>NW_019154095.1:593291-1875145 GCF_002288905.1 Enhydra lutris kenyoni | reverse complement strand
ACCAAATGGACATCACAGATATATTCAGAACATTCCATCCCAAAGCAACAGAATACACATTCTTCTCTAGTGCACATGGAACTTTCTCCAGAATAGATCACATCCTGGGTCACAAGCCAGGTCTCAACTGGTACCAAAAGATTGGGATAATTCCCTGCATATTTTCAGACCACAATGCTCTGAAGCTAGAATTCAGTCACAAGAGGAAAGTTGGAAAGAACTCAAATACATGGAGGCTAAAGAGCATCCTACTAAAGAATGAATGGGTCAACCAGGATATTAAAGAAGAATTGAAAAAATTCATGGAAACAAATGAAAATGAAAACACAACTGTTAAAAATCTTTGGGAAACAGCAAAGGCGGTCCTGAGAGGAACAATACAAGCCTTTCTCAAGAAACAAGAAAGGTCTCAAATACACAACCTAATCCTACACCTAAAGGAGCTGGAGAAAGAACAAGAAAGAAACCCTAAACCCAGCAGGAGAAGAGAAATCATAAAGATCAGAGCAGAAATCAATGAAATAGAAACCAAAAGAATAGTAGAATCAATCAATGAAACTAGAAACTAATTCTTTGAAAGAATTCATAAGATTGATCAACCCCTGGCCAGACTTACCCAAAAGAAAAATGAAAGGACCCAAATTAATAAAATCATGAAGGAATGAAAGAGGAGAGATCAAAACCAACACCACAGAAATACAAACAATTATAAGAACATGTTGTGAGCAACCATACTCCAGCAAATTTGACAATCTGGAAGAAATGGATGCATTCCTAGAGATCTGTAAACTACTAAAACTGAACCAATAAAAAATAGAAAATCTGAACAGACCCATAACCAGTAAGGACACTGAAGTAGTCATCAAAAATCTGCCAACAAACAAGAGCCCAGGCCAGACAGTTTCCCAGGAGAATTCTATCAAAAATTTAAAGAATTAATACCTATTCTCCAAAAACTGTTCCAAAAAATAGAAATGGAAGGAAAACTTCCAAACTCATTTTATGAGGCCAGCATCACCTTGATCCCAAAATGAGACAAGGATCCCATCAAAAAAGAGAATTACAGACCAATATCCTTGATGAACACAGATACAAAAATTCTCACCAAAATACTAGTCAATAGGATCTGACAGTACATTAAAATAATTATTCACCACACCCAAGCCAGATTTACTTCTGGGCTGCAAGGTTGGTTCAACATTCGCAAATCAATCAATGTGACACAATATATTAATAAAAGGAAGAACAAGAACCATATGATACTCTCAATAGATGTTGAAAAAGCATTTGATAAAGTACAGCATCCATTCTTGACCAAAACTCTTGAAAGTGTAGGGATGGGGCGCCTGGGTAGTTCAGTGGGTTAAAGCCTCTGCCTTCGGCTCAGGTCATGGTCCTGGGGTCCTGGGATCAAGCCCCACATCAGGCTCTCTGCTCAGTGGGGAGCCTGCTTCCTCCTCTCTCTCTACTTGCCTCTCTGCTTACTTGAGATCTCCATCTGCCAATAAATAAATAAAATATTTTAAAAAAAGAAAAAAGAAAGTGTAGGGATAGAGGGTACATGCATCACTATCATCAAAGCCATCTATGAAAAACCCACAGCAAGTATCATTCTTCATGGGGAAAAACTGAGAGCTTTTCCCCTAAGGTCAGGAACACAGCAGGGCTGTCCACTATCACCACTGCTATTCAACCTAGTACTAGAAGTCCTAGCCTTAGCAATCAGACAACAAAAAGAAATTAAAGTCATCTGAATTGGCAAAGAAGAAGTCAAACTCACTCTTTGTAGACGGTATGATACTTTATGTTGAAAACCCAAAAGACTCCATTCCCAAACTGCTTGAACTCATACAGGAATTCAGTAAAGTATTAGGATATAAAATCAATGCACAGAAATCAGTTGCATTTCTATACACCAACAACAAGATAGAAGAAAAAGAAATTAAGGAGTTGATCCCATTTACAGCTGCACCCAAAACCATAAAATATCTAGGAATAAATCTAACCAAAGAGGTAAAGAATTTGCACTCAGAAAACTATAAAGTACTCATGAAAGAAGTTGAGGAAGACACAAAGAAATAGAAAAACATGCCATGTTCACAGATTGGAAGAACAAATATTGTGAAAATGTCTATGCTACCTAAAGCAATCTACACATTTAATGCAATCCCTATCAAAATACCGTCAACTTTTTTCAAAGAAATGGAACAAATAATCCTACAATTTATACGGAACCAGAAAAGACCATGAATAGCCAGAGAAATGTTGAAATAGAAGACCAATGTTGGTGGCATCACAATTCCAGACTCCAAGCTCTATTACAAAGCTGTCATCATCAAGACAGCACGGTACTGGCACAAAAACAGACACATAGATCAATGGAACAGAATAGAGAGCCCAGAAATAGACCCTCAACTCTATGGTCAACTAATCTTCGACAAAGCAGGAAAGAATGTCCAATGGAGAAAAGACAGTCTCTTCAACAAATGGTGTTGGGAAAATTGGACAGCCACATGCAGAAGAATGAAGTGGAACTATTTCCTTACACCACACACAAAAACAGACTCAAAATGGGTGAAAAACCTCAATGTGAGACAAGAATCCATCAAAATCCTTGAGGAAAACACAGGCAGCAACCTCTTTGACCTCAGACGCAGCAACTTCTTCCTAGAAACATGCCAAAGGCAAGGGAAGCAAGGGCAAAAATGAACTATTGGGACTTCATCAAGATCAAAAACTTTTGCACAGCAAAGGAAAGAGTCAACAAAACCAAAAGGCAACGAAGAGAATGGGAGAAGATATTCACAAATGACATATCAGATAAAGGGCTAGTATCCAAAATATATAATGTGAGGTCCCCATTTCAATGGAGTTTTGCAGTCACACACCGTGTCAGGGAAAAACAATTTTCTAAGGTTGTTGGATTTCCCAGTGACCCCCCACCAGCCCTGTTGCCATGACTGATTTATTCTCCTCTCTACTTCTCACATGTCACCACTACTATTCTACAAACAGAATAGGGTTTTACTCTACAGGTGACGAATGCATCAGTTATATTTTTCCACATGTTTGCATTTTCAGAGGCAAAATTGCACAACAGCAAGATAGCCTGAAAGTGACTTTTATGGCCCCACAAATTATTCCTAGATCTCACTATCATGAAGAGTATGACATCACAATCTTAGAGCATCACATGTAGCAAAATTCTTACCACTGGAAGTGTGAAGCCAGCACATAGCATGTGTTCCTTACGTCAGACCCGTGGGCTTTTCTTTAGAGAAAAAAACGTCAGTTTGCAAAGCCAAGATATTCACCCAAATCTATTTTTGCCTCCTCCCCAAATCTACACCTTATAGCACCCTTCAAAGTTGTTGGTTGCGATGACAGGCAAAGTAGGTACACGTAATTCAGGAGACCTTGGTGAAGCCATGTGCCCTGGAGAAGTTCCTCCATGGCTTAGAGCAGAGGAAGAGAATTGAATCAGTATCTCTTTCAATCAACCTCACCCCTTACATAATTTAAGACCTTTCCTTTAATACAAAGGAACTGGCAGCTGCCCCTGCCAATCAACGTAAAATTTAACAAAACCACAGACTTGCTCAGAAAAGCAGGTTGACAGCATTGATGAATTCCAATCCCATTAGCAATTCCAAGTCTGTTATCTGAGAAATGGTGAAACATGTATGTGCCAGGGAAATCCCTGACCACAAGAGGTTTGGACATCTGGGCCCAGTTCAAGCATTCTGAAACACTTTGCATCCTTTGCTTTGGTTATACTATTCAGGGATAATGACCCAACGTTGTTTTTGGCTTCTTGTTTTCAGCACTGGAATGTGCTGACTGATAACAGAAACAGGACCTCACACTTATCGAACACTTATGTGCCAAATGCTATGCTAAGCCCTGAAGGAGATTCAACTGCTAAATCCTTACAATCACCCTATGGACAAGGTCTCATTGTTACCCAATCTTATGGGAAAGTAAAGTAAGTTTTAATAGACTTCTCTTCCCCAACGTTACCCAGCAAGTAAGTAAGGGAGCTCTGAGTTAACTCCTGACTTCCCCTATGACACCACCGCTCCCCAGCCAGCAGAGAAAATCCAAGAATCTCAAAACAAAGCAGCTCAATCCAGCCCTCCCCCAGAAGGACTAACCGGAAATACCTCACAGTCTTGAACCATCACCATTTGAAGATGTTTACCAAAAGTTGAAAAGGAAAAGATCTTCCTAAAAAAAAAAAAAAAAAAAAAAAATTTATTTTAGAGAAAATAATTTGTTGGAGAACAGTTGGAGAAGCAGGAGCCCATTCGCAAAGCCTTACCTGGAGAACGTCTTACCAGGAGGACAATCAATGTGCCTTCCGGCTTGAGTCCCTGCAGTCACTGTCCAGCTTGACGCTCAAAGAAACAAACAAACAGAAATTCTTTCAGTGAAAACGCAGCTCTGAAGCACAAGCTTGGGCCCAGAGACAGCATTACCTCCCACCGGAAGACGGGTTTCTGAGGCTGGAATTTGCTTTTCATTGCAATTTGAATTCTTCAGACACATTGAATAAGAAAGCAAAATTCTCCTGAAGATTTTTTTTTTTTTTTCAGAGCAAACAACCTTAAAGTAGAAATCTAGATGTGTGTTATTTTTCTTGTTAACTGAGAGGAGATAAAGAGCCATGCAAGGGCTCTGGGACCCAAGAGGTAGGGAATGAGGCTGCATGAAACGTAATAGGAGAGTATCTGAAAATTCTGGCATTTATTGACAAAATCTGACTGAAGGGGGGAAAACTGTGGATATGCTAATTCTCCTGCCCAACTATGGGAAAGCTGGGTTTCCAGTATTAGTCACCATCAAAACGAAACGTGGGAAATTCTGGATATGAAATGTCGCGCATGGCCAATGCCCGACACTTTCTCTCAGTCTTGGAATCCACAGAGGAGCAGATCCGAAGCGTACTTTTAGTTTTACTTGAATGACGCCATTTTACCTCAGATTTCCAAGAAATGGTCACTAACCTGTTTTCTGAAAAGCAAAAAACGCTTTTCTTTGTCCATTTTGCACCAAAGTATTGTTCTTTGATGACAATGATGGCAACTGGAGACAAATATTTAGATGCAAAGTTAGATGTTTTATGTTTACGTTACACCAGATTCCTAAAGTGCTCGCAGTGTAGAAAAATTAAGGCCAGAAGCTCTGTTAGGGCTTCAGTCCTAAATACCGGGATTATGTACAGGAGACAGGCAAAGGGAGAGAAGTTGTGCTAAGAAGTCCCGCTGGCAAGAAGTTTCTTCTTCTCAAGGACCTCTGGCTACGTCAAGCTTCTCAAGGGGCTGATCAGCGGGCGCGCCCTCGCCACTTGAGAGTGGGACACAGAATGACTTCAGTATCATTTTAACAGGAAACCAACACAGATGAGAAGGAGTCTGCCTGGACTTTTCATATTTAGCTTAATTCTCAGAAATACATTGACAACGCGAGCCTATAACCTACTTGCCGGTCAGCACTTAAAATGTCTAGTTGCACCATATGTGTGGCTCAGACAAATGCCAACCATCCAATCTGGTGGTAGAAGTTCTTTCTTGGAGCAGGGGACACTCTTACTAATTTGACTGCCCCCTCATTTCCCCCAACGTTGCACGCTGAGCTCTAGCTGCTATCCCTTCCCAATTCTCTTTCTCAGGGAAGGTATTACCTTCTGTAACTGAACCATTTCTGCTAACCTGGAGATTGTGAAGTATAGGTAAAACTAACCTTCCAAGAATAGAGACAAACAGAATAAGACAAATGTCATTCTTTGGGGACAATAATATATTGTATTAAATTATAGTGTGTGATTGGTCTATTCTTGTTATTTCTCACTGAGAGATGAGGACTTTATCTTCTCAAGGGTTAAGCAATTCAGGCAGCTAGATGGTAGAATGTCCATTCTCCTGCATTGATCTCCCTTTCCTCCCCCTCTCTCCTTCTCTCTCCAAGTCCACCCCAGGGTCCTTCCTGCCCAAGGTGGTCACATCATTAGTAGATCCATAAATAGATCTATTTACCTATCTACCATATCTATCTATCTACCTACCTATCATCTATCAAATCTATCTAGCTCTCTCTATGCTCTATCTATGCTCTCTCTCTCTCTACATCTACATCTGCACATGGAGAGAAGAATGGCCAAAGTCTAGAAACAGCATCTCTCTTCCTTTGGTATCTAAATAAAGGGTGCTTTTAGAAAAATGAATAACGGCATTTCGTTATGCTTGCTTAATGTGCTTGAGGTTACTGATCCAGCCTGTTGAATTTTAAAGGGAGCAGAAGGGATATGATAAATGAAAACCTCCAAGGTCAAATTTATTTTATAGTGGAAAATATAGCGGGGAGATTTTACTCAAAGTATCTTTTTTTAAAATGATGGCTCATCTATCATTTTACTCATATAATACAGGAAGTGAGTTTTTAATCGTGCCATTTTTTTAGTGGGTAAAATAACATCCATGTGTTTTTAACATGTAGTCATAGAATGTTCAGGATGACTAATCTTGTGAAGTGTTCTTTTATCCTCTGATAGTCTGCACATGGTAGACATGATTTATTTTAGGATGGCACAAAGGTCCTGGTGGATACAGCAGGTGCAGCGCACTAACCCACCAGCAGATACGGTGATGGGTGGCACTGGAAGAACCCAGAATATATCTGATAACAGATTAGTCACCAATTAGCAATGAAGTCTCAGGACAGAGGTTCTCAGACTTCCAGATCTAGGCACACAGAACTCAGCCTGTGCCTCTGATTCAAATCTGCTTCCCTTGCTACAAAATCCTTGCTTGTCCATGATGTCCCTTAGGTTCTGTACCATCCAGGAAGCCCTCTCTGTCCCTCCAGGCAGACTTCTCATTTCTCCTCTGCAAACCCATCTCATTACTTCTGCCCTCTTTGGGGCACTCCCTTCCCTATTTGGCATGACCGCTGGCTGTCTTCATCTCTCTCCTCTTCTGCCCTTGAGCACCAGAAATGGAGTCTGGCTCTACTCTGCTCTTTGTCATGCCAATCCATGGCACCCAGTGGGGCTGAGCTGAGTCGAGCCTGACTGGATGAAACTGGCAGTCTAGCCAGGGCAGCAAGTTCTATGGGCCTTCAGCAGACTGGGTACGTCCAGCAGCAGAGAGAGCTCTCTGCAGAGCAGATGGGTGACTGCCCAGAAGGAAGCCACCCGTGACCCCAATGTCACGGAGGACCTTTAGAGAGCTGGGCAGAAGCAGGTCAGCAGAGTCAGGGCAGCACTTCCAAGTCATGCCTGCATCCTGCCAGTGATTTGCACATGGGAGAGGAACCCGAGAACAGTGTGACACTTGGCAATAAGGTAAGGAGGCTTGACTTGCTGGATATTCATGCTGAGCACCTGCTAACGTCTACCTCACCGTGACTCCCGCCCGTGGTTCTTTGACCTCCTCTGGGACTACACAATTTAAATCTCGTTCTCACACTCAACAGATCCTTAGGTGTTTGAGGAAAGCTATTTTGATCTCGTTTCTGTATTAAATACATCGAAGTCCTTTTAAAAGTCCACATTTGGTGGAATTCCAAGTTTTCTTATGATTCTTGCTGCATTCCTCTGTAGGCATTCCCATCTTCCGGGGTCACACAGATGGGACATGTGACAGAGACTGTGTACCTGCCGCTTGTGTGCTCACGGGACTCGGCTGCCGGCCTTGTCTTGACAGTGTGTTTTGATTGCCGGCTTGTGGCTGTCATCCTGAAATTACACTAATTACAGCTCATCATTCCTTCTTCCCCAAAACGCCATTATTTTTTATTTGCTTGTGTCACCTATGTCAGTTCTTGTGTCCTAAAAACAGTAATTAAGAAAGGAAATTAAGACTGAAATTTGAGAAAAAAGGAAATCTGTGATGTTAAATAAATTTGTGTAAACCCCTCATCTCTCTTTTCAAAGTCCTTAGCAGACACTGTAGCTGCTCACGCCATTTTCTCAGCAGGTGGGTGAGCATCTGAGTGACTTCCAGCAGGTACTGTACACCTCGCACGGTTCCAACCTGCAGGACAGATCTGCTTTGGAAATCACCTGGTGTTCCCCAGAGACACAGCAAGATATTAAGGTGTGCGTGAAGTGACATAGACGTCCCATAGTCTGCTAAATAGTAGTATTAATAACAAGCCAAATGAAAAAAATCATAAAATAAGTGTGTTTCAGGTGAATTACCCAGAAGGAAAAGGTGAAAATAAACCAGAATTATGAGGAAATCTCATGAGGAAAAAAAAATGTTATTCTAGTAACTTTGTTATTAATATAATAACATATGAGAAACTAAAACTGTACAAATTCACAAGGTACTAGAAAAACTGTAAGATATTGCCATGTGGAAGAAGAAAAATGCTTCATGATTATAATATTTTAAGTGTGGAAGCACTTTAATCCTACGACCCTTCAAACGGACATAAAATATTCCTCATGTAGATATAAATAAAATAGATAAAAGGTTTAAATGCCAAAGCAGAATGAGAATTCCACTAGGAAATGACAAGACTTGGAGCCAGGCCCTAGGACACTCCAGGCTGGTCTTACAGTCTCATCTAAACGGATGAGAGGGACTGTCACCTGTGAGGTGTGTCTTCCTGAAGGGACTCCATGAGGCTTCCTGGTCTACCTTCCTCTTTGTCACAGCCAGCGAGCTGTGAGCCCTGAATCTCTGGGCTGCTGCTAAGAAGGGAGCGTGAGGTAGGCCGCATCCTGCAGCAGACCCCAAGTGCACGGAGCTCTCAGACGGCCACTTCCTGTCTCTCAGACAGCCTCCACCTGGGGTGAGACCAGGCATGTACCTGAGCCCAGGAGGACCACCGATCTATCCCTGTCCCTCTTCCCTGGAAGGAGAGGTCGGGCAGCAGGTCGGTCCAGGGAAAGCACGTCTGCAGCAGCTTAGCCGCAATCTGTGCTCAAACAATCCATTGTCCGAAGTTCCTTGAAGAGTCCTCACTGCCTGCCACGCATCTGTGACCCTCCACCGCCTGGCATCCAGGTTGCATAACCAGGCGTGTGGCCGTTACACAGCACAGCTTCTCACTCTGGAGCAGGTTACAGCGGCTCTGCATCTTGTCTGCTCCTCCCTGCAGGAGCCCAGGTGCAGGAGCCCCGCGGGACGGCTGCCCCTGCGGGACGGCTGACCATCAACAGATCACAAACTTCTACAAGCGCCCGACAACGAAACAGACCCGACCTCTCAGCAGCCCAAGCCGTGATTCTTAAAATCCAACCAAACACTGAACTCTGCAAATCTGTGCTCCAGATGGGAAGTGCAGGAACTCAGCCTCCATGCCCGCTTGGGGTGCTGAGGATGGGCTGGAACGGAGACCAAGTGTGGACAGGGAGAGGGCTAGTACCCAAAGGAGCGGAGTCCAGGGTTTCACCTTTGCAGGGAGACATCTGATGTTTTATTCTGAGAAAGGGCAATCAGGATGAAATGATTTCTTGAGTCCAGAACAAAAACAAACAAACAAAAATCATAATGAGGGGTTTAACTTTTGGAGATTTCTTCACCACATTTAATTACACTCTCCAGAGCTTGATAGGAAATTTCCAATTAAGTCCTCATGATAACAAAGGGCACCGGGTGCGGCTGACTTGGAGTTAGGGGGTAGGTGGGAAGCCAGCGTGACTGACAGAGCAAGCCCACCAGCACCGGAGGGACAGCTCAGAAGATCCTGCCTCCCCTCCAGGGGCCACACTCCCCAGTCCCTGAACCATAGTCTGTGAGGAGAGGAAACACCCCGGGCTGGGGGAGATGCCAAGCTTGAGTCTGTGCCTGTATTTCCTGAAGAGAGGTCACTTTGCAGCAGGGGACAGTAGACCTCCTCCTTCTCCTCTACTCGGTGTCCTGAGCTATTAAGTGGGTGTGACAAGGCTTTGCTGCTCACCTCATATGTTTTTCTTTCTTCTGATTTTGTTTCCTTTTCGTTTTTCTTTAAATCAAATAAGGCAGGATACCTGCGTGGCTCAGTCAGTTAAGCATCTGCCTTTGGCTCAGGTCATGATTCCAGGATTCTGGGATCCAGTCCTGCATTGTGGTCCGGGGTCTCCGCTCAATGGGGAATCTGCTTCTCCCTCTGCCTCTCACCCTGCTCGCTCTCTCTCTCTCTCTCTTTCTCTCTCTCTCAAATAAATAAATTTTTAAAATCTTAAAAAAATAAATCAAATAAGGTAATATAAGAGAAAGGGCTTTGAAATCTTCAAAAATTAAACCAATATAAGGTATAACTTCAAGGAAGAAATTTCTGAATTGTGTTCTTGAAGTTCTGGTTACAAAAGGAGATGCAGGAAATGGTAAAGTTGGTACCTTTTTCTCTTATTTACAGGACCTTTGGTAGCACGATATAAAGCTTGATGCTCAGGTTGTGCTTTCAGGGGCTTCTGGGCTGACAATGCAGAATGAGAACCGTCAGAACTCTTGCCAAAAGACCGAATTGTTTGCTGTGGTTAAAATAGAGTTCTAGGGTATCTACCACTTGCAAAAAGGAAAGAACGGACACCCCTGAGCTGGACCTCCAAGGGCAAAGGGGAACGTATTCAAAGCTGAGGAAAAGAGGTGGGGCCGGCCGGTCATCACAGGACATAACATTCAGGTTCGCTCTGCCTGTTTCCAGGCTGTGTGTCTCCAAAGTTAAGCACAAGCTCCAGGAAAGGACCGTGTTGTCCTCCTAGTGACGTGATTGGACACCGACAAGCCCTGAGAAGCCCCAAGTCAAACTTTCCTCTTGCGGCACAGCATGTCAGGCCTCTGACGGGTGACTCATGTGTCGCCCCGTCTGGGCTGAGGGACCCCTGGTAGCTGCTAGCACAGTATTTCTGGGTGCGTCTGTGGGGCTCTGGACGAGATCAGTGTGTGAATCAGGAGACTGAGTATGATCGCCCTCCCCAGTGAGTGTGGGCTGATTAAAAGCGTTATATAAAAATTTATATAAATATAAATTTTATAGATAAAATTGTTGTATAGATTAAAATCATTATATAAACACACCTTAAAGAGCTCTCTAACATGTATAAATTATAATTTTGAGTGGTAAGGAAGCATCTGGTCATAATTTTTCTAGTAGCATTTTTTTTTCTTATTGATACACAGAGAGGTGATCGGTGCCACATTTAGACTTTTCTGGGGTTGGATCATTCCCTTGCAGAGAAAACGTTACAATTGGTACAATCTCATTAATGGCAGCCTCGGTTACTTCTAGAATTTAAGTTTCAGATTGAGTTTTCATCTCAATGAAAAGAAATTGTACCCGTGTTTGATTTTCAAAGAATTGCCAGTCAAAATTAAATTAACACTGCGGTCAGATTCAGGGCATGCAGTTTAAATGCCTTAAAGAGAGAACTTCTTAAATGTGCTTTTCCGACATGGAGCAGAGACACACGCTATAGGGCTAAGAAGACAGTCTCCCCGCGGGGGATGTTTGCTGATTGACCCGATCAGGAACTCGTTATATGTTTTTAATTTAAATCTTTAAATACCAAATGACAAACTGGGCAAACAGAACCGTGGTTGGTCTATTTTTCTCAGGGTCTGGCTGCATGTGCGAGCTCTCGTCCGTGGGGCGGCAGGAGCCCTGTTCATGCCGAGCCGCACCTCGGGGCTGCTTCAGGTGGGCAGGTACTGCCCCGCGCGAAAGGGGACCTCCTGTCAGACTGCGCAGAGGGCAGGGGGATGCTTTCCAGACGTCCTGGTGAATCCAAAGCTTTATCCGAGCGGAGATACCCATAGGGTCAAACCCAAAAGATGAAGCAAACAATGGCAAGACGTAGAAGGACAGTGACCGAATGACCAAGCCACTAGCACGACCGACGCGCTGCAGGACGCCCCTTCTCTCTCCCGACCTCTTCTCCCTCTTTCTGTGCCGTCCCCGGTGCCGTCTCCTGGTAGGAAAGACATGTGAAAGCGGAATGCCCCTGGAGCCAAACCACGGTGGCGCTGACCAGCCGGCCCCCTCCAGAAGGCTGAGGCGCGTCATAGTGGACGGTCTCTCCTGGGGGTCCCGTTGGGCGTTTGTGAAGCATTAACTGGAACGGATAATGGTGATGGTTGAAAAATGAACTAATGCTCACGTAGTGAATTTATGTAGCCTCTGGAAAAAAAAAAATGAAGCCTAAATAAACCTGACTCCAGACCCAGCAGACAAAACTCTTAAACGGATTGAAGTCTCTGGCTTCGGAAGACGACCCTTTCAGCAAACTCTGCCTCAAACACCGTGGAAATCAGCCTCTGGCTGGATAAATAAGGATCCTACCTCACTCTGATGAAGTCGTAGTCACAGCACGATGATTTGTGGAGATAAGTTTTAAACGTTCTTTGGGTACGAGAAGTATTGACTTGGAATTTATGATAAGACAGGAATCGGCTTATAAAAATATACAAGAACTGTCATAGCTAGGAATTAAATGAATCCACCGATAAATAAAAACTTATTGATATCCACCGACTGAAACAGTCTCTCGGGTACCTTTTGTAGACACAGATAGCCAGACAAGCACGAATAAAAATATTTTTGTATAGCCAAAATACTATGCTTTGGGGAAAAAATGAAAACAAACCTTTTTTAAACCTAATATGATGTACCATCAAGAAGCTTGCCAAAATTCTCTCTCCTGTCTGTTTTACTATCTGGACTATGCTTTAAGAGTTTAAGTTAAATATTTTAGTTTCTTCTTCACATAGTTTGAATGTGGCATAATTCATGGATATAACTATTTAATAATGCTTCACATAAAATTTCAATACTTATGTCCAGCTTGATAACGGAAGGAATAAAATGGAGTGAGCATCTCTAACGGGGCTATTTTAAATGTAACTTGGAAAACTTCGAGGGAGTGGGACGTAGGCACATTTCCTGTCTCAAAGTCTCAGAATTTTTGCTAGACTCAGCTAAAAGCCAAGCCATCTGTTATATGCTAAAATGGGCACAAATGAACTTTTCCCCCAACACTGGGCCTCTCCACCAATCACATAGGGATTAGAGTAGCTGTGAACTGACCAGCACCAATCCCATTTATTCCAAACAACTTACGTAAATTCCCTCCTTCCTCTTTAAAAACTCTCACCTCCTCTGTCTTTCCAGAGCACATATCCAATTTCAGCCAGTGTTTTCTCCAGGATTTCAATCCCTAAGACCCCAAATAATGCACACATCCTATTTTGCAGCTTGCCGTTTTGTCTTTTGTTGGTCGACAAGCTCTGAACGAAACTGGAAACAGGGAAATCTCTCCCTGACATCATGAGGCTGTCCTTCTGGTGACCATTCACCTGTCCTTTAATAGCCAATGCTGGCTGCCCAAGACCCCCCAGTACCACCCCAGACCCCAATCCCATGAAACCCCAGGTGTCTCACAGCAGAGCTCCCTCCTATACACACCCATCTGTAACTATTCATCAGAACCTGCCTGCCCTATGTCCCCAAGTCCCCCCAGCACTCTGCTAACCAATGCTGGCTGACCCATGCTTGTGGAGTGGCTTTGCCAAGTGAGGCATGCATGTGTTTCTCCCGTCCAGATACACGTGTGTGTGTTTACGTGGGCCTTCTGAAAACGTCATCTCCAGGTGATATTTCACGGGTCTTCACAGCAAAGGACAAAGGGCTCTGCCTACCCTACACTTATTAGGAGTAACAGAATTTCAGTCCATTCGGACTTGCTCTTTCTGCGGCTTCCAGAATTGCATTTACTCTCAGAAGGAAATGGCTACATTTCTGCGATCAAACAACCTACATTTCTGCGATTGAACAACCCTTTCCTGGAATAGTGCTGCGTGTCCATATGTGCAAATGATGAATGTCTTCCGCCCTTGTAAATTGATCCATGAGAAATATCTTTTATTCCAATCAATAATGAGCTTATGCAGTTACAATGCGTAACAATGACATGACTGGTCAAAGACGTCCTAGCTGAGCTGGGTAGGGTTGCAGAAGCTGCAGACTGTACGTAATAGACTACAGAGGTTCTTAAAAGAAGCGAAAAGGCTAAAAACAGAATTACCATAGGATCCGGTGATTTCCTTTCTGAGTGTTTATCTGGAAGACCAATGCAAGATCACAAAAAGATGCTTGCACGACCGCGTTTACGGCAGAACCAGTCCCGGCGGCCAGGAAGTGGGCTGGCGCACTGTCAGATGAACAGGTGAAGATTACGTGGCAGCCCCCCACATGGAATACTACGCAGCCTTTAAAAAGAGGGACACCTTGTCTCATGCTACAACACGGATGGACCCTGAGGACGTGGCAGAGTGAAATAAACCAGACGCAAACGTCGAATGTGATTCCACAACTGGGAGGTGGCTGGAGAGGCCGGCTTCGGGGACACAAAGCATCGAACGGCGGACGCCAGGGGCGGGTGCGGGGGAGGGAATGAGTAGGGGCTGGGGCTGGAGTTCCAGTGCCTTAGGGGCAGATATCTATGGTGTAGCAGCATACGTGCACTTAAGCCTACTCAACCACATACTCAAAATGGTTAAATAGTAAGTTAAATGTCATGTACTTTTTCCATAATAAAAAATTGTGCTATTATGATCTTATCCATAGAACTGAGCAATGAATATTTAGAGACAAATGTAGGTATTTGGGTTCTAGTGGATTTAGGGATAGAAGTTGGGAATTTGAAAGAGCTGAAAGTTTATCAGAGCCTCTCTTTTTCAAGTCAGTCCCATAAACTGTCATTCTTTATGGGACCTTTTTTTTTTTTTATTCCCTTTAAACATAGCCTTGAAATTGGGTGTGTGGGAGAGTACATGAAGATTGAATCAAAGGTGCGAGGCCGGCGTCTTTCATGAAGATCTCCTACAATCTAGCTATGAAGCAACTCCAGGGGAAAAAAAAAAAAAGAATACTTTTATTCTGCCTGACACCAAATTATGCAGCAGAGCTTCCAGTCAAACAGACGGTTAGGACATGCGGTAATTTCGGTCCGACACTTCCTCCTGCCTTCAGAATCTGCAGATACTGCTATAGGAGGCACGATGGAGGTGTGCCGTCCAGATACGACCAGTGAGCCATTCCTAAGCTGACACTGTAAAGTGGAACCATGTTTCCACAGCACAGCCATCCGGGCTTGGAAAAAGAGACACGAGACTCCACACCCCAGAGCAAAAAGGTCATACAAATGTGGGAGATCCGAGGCCCTTTCTTAGGTATGAGAGGCTCCTTCCTAATTACTTCCCAGAAGGACAGCTCAGAACAGCCTCACAACGCCAACCCCCTGTCCCACGTGAAATGCGTGTGGAGCTTCTGTGCCCCGTGACTGAGAAGGGGGAGACAGGTGTGGTCCTGCCACCCCCACGCATACAGCTGGGTGGGAGAGTGGGTACTCGGCTTGCAATTAACTCAACAGAAGAGGACATCTTGTCCAAGCACGTCTGTGGCAGAAGCTGGAGGTGCAGGGGTCCCGCACACATGCAGGGCGGGAGGGAAACGCGCCTGGAGAAAGGGGTGTCGAGGGCCCAGAGGCTCAGGGTTGCACACGTGGACCACTGAGAGCAGTGGGGTGTGGACCCCGTGGGGCGGTGGGCTGGGGACTGAAGCTGGGAAGGCACGCGGCCAGGAGGACAGGCACGAGGCCAGGAGGGGTTTGTATGGCCTTGGTGAGCTCTCTCAAGGGATCTGGACAGGTTCCTCAAGGCCAATGAAGGCTAAGAATGGTTTTTCAACATAAAACCATCACTAGATGTGTATTCTCTCATGGTTGTTGTGACTGGTGTGTGAGCTCGTGAGAGGAGGCTGGCCCTGGGGGCAGGTGGAAGGGGGGGACGGTCACCATCCCTGGGGCAGGTTCCCCGAGCAGGAATACCTCACGGGCAGCTAAGCTTGGGAAAGACAAGTATGAATGAGGGGCCTCACTCAAAAGGCAACACCAATCAGGCCAGTCTAACAGGCAAGATGGGTCGGGCTCCCACCTGTAAGGGAGTAAGACCCCCGAAAGGTCCAGGCCCTAGGCCATTTGAGAACAGGCAGGAACGAGCAGCCCAGAGACCTGGCACCTGGAGAAGATGGTCTTGCTGTGGGGAAAAGAGGCCCGAACACAACTTACAAAAACTGGGAAAGCTGTCCTGTGGACAGCAGCGTCATCCGACCCCACTGCAAACACAGAGCTGGGGCCTCGGGGGGGAAGCGGCGGGAAGGAAATTTCTAATAAAACTTGAGGAGAGTTTTCTAACAATTGAGGCTGATGGATTAGGCCTCCTCCCAAGTTTGCTCCCCAACCCCCACCCCCACAGGTGCTCAAGTAGAGAGCAAGGAACCACCAGCAAAGGTGCGAGAGTTCAAACATCCCTGGATACTGGGCTCGAAGTCCAGGGAGGAGACAAAAGTAGGGTCTGGGCAGCAAATACAGAAAAGAAGAGGTTCCGTAAATGCAGCGTCAAGCAATGTTCCTAATGGTCCACGTAACCAAAAAGGAGAAAGCTCTTCAGAGGACCCGTGTGGCTTGGGATTCCCCTGACATCCGACGCCCAATGAAACACAAACCTTGAAAACTTTTGGCAATTGCAAATAGGAAATCAGCAAAGGCAAGGTACCAGTAGGTGTTCATGGCCGGGGCAGTCCTCGGGGTCTCAAGCAGGAGCACAGAAATCACCACACACGGTCCCACGTAACTGAGTATCTCAGCCCGCGGACATCGGAAGCACAGGACACGCTGTCGATGCTGCTGGGTTTCCAAGAACCCGTGGCCAAGCAGCCCTCCCGCTGCATGTGAATCCCGCTGCATACACTCGGGCACAGCCCCGCGTCGTGTGGCCAGTGGACCCACATTGCCTGTCCCTCCAGAGACACTGTAAACTCCTGCGTGTCCCTCACAGTGGATGTCTGTCTGCTCACGCTTCCCACACCTGTATGAAGCCCAGGGCCGCCCTATGTTCTTGCGGGTCTGCCACCGAATTCCCACGAGAGGAAAGGCATCGTGTGTTAAAGGCAGCGGGGAACTCAGCCTTGGCACTCCCCACCCCGTGTCCTCTCGGGTTGGAATGAAAAGGGACATGTGGCTGACAACCCAGAGTCTGTTTCTTACACATATTCAAACATCATTAAAGTTCTGCTTCTGTTCCAATGAACATACACACGACCGGTTCTCCGACAGATAGCTTCCCTCTTCTCTCTTTTGCATAAGCAGGTAAAACCCATCTCCTGCCAGGGAGCTTTCTCTGTGATCAGGACCCATCCTTTTTTTTTTTTTTTTAGTTTCTTTTCAGTGTTCCAACATTCATTGTTTATGCACCACACCCAGTGCTCCATGCAATACGTGTCTTCCTTAATACCCACCACCAGGCTCCCCCAACCTCCCCCCTCCCTCCCCTCCAAAACCATCAGTTTGTTTCTCAGAGTCCACAGTCTCTCATGGTTCATCTCCCCCTCAGACTTCTCCCAACTCACTTCTCTCCAGCTCCCCATGTCTTCCATGTTATTCCTTATTCGCTCCACAAGTAAGCGAAACCATATGATAATTGACTCTGTCTGCTTGACTTATTTCACTCAGCATAATCTCTTCCAGTCCCGTCCATGTTGCTACAAAAGTTGGGTATTCATCCTCTCTGACGGAGGCATCATACTCCATAGTGTATATGGACCACATCTTCCTTATCCATTCGTCCATTGAGGGGCATCTTAGTTCTTTCCACAGTTTGGTGACCGTGGCCATTGCTGCTATAAACATTGGGGTACAGATGGCCCTTCTTTTCACTCCATCTGTATCTTTGGGGTAAATACCCAGTAGTGCAATGGCAGGGTCATAGGGAAGCTCTATTTTTAATTTCTTGAGGAATCTCCACACTGTTCTGCAAAGTGGCTGCACCAACTCGCATTCCCACCAGCAGTGTAAGAGGCTTCCCTTTCTCCACATCCCCTCCAACACCTGCTGTTGACTGTCTTGCTGATTCTGGCCATTCGAACTGGTTGTTAGAACTCGTTGTGGTTCCGATTTGAATCTCCCTGACGGCTAGTGATGACGAACATCCTTTAAATGACAAAGGTGATGCGCTCCTTCTTCAAAACCAAACTCCATCCCTGCATCAAGGAAAGGTACAACTCTGCTGCAGAGGCTCTGGCAAAGTGTGTCCCCTTAATTGTTATTAATTACTGCTCTTTAAATTAACCCGCGCTGTGTGATCTGACCTCTGACCCCAGAGCCCTCTTTGCGCTTGTGTTTTTAGCAGGAATGTGCTGTTTGCTTGCTCTGTCCAGAAGCCCCACAAGCTTTCCAAACAGCTTGTGCTTCTGATCTATGTCCTTGTGTCAAATGTAATGACCAAGGGCAGAAGGAGCACCCGGGCTGGGGTCCATGTGCCTTCGTCCAGTACCCCACGGCACTCAGTTCAGAAAGGACAGGAAAATGTCTTCATTTGTAGAGACAATCCTGCTCTGAAAATGCTGCAGATTCTAATACTTCTTTCCAGCAAAGTCCCCAACCTGACTGTCAGGAAGACAAAGGCCAGAGGGGTGGCCTCCGCCCGTCCTGCTGCCCCTGTCCGTCAGCTCCCCGCATGCTGCCCCTGTCCCTGACCCCCATCTTCCTCCCCCATCCCCTATCTCCAGCCTGCTGTCCCCAGCCAGGACCCCTGCCCCCTGCCCGCTGCCCCCTGCCTCCCATGGTGGTTTCCGCAGGCAGTGCACTGCGGTGTGGAGAACTACATTAGGCAGGACATGACCATTTGGTCCTTGAGTGAACCCTGGCCGACTTCAGGTACAGTAATCCCTCACTGTGTTCAGCAGGGGTCATACCCGGGCCTTTCTCCCAAAGGACGGGACTCAGCTGAGGGTAACTCCAGGTTCAGCAGGGTGCAGTGAGTTGCCAAACACCTACAGGTTTTCGAAGGTTACAATCAGGTGATGGTCCTCAGCTTGGTTGATGAGCCTGTTTCTTCCCATGAAACCATATTTCCTCCCATCTTTAGCACAATTCTAGTCCATTCAAGGTTGAAAGAACAAATTACAGAAAATTCCCCCATCTCTCCACAGGCACAATCCTGAAGAAAAGCATTCACGTCCTCGTTTGAGTTCACTGTTCCCTCCCTGAGCCTGTCACGTCAACCACACTCCGCGGCGTGTGCCTCTGCACGGCCTGTAGGCCCCCTCCACCCGCGGCACCTCCTCAGCCTCCTGCTGGGCCGGGCCCCCACCCGTACTCTCCTCACCCAACCCGCCCTGTCAGAAGCAGCCTCTGTGCCAGTGACCGCTCTTCTCTTTGCGCTGCCGGAGTCTGAAAGCACGAGATGTGTGTGTGTGTCGGTGTGCGTATATGCGTCTCTGTGTGCGTGTGTGTCCATGTGTGTGTCAGTGTGTCTCTGTGTGCATGTGTGTACATGTGTGTTGGTGCGTGCACGTGTGTGCCCATGTATGCATGTGTGTAAATCAGTGTGCACGTGTGTGTCTCTGTGTGTGTTGTATTGGTGTATACGTGTGTGTGCAATTGTGCATGTGCACATGTACGCATCGGTGTGTGCATTGTGTGTCTGTGTGTGCGTGCACGTATCTGTGCACGCATGTGTGTGTCCATATGTGCGTGTGTGTGCATCAGCGTTTGCATGCATGTGTCTGTGTCTCTGTGAGTGTCTACATCAGTGTGCCCATGTGTGTCTCTCTGCATGTCTGGGTGTCTGTGTGTGTGCATGTGTGTGTGTTGGTGTATGCGTGTGTGTGTGCTTGGGGATGTGTGCACGGGTACATGTGTGTTTGGGTGCACCGAGCAGTCAATCACCCTCTCTTTGCTCTGCCTGGTTCCCCACCCACACTGCGAGCTGCTCAAGACCAGCCCAGGGACTCGGTTTCTGTATCACCTTCAATGGCCAGTACAGTGACCTGCACGCAGCTGGCAGTGGGTAGAGCTCCGTGGAGGGAAAGTCAGACAGCCTGAGTGTCAGCACCACACAGGAACAGGGGGCTTCTATGTCACTGCTGTGCGGGCGAGTGCCCAGTGCCACCCTAGCGGGTAGGGATGCGCTGGCTTCTGTGAGCCTCACCCCCTTGAGGGAGGACCGCTGTCCTGCAGGAGCCTCGCCGCCCCCTCCCACCCCACCCAGCGAGGGAGGACTACCATCCCTGTCTTCTTTGCACTTCTGAGATGCTGATGTTCAGAATGGTTAAGGGACCGGCCCAGGATTTCCAAGCAGGAATTGGAATTCCGGAGGGAGGGACCCGCGCTAGGGCACGGTGTTTATCTGGGTGCCAGTCCGGCGCTCTCCACAGCAGAGCTGAAATCCCACCATCACCCCTCCCCAGCGGCACGGCCTCCATCCCCTCCTCTGTGCAATGGAGCCAGCAGCGCCCGTGCCCACACGGCCGTTCTAAGGGCAGTGAGCGCTATGCGGAATGGAACCCGAAACTTCTTTGAGGCAAGACATCCCTCCACACTTCGTCTAATGAAGGCTCTGACTTACTAGAACTATCACCCCCGGATTGGTTCATGATTCCCATGAGGAATGTGTACTCTGGCTGTGCCTTGACCCCATGCCGTCTCTGTCCCCCAAGCAGGTGAAACCATCTCCCAAGACACACAGGTGCTACGAGACTCGACTAAGGCCGGCCTCCCCGCACCCTAACAACAGCCACAGGGAAAATAAAGCCTGAGTGGACACGGATGCTGCAAACGTGGGAGGAGGCGGCACCACCACCCACATGGGCAGAGCCTCTGGAGCATGTGTTTAAGGTGCTCAGAACAGCCACCTACGAAATCAAACACTGGCCACCGTCACTGCCATGTCTGTGAACACGAACCACAGGCCAACAGATCATTCTCCCAGGTACGGGCATTTGACTGATTTTATTCCCCTTAGTTACTACTAAGTAGTTACTGCATTAGGTTGGCTCAGGGATCATTAAAGCCCAGTGCTCCACCCCCAGCAGGCCCATGGGGTACCGTCGATGTCACTGAGCTAGAATAAACCATCAGAGTCATGCAGAAGTTTCGTCCCAATCAGCTGGAACCACCGGCGTCCTTTCTAATAGGCTCCGTCTTCTGTGCTGGGTGGAGGGTCGTCACAGAAGCACACAAGGGGACACACCTGTCCATCCTGGCCTGGCTTCCCAGAGGACTTTATGACCATCCTGTGTCCTGGAAGCAAGAGTGCACAGGTGAGCAGGGTAAGATGAAGGAGGGGTAGAAGGGGAGAGACCCCCGTGAGCCACCTCCTTCTGCTGTGACATGCGATGGTGGCAGGAAGTTCCAGAGGGAACGAATGAATCCAAAGTTGTCAAGGTCTGTCTGCCATAGGCCAGTTTGCTTGACAGACCAGCGTCCAGTCTGATGGACCCTTGTTCCTTCACCCCAGGCACACTTGGAGCAACACTCCACTGGCCAGTGGCAGAGCCGGGAGAAAGGATCCCAGTCAGCATTTGAGAGCAACAACACAACCTTCCTTCCATGGACGGCATGAGTAGAATAACCTGGCAGGGAGAATGCATCCCACTGAAGGAATTCCCCGGGGCAGGGTGTGTGCTCCACTGCCATCCCTTGGGAGCCGAGCAGGTGCACAGAGACAGGGACAGGGATACCCCGCAGGGCGTGCCTGGCATCCTATGCTCTCACTTCCCACACATCGGGGAAGGTCTGATGAGCAGGAAACGCTAGCATCTCTCAAAAGCCTAGTTTCTCAAATACAAGCAACTGACAAGACACTTCAAAGAGAAGTAAGTCATTCTGAAAATGCATTTTCAGGTTCCACTTTGAGGAACACTGACCTAAGAAGCTAAAAATACATCTAGAAGGGGAAAAGTCCATTTGCATTGCAAATTACCTCTTCCAAAGTGATTAACTGTCTTACCTGGTAGAAAAAACTGTTGGACTATCACTGAAAGGTAAACACAAAACCCTCAGAAGAGAATATTTCTTTTTGGAGAGTCTGAGGATGCTAATGCAAGAGCCCCAGACCTCAGAGGCGGCAGGGCCTAAGACCGCCTATGTGGCATCATGCTAGAAGAAAAGGAAGCTCCATGCCAAAACAAAGGGATTTTGGTAAAGGGAAGAGAGATTTCAAGTAGACTACAAGTTGTCATTCAAATGTCCTCCTTTCTGCAGCTAAAGCCTAGCGGAAAGGGTTTGCCATGAAGGTGAATAAAGACAGAGGGTTGGATCACCTGGTTGCCAGGAAGACAGGCCACAGCACAGCCCACAGGAGGCATGGTTCACAGGTGGAACCAGCAGAAGATAGAAGCCTGGCCACCATCTGTGTGAGGGGGCCCCAGGGCTTCATAATGTTTCAGAGGTTTGTTAGAACTTCTCAGATTATTGCAGGTCATAGGGAAGCTCTATTTTTAATTTCTTAAGGAAGCTCCACGCTGTTCTCCAAAGTGGCTGCACCAACTTGCATTCCCACCAACAGTGGAAGAGGGTTCCCCTTTCTCCACACCCCCTACAACACTTTGTTTCCTGTCTTGCTAATTTTGGCCATTCTAACTGGTGTAAGGTGGTATCTCAATGTGGTTTTAATTTGAATCTCCCTGATGGCTAGTGATGATGAACATTTTTTCATGTGTCTGATAGCCATTTGTATGTCTTCATTGGAGAAGTGTCTGTTCATGTCTTCTGCCCATTTTTTGATATGATTATCTGTTTTGTGTGTTGAGTTTGAGAACTTCTTTATAGATCCTGGATATCAACCTTTTGTCTGTACTGTCATTTGCGAATATCTTCTCCCATTCTGTGGGTTGCCTTTTTGTTTTGTTGACTGTTTCCTCTGCTGTGCAGAAGCTTTTGATCTTGATGAAGTCCCAAAAGTTCATTTTTGCTTTTGTTTCCTTTGCCTTTGGAGACATATCTTGGAAGAAGTTGCTGTGGCTGATATCAAAGAGGTTACTGCCTATGTTCTCCTCTAGGATCCTGATGGATTCCTGTCTCACGTTGAGGTCTTTTATCCATTTTGAGTTTATCTTTGTGTACAGTGTAAGAAAATGGTTGAGTTTCACTCTTCTACATATAGCTGTCCAATTTTCCCAGCACCATTTATTGAAGAGACTGTTTTTTTTCCACTGTATATATTTTTTCCTGATTTACCCCAAAGATACAGATCTAGTGAAAAGAAGGGCCATATATACCCCAATGTGTATAGCAGCAATGGCCATGGTCGCCAAACTGTGGAGAGAACCAAGATGCCCTTCAGCGGACAAATGGATAAGGAAGATGTGGTCCATATACACTATGGAATATTATGGCTCCATCAGAAAGGATGAATACCCAACTTTTGTAGCAACATGGACGGGACTGGAAGAGATTATGCTGAGTGAAATAAGTCAAGCAGAGAGAGTCAAGTGTCATATGGTTTCATTTATTTGTGGAGCATAACAAATAACATGGAGGACATTGGGAGATGGAGAGGAGAAAGGAGTTGAGGGAAATTGGAAGGGGAGATGAACCATGAGAGACTATAAACTCTGAAAAACAACCTGTGGGTTTTGAAGGGGCGGGGGGTGGGAGGTTGAGGGAGCCAGGTGGTGGGTATTATGGAGGACACGTATTGCACGGAGCACTGGGTGTGGTGCAAAAACAATGAATTTTGTTACGCTGAAAAGAAATAAATAAATTTTAAAAAAAAGAATTATCGCAGAAAAAAAAAATTTAAAAAAAGAAACAAAAAAAAGAACTTCTCAGCTTAACAACAGAAAGCCCAACCTGAGAGGTAAGTTTTTCTTTCCCTTTTGCAAGACAACGAAAATGGAGGGAAAAGCTGTTAACTCACTAATCTGAGAGGGTTTGGGGACTAGCTGAGCACATGGCCTGTCTCTGGTCAAGCAGGGATCTTCCAGAGCAGAGAAACGGATCTAACTTTGGTTTGCTGATGTGGCAGTCCAGGCCGAAGTGGCTCCTTCTTGGGCTAGAAATTCATTTCGATGCTATCTATCATCAATCTATCCATCTATCTACCCATCCATCCAACCACTCATCCATCCATCCATGACCTATCATCTCTTTATCTATCCATCTCTCTATCCATCTGTGTAGTTTCCATTTCTATGAGAAACCAAATCTTGCCCAAGTCAATCAAGAAACACTTTAATAAACTAGGACTTAGGAAACATGTGTTCCCACTCTGACTGGCTCCATCACTTGCTGTGTGTCCTTGGGCTGAGTTGGTTTTTGTGCATGAAAGCCTCCATTGGGGCACCTGGTGGCTCAGTGGCTTAAGCATCTGACTCTTGCTTTCAGCTCAGGTCATGATCTCAGGGTTGGAAGACCAAGCCCCACATGGGGCTCTGAACCGAGTATGGAAACTGCTTAGGATTCTGTCTCTCCCTCTGGCCCTCCCTCTCCCTTCTCATGAGCTCATTCTCTCCCTCTCTCTCCCTCTCTAAAAAATAATAATAATAATAATAATAATAATAATACATACATACATACATACATAAATACCTAAATAAATAAAAGACTAGGTTGGGTTGCCTGAATTAGTCTAGAATTTAACCAAGTCCGTTCAGTTACATACCCGCTTGGGGAAAGGCGATACATGGTTCATCCGTAGCCTATTACGTCAAATAAGAAAGCTGATATTTTTACAATATTTGTCCTCTTTTCAAACTGGTTAAAATTAGTGGCATATATTGTTATTTCTTCTTTTTTAAACAGAGAGCCCTTTGCTTATTTTCCGTGGTACCAGTGACGAGTCCTAACACCCCAGGCCGAGCTTGGGAATTCGAACCTTTCTGATAGACCTTATATCTGGTCCCTTACAGAACAGTGAGTCACTTAGTGCTGTGAATACAAAGTTAATTTTTGAAACATGGCAAATGCTGATTTCTTGCGATAGCGCCGATTCCCCCTTAGTGACGAGGCAGCGGAAGCAGGTGGGACGATGACAGCAGAAACTGCCTAGTGACGCGCTCCCCGTGCAGAGCTGCTGGCGAGAAGGCGCTGTTTCTGGAAGTTTATTGACTCTGAGAATCCTCAAGCAGAAATTCTCCCACCCTGAAGGGTAGCGGAACACAAACCACCTCAAAATATGCCTCTTGGGCCTAAAGATTAGTTTAAGCCAATTATTTTGAGAAGCAGGGGATATAAGAGAAACTCGTACAGCAGGAATAGAAGGTACCCACCCTTTTGTGGGAAATTTACCCTTTCCATTTACACAAAGGAATCTCCATTTGAAGAGTTTCTCCCCTGCACCAGGCCGAGAACAGATCCGTAAATTAAGACAAACCTATCAGTGGGGAAGGCTTAAATCCGCATCACAAAACTCACCTCTGTTCACCAGGCTGGTCCCGGTTCGCCCATAGCTGGCCTCTCACCCACACCTCTGCCTGACCTCCCTCCACGCACACCTTTCTTCCTTTAGTCTTCAGCGGGAGCTGGTGTTTGAGCTGGTGGCTTAGGATACCTCAGGGAGCTGCTCATTCTCCGGGGCCTCTCCCCGCCCCCCGTGATCCCGGAGACACACATGTCAATAAACTACTGCTGGTTTTTCTTTTGCTAATTTGTCTTTTATTACAGGGGGTCTTAGTCGAGAAAAGGACTTTCCTCCCTCCTTGGTTTCCCGGAGAAACAACTGTTCTAGAAGTGGCAGGAAATGGACATTTACAGAAGAAATCAACAAACATTGAAAGAACTCCCACTGTAGGAAAAGAGGTAAGTATTGTTCTCTGTAATGACGAGCTAGAATCAAGGCCGACCTAACGACTGAATGAAAGCATTTTTTTTATAGTCAGACAGAAGGTGGGATGATGGGGGTCACAGCATATCAGATAAGAAAAACCCCAATCACAACAGGTCCACAGAGACCCAGGGAGGACAACGGGTCTGCACCAGCGCAAGAGGAAGACAAGGGCTGGGTGGTCACACTGGGGACCTGAGTTTGCTTGACACTTTTGCCCGTCGTGAAGCCAACTGAGCTCCCCGTGATGAGAGGCGATGGGGGCCCTCGTTAGTTACTGCACGACTGGGGATGGCGACTATCCAAAGCCTGATTAGCAAAAATGCAAATTACTCCTTGGATAATGGGACAAATTATCTGGAAACATAATTCAATATGCCTTGTTTTACGGGGTCAAGAAGTCTCCTGAATTCTATGTGACCCACCTCTTCATTTCTTTTGGAGAGTTGCCTTTTGACTCTGGGTCAGCTAGAAATACTAAGAAAACATGAATGCATAAAAACATTCTGAAAGTATATGATTCACAATACTTACCAGGTATAATGATGCCACAACGATGGGATATTAGATCTTGAGTTCAATGCTGGCATCTTCACTAAGAGGCTACAGAGGAGGTCCTTGAAGGAAGTCATGTCTTACCTCTTTCCAGGTCAGTGCAGAAAGCGTCGTCATCAGAACTCACTTTGCATATCTACCTTGGAAAAGTATCTAATGCTCAAAGCTATTCTTGGGGAATTTCTAACAAAATTCCAAGGTATCCTCATGGAATGTGGGGTTTTGGGAGAAGGACGTGGAGCACCGGTGATTACCTTGACGTAACACAGCAGGCAGAGATGGGAGAGAGAGCCCACGTTCAGACCTCGGTTCCGCCAGATGTAGCCACGGGACTTTATGCAGGTGGATTAACCTCGATGGGCTCTTTCTTTTTTAAGACTTTATTTATTTATTTGAGAGAGAGAGAGCAGGAGCGCAAGCCAAGGGGAAAGGCAGAGGGAGAAGCAGACTCCCCTCCAAACAGGAAGCCCAACATGGGACTCGATGCCAGGACCCCGGGGTCATGACCTGAGCTGGAGGCAGACGCTTCACCGACTGAGCCCCCTGGGTGCCCCTGTATGTTCTTTTTTGTCACCAGTGAACTGTAGCTGAGTTCCTGGAGAAGCACCAGCTTCATGGACATGAGAACAGCCCAACCTCCCAGGACCCCATACTCACTCAGAAGGGACCCTACACCTGACTTAACTCCTGCTGTCACCACCTTGAAACTCCTATGATTTGAATAAGGGTACCCCGTTTTCACTTTCCAGTGGACCCCTCAAATTACATAGCCATCCTGCCTCTCAGGATGGTGGAGAATAAACACGTGGCACTCGCTGGCATTTTCTACACAGCCTGGCACTTGGGAAAGGCCTGACACATCATCAATGATAAATAAGTGAATCTTACTAATGTTGCCCTAGGAGCTCCCTGCATGGTCCCCAGGCTCCGAGACAAGCACATCCTCTAGTCTCAGCACTAGTGGGAAACACAGAATGTCACGCGTGGAATGGTCCTCCTTAACGTAACTCTGGGGGGGCTTGGACAGTTCCTGTAACAAGCTCTTTGTTGGCAGAATTGGGGGACAGCACTACGGCTTCTCCAAGGCTCCACAGAGGGGACTTTGCACACTGAGCTCCGCAAACAGTGCTGAGCCCGCTGAGCTGCAGCGGAGCAGGCGCACCCACTGACCTCGATCCTCAGTAGGAGACGCATTTCCCACCGCGCGGCTGTGCACGCACACAGTGCTCCAGGAAGCAATGCCACACAGTGACTTCAGGACAGGCCACCACCGTCTCAGCTCCCTTCCCCACACAGCAGTGCGTTGCCTCTTGAAGCTGGAAACCACTGCCTGTGACAGCTGCTTAGGTTGGAGTCAGCTGGAAAATCTGCAAGACCTTAGGGGATCCCCCCCCCGACTTGTTTCTTGGGAGCCTGCCCTGGAGAGCAGCCACCACCCCCCAGCCGCTCTGCGTAGCAACTGAGGAAAGATGTTCTCTCTTTGCAGACTCAATTGCTGTGTCCAAGAGAGGGCAGACAGGAGGCCCTGCTGCTTACAGATTGCAGAAGGATGGGACACGGGTCTCTCATGCCTGAGTTTGGGGCGCTGACATGACTCATCAGCCTTTGGGGTTTGCTTCCTCTGGGGACCTGGTAGGTTGTGTGTTCTCATCGTCCGAGCTTGGGCTCAGCTGTGCAGTGTGCTTGGCCAGTGAGTGCAAACAAGCCCCGTGTCAGCCCAACAGAAAAGCCTTTGAGAGTCCTACCCGGTTAGCAGGAGACCCAGCGCCTTAGCTCCTACCACGTGCCTGGTGGGGGAGTCCCCAACACCAGAGCCGCTGGCGAGGGAGACCTAGAGCAGAAGTCCATGCACACCCTAGCATGTCCAGACAGGAGCACACCATTGTCCCAAAGAGAAGAGCTGTTCCGTGTGACCGTGCAGGTCGGGGGGGGGGGGTTGGGGTGGGGAAGACGGGGCTCCAGGAAGCGACCAGAACCTGGTCCAAGGGGCAGATCTGGACCAGGCAATGCCATAACTAGGACAGTCTCACAGGTAATTTTCTTAAAACTCACCCATAGTATGGTTTTCTAATGAGCCAAGAGACTTAGAGGTACGCCGATAGAGGCAATTTATAGAAAGACAATTTTATGTAACAATTTTAGCTCAATCAATAGTCATCGTTGCATTTCATCTGCTGATAATTCCGGCAAACTTCCACCTTCACAAAACATGAAGTTGACAGCCTCTCGTGGTCTCCCAAAAGGGAAAGAGCCATGCATTAATTACCGGTTTTGATTAAGGAGTTAATAAGGACAGAATAAAAGCACGCAATTTTCCCCGAGGTTCTAGAGGTTGATTATACACACGGCTGTTTATAAGACGACGGCCTCCTTTGAGACGAACATGGAAATCTCTCCAAAGCAGCCGTTTACACACAATACCTTGAAACCCTTACTTTTGCTTAAATTTCATCAAAGAGTTCTTTCCCGAAGACCCTTTTAAATAAATAGATAAACTGGAAGACAGTTTTATTCCTTCATATGCAGGAAGCGAAAGCTTGCGGAACTCCTTTCCTTGGCAAACACCCACCAGCTTCAAAATCGGCAAACACATCTGAGTATCCCGGTGTTTGCAAACAGTGCGTCAGCCACTAATCCGAGCAAAACGAATTTCTCCCTCTTAACCTCCCCGACACCGTTGCGTGTGTTAGAAATAACACGCATCATTCAAGCAGAGTGAGCAGGGGCAGAAACTCGAAATCCTGGAGAGACGGCGCTGCCCCAGCCTGGGACCTGGCATGGTGGAAAACATAGAACAAGAGAGTCACCTAGTGGCCGGACCATTGCTGTTCACAGGACGCACCTGCTCTTCGCTGCTTTCCCTTCCTCAGGCCGCGAAGGACGCCCAGTCACCGCCCCACAGGCCAGGAGGCGGGAGGAGGGCAACGGAGCTCTGGCCTCCCTGAACCCTTCCCAGTTGCAATTTTGAGATGAAAGTCATGTTCTTGACTCTTATTATTTTAATACCTTATTATTTTAGGTACCACTTATTTTAATACCTTATATGAAAGTGGTAAGAAACTATTTGTATTGTAATAACGTCCATTCACTTATATAAAACTGAACACCTCCTTAGAGAGCTTGGTGTGGCTAACAGATCGCCCATCTCAAGGTTCCCTCCTACAGTCACGTGTACCGCGTACTTATTCCTTAAGCCCAAACAGCGAGTCACAGGTAATGTGAAGCCTGCCGCCAGGAGGCCCAACGATAAAATTCTCCAGATTCTAAAACACGCTACCCGATAAGGTAAAGAAAGGTGTTTTGTCTTATCTTAGAAATAAAGGAGGAAAATACCAATGCTGTTTTGTGAATTTTATTAGAAAGCAAATGTGATTACTCTTTTTTTTTTTTTTTTTTTTTTTGGTCTGTTGCTACAGCACGCATCCTGAAGACATAAAACCTACTCTCCCACTTGATCCCGTGTGTGGCAAATGGGAGAATCTTGCTTCCTAGAATCCCCCCCCAGAAGGCGGGGCCGCCACCCTCTTGCAGGTGTGACAGACTGTGGACTGGCAGGAGTGGGTGGGGTTCTTGGTGACACGCATCTTCTTCCCTGTTGGAACCTGCACGGGCTCAAAGTGCCCATTGGAGAGCCCGAGTGCCCCGGGAAGGGGGGGGCTGCTGCTGGTGGCACAGTGGCCCAGAGCACTGCCGCCTTTCAACCACCTGCACAGACGGGCAGCAACACTCTGGGCTTTACTTTAGCTTCATGGCTCAGGATTCTACAGAAAAACGTTGAAGTTGTCCAGCAAGAACGCATGCCCTGGCTTGCGTGGCTTCACTTCCACAACAGGTGTGGTCTTCTACCAAATGTGTTCCTTGTAGTTTAGGACCAGACTGTGTCCACACAGCTGCAGCCTTTCTGGGCTTCCACAAGGGGGGGGTGTCTGTGCCTGTGCAAGCGTGCATGTGTTTACATGTGTGTGCATGTGTGTATATGTGTCCTTGTATGTGCACATGTTTGTGTAGGCATCTGTGTGTGCATGTTGTGTGTGCATGTTGTGCAGGCATGTGTGTTCACGAATGCATCTGTGAACACCTGTGCATCTTTCTGTCGTGCACATGTGCTCATGTGTGTGCACTGAGATGTGTGTACATGTGTGCATGCAAATGTGTGCTGTGTGCATGTACATGTGTGCACCCGTGTGCATGTGTGCACGTTTATACAGGCATGTGTTGTGTATGCTCGTTTGTGCCCACGCAGATGTGTCGTGTACATGTGTGTGTGCTAGTGCATGCCTGTGTGTGCAGGTTTGCACGTGTGCCTGTGATCCCACGCATGTTGTGTGTGTGCATGTGTGTGTGGGTGCGCGCATGTGCACTTGCTTGTGCTGTGGGTGGATGTGTGTGTGCATACATGTGTGTGCACCTGTGTTTATGTGCACAGGTGTCTTACGAATGTGCATGTGAGCTCCTGTGTCCTGCGTGTGTGCTTATGTGTGTGTGCATGTTTTGTACTCACGCACACGTGTGTGCGGGTGTGTTTGCATGCACGACATGCAGGGGAGTGTGTGTACTGCACGCCCATGTCTCTGTTACTGAACGTGTGTGCGCTGTGTGTAACGTGAGTCTTTGAGTCACTGTCTTGGATGTAGCTGTATGACTGTGGACACTGTATACATCATTTTATCTATTTCTTTCCTCCATGAAAATATATTTTCTAAAAAACAGGATCAGAGGGTTGTGCAAGAATGAACCGTGGCACCCAGGCCTGTGGAACACAGCGCTTTCCCTCAGACTCATCTCCGCTGACGACTAAACCTCTGTTTGCTTTTCTGTTCCCTTCTGTAGGGTGGAAATAATTACGCTTATTCTATTTAGCTCAGTGTGCTGTGAGGATCAGGTTAGACCAGGTACACTGAAGCACTACCTAAATTGTGAAATAAACCACAAACAGGAACCACGATCATACTCACAAGATGCGAATGTGCCCCAAGCCTCTCCCTTCAGGCCCAGACAACACAGCGCCATGCCTGGGGGTCAAGCATGGGTCTCCCCAGGCACCGAGAGGATGTCTGTCACCTGCACGAAGCTGTGTCCCGCTTTCTCCGAGGCGAACCTACAAACCCAGCTCCAGCCTGACTCCCTCCCGACAGCCTGGGGCCCTCCTCCCTGTCCCTTCCTCAGCCCCCACACTGGGCTCCCCCTGCACGTGAGCCTTGTTGCCGGTCGTGAGGACCCTTCCACGCGGCGGTCTGCACTGGGGAAACTCGCACCACGGCCCCCGGGGAAGTACGGGCGGAGACACGATCAGTGACGCCGTGTCTTGGTTCTCACTATTGCTCCATGTTTGTGTGTCTTTCACACAGAAATGAGACGTTCTTTGAGGAAAGAGTCACATTTGGCGCTTTTATATCCTGCATGAGCGTCGGTGGCTGTTGCCTCGTTCGGTAAGTCTTGAATATCTAATAACGTGTTACACCCCGGGAATAAAGTAAAAACAAGACGGCTGTTTCTCCCTGCTGGAACTAACTGTATCGCAGAAACGATGAGTGACAGCTGATCGTGAGATGGGGGCCCTAACCCGCACCTGCCTGGGTGTTTCCTGTGTGGGAACGGGTCTCATCTGCCCTCGGCTGAGCGGTCTCTCCGGAGTAGTCTTGACATCACTCCCTCCGAGAGCCGTCACCTTCTCACGGCTTGTCTGCACGACACCGTCAGCTCCGCGTGCTCCCTCCCTGGCTGGACAGCCATCTTCACGCGTCCACGGGGTACGTCCAGCTCAATACGTGTTAACTATGAGTGTCTCTACTCAGCGTCAAACCTGCCTTCTTCAGAAACCAAGATGAGAACCATTTGCTCCTGTCCTCAAGGAAGGCGCCATCCGATGTCCCACCACACCCAAACCCAATGGGACTAAAGCTGAAACTGAACTTCGCAAACCCTCAAACCAACAGAGATTCTCTCCCAGCTTCTCCCATTTCCCACGACCGCCACTCTCCCACGTTCTGGGCTCACAGGCCTGGAATCACGAGTCTTTCCTCTTGTTCTATACATCCACTCATCAATCAGCTCACCCCCTTCAAACGGATTAACACAGATAGTAACGAGAACCATTTCTTGCCCGTCTGTGTCAGGATGTCCTCGTGCGCCCCCACAGGACACGGCCTGTCCCACTTCCATGCCCAGCAAAACCACCTTCCCAGACACTCAGGCCAAAGCTCTGCAGCCTTCCCGTTTCTTCAACACCCCCATCGATCCACCAGAAAGCCCCGGTGCCTCCCACGCCAAGGCAGCCAGAATCTGATCACCGCTCGCCACCTCCGCCCTCTGCCCTCCGCCACCGTGTCTTGTTTCTGGGTTACTGCAACAGCCTGTCTCTCCCGATCCCGCCTCCCCTCACCCACCAGCTTCCAGGGGAGACCCAGCAGCCTTCAGAGGCATCAGTCAGTCCCATTGCGAGTCTCCGCTCCCAACCCCCATCCCTTCCTTGGAGAGGGAGCCACATTCTCACCTGGTTGGGGACATTCTGCTCCCTGCTCCTCCCGTGAGCCGTTGCTTCTCCTGACATGCCCCGACAGTCCCTCCATGGACCCCGTGCTCTGCTACAGTCACACAGACACATTCCCACCATGGGCTTTGGCACAAGCTGCCCCGTCCTTTGGAACGTGCTACAAAATCCGTATGACAAATGTTAATCCCCAGTGTGACAGTAGTTGAAGGTCAGCCTTCTGGGAGGTGAATAGGCCTTGAGGGTGAGGCCCTCATGAATGGGGTTAGTGCCCTCCCTAAAGAGACCATGTCGGACTCCCAGCCCTCTCCATGTGAGAACACGGCAAGAAGGCTGTCGCCTTGCAGGGAACCCTCACCTGCCCATGCCGGCACCTGACCTTGGACTTCCACCCTCCAGAACTGGGAGAAATAAATTTCTGCTTCGAAGCCCCCCAGTCTGTGAGATTCTGTTGTAGCAGCTGAACAGACTGAGATAGGAGATTCACTCCCAAACATGGACACACCTACTCCCTCACTTTGCCCCCATCTTTCCCCAGTGCCCTTTATCCCTGAGGCCTCTGCTAACAGTGACCCCAACTCCTTTCCCCATCCCACCCAGCCTTCCCGTCCTTATCCCCCGCCTTACTTTTGCCACTGGTCATCCACTGACGTGCTAGTTGGGCAAGCTTGCTCACCTATCGTCAGTCGTCCTTGAGCAGACGGAAACCCCTGGAAGATACGGGGATCTTCTGTCACTCACAGCTAAACCCCCACTCTTAGAGCTGATTGGTAATCAATACTGCAAACATTTACTGTGTGCCGAGTATAAGAACGTTACTTCTATTTGCCAATTAGCCTTCACAATATCTTCAAGATGCGGGTGTTAGTATTATTACCCCCATGTTTCAGATGAGACGTGGAGACTAGAGGCCAGGCTGTCTGACAAGGTTTAGGATGTGGGAGCTGGGGTCTCCAGCCCTGCAGGGCTCCGTGGTGACCCCACCCTCACGACACCAAACGTCACCCCATCCTCTCTTGAGTCCAACCTAACCCAAGCCGTTCTGCACAGAATCACCTCGGAATCATCTTCGTTAAGGACAGTTACCGTGAATGTGCACCGACCCTTCTGATCGATGACTTCCCAGCCGGGACCAGTCAGCAAGAACGGATGCTGGTAATCACCAGACACTCCCCTGCCTGCCGCTGGCACGGACGTCGGGTTCTCCCCCCACGGTCACCTTGCAGCAGCTTAACCTGATTCCACCTTCACTCCCGTGGGAAGCCTTCAACCTTGGAGCAGACCATTTATACAAGAACAAGGTGGACGAGTAGCCGTATTCCACAGAAAGCCTCTTCCATTGTACACCTCTGGGTTTTTTCTGACTCAAGACCTGAGCGTCATCTCTTGAAGTCACTGTCTGTTGAGTCACTGTGAAATCTTGCGACGCCATAAGTGCCTCCCCAGAGCGGGGACCAGGTTCCCGCCCCAGTCCAGCCTCGGGGAGCCAACAACCGTCCTCATGCCCTCTCCCAGGGGGCTGAGCAGGTAAGGGCATGTGGAAGCCAACAATCTGCCCTTTTATTCTCATTTGATTACACAATTTTGTCTTTTATAATAGCAAAAGAACACTATACAAAGCCATGCTCCTCCCCCCAAAAATTGTTTATGTTTTTTGGTCTTGAAACACCTGTGTGTGGAGGTAGCAATGGGGCGGGGGGAGGGGGCTGTACGGGTGTGCTGATGGACTCCAGCTGGTTCCCAGCTGTGAGTCTTGGGCACAGAAAGAACACCCAAGCCTTCCTGATGAAGCTGACAAACAGAGAGTCCTCCCTCTACAGACGTGCATTTCTTTCATGTGAGCCCAGAGTACGGAGGCGGGAGAGGAGAAGAGAGGTCTCTAGACCCGTCACGAACTGAGGGGTTCCCATGTCATTTAATACAAACCCTCTCCCAGCAGTCACCCACCTGTGTCACAAACCTTCCTCTGTGTGTTTCATAGATATATGTCTGTGCCCGATTTTCCCACTGGATCAGGAACTCCTTTCAGCCCGTGTGTCACGACTTCAACTTTCTTACCCTCATAAAATGTGGCATCTACAAGAGCATGTCTGTAGATGCCTGCTTTCCAGATACGGCCCCGAAGTGGTCCAGCCAGCCCACGGGACAGGGGAGACGACTTCTCTGGTCCAACAACATGAGTGTTTTAAAGTAGATAACAACAGGGGCGAGGGGCACAGTGATTACAGGAAACATCTCAATCCAGCTCAATGGCAACAGAGAAAAATGATCGTATAACTGAGTCCTCCACGTGGATTATATGCACATAGCATCATCGTGTCTTTCAACTGTTTGTTACTTGTTTTCGGTGCGGAACATGATTCTCCCCTCATGAAGGACATTTACACAAACACATTCTTCCCGTGAGGAAATGGATTGAATGCCTGCTCTCGACCCTCCCAACATCCGGTTACGCATCAGTTAAAATTATTAAACATTTCATAAGTATATGACCTTTTAAATACACAATAGGAGTAAGACCCTAAATGCATATTTATTTGAGAACTTTCTGGTTTCAGTGCTCGTGGCTGACCTGTGCAGTGGAAGCACTAGCCACACGGTTGGCTCAATGTTCAAGACCAGAACCTCAAGCTGTTTCATCGTTGGTCTTACACTTTCCCCACATGAAAGCGGCCGTGGTTATTAGGCGGGACACAGCACTAATTACCCAGTCACCCCCGTGGCTCAGTCGGTGATGAATGTGTCCCAGAGCCCTAGCTTCCCCGGATGGGATTTCCCTGAAGCGGAGGAGAAAACTGCCTCCAGATGAAGTTCGCACACGTCCCGCCGTCAGCACTCAGGACACCCCCCTCCCACGTCTGTCGGCCATGGGAAGGGGAGTCTTGAGCACAGCAGCCCATTGTATTGTCTCCAAATCGTGGCTTTAAAACACAAAGAAAATCAATCTGTCTGCCTATCACATCGCTCAGGAGGGAACGTGAAATTACCAAAATGATTGAATCCACTCAGAAAAAAAATACAGAATGGTTATTGGAGCAGGCGCTGCCTCCTGGCAGGCCGTGTGAGCTGCCAACCATGCCCGCCGCCATGGCAGGGGATCGCCCGGGAGAGTGGTCCCCGTTACACTTAACTTGATTCCCAAAAATCAAATTCCTTGAAATGAGCCGTCCTTCATGTTCCTATATTGGCTTTGATCACTTTTACTCTGTTGTACAATGCTTAATTCCATCAAGATTGATTGAAGCGGTCCCTGGAAATGAACATTTAAAAAAAAAAAAAAAAAACTTAATAGCGCAGGTGACTCTAGAAATTGGCGGGAGGCTGCGTCTTCTCATTTCCTCTCTGGCCATTCACAGTCACTTGTCATTCCAGTTCAGGGAATACGTTTGTAGACCTGGCACGTGGCCGCGCCGCTCTCTACCGAGGAGGAGAAAGGCTTCTCATTAAACTGACCCAGAGGGACGCGCCTGACTTCATCCAGGGGTGGTCCTGGACACCCACGAGCTACAGGGCTGTTCCGTCAGAGAGGAGGTAAGTCGGGGCCCATTTGCAAAGGAAAACCGCCCACAAGAGGGATTTCTCAGGGAGGGGCGGCCAGATCTTCAGGACCCAGGGGTGAAGTCCCAGAACGGAAGGCTCGCCAGCGCAGCCTCCCTTCCAGGGGAAACTTGGATTTTATCATCTGTCACTGTTCTGCGGTCAGGACATTGGGCAGCCCAGCTGGGGGTCTCGGTTTCCCAGGACAAGGAGGAGAAAGAAGCAGATGACATGGGGCTGCCCACTGGGCTGGCTTATGGGACCCGCGACAGGTTTCCCACACATCCAGAGCACAGCCGGGGTGGCTGGAGACCCTCAGGGCTTCCCAGCACAGCCCTTGAGCCTCAACCACCAGATGTCCTAAATGGCACCCGGGGCTTTAAGGGCCAGTGTTGCCATGAACAAGGCAGAAGGGACGGGCCTTGTCAGCTGCCAAGAATCCCTTTACTGGGCTCTGTGGCTCCAGCCATCACAGGTCTGCTGGGTTCTGGGAGCCGTATTGTAAGACTGTCTACACTGGGACCCAGGTTGTGGGAGTCACCACCGAGACAAGTCTGAGTGGTCCGGCAGGGGCCATCGCCAGGCAAGTGTGCAGTCATTAGACATGGAGAGAGTGGCTCACCACCAGGTTTACAGAGGTCAGGGGCAAAGAACATCCAGGAGAGGAGGGACAGGTAAGGAACGCGCCCCCAGGTCTGGCCCCCGAGGTCCCCATGGGAAGGAGCACTGCAGAAGGAAAAAGGTATAGGCTCGGGGGATGGGAGAAGCTAGAAGGGTCACTGCCCAGAGAGAGGGACATGCAGGCCGGCTGGGAGGTCAGCTCAAGCAAAGGAATGCGGGCTGAGGCTGACTGGGTCTCTAGCGGGCAGGACGTCTGCAGCTGCGGGTGGTGGAGGGTGCACGTCCCAGCGGGGGGCCACTGGCCCTCACTTCCCATCTCCATGAGTCTGAAGGTTTGTAAAGCATGAGGCCCTGGGAGCAGTGGTCCCTGATTTAGGGTCCCATGCCTAGAGCACTCAAGGGGCAGGGAAGGCTAAGCCTGTCTCTGTAACAGGCTGCCAGATGTGGAGAACAACTACCTAACAGCTCGTGTGGTTGAGCACACCCCTTTTATCAAACTATTTGTTGTAGAATATCGAGAAGGAAGAGGGGTGAGCATTGGCCTCCATGAATAGGATACACTACTTCCTGTCACAATCCATAGCAAACATCACCCTGGGGCCTCCGGCAGCCACTCACTCCGGGCTGGCTGGGGTCCTCCTGCCCAAGCCCTTCAGAACCCGTTTTCTCCTCATGGGTTCGACAGCCAGCCCCCACCAGCACCCATGCTCTCTTCACCACTTGCTTGTGACCATCTCCAGGACTCCAGTGAGGATCAGAACCGGTCCCACTCTCCCCACTCACCAAGCACACACACATACACAATAGGGACAGTATGTCCTTCCCATTACCTTTAGGTAGTTGATATCTTCAGTGGAGATGCTGTTGCCGCCATCCTAGCAGCAGAAATAATGGGTTATCCATGGTGACCTGCCTACGCGCCACCTCCCTCATGAAGACGGACTGGTTGGTTCGCCCAGACACCATTTCCTCCTCCTCTCAACCCTGAAGAATCTTTGTTGTTACTAACCTGTATTAGTTAGGATTAGATCTGGCTCCATGTAATGGAGAAAAATCAGAGTGGCTTAAGTAAGACAGAGTTTTATTCTCTCTCACTTAAGAGAATCTGGAGGGAAGTAGCCCAGAGCAGAATGGCCACTCCCAGAGCCACAGGGACCATGACCCTTCCAGCTCCAGACTCTGCCTGGCTTGCCAAGGGCATGGACCCACCTTCCCGGTCTGGATCTGGACCCAGAGTCCTGCCCACAGAGCTCCACGAGCAGACACAGGGAGGCTTCCCACGAAGCACACAGAAGAAGGTTGCTTAGATCCCAATGCCCAGAACTTAGGTCTGCGGCCACCCTTCCCTGGAAGGGAACGAGTGTGAGTCTTTCGGCTGGACAGCATGAGGTTGGAGGGAATGAAGAATGGGTCTTGCGGGGAGCTGAGAGTCCTGCCACACGCCTCAGTGTGTCCAATCACACTCCTATCATTCTCCCCACTCCATAAACGCCTACCTCTGTCGTGCCACTGTGACCCTGCCCCCTCGTCACTGTCCTCTCTGGAGCTCCTAGCACAGAGCCTCATGCACGGTGGTGTGGGATCGCCACACCCTGAGAGATGAGTGGGTGGCTCTGTCCCCATCTGTTCCATGACCTTGACTGCACCTTCTGTCCCCAGAAACCCTATGGCATGCCCATCCCGTATAGACAGCGTCCTACATCAGTATATGCTATGTCATCTTGTTTACTGTGGCTTCCTTTGAAACAAGAGTTTTGGGAACTCACTAAAGACAAGAAACATGAGATTCATTGGGTTTTGTGACTGATAAAGCTGGAAATCTGTTGTCTTTTGCCTTCAATTCTACTTTTTCATGAGTCACTTTTCTTGTGGGGGGCTTGAAAGTGAGAAGAGAAAGCAGAAGCAGAGAGAGGCTGCAGCCTCTGGCTAATCGCCCACTGGCCACAGGAACCTGCCAGCTAACCCTCCCACACACCGGTTCCCCACCAAGTGACGAGCGATACCAGCACCAATTTCAAGACCTCTTCAATATCAGCCACAGCAACTTCTTTCAAGATATGTCTCCAAAAGCAAAAGAAACAAAAGCGAAAATGAACTTTTGGGACTTCATCAAGATCAAAAGCTTCTGCACCACAAAGGAAACAGTCAACAAAACAAAGAGGCAACCCACGGAATGGGAGAAGATATTTGCAAATGACAGTACAGACAAAAGGTTTATATCCAGGATCTATTAAGAACTTCTCAAACTCAACACACCCAAAACAGACAATCATATAAAAAAAATGGGCAGAAGACATGAACAGACACGTCTCCAATGAAGACATACAAATGGCTATCAGACACATGAAAAAATGTTCATCATCACTAGCCATCAGGGAGATTCAAATGAAAACCACATTGAGATACCACCTTACACCAGTTAGAATGGCCAAAATTAGCAAGACAGGAAACAACATGTGTTGGAGGGGATGTGGAGAAAGGGGAGCCCTCTTACACTGTTGGTGGAAATGCAAGTTGGTGCAGCCACTTTGGAGAACAGTGTGGAGATTCCTCAAGAAATTAAAAATAGAGCTTCCCTATGACCCTGCCATTGCACTACTGGGTATTTACCCCAAAGATATAGATGGAGTGAAAAGAAGGGCCATCTGTACCCCAGTGTTTATAGCAGCAATGGCCACGGTCACCAAACTGTGGAAAGAACCAAGATGCCCTTCAACGGACGCATGGATAAGGAAGATGTGGTCCCTATACACTATGGAGTATGATGCCTCCATCAGAAAGGATGAATACCCAACTTTTGTAGCAACATGGACGGGACTGGAAGAGATTATGTTGAGTGAAATAAGTCAAGCAGAGAGAGTCAAGTATCATATGGTTTCACTTATTTGTGGAGCATAACAAATAGCATGGAGGACAAGGGGAGTTAGAGAGGAGAAGAGAGTTGAGGGAAATTGGAAGGGGAGGTGAACCATGAGAGACTATGGACTCTGAAAAACAATCTGAGGGTTTTGAAGGGGCGGGGGTGGGAGGTTGGGGGAAGCAGGTGGTGGGTATTAGAGAGGGCACGGATTGCATGGAGCACTGGGTGTGGTGCAAAAACAATGAATTTTGTTATGCGGAAAATAAATTTTAAAAAAATGTAAAAAAAAAAAAAACTGTGGAAAATGGAAACAAGGATCTGCCATTTACAAGTAAACTACCATGTGCCAAGCCCTAGGAGGAGCTTGAGATAAATAATGAGAGTGTCACAAAGTGTGGTCACTAAGTGATGCATAATTTATGAGAATAGAGAAGTCATGCATCCTTCCAAGGCAGGTTATAAGACTCAAATAATCCCTCAAAAATTAACCGGCCACCAGACTTACAGGTTGATCAACAAAAATGTTTCTCTACATCAACTTAAGCCAAGATTTATTGTTAGAAAAATAAAATTTTAAATTATATAAAGTTATTTGGAATAGCAAATAGTAACATTTAATTGCAAGGACTTTAAGTTATTTACCTTCTTTATAAGCTTAATTTTTCACTAAGAAATTAATATTTCATTTTATGCTGATATCTCTGTTCTTGACCCTGCTTTGAATAGGAGGAGACCTTTTTCTTTAAATATTAATATTTATTTTAGAAACTAATATGTACAGCCCTGGTACATCAATGTGTCCCCTACAGGAAAATCATCAGATTTCTTTTCAAATACTACATTAGTTGCTTACTGTTATGTAACAAACCACTCCAAAAGGTAGTGACATGAAACACAGCTAATGTATCAGGGAGTCAACAGGGCAGGTCAGCCCATCTGGTCAGGCTCTGCTGATCTCAGCTGAGCTCATTCACGCTCTTGTGGTCCCCTGGCACGTCACCCTGGAGCAGGGTCTAGGATGACCTCATCATATGGCCAGCCGTTTGCTCAAAGGCAGCTGGAACAATGGGCCGACTAGACACCTGACTTACCCTTCAACAAGCTTCTCTGGCCGTGGGCACATTATTGTGCAGCCTGTGAGACTGGGGAATTACACAACAGCCCTTACATCCTTGCCTTAGAAAGGGCACAAAATCACCTCTACGTCATTCTGCTGGCCTAAACAAAGCACGAGGACACCTTGACTCAAGGATGGGAGAAACAGACTCCAACTCTCCATGATCAGATTGCGAAGGGAGGGGAAGAACCCCAGATATTTTTGCTGTCTGTCTCTGTCCATGCACTGATCCACGCGATTCCCATTTCTCCAAATGCAAAAGTCTCTCAACTCCTCCACTCACCCACAGAACGTCTCCACTTCCACCACCCAACAGAGTGCAGTGTACCGAGGCCCAGATGGGGCCCTTCTTGCTCTGGACACCTTTCAATTCAAAAGGAAAGATGTCTGTGCCCCCAGAAAAAAAAAAAAAAGCGTATCCCTGTGACATCTGAGATGGGATTGGGGACAGTACTGATCATAAAAAAGTTGATAAAATGGACTTCCTTAATCCTAGTAATTTCTGTTCATCAAAAGATACATTTAGAAAAAAATAAGAAGACACAGAATGGAAAAAAATAATCCCCCATACACATACACAAGACATAGAACCAGAATATAAGTACTCCTACAAATCAATAATAAACAGAAGAAAACCTAGTTTCTATAAATGGACAAAATATTTTAGAAAGCTTCAGAAAAGACAAGATGAATGGAAAATGAGCACCTGAAAGATTATTGACCTCATTTTCACCAGGGAAATGCAATTATAGCCACATGGGTGTTGCATTGACAACACCAAATGTTGCAAGAAGAAGGCATCTAGAACTCTCCTGCATCACCGTGGGGAGTGGACATGGTGCAGACAACTTACAGAGTGCTCGGCCCACCTCTCATTAAGTTAAAAACACACCCCCCTACGAGTGTGCAAGTATACATCTACATATTCATGCACCAGAAAGAAAACTGGTCCCTCCATGAGACTTGTCAAGGACTGTGCAAAAATGTCCATCAGCAAGTGTACAGTTCTCATCATTAAACTTCCCGATTTCATCCCTCACTCCCAAGTAACTGAACAGGTGTACAGTTAAATCAAGCACGTATATCCACACAACAGCCCCTCTCCACAATAATGAAGACAAATCATGAATGTGAGAACACAGAAATATCTCAAAACATGACAGACATCTATGTTCTTACTTATACTCATGTAAGTAAGATGATATTCAAAACGTGATATTCAAATCTTGGAACACTGAAAAAAACAAAGCTCTAAAAAATAGGAAAATGAAAAAAAAGAAGTGTTTAATAAGTATTGGTTGGCTTAAGAAAAAACATGATTTTGAAGAAAAGAAGACATAAAGGAGTAAAAGCACTGTGACCCCATTTAAGCAACATTTAAGGACAGGAAAAGCTGACCTCTCATGATATAAATCAAACTAATGGTTAATCCTGGGTCTGGGGGCTGTGTGGAAGGTGACAGTGGGAGACAATTGTGTGTCCTTCTATGGGGGTGATGGTTACTCGAGTATGAGCGATTATCAAAACTCATCAAATTTATACTTAATTTCTCAGCATTTTACTCTGCATAAAGTTTATCCCACTTAAAACTGAAAGTCCCAGCAGACATTTTGTAGAAATTGAAAAGGTGATTAGAAAATCTGTTTTGAAATGAAAAAGTCTTAGAATAGCTAAAATAACTTTGAAAAAGGACAAATTCCAAGTGGGAAATTACACTAAGTTCAAGGCATGATATAAAGCTCAGAAACCAAACCAGTCTGGTATTGATTAAAGGACAAGTAGATCATGAACCCATACATACATAGTTAATTGAGATTTGTTAAAAGTAACAAGGCAATTTGAAATGGTCCAGAGTTCTAAAAACACACTAAGATACTTTTAGAAGAAAATAAAGAGTATTTTCATGATCCTGGCATAAACAAAGTTTTCTTCCATAGAACTACTACTAATAATAATTAAATAATTAAATTAAATAAGGAAATAAGAAGGACATTTAGAAAAAAAGAGGAAACAATGATAAATTGGATTTCATCAAAATTAAGCATTTTTATATATTAAACAAAATTTTCTTGCATAGAACTACTACTAATAATAATTAAATAATTAAATTAAATTAAATTAAATAAGGAAATAAGAAGGACTTTTAGAAAAAAAGAGGAAACAATGATAGACTGGATTTCATCAAAAAAGCATTTTTATATATTAAAAAACACCATTCACAGAATGAAAATGTCTATATTAAAAAACACCATTCACAGAATGAAAATGTCTTTGACTTGTCAAAGAACGGAGAAAATATTTACAAAACATATATATAACAAAAGACATTTGTGCAGAACAGATAAGAAGAAATATAAATCAATCTAATAAATAATTGGCAGTTCACAAAAAAGGTACAGATGATAAAGGAGCAGACCCGCCAGCTAAGGGGGAAAGGCAAGTTAACAGACTGTGACATATCCTTCTACCTGCTAGAATGGCTTACAATTAAATGGGTTGGTAATGCCAAATATTGTCAAAGGGGAGGAGCAACAAGAATGCTACACATGGCTGAAGGGAATCAAAAATTATAAAGCTGTTTTGGAAAATTGTTTCAGAGTTTCTTACAAAATTAAATATATGCCAGCCCCCTTGCCCAGCAGCTCTACACCTAGTTATTTACCCAAGAGAATGGGAAGGGAAATAAATATTTGAAAATTTATAAATCAATGGAAATAAATATTTATCAAATGATGGGTTCAAGAAAATTCATGAGAACTTTATGTAAAATAGCTCAAATTTTGAAATAACTCACAGGGAACAACTCAAACGTCCGTCAGCCGAATGAAGAACACCCATAGATAAGCTATCACCCAGCAATGAGGAGGGATGAATGTCTGGTTCTTGGAAGAACAAGGCTGAGAGGCAAAATAACTCTGCTCAGAGCAAGAATCAGACGTGGAGGAGAGCACCGTAGATGACTCCGCTCACCCAGAAGTTTAGGACAGGCCACAGGAATTTCGGGTGAGACAATCAAGAGTGTCTGCCACAAAGGAGGAAGTAACTGGAGAGGAAATCAGAAACAATGTTGTTGCCTGGTGGTGGGCATTAAGGAGGGCACGGATTGCATGGAGCGCTGGGTGTGATGCATCTACAATGAATCTTGGAACACTGACAAAATAAAATATAATAAAAAAAAAGGAGACAATGTTGCAGTGATAGAAGTGTTATGTCTCTCGATTAGGGTGGTGATTAAAATCGTATTTACTTTTATCAAGATTTATCATGCTGTCCACTTCTAATCTCCACATTTTACTGTATACAAATTATTTATTAATTTTTTTAAAGCTGTTGAACAGAAAATACATGTGATGGTGGCACATTTGATTGGAATCTATTCTACTGGACATGGGCCACACCAACAGTTTTGTAAAAGCCTTGAACTCCAGACCTTCAGTTAATTTATAAGGAATGTCTGATGGCCCATGGGAGCACTTTAGGCTTTTAGAAGCTCCTTTGTCTAGCTGGGAGGAGCCATCAGGCACTGGCTTAATTATCGGAGTCTGTGAACAGTAGTCTTGCAGCCACTCCCTTGAGTAGATGCCCGACCTGTTCTCTGCGTGCACGTTTGCTTTGTGTTGTTTTGCTTGTAGAATACTTTGCAGGATAAGGAAGTCTCATGTATCCTCTTACATTCTAGCAAGTCCTGGCCTCTCTATCCTCCCTCTGAATTCGGCCTGCCCCCCTGAAGCTCTTCTCTCTTTCCCCAGCTTGTCATACACCCCAAAGGTACTCAGCCAGAATGTTAACATCTGTTCGGAGCTCACCTTTGCCAGACAGAGCTCACCAGGTTCACTCTACCTTCCTGGGAACTGCAGGGAACCGCTGTTCTTGGTTTGGAGCTATGTAGCACATACCTACGCTTTTCCAGTTTCCAATAACCATTTTCCCAGTGCTTGCCAGCCCTTCACTTACTGCCTTGCCCATTGGCACCTACCGCCCTGTCCCAAAGCCAAATTAATGCTGTGGATGTTGGGTTTTAGGTTTTGACAGTAACTCACTCCAACATGCCAACTTCCATATCTGTTTCTATATCTATATCAAACCATCCTGAGAGTACTTACTTCTGTACAAACTAAAAGCTAGATGAGGACTGGGGATATGATTACCTCCCACACTTCTGCATCACCAGTACCTGCCAAGATGCCTAACATAGGCAATACCCAATAAATATTCTGTGAATGTTATATGAAAGCACCGTTTATGGTTATAGACATTGGAGGAAGCCTCGAGTGGTGTTTGGAATCTGCAAGATACTATTAAAATCAGAACGCTCTATACCAGAGTTCAGATTGACTAGTGTTTTGTAAGGTAAAGTCAAATGACACAGGCTTGATCTGAAAAACCAGCCTTTTCTTCCATTATGCTCAGCTGCTGTTTGTACTTGGAAGAACAGAGGAGGATGTGATCAAGCATTTCCAATAAATTTTCTAACCTCAAAAAAAAGAAGAAACATAACTCACGTGTTGCCTCTGCCAATCCTGTCTTAAAAAATAAAACTTCAAATAAATTACTGAGAAGGGGGAAAATAACATCTCTGAAAAGACAGAGTTTTCCTGAAAAGTATTCCTAGAATTGTGTGTGTGTGTGTGTGTGTGTGTGTGTGTGTGTTGTGTGTGTATGGGAAAGTGGAAGGGAGGGGATTTGATTTAGGAATATGTCCTCTGCAAAAGGAAACACTAATTAATGATTTAATCAAGAGAATAGAGCTTATTTTATCTAAGTTTATCTCAACAAATGTTTTGCCAACTCTAACTTTAAATGGGCACTAAAATCTCTAAATGTATTTTTTTAAAAATTCATCCTATATTGAATCAGGCAAAGAGATGATTTAAACCTCTTTAAGGGCCTTATCTCCAAATACAGTCGTATTAAGGGTTAAAAGTTCAATATATGAAGAGGGGAGATAGCTGAGTCCATAACAGTCAATATTGTAGTTAATGATGACAAAAATAAAATTTATCCACGACTGACCTCTTCTCAAGGAGTTTGGTCTCATTTGGGAAGTCCCCTGTATTCAAATTTCTATGTAGAATGCAAACCCACATAGCCATGATAATTTCATGGGACATGAAGGCACAAGCATCACAGAAACCTCCAAGTCTCCTTATGGGGTCTGGAGGGTCTGAGACTCAAGTTGTGCTTTTTAAAATGCCACTGGAGGAGCCTCTGGGTGGCTCAGTGGGTTAAGCCTCTGCCTCAGGCTCAGGTCATGATCTCAGGGTCCTGGGATCAAGTCCCACCTCAGGTCTCTGCTCAGCGGGGAGCCTGCTTCCCCCTCTCTCTCCGCCTGCCTCTCTGCCTACTTGTGATCTCTGCCTGTCAAATAAATAAAATAAAATCTTTTTTAAAAAATACCACTGGAAGGGTGCCTGGGTGGCTCAGTCAGTTAAGCGTCCAACCCTTAATTTGGGCTCAGGTGGGGATCTCAGGGTTGTGAGATGAGCCCTGCTGTCTGGCTTTGCACTCAGTGGGGAATGTGCCTGAAGTTTCTCTCCCTCTGCCCCTCCCCACTCACACACACACACGTGCACACTTTCTCTCTCTCAAGTACATAAATAAATCTTTAAAAAAAAAGAATGCTGGTAGAAAGCAGGAGAGCAGTTTGGATAAATGAGACAAAATAGTAAAATCGAAGTAACATTTGTTGGTTTCCAATAAGCATGATTCCTGGCATTAATGCCTCATGCCTACCAATTGCCTGAAGGAGCCTGCGACCCTCCTGAACAGAGGACACAGCTGAAGCAATGCCGTCCAGCTCTGGACCTAACCCATAGCAGAGCTGGGAAGTTTCCCATTTCACGCCCTGGAGAAAGCCACCTACCTGGGGCTGCCTCATGGACAAGAACATAGGCCCTGCTGCTAGCCCCAGTTAGCTCCCAACCCACTGAGCCAGCACCAACATGGCAGCTCCCTGGAGGGACCATCTGGAAAGTGGTTTCCCAGTCCCAGCTGGTCTGCATGTTACAGTGAGTGGGAAATAAATGGTTGTCGCTGTAAACCATGAAATGTGAGGGTTGGTAAGAGATAGCCAACGCAGATGTCATGGCGGATGAGAAAAATAGTGAGAAGCTCACATGACTAAAATCAAGGCTAAAGCTTTGGTATTCAGTCAAAGGCAAAGTTAAAACCAGCTTACAGCAAACAGCGGTAACCACACTAACGATGACGATACGCAAAGACATGGAAACGACCCCAACGTACAGATGATACCCAGCAATTCTCCATGTCTTTGGCATTTGGACACACTACTGTTGTTTTCAAGTCTGTAGTAGCAGTGAAGCGTTATGTTGTGATTATAAAACTAATTCTTCTGAAGCAGATTATCTGTATTCAGGCATTCTGTGTAAAGTTCTCTATGCTCCCATAACATGCAACATAAGAAGACTTGCTTACAATTCCAAATGAGTTTATTTTCAAGAAATTCAACAATTCAGAGAAGTCATGGAGGCAGGCATATCTCTACAGAGCACTTACTTTGTAGAAGACATTGTGCTCAAAGGTGTAACAAATCATAAGGCAAATGGAGCCCAGAAAGGTGAATGCTCAGAGTGATTATCAAGGACTTCGGTTCTTAAAAGTGACAGCCATCTCCGAGATGCCTCTGTGCATCCTTAGCAGGCAGAAGCAAACAAAGGAGAGGGTTGTCTCTCACAGTCCCCGGCATTGCCACAGACTTGCTTAACACACAGCCCTAAGGAGCAATCACACCCCTCTCCTTTAGGTCCATAATTCTGGCGTTTGCTCACAATCTCACAGAGCTGGCAACAACATGCAAGGAACTCCATTTATGTAAATCAGTGATGGTCCTGAGGTCCGTGGGGAGGCTAGACCTGATCCCCAAAGCACCAAGACAACCTCCAATCCACATCTATAATGTAATGGGGTCGGTCATCGCCATGGGCTAAGGAGGGAGGCTACTGTGTCTGCTGGGGGGCTGTAAGAGGGAAGACATGTCTTTTACAGGGCGTGGAGAGACACACAGGTCATGGTAAGAATGTGGTGTCTGATTTTGGGTGAGAAGCTCTCAGAAGACTTGACCAGAAGAATGATTTACCCAACGTGATGTTTTACAAGACACACTCAAGCTGCAGTGTGGAGGGCAAAGGGCTTTGGAGGGTGGCCACCCAGATGGCAGGTGATGGTGTTCTGATCAAAGCAAATGGTCAGCATGGGAAGAGGTCAGAAGTGTGTGTGTGTGTGTGTGTGTGTGTGTGTGTGTGACTGTGTGTGTGTGTGTGCATATGAGGCAAAGACATGGTTCACTGCAGGTGGAAACAGACAAGGAGAAAGGAAAGAGAGAAGTTGGATTTGACTGTTGGGTCTTTGGCTGCAGTGATGAGAAAAAAACGGTTTTTCTCTTAGCTAGTCAGGAAGACTGGAGAGAAGCAGGTTGGGTGGAGAACAGGATGGAAACCAAATGATGCATGAGACCGACTCCTATATTCGGGGAGAGGGTGCTCAGCAGGCGCCTGCCCATCTGAGTCTGAGGAAAGAGTTCAAGAGCAGAGTTGTCAGAAAACACAGGACTCTGTGAGGTCACCGGTATGTAGGTAAAGAAGAGAGCATTCCCAGGATGGTCCCAGCTGTCGAGTGTGAGTAGACAGATCGAAAATTCCAGCTTTCACGAGTCAAAGGGAAATCAAGGCTCCACACTACAGATTTGACATGGCATAACTCTAGAACGGAACTTTAGAAGGGAAAAGATAGATCAGTAGGACTTCGAATAATTCAGAAAAGGGTTTACTTTGCACTCACAGAGAAATCTCTTTAGGGAGGAAGAAGGAATGGCGTCCCAGAATGGTGAAGAACCCTGATTCCCGAGGACCACGTCCCAAGATGGAATTATGGTCCCATTTGTAAATGGAGAATCTGTACACACCCAAGTCACTTATTTAATGTTAAATATGATTTGGGAAAAGCACAAGACACACAGTCTTCACGCTAAGGCAGGACTGGAAAGGCTCTTCTCTTCACCCCTGGTGTGCAGATCCCACTTCCATGCTGCCAGAGGCTTTCTGCTGTCTACGGTGCCTTTAAAAGTTTTAAATAGGTTCGCAGAATGTGATAAAAACAACATAGGATTGTGATAAAATTTACTACAAACACACCATAAAAACAGCATAAAATTGGTTTTTATTTAAAAATTTATGGAAACACGAAAAATGACTTGAAGGATAAGGAGTAAATTCTGGTCCAAAAAACCAGAGTAACAAATTATAATACTTGCTACTAGAAAGCCTGCAGATGGTTCCTGACACACTCACGCTCACACAAGCACTCACGCACACTCACCTACTTATTAAAAGACTACTAGTTTACGTTCCTGCTCACGTAACCGCACATGCAGCAACAGTTAGGTAACAGTCGCAGAGGACAGTTCCACAATATCAGAGAAACGAAGTCTGGCACTAATCCATCACGATCTCTGCTAAACGTCCTCATAGTAGTCCCCGGCCGTCATTTCTGAGTGCTAGCATCTCCATCATTTGGATTTAAGGCGAAGGGCTTTTTTAACGAGCCCTCTGTGTCCTCATTAATGTTAAGGAGACAGAGCCCCCTCCTGACTCTTTTGATATCTTAACTCCGTGAACCTCTTCAAGCCCCTAAACAAGGTGATTTCAACTGAAAACTGAGTTTGGAATGTAGTTCCTAGTATTTGGTACTAGAACAGTGACCACATTGTGCCTTTCATTCTGTCTATAATGCTCAGGCTTTTCCCGCAGGATCCACACGGCCTCTCAGCAGGCTCACATCTCAGAACACATGCATGTGTGCATCGCACACACATATACACATATACAGATGCACACACACACTCACACACATATACCTGTGCGCACAATCTCAGACACACTCACACAGGTACACATGCATACATGTACATATATTCACACTCAGATCTGTGCATATGCACACACACATGCAATCACATGCTTGCACACATGTATGCACACACTTACACCCATACACATGCATACTTATGCACACATAATCACACGCATGTATGCTTGCTTACACGCTCACACCCACACACACGCATACACGTGCACACAATCACACACATGTACGCATGCATACATACTCATATACATGTGCATGCATACATGCTCACACCCATGCACATGCATGCACACACTCACACACATGAATGCACACACACGTGCATACATAGTCATACATACATACATATACACACTCACACCCATACACATGCACACACAATCTCTCACACAGTCACACACATGTACATACCCATACTCATGCATGCAGCCATAGATTCATGCGTACATACATGCACGTACACATACTCACACCCATTCAGACGTGTGCACACACACATACAGGCCCACATTCACGCAATCTCATTCAGATGAACACACTCACACACACCAGCACTGACTCACACCACTGAGACTGTGGGACATGGCTCCCAACGCTTTTATTCCTCCACATTTTTTTTAGTGTCAGGTATAATGAGCTGCCGCACTGACACCTGGAAAGTTCTGTCTGCTCCCCTTACCTGCTAAACTCACACCAAACTCAGATTGTCCATGCCGAGAATTTTGAAATAAATTTGATACCCTTAAATCACATATAGGCAACTTGCTCCCTTTCTATGTAAATGGAGGAAAGATACGTGTATTCGTTATTACAACCTCTGATTTATGAGGTATATTTTATAAATAAGGATGTTGAGTCCAACAGAATTTAGGTGACAGAAGTTAGGTTCTGTATTGAGTGAGAGCTGGGTCCCACTGAGCCACACGGACTTTTTATTTCCTAGTAGCACGGCTTCTTCTAAAACGCTGGAGTGAAATGTGCTTTCTGGACCAAGCAGAGGTAACCATTATGAGGTAATGACAGTGACTTTAACATATTTGTAGATGGATATAGGAATAAGTACTTTTCTAATTGAGAATATGGTCACACGGGCATTAACAGAAATGCATTAGTGTAATGAGGTAATTATACAAAGGAATAGTCCAACAGCATATTTATCACGTTTATGATACAGTACACCATAACCTCTTTTCAATTTTCATATCTTCTTACCACACGTGATATTTTTAATGGATGGAAGAGGGACGTCAACATGCTGGACCTTGCCCTGCTGTCTTTACGCGATTCCCCTTATGTGAGCCTTTCAACTTGCAGCCTGTTCAGAAGCATCACATTCCAAGGCTGCGGCCTTCAGAGGGAAACACCCAGTCCCTTCCCAGGACAGTCTATGTCAAGGCTGGGCACCTTCTTGGTCCCATTCAGCCATTCTTTTAAAAGTCTGTTTATTGGGCATCTATTAGGTGCCAGGTACTTTCTCAGGCACTGGTAATCTAAAGATATAATTGTCAGTAAAAACTGAAACAATTGTTTGTTACCCCAGATCTCTAGTCTAAAAGAAAACAAATATATTTATCATGATATGTTTAACAGGAAAAAGTCACAAGCCATCATTCGAGGCTATAAATAGAACTATGAGAAGAGATGACCAGAGACGAAGGAATGAGTATCAAGAAGATTTGCGGGATGCCTGGGTGGCTCAGTTGGTTAAGCAGCTGCCTTCGGCTCAGGTCATGATCCCGGCGTCCTGGGATCGAGTCCCACATCGGGCTCCTTGCTCAGCAGGGAGCCTGCTTCTCCCTCTGCCTCTGCCTGCCATTCTGTCTGCCTGTGCTTGCTCTCTCTCCCTCTCTCTCTCTCTGACAAATAAATAAATAAAATCCTTAAAAAAAAAAAAAGAAGATTTGCCATTTCAGGGAGGGATGAAAAAGAAAGGGCATTTATGCAGGAAAGTCGCAATGTAATTATATGAGCATGGATACCCATCAGGAATAGAAACTAGGAAGAGAGCCACAAAGCTCTCAGTCCCCATGATGAACCCAGGGAGCCAGGCTGATTATAGACGGTAGCCAGGAAGACGGGTCAGGAGAGCAAGTCAGGCCATGAATCAGAAGGCAGCAGAGCTGCTGAACAGGCTGACTTCGGACTGGGTAATGGCCATAGGCTGGACAACTAGGCTGGGCAATGAGGTTGAAGTTGGTGCACAGGAGACAACTCTGTCTCTCCCGTTGGTACAAAATGGTGAAGCCAAGCTTGAGAAGCAAAGAAGGCTGTCTACATCAGAATATATTGCATTGCATCACACAGAAACCGAAGAAACAAACACAACTGTCTATTCTCCCTCAGATTCTTGATGTGTGCTCCTGAGCTATTCCTGAGGTTAAAGTGGTGCTAGTTACCCAACAGGCTTAGAAATAGAAAACATATAAATAAACCTCCATCCAGATACAGACAAACCTAAACTCAAGGACAGCACTTGTCCTACTGTCATGGATCTGGCAGCCGTAGTTCTGCTCTCTGCGTCCATGCTCTGACTACAGTGTACAATACACATGAGAGGCACGACACGGTGTCTGTCCTTGAAGACTGGCTTACTATGCTCAGCATGTCTTCAATGCTCATCTATGTCCCATTATGCGTCAGAATTCCCTTCCTTTTTTAAAACTGGAAAATATTCCATTTTATGCAAAGACCACATTTTGCTCCTCCATTCATTGACGGACATCTACATGCGTCCACCTCTCGGCCACTGTGAATAGTGCTGCCGTGAACGTGGCTGGGCAAATACCTCTTCGATTTCTTTAGATAAATACCCAGAAGTGAGATTTCTGTACAATATGGTAACTCTACTTTTAATGTTTTGAGAAACCTCCACACGGTTTTCCACAGTATTTTCCCTACTGTTATACCATTTTACGAGCTGACTGACAGTGTGCAAGGGTTCTAATTTCTCCACATCGTCACCAACATCTGTCATTTCCTGAGTTGTTCATGGCCATCTGACAGGTGTGAGGTGGGATCTCATCATGGTTTTGATTTGTGTTTCCCTGATGATGAGTGACACTGAGCATCTTCTCACGTGTCTGTCGCCATCTGTGTGTCTTCTTTGGAGAAATGTCTGTTCAAGTCCTTTGCCCATTTTTAAACAGGTTATTTGTTATTTTGCCATTGAATTGCTTCGGGGAGACATTTTTCTTGCCCAAGGTAAAGGTACAGGGGACAAGTGTTCACGCTTCCTTTCTAGCCCTGCTGTGGCTGAGTCGACGAATGGACATTTCCATCCTTCCATCATTATCTTTGAGACACCATCCAGCCCAGCCACCCCAGGTTCTATCCAGACATCAGAGCCTAATTTGGACCTCGAAGCCCTCCCCTTCCACTGATTGTCCTGGCTGCCAATTCTCTCTTCATGTCTGGTGCTCTGTGATTTCCCTTCCTGAGTTTGGATCCATGTTTTTAAAAACTCATATTGCATCCAGCATCCCTGTGTCTGTAGCAGGAAGCCAGCACTTTGCATAAACTTGTATCTCTGATTACTACGTGTGCGCATGAATAACTTTTCTCCTGGCTGAAGTCAGACTTGAAGGACAGGAAGCTCTTTGCAGCACTTGGTGAACACCAACGGACCTAATAAACACCTACAGTGTGACACCTACAAGACAATTGAGCACAGATTTTTAATTCCTTGAAGAATCCAGTAGAATGAAAAGTGTATATTTAAAACTGGAGAGAAGGCACAATAAGGTGTTAAATTTAACACCTTAAGAGAGTATAAGTTGCTGATATGTTCCCGTTTCAGGAGAGTATCAAAGATGACTTATGAGTTTTAATCAGATATTCCTTATCAGGAGTTTTATGAAGTCATCGCATCTATGATGACTGTACCCTTATACATGAGCTCTTTTCTGTTTTTTCTGCAACTTTTCATCAACTATTATAATGACCTGATCACTGGGCTTGGAGGGGACCCAGATCTAGAGGGAGGGGCCAGGGCTGCTCCTGGAACCTCCCCGCAGAGCAGAGGGTTCTGACGGTGAGGAGAGTCCCCCTGCTCTCCATTAGTTGAGGCCTGCAGGTAAGGGTGACGTGGTGCTAGCCAGGAGGAGGGCTGCTCAGAGCCACTGCATGTCAGCAGTCAGAGGCAAGTCAATGGACAAAAGATAGTCTTTTCACCAAATGGTGCTGGAAATATTGGATGGTAATAGGCAAAAAAATGAACCGACACACAAACCTTACACTTTACACACAAATTAACTTCAACTGCATCACAGTCCTTGTACAGGAAAAGATCAACTTGTCCAAAGAAAGGTTTGGTCCTTCGCCTCCGAGCACCAGGGAAGTAACCTCTAAGCTCTTGGACGGTCCTGCTGCATAACCATGACTTTGTTTACCTGAGGGCTTTGGCTGTGCTGGATAATCTATTCTGACAATGTGACTCAGGATGGGGGCCCTGAGACCTGTAGTATCAGGTCAATCTCTGGGCAGATTGGAGACCGAGGCCAGGCACATAGGTGGTCACTCGTGCCTGGAGGACGAACTCCAATAACCCTGGACACCAGACTCAGGTGAGCTTCCCTGGATGGAAATGCCCCTTATGTACTCTCACACGCCATTGCTGGGAGAAGCAGGTGCTGAGGACACTCAAGTTCACGAGGAAATGACAGTTGGGTGCTGCCTCCTTGACGCTCCCGGACCTGCCCCCAAGACCCTCTCATTGCTGGCTTACCACTGCCTCCTCTCACTGGAACAAACCATCACCAGCTTGTATGATGACCCCCAGGTGGGTGCATGTCGAGCAGATTATTGAGCCTGAGGGTGGTCTGGGGGACCCCCTGAGTGGGCAGACCTAAATTTAAAGGCAACACAACAAAACTTCCTGAAGAAAATATAGCAGAAACCCTGAGGAACTGGGGATTGGTGTTGAATTTCTAGATATAGCAACAACACTCCAATCCATGAAAGAAAAAAAATGACAAGTTGGACTTTATTGAAATCAAAGGCTTCAGGGCCCCTGGGTGGCTCAGTGGGTTAAGCCTCTGCCTTCAGCTCAGGTCATGATCCCAGGGTCCTGGGATCGAGTCCCACATCACGCTCTCTGCTCGGCAGGGAACCTGCTTCCTCCTCTCTCTGCCTGCTTGTGATCTTTCTTTCTCTGTCAAATAAATAAATAAAATCTTTTAAGAAAAGAAAAGAAAAATATTAAAGGCTGCTTCTCTGCAGAATACACGGTGAAGAGAACGAAGACACAAGCCAAGGGAGAGAATGTTTGTGACGCACATTCGAAGAAAGATTTGCAACCAAAACATACAAGGAACTCTTAAAATTCAACTCTAGGAAAAATGAAGAAACTGATTTAAAAATATGAATGGTACAAACAAGCATGTCACCAAAGGAGACACACAGGTGATGAGCAGGTGTACGCAAGATGCCCCACACCCTACTGGGATGGGCAGATCCAGTCAAACCGGCAGGGCCAGTCGCTGATGAGGGCGTGAAGTAATAGAGCCCTTGCTCCTTGCCAGATCGGATGCAGGAGAGTCAAGTGTGGGCTTCAGATCATGAGGTGTTGGTATTGCTTCATTAGCTGTGACAAATGCACCACGTTAGCGTAAGGTATTAATAACAGAGAAACTATCGATGGGGGCATATGAGAACAGTTGTACAGTCATTCCCAATTTTTCTATAAATCTAAAATTATCCTAAGATATGTTGCTTTTTAAAATGAATTGGAAATGACCCTATAACTCTCCTTTCCCAGCAAGACTTTCAAAAGCCAGGCGGACACATGACCTGCTCGACATGTCTGTGTGATGGGAAGAGAAGCAGCAGCCCAGATGGCAGGGGTACGGCATCCCTGAGGGGCGTGTGTCCTCGCTCTGTGTGGTGTGGATGCATCCAGACGTGTCTTACTAGACACACCATCGCCCTCTGAAACCGCTTCTCCCGAATCTGAGCAGCTAAACCCTGAGCTGCAGCCCACGCATCACTGGAGACCTTCCCCTGAGTCCACCTCCTTCCATGAGATGCTGGGGAACACGAGTACAGAGGGTTCTGCCCCTGGCATCCGTGTGCATACGCCCTGGTTCGGCTGCTATGGGACAGCTGTCCACAGCCCGCTAGAACCGGCACCTCAGTGTGTGCACGAGCTGTGGTCATCCACGTAAGGTCACACTGTGTGGTCCCAAGGGTTAGGACTTCAGTGTGCGAATCGGGGGGAGGAGGGACAAGAGACAAGAGGCATCTTCTATCTCTTGGTGACTGATCTTCTATCTCCAGGATATGGGGGTGAGGCTGAGTTAAGGCATCTTGAGTCCCATCTGTGGCCCAGCCACAGTTCTGTGTACAGAACAGAGAGGCAGGTGTCGCAGCAGCTGGTCTTCCTGTCCAAACTGGTCTCCTGTGACACTGTTTCTTGTGATAGGAAACCAGGGTGGTGGAAGTTCCCCACTTTTTGCTCCTTCAGATGGAGAGCTGGCCCCAAATTCCTGCTCAGTTGTCCCTCACGGGGAATACACGGCCCCATGACTGTACACACACACTGTGGTCATCCATCTGTGATCTGTAACATATCTTTATGACAAAATGGGGAGCATAAAAATCAATTTTCCCCTAAGACGTATATCCTTGCTTTATGCCTGGTATGTGGGGTTAACGAAAATTTCCTGAACGGATTCTATCGTGAGCTGGAATGTTGGCATATCCAGATGCATCATGTGAACTCAATACCCACGTGCTTGGTTATGATCATGTCGTACAATTATTGCAATAGGTCTTAATTTGTTATTCGCAGTATTTTTTTTTAATTTGAAACTCTCCAAAGAGAGTCTGAGGTGACAGCAGTTTCTTGTTTCTATTTTATAAGAGGAAAGTCTTAAAAGTTCACTTTCAAAGGTTCCATGAAGTCATGGGACCAGAATGACACACCCCTTGGGTCTAATTATAATATTTTAGTATCTTCAATATTTTAGTATCCTCAATTCCAAACCAAAGTCTTTTGGCATAGACAAGGTCATAAGAAAAATAGTTCACCCGTCACTCCCCTGGAAGAGTCTGTAGGACAGCACTGGGGGACAGGGTGGCTGACAATGTTGTGTTCTTGTCCACATCCAATCTGTGAGCCTTTTGCTCCTGTGAGGCCTCCAGGGTGGGAGACGGTGGTCAAGTCCATGAAGATTCTTTCTTTGACTCAGCCGGATTCTGTAGTTTTCAAATTAGTTTAGACTCAAGTTAGGAGATTCTTAATAAACAAAGTCAAGATTAATAATAATACAACCCAATAGTAATGGTTATAATTCTTCTGTGTGCTTTTTTTTAGTATATATTTTTTTAAAAGTCTCCAAACAAAGAGGCAACCCATGGAATGGGAGAAGATATTTGCAAATGACAGTACAGTATGGTTTTTACAGAATCAAACTGAAGGCCTTCATTGATCAGGCAGGAGACTCAAGCTCTACTACAATAAACTGGAAAATTCTTTGGGGGTAAAGGAGCTAATGAACTCTCTTCTCCTCTAGATAACCAGAGATGCAATCCTTCCATAGCTGAGCTATTTCGTGAGGAGTGTAATTCCCACTGAAATCTTGTCTCTGTCTGTTCTGCATCTGTGTCTTTCGGTGCCCAGTTGGTCTACTGGGGCAGACGTCCCCCTGAGGCCCCTCTCTGTCTTTTGCATCTGTGCAAAATTCCCCAGTTAGTGCTTGTCAAACAGGCTGGGAGGGAAGTACTGTGGATTAGGAAATTGCTTCTTTTCTGCTGTGCAGTTGTTTTTCCCCTAGTAAATGGTCCCCACAGATGGCAGAACCCTTCCCCACACATGATCTTGTGGGTGTCCCTTTCATGGGTTTTCCCTTAAAGGTAAGATAAAGCACTGACCTCTCCCATCTGCTAGTTCTGCGATCATTTAAGACAGGCAAAAAGTCCCAACACACACGCTGCCAGTCGCCCTGCTCTGCCAGGCTCTTTGGGGTCAGATCTGTCAGTGCCACGAGGCCACACCCACCAGGGACACCACTGGGACCAGCCGGGCCACCAGGAAGCAGCTGGTCTGCAGGTGACTAGAAGTCCCGCTTTGTGGTGCTGTGAAACCCTGAGGCTGGGTCCCTGGGCTTCCAGCCCTTCATACGTCACAGTATCGTCTGTAAGTCCTAGAACAGGACACCCTTGTCTGTGAGACAGTCCTCCTTACAGGGATCAACGTGCTTTGGTTGAGTGCCTGAAACCTCCAAAGTGGGGACTGTGACTCCAAATTGTCATTACACTGAACTGAATCTCTTTTCCAAGTTTCTATTTAAATTCCTGTTAGTTAATGTACAGCATAATATTAGTCTCCTGTGTGCAACATAGTGATTTCACACTTTCGTACAGCACCCGGTGTCCGTCGTAGCAGGTGCCCTCCATCCCCAGCACCTGCTCCCCCTCCCTCCCCACCTCCCCTCTGGTCCCATCAGTGTGTTCTCTATAGTCAAGAATCCGGTTTATGTTTGTCTCTCTTTTTTATCTCCCTATATTCCTATGCTTTGTCTCGTAAATTCCACATAGGAGTAAAATCATATGTTTCTCTTTCTCTGACTGGCTTATTTTACTCAGCTTAATATCCTCTGGTTCCATCCACGTCCTTGCAAATGGCAAGATTTCGTTTCTTTTCTATGACTGAGTAATATTCCTTTGTATGTATGTGCCACATCGCTTTACCCATTCGTCTGTCGATGGCCATCTGGCTCTCACCACAGTTTGGCTCTTGTGGACACTGCTGTATGAACATTGGGGTGCACGTGTCCCTTCGGATCACTATGTTCATGTCCTTTGGGGTAAATACACAGTAGTGTGATTACTGGGTCATAGGGCAGCTCTATTTTTATAAACTTTCTGAGGAACCTCCACGCTGTTTTCCAGAGTGGCTGCACCAGCTTGCATTCCCACCAACAGTGCAGGAGGCTCCCCTTTCTCCACATCCTGCCAGCATCTGTCGTTTCCTGACTGGTTAATTTTAGCCATTCTGACTGGTGTGAGGTGGGATCTCATTGTGGTTTTTATTTGTATTTCCCTGATGAATTGAATTTTTTGACAATTTTTGTGAGAACTGCTTAAAAATAATCTCTATAAATCTTGATTTTTGTCTAGTTTTTTTATTTTTATTTATTTTTTAAATTTCCTTTCAGTGTAGCAGAATTCATTGTTTATGCACCACACCCAGTGCTCCATGCAATCTGTGCCCTCCACAATACCCACTACCAGGCTCACACATCCCCCACTCCCCTCCCCTCCGAAACCCTCAGTTAGTTCCTCAGAGTCCACAGTCTCTCGTGGTTCGTCTCCCCCTCAGACTGTCTAGTTTGTAAAAATATTTTAAAATAAAAATGTACACCCCAAATGAGATAACATGCGAAACCGCTATGTGAGCATGAGCTCTGCAGAAGCTTCCCTTCGCCTCTGTCCTGCAGGCTCAGGATAGGAACTGGGTCAAGGGCAAGGACTTGTGTCCTCAGGGAAGCACACCCCCACCTCTCACAGAGCCGTGACAGGACGATTGGGGTTCCCTGTGGAAGCTGCCCTGTGGATGTTCCAGTTTCCAAAGTCAGCAACATTTTAGCCATGTGGCCTTTGAGCGCCCAAGACATCCCTGAGAAAGAAAAACAAAAGAAACGATAAACAGGACAGGAACATATGTAGCAAATCAGGACGCAGTTAAGGCGTTTTGTATGGAAAAGAGCGGCCACCGTCACACACTGACATGCCCTTGACACCAGGCCGTAGGTGAGGATCTGCGCACTTCATCTCGCCAACCCTTAGAACAAACTTGTTTCTCTTTCCCACCAATGAGGAGAACGTGTCTACAGAGACCAGGGAGGTGAACCAAGGTCCCGAAAACGACAAACCCGGTGTTGGTCTGAGCCAGGATTGGCCGCAGGGGTGTGTGTGCACAGCCGTGCACCTTCCCTGGCCTCTGTGACCGCTGCCCGAGGACCCGGATGTCAGTGCTGCCCTTGTGTGTGCAGAGACCCTGCAGCTCGCCCCGGTGCCTCAGAGAAGAGAAGCATCCCACGGAGACAAGGACCCAGCTCCCGGCCCCACAGACACCTGCACTCCCACGAAGCTGAGTGGGAGGGGGCGTGGGTGGGGGCTCATCTCTGCTCCGACTTGGCTCTAAGGTGTCCGGCCCTTGGGTGTGCCCCTCGCCACGGCTGGGCCCACCTGCAGCACCGGTTCCTTGAGGCCGCCCCCCATAGCCCTCCAGACGCCCACCACCCACAAAAACACACTCGGCCTTGGGCTCGTCCTTCCTGAGCTGGGTACACGGCCCTGGGCTGGTACATACAGCCGGGCAAGGTTGGGGCCCATGTTCCCTGGAGGTAGGAGCTGACACTGAGCCAGCAACCATGAGTTCCAGCCAGCACTGATCCGCTGGTACTGAACTCCCAGGAACAAACTGAAAATCCTGCATTTCAGACCTGTACAGGCTCATCCGCAAGGCAGGGGAGACAAGTAATGAAAGTGGACAGATGGGGGTCACCAGACCCCAGGAAGAACATCAGCTTGGTCCCTGGATAAAGCCTAGAATGACCTACGTGTAAGTCACAACCCCGGCCCACCACGCCCGGCCATCTGGTCTGCGGCCGAGTTCCGTCAGGCTCAGCTCAGCAGGGACACCCCAGCTCCCTGCGTCTCCCTGACTTTGTCCCTGGAGTCCCTGCAGGGTTGCTTCTGGAGTCCAAGAGAGCAGCGGTGCTTACAAATGAGGCGGCGAGGTGCGTCTGCCCAGACTGACATCCTCACACTGGCAGGAGATGCCCCTTAATTGGGACCAAAGAGATTAGTTATCTCAAACATCACTCTGCTTTGACTGCTGCATAATGAATGCTGTTTTCCTCTGCGGTCTTCACTGCATTTCCTCCGTCTTTCTCCTTAAATCCGTCCTTTACTCTTCCACAACAGAAACAGCGAGAAAAGATGTGGAGGAACGAACTCCGCGTCCTAGGGAACCTCAGGGCACTCACCCTGACACGAAACACACGGCACTTCGCGGCGAGGCTGAGGGGTGATCACCCCAAGCACAGAAAAGTCTTTCTATCTCCACGAGAATGTCGGGGACTTCCCACCCCACCCTCCGTGGGCGGGCAGCCGCGGCCACGGAAGTGCAGACCTGTCGCCCGGGCTTTTCTGTCTGTCTCGGTGCTCGGTTCTTGGGGCTGGAATGTGCCGCACACACCAACGCGGGCCCATGGAGATGGAGAGTAGTTCCCTGTGACTCTAGGGCATGAGCAGAACCTCCGGGAGCCAGGGAGACAGGTACGGGGCCAGAGCACCGCAAACCACACCCCCTAGCAGGTGTCTGGGGCTGCCGAAGGCCGGGCACAGGTGCCAGCCACAGAGCTGCCACGCCGCCTGCCACCTGCTCCGAGTGGCACGTCACAGCTCCTGCCTCCTGCCCTGCTCTGGCCCGAGCGCCTCCAGCAGGCTCCCTCTCTCCATCCACGGCCGTGTGCCCCAGCCAGCGCAGGGGAGCCTGCGCCCCTCGACCCAGGTCTCCCACCTGCCACGGTGCGCCAAGGCTGGCCCGACCGCCAGACTGGATGCGGGGAAGCCAGACACAGGAGGAGCTGGAAGTCCAGCCCCAAAGGAGAAGGACCAGCGGCCTGTCCTCGGGAGCGACGGAGCACAGGCACATCAGATCCTGTGAAACGCAAAGATTTATTTTAAACACAGAGCTGCCGGCCTGAGGTGCCCAGGAAAGGCCACAGGTTTACAAGCAACAAAGCACTTGTTGCGTGGCGGCCGGCACGTGGCTGTCTCCCCACCCGACCGCTGCTGGCACCTCGTCTCCACCTGCGCAGGAGCCACCAGGGGACCCCGCATCTCAAGAAACACGAAGGGGGCTTATGGATCGTAAATAAATACTCAAAAACTCTAGGTTCCTGGAGACAGAGTTTAGCGAGGTTCTTTCCAACTCACAAAGCCTGAGAACCAAACTCCATAAAGGAAATGACCCTCTGTGGGCCCCCAGGGCTCTGCTCTGTCGCTCTCCCACACGCAATGTCACACCTGCCTCCGCCCACAGAGACGGGCCCCTGCAGCCCTGACCACCTCCCCCTGCCCCAGCACCACCACGGTCCCGTTTCCTGCACCCTCCACACACCCAACGTGGGGTTCGGGCAAGTTCCCTTTAGACGCTGACTCTGGCCCCCAAGGAAACCCCCAAGACTCACCACCACCCCCACAGCCCCCGGCAGTCTCCTCCTAAAGCACAACTTTTGAAGACAGTCTGTGTGTAAGATGCTGGAAAACGGAAGAAACCTGTTGTGAGGAATTAGAGCTTGGAGAGATGCGCTTCGTTCTGGAATCGACCAACAGCAGTGATTAGCACTCACTCTGACAAATCAAATTATCTCAAGTTGAAAAGCTTCCTCCTTGACTTCTCTTTACAGGCATCTCAAGAATCATCAAACTAATAAATGATGATGTTCAGAGAAAATGCCACAAAATTGATCAAAATAAACACTTCACAGGAAGAGGCTTTTATTGAAAACCCTTAAATCTATGTTCATTCTGTTGTCTCTTGATGGAATAAAAATTCAAAGCAGAGCCTCCGACCCTTTCCGTGCTTAGATAAAAATGAAAGAAAAGATTGTTTTGGTCTCTGTACTTTTCTGACAATTCTTATTTCTTTTAACTGTTTCTTTATATAATCTCGAGGCAAAGCTTTTAAAACGACAGCTCACCTAGTGAACAGGACTCAATGAAAGGGTTTTGTTATTTCTCTTTATTGCTTCAGAAAACAATTGATTCACATTTTCTCGTAGGATGAGTGAGGTCGACTGTCTTTCTCTATGTTTAAAAATCTTTATTTTTTGTTCATTGTCCATCCATATCCTAAGCTAGCTCTTTCTCCCTGAGATGACTTGCAAATATTTCCTCCCGGCTGTTACTTTCCATGCACAATTATTAGTAGGCATTTTTCCTGGTATCAGTATTTCCATGAATTTTGTCAGGCTCTCTCTTTAGCTCCAAAATTTCATGTTACAGTTAGAAAAACTTCCCCAGTCCAACATTATAAAGGGCGTTCCCTTGGTTTCTTCTTCACTTTCATGTTTTTACCAGTTTTTACACCAAAACCATTAAACTATCAGTAACGTATTCTAGTCCCAGCAGCGAGGTTTGGCTTCGGCTTTTCTCCAGATGGGTCTTGAATTCCTCCTCCACGCACCCCCTTCTCATCACGCTGGAGATGCAAGGACCCGAGCTCGGACGCTGGTGTCAGTGGCAAGGACGTCGGGCAAAGAAAACTGAACGCAGCAGCATCTCCTGGGCTGTTGTGCAAAACTCATGGCACAGCCAGCGTGGCCATCCTGGCAGTCCTGCATGAACGAATTAGGGTTCCAGAACATGGGGAGTATTACACAGCCAAGAAGAAAAGAACTAGAAGTCCCTCAAGGATTACAGTGAAAACATCTTTAGAACAAAGTGTTACCTTTTTTAAGTATGATGCAAAATAGTATATGTACTATTGTACAATTTTTTACCATTTATCTGTTTAATCTAGAGGCAAGCTTCTCAAAATCACAGTCCACAATCTTAAAATGGGGATTTTTATAGCCTGTGTACATGTATGTACATGTGTGACACATGAACTCCTGTGATTTCCTGATCTGTTATCTGTTAAATAACGATTTGTAAATCCAAGATTCTTCCTTCAGAGTTCTGGAAGTCAAAAAGTCTGAACACTCAACATGACTCCTTTGGCCGACAGGTGACAAGTGTGGCCTTTATGGACGTGAAGCCATTTACATTGTTTATCCTACTGACTGGCCATGGGCATTCACTTTGCTGCAAACATATCAATGTACCCAACCACGACTGCTACCCCAAGTTTCAAAGCGTAGGACTTATCCCCCATTAATCAAAAGAACTAGTAAGTTCCCACCTGGAGTGTATACAAGGGAAGATAGAATTTCATGGGCTCGCTCTGTGCATTAGCACTCATGAGCGGCTGAGCCTGGTTTTCCATCTGAGCACCTGAACTAGGATTATTGTAGGATGATGAGCTGGGGGGCACTATGGGCCCAGGCGGCTGGGCTCAGAGCAAAGCTCCACTGATCAGCTGACTCTCAGGAGTCCCCACCGGGGGTACGGCTTTCCCACACGGCACAGACTGTGTGCAGCTGGACCCAAGATACCAGGAGAATAGAAATATCATGTGTGAACATACCCTGTATCCTTCCCAAATCCTTTGCCTTGAGAACAACTGGTTGTTAGTGTTAACATGTAAAAAATGGTGGACCCAGTAAATCATTCACTTTGAATTACTGTACAATATCACCCTCGGTCCTTGACTGCAGCTAAGTTGATCCAGAGAGAATACACTGGATTTAATCAATGTGCTGCTATTATTGACAACTGTGGATGATATTGACAACCGGTTCATCTCGGAGTGAACCGGGGACAGTATGCATAGATACGGCAGACTCAGCTAGGAAAGGAGTAATTCAACGAGTCATTGTTTAAACCCTCTGAGATGTGGCGTCCAAAGTCATGATCAACACAGAGATTTCCCAAATTGTGCTGATATGATAAGACTATAAGGGGAAGGGGAGGTCACTGTCTGTTTGGTTTTTATTCTTGGTCCAAATTGTGAGCGCTAGGTCAAGCCACGTTTGTCTTCTGGGTATCTGTTTCATGAGACAAGTTACAAAGAGCTCGACTCCATTCCTAGAACACCAAAAATCTCCGAGGAATCTGATCTGGCTGCATATTTCTGAGTCTGATTTAAACTGGGTGCGGATTCTGTGTTTCCATCAATGTCTCTTGGCTTGTCTCCCCTACATGTGACTTCCTTTCTACGTGATGCAGATGACGGCTGCGTCTCCCAAGAACCCTCCTGGCATTGAGTTCAGTGTGATGAGATGTCATTGAGCTTGAACTTGGCTGTCCTTGGAGAAATGAGAGCTGCTGGAGCACTTACCGGTACCTGGCTATTCTTGGTCCCCAGTGCTTCTCCTGTGCCCACTTATTTATGTAATTTAAAAGGTTTACTTCCTGACCTTTCAGTTGTTGTGGGACAGGGGAAAGACACCGCCTAGAGAAAACAAGAACAAGGGCAGATCATCCGCATGAATAATTTATATAATTTTCTATCTACATTCTTATTCGCAAGCCCCCTTGTGATGAAACTGTTTGCATCAACGTCTAAAAAAAGTCATGCATTTTCATTTAAGTGAAAAATGTTCTTTAAAAAACCCAGGGCGAGGCAAGGATGTTTCAGCTCACACTTAGCTAATGCAGAAGTTTGCTACATCAATCTGAAGTTGTTCCCTGAGTCTGCGCGCGCCTGGGAGCTAGCCCTGAGGCCGTCCCCGGCACGCCCACCGCCCCTCCTTCCCATGCGCATGTCCCATACAGCCCACATATGAGGCACACACAGCCATGTGCACAGGCATGTGCATCCATGTGTACACACACACACACGCACGCACGCACTTACACACGGACACCCACTCTGCCCAGGAGGACGGAGAGGCTCCCATTCCCCACAGCACAAAAGAACACGGGGCACAGTCTAAGGAACTAGTATCAGAAAATAAGACTGAACATCTCCTCTAGGAAAGAACTCATGAAAAACCACTACCATCAGTCACCAAGAACAGCAAAGTGTCACCACACCCCACTGAGGTGCCCACCCCAGGACACATGTCTACTACACTATTTACAGCCGAATGCACCTCTGAAGGAATTAGTAGCTGGTTGGGTGATTTTGTCACATTTTGCTGCTGGATGGAAATTATGATTCAGTTATAATAACTTGATGGAGAACATATCAGACTTCAGATAATTTCCTTTCGATTCCTGGTTAGGGAACAAGGGTCCGCAGAACCTCAGGGTTAGGCCTCACCATAACTCTCCTTTCCTCTCTTGCAAAGGGAAGCCTTTCTGGTTTTCCTCCAGGCATTTGGAACAGTCATTGGTGCCTGGGGACCTGAGGGCCATGTGAAATCCAGAATGTGCTTCCCTCAGGTCCTGGGGTACAAAATGCAACAGGTGCACAGTGACGGGTGCCCAAGAGGGAGACACTCGGAAACACAGGAGAGAATCTGCAACAATGAGAAAATCAGGGCCAGTCCCATCAAGGTGAGAGGTCTGGTCCTAAACAGAACTTGTAAGGAGGCGGACCTTCGAGACACCTGGAGAGGCTGGTCTGTATGTTCCCACCTCTGCATGGAACGTTCCAGAAGAGCTGTGATGGGAGAGGAGTGGCCACGGGGACTCTGAGCTCCTTGTTTCAGAGCCTGGTTTCCATCAGTGTCTGAGAAGCACACACCTGTGTGTGTACCAGCTCACTGGACGCTTGTCGCATTGGGCCTGTTATAATATACAGAGGTAATGTGCTGGGATATGGTTTCTGTATTTAACTCTTTCCTCCCTCAATTCAAACTCCTCCCCTTATGCTTGGCAACACTTTCCTCTTCTGTTTTCACATTCCTCTGCCTTTCCCTTTTCCTTGCCCCTCTTTATCTGGAAAGGAAGGTACAAATATTTGTGTGGCCCTGTGACCAATTTGCCAACCAAGGGGCCATCAGAGTGGGGACAGCAGTGTTCCCAGTGCCCCAAACAAGTGGCCACCTGAGGCAGCTGGGCTCTGCCTGGGGCCTCCTGGAGCCTCGGCTCTGGACACAGGACTGCAGCTCCCCCAAGCCACGGGGACGCCTGAAACTCGGAGGGGGCCACCCTAGGCAGTGAATCCCCATCCTGCGCACACCTGCGATGAAGCATGGTTGATAGACCAGGCACAGGGAGAGATTACCAGCAGCAACAGATAATCATATGGACCGATTAGAACCATCTCCTGTAATATGAGTTAGCGAGGCGGCCTCTTTCTTGCTCCCAAATATCTCATTATCCTGCAGTCACCCTTCTTGGGATGACATGAGGTGATAATGCCCGCCTGATCGAGAAGTGAAAAGGAGTCACGAGGATGATGGCAGGGCGGCCAGGGGACGTGATGGCAGGGCAGCCAGGGGACGGTGCCACGGTTCTGGGTTCTGATGTTGTGCCAGGAGAGGGAGCCCCTTTCTGCTTCCCTGCGGCCACCCAGTAACTTAAGTGCACACAGAGGGGCTGCTGTCCTTGGAAGTCTGGCTGACCTGCCATTCTCAGAAAACAGGTGCAGCAGGAAATTCAGGTGTCGTGGAAGCAGAAACCACCTCGCCAGCTGAGAACTGCAGTCAAGGGTTACGGTCAGCTGAGCTTATGGTCCAGAAGACAACAGGACCAAATCAAATCCCACTCCCAAGGGAACTGCCAGTCCTGATTGTCACAGAGGTCATTAAATCCCTTCCTCCTCATCCCCCCACTGAGTAGATACAACATACTGTTGGATTTTCCCATGGTTTAATACAAATTTAGCAAGTACTATAATCAGGATCATCAATGCTTTATTAAGAAACAAGCGCACAAGGCTTCCTGGGCGAGCGGGAGCAGCCAGAGGACAGGGTTGGGAGGCGCTGGGACTCTCCCACAGGGAAGCAAGACTGGATGCGTGAAGAACCCTGGCTCAGCTGGTGGTCAGATGGGCCAGGCCCCTGATGTCCAGGACTCAAAGACATAGTGCCAAAGAGCAGAGGGCAAATTGTCCGAGCATTTCCAAGAAACGTGAAGATGAAGAAAACCTGCCTAATAGCAAGTAGCAAAGCCCTTTCTGTAGGAATGGATGGTGCAGCCGCTGTGTCTTGCACACTTGAAAGAGAGAGCGAACCCACACCTTTCCCACAAGGAAGGGGAAGGAACACCATTCCAGAAATTGGGGGAAAGGATATGGACAAAAGAAGCAAGGCAAGATCCAATTTATGATTTCCCTGTGCAGCATCAGACCCAGACCAGCCTTAGGGAAGGCTCGATACTAGACGCTCAGGCACTGAACCAGGCATCTCCAGCTTCCTACTCCTTAGCTAGGGAGCATGTGTCTCAGAGCATGCCACGGGCCCTCTGTGGTGGCCAGATGGATAAACCCAGGGGCGGGAGCACCAGACAGATCATCGCCGCACACCCAAGCTCCAGGACACTTACTTTTCTCCCTTCAGGCAAGCCCCTCCGTGTAATTTTGGTGAGCACCAAGATCCATGTACGAGGATAGTCCTCGTTACATTGTAAATAGAATAATAGATGAGCTTGGTGACAGGTAGATGACGGATGAGGCAGATGACAGACCAGACAGACTGATGGTGAAACGATGATACATAAATGATGGATAAAAGCACAGACGATGGATGACAGGTACACGGGGTGGGGGCTGCCTCGTGCCCACAGTTAATTCCTCGCTTTCAGCTCTAAGGTTTCATATTTTCCCAAACTGATTACCATTGAAAAGATGACTTGAAAATACATTAGAGAAACTAAAATATTTCTGCCCCTTCATACAACAGAGATATATGGGTGCCATGAACGGGGGTCTCTTCCACGCATATTCATTTCTGATTAAAATCTCAGAAAGGAAAAGAAGAGGCGTTACTGAGGGATAGATCCTTGAAATTCTGGAGCTGTAATGGGTTATCTGGTCCCAGGCACCGTTCCTCGGTCAAGGCTCTGGTCCCACAGTCACGGCTAAGTAGAGACGACACCAGGACTCAAAGCCAGGTCTCCTAGTGCTTAGACCATGGACAAAATGAGCATCATTGCAGACAAGGTCTAACTTGAAAGTCTCTTTGGATTCCTGCTCTTGATGACTGACCACATGTGGTTTTTATTTTGCTTATTTTTGTTGCTAAGCAAGTAATTACTATTAATCCTTTTTTTAACCAATTAAGCTGCCGTCCTTCATTTCAAAGAATCTCATTAAAAGTAATGGTCTCGTCCTGCTGGAATCTCATCTTGTTTTCTTTATTAAAATGTTTGCTTTTTAATGCCTTTGAGAAAATCTGAAAAGGACGGAGACAGTTTCATCTCATGAGAACGATTTGCTCTTGTGTCATTTGTATCATGATTGGTATTCTAAAGCCTTTTTTAGGAGAAGGCCATTTTTTCCATTTTCACAAATTGAAAGATGTTCCTGCTTCTTATATGAATAAAAATTTCATGCTACAGAATGTGAAACCATGTCTAAAAGTATTTTTCAACTTTATTTCTAGAAGTCCTATTGAATTTGCAGTGCTTACAAGTGAGATGGGAAACAATTAAAAGCCTGTGTCTTTATTCTGTGGGTCGAGAGCGGGCGAAGCTTGGGGGAGGAAGGCGCCAATCTGACGTGTCTTCTCTTCTTAGGAAGGAAGGTGGAAGGAGCAGGAGCCCCCAGATGACCTCCCTGGATGTTTAACTCACAGAATAAAGCTGTAACTTACTTTTCAGATCTTCTCTCTCGTCTTAGCAGCAGATCACTCTTCAGATACAATTTTACTTTGAACATTAAAGAAATAGATAGATCTGGGATGGTTCCCGTTTAACAAGGAAACAGGCTTTGATGCCCGACCGTTCTTCCTACCACCACCCACCCAGGGCCAACCCACACCTTCTCTTCCGAACCATGATGATTCACTGTAGCTGATTTTTTTAAGTCCTGAATGAATAAAAAAATAACAACTTCACAGATGAAGGAATGAAGACCAAAACCCCTGGAGTCACCAGAGCGTTGGTCCACAGCAGTGGCTGGAATCCACCTGGTTCTGTGTTATCCTGAGCGTCCCTGCGGCCCAGGAGCTGTCTGTCTAGCACCCAGAGGACCACCAAGCCTCCGCAGAGGACGCCTGTGTGGTGTAGACCCCTGACAGCAACCTGGAGATGCAGGGTAGAGAGGCGGGACACCCTCTCCCCAGATACACAGGCCACTTCTCCTTGTAACCCCTGCCCAGACAGCAAAAGGAAAACAAAGAGATGGGATTTTTTTCTCACCCAGACCAGAATTCACACAGGGGTCAATAACCTGCCGAGGCCCTGGTTGCTCAGAAATGAGAACTCTCACTCACTCCTGCCCCCAGCAAAGGGAAGATCAAATGAGAGTCACACAAGACCCCTCCCCATGGCCAGTGTCTCCTTGGGGAACTTCTGGGTTTTCTTCAGTAACAGAAACCAAGGGATTTGGTCACAATGAAGCTGGAGGTAGGATATAGATCTACTCCGTGGCTATTTTAGAACAACCCCCAGAATTCCTCTCTGGCCTCACCTGAGTAGACACGGGCCTCTTTGTAAGCCAAATGTGAGTATTCAAAAAGAAATTATTCCTGTCCAGAAGTGAGTTTGTATTGTAGAATACTTTTTAATTAAAACCAAATACAACCTCTGTTGTCTCTTTTATGCCCTAGATATATGAAAGAAATTGCCTACTTTATCAACAAATGACTGAGTCATCACTGGTTAATATGAAATCAGAAACTGGTTGTAGAAGACCGATTAAGAAAGGGAAATGATTTTTTAAAAATTAAAGAAAACACATGAAAATCACAATCACTCAAAGATGTTCAGCTCAATTATAAACAGGTTAGTTTTATTATCTATTGCTGGTGTAATTCCTTCTCTAATAAACACAGGAAATATGCCTTATATATCATGTAACAAATTGTTATTATAATCAAGGCATTCTTAAGTAGCCAGATAATTAATACAATGCTTAACTTTCAATTGTTCCCTAGAGATTTTTTTTCAGAGTGCACAATGTGAAAATAATAACTTGCTATTAAAACTCAAGGGATTGAATGACCTATAAGACAGATAATATTTAACAGCTAGGCGATGCTTAACTACCTGAGTAAAATGCAAAAGTCCCATTGAAATTTAGTGTAACACTCAGTGAAGTCATGATCCACATTCCTAAAGGACACTATCGTCACCATTTTCCTGCCATTAGAAGTTAGTGCCTCAATTCCAAAACCACATGTTTACAATAGAGTTTAAGTGGCTCAAGGGGCAGGGTTCTCCTACTAAGAATTCAGAAATGGTAAAGAATCTGAGAGTCAATCATCCTTTTGGAAATAGTGTCACCTAGAAGAAAAATCTAATTCTTTTTCTAATTTAGAATACTGCTCAAACTGGAATCAGGAGCTTGTAAAGCGGAGGCACTGAGCCCATTAGTAGGCTTTTCCTAAACAATGAGATTGTTTAGTAATTCAGTTAACATATATAACAAAAACAATGACTAAACTCCCATTCGAGAGAGCAAGCTATTTTCAAACACTTTTCAAGTTTTGATTTGCATAAAAGTAATTCATATGTTTATTATAAACAAACCCTATGCATTCATTAACTCACACCTTATAGGCATTTACCTACATTCAAGCTTCTGTGTGCAGCAAAATCTCATGTTTGTACTCAGTGTCCTGACTAGCACCTATTAATACGGCTAATAGGAAGGGCTGGCATGAACATCCGGTGAGCAAGGACTTGCTGTCCTTCCGTGAAACACTTCATCTCAGGTTTATGGGGTCTTCCACTCAATTAATAGTTCTGACTCTGTTCTAAGGGCAGGGGATGGGAAAGTGAACTCAGTAGGTGCCATACCTGCCCTCATGGGGCACAAACACTAGTAGGTCAGAGGAAGAGAAGCACATAAATAATTACATGCAATACATAGCATGACAAGTGTATGAGCTGGATATGCCTTTAGAAGCAAGATATAGTCATTTGTCCATTTCCTAAAAGAGGGATCTGGAATTAAAGCAATTTGATCCAGGACACAGTGTGAATAAGCCATAGATCCAGAATTGAATCCCGAACTCATCAAATTCTACAGCTCAGACTCTTAATGACTGCACTTTATTACTTAACCATGACTTATGCATGGTAAAATATATATATGTGTATATATCTGGATTTCCTTCTACAGATTGGAAATTGATTCCAAGTCGTTCAAGCATCTACCTTGGGTCAGACATAGGCACTTCAGAAATGGACACTTCTGGGCTTTGTCTTCTTGGGACTCCTCTCTAGCAGACTTCAGAGGCAAAACAAACAAACAAACAAACAAACAAACCATACTAGATTTTTATGGGCATATGGCTAGAAGTATAAACCCAGACAGGGGTGAGGGTCTTTTTTTTTTTTTTAAGATTTTATTTATTTATTTGACAGACAGAAATCACAAGTAGGCAGAGAGGCAGGCAGAGAGAGAGAGGAGGAAGCAGGCTCCCCGCTGAGCAGAGAGCCCGATGCGGGGCTCGATCCCAGGACCCTGGGATCATGACCTGAGCCAAAGGCAGAGGCTTTAACCACTGAGCCACCCAGGCGCCCCAGGAGTGAGGGTCTTGAGCCAAGCCCTACCATGTGCATGGCACACTCCATTGTTGGACCAATACTATTTCCTTAAATCACCATCTTACCAGCAAATTGGAACAAACAGTGTTTGCTAGAAGTAAAAGGAGCATTAATTAGTCAATTATAAAAGAACCCCATAGACACATAGCTCACTAGCAACAGCTCTCTGTCCGTGTAAGGACATGGAAACAGAAGAACTTGGAATCAGAGATGCTGACTCCTCTCTTCATCCCAGCCAGATGCTTTTTGCCATCCTGCCTCTGAAGACACCAAGAACACCATTGTAAAGATGTGGCTAAATTCACTTTTGACACTTTAACCAACTCCTTCTCCCATGGGGCCCCTAAAGCATACACTTGTTTTCAGGTCTGTCTAAATGAAGATTATTTTCATAAAGACATAGAGAAACTTTCCATTTGTCCTTTCAGCCTCATGGCCTGCTAATAATTATTTTTTTAAAAAGGAAAAAAACTTAATAGTTTACAAACACACTTTAACTTCCCCATCACAGCCGTGAGTTTTCATTAATCCCTCCTCCTCCAGACCAGTACAGCCTGGCTTCATCTCACGAGACATGCCTGCTCAGCACTGCATTTCTAAAGCAGGGAACATCCTTCTTATTTTAATCTGCCTTCCTCCCAGTCCTTTACTTGCACTGCTTGGTAAATAACTCCAACTTGGAGAGGATGATAAACATGGATCAGAAAAAAACAAAGAAACCAAATTACTTCCCACGTACAATGCTGCAGAACAGAACTAAGAATCTCCAAAGACATCCACCCAACTTACAGGGGCAAAAACATTCCTGCCTCGGGATGTGTTTACTTTCCGAATACACATCGGGGAACACTGAATATAAAAGAAATTAACTAGGTGTCTCGTTTTCTAATAATGTCCTTTAAAATGCATGCTGTTCCAGGCCGGGGGGTGGAGGAGTGGGAGGATGGTCTGGGTGAGGTCTCCAAACGGCACGGGGCAGGCTGTGGCTTCCTGGGGCTGCGTACTGAGCATCTGTGCAGCAGAAAGCCAAACACCCAGCAGCCACCCCGACCAGATGCTCAACCACCACACCGCCAGCTCTTACTGAAACTCATTAGATTTCTTTCCTACCTGTCCATTCCTTGCACGTGGACCACGCACGACATTTGAATACTAAAATGACTTCTCCCTCAACGCTATGGTCAAATGATCTTCCACAAAGCAGGAAAGAGTATACAGTGGAAAAAAGACAGTCTCTTCAATAAATGGTGCAAGGAAAATTGGACAGCTATGTGTAGAAGAATGAAACTTGACCACTCTCTTACACCATACACAGAGATAAACTTGAAATGGATAAAAGACCTCAATGTGAGGCAGGAATCTATCAAAATCCTAGAGGAGAACGTAGGCAGTAACCTCTTCAATATCAGCCATAGCAACTTCTTTCAAGATATGTCTCCAAAGGCAAAGAAAACAAAAGCGAAAATGAACTTTTGGGACTTCATCAAGATCAAAAGCTTCTGCACAGCAAAGGAAACAGTCAACAAAACAAAGAGGCAACCCACGGAATGGGAGAAGATATTCGCAAATGACATTACAGACAAAGGGCTGATAGCCAAGATCCATAAAGAACTCCTCAAACTCAAAACCCAAAAAACAGATAATCATGTCAAAAAATGGGCAGAAGACATGAACAGACACTTCTCCAAATAAGACATACAAATGGCTAACAGACACATGAAAAAATGTTCATCATCATTAGCCATCAGGGAGATTCAAATCAAAACCACATTGAGATATCACCTTACACCAGTTAGAATGGCCAAAATTAACAAGACAGTAAACAACAAATATTGGAGAGGATGTGGGAAAACGGGAACCCTCTTATACTGTTTGTGGGAATGCAAGTTGGTGCAGCCACTTTGGAAAACAGTGTGGAGATTCCTTAAGAAATTAAAAATAGAGCTTCCCTAGGACCCTGCAATTGCACTACTGGGTATTTACCCCAAAGATACAGACGTAGAGAAAAGAAAGTCCACCAGTACCCCAAAGTTCATAGCAGCAATGTCCACAATAGCCAAACTGTGGAAAGAACCAAGATGTCCTTCAATGGACGAATGGATAAGGAAGATGTGGTCCATATACACTATGAAGTATTATGCCTCCATCAGAAAGGACGAATACCCAACTTGTGTATCAACATGGACGGGACTGGAAGAGATTATGCTGAGTGAAGTAAGTCAAGCAGACAGAGTCAATTATCATATGACTTCACTTACTTGTGGAGCATAAGGAATAACAGGGAGGATATTGGGAGAAGTAAAGGATAAGTGAATTGGGGGAAATCGGAGGGGGAGTTGAACCATGAGAGACTGTGGACTCTGAGAAACAAACTGAGGGTTTTAGAGGGGAGGGGGTGGCAGGTTGGGTGAGTCTGGTGGTGGGTATTAAGGAGGGCACATATTGCATCGAGCATTGGGTGCGGTACATGAACAATGAATTTTGGAACACTGAAAAAAAATAAAATAAAATAAAATTTAAAAAAATAAAATAAAATGACTTCTGTCCTTTTGCACAATTGTCCCTAAATCTCGAGTTAGATGTCAGCTTTCCTCTTGTCTTCAGAACAGCCGATACTAACCTTGCAGCCCCAAGTTTACATCCAAGTCTCAGACCAGGGTCCCAGTCACACATCCGCAGGGGAGGTCTGGGGACAGCCTGGCCCAGGGCCTGGGACAGCACCCCTCACCTGGAGCACAGCCGCTGACACCCTGCCCCCGCCCCCCCGCAGGGTGCTGCCTTGTTTCCATTCCTCCTTCCCTCAGGTCAGAGCCTTGCTGACTTCAGTTGCTTCTGCTCCATAAGGAAAGCAAAGGCATTACAGAAAGAAGTCATGCACACAAACCAAGGGGGAAATCAAGAAAATAGATAAACTCACACGTCATCAAGAAGCAATCCCATTCAAAAGTCCTGTGTGGATTCTGCCTTGTGGCCTGATTGAACTGGATGTTTTCTGGCACAAACCAAACTCAAAAGAGTTTGCCCCCTGCTTGCCAGTCGGAGCCTGGGGACCTCAGAGCAGCCCCCTGAGGCTAAAGGGGATGGCATTTCAGACTCATCTGGTCGCACCTGCTTGTTTGTAAGGATTTCTTCCTCAGGTCCGTAGCGCAGTCACTTGAGGGTTGAGCTCAGCCCTAAGAGCAGGGACCCTCTCCACCACTCTCTCTCCACAGAGCCCGAAGGAAAGCCAACGTCTAGGAGCCCGTCACTGACCCTTGCAGAAAGACGGAAGGACCGCCCACTAAGGAGTCACCTCAAAGGACCCTATATAAAGGGCTTCTCACTTTCGACCCTCCCCAGGGATGCTGGCAGTAGCTCCGTCAATGTTCCAATTTACATTTATGTAATAAAATCTTAAGTTCGGATGCTTCAGCCCCACAGTGCTGATGATAAGGTCTGTATAGTCTCAATAATCCCGGCTTATCTGTCTTGAAGAGCCACCCATCTCGGGTTTGGATTAATATCCGTGTCACGGTGATGTTGGCCCCAGCAGGTGTAGACAGTCAGGTCCCATGGGGGGACTGAATGGACCAGCTCGCTGCCACCACAGGGCGCACAGATGAGGAGGCTTCATGACAGACACTGATTGTCTCCCAGTCCTGGGGGCTGGACGTCTGTGATCAAAGTGTTTGCTCCAGAGGCCTCTCTCCTAGGTGTGCGCACGGCAGTCTCTGCCTATGCCCTCAGCTTGTCTCCACTCCCGGCAAACGTATCCCTAATGTCTCTGTCTCTTCTTCCAGTGACACCAGTGCTATAGGATTAGGGCCCCACTCCAAGACCTCATTTAACTTTAATTACCTCCTCAAAGGTGCCATTCCAAACACAGTCACGTTGGGGGTTAGGACTTCAACACAGGAATTACAGGGGGTAATTCAGTCCATTGCAGGAGGGGGATAGAGAGTGGATTTACGTTCTTGTGCTAACCCTTTACAGTGTGATCGATGTCTTTGTTGCTAAATGCATACCACGTAGGTCATTTGAAAACACTGTGTGTATGTTTAAGTTGACTATAGAATTCTAGGAGTAAATGATATGTCCTTGCTTCTTAATAACCATTTGTGCCTTAGGCTTGAAATTTTGCACCCCATACGGGGATAGTAGTTCTTGCTACACAATCAGATTCATTAACATGCAAGGTGCTGTGGTTAGCCTGAATTCCATATTTGAAAAGAAACGTTGCTATACCAGAAAAACATTCGGAACACATGTCAGCAAGGGAAGGCTCTAGAAACAATGTCAAATGGGTCTTACTGAAGTCTGTGAGACCCATCTGCCTCGGGAAAGTGCAGTGTAAAATGAAGTCACACAAGTCTTGAAAGAGGCCACCAGCTGAAGAATGAGTTCTGTGTACCTTGAGTGAACCCAGAGGTAAGAGCTTGCACTAGTAATTTCAAGAGGAAAATGTGGCCAGAAACAGAATTGTTCAACCACATAGGACAGTTGGTTCTCCTTCAATTCTGCTGTAGACGTTAGGAGCTCCCCAACAGTAGCTGTCCAAGCTGCGGTCTGACATCTGTCAGGGACGCTGTGGGTCATAGGGCTGACTTCGCTCAGAGAATAAACGACCCTCGCATCCACTTTGGTACCAAGAACTGATGAGCTCATGACCACATGGAAGCACCACTCTGTCTCCAACCTCTGTTCCCACACCCGCAAAATTCCCACGCCTGCAAAAACACCGCATCGTCCTGGTTTCTCTAAGGACCTATGAGTCTGTTGCAGAAGTGCTCTGAAGGGGAACACGGGTCTGCAGCCAAAGTCACTGTGACTAACAGTGAAGCATCTGGTGGGACAAGGAGAGGAGGAGGGAGAAGGAGAAGGGGCAGAGCTGAGCGTTCAGGCCAGGCACACGCAGGGCAGGAGCACATGGCTAGCCCCGTCTGCAACCTATTTTTCAACATTGCTACCTTTTAATTTCTCTGAAGATAGGGCTGATCTTGTTGTGTTGCTGTTACAAAGTAGTCAAGTCTCCCTAGCAGCCGCTTCTCTATCACCAGCCTCCTAAAACCCGAGATGCGATCATGGGTCCCAAGCACTGATGGTTTCTTCCTCTGTTATAGGAACTGTCACAGGGGTGGAAGCCTGTTCTCTAACAGGAGATGTATACGTACACGCAGAAACACGTGACCAATATAAGGACATGGGCACATATGTAATTATTCAACAGGAACCCCGTAGGTCCGCCTTCGCTGGGTTGCAATGGGCTAATGGAGTTATGGCCTTACCCAGCCACAATAATAAAACACGTACAGAGCACACATCGTAGGCTATTTCAATATAATTTGAAAATAAAGTAGATGTCATGACGACACCATTTGGGTCCGTTCTCAATTATTAAAATGCAGTTCAAATACTGAAAAGTCAGAGCTGGGTCATGGGACCCCCGTGCACCCCGATCTGGGAGAGCCCCACTTTGAGAATCCATCATAAGAATTCAGAAGGGCCTGCGATCTCAACAACTTCGTGGGTGCTGGGGTAAGTAAACAGAACTGGTAAATCAGCAGAGTGGACAGAACGTCAGGAGACACTGGGCTACTGAGAAGCCGAGCAGAGGAGTCCTGGAAGGCTCACGGGGCTGGTCACGTGGGGCCTGAGTCTGGGCGGGAGCCACAGGGCTCCTGGGGGAAAAGCTGCCCACACGAGGGCAGCCGCCCAGCAGGTGCCCTGGGGCATGGCTGGCTTGCTGGCAGAAGGGCCTGAGGCCAGAGCAGAGGGACTGGCACCTGCAGGGGAGGCAGCGGAGATGAGTCCCTGAAGGCGAGTGGCAGTCCGGCGGGGGCACTGGGGCTGCAAACACAGCTGGAGTGAATGACCCTGTCCCCATGGCTCTGACAAGGGACAGGACACACTGAACTCCTACACAGGATGCGCCAGCCAGACTGCAAACTCGGACTGCAAACCCACGTTCTTCTCGGGGAGGCTCCTGGAATTCCGACTTCTGAGCCAGCAACAGGCCTGGAAGACAAAGCCCCTTATCTCCAGACCATCGCCCCAGCATTTGTTTTCTTCCTAAATTGACCCTCCAGGTATGAGGGCCAGAGTCTGCCCAGGCTGGTGAGGGAGCACGGTGCCTGTCGGAGGGAGGAGAGAGACCTGATGAATTGAGATTTTACAATGATGTTCTCGTAAACCCTCCCAGCAGGTTCTTGGACTTGATTAGCTTGAATCCCCTAAAACACCCAGAGAGGAAGATACAATTAATCTATTCACAGGGGAAGAAAGTGGCTTCCACACAGAGGAAAAACAACTTCCCAAAGCAGGGAAGGCGGGGTCCCCAGGGTGGACAGGCCGTCCCGAGGACCTGGAAAGCGGGGGCAGGGGGCTGCCTTTGGAACGGAGACTTCACTTGCACCCAGCAGACCGTGAGTCCTAATTGGAGGTCTGCGGGCAGCTACCCAGCATGACCCGGTTTCCGACCCGAAGCCCAGGCAGACGGAGCTGCGGATGGGGCAGAAGCGGGCTGGAAAACCGTTCTGGGGATGCTCACAGGGACCTGCCTCCCTCACTCCCACAGGGCACATTTCATTCCAAATATTCTAATCCTTTTGTTCAGCCTTAAGGACATGCGTGAATCAGATCCCATGATGATAAGGGGCGGTGTGGAAAAGTGAAGCAAAGGGGGGCATAGAAACGAAGGGTGCATTTGCACAGGGAATGAGTGCGGTAGCCAAGACGGGCAGGTTTACTGACCCCAGTGAGGAGGGAGGAAAGCCAAGTAATGCAGAGCCGTTAAAGCGACTTTGTGGGGATGCGGGAATCTTAGAAAAGAAACTAGGAGATGAGGAAATTTATGTATAAATATTCAAGAAGGTGTTACAGCCACATGGAAATTCTTTGGGGAGATAGTGTCGAAGGGAAGGCACTCATGTAAGCGGTACAGATGGGTCTGAGAACGGCAAAGTCAGGCAAATCCCTAGAAATCTGAGACAGCAGGCACTTAGGAATGAGGCTTGTGGGACTGACCTTGATGATTCCTCCCTGAGGCCTCTGACGCTGGGGCATCAGAGCAAAGCCTGGCGTTTGGAAGGAACATGTGCGGGGTGTACCAGGGAGCTGAAATGAGGCTTTTCAGAGCTCACAAGTGACATTGGCTCTGGAGACATGGCGGCCTGGCGGGGACAGAGATGATAGCCAGTTCGGTAGTGCATTTGCACACAGAGAGAAAACAAATCCCTCCCTGCGACCTCAGCCTCATTGTCCCCAGTGATCACTCCATGCACAGAAAAGCAGGCTTCACCCTCCAAATTCACCGTGTGGAAGCTTAGACACCCCTTTCAGACACGGCTTGGCACCCTGGGGACCCTTTGCCTGGTTAACAAGCCTTTTCATTTCCAAGGAAACCCACGGGCTTAGCCACACGAACAGCTTGAAACTCCCAACTGCTGGTGGCTCCCACGACCGGAAGCAGAAAGGAGCGTTAAGAGGAGCGCTGCCCTGAAAACCGCAGGGAAGAGCCCTGTGTGCAAACTCTAACAGTGAACTAACTCATTTCTCTGCCCCCCCCCCCAAAATCGAAACTTATCATATAAAAGTGCACGGGTAACCAGTTCCCTGCCAGAGGTTTCGGGGTCAGAGAGGGAGAGCAGCATGTGCTTTGCTGGCAGGTGCAGAGAAGAGGTGATGTGACCACAGCCCACACCCAGGGCCCCACAGACAAGCCACCATCGGCTCTCACCTCCCCCACTCAAGGCGGAGCAGACGAGCCGCGGGATCCTCAAAGCCCCTTGACCGGCGGTGGAGAACCCAGCCATTCTCTTCAAGGTCTCTGCGTGCAGAAACATAAATAAATAAATCCGTCTCCAAGATGTGCTCCCACAGTCACCCCTTGAGCCAAGAGTGAGTTAGTGCCTCTCTCCCCTCAGAGTTTATTCTAATTTTGTCAAGGTAATATATTAACATATTGTAAAGCCAACTACAACTATCTCAGAGCAATGATGATCATCGAAACATTCCCTTTCCTACTTGAAAAGATGATCGGAGGCAAATATTCTCACCTCTCTTCTGTGGTCATGAGTCATTAAGGTGCCCCCAAACTCTTTCTCACTCACCTCAAAACGTTTCCGTATCTCTCCATGCTCAGACTGGCCACACTTCACCAGGCTGATCCCTGTACCTGTATGGGTAATTCTTCGCTTCCCATTTTTTAAAGATTTTTTAAGTTTTATATTTTTAGAGCAATTTTAGGCTTACAATAAAATTGGGAGGAAGGCAGAGACTTCCCGTGGACTGCCCCCGCCCCACACACACAGCCTCCCCCTCCACCAGCACCCCGAACAGACGGTGCAGTTGTCACCCCTGAGGAACCCCCATGGACATGCCGTCACCCCCCAGAGCCCACAGGGTTCGTCAGGGTCACTCTCGGTGTTGTTCATTTTATAGGTTTGGGTACAAATAGAATGCCATGTGCCCATCGCTGTGGGGTCCTACAGCATTTTCCCTGCCCTAAAACTCCTCCGTGCCGCACCTGCTCGTGCCTGCCCCCAGCCACTGTCCCCACGGGCTGGCCCCTTCCTGAAGGTCACAGCGTTCTAATCATACACCACGTAGCCTTCGCAGGTTGGCTCCCTTCAGTTCATGATACGCATGTAAGTCTCTCTCCTGTCTTTTCTTCCCCTGATAGCTCCTTTCTTTTTGGTGCTGAATAATATCCCACTGTCTGCTTGGACCAGAGCTCACCTATCCGTCTACCTACTAAAGGAATCTTGGTGGCTTCCAAGTTTTGGCAATTACAGATAAAGCTGCTCTACGTCCTGCAGAGGTTTTTGTGTGGACATGAGTTTTCAGCTCCTTTGGGTAAATACCAAGGAGCAGGCATCTGGGATCCAACGGTAGCCTGTGTTCGGTTCTTCCAGGTGCTGTGTCAGAAGTGGCCATTCCATGCTGCGCTCCCGCCAGCGTGAGGGAGGGTCCCCGTCCGTGCTCTGGATGTTGGCCCTGCTCACAGGCATGGAGAGGCATCTGTCTTCCCTCTTCAGGAGCTTTTTAAGAAAGTGTCCCTCTCCCCCGTCTTCATCTTCATCCTCTCATCTGACTCATCCCCCCATCAACATGGCTCGGTCCGCTCTATGTGGAAAGACGCATTTCAAGTCATTTTTTTAAAAATCTGGTTTCACCCTCCAAGTTTCTCTATTTCTCATGACATTGGAATATGAGGAAAAACTAACAGTGGGTGAGAGCCCTTTTTTGGGAGACAGGTGACTGAGTGGACTGCCTATGAGGTCTCAGGCAAGCAGTTGGGAGCTCTCAATGCTTCAGCTTCCGCATCAATAAGATGCACATGAAAATGGTGTGGATTTACCGGAATGCCGTGAACCTGAGAGGAGGTACACAAGAAGGGACTCCGTGGAGCTCCCAGCAGGGCGGGGGGTGGTGAGATGCTCAGTAGATGTCTATGGTAATAACCACACAAAAGGCCACTGGCTTCTGCATTCAGAAGCTCAAAAAGAGCCTCCAGTTTCTTTCTTAGAATTGGTTTTCTTCTGCTTTGTAGTTTTTGGTGACCTTGACTGCCCTTATCTCTCTGCCTCTCTGTCTCTCTGTCTCTCTCTGTGTCTCTCCCCCACTTACCACGCCAATCACAGAGTACGGACGTCTGAGTTTAAATTAATGAACGAGCTACTCCTTCCAAGTGTGAGGCTCCAACGCAAAGATAATCCTGTTTGAACTTGCAGTGGAAGAAATGAAAAGCATTTCCACAGCGCTCACAGAGACACACAACAAAAGGCCAAGGGTGAGAACAAAACATTGTGAGAACACAGTATGTTCTGGGATCGTATCTTAAAAGGAGAAAGAGTATACACTAAAATATCAAGAAGCACAAGTGTAAGAAACATCACTTAAAAGGGAGAGCCAGTAAAAATCTCAGCGCCAGACGGAACAGGGAGTTCTACTACACAACACTAAGATCCCGTGGTGTTGGGAGGGCACCAGGTTTGTGCGACGCGTGGGACATGTAATGAGGGAGACTTCCTGGTGGGAAGAATGATACTGAACAGATTCTCTCCTTATCCCGAGATCACTTCAATCCCAGCCCTTTGGGAGCAAATCTTCTAACAGATTTTTAGTCCAACCTGTGTGCACACCACAAGACAGCAACAACTTCAGGACAGGGCTCTCCAGGTGTGGGATTACCCCCGCCTCTTACCTCCTCTGTCTCTTCCATTTGTGGTTTGGGCGCTCATTAGCCCAGGTTTGAAAGGATGGAGAGAAGACGGGATGTGAGCCCCCTCGTTTGCTGCTCGTTAGCGGTGTCACATGTCCGCTGGGCAGAAAGGGTGAAATAAATGAGGGGAAGATTTCTGAGCTCTGTGGACTTTACTTTCTCAAGTCGTCCCTGCTGCCATCAGTATGGATAATTGAGAGCTGGCTGCATTTGTTCCCACATAATCAGACACTCTAGGGGGAAACGAGACTTTGATTCCTGCATGTCTCTATTTAGACTCTAAGAAAGAGCATCCTCAGAAGCATTACATTGCTTAATTCTGAGAAAACTGGAAGTGGAAATGAGAAGCGCTAATGAAGATATTTGTTAGTTCATTATGGGGAAAAACTCAGCTATCAGAGAATTGAAAGCAGGCAATTTTCCTGGTCTCAGGGAAGACCCCAGGAGAAAGCAGAATGCACTTATACTCTAGCTAAAGAAACATTAAAAGCATAAATTAAGGGTGAGATTCATTTACAACCTAGCCAATAACACTTAATATGCTAGGGACCCAATTGTCCCCACCTCAAAGGAACCACATAATGATGCATTGTTCCATATGTCAGAGAACGTGGTGAACCAAGATGGTCTGTATCTCTGAATCTGGGCTCTGTTTGTACCTGAAAAATTACCCTGAATTACTTTAATGCATGACAATCATCCTGCATTTCGAGTCTCAGAAACTATGCTCCATGGTCACCCACCAACAGTAAGTAATGCAGTGACCTTGAAAACTCCATCAGGGATGCCTGGGTGGCTCAGTCCATGAAGCGTCTGCCTTCAGCTCAGGTCATGATCTCAGGGTCCTGGGATCGAGTCCTGCATCAGGCTCCCTGTTCAGTGGAGAGCCTGCTTCTCCCTCTACCCCTTCCCCCTGCTTGCTCTCATTCTCTCTCTCAAATAAATAAAATATTAAAAACAAAAAAGAACAAGTTACCGTCACAGTCTGTAAGACCCTGCCCACTTACATAGTTTATGAATTTATGAACAATGAAAAGTGAAATAGGAACATACATACATAAATTGACTTATTTAAAGATAGTAGAGTAGTTTTAAAACATATGAAGTTTATTTAGTTAAAAATAGAACTGCCCCTCGACAAGGGCCAGATGGCCTCCCAGGGGAGTTCTACCAAACATTTAAAGAAGAATTAATTCCTATTCTCCTGAAACTGTTCCAAAAAATAGAAATGGAAGGAAAACTTCCAAACTCATTTTATGAGGCCAGCATTGCCCTGATCCCAAAACCAGACAAGGATCCCATCAAAAAAGAGAATTACAGACGAATATCTTTGATGAACACAGATGCAAAAATTCTCACCAATATACCAGCCAATAGGATCCAACAGTACATTAGAAGGATTATTCAACACGACCAAGTGGGATTTATTCCAGGGCTGCAAGGTTGGTTCAACATCTGCAAATCAATCAATGTGATACAATACATTAATAAAAGAAAGAACAAGAACCATGTGATACTCTCAATAAATGCTGAAAAAGCATTTGACAAAGTACAACATCCTTTCCTGATCAAAACTCTTCACAGTGTAGGGATAGAGGGTACACACCTCAATATCATCAAAGCCATCTATGAAAAACCCACCGTGAATATCATTCTCAATGGAGAAAAACTGAGAGCTTTTCTGCTAAGGTCAGGAACATGGCAGGGATGTCCGTTATCACCACTGCTATTCAACATAGTACTAGAAGTCCTAGCCTCAGCAATCAGACAACAAAAAGAAATTAAAGGCATTCAAGTTGGCAAAGAAGAAGTCAAACTCTCACTCTTCGCAGAAGATATGATACTATATGTGGAAAACCCAAAAGACCCCACTCCAAATCTGCTAGAACTTGTACAGGAATTGAGTAAAGTGTAAGGATATATAATTAATGCACAGAAATCAGTTGCATTTCTATACACCAACAATAAGACAGAAGAAAAAGAAATTAAGGAGTTGATCCCATTTACAACTGCACCGAAAACCATAAGATACCTAGGAATAAATCTAACCAAAGAGGCAAAGAATCTGTACTCAGAAAGCTATAAAGTACTCATGAAAGAAATTGAGGAAGACACAAAGAAATGGTAAAATGTTCCATGTTCATGGACTGGAAGAACAAATATTGTGAAAATGTGTATGCTACCTAAAGCAATCTACATGTTTAATGCAATCCTTATCAAAATCCCATCCATTTTTTTTTTCAAAGAAATGGAACAAATGATCCTAAAACTTATATGGAACCAGAAAAGACCTCGAATAGCCAGAGGAATATTGAAAAGGAAAGCCAAAGTTGGTGGCATCACAATTCCGGACTTCAAACTCTATTACAAAGCTGTCATCATCAAGACAGCATGGTACTGGTACAAAAACAGACACATAGATCAATGGAACAGAATAGAGAGCCCAGAAATAGACCCTCAACTCTATGGTCAACTAATCTTTGACAAAGCAGGAAAGAATGTCCAATGGAAAAAAGACAGCCTCTTCAACAAATGGTGTTGGGAAAATTGGACAGCCACATGCAGAAAAATGAAACTGGACCATTTCCTTATACCACACACGAAAACAGACTCAAAATGGATGAAGGACCTCAATGTGAGAAAGGAATCCATCAAAATCCTTGAGAAGAACACAGGCAGCAACCTCTTCGACCTCAGCCGCAGCAACTTCTTCCTAGAAACATCACCAAAAGCAAAGGAAGCAAGGGCAAAAATGAACTATTGGGACTTCAACAAGATCAAAAGCTTTTGCACAGCAAAGGAAACAGTGAACAAAATGAAAAGACAACTGACAGAATGGGAGAAAATATTTGCAAGCAACATATCAGATAAAGGGCTAGTATCCAAAATCTATAAAGAACTTATCAGACTCAACACCCAAAGAACAAATAATCCAATCAAGAAATGGGCAGAGGACACGAACAGACATTTCTGCAAAGAAGACATCCAGATGGCCAATAGACACATGAAAAAGTGCTCAACATCACTGGGCATCAGGGAAATACAAATCAAAACCACAATGAGATCCCACCTCGCACCAGTCAGAATGGCTAAAATTAGCAAGTCAGGAAATGACAAATGCTGGCGAGGATGCAGAGAAAGGGGAATCCTCCTACACTGTTGGTGGGAATACAAGCTGGTGCAGCCACTCTGGAAAACAGCATGGTGTTTCCTCAAAAAGTTGAAACTAGAGCTTCCCTATAACCCAGCTTTGCACTACTGGGTATTTACCCTAAAGATACAAATGTAGTGATCCAAAGGGGCATGTGCACCCCAGTGTTTATATCAGCAATGTCCACGATAGCCAAACTATGGAAAGAACCTAGATGTCCATCGACAGATGAATGGATAAAGAAGATGTGGTATATACAGACAACGGAATACTATGCAGCCATCAAAAGAAATTATATCTTGCCATTTGCGACAATGTGGATGGAACTGAGTGAAATAAGTAAATCAGAGAAAGACAACTATCATATGATCTCCCTGATATGAGGAATTAGAGAGGCAATGTGGGGGGTTTGGGGAGTAGGAAAAGAATAAATGAAACAAGATGGGATTGGGAGGGAGACAAACCATTAGAGACTCTTAATCTCAGAAGACAAACTGAGGGTTGCTGGGGGGAAGGGGGTAGAGATGGGATAGTGGGGTTATGGACATTGGGGAGGGTATGTGCTATGGTGAGTGCTGTGAGGTGTGTAAACCTGGTGATTCACAGACCTGTACCCTGGGGCTAATAATACATTATATGTTAATTAAAAATTTTAAAAATTAAAAAAAAAAAAAAGAAGAACTGCCTCACAACCCAGAAATTACACTACTGGGTATTTACCCAAAAGATACAGATGTAGTGAAAAGAAGGGCCATCTGTACCCCAATGTTCATAGCAACAATGTCCACAGTTGCCGAACTATGGAAAGAACCAAGATGCCCTTCAACGGACGAATGGATAAGGAAGATGTGGTCCATATACACTATGGAGTATGATGCCTCCATCAGAAAGGATGAATACCCAACTTTTGTATCAACATGGACGGGACTGGAAGAGATGATGCTGAGTGAAATAAGTCAAGCAGAGAGAGTCAATTATCATATGGTTTCACTTATTTGTGGAACATAAGGAATAGTGTGGAGGACCATAGGCAAAGGGAGGGAAAACTCAAGGGGGAGAAATCAGAGAGGGAGACAACCATGAGAGACTCTTGACTGCAGGAAACAAACTGAGGGTTGCAGAATGGAGAGGGTGGGGGGATGGGGAAACTGGGTGATGGGCATTAAGGAGGGCATGTGATGTGATGAGCACTGGGTGTTACATGCAACTAATGAATCACTGAATACTATGTCAAAAACTAATGATGTACTATATGTTGGTAATTGAATTTAAATTAAAAAAAATAAAAATAAAAAATAAAGAAGAGACATTATTGTCTGGAGACACAAAGAAGTGGGTTTCTTCATTCCTTCCACATGGGGAAATCCTGGTCTACAGCCCCCATGCTCTGCCTGAGTTCACCCCTTCGTCCAAAGTCAGCCAGAAGCTGTCACGGATTGAGTCTTCCCGTCGCAGGAGAAACGCATCCTAGTCTTGCGGGGTCTTCACCCATGTCATGCTCAGCACACCGGGTCATCCTGCAGAAACCCACCGGATTCCAGCTTCCTATCTACAAGCCAAGGAGCTGCCACAAGGGGACAGGAAGCCTGGAGTTTGCAGACCTGGGCCCGTCTGTCATCCACAAAAGGTGACCACGAACCCTGTCTTGTATATGGTTGTGTGAGATTCAAAAAGCTGAAAATAACACAAAATGCACATCGAATGTTAGTAGGAAGTGGACCCATCCAGAAAGGTCTACCGGGGCACTTCCTTTGAACCACCGCATCAGGACATGCTGTTCATCAGCCCACGGAGCCGTGGCATCAGGACGCACGTTCGCGCCTCCCTGGAGCCTCGCAGGTTCCTTCAAGGGGGCCTCAGCTAAAGGACACCTGCGCCAATGTGTGCTTTTCTTCAACAAAACAGGTACATTGGCCTGGGCCCCCCAGAGTTCTCCGATTCTCAGAGACCCTGAGACAGATGGCTCAGTGTGTCAGGGACCAGGAGACTGATTCCAGCAGGAGCAGCTGTACAGGGTCCCCGTCTCGCCTGCCCGGGGATGGCACCAACCACATCCTAAATGGAGGGGCTTGCACACAGAAGGGTGAGGTGTGCTCCTGGCTCACCTTCCCCTGGGGACGCAGGGAACCCACACTGGGAACTCAGCAACTAGGGGCATCAGCCTCTTCTGGCTCAGGGGGTGGTTCTGAGTATTTGAAGTTGGGTGTGTTTCTACACTGAGCATTCTTCCCCTTGCCCTGGTCATAGAACTAGAAATGCATATGATATCGTCATCCCAGTTCCTGGTACAGAACCCCTGGGCCCCGGAGCTCCCCTGAGAGGGGGAGAGGGGTATCTGCCTTACTCCCAGCAAGTCCACCTCAACTACACCTGTGTTTATGTTAACGAGGTGACCTGCTGGGCCCCAGAGAGCTTCAGGATGGAGGCTGGGGGCCAGAGGATCAAGCCTAAGGCTCCAAAGTGAGATCTGGGTAGCTTCGAGGCTGGTGCACACACGGTGCTGGGTGGGGGGTACACCCAGAGAGGACACAGAAGCTCCACCCTGCTCCCCCGCCCTGTTCATCCCTTCCACCTTCGGGCTCCACAGTGGTATCCTTTGTAATAAACCACAAAGGTAAGTAACGGTTTCCCTGAGCTCTCTGAGCCGTTGTCCCAAGTTATGAAATCCCAGGAGGTGGACATGGGAGTCCTGACTTACAGTCCATTGGCAGGAAGTTCAGGGGTCCTAGACCAGCAGGTGGCCCCTGAGATGACCTGGGGACAGTCTCCTGGGGCTGAGCCCCTACCTGTGGGTCTGTGCTGACTCCAGGTAATGAGGGTCAGAGTGAGGGACATTACAGGACAGCCAGCAGGTAGGACAGGACCCATGCATCTCCCTGAGGTCAGGAGGGATGCCACTCCTTCTCGCCCTGCCTCCCCCTCCCCGAGGACACAAGGCAGCAGAAGGCTCAGCCCACAAACGCTCCTTCCTGTGAGAGGATCCCCTGTCCACAAGCCGGGGTCAGCCTGAGCAGCCTCTCCCCTGCAGGATGGGACAGGACCCCGCCCCCCCCCCCCACAGCAGGAGCAGCAGGGAGCCCCCTACACATGCAGGTACCACCTGCACCAGGCCCAGTGAAAAGCTCAGTGTGTAACTGAGTCCTCCAGAAAGAGGGTGATGGGGCGTCTGTCCCCAAGCCCCCCACCCGCTGCCCATCTTTCCCCAGCTCCACCCACCGCCCACCCCCGTCCCACCCCACCCCACCCCCGTGCCCCCTGCTCTTCCTTTCCCCGCCCCCTGCCCTTCTTCTACAGATATAACTGAGAAGAACAGGGCTTTGGAGGCTCTGTCAAGGCCTCCCAGTGAAGCTGGAGAGACCCCAGACTGCACAGCTAATCAGTGCCATCGTTGACTCCAAAATGCAGTCACCGCGGCTCCTTATCTCTAGTCCCTGCTGCCTTCACTCAGCCGCTCAAGCCTATAGGGGAGGAAACATTTAGAATAACCGAGAAAATCGCAGGTTCTCTCCCACTGACGGAGTGGGAAGACCCCCACCTGCTGTCTGCGGCGTCCCCGACCCAGGAGCACGGCCATGAAGGCCAGACCTTCCAGAACGCCGAGCGGTTTCCAGCAGGGACTCCCAAGGGCCACAAACAACACAAAGAATTCCAGCAGGGACTCCCGGAATTCATGGGCTGAAACCCTAACCACGACGGTGACGGTATTAGAAGGGGATCTTCGGACGGGTGACGAGCTCAGGAGGCTGACATCCCGGTGATGAGGTTAGGGCCCTTAGGAGAGGGACCCAGAGAGCTCCAGGTCCGTCCTCCACGTGAGCATGTGGAGCGAAGGTGAGCCCGGAAGCCCTTCTCAGTAGACAAGGAGTCTGCTGGCGGCTGGTGGGACGGCCCCTCCCCCCGCTGCTCCCCGTGGGACGGCCCCTCCCCCCCGCTGCTCCCCGTGGGACGGCCCCTCCCCCCGCTGCTCCCCCTGGGACGGCCCCTCCCCCCGCTGCTCCCCCTGGGACGGCCCCTCCCCCCCGCTGCTCCCCCTGGGACGGCCCCTCCCCCCGCTGCTCCCAGTGGGACGGCCCCTGCCCTCGCTGCTCCCCGGGACGGCCCCTCCCCCCGCTGCTCCCCGTGGGACGGCCCCTCCCCCACTGCTCCCGTGAAAGCCCTGGGCTGTCCAGGAATCTGCGAGTCAACCTAGAACCTGTTTTGTTTCAAAGCCGAGCACAGGAAAGCCGAGATCAAGGGCAGGGACGACAAGGAGGCCACCGGAGCCGCGTGCGAGGGCGGAGGGCGTGCGTGGTCCTCTGAGGCTCGTCCTCGGGGAGGTTGTTCCTAATCCTGGGACCAGGCGCTAACGAGAACGCGCGGCTTCGCCTCTGACTGCCTCACGCCGCGCCGGACCGGACCCGCCGAAGTCAGCGCAGCCCCCGCCGGCCGCACGCGGGCCTGGATTCCCGCGTCTCAATCGCAACACGCGAGGGCGCAGGACTGAAGCCAACGAACGAAACGTAAAGGAAAGTGCAGATCAATGCTTTCTGTGGCCTCCGTTTTTGAATCTATGAAACACATGGGGAATGTTTTAATTTCCATAACGGATCAACTTAATCTCACTTGAAATCAGACCTTCTAATTGATTTGCTTGGAAAACCGTAAAAACATGAAGCCGGGGGCCCCCACGCGGCGCCGGGCTCCAGAGAGGCCCGACATAGGGCTTCGTGGCCGCAATATGTTTATCCAAAAGCCACATTGGGAATGTTTTCGTTTTCATAATCGATCGATTTATTGATTAACCTCAGATTAAATAAATGTCTTCTAATTGATTTGTGGAAACTTTAGAAACCCTGAGCTGCGAGAGTGCTTTCAAAATCGACAAAGTTCTGAAATGGTGCTTCGAGGGCATGGAAATATTACGCAGTCCCAGCCACATCGACGTAGAAGGCTTCTCGTCTGTCACACCAGACCGGGGAGACTTTGGTAAGAGCCTCGTCCTGTGTGGGTTCTTTCCCGTGAAATCACACTTGCTCAGTGCTGTGACAACTTGGAAGGGCCAGGCACGGGGAGCACGAGGCCTGTGTGCCACAGCCCAGCCGCAAAGCCCGGCTCTGCTCTCCCAGGCGCTGGGAGCGACAGCCTTCCTTCCCCGCACAACAGTGAGAACCACGACCGCCTCACCAGGTCCCAGAGAGGATTACATGAAATGAAGTAGGTAAAAACGTCCCCTACAAGTGTTTAAACCCATGGGAGCACCGTAAACACAATGAAAAGAAAACTAGTAACTGCACGCACATTTGGGGTGCTTGGGTGGCTCAGTGCGTTAAGCCACTGCCTTCAGCTCAGGTCATGATCTCGGGGTCCTGGGATCGAGACCCACATCGGGCTCTCTGCTCAGCGGGAAGTCTGCTTCCCGCCCCCTGCCCTGCCTCTCTGCCTACTTATGATCTCTGTCGGTAAATAAATAAATAAAATCTTAAAAAAAAAAAAAAAAGATGCATGCACGTTTGCTTGTGTCTGTATGAGGTCTACACATGTGTACAAGCACACGGCACCCGTGAACATGCTGGGCTCCTGACACCACATAGACACAGAGGGGGTAGAGACCTGTAAGAAAACAGTGATATTATAAGGTGACATGCAAAACTTTGCTACCAAAGTCACTTCCCTTCAGCACTGTGTATTATAAAACACCAGGAACCGTTCAAATGCCCAAGAGTAGGGAAATGGTTAAGAAGTACGCATATTTCAGGGCGCCTGGGTGGCTTGTAGGTTAAAGCCTCTGCCTTTGGCTCAGGCCCTGATTCCAGGGTCCTGGGAACGAGTTCCACGTCGGGCTCTCTGCTCAGCGGGGAGCCTGCTACCTCCTCTCTCTTTGCCTGCCTCTCTGCCTACTTGTGATCTCTGGCTATCAAATAAATAAATAAAATCTTAAAAAAAAAAAAAGAAGAAGAAGAAGCAGTACACATATTTCACTCATAGGAAGAAATATTATTACATCCCAGTTCTCACGAACTGAAATGGAAAGAGAAAATGAAAGTACGGACGCCGTGCCTCTGACTGTGGTCTGCGAGCACACCTGCACACAGGCCACGCTTCCACTGCAACAACTCTCCTGGCTCCTTTCCCAGACATTAGGAAACCAAATATCTATTCTTTAGGAGGTGGCTTAGGGGGACCGACGATTACGGTGACCTGGCAGCCATCCAGAGAACTGTCCACATGTTCATCAAAATGAAATAGTACTGGCCTCGCCCAGAACAGAGGCAATCCGTGGGATAAGCCACAACGTCAGGAGGACCACATCAGTACTGCCACGTGCCGGGCGTCCTCTCTGTTCCTTGAAAGCACCGCAGGTTTTCCCCTTCAGGTTGTCAAGGGAACGCTCTCAGATTTGCTTTGCAGCATGCCTGTGGGCTCCAGAAGAGTCAGAGGCCAGGACTCCCCGCGCACCTGCCCCTGGCAAGGGAGGCCACGCTCTGGGAGACATGAATTCCGGACACTGCCAGTCCCTAGAAGGCCCGGGTCACAATTCTGTAACCTTCCCAGGTTACAGAAATTCCCAATGCACAGGTGTTTTACCTGAAATTCTCCATACTTTTGGGAAAGGGGCTAAAATACACATGCACAGTATTTCCCAAGTAGGACATGCCCATTGTGGGAGCAAGTCAACATCACCTTTTCTGATTCTCAAAATCACGTGATAGTGTGAGTTGGAAGGAATCAGTTCTCCCCACTTTATACAATGCAAGTAAAATAAATTGGGAAAATTTGTTATTGACAATGGGAAAAGCTGCACTGCCATATTTGTAATATCCTGCCTGGGGCATTTCTTTTGCACTGGAGATTCAAATGCGCTCATTTCCAGCTGAATCTCAAAGAGATTCCAGAATTACAATCTGATATTTTACTAAAAATATTTAAACAATGTGCTGCCTGGCCAGAATGTGCGGTAATTGTAGTGAACGAGGAATCAGACATCCTCATGGGTTCTGGTGTAAGGCAAGGTGGAACCTGCATCTGCTGAAAAAATTGTGTTTTCATTATTGAGTAAAATTATGAAGTCCATAGCCAGACTCCTCGCCCTGGCAGCCTGGAAGAGCCACAGCCCCTCATCCTGACTCTGGGATCGCCTCCATTCTGGGGTCAGAGGTGCCCTCCGGGAGGCCGGTCCACCCCCAGACCACCGCTCTTGACCCGCTCCGACACCATGACCAAGCGCCGTGGTTCACATGCCACGAAGACCCATGCCCTCTTGTGAGACCCGTTGAAATTCATCCCCAGTTGAATCAGAACTGGAATTACAACTTTTTCAAGCCATTGCTGTTTAGGAATGGATATCTTCCCCGTGAGATTTTTCTTTCCCCTCTCTATTTAACACCAAGGTTACTTACTGGATAAGCAAAAGAGATATTATTGATGAAATGCTCCTGTACTATATCAGCCTGAGTTTGTCAGCTCAATCAATAATTTATGCCCCAAGGCCAAATAAAAAGAGAGGAGTTTTCGAGTTTTTATAGACTATCAAACTCCAAACTGTCAGCTACTCCTGATATAAATCTATTTTAATTTCCCTTTCCACGGAGTCACTTAGCTCCCACACTGCTGTGGGTAAAGTAAGAGAAGGGAGGTAAGGTGACATATTAGTGGGATACAGTGTAAATAGTTTAACAGCTTGAGTGGCTGTACAGTCCCTTGACGTCAGTGTGGAGAGCGGCTACATTGTCGCTACTATGTTTGCGTTTCCTATGGCAAACCACATGTTCGGTAATTACGATGCTTCCACGTGTCCTTGAAAAAGATGTTTATCTCATTCGGTCAGTTAGAGAGTCAAGTAAGTTAGAAATCACAGGTTCGGTTCTGGACCACGATACACGTTCTCTGTTCTCGTGTCAGCGCTTTTGCGGATCCTGCTGGGTCAGTCACAAGGAGAGTGAGCTCTGTCGGGAGAGTCAGGTCGTCTGAACAGATCCAAGCTGAGCTGTCTTCAGTGGTCGGAAATCTCAAAAGGAAAGTACGGTTTTCACCGTTTGTGCTCGTTATATTACGTCGTCCGCACAAACACTGAATTAGCGTTCGCTGTATCACGCTGCCAGGGGAAACATGGGGTCCTCTGCTCACAACATGCCCAACAACCGGCCAAACAGACCTTGTTTTACACGGGCTTTTGTTTGAAGACACCTTATTTAATACATGTTAATACATAGTGTAGCAGCCCTGCAACGCACGCCCTAAGGGAGGAAGCCTGTGTGACGCTCATGGTCAAGACCTTAGGAGGTCTTGAGCTTCCAGAACGCTACACAGTCTTCGGCGCTATGTCTGGGGGCCATTTAAACAGGGAAAACACCAACAAACCTTGCCACTATGCAGACTGTCACTGGTGTGAGACCTGAACCAAGAAGGCAAAACACCACCCCCTCCCCCTCAGCCGGGCACGCAGAGGCCGGCGGCTCCAACTTTTCACGGCTCTGGGTATGGCCACAAATGACCGTTAAGGCACTGTGACCATTGATTTCGTGAGTTATAAATAAAATTGAGCAATTAAGCTGATGTGGATAAAGGGAATCTGCAAACTGTGAGATCAACTGCCTATAATGAGGAAGTCAAGACAGCCACAGGAGGCACCCAGGAAGGCAAAGACGAATGCACTATGGAAGTACTGACGGGGCTCTCCAGCGACGCTTCTGGAGCACAACCTCCCTCTGATTTGTGGGCCGCATGGCTTACCTCCTCAGTGTGAACAGAAGATGCCCCATTTTCAGAGAGAGCCAAGAGGAGCTTTCTTAGTCAGGTGCACCTGGCCCCCTTCTAAGTGGATCGTAAAGCGGTCGGGAGCCTTTCTCATGTCAGCCTTTCTCAGTCCGCACGGGGGTGGGACGGGAAACTGACAGAAGATTTCTCTTGATGTTGGACATCGGTTACTTTTTATTTAGCATCACAGATGTATATCAAAACAAGTCACAAATCAATGTCCACCAAAAATGGGAAGATCAACCATCGTGCTTGATCCTGTCGCTTCCCAAACTGTTGCCTCGTCTGTCAGAAAAGTGTGCACAGGGGCGCCTGGGTGGCTCAGTGGGTTAAGCCGCTGCCTTCAGCTCAGGTCATGATCCCAGGTCCTGGGTTCAAGCCCCACATCGGGCTTTCTGCTCAGCAGGGAGCCTGCTTCCTCCTCTCTCTGCCTGCCTCTCTGCCTACTTGTGATTTCTCTCTGTCAAATAAATAAATAAAATCTTTAAAAAAAAAAAAAGAAAAGAAAAGTGTGCACAGACTGATTCATTCTGCGTGTATCCTACCAAGTCGCGTTCTGTAATAGAAGAATCATCCCTTACTTGAAAGTGCAATTAAATACACATTATGTCATAGTAGTCAACACAAGGCAGCTCATGTCTGTCGACGCTGCTCCTCGAGGACACTGAGAAAATCCGGACTGGGGGCGAGTGTTCCATTACGCAGCTGGACACAACATGCCCCAAAAGTTTGTGACGACCCCTGAGCATTACTCATTTCCACCCAGTTCCTCAGTGTGCTCAGTGCTCTTCATGTTCTAGAGACCGTCCTAGCTCTCAGCAAACAGAAGGGAAACGATGCGCGCTCTCTTCGGCCCCGCGGGCCTCACGGGCTGGGGGCGCTTAGTGTAAACTAACTTCAGGCAGGGTTTGGGGATCGTTTTCTATCGATTGTCTTTCACGTGAGATTAAAGACTATGTACTCAGTTGAGGACTTACTTCTAATGAGAAATACAGATTACAGTATCTGAGAATTTGGTCTTCTGCTAAAAAGAGCAGATCGGCGACTAGTGTCCACCAGGCGAAAGCACAGAATCCAGTCCTGAGTCACCCGTAGTCCAAGAGGAGATCGCGTAACTCTGACGTTGCGATGCTCTTCTCTCAGCCGGCAAATCCCTTCTGCTCTCCGCTCCCAGCTGCTTCCAGCCTGAGCAACCCTGAGGTCCTCCTGCGACCCTCAGACAAGATTTCCCCGTCCCCGTGCCTGGGTAATACTCAGCCGCAGTCTGTCCGGCAGGGGCACGAGAGCAATGCGGGAAGCATCACACTCGTTTGTCCACACTCGTCCACGGAGCTCCCTGCCCTGGGGTGTGGGCACAGTCACGGCTTACCCTCGTGCACAAAACAGCAGCGGATTCCTGTAAGTGTCCCAAAATGGAATTAAATGGTGATGATATTCAAAGCAGTGAAGACGTGTGTGCAGAAGGTCGATGTTAAGATACAGCCTGAGTTTCCCTCCACTGGGTGAGATGGTAATCACCATCTTACCGGAAAGTTAGTGAGGTTAGAATCGCTTCCAACGCACACCAGCACACATGTGGAGCGGAGATACAAGGAGGCGGAAAATCTGCTTCTCAAGAAAGTTCGGATTTCCTCAGAAACTGCCAGAGTGCGTGGCAGAGACCTGGGCTCTGCCTCGATGTCTGTGGCTTTCTCTATGCCCCGAGTCTTCTTGCTCCCTCCCTCCTGTGCCTTTGGGGCGATGCTGATGCGTGAGAGGCCACCATTCAGAAGGAGTGGGGGCAGCGCCTCACTGACGAGCGACTCTGATCCCACTTACTTCCAAGAAGCCTAGTGCCATACACTGTTTGGGCTCTCCTCAGAGACACGCTCCCCGCCACGCATCTCCCCTGAAGGAAGCAACCCCAACCGCCTGTGTGAAGAGTTGACGCTGCGGGTTCCCGCAGCCCGTGGGAGCGCTGGTGCCCGGGCACTCGGTTTGAGAGGGGGACATTGAGCAGAGCAGATGTGTCTTAACAAGCCCGCTCCCCTGGGCTGCCATGGCACCTCACGTCCTGGGAGGTCTTCATCCTTCCTCTGGATGGTCTGAGCAAGTCCACTTCCAGACACCGGCGTGACTAACGAGTCCTTCGTCCCCGTCCACCCTGGAAAGACTCTGCCAGCACAGGACACAATGTACAGCAGCCACTTTCCGCTTACCTACTCGGCCGCGCGCTGTGATCAGCCTGGGACAGAGATGATTTCACGTAATAAATATACACCAACCCAGATCGCAAAGACTGCTGTCAGGCATATCCTGGAAGCTATTTTCAATATGATCTTATGCCATCACACACAAAGAAGACATGACTTTATCCCAAATTCTTTCAGAAAAAGAGTTCCTTCATCCCACGTGAAAAGTCAGTTCGGACCCGCGCACGATCGCAGCGCATGGTCCACCGAGAAGATCTGGCTGTAGATTCTGACTTGCAACTGAAAGGCTTGGCTGAGACCGTGAGACTTGAGTAAGAATTTAGGAATCCAGGGGCAGTCCCTTCATCTCTCGGGGAAGAAATCGATGAGCCCAGGCCCTGGGGATCTCCTGTGAGTGAGAGGCCAGGAACTCTGTCTCCCCACCCAGCTTCCCCTGCATTCCCCCTCTCCCCTCACAACACCCAGCCAAAACTACGGCTGTCCCTAGGACCCCCCCCCTTTAAAAATAAAGGCATGGCATTGGTGCAGATAGGAGAGGTGTTAACGAGTCTCACATTATCATTTGTGATGCACACTTGTACATTTTCCCTTCGACTTGCACAGAAATCCAGAGACGTACAGAAGCTACGCGTGCCTACTGGCCAGCACAGGTGAGTGACAAAAACACTCCGGGATTTGCTCGAATTCCCACAACTCGTCAGTGGTGAAGTCATAACCAGAAGCCAGGCATCCTGATCGCCGACAGGTGGAGGGGGGCTGGAGATCCAAATGGCCAAGACAACGATTATCCCATGAACTATTAGGCACCAAATGCATGCAGGAGAGAAACGGGGTCATCAGGTTCCATGGACATTTATCTTCCTGAGGTGATTTGACTACTATTTTCACCAGGAGCAGGTGGTCCACCCTGACTGAAAAATTCCCAACGATCCTTTCCAATTCAACAGTGAAATTCTTCCCAAAGGACCTGAGGGGTGACGCTTGGAGAAAAGGATGGATGCTGTTTCCTTTTGTTCCTAGAGGAAGCTCTGTTCTCAGGCCCTTTGACGACCAGAGCATGTTTTCAGTCCACTTGGGGCTTTTGATCCTACACAACGTAGAGCCTTGGGGAGTGCAAGGATTCCCGGACTCAAGCATCACTCCCTGAGGGCTTTCCAAAAACCAGCGGTGCTGAGTTACCCGGTGGCTGAGTCCCCAGGAGGAAGACAAGTGCCTGCAGGGGAGGGGGCTGTACAAGGACAGACACCACGAAAGGCAGGAAGGGGAGAGCGCACATGTACGCCCCGTCACTTCGAAAACAGCACTGATTTCTTTGGTGGTGTGTTTATTTTGAATTTCATACCTGGAGTGGCAGGTTATCATAATCCTATGGGCACTTAAACGGCACCATCTCCCTTTCGTGACCAAGGACATCAACACCCCTCTGACCCTTGATGGAGCAAGACACACGAACATCAACAAGGAAAAGCAGCAAAGCCGCGGACAAGTCAGAGTCACAGTTCTGTGACTCACCACAGATTGATAATCACACCCAGACATACCACTACTCAGCCAGAACCACTGTCCTTTCTCTACAGTTGGAGCCTCGGATAAAAGTCACCCCCCACCAGGAGCCCTGAGCTCTGCTTCCTTTCTAGAAGCTCCACCCAGTTCATAGCAGGGCTCCATCCCTCCCCGGGAACCTTCTTTCTCACGCTGGGCGGGGCTGGATGGGGCGAGGGTGGGGGGCGTCTTTTCCTCTTTCCTGCTTCCCCACACTGGTCCATCTGGGTCTAGGGAAACCATAATCAGTGTCTTTGCTTCTCCTTTAGGGCTGAAGGTGTTTTCCTATTATCAGTCTTGGAACCCTAGATTTTAAGCTGAATCGGGGCTGGAAATCCTGACATGACCTTCTGGGTTTTATTACTACCGTTATAGTTTCTCTTGGCCTCCAGTTCAGCTGGGAGCTTGTGCTGGGCGTGCGTGCACCACGGCCAGGGACGCTGAGCTTTTGTCTCCGAGCCGTCCTGCATCACTGGCATCCAGGCTCCGCTCCCCTGAGCTGCGAGGATGCTGGAGGACGTGTGTCGTGCAGCTCCCCTGCCCACACGGGGAACTGGAAGCCAGGCCTGGAGATGATGAAGCCACAAGGCAGACACTGAGCACAAGGACCTGAGTCACGTGAGAAAAGTTCCTCCTCCCCACAGCTTCGGTTGAGCGAGAGATCTCTGCTGTGCTGGGACCTCTGAGAACACGACACACTGGGTGGCTCTTAAGCCGTCGGTGCTCATGTCCCACGGTTCTGGAGGTGCAAGTCTGAGATCAGGCGTCAGCGTGGGCAGGTTCTGGTAAGACCCCCTCCAGGTTTCAAACGGACAACACTTCCCGTGTCCTCCCGTGGGGGCTCTCCTAGAAGGACACGGATCCCATCACGGGGGCTCCACCCCATGACATCATCACAGCCGAAGGCCCCGCCTCCTGACACCCTCACACTGGGGGTGAGGACTCCATGTATGGATTTGGGGGACACACACCTTCGGTCTCTATTAACCCGTGTGTGTGTGTGTGTGTGTGTGTGTGTGTGTGTGTGTGTGTGTTACCAGGCTCTTGGGCATTTTCATGATTAACATTTCTATCAAAATAAAATCCATAGCAAAGTGCACAAGCCACATTAAGAAAACAGCTCAGTGGATTGTTGCAGAAGGAAGAGAGCCCTGTAGACGCCGTGCACACCCAGAAAGAAGGCTGGTCCTTCCAACACGAAAGGAGTTTCTGCAGGGCCCCCCGGAGAGCCCACATCCTCTCCCTCCCACCTCACAGCCAGCTCTGACGAGGAGCACTCGGGAGGCCACGGCAGAACTGGTCACTAGGTTCGGTGACTGGCATCCAGGAGTCACCCTGTAGGGTCAACCTAGGGACCCACCTGTCCAACACAAGAAATGATGCCCCCATGTGAGAGTCTTTGGCACTTGGGTAGACGGGAAGGAAAGCCACTGGGGGTAGGGGGTGCTAAGTGCAGTCCGGAAGGAGCCAGGCTTAGCCTGGGGAAATAAAACATGGCGGCCGGTTGGCCAGGCAGTGGGGCAATGGCATGACCTTAAGTTGATACTCAGGTTGGTACTAATTACAAATACTGTGACATCTCCCTTGCAACACTATCAGATAATTGCCCACGTTTTAGTAAAGTTTTTTAAAACCTACATAGTGAAGCTCGGGCCGCCTTCTCACAGCCACTCTTGGATTGAACACATACTTGTTTATCAGCAGGAAACAGACTTTCATCTCCCTTCATGGCCAGAAGCACTCCGAGGCGACATGTAATTAGACTGTTCCTGTTCTAAGCTCTGGGAGTTATTGTCTTGAGCTGGGCTGCATTCAGCACCCCATCCCTCCCTGCGTGTTGGGGAGGCACGTCCACGCCAGGCCTGCCGTCATTATTTGGAAGGAGGGTAAGACTAAGATCAAGCTGAGTGAGCCTGTGCTTTGGCTGGAAAGATGCCCGTGGCTTTAAGACAGCATGTGTAGACAGCTCCCCACTCAGGAAAGCCCTGGGGTGGGGGAGGGGTACCACAGCACAGAGATGTCCTCTCCACCCCCTGTACACCTGAAAGAGTTGGGCAACAAAGTCCTCCCAGCCCTCAGCCACGGGTCTGTAACCAGCCAGTGACAGGTCCAGAACGTGGGTTCAAATCTGCTCCCGGAAGGAATGCCCAACTAACACGGTGTGTGGGTTGCATTCATGCAAAATCACTTCCATTTCAAGAAAAAGAGGTTCTTATAAAAAAAAAAATCATACTGTATCTTTCCTCCTGTGCCAGCCTTGCTCTCCCCAGCCCACTCAAGATCTAGCTGCACATCTCCTGCTCTGGACGTCTGCCCCTGGTAGGCGTCATTACATCAGGGCTGTGCACGGGTGATCTCATACAGACGAGGGGCAGCAGGAGCCTGACACCTGCGCTGGCGTGAAATGCGAAGTGGAGCCCGAAGTCCTTGGGATGACGAGCTCGCGGGTCACAGCAGGGTGCAGGGAGGACACCCAGAAAGGCAACGCTCCACACCCCTGCTCATCGCACCTAGAGCCAGTCCCCAGTGAGTACTGCATTCTCGCTGACTGCACGTTTTAGGTGGAAATTTAGACATTTGCCTAAAGGCTTATTGTGCTTCCATGGCGGGCTTTGAAAGACCCATTCCATGCCGCAAGCAAACAACCCGTTACATGCTTATCCTTATTTTAATGACTCAAAAAGGCAATCTGACAAAACCAGCTAAATCTGTGAACATTTTCATCCCCATGTTGGAAATCCTTTCCGCAGATCAGAATTGCATCCATGAGACCCAAATCCCTTGTTCCTCTCTGGTTGGGATTAGTATAAAATTACTAAATAGCAACCTTTATCACTCCAATTATTTCAGTTTAAATCTAGGGAGACACTAATTTGTTCGCAATAATATGGCAAATCTAAAATATGAGATGAGTGGCCTCAGAAGATGCTGGGCAGGGGTGGAAATGAGTATTTAATGATTCAGCACAGGGTCTGGCTGACCTTTCTTTCCCTATAGATGCTTCATACCTTTGTGGGAATTAAAAAAAAAAAAAATGGGGCTGGTAACATGCTCCTGAGCACAAGGTGTAGGATTATCATCTTGCTTTTCGGGGAAAATGTGATGGTGTCATGGTCCTGTCTTGTAAAGGATAAGTACAACCTGATTGACAAAGTGATTTCTGTGCTTCCAAGAGGCAGCGAGATCCCAGCACTGGGCCGTAACTTCCATCCCTCAGAACTGTCGTCACACACAAGCGTTTTTGCAACGATGCCCACCTCTGAAATAGCCATGATTGCTTGGAAATGGAGGTCACACCAGCTGAAATTACCAGTGGCTGTTCCCCCTGCAAAAGATGTCCGTGAAGTAGTAAGAAATCATGAAAGCTGGAAACACAGCTGATGCTCAGGCTGGACACAGGACCGGACAGAGGGACAGCTCGGTGTCTCGGATCACTTGCTCAGTCACTTGCATCCCAGGAGAAAACGCGACGCTAATTTCCAGACGAAAGCCGTCTTGCAATTGTCAGCTTTATTTCTGAAAACAGGGGCGGACGCTGTTGTGTCACTGGTGAGGGTATCCACTTAGCTTGTGTCCCATGCACCACGCCTCCTGCCCCGGAGAACCGTGTGAAGTGACAAAGAACAGAATCTTTGTTCCCATCGTGCAGTGAATGAGTCTGTCTCCGAGAAGCCGGACAGTCCCCCGGAGCGAACGGTGCAACTCATGGTCGGGGAAGAGGGAGCCGGGAGGGACCCGCAGCGACGGGCAGGCGTGGATGACGCAGACTATGGGAGGTCCGCGCGTGGCCAGTCACGGGGTGGGCCGGCCCCTCAGAGCCCCCTTACGGCAGAGGCTGCTTGTGGGCACACGCAGGCAGTAATCAGGGTCCCGGCTAGTGTCCCGTGTGCAGTACACCCCGGGGCTCTGCGGAGGGTCACGCCCCTGCCCCAGCGTGCAGGACTGAAATGCTCGCGTGGCAGTAACCAGCCCCGGGCTCCTGGCTGTGACGCCAGATTTTGTGCATCAACGTGAGGCAGGCCCAGGCGGCCAGTAAAACATTACTTTGGGCGATGTCTGTGAGGATGTTTCTGGAAGAGATCAGCATTTCAGTCGGGAGACGGAGGAAATAGGTCCTCCCTCGCCGGTGTGCACGGACTCCTTCACCCACCCTGTGAAGGGCTTGCATAGAACAACATGTAGAGAAAGGGTGAATTCTCTCTTCTCCAGCTGGGGCATCTGCCTCTCCTGCCCTCAGACGTGCATGCTCCTGGCTCTCAGGCCTCTGGGCTCAGACCGAGTTAAACACCACTGGCCCTCCTCGGACTTGCACTTGCCGATGGATGGTAGATCGTAGCCCGTCTCGGCCTCCAAAAATGCATGGGCCAGTTCCATAACAGATATCCTCTCTACGCTTACCCATGTCCGTCTGTGTCCTACCGATTCTGCTTCCCGAGAGACCCTAGCCTAAGACACTGACCTTTGGTGTGACCATCACCACAAGGGACAAGCAAAATTGGACACTTCTACAACTGCCCCCAAACCCCAGCCAAGATGTCAAATCAAGCCAATATCACACCCTGAGGGGGTGGGCAGCAGAGAGCCGTGCTTAGGGCCTGAATCAAACACCTAAAAAAGGGGCACCTGGAGGGCTCCGTCAGGGAAGCGTCTGCCTTTGGCTCAGGTGGTGATCCCGGGGTCCTGAGATCGAGTCTCAGGTCTCTGCTCAGCAGCGAGTCTGCTTCTCCCCCTGCCTGCCGCTCTCCCCCTGCTTGTGCATGCACTCTCTCTCTCTCTGTCAAATAAATAAATAAATCTTAAAATAAATAAATAAAGACCCACGCCAGAGGCGTCTCACTTTTCCCGTAAACAGTCCTTGCTCCAGGCTCGCGGACTCCCCGACCTCTGCCGCCGGTATTGGACTGTGCTGCAGAGCTGAAAGCAACCAGACCACCTGCCAGAAGACGTGTGTGGCCCTAAGGACTCAGGGCGATGGCCTCCGTCCTGTCGCAATTAACCGGCATGGCTGGATTCGGGAGGCTGGCCGCAGACCTGCATGGGGGTGAGCAGGGAGCGGCTGGCCTGACCCCTGCTGTGGGGGCGTCCGCTGCGCGGCGTGTGCCATCCACCTGCTGAAGGCATCCTTCCCGCGCCGGCCAGCGAAGAGGATGAAACTGTCCACATGCGTCCACACGGGACACGCATGTCCAGTTACCGCTCGCCCCAGGGCGACAGCACCTTGATGCCCTCTTTAACATGACGGTCTGGTAGAAATCCCATGCCAGCCCCGGAGGTCATGCTACTCAGACAGGCAAGGGGAGGCCCGTAAGCTGCCAGCCCCTGGGGGAAGGACAGTCTCCGGCCTTGGTGTCCCTGTCCACAGGGTGACCATGATCACAGTCCCTCGCCAGGGGCTGTCATGAAAATGACTTCAAGTGCATAAAGGACTGAGAATCTACCCGGCACCATCTGTCTGTTCAGTCCTTCTGGTTGTCAAATATCTAAGACAAGTCCATGAAAGGGGAAAAAATGCCAATAAACAATTTTAAAGGCAAAAAGAAAGAGAAAGAAAGAAAGAAAGAAAGAAAGAAAGAAAGAAAGGAAGGAAGGAAGAAAGAAAGACTTGAGTCCCTGACATGTCCTCACCACCCAGGCAAGCAGAGAATAAGAACAGGATTGGCCAACAGTGACTGTCTCTGGGCTCTGAGCATGCGCAGCTGTAATTACTGGTTGGTGACATTTGTGCAAAGCTTTTCCCACTACAGGAAACACATGTCACACCAGGTCCCTGCCCTCAAGGCATCACACACCCATCTTATGGGAATGGCCCCCACAGGCCTTGCCTGTGTGTCCCCAAACCAGGGTTACCCACCACTGGAAACACGGGAGGCCGGTGGGATCGTCAGTCCCCTTCCTCCGTTCCAGGTGCAGGTGAGGACGCAGCTCCGGTTCCCCCGCCAGCTGAGAACCCCACGGTGCTTTCATTAACCGCCTGAGCAGAGATGCGATGTAACACATTCGGGATCTCAAAGAGAAGGAAAGTCGGCCGGGGTCGGGCGGTGATAATAAACCACCTGAGCCCGGGAACCCGCGGGAAGCGTCTTCCGATTCTCGAGGATCTGAGCGCAGAGGAGCTTCCTTCTCCTGAGCGGCCGGCGGGGGTGGCCCCACACGGCAGGTGCGGGGATCGGTTTCCCCCACGAGACCTCAGGGCTACAGTTCTCCGGTATGGGGCTCGCGGCGAGTTTTCCGACAAGCCCAGAGGAGCCGGCTCCACAGCCTCGGGCCTGACCCCGCAGCCCCCCCCCCGCGCACGTGCGGGCTGAGAACCACGTGAAACCCCCACACTCGCCTCCACGGAGGAGGGGGCTCGCTGCCTCTGCCCTGGTCGCCTTCTGAAACGCATCCCCAGAAGGGCTGGATGTGAAGAAAACGGGGGGTCTCCTGCCCCTGGGCGCCTGTTTGAGGGGCTTTACCATGGAGGGACAGAGAGCCACTCACCGACAGCACCGGGGAGCACCGCGGCCAACCAGCCAAGGTCACGGTCTGCAGCGGCAGCCTGTGGTCCCCTGTCTCCACTCTTCGGGCCCCCAGGGAAGCACACCCATGAGGGGCAGGGCTGAGGGTGCCCCTCATCTTGCCCCTGGGCCCACTTCTTCCAAGAGCTTCTGACGGCCCAACTCTGAGACCTGCAGAGCAAGCTACCCCTAGTGCAGTACGTAAGGGACACACATACCCCACGCATGCCCCACGAGAGCCTGCTCACACGCGAACCCCCGCTGTGTGCAAATGGTGTGCTAAGCCCAAAAGGCCAGAATGCAGGCCCGTGGCTGGGCAGCAGCGAGGAAAGCCCACAGACTGGGTCAGGAAGGAAGGACAAATGGCTTGTGACGGGCCAGAAGGCAGGCAGGGATGCCACAGGCAGGACTGCAGGAGACACGCTCACTGGGCCTGGGGAGCACCGTGTGGCTGGCCGCTGCACTATGTGGACAGTGGAAGTGAGTGGGGGTCGGCTGAGGAGAAGAGAGGAGTGTGGGGGTCGGGTGTGGAGAGCAGGGATGTGTGGGGATCGGGTGTGGACAGTGGGGGTGTGCGGGGATCGGGTGTGGACAGCGGAGGTGGGATCGGGTGTGGACAGCGGGGTGTACGGGGATTGGGTGTGGACAGCGGGGGTGGGATCGGGTGTGGACAGCGGGGGTGGGATCGGGTGTTGACAGCAGGGTGTGCAGGGATCAGGCCATCAGCACGGCACTTGTGGTACATCACCTTTAAGCTTTCCTCCGCAGTCCCTGCAGAAAAACGGCTTCAGCCTTCGAAATGGGAGCCATGGATACGGGCTGTCGCTGCCGTCCCGCCCTGGGGAGCCTCATGCTGGGATCCGCAGACTCTGTGCTCCGGAATGTGTTCCCGCAGCCACATAGCGCCGGCGGGCAGCACACAGTAGGGACTCCACTGTCGCTGTGTGACTAAGCCCAGAAAAAAGAAATCACCCACTTTCCCCATCAAGCCAGGTTGCTGGCTCACTACTTCGTTATCTCATGCAAAAATAGCCCATAAATATGAAGAGAAGTGGCACCACTGAGAAGAATGTGGGGAAAAAATGTTGAGAGGTGATTCATGGTTATTTCCGTAAATAACAGATGTGCTTCTGTTCAAATTGGGCTGAAATGATGGCGTGCGAATCATGGATGTGATTTGTGTGGCCATAATCTGTGCCACCCATGAATCATGGAGCATGACTTCTCCTGCGGACTCCCTCGGCTCCAGGCTCGCAGGAGGAACACAGTCTCCTGCAAGCCCCGCACTCAGCACGCTTGGCGCGACAGAGGAATCGATGCATTGTCAGGAGCGCACAGAGCCAGCAAGAGACAAGATGCGGCGCGGCCATGGTCGGGCCTGGAGTCGGGGCGTCAGGAGCTAACTTTGCGCAGAGGCTTCCTCCAAATCCTGTTTTGTTGTTTTCCTTAATAAGGCTCTGCTTTTCTCTCATTTGTTTGCTTGTTTTCACTCTGAAAACCCATTATGCTAAATAATTCCTGGAGGATGGATTAGAATGATGAATCATAACTAATCCTAACGGCACCAAACCTGAGATACGAACAGATCATTTTTCCAAATATATGCACGTACAGGGCTTTGTCCCTTTGTTCATGCTTAATAAAATGCAGCCGTACCATATTCATTATAGAGCAAGTCTGCTGTCTTTTTAACAATCTGCTGCAGACACCTATCTTCCCATCCCCAAATTTGTGTGCACGCTCACATGCGCACACACGTAATTTTATGTCAATGGGTCCACATCCTGTATTTTGCTCACGCATTTTATGTGCTTGTCTCCTCTCTTCCCCTGCGACCCCGACATCTACTAGCGTCCTCTGGGACCCCACCCAGCTATCTCCTCTAGCAAACCCAGTGAACAACCTGGTATGTATCCATTCGTGATTTTCTCCATGCTGCTTTAATCACGATCACTTCGATTTCCACACCTGCGTGCTCACACTGCTGTGTCACACTGGCTTCAAGGGTCTGGGACCAATATTTTCTTTACAAAAATGGGCTTATTCTGTCCATATTTATCTTGACATTATTCACTCAATAGCAATCTGCAGCTCGCCCACTAGATTAGTTGTCAGACCTCAAAAGCACATTGAAAGACTACATGATAGGGGCCCCTGGGTGGCTCAGTCAGTGAAGCGTCTGCCTTTGGCTCAGGTCATGACTCCAGGGTCCTGGGATCAAGTCCTGCCTCGGGCTCCTGGCTCATCGAGGAGTCTGCTTCTCCCTCTGCCTGCCACTCCCCTACTTGTGCATGTTCTCTCTCTCTCTCTCTCTCTCTCTCTCTCTCTGACAAATAGATAAATAGATAAATAAAAATCTTTTTAAAAAATTGAAGATTGAAAAAAAATCTGTATGGTATCCCAAGGTGTATTTACCCTTCCCGATGAGCACGCATGTCTCCAAGGGCAATTTCGGTCATCGCGAACAATACTGTCAGGGACATCCTTGCTCATGTAGCCTTCCCTACGACTGTGCCTTGGTGAGCTCCAGCTGTGGAAGACGGCTGTGGGGTAACGGGGCACAGGCAAGTTCGATTTGGATAGGATTTGGTAACTTATTCTAAACAATCATCCTAACAATGTAAGTTTCTGGCAACAATGTCTACGTGAGCCTTCTTCCCCGTGTTCCTGGCAGCCGCAAGCATTATTACTGTTTACCATGTTTACCACTCTGCTAGGTATTAAGCGATATTGCTATTTTAATTAGAATTTCCCCATCTGCTTGTGACTTTGAACATTAGTGCGTCTGTCTGATGGTCATTTGCAAGTCCCTCTTCCGTGACCTAACTCACACCTTTTGCTTGTGTTTCTATTTTGTGACTTGTCTTTTCCTTTGAATTTGTAAAAACTCTTCGTGGGTGATGATATATTAGTCCCTTGCTTCTCATCTGTGTTCCAAGTATGTCTTTGCACTGCTCTAAGTTTTCATTGACTTGGTTGGTGGAGTTCTTTGTCAGGTTTGAACGTTGTTTTTCACAACTCTGATGGTCTGCTACTGGCTAAGACATTATCTTGAAACTCCATGTAGGAATGTACTTTGGGATTTTTTTTTTTTTAATCTTAGGAGTGCAACGTTGTTTGCTTATAACCCTTAATTCATGAAGGAGTCTAGCTTTGTTTTATGAGTGCTCCTCCTGCATTTATTGACTTAGGTATTTGGGTACTTGGCCATACTCACCTGTCCAGTGCTCAAAGCACAACAGGTCTACTGACAGCAAGCTTTGTCCTTCCTGTGCCCTGCTTCTCCTCACCTCAAGGAACTCCCATTCTGCACACCATGTTCCATCGTCTTGACCTTCCTTTTCATATGCTTATCTGCCTCTTCTCACAGTGCTAAGGACTGCACTGTGCCACACACACACACACTGCCCCACGTCCAATGGTGCAGCCCTCACACGTTCTACATTAGAGACCGAAGCTTTAGGGAAGTGAAAGGTGAAATGAGGTTCTAAGCATGGAGCCCTGGTCTAGTACAAGGGCTGTTTTCACTAGAAGAGATGAGGACACACACACCCACAGGGACGACCACATGAGGACTCAGGGAGAGACAGTGTCTATGCGCCCAGGAGGGAGGAACCAGCTCTGTCCACACCTGCCCCCCTGACCTCCAGCCTCCGGAACAAGGAGAAAGTGGCAGTCTGTTGTGTAAGCCTCCTGTCTGCAGGATCCTGTCAGGGCGGCAAGCAGAATAACACACCAGGAAGGGAAAATGTATTTTGTGTAGAATGTCCAGAACGCACTCTCTATGTATAGAACGTTTTGTACACCTTGTTTTGTACAGAATGACTCTGTGTGTCTAGAATGCACATTACTATGTCAGGCTTATTATTAAATTTATGTTTTAGAGTCCTGTGCTGACTAAAGCTCTGGAGACATGGGGTTTTCACCAGTGCTGTAGGACAGGGTTTCCTCCAGTTCCTCCCCGTTCACGCGGGCTGCCCTACCTTCACTTCCTTATGGGATGAGACCTTATTTGCTGCCCGCAGTTTATGCCCACGGATGACCGGTGCTTATTCCCATGCCTTCAGCGTGCTGATGGGATTACACCAACTGTGCCTTGTTCTGGTCACACAAGTTTCCTTCCTCTTACCTCAACGACTGCACAGTTTCATTCCTTCTTGGCATTTTTGAAGTATTCATTTTCTCAAAAAGTCCTGACAGAGCTTTGTTTTGGAACTGACTTACGCATATGGGAATTTTGGAAGAATTGATTTTTTTTTCCAGTTTAATCCATCTCCCCGTCTCCCTCAAACCCAGCCCCTGGCAACCGCTTCTCTACTCTGTTTCCACGAGGGTTTTGCTTGGTTTTGTTTTTCAGATTCCACTTATAATTGATACCGTGCGCTATTTTTGTCTTTCTCTGACTTATTTCACACAGCATAATGGCCTCGAGAGCTGCCCAGGTTGTTGCAAATGGCAAGACGCTCTCCTTCTTCTGACTGAATAATACTCCGTTGTGTATATACACCACATCTTCTTTATCCCCTCGTCCTGTGATGGGCACCTGGGCTGCCCCCATAGCTCAGCTACTGTAAATAATGCAGCAGTGCATATGGAATTTTTTCAATTTGGTCTTTTTGTTTTCTTTGGATATACTCCCAGAAGAGGGTTTGCTGGATCGTATGGTAGTTCTATTTTTTAACTTTTTAAAAAACTTCCAGAACTGTTTTCCAGAGTGGCGGCACCAGCCTGCATTCCCACCAACAGTGCAGGAGGCTCCCCTTTCTCCTCATCCTCGCCAACACACGTTGTTTCTCGTGTTCCTGATTCTAGCCTTTCAGACAGGTAGTTCTAATTTGCATTTCCCTGAGCGTTTTTATCTGCAAATCATATATCTGGTAAGAAGTTAATATCTAAAATGTAAAAGGAGCGCCAGCAACTTAATGGCTAAAAATACCAAATAGCTCGATTTAAAAAAAATGAGCAAAGAATGTGAAGAGATATTTTTCCAATGAAGTTCCATTGGTGTATGAAAATAATTGGTGTTTTATTACAGCGAATCTTTCATTTTTCCCTTCCAAGAATTGAAGGAAGACATCTTTAAATTTTGTCAGACCTCTTTTTGAAGTTTTCTTCTAATGTTTAAAATTTTCTTTATCAAGTCCCTCTGGTTTACATAGATTTATTACTAAAAATGGTTGTTAATTCTATTGTAAGTTGAATGATTTTTTTTCCTCATTTCTGTCTCTAGATGTTTAGTTTAAAGAAATGCTATTGATGTGTGCATATTTATTCTGAATACAAACAAGCTGACATATCTTAATTCTAGTTTATTTTTAACAAGACCCTCTTGAGTATGTTATACATAAAATTACAAAATCAGCACAAGTAGATGGTGTTACATCTCTTTCTTATTTTAATTTGAATGGTTTCACTTTGTCTTGCTGCTGTTATTAGAAAATTTCCTTAAATAATAATGGCAGTCATGACCAGTCAGGACCAGTATAATTCCCGGTCTTAATTGAAATTCTCTTAGTATTTTTCATGCTTAGATGAAATTCATTATTTGTTTTTGTTTTTGTTTCTTCTAGTTTTTTTTTATTATGTGCAGTTAGCCAGCATATAGTACATCATTAGTTTTTGACCTAGTTCAATGATTCATTAGTTACGTATAACACTCCGTGCTCATCCCACACGTGCCCTCCTTAATGCCCATCACCCTGTTACCCCATCCCCCACCCCTCCCTTCTGCAGCCCTCAGTTTGTTTCCCAGAGTCAAGAGTCTCTCATGGTTTGTCTCCCTGTTTTCTTCTCATTCAGTTTTCCCTCCTTTCCCTTATGATCCTCTGTGCTATTCCTTATGCTCCACAAATAAGTGAAACCATATGATAACTGACTCTCTCTGCTTGACTTATTTCACTCAGCATAATCCCCTCCAGTCCCATCCATGTCGATGCAAATGGTAGGTATACATCCTTTCTGACGGCGGAGTCATATTCCGTTCTGTATATGGACCACATCTTCTTTATCCATTCGTCTGTTGAAGGGCATCTCAGCTCCTTCCACAGCTTGGCTATTGTGGACATTGCTGCTATGAACATTGGGGTGCAGGTGCCCCTTCTTTTGACTATGTCTGTATTTTGGGGGTAAATACCTAGTAATGCAAATGCTGAGTCATAGGGCAGCATGGAGGACCCCCCACGCTGTTTTCCAGAGCTGCCCAGCCTGCGCTCCCACCCCCAGTGCAGGAGGCTCCCCTTTCTCCGCATCCTTGCCAGCATCTGCAGTGTCCTTTCTTGATAAAAACTCTCCGTCATGTAGGGAATAGAAGGTACATGCGCCCATATCATAAAAGCCAGCTACAAAAAGCCCACAGCAAATATCATCCTCAATCTGGAAAAACTGAGAACTTTTCCCTCAAGGCCAGGAACACAACAAGGACATCCACTGTCACCACTGTTGTTCAACATAGAAGTCCTAGCCTCCGCAATCAGACAATACAAAGAAATGAAAGGCATCCGATTCGGCAAAGTGGAAGTCAAAGTCTCACTCTTCGCAGGTGACATGATGCTCTATGTGGATAACCCAAAAGACTCCACCAAATTCATTTCAATTGATCTACATGGAATATTTAATTAAGTTCTCCAACCCGACCTAATATTATGATTTCTCATTATTAATCTTAAATATTTTTGCTCGTTTTTGCTCCTTAATCAGCCTTTGAAAAGTTTATCTAAGTCCATAATTTTAAAGGACAGGAAATTATTCTTTCCTCAATGTTTTCTCCATTTCATTAATTTGAGCTTTTTAATTAGTAATTCCCCTTTCCTAATTTTTTAGTTATTTTGCTATTCTTTTATTAAATTTATCAAGAATGATATTAACTTCTTCTACAGGGCTTTTTGTCTTTACCAGTGATGTAATTTTAGGGGTGTACGTTCCCCTGAGTATAGTTTTTGGTGATTTCCATTGGACTTGATATCAAGTGTGCTTTATGGCAGGAAATCTCAGTTTTGGTTTTTCTTTGACCTAGGGTTTACCTAGCATCACATGGCTTAATTTAGTAGTCCTTAAGGAGTACTTTTTAAAATTGTTATCTTTTTTGGGGGGGGGTGGGGAGCTTCCTCACATCTCCTTGATATGTGAGAGAAGTAAAACTCTATATTTTAAGCAAAGGTGAGTTTTGCCATACCTTACTTGTAGGTACATGTATTCCTGACTGGGACAGAATTTGCCAGCAAGAACAGTGTCCTACAAGGAACAGCTGCTAAAGTGTGCAGTTGGCTGCGTGAAGGGTCAGGGCTGCCGGGGGGAGCACACACACATTAGCACCTTGACTTTCTAGAAGGAAAGCAGGTGCCTCCGGTTTCAGCTTTTTATCATCCCACAGCTGTGAGGTCGGGAGGGCATCATAGCAGGAACCTATGGCAGGAGCACATCAACTACTATTTTTAATTTAACAAACATTATTACATCCTACACATCCTTAAGTCAGGAGACCTTTGTCAGAGATTCCCGTCACGTTTGCTCCCAGAGCGCCGTGATTTCTGCAGCGTCTTCGCACCTACCACTGAGTGCGCGCCCACGGCAGCCCTGCGAGCCACTTTCTGTCCTTCACAGCTTCTTGCATAAGGACTGAGAGAAGAGATGGGTCCCTGAAGGGCTCTCCTAGGACACCGAGCCCACCGAGACCCGCACTCACCACACCCACCTCACTAGATGCTAGGGGGTCTGCTCTCCTCGCAGCAAACCAGCACCATCCCCACACTGAGGGTGTACACGAATCGGATGTTTTTACGACGTGGAAATGGAGTTGCTCACGGGGATAGCCACTATCAAAGGAGCAGAAGAGAACAAGGCTGGTGACAAATGTGGAGAAAGGGGAGCTCTCATGCGCTGATGGTGGGAAGGCAAATGTGGACAGCCACCCTGGGAAACAGTATGGAGCTTCCTCAAAGAGTTAAAAGTAGAGTTACCTACAACCTAGCGATTCCACTTCTGGGTACTTATTCAAAAGAATTTAAATTAGGATCTCAAAGAGGTATCTCCCCACCCATGTTCCTCACACCATGACTCCCAGTAGCCAAGATCGAAAGCAAACCACATGTCCTGCAAAGGATGACCGTGTAAGGAAAATGTGCACGTATGCATGATGGAATATTATGCTGCCTTGAAGAAGGAGGAACTCCTGCCATCTGTGACCCCACGGTGAACCTAGAGGACATCATGCTGACTGAAATTAGGCAGACACAAAGAGGCAAATACGGTGATTCCACTGATACAAAGTATCTGAAGGAGATGAAACTGTAGCAAGTCAGTTGCAAAGGACAAGCGGAGGAGGATGGGAGAATGGTGTCTCCTGGGGACAGAGGTTCGATTTGGCAGGATGAATAAGGTCTGTAGACCTATAACACAACCGTGTGAATATGCTTAACAGGACGGAATTGGACAAGTAAAAATTGTTAACATGGTAAACACCCTGTTACATTACTTTTACCACCGTAGAAATAAACAGAGCACGGAGATCCAAAGCAAAGCCTCGATTACAAAGTATATGAATTGTCAACTCAGAGGTATTTTATCAACACAAACATGTGGGGACAAAGCTAAGGCAAGTGTGTAGATCAGATAAAGAGATGTGGTGTGTCAGCAAACACGACTGTGGTCGCTCCCTGAGATTCTGTTCCAGCCCGAGTGCCATCACATTTACGGAACCCCACCACAAAGAACTTCAGTAATTTCTCCACAAACGTGAGCATCATCAGTCATCACGATGTGTCAGACCTTGTACCAAGTTCTCTCAGTGTTACTTTAATTGGGTATGAATTAGATTAAATGGCCTTTTATGTACCTTCTTTTGTTTTTATTTTTAAATTCTCCTTCACTGAGTAGTTTAAGCTGACAAAATCATGAAAAAAATACTTATTGTTAAAAAAATACATGCATGTGAGGTCTTTATTTAAGTTGAGGCCACAGCGTCAGGGCATCACAGATGGCCCCAGGGAGACAGGGTCTGGTTCTATGAGAGCAAACCGCCCTCAGAATCCAGTGCTTATCTTTTACAGAGGACAGTGCCCAGACCAGTGTGTCTGCCTGACAGGTGGGGGTGGGGGACAGACTTGGGAGTGCTCCCGGGGCTGACGGGCGCCCCCAGGGACTGCGGCACTCTAGGCCTCCTGCTATGAATCCAGGGTAACACCTTTGACCGAGAACAAACTAGCGCGAAGAAAAGGAACTCCTGTTTGTTGAGAAACAGGGATTTAGGGAAGCAAAGGGTCCACAGGTGGTGACGACATGTGGATTCCAGCCCCTTTGGTCCCCAGGGGCCCCTTGCCCCACCCTGCCATCCCGCTTGCCTGCCTTGAGCAGAACACCTGCCTTCCGCACTAGAGCCATCTCCGAGGGACACCTGGGAAAATGAGGGATGTCCCCGGTGAGCTCCGGTTCTCCACGAATCCGGAACCTCCCAAGACCTGCAGAGACTCTGCGCAGAGGTCACTCCACCTCCCATGACCAGCACGGGGAAAACCATGAACAAGCAGCAGAACCCCTGCTGTCGGAGAACTCAGGCTGCTCCCTCTGCAGCGGGAACCTTCAGCTGCCCTGAATGGCCACGCTCAGAGCCAGAAATCAGGATCCAAAACTGCCATGTTTAGCTACTGTGAGTCATAGAGCGGCCTTTCGGGAGCCCACCAGCCGCTGCTACGTCTTTCAGATCTAACGACCTCTAAACAGAGTCATGTTCTGCGGCGAAGCTTCGGTTCTGTGAATCTTCTAGCCTTTTACGGTCCTTTAAAAAACACCGAGATATCAGACTGCATCTACCCCATACACATAACTCAAGGTTTAATTGGAGTGAGACTAATTATTCCCACTTAGATTGTGCAGATAATGTAATATGCGGGCTGCCCTTTCTTAGAATGAAAGATTTATAGATCATTTTAATGGCACTTTAATCATTCCGTTCTGTTTTTTAATTCAGCATATTAATTTGCAGAGACATACTGGCAGCGTTTAGAATCTCCACAAATGTACAGTGAAACATAAAAAAGGCACTTGCATTATTCATTCGTCTGAACAGGAGAGCGGGGCCGCCCGCAGCTTGTACATGGGGCTAATATGGAAACGCCCGTGATTCATCCTCGGGGTCTCCAAACGAGCGGCTTGATGAAAGGGCTAATTTGTATGTATTATTATTATTTGTCTGGAGAAGGAGGAGGAGGTCCGGTCGGTATTTCATGTCATTGGCTTGACGGCCCCTCTCAGGAGCTACACGAGGAAGCTCTGTGTGTGTTTGCTGTTTGCTTGGATTTTGCAGAAATAGAGTCGAGTGCTAAGAAATGCACAAAACACACACACACACACACACACACACACATAAAAAGGAAAGATGAGACAAAGAAAAGAACAAGAAAAAAAGAAAAGGCCTATGAGGGGCAGGACGAGATCAACAGAGCGTCCCGTGGACTCTGCTCTCACAGCAGCAGGTGGACGGCGCTGTGCCCTGATGGCGGTCCTGGGGACGGCCTGGGAGTGAGGGAGAGGAGAGGGAAGGGCTCCGCACGAGAGGAGCTGCAATGTCCCGCCAGCCATATCGGCCTTTACAAGTGTGTTTCTTTATCTGTGAAACGTTGCCTCTTCCTCGCTGAGTTGTGTGGGCACAAAGGAGCGAATCCATCCCACCCTCCCCGCTGCCTCCTGCTGCAGAAGAGGCAACTGGGCAGGGGTGAGAGGCTGCGAGCCAGGTTCCAGGGGGACCGTGCACGTGCCTCCCGTGCGGGGGAGGGGATGGGGTTAATGTTCCTCAAAACACACAGGAGTGGAGAGACGGCAGCTCCTAAGAGCCCCACCTAAACCATGGTGCGGGGACCAGCTGCATGTCAGTCCCCAGCTACATCGGAGAAAACGTCCTTAATCCACACAGAGCCCAAAACTAATCTGGTGTTTCCTCGTGTCTTGAATTTGATGGACAACACTTCCTAGTCATACTTCCGGCTGGATCAGCACAACCTCCGCATGTGGAAAGTGTAAGTTTTATGGAAATGCCCCTTTGGTGGAGGGAAGCAATTTAAATTCAAGATGAAAGTGAGTAAATAAACAGTATAGGGGGAGGGGAAACCCTTATCAGTAAAATAAATGTACAAAAATTCTCCTTGAGACTATAAGACAGAGCAAGGTTAAAGCCAGGCAAGCCCATCTGTCTGACAGGCTGGCTTGATAAATGAAACCAGAAAAGGCTAACTATAATGTGATCAAGTGTGGCTCGTCCCTCCTGAGAGAATCTTAATTGCTCAGAGCGCATACACTAACCTAATTACTTCCAAGCCTGGTGATTTCTGGTATCTGTTGATATGTCAGAATGTGTAGGTGTTTTTTTTTTTTTCTTTTTAAATAAAGTACTGATGGTTGGACAATAAAAGTTATAGGAAATCAGTTGCTGGATAGGGTCCTACGTGAGCAACTTTGCCCAGCATAATGCCCAGATCCCACCTCGTGTCCAAGGGCAGCATCCACCAGCCCCCGCTGCTCCAGGGAAAGAGCGTCCCCCAAATCAGGCTGTCCCTCTGGCCCAGGCTGAACGGAAGCAGCCACCCCGCTTCTTCACTTCCAGGACCCATGTCTCTTCCGTTCTCCATCACCCCCCAGGGGGAGAGGACCACAGGCCCAACCCCAGGGACTGACATCCTTGTAGTCTTCATCCCAGGAGATACACTGTCTCTGCCATCCCCCTCCTGTCCCTCCTCCACCTCACCATCCTCCTCCTCCTCATCCCCTTCCTCCTCCTCCTCATCCTCATTATCATTATCTTTCTCATCATCTCCATCATCTTCCTCGTCGTCCTCATGTCGCTATTCCTATAGAAACACTGTGACTGTAAATTAAGGATTCCACAAGAAAGTAACATTCTTCTCCCTGGTTTCTATTCAATGGGAGTCCTTCAATGAAGGATTGTTAATAAATGATGCTTTTTTATCCTTCACAAAACTATCTGTTGCTTAAAAAGTTACGAGTTAATTGAAAATATAGATTAACTTTGATTTATTCTAGTCATCTCCATCTGACCCATTACCCTGGTCTCTTAGTCTCTTGATGTAGACCTGGGCAACAGTGTATGATCCCATCAACAGCTCATAAATGACTTCTTAGGTTACCACATCTTGCCCTTCCTTAATCTCACTCATAATGCAAATTTTCACCAGCTTCATTTCAGGGAGTAAACTTGTCCCCAGATATTAATGTAGTTGCTTGTTAGAAATCATTTATTCACGTGCTTACCTGCTCAAACAGTGCTCCTCTCTCCGTAGTAAGTCTAAATCCCGCCCAGGTACATGCCCAGGGTCTGGGGCCATTCCAGTCTGGATGGGATGAGAAACCCAGGAGCCATACTCAGGGAATTTTCTTTCTTGGTCATCTCTTGTGTTTTGTGGCCCCAGGTATCGTAGATGAGTCATAGCTTTGTTCTCAGGTTCCTCACACACCACCACGACCACCAGGTTCTTCAGGTGAGTCCCACCATTAATTGCCTACACTTGGACTCCTTCCACAAATGCCTTCAGGATCCCCCAAAGCTCTTGTGACTTCTCTGTCATCACCTACCTGGGAAATCTGGGACTGAGGTCCTGACATCTCCTGGCCAGTTATGATTCCCCCTAGATTGCCCATGTCCCAAACCCCAGATTGTCAATCCAGAAACCCTGTTAGACGTTCCTGACGCTAAGTGTTTCCTGGAATCCCACCTATCATGTGGTCATCCTTCCAGGTTACTAAATCTTACCTGCCTGGTTTGACATTATTCCATTACCAGCAGTTGGGTCTGCTCCCTGTAGCAGGGGAATGAACACTAAATCCTAGCTCTTCTCACTTGGCGCAAAGCTTAGAGGCCATTAATTCCTTTGCACTTGTCAAGAGCTCAGAATACACTACAGATGTGCTTCAGGAAATCAATTTTCTGCGCGTCTTGCATGACTTGCAAAGTCAGAGCAAGAGCAGAAGTGGACGTCACAGATCATACCACTAGATGTTTTAAAGTTAAAATCAAGCCAACTAGCAGGAAAGTGGAATGTTTCTGAAGCCCACTCCCTGCAAATACACTTTCATAATATCCAGGGGGTCTGGTTCTTCTGGAGACCCACCCTTCTTCTCAGAGCTCTGCCTCCAGTGTGAACATGGGTTACGAGGAAACCAGGGTCCTGGCCTCATCTAACACCCTGACCTTCCCACCTCCTACCCTGCAAGTGGCATCACACACCCATGTTGATATCCACCCCTGATCAAAGTTCTATGCACCTGTTGATCCCTATAAACAGGTGTCTTTTGGGTACAAACTGGTGAAGTGACAAGGACCTGGGGAAGAAGCCCTAGACTCTCTACGCAAAGAGCCATCACCAGAGAATGTGAGGACCCTGATGGGCATGTCCCTTTAACTCTGACGGAAGCAGCCGGAGAGGGTCAGGGCAGAGGTCTAGGTAGCCCCTATCTGGATCCAAGGGCAGCAGAGCTTGCAAAGACCCACAGTATGCTAGCGAGAGAGATGTCACGGCCACTGTGGCATCCCCTTGCTCTGTCCTTCTGAGAAGAGTGGCAGGCACCCTGGGTCACCTCCTGAGTCTCTGAGGGGTAAAGCACCTCTGACTCACGGAACAGCAGCTTCCACTCGAACGTCGGTCAAACCAGCAATCGGATCAGAGAAAGACAGCAACACAACCAGACCCTCTGTGTTTGGACGGCACAAGGAGGGCAGCAAGCGTGTGGACTGTGGGCAAGGAGGGGACAGTGTGGCCGTGGTCAGTCCTCCTTCAGCCCCGGTCCAGCAGGCTGCGGAAGTATCCAAGCATGCGCGGAGGGAGCTGCCCTGAACACAGCAACCCCTGGAGCCCAGGGTGAAGGGGCTTTGCCGCTGGAGGTGAGTGGGTCTCCTCCCTGCCTGCGCCGTCACCCGGAACTGGTGAAACCTCACTCGGTGCACCGAGGGAAATGAGATTTGTGAACTGACGGAATCCTGGGTCTTTCCTACCGAGCGCTGGGGTCAGAATGGCTTCCTGCCAGGGCACGAGCTCGCAGGATTGTTGAACAGTTCAGGGGTTCGCGCTGGAGCCCAGCCAGCTCTTGGACACGCACAGCTCGTCAGCCCCCGCTTGTCAGCTAGGGAGGAAGCCGCCGTTTGTGCAAACAGATGCACATTTTTTGTTCTTTGGACATGTGTTTCGTCAAAGGCCTCAATTTATTCTTAAAGTCAGATAAATTATAACTGACCTTGAGAGTGCATGTGCTGTGTGTAGATTTTGCTGAGCTGCACACTTTGAGCACTTTGGGTATTTTTCTTTCCTTTTTTTTTTTTTCTCTTAATACTCCACCATTCACATCTCGGATGGGAAGTCCTCTGTACTCAGCACTTTGGGAACATCATTAACTGTGCAGCCGTGGCTTTGGAAGCCTTCCAGCACCTCTGCTAGGACCTGCTGTCCACTGGCTTTGTAACGGGCATTTCACACAGACATCCTCAGTGTTGCTGTGGACAGTTTCCTCAGACTGGGGGGGGCAGGTTTCCTGACACCACCTGTAAAGATGGCACACAAGGACCAAGAGAAAATGAACGTGGATTTATAAAGAGATAAAAAGACTGGCAAACACCAACAGCACATCAAGGAAGCTGAGAAAAATGGTCCTTTTGCTCCTGATTTCATATTTCTGTAGCTGAGGACTGGTTCAGCATGTATCTTTGGGCACTTAGACTATGGTTCAAGGGAATCATCGCCCAGTGGCTTTATTTAATTAGACATACACCAAACCGGCTGAGACCAAAGCTACTTTCCCTTTTTTTTTTTTTTTTTTAAGATTTTATTTATTTATTTATTTGAGAGAGAATGAGTGAGAGAGAGCATGAGAGAGGAGAAGGTCAGAGGGAGAAGCAGACTCTCCAAAGAGCTGGGAGCCTGATGCGGGACTCGATCCTGGAAGTCCGGGATCATGACCTGAGCCGAAGGCAGTCGCCCAACCAACTGAGCCACCCAGGCGCCCGCTACTTTCCCTTTTGTTGCCTTTCCCAGCACATCACACACAGCATCCCCAGAATCTCCTCGGTGTTTCCTTAAGGCTCGCTCCAGTGTCCTTGTCATCTCTGGGTGCTCCTGAGCTCAGAGCTAAACCCATTTCCCTACTTTACTTCCCTGCCATCACGAAGACATTCACTTCTGTGCACTAGCTTTCAAAATCTTAATATCCCCTCTTTACTTTCTCTGTGGCCCAATTTCCCTTTATGCCATTGTGCTATATGAATTCTTGTAGAGTAGGGATAGTTTACAAGAACTAGAGATGAACTTGAAAGGATGGAAAGGAGAGAGTGACTGGTTGTCTGGCTGTCTGGTAGATGACAGACTAGATGGATGGCTGGACAAATGGACAGAAGACTAGATGGACGGACGGCTAGACAGACAGACAGAAGATCAGAGGATGAGCAGATGGACGGATAGAGAGAAGGATGGATGGATGGATGGATGAATCAGATGAAAGGATAACTTAAAATAGTATTAATTTTCCATGTGGAAGAATAAAAAACAAAATAAAAACACTGGTTGCCTGGTTGGAGGGTAGAGGAAGCGAACACAAGAGAGGAATCTGGCATAGAAGTGAGCAGGAGGTGCTCGCTTCAGCAGTGCATTAACTAAAAATTGGAAATGAGCAAGAGATTGGGGTTTTTTTTCCACTTTATAGTATTTGATTTTTTGCAATGAGACTGACTATTTACAATATTTTAAAAATGCAAAGTAATAGAAATACATACACCCTATAAACATAAATGCTACACAAATGAAATATCAGAAATATAATAAATACAAAGTAAATGTAGGGTTGATATGTAATATGTCCCTAAATGTTACATGTGAAATGCCATGAAGGCATCACCGGCATGCGTCCCCACCCACTGTGCAGACAGATTCCCTTTTAGGGACATCCTCACCAGCCCCTGTTGGTAACCTGATTTCTGATCTATTGACATACTTCAAAAGATTCCTTTATTATATACCCACTTGGTATTTGGAAGATAGAAACATAAATGGATTATCTAAGATTGGAGACAGAGCAGAAAGAGAACTACAGTGGTTTTTAGCCTACTCTCCACAAAAGAAGTTAGAGATTTGTAGTGTCTGCAAATTTATGGTAAAATATTAATAGTATAATGATTAACTATTTTGTTAAATTAATTGCTTCTGTTTGCTTAATATATGTAATTTATGATAAATTTAGAGTCCATGAGGTTTTTAAAATACAATGTATTAATACTTTAGGAATAGATATACCTATGTATTTGGCAGATACTTTATTTTTAAATAATGAAAAATAAGTTATCTATAGGAAAACTGTGGTCCATAGAATAAATTTTAAAAATAAGCATATAGGGGCACCTGGATGGCTCAGTAGGTTAAAACCTCTGCCTTCGGCTCAGGTCATGATCTCGGGGTCCTGGGATCGAACCCCGCATCGGGCTCTCTGCTCAGCCGGTAGCCTGCTTCCTCCTCTCTCTCTGCCTGCCTCTCTGCCTACTTGTGATCTCTGTCTGTCAAATAAATGAATTTTTAAAAATCTTTAAAAATAAACATATAAACAAACAAGAATCTAAATACGGGGCACACACACTTCTCGCATCTGTATTTTCTCCCAAGTCTCCACTTTCATGTATTTGGACACAAACTTCATGTATAAAATTTGACATCAAAAATAATCTTAAAGTAGCGATTTTTTTACAGCTGTTATACAGTCCATCAAAATACCACTTTATTTTAGGAACAGGAATTATTCTGGGTTGCACAGAAGAACAGAGACAGAGAAAGAGACAGAGGCATTTGCTTTTTAAAAGCGGATTATCCCAAAGTTCTGCAGTCCAACACAGTCCTAACACCTGGAGGCTTAGAGGACTCTGGCTTTCACAAATCAGCCCCGGACTTAGGGGTATTTATAGAATATTGAGTTACATAAGACACGAAGATATCAATTTCATTAGGAAAGAACACAGGCAGTGCATTCTATCCGTGGGAACGGCCTGGACACCTGGCATGCGCTGGGTCACTTGTGCCGTGTTGCATAAATAAGCTCTTTCTGGACACGCCAGCCATGCCCCGCCCCCCCCCCAACCCCGCAAATCCCCCGCTGGCAGAGAGTCGGCACAAGCTGTGTCATCTACAGCTTCTCTCCATCAGCCTTCAGGACCCAGGACTGCTGATGCTCTAGAACGCACACCTGTGCGCTCTCCCACGGCATGTCTACCCCAGACGCCAAGCCCAGCCTCCCACAACAGCTCACGCTTCAGAAGACACAGAAATCATATTCCTTTTAAGAAGGATCAGTGTCTGCTCTTGCGGCATCCAGTTCTACCTCCAGAGAATTGAATTAAGAAGATGCCCGTTCACGGTAACGCTCAGCCTCTTAGAAGTGGGTGAAGGACAGCAGAGGGGAAGCAGGAAACCAAGCGCCTGTCACGTCTGAAGCTGGCAGGGTGGGAAATTCTGTGCTGGTGACGTCCATGGGAATCAGGGACTGAGGCAAAGAGCCACTGGTTTCAAGACCACGTTGGCCACATCTCTGCTCTGTGAACTGGGACAAGTATCATCCACTGCTCAGCAGCTGTGGAAAGAGATACCATCTCGGTTTTACACACGGGGAGACGAAGTCACAGAGAACAGAGATGGTTTCCTTCAAGAGCACCTTGACGAGGACGGAACTGGTTCCACTTAGAGCATTTTGTTATCAGCACTCGTTGTGCTGAACACAAACGAGGGTTTGCTATTCCTGCTCTGGACATTTGGAGCCTGAAACAGGAAACAGCAGCTTGGAGCCGCAGTCTGTAAACTCGGATTATTCTCCATCTATGAGCCAACAAGATGGTTCAGTGGGAAGCTAGACCAGGTTCTACAAGGTTCCAGAAATCGTCCACTCTACACCAATACCTCCCGCCCAGCAAGTAGAACAGTCGAGGAGAGGCACCCCGTCCCCACGTCAGTGTATAATCACTTTCCAATCATCCCACCAAAAATGACTCACAGGAGATGCTCCCATAACGGTCAGACACCATCAGGAAGCCATTCACCCTCCAGTTTGGGGAAAGACCAGGAGAATTACATGCTCAGCGAGAGCTTCCAAAGGGATCAGCACGATTGCCAAACAAAGCGGTACCAACTTCAACAACACACAGAACACGTTCTCGTCTACGTTATGCCCAGAAAATGTCTAACTTTGGTGATGTGGCAACAACCTTATGTCTTTTATAAGTTTCAGATACTTCCTAGATATCTGGGAGGCAGCCAACGTAATGTCCTCTGTCCCTCTTTTGCTCATGCTGTAGGAGGCAGAGCTGCGTAACACAGTTCAATCAGTTCACGATGTATTTTTCACTGTGAAGTAAATGTTTTGTTTGTTTTTCTATTTCCAGTTTTCTTCTTTCTGAGATCATCTCTTTGCCTGTCAGACTTATATTGTATTTTCTGTATGGAATCTGCAAGGGTCAGAAAATGATATAAATTCCATTTCTCTAAAAGTCCCTGAACTTAAAAATGACATTAAATAACTTTATCCCCAAAAAGTAAATAAATAAAATAAAAGCATCTTCTCAGTAGTTAGCCTGTGCCAAAATGTCTCTTTTCCCCCATCTTTTCTGCCTCTGGTACATTCCTTACCACCCACAGGGTAACATTGGACCACAGCCAATGTCAGTGCCTTGTCAAGCTCCCCGGCCAGCTGTCCTGGAGGTCACTGTCTCCTGCTCTGTGTCCCCAGGGCACTAAGCTGGACCTCCACTTAGCAAGCCTCCTGTCTTACTGCTTCTGCGGGTTCTAGAACCGGCACTGTCCCCAAGCCTTGCCAGGCCTGGGGTGCGTGGCCCTGAGAAAGCAGTGCCTTGGAGGGGAGGCCGGCTTTGGCACAAGCACCCACAAACCTCAAAGCTGTTGTCCCGGTGGGTATAACAAGCTCGGCCTTCCTGGGCTTACAACCGATACCTTAAATGGTCATGCGTGAACATTCCAGAGTTTGCGCTCAGTTCCGCTTGTAGGGTTCAAGAAATTTTTCTCCTCTTTGTACCAGCTCGCGCAAATCAGCCTTTGACAATTGGGTCGCAGCAGGTTTAAAGTTTAAGAAATAGGATAAATCCGTTTCTTGGGCTATTATAGGACCTGAGAGAGATCATTATAAGGTACCAGTTCTTGACGGATGAGGTTAACTGCTCCTCATGGTGTTGCGTGGTATTATCATGAAACAGAGCCCAGAGGTGCTCTGCCGGCTGGGTATGACGTGACCAGAGGAAAAGGTTCTGCAAGCCCCTCGAAATCAGGAACCAAATTTGGAAGACGTTTCTCTTCCCAGAGGGTCTCTAAGGAGCGTGATGTTTTCAGGCATATAACAGACGCCACTTTCATATGGCGATGCCTGCGGTAAGTGCCGAAAGGAGGAGCGAGGGTCCGGGAAGGGAGCTCATGCCCTGGGCCAGGTGGGGGGTCATGGCTTCCTGACGGTCCTAGACCCTGACAAGGTCAGAACGCCCAGGAACGCTGTCCTGAATCTTCCCAGGCTGAGGGCACGTTCCCAGCAGCCAGGGTACAGCACAGTCTCGGTTTCCCAGTGAGCCTGGGCACTCAGCAGATGACAGCTTTTGCAATCTGCCCACTATTCTCAACGCGCAAGTGGGTGTGAGAGCGCATCTCACAAACTCCGCGACATCAGGAAGTACTTCAAGGGGACAAAACTCCACCACTGACGGGTCAGTCACACCGCACCGTTGGGAACACTCTCCAGGAAGACGTTTCCTACTTGACACACCCAGAGCCTTAAAGGGAGGTCGGTGAACACTGGGGCTATCGGGGCATGTTTGATCTGAGCCGAGCAGAGACACGAGGAGACGAGGTGACCTGAGCCGAACTTCCTCTGGGATCCCCTTCCTTGGGCAGCTTCATTTCACTAGGGTCGCTCAGTGCCATCGGGCTGCGCCGACCAGACCCTGCATATACCCCCAGACCACGAGGGAGCGGCTCATCTCACCGCCCCCCAGGGAGGAAGCTGAGACCCTCAAGTGACCGAAGGACCGTGCCCATCGTGGCTGCAGACCCCCAGACCCCACAGCCTGCCCTCTGCCCCATCCCCGCCTCCAGCCCCACTGGCACCCAAACAGCAAAAACAGAAAACACGGGATGGGAAAGCACGCCAGTCCCCGCGAATGCTCGCCAGTGCCTGAGAAATGGTTTGGGGCACGTTCTTCTTCTTTTTTTTTTTTTTTTTTTTTTTTGAGAGTTCACAAGTAGGCAGAGAGGCAGGCAGAGAGAGGGAGGGAAGCAGACTCCCCATTCAGCAGGGAGCCCGATGTGGGGCTCGACCCCAGGACCCTGAGATCATGACCTGAGCCGAAGGCAGAGGCTTAACCCACTGAGCCACCCAGGCGCCCCACGTTCTTCTCTTGATGCAAAAAACTCCGTGTTTCAAAACCCTTTGTTTCCCAGTGACTAAGTCCTCCACGGAGGAGAATAATACAATCATTAGGTTTTCAAGTTTCCTTGTTTAGTAAAAAACAGTGTCTATGCTAAAGGGAAGCACACGGGTTCTGGTGTTTGGTCGCCGTAATCAGATGAAAAGCGCTGTAGTTTCCAGTCCGCACAACTGGATGACTCTATTTTGTGTCTGTATGTGGGGTTGGGGGCTCTGTCTGGGTCTTGCTTTCTCTCCGCTGACACAGGGCACTCGGGCTCACGCACGCGCGGAGATACCGCGACTCACCTCGTGCCTCACCCCTTCCTTGGCAGTAGTAGTTCTGAAATGTGAGAAGAAGCAAGATTCATCTGCTTATTTCTTCTTCCTGATGGATGGGGAAAATAAAGAATTTGTCTCCAACCTAATTGTAACAAGGAAGAATGCCGCCATGTTTCTTTCCTCCCCAGTGAAAAGAGCAAGAAAAAGCATCCCTAAGCCTTAGGCCTCATGCGTTCCCAGATCAGGAGAAGCTGTCCTGTGCAGAACACTCTTCCTGAAATCGCAAAAGAGAAAAGTAATTGTTTTCTTTTCTATAAACAAATGGGCTTTCAATTACAGGGAACATATTGTATTTGTATTAGTTAAAGAAATCTGGACAAAATCAACTCAAATCGATCCAGTACGTCAGAAGCCACTGCCAGAACGCATTTCCATGACTCAGACGTGGGGGTTCAGGCCTGATTTCCACGGGCCTCACACACTCCGGGCCTGGCTGGCTGGAGGGAGCAGAGGAGAGCCTCAGTGGGCATGCCCCAGGCTCCTGAGGAGGGACACTGGCCTAGGGAAATCCCTAGAAAAGCCCTTGATCTGCCCCAGTTTTGCAAAAGCCGAAGGGGAGAGCGGAGCTCATGCCATGGAGTCATGACCCCCAGGAAACAGTGACCTTCATCTTCCAAGAGCAGCTTCCCCGTGGCCCAGCCCTGGATGGAAAAGTCAGGTCCACACACCAGCCCTCCCAGCGACTAGTTCACGGGGCTTTCACTGCCATGGTCAGTGGACGTGTCTTCCTTCTAGCCTTTTCCCTTCCCTTCTTCCTGCCTCTGCCTCTGCAGACCATTGTCATGTGGAGTGAGTTCAATTATTTGCACCCAGGCTGGCTCCCTGGACGTTCCACAAAGACCCTGAGTCTAAACTAAGAGCACAGATCCATCCAGACACTTAGGTCTTAACGGTCCCTCTTCCTTGGGGCGACTAGCTGACCGGTTTCTTCTAATGGAATGAAGATCTTCGATTGTCCTATCGGGATAACGTTGACGGGATCCTGCTGTGTGACAGGCATAACTGACCTCATCTAGCTCAGAAGTGGGGTCCAGGCCAGGGCTCAGTGTCTGATCACATTCCCCCACACTCATTCCCAGAGCACGACCGCTTTCTCGTGGGCCCCTTGCTTTATTTCACTGTGCTGTGTGCACAGCTCCTGGTCTCTGTCAAGGTGCAAGAACGGGTTTACTGAAAATCAACACCTGCTGAGGGGAGTGCAGTGGAGAACCAGGCTGGCGGGACCATGGCCACCGTCCGCTGGGCCTGCAGGGGAGCGCAGGCTGCCCAAACAGCTGTGCGCTTGGAGACCCGAGGTCAGGGAATGTGTTCCCTGTGGACGTGCTTGAAGAACAGCTGAACGGCAGAGGTCCTGCCTCGTAAGCCTCCCTGGTAAATAACGGACTCGCAGATTGCAGACGCCTGTGGGAACGTTCGAGTCTACTGACATGCGGACTGAGCGGCAGAGATGCTACATTGACCAATTCAGGGAACAGAAAAATTAATTACTGTCCTGAGGACTACGCCCAGCCCTCCCCCCTGCAGAGGACCACGTCCCCGCGGGTCCCTGCTCCCCGGGGAGGACCACACCGCCAGCCGCCGCCCTAGGTAGGAGGCAGCTCAAACTTGCCATCTTGCAGTACTTGGAGGGATCGTTGGGATACGTGAAGGCACAGCTTCCATCTGGGACACCAAATGCTACCCCAGCGCCTTCCTGAGCATTTTAAGAAAGCTGACGTGAGGAGGTCTTCTGGACCCCGTGTTCACACAGTGATCCAGGGGGAGCTCGGCCTCGCTGAGCTCACTTCTTGGCGGGACTGTGTGTCACTTGATGCTTATGTGCTACAGTCAAAAGCTAAAATGAGATTCGCTCACACGCACAATAGATGTTCATTCTGAGAGGCCCCACTAAACCATGATGACAAAAAGTAATGCAAAATAAACTATGGCATTAAGTTGAAGCGTGAGTAGGATAGAAGGAAAATAAGTGCTCGCAGGAGAAAACCGGTAGCCAGTGTCTCCGTCTTAAAGACGAGGCACGTGTCGCTAGCACTGAGTGGACGCGCTGATGCTGAGTTTCCAGTTCCTAATTCTTTTGCTTTTCCTGGGTATAACTGATAAACTCTGTATGTCTCGCAGGTGCACAGATCCGTGTTCTGGTACATGTGTCCATCAAGGGAAAACCCACACATCCAGCCGGTGAGCCCGTCACCCTCCGGAGCTGCATTCTCTTTCCTTGTGTTTCTTTGTCTTCCTCCTGTTCATTTATACATTCATTTGGTAAGTAGTTCTTTTTCTTTTTTTTTAAATTCATTTATTTATTTGAAGAGAGAGAGAGAGAGAGAGCACAAGTAGGCAGAGAGAGGGGGAGGCAGGCTCCCGGCTGAGCAGAGAGCCCGATGCGGGGCTCGATCCCTGAGCAGAAGGCAGAGGCTTTAACCCACTGAGCCACCCAAGTGCCCCTGGTGAGTAGTTATTAAGGTTTAAGTAGCTCTTTATTTATAAACAAATCAACTTCTGTGTTACCCTATCGGCAGGCGGTGGTGGAACATTTGACTGCGATTTAAGGCGAAATCTCATTTCCTTCATTAGATTAGATTGAGAGCCTCCCCCCATCATAAAACCTGCTGCCGCTGACTTCAGTACAAATGGAAAAAAAGTATGTTCTCAGGGGCAAAAAAATATGTGCAGGGTTAACGTGATGTAGAGGAAAGGTGACGGGATACCTCAGGAAAATAGATCCAAAAATGGAAGAAGCCGCATGTGCAGAAGGCAGTGTGGGTCCCACCACCAGCCGGGAGCGGGACAGGGCTGCGGCTGGGATCTGTGGTGGGAAGGGCATGGGGAAGGGACACAGAGAGAAAATGATTGGACTTCTAAGATTTTTGAAGCTCTGTGGCTAGTCCTCTAAATGAGGATCTTTTCAGGCAGGAAATCCAGCGACATTAGGCAGAATTACGGTTCGGCAAAAGCAATGACGTAAGGGACCCGCAAGAGTGGAGGAGGGAGGATGCTCTGTGGGTCTGACATGCTTCCCCAGGGGCTCCTGTCCTGCCCAACTGAGAGCCAGTGAGACTTGGCAGGCTCCCCAGCACCTGTCTGGCACTGAAATAAGAATGTGGGATGACAGAATTGTGCAGGAAAAGCAACGCAATCCGTGCTGAGCTGGGGAAGAGTACGCACTTCTTTCGAGGGATTAGGAACCCATCACCACGGGAAATAAAGTGTGGGATCAGCACTACGCCGTCGGATTAAGTAAATGTCATAAAATATGAGCGCGAACTGGTCGAGGAAGAAGGAGTGAGATAAAGTTGCTTCAGCTTCTTAAAGAACCAAAAGATGGCTCCAGGGACGAGGCTTGGTGTGAAGCGGGTCCTGCGCTAACAGAAGGAGGCAGAACACAGACGAGGAACATTGCAGGTGACAACACAGCTCGAGGAAGTTCCACAAGAGAAAGGGCTGGGGGCGACCAGGCAGAGAGAAAACATCCTTGCAGAACAGGGCAGGGAGGTGGAGGCGTCGTGAGGGTGGCCTGAGAGCAAAGGGGGCTGCTGGAGGCCACAGGCGTGTGGAACACAGTGACGGATTGCACAAACGAAAGTCGGCCTGGAGGAAGCGAAATGTCAGTCCGCAGGCAACAGGCACTCCTGCAAAGCTTTTTGGACAAGGGATTTTCTTCATCGTTGCTTGGCTTTACGAAGAGTGATGGGTCGGGTGGAGGGAAACCAGATGAAGAAAGCCCAGGGAGGACGCCAACAGCTGGTCTCGGTAAAAGTCTTAAGGACTTGAACTAGAACAGTAGCAAAGAGACATGTGAAGAGAACATAGATTGTAGACAGTGAGAGATTCCGTGTTGCTCCATGTTCTCCCCCTCTTACAGGTGCCAGGTCCTCGTTCTAGAACACGTCAGAGCTGCAAGGACTGGAGTCCCTTCCAGGATGGGGTTCATCGATGTAGAAGTAAAATATTAAGAAGGAAATGGGCTGACAAGTAAAATAACTTGGTTAAATAGCATGAAGTTTGAGAAGGTAAATTTACATGAAAACCACCACTTTCTGAAGTTGTGTCTGACACACATCTGGGTGTCAGAGAAAGCTCGTAGCAGACGTTGCTGCTGGAAGTCATAGTAGAACCTAAAAAATAACGAACGTGAATTAGACTTCACCAACAGGACATGCCATATTAGGGAATCTGTGTGTGGGAGGGAATGATGTCCACAGTCCCTGTAAGCTCACGATGAACGAAAAACACAACTTGACATACCTTATTTACATAAACACTCCCTGAGGCCTCCCATTTGAGAAACATGGCAGACAGGGTATTGTAGAAAAACTCCGTCTACCAACACCTAGAAATGCTTTTAATATTTATTATTATTTTTTTTAATTCAGAGGACTGTAGGCACTGCCTGGTGGCAGGAATAGAGAGCCTGGGAAGGCAGGGAAGACGCTCTGACAGCATGGGACCTTGGGGCTCAGAAGGGACAGGGTCGGAAGCTGGAGGACAGCATGAGACACGAGGAGGCCCCAAGCCCAGAGCACTGACCACACACGGACCAGCACCGTCGAGTGCTGGCGGGAACGTGGAGCCGCAGGGGCCCCGTGAGCTGCTGGCAGGGGTACCAGGTGGTAAGAGGGCTTGGGAAGAGCTTTGGTGGTTTCCTCCAGAACAGAACATCCTCGTACCTACAGCGGCACGACCCAGCAACCATGCTCCATTGTATTCACCCAAAGAAGCTGAACACTTATGTCCACACGAAACCTGCGTATGGACGTATTATAACAGCTTTATCCATAACTGCCAAAATGTGGGAGCAACCAAGATGTCCTTCAGCTGGCGCTGGATCGACGAGCTCTGTCCTTGCAGGCAGTGGGGTAGTATCTGGTGCTGAGGAGGGAGAAACCGTCAAGCCTCGAGAAGACATAGAAGAATCATCTCTGTGTATTGCTTAGTGAGAGCGGCCAAAGCAAGAAGGCTGCGCACCATGTGGTTCTAATGGTGTGACATTCTGGAAAAGTCGGAATTACGGAGACAGTGAAACAAATCAGAGATTGTCGGGGGTGGACGATGACGGGACGGGGGAGCCCAGAGGATCTGGAGGCTGTGGAACTACTCTGCGCAGTATACAATGATGCATCCTTGCCATCAGACATCGGTGCAAACCCACAGGACGAATGACACCAGGAGTGACCCTGATGCAACCACGGGCTCTGGCTGACGACAACGTGTCCACGGAGGTTCATCAGGCGTAACAAATGCACCATCTGGTGGGGAAGCTGATGGTGCCGGAGGCTGTGCGTCTGGTGGGGCAGGAGGGTCCATGGAAAGTATCTGTGCCTTCCTCTCAGTTTTGCTATGAACCTAAAACTGCTCTATAAAAAATAAGTAAAGTCTCTCTCTTTTTTTTTAAGGAGAATGCTCTAGGTCTATGGAAGGAAGGAATCTTAAGGGAGCCCCTGTCAAAACTGTCACCCCAGAAAGCCCATGAATTGGTGGCAGGGGCTGGACGAAGCCAGGAGGACTGGCCAGATGCCGGGTGGGAGGAGAATGTTCCTGTGAGTCACAGCAGGGTGGGCAGAGACGTGCAGCTTGAAACGCTCGTGCTGGTCAGGAAGACAGACTGAATGGGACCCCAGGCTCCGCAGAGAGGAAGGAAGGGCTTGCAGGGCACAGGCAGCAGGAGCAGAGGGAACCAGATCTGTGAAACCCAGAGCAGCACCGGGAACCAGGAAATGGAGGAAACCATTGAGCAGGGGAGCAAAACAAATACTGGCTATTAAAAAAAAAAAAAAAAAAAAAAAAAAGAAAAGGAAAAAAAAAAAAAATGGGTATTAAAAAAAAAAAAAAAAAAGTGAATAACTAAGAAAATAAACAAATACTTGGCAGTGTAATTGAAAAATCATGGCCCCAAATATTAATCAACATGAGAATTTAACTATGGGGACAATATGAACTTTCTGAAGCACGAGATAATACCACGTAAATTCAGTTGCAACACAGTTGTCAAACTGTACAAAAGGAACATTTTCAAAATAAAACAAAACTGTCTCAAAATACATTAAAATACCGAGAAGTCCTACAACCTTTTATGAGAACAAATCACAAGAGAATGTAAGCACCACATGACGTTACAGGGGATTTTTACCAATGTTTCAAAGAAGACATCATCCATGGTTGAAACCAAACCAGAGACAGTAGCAGAAGTTATGATAGGAAATATAAATGTCAACGTTCTTGATAAAATATTTGCAAATAACCCAGCAATGTGTATTAATAAACACACCAAGAAATGCTTATTCCAAAATTATAAGAACAGATTAATTGGAATGTCCATGAATATAATTCAACACATTCACAGACCAAAAGAGAAAATAAGAACTTAAAGTATTGTAGCAGATGCAGATAAAATATTGACAAAACTTGGGGCACCTGGGTGGCTCAGTGGGTTAGGCCTCTGTTTTGGCTCAGGTCATGATCTCAGGGTCCTGGGTCCGAGCCCCGCATCGGGCTCTCTGCTCAGCGGGGAGCCTGCTTCCCCCTCTCTCTCTGCCTGCCTCTCTGCCTGCTTGTGATCTCTGTCTGTCAAATAAATAAATAAAATCTTTAAAAATTTTTTGACAAAATTCAGCAATTCCTTGAGATCTAAACACAAATACAACTTGTAGCAACCACGTGTGAGAAGGAACTTCACTAGCCTGACAAGCAGTATCTATGAACACTCACCAGGACTGTCCGTCACACACCGCTGTGAACGTCACTCAGACACACCTGTTGCTGTCCCTTTACTCTGCACTGTTGTACTGGGGGTGTAGCCTGTGAATGAACCTGTGAGAACCGTGAAGGAAGAAAGGAAATGGATGATACCTGCAGGCAATACCATTTTCAACATTGAAAATCCAAGCAAATCTACAGGCCAGTTAGAACACGGGACGCGCAAGGCAATCAAAACGCAGTATTTCATGGCCACAAAGCACATCACACTGTAGCAAATGCTTAAGGGAATTTGGAGCAATAGGAACTCCATGTGCTGGGGCTCCCAGCCAAAGTTTAATAATGGTTTTGGAGAGCCGTTTGACAACGGTTAGTAACAGTGATGGTGCCAGTTCCCACGACCCAGCAATTCCACTTCCAGATACGCACTGTAGAAAACTCACAGATATATGCAAATATGCATTATTAAAAATCCTCATTCAATACAGTTTACAATATCAAAAATTAGAAACACCCTGGTTATTTCTCAGTAGGAAAATGCAGAGCTACAGACAAGGAATAAAGATATGCAAGAGAGTGGATGCTGACATTAGGACAAGGTGGTGCCCTCTGCAGGGGGGCCCACGTGCACCTGATACCGTTTTCTGCAGTGTTCTAGGTGTCTGAAATTTTTAATGACAAAACTAAAATAGACCCATCCAGAGTACACATGAAAGGAAAGAAGAGAGAGAGAGACAGAGAGACTAACCCATCCAGCAATAACCATGATTAACCCTTACTGTTTACAAAGAGCTTGATTGTCCCGGATTTGCTAACGCAGCCACAGACACAAGCCCCACTTGTTTGATAGATGACAATCTACAACTAGGTTTCTTTTCATGTGTACAAGGACTGCATTACAAAAGTGGTTCTCTAGATGTTTTCTTGACTAGCTTTAGAAATGGGGGGGAGGCATGATGAGGACGTAGCCGGCAGAGGCCCTATGTGGTTTGCTACAACTTATCTGTATGTTGCATAACATCCTCGGAGCACCCGCCATGTCAGGCATGGTACTCAGGGCCAGGGACACAGCCTTGAAGAACAAGGGTGTCCTGCTCTCCTGAAGCTGCAAAGAACAGATAGATAGGGCTTTCTCTGTCATTTCTGGCGTATCTATAAAGCAAGATTTCAGTTGATTGGAACATAGACTTAGTGCAAATATGCCTCCCATGATCTTGTCCACATTCATTACTTTGCTTCACAGACCAACCACATAAAGCCTCTGCTCATAGATAATTCCAAATAAAACCTATTTGGTGCCAAACTGGGTTATTTCACTAAAGGGCTCCAAAAAAGTCAGACTTCACCAGTTTTGTTATATCAGTCATTGAAGTGAATTCTTGATGGATAAATGCAATGTTCACCCCCTTTTATTGTTTTTTACGAGAATCTAGTGATAGAGTATGCGCAGTGCTGGGGGAGCGAGATGCTTCTCGGGCTCAAGTGTTTGCTGAAGGAGTGACACACGAACGGCCGAGTGAATGAACGGTTTAATGATTGCTTGAGTAAAGCCGGGGTGTACTTTTCCACGAAACTGTAAGGCAAGTAGCAATGGCATGGGGCGGGGGGCGGGGGGAAGAACCCTAAAAGCAACCTTTTACTTATGTGGCCGAGTTGATTAAGAGGAGCACTGGGTTTTATTTCCTTTTGCTTCTCTTAATCTTTAGTAGAGGAAACATGGGAATATATGCCCGTGAGTTTTCTTCCATTGGGCAAAAAACAAAATCATTCTTTTTGATGGCTGAGTAATATTCCATTACATATATGCTATATCTCATCTTCTGCATCCATTCATCTGATGATGGACACCTGGGCTGTCTCCATGATTTGGCTACTGTTGACAATGCTGCTATAAGGATTGGGGTGCCTGTAACCCTTTGAATTAGCGTTTTTGTATTGGAGCAAATTACTCAACCACACAAAAGAACGAAATCTTACCATGTTCGATGATATGGATGGAGCTAGAGTGTCACGCTAAACAAAACAAATCAGTCGGAGAAAGACAAATACCTCTGATTTCACTCATGTGGAATTTGAGAAACAAAACAAAGGAGCAAAGTAAAATAAAGAGAAGGAGTGACAAACCGACTAACAGACAACTACAGTGAACACGCTGATGCTCACGGGGGGGGCAGGTGCGTGCCGGGGAAATGCGAGGTGCGGCAGCAGGCATGCGCCTGTCGCGAGGAGCACCAGGTGTGGTACAGAATCGTTGAATCATTATCTTGCATTATCTTGTATCTTGTACCAATGTAACAGCGGACGCTAGCTATAACGGAAATAAAATGGAATGAAATACAATACCTAAATAAAACAGAAATCCCTCTATGCCAGTCAAAGGCAGACCTGAGGAAGGCCTTGAAGGTGCCAAGACCCTGCCCACCCACCTGAGGAGACCCACCCCCCAGGCCCTGACCCTCTGTTCCCCAAGCACCACGGCCCTGCCCACCTAATAGAGCTGACCCCGCCCACTGCTGGAGCAGGCCCCGCCCAGCTGTGGGGACAGGCCCTGCCCACCTGTTGAGAGTCCTGGCAGGCAGAGGTGGACCTGTGCCTTCCCTGCTAGAAGCCCAGGCCTCAGCTCACCGGTGCTTCTCCGGGCTCTGAGCTATGTGCGGGAATCCTAGGAGGACAGTCCTCCATCTGGCCTGGGCTGTCCCCGGCATCCTGACACAGGGGCACTCAGGAGGGCCGACCGCGGACCTTCAGGCACTCTCCAGCCTTTCTGAGTGGCTTCCGCGGGTGCCAGCGAGTCCTGGAAACGCACTCAAGTGTGATCTGTCCGTTAGCCTCCCTCCTGGAGGGGCGGGGGGTCAGCTGTTCTGTCCTGGCTCTTCAACATTCTCTGTGGTTCGATGAGGAATCGGGAAGAAACCCAAAGCGATGAACATGCCGGCTGCTGTCACAACCGGACGCCCAAACCAAGGGTGGCCCGCAGCACCGCTGAAGCAGGGGGCCGCCTGCGGGAGCCGAGCCACACACGCTTGACCAGGCGGCCCGGGAGGACACAGGTGGCCGCCCACCTGGACCCGAGGCACCGGAGGCTCAGCCCCGGAGATCTAGAACAGACTCCTCATGGAAACAGACGCAAATGCTGATGTCCTAACACGTCTGCCATGACAAGGACTTCCGGAAGCCAGAGGACTGCTGACCCTAACTACAAACCGAGCAATTCCAACCAGCTGTTGGAAAGCCGTCTTTTTGGAAGGGCCCCCTTGCAGGACAGGGGCAGGTCCCTGCCAGTGGGGAGCAGGGAGGGCTGGGCCCTTGGGCACATGCATGGGGCTGTCTGACCACCGCGGGCCCCACTCCCCGACAAGGAGACAGGGGCACGGAGACGGAGAGGACTGAGGGAGCTAGTCTGTCCCAGAGCCATTCCCCCTGCTCTACTCTGCCTTACCCTTTTCTTGACAGGGTTACACGAGGAGAAATGAAAGAAATGCCTGTGCTCCTGGGGAGGTGGGTCCACGTGAGAGTCTCACTGAATGAGATTAGGATGCAGGACACACAAAGCCGAGGTGACCAGAGGAGGCTGAGGGTGAGTGGGAGGTGGTCTGGGTGCCCCAGAGCTGAATCTCCTGGGGCGCGCTTGTCCTCACGGTAATCTGTGGTATGCTCCTCTCGCGCACCTCTTCCACATGCCCCCACTGCTTAAAGAGTATCATCACAGGGCACCTGGGTGGCTCAGTCCTTAAATGTCTGCCTCTGACTCAGGCCTTGATCCCAGGGTCCTGAAATCGAGCCCCGCGTCGGGCTCCGTGCTCACCGGGGAGTCTGCTTCCCCCTCTCCTACTCCCGTTGCCTATGTTCTCTCTTTCACTGTCTCTATCTCTGTGAAATAAATAAATTAGATATTTTTTTTAAAAGTATCATTGCAGTTCCACAGGTAAAACGATGATTAAATGGATTCAATCCATTTTTGAGCCAGTGAAAGGGACCTTGCCGTGTCATCTTTCTTCCCATTACTTAACCATACCTCAAGGGAGCAATTAAGACATTAAAAAAAATAGAGAGCACACAGATAACCATGTTTGTTCACCATAAAAGATGGGGTGACAGGACTCCCTGATGCCTCCCAAAACCTCCTTCCCCCAAATGCCCATTATGGAGACGTCTTTAAAAATCAAGAAGCAGAACGACCACTGAGAAAATACGCAAGGTCACCCAAGGTCACCTGGGGGAGCACAGGTCCCTGAAGATCCAGAAACTCCTCAGATCCACAACCTCCGCCCTGACTGATCTTTCTCCAGGGTCAGATGCTTAATGTGAAAAATTTCCGTGCTGGGTAATTTACTGCTTTGAGCCGGTTGCGTGTGACACGCCTCTTTGAAACATGGAATATTTAAAATTCATACCCCAAACTTAATGTATAGATAGATCACACGTTTTGATGATTTCACTGATGTAACAAAAGCCTTGTAACACCTCACTAGGTGTGTTTTATTCCTTCTCATGTGTATCATGTGAAGATTAAGAGGCTATATTATTGCCTTCAAAATGACTCGCTATTTCCTGGAAACAGTAATTTGCTGGACCTGTCCTTGTCACCGGGTAAGTGTAATGCCTTTAATAATCTCCCATTCACTACGTGATGTGTTCGTGTCAAAAAGATAGATCTGGGCTGGCCACGGCGGGATTCGTATCTGTTCTCCGAGTGCCATCTAGTGGCATCACGGGGCCGGAACCCAGGGAGCCCGTGGCGAGGACGGCTCCCCAGGTTGATTTAACTCCGCACTCAGAAGTGCTCCTAAGGCTGGGAAGGGGTGCCTCCAAGGGTACGAGTATCCCTGCCACTTCCCTCCCGGGGGAACCGACAGCCACTCAGCTGATGACCCTCCTGGGTCTGGGGCCGGCCGTGCCTTGGGAACAGGACAGTGAAGCCTCACCCGTACACCACCAGCATCCCTTGAGTTTAACCTCGAAGCCACTGAGCAGCCGGCCGTGGGAAGCCTTTAACAGAGAGTTCTTCCTCCAACAAGCAAGTGGGAGACCAGTGCTTCCAGAGGAGCGCGCCGGGTAGCCCGTTTTTCCAGCCCGCAGGCTCAGCAGCGCGGGGGCCACCCCCCGACCACTGGCCAAAGACCGGCTCGCCCGGCAGCCAGGCCCGGGAGGCCAGCACAGGCACTGTCCATACTGGCGAAGAGATCACGGACTGCGGGCTAGGATTCCCAGGTGCACCGTGCCCGTGACCCTGCGAGTGAGGTGCACGCTGGATGTCAGGTCCGTGAGGCGGGCTGAGGGGACCAGAGTCCCACCAGAATCACGCCAGCTACCTGCAGCTTCGGTTGAACATACGCGACGGAGAGACGGGTTTGACGGGTCTGTTATTTCGGTGATGGCCACTCATCTCTCCAAAATCCAGTTTTCTGCTGCTAGAGCAACAAAACCATAATTTGAAAGAAATGGGGGCACAATCCCATCTTCCCAGGAAGGCCTGTTTTTTTAAAAGTGGATGTTTCCAGAATAAATATAAGGGCAAGAAAAAAGTACCCCTCAGTCTGCATACAAGTGTTCTGTGTAGGATGGGAAAAGGGGTCCTGGGTCCAGAGGAGATCTCCCTTGATGGAAAACAGTAAAGAATGGCCTAAAACTTTAAATGAAATCACAGAGAAGATGGTGGGGGAAAAGCAACAAAGTGTGAATGAGGAAGAAGGTGGAAAAGTCAAGATAAAAATAATCTAGGTAAAATACTAAATGTTCAGCATTGATTCTAGTAGTGCTGGGTACACATACACTTAAGTAGCACCTGCTGTATACAGAGTACCTCACCTGGGGTCTCATATATATATATGGTCATGCGTCCTCACAGGATATGGGTGCTCTGGGAGTGGGCGCCATCGTCGTCCCCCAGTGACAGCTGAAGGAGACAGCGAGAGGCGAAGGCTGGTGGCCTGCTCGCAGGGCATCCATGCTGGGCATTCGGACCTCGCAGGCCTGCCAACAGGCTGGGACACTAAACAGGGACAAGGCATATCACGGGGGTGGGGGCAGGGAGAGGGACAGGAAGAGGGCTCCTTCAGAACCAACTACCCCGTCAGCCCGGGCACGCCTTGGAGGACGTCTGGGCAGGCAGGTCCCCCCTGGGGTGACATGGGTTTGTCACCTGGAGCTCAGAGCTGCTCATGTTCCTCTCCTCGCCTTTTGAGCGGGGAGGGGAATGAATGCCGGGTCCAGTCACAGTCGCCCCCTTTCGTTGGGAACCGAGTGTCCACCTGACGCGCGTGGGGAGGTGAGAGACGGTACGTGCACCCCTGCCCTTGTTTGCAAGTCCCTCCTACAGAGACTGAGCGTCTCTCCAGCATCAAGCCAGGACCCCAGAACGGGAGGAAAGCTTTCTGTGCAGCGCTGGGGTGACAGACATCTCCCCCATCAACATACGCACAAACCTACCTTCATTCATTAACAAATAGTTTGAATCAGTTTAAAAAAAAAAAAAAAAAAAAAAAAAACCTTTATGACAAATTTCCACCCGCTAATGAAACACTCTCAGTACCTTTTGCCACAAATACGCATCCGAACATTGGCTTCACGCCATTGTTACTGTGCATGCACTCTATGAAATGCAATTTCTAAATCTATTTATGGTTTTTAATTTTCTAAGCCATTAAGGTTCACATGTGGATTCCCACTGCGCTCCTGGGTTCAAACGTTTCATAGAAAAAAATACATATACGTTTTGCTGAGAGCAGCACACTTGTTACACTGATTGAGGCATGTGTACTCAATCCACAGTCCTCCTGTGGCAACTGTCCCACGCTCGGCCAGTGACGTAAATCCCAGGATGGGTCTCCTTCCCCGCAAACAGTGACGCAGCTCTGCGGCTTTGTGAGAGACACGCCTCGCCGTCATGTCTGTTGACTAAGGAACTAGCGTGTGTCCCTGAGGGAGCAGTGCTCTCTGTGCACGGGGTCCACATTCCCACGTCCCCCTCGGTTTACCGGCCGCGCATCTTGACGATCAGGACTCATTTGACGTAAGGGGAGCTGTACTAAATAGTACAAAATAAGTGGTACCTCCCTGCTCCCGGGTCTTGGCCCCACAGGCGTTAGCTTTGCCAGCGTGCCACCTGATGCTTTAAAATGAAAACAAGACAGAAAACAGCATTCCCAGAAGGGGTCTCCAGCTCACTTTCTGACCTCACACAACTTCATGCTGGCCAGGCCTGAGAGCAGAGAGGAGGAAATCCGTGCATTGCTTCTTTAAAAGTAAGATATGGACGATCTTAAAATCTTATTTTTAAGAAGATGCAAAATCTTTGTATTTCTCGCATAACTTGACCAGGTTTACAAGTACTACCCACCCCTCTAGCTTCAACTGACACACAGTTGACACATAACGACATGTGAGGAGCATGCGGTGCCCATCTAAGACGCTCACATTCTCCAAATGATTCCCATCAAAGCGTCACATCGCGTAACTGCTCTTCCTGCTTTGTGGGAAGAACTTTTAACGTCTGCTCTCTGGGCAGCTTCCGTTGAGCAATCTGCTTAACTGTAGTCTCCAGACCGTGAACTAGACCCCCAGAGTTCACGCACCATGTAAGGGGACGTTTGTAGCCTTTGGCCAACGTCTCCGCACTTGCCCTCCCCAGGCCCTGGTAATGACCTTTTCACTCTCCTTCTGCGGCCTCTACCTTTTGGTGTGAGTGCTGAGCTGCCAGCAGGATGTGTAAAGCTGCAGAAAATGCTTTGGGTCTCCTGTGCCCTCCTTAGCCCTCGTCTCGGTTTTGGAAGCTCCTGGCCTGAGACATGATTGGCTTGAAGAGCACGAGTTTTGTAAATGCTGAATCACATTTTGGCTGCTTGCGTTCCCACACACGCTCCTGTCTTCCTGTCTGGCTCTGAGTCCCAGATGAAGCCCACATCTGGGGTTGATTTAAATGAATCTGTATCTAACTATTCTCATGAGGTGACCCTAGAAACATTTTCAACAGATGGTTGATTTATGTAAAAGCCCCACATGCACCCCAGACCACCATATTTCATGATCAGACAAATCCAAAATTCACTCTTTCTGTAACAGTATATATGCACTCTCTCGTAAAAAGCATTATTTCCTCAATTTTTGTAGACAAAAGGAAACATGGCTTAAATAGTTCAAGTGACATGCCCCCAGTGACAGAACTGCTCAGCCACTGAGCCAGGACCCGGGCCAAGAGGCGTAGGTGCCCCCATCCTTGCTTGTCCTCGGCCGGGTGCTGTCACTGGCCAGCAGCCAGAGGTGTGCGCAGGGGGAGGTTGTGTCTGGGTCACAGGCCTCTCTGACTACAACAAGCGTCAGAGGAAGCCCCGTGTGAACCCTGACATCGGCCTTATCAGGAAAGTGTCCGCTCGCCCAGGGACCGGCCCGTGGATGCCAGCAGAGAGGCTATTGGGGCACACAAGGAGAGCTTGGAGACAGACAGAGCACAGACAAATTGCCCGGGAAGGAGGATGCCCGCACCAAGTGCTAAAGACCCGGCTGAAGGCGGACAGCGGGACACAGCAGTGGGGCGGGGCAGGAAAACAGTCCAGGCCAGTGAGGAAGCAGGTGCCTGTGAGTGCAGCGCAATGGAGAGTGGGAACGGGAGGTGTGGGCACGAGTGAGTGCGTGAGTGACAAGCAGCAGCTGACCTGGGCCGTGGGAGCCACTGGACCGACTGCGCCCCCGAGCCACCGTGGGAAAGCGGCACAGACAAGAAGGCTACCATGCCCAGGACACTGATGTGGTCTTCAGGGGACCCCACAGATTGTGCATGGCTGCAGGGGACCACGGCAGCCATGCAGTGACACCTGATGGCCCCATCATCATGGGATGGAGGCATTCCGTGTTGAAGGCAGAAGGCCTCTGGGCGTGCCACCCGGGGAGGACAGCACATCACGCAGTAGCGTGGGGTCAGTGGACATGTCAGCTTGACTGGGCTGCAGGAAGCTGGAGCCTGTGAGGGTGTCTGAGCGAGATCGGCGTGTGAATCAGGGGGCTGAGCCCAGAAACCATTCCTCCCCTCTGGGGGTGGGCATCATCTAATTTGCTGTGGCCCGAATGGAGCAAAAAAGGTGCAGGAAGATGAACTCGCTCTGCCTGAGCTGAGACAGCCTTCCTCTGCCCTTGGACATTGGTACTCCTGCTTCGCAGGCTTTCCAACTCGGCCAAACTCCAGCACTGGTTCTTCTGGGTCTCCAGCTGCAGATGCACATGGTGGGGCTTCCCAGCCTCCACAACCACGTCTGCTAGTCGCGTGATAAATCTGCTCATACTGACTCTACGTATCTATCCATCCATCCATCCATCCATCCATCCATCCACATGTCTATCTAATCTGCCTACATAGCTATCTGTCTGTCTATCCATCCATCCATCCATCTGTCCATCCATCCACATGTCTATCTAATCTGCCTACATAGCTATCTATCCATCTGTCCATCCATCCATCTACATATCTATTTAATCTATCTGCATATCTGTCCATCCATCAATCCATCTATCTAGACATCCACCCATCATCCACCAATCTACATATTTATCTATCTAGTCTTTATACATATCTACCTATCCATCCATCCATCTATCCATCCATCCATCATCTATCTGTCTACACCTCTATCCATCCATGTATCTATCATCTATCTCCTATTGGCTCTGTGTCTCTGAAGAACCTAACTGATGCAAATGGTAACACAACCAGGGATGCACAGCTTAAATTTTATCACGAGGAAACATCAGCAAACCCACATTAAGACATGCTCCGTAAAATAACCTGCCTCTGTCCTTCAAAACTAATAACATAATTAAAGATAGAGAAGGACGGGAAACTGTCCCAGATTTGCAAGAAGTCAGAAGACACAATGAAATGTGATACAAGACCCCAACCTGGTTCTTGGACGGAGGGGAAACTCTAGAGCTTATTATTGGGATAACTAGCAGAGTCAGAATATGGATTATACATTACAGTTTTGTATCAAAAGTGAGTTCCCTTTATTTGATGACTGGACTATGGTAACATAAAGGATACCTTGTTCCTTGTTCTCAGGAAACATAAACCAAAGCATTAAGCGATGGAGAGGCGGGACGTGTAGGACACAGGGAGTATGCCGTCTTGTGGCTCTGGAAACAAATCGTATGTATTTGTTCACGGAATCCATGCCTCCACCAGCCCCCTCTGTCCTCACGCTGTCACACTGGCACAGGATTGAAAGGGAGCCGGTAGGTATCCCAGAGCCTGAATGGCTTTCTCTGACTAAGCAATGAGCTCTCCTCACCCCGTCTCCTGATCCAAGGCTGGCGTGTTTGCTCCCACGTCAGGTGTGGATTCTAGGATGGCAGACGACCATTCTTCAGATACTTAATGGATTTCCAGACAGTTAGTGAGTGACCCAGATGTCTTCCCTGGCTACTGCCTTACACTCTGCCTCCCAGGGAGAAACTGGTAATCAGACTGGGATTGCCCATACTGTGGGACATTTGCATAAATACAGCAGGCAAAGGACTGTGATAAAAATAGTAAATGAACCCCAGCACCCAGACCTTGGATTCTGCATCCACTTCTCCAGCACGAGGAGCCAGGGGCCTTAGAGAAATGGCTGAGTCCTGGGCTGGGGTGGGGAAGGTGCAAAGGGGAGCCCAAGGGTCCACTGGAGCAGGAAGTCAGGAAGCACTCAAACAGCAAATGACAAGGGACCTGGGGACCAAAGCCAGAACGATCTGAGCAACAAGGCAAACAGCATAGTGTTGGATTATAACCCAGAGTATGACATAAGTCTCAGGAGTCCACACCTGTATCCATAGTGCCTGACTAGAGAAACAAAAGGAAGAGAAGAGGCACGTCTTCCCCCAGAAGACTCCTGAGTGCCTGTGTAGCTGTTCTCCCCTCCAGGAGGAGCTCATTCCACAGACCCCCCCCCCGCCGCCTTGCACGTGGTCTGGCCCAAATGACCCGGAGCCAAGAATAGAGCAGGAAAGGGAGGGTCAGTGACGCTACCGGGAGAAGCCCGCTGGCACCATCTCCATGTGTGACGAAGGTCGTGTCACCCCGGTGTGTGGGTGTCAAGCACCTCCCCGCTGGGTCTCCCGAAGCCCATCACCGAGACTATCATGAGAACGTGTCAGACCAACCCAGACAGGAGAACATTCCTAGAACTGTCACCATCTTCAAAAACAAGTGAAGGCAGGACTACGGCAGACCAGACCAGGCAGAAGCAACCATGAACCGCCCAGAGAGAGCATGGAGGGCAAATCCAGGGCGATCCGAAAGCCGTCTGCGGTTAGGATGGGCACACCAACGCCAGCTCCTTGGTTTTGGCAAAGGTACTGTGGAAGCATAACATTACCCACAGGGAGAACCACGGGAAGGGCGCATGGAACCCTGAAGTGCTCGCAACTCTTGTACAGACCTGAGCCTGTTTAGAAGGAGCAAGCTTGCTTCTAAAAGATGTGAGTCAAAACCGCGGGGACTGTAAAGACATAACGATGGTGGCTGCTGGGGCTCAGGGGAGCGGGGGAACCAGCAGGTGGAGCAGAGAGGGTTTAGGGCAGCGAGACGACTGTGTGTGACCCTGTCACAGTGGGCACATGTCATCACACGTGTGTGCCAACCCGGGCATGCATCGTCTAGAGTGACCGTGGTGTACACTGTGGACTGGAGGTGATGAGGACATGTCCACGCAGGTCCATCGATGGTGACAAGTGCACCGTCCGGGGCGGCTGCTGACGGCGGGCGAGGGAGGAACGTGGGAAACCTGTGCACCTTCTTCTCAGCTTTGCTGTGAACCGAAAACTGCTCTAAAAACATAAATTCAACCCCCCCAAAAAAATGATATGGCTTTAAGAAATTCATTGTCTCCCATGAACTATAATCTCTAAACAAAAATGACTCCTTAAACTATAAAATAAGCAAGTCCTATTTAATTAAATAAAGACTAATTTTAGGAAAATCTGTATGTGTCTCCCTTTGCCAAGATGTTCCGGAAACACTGCCCCGCTCTGCAGTGACGACAAAGTCACCTGAAGTTCACCTGCACAACGGAGAAGGGAAAGATACTTTTAAAAATTCTTGCTGATCCTCACTTTACCTCCTATAAAAACCTGCTCAGTGGGCTGGTATCATTAGGGACATATTGAAATTTCAGGGTTTCGTTTACGACCTTAGGAAAATATAACACAATCTCATTGAGCCTTAATGACAGAGACATAAAAATGTTCCGAAATGCCCAAAAGTTTTTTTCGGACACGAGCAATATGTTTAATACAAAACTAAAATGTTAAAGTAGGAATTTGGTGCCCAAGGAATTTCAGCCTCTTCCCAAAGAAGGAAGAAAGGGTTCAAAGAAGGCTGTGTTCAGCCAAACGTTTTGTTTGACTTCACGGAGAGATCCAGCATCAGCCGAATTTCCAGTTTGCCTCCACGGCCACCGCTCTGATGGTTTCGAGTGATGCCTCTCTTCGTTCCAAAACCCCTAACTAGTCAACTGGCTCCCTAAGAAGGACCACGGCCATCCAGGCATCCTGTTTTCCTCTACAGAGAGTTTCAGATCTGCGCCCCGAACATCTCTAAGTCCACACGAGAGACGCGCCTTCTCGGGAACAATGGTCGTGTGGGGCCACTGTCCCCACCAGCCGTGGGGCCGCCATGAAGTCCGGGCAGGTAGATGCCATGAGTGTGATCTGCGTCCCCCTCCCTATCTCCAGATGGCACACTTGCAGGCCCCTGGCTGTGCCACCAAATGGTAATCTGTAATTGAGCCCGGAGAGGGAGCAGATGGAGTCAGGTACAGCTTGATACAGGAGACCACACAAGTTGCCTTTAAAGCTTTATTCATCTACGGCAAGAGAAAACAGTGTAGCCAGGTAACACGCGCATGCAAGGCTCTGCAACCAGGATTTCGGAGCTGCTACGTTGTTACTCCACGGACGGGAAGCAGCAGCATGCCGGGGGCTTGGCGTCCCAGCATCCGCGGAAACCCGAGTGGGCTCCTTGCAACCCACTCTGTTGGCATCTGCAGACGTACGTTGTTATAGCCTATGGCAAACAACCCGGGCTTTCGCCCCTGGAAGGACATAAAAGAATGACAACCAAATGCCAAATTCAAAAGCGTCGGTGCGTGCTGGCCCGTCGGCACACGCGACCTCACTCATGGTCACCCGTCTGAGCAAGCACACGGCACTCGCGCGGGCTTCGCCCCGCCCTGCCCTGGGCAGCCGCTGCGTCACGGGGCCAGCCCAGAAGCCGAGGCCGGGATGAGCTTCGGCTTCGCCTGCTGTGGCGGGGCGATGTCGGGGATCTTCTCCCCGTGCTTGTACACGCTGACGGTGACATCGATCTTCTCACCCCCGTACTTGTTCTTGACGTTCATGCTGTACTTGCCCGAGTCCTCCGAGGTCACGCCCTTGATGGTCATGCTGACGTACTTGGCCTGCTCCACCTTGACCGAGAAGTGCTCGCTGAGCTCGATGTCCTTGTCGTTCTTGAACCACACCACTTCGGGGTCAGGGTTTCCGAACACCGTGCAGGTCAGGTTCAAGGTCTTCGGGGGTGGGGGAGGGAAGAGAAGGGAGGATTAGAAACACGGACGTCGGGCTGCCTCTCCCATGGGAACGGGGCCGCGCAGTCTACCCACGCTCCACGCGGCTCGGTCAGTCCGCACACTTCCTGCACACGAGCGCCAAGCTAGCACGCGGGACCCAAAGACAGCGGGAAGCAAACAAGCTCGCAGCCTCACAGGCAGCTCGTGATAAAGAGCAATGATCATTTCTCCTACTTTTTCGAGTTTTGATCATGGTCTATGTCTTTAAAGGAAGGAGAGGAAATCACACTCTACGTTCTACAGCAGACATGCTTAGCCTGTTTCCCAATGTCTCCTCCCTTCCAGCTCATGGACCCCGTCTGCTGGGTCCTCCAGCAAATGCAGAGAAGACAGTGTCTTATAAGGAGGCATCGGGTACAGCCAAGGCACTGTGACGCTACATGACCATTCATGCTCAGCCCCCAGGACAGCAGCGCTGCTGCTCGCCCCTCGGACACGTCCTTGTTGGGAGACCCACAATGACCCTGGCTCAGGGGCCCTTTAGGCTTGCCTTAGCTGCTAGAGAGAAGGCTTAGACATTTTAGATTTTGGCCTGATAATACTCTCTCAGGTGTCTGCGTCCCCTGGACATGGACCTAGAATGACTGGAGACCTGAGAGGTGCCAACTCGATGTCGGGAGCTCCACGGACCGGCCACAAACTAAACCTCCACTTAGTGCCTCCATCGTGAATTCCAAAATGGCCTGGACTGCTGAGCACAGACAGTTTCATTTCTCCCATGATGTGTTTCTGTCCTCCTACAGGCGGTGATCGGCCCGGTCCCTGTGTTGTGACTGCCACGAAGGGCCCGGGACTGGGGTACGGCCAGGACTGGGGGAAACATCCAGGACCGGGGGGATGCTGGGGCCTGGAACCCACCGTGGCCACACACCTGCTCTGGGACCCCGAGTCATGCACCCTGTCCCCGTGCTCCTACAGCTGCTGCTTGTGGGTTCAGAACGGTAAACTCCTCCATCCTTTGGTGACACAGGGTTACAGAAGCAGCCGAAGACCAGCATCATGGTAGGTGGGGAGCTCCCCGTCCTCTGGGGGCTGAACAACATGCAGTCCCTCCCCCAGGCTCCCCAGGCTCGCCGCGAGAGGGGGACTGCCCTGCGCTGCTGAAACCCCACACCGTCCTGCTGCGCGTCCTTACCTTGCCTTCCATTATGGTCACCACATCAGGTAAGCCTCCAATCACCTTGCCACGATCTGAAACATGAAGGCGACTCAGTTCAAACAACTGTCCAAGGGCCGTCTCTCCTGAGCAGCCCCGTGCTGAGCAGCACGTAGGTACAAGCCGACCCGGGGCGGGGGGGGCTCCTGCACTGTGGACGTAAAGTCTCAGCTGTGCGGGGGACAGCGGTGAAGGCCTTCCATGGAACAAGGGATGTGCAGGAGCTCACCAAGGGCTCCCTGTGGGGAACCCACTCCAGCCAAACGCACCCTGGAGGGGAGAAGGGTCCTGTGCGTCCGGAGAGCCAGGCTTTCCGTATTCTGTGTATTATGACACTCTGACATCCTAGGCTGAAGAGATGGCGCGTCCCAGGGTGCCCCGTTCTCAGAGAGCACCAAGGGCCCAGCCGGCATCAGGCCAACCACCCCGCCCGGAGCCAGGCGGCCTCCCGCGATCGTCCACCCATGGCAACCTCCTGGGCCCCGCCTCCCCCACCTGGCCCGCACCTGGGCCTGGGGACAGGCAACGAGGGACCACCCCTTCTAACCAAAGCCCAGTGAAATAACTAAAAAGAGCCAGGCCTACACTGTTTGCCCCGCCTGCCTGTCCCAGGGAAACCCCAACAAACGCTGGCGTCAGCACGCCCTTCACTCCCGCCTCCCGACCCGGTCCTTCCCCACGTGGCTCCGAGTGGCCGGCCTCCGTCTCGAGGACCTGCGAGTGTGACGAACGGATTTCCTGAGTCTCTGCCCTCCGTGCTCTACCTATGGCTGCACCTGCTGCGTATCTCAGAGAACACGGAGCGAGAGGGGGGAGGTGGGAGGGGAGAGAGGAGCCCCGGACGGAACAAGGAGCCACAGCGGGAAGCCGGGCTGGGCTGGGCCTGATCGGGATGTGTTGGCAGAGTCGGGGATGCGTTGGCAGAGTCGGGGATGTGGGTGTTGGGAGTCGCGGGAGGTCCTCCATCCCAGCCGGCAGGTTTGCTACTTAACATTTAACACACAACATGGAAAAGCTACAGTGTGGACCCTTTGCCCCACCCCAAAACAACAGGCGGTGCTTGTTACAATGTAACAGGTACTTACTCTTCTCTGCAAAAGCCGCCGCCCTAAAAATCAAAGGGAGAGAATAAAAAGAAAGTCGTGAGAAAACGCAACCTCGACAAGCATCGCTCGATTCAAACCTTCACTGGGCAGGAAAGCGAAAGCGAAGAGGACATGTGCTCGCGTCCTCTTACAGGAACACGTTCGCGGCAAGCACTGAGCAACTAGGAGCCGTGTCCGAGCACTTTTCCTGGCGTCTCCCCCTGTCGCCGCTGCGGGTGGTGGCGGGAGGCCCCGTCTTTTGGCAGGTGACGCCCATGGAATAGCTCAGGGCTCAGGCATGTAGTTTGGAGAGATTTCTTTTTTCACCAAATTCATCAGATTGCACTGGAGATTTTTAGATATTTTTGAAAACTCTGGCTCCTGGTTTATCTTAGCTGCCTGTTCGTCCCTTCAACACTCATTTATTGAATGACCCAGTACGGCCACTGACTGACCTCTCTCCTTTCTTGGATGCTCCAAAATTCAGATACGTGTTTAAAAATCCCGAGGGATTACTTAAAAATTCTCTCGGAACAATGGGATATTATCTAGCACTAAAAATATACGAGGCTTCAAGCCACACAAAGTCAGGGAGGAACCCTAAATGCAGATCGGTGCACGAAAGACGCCAGTGTGAAGGTGTCCGCGCTGCAGGACTCCAAGTCCAGGATGTGCTCAGAAAAGCCAAACCATGGAGACAGGACAAGGCCCAGGATCAGTGGTTGACAGAAGACAGGGGACGGGAGGTGTGGACAGGGAGCCCGCAGGGTTTTAGAGCAGTGAGTATGCTCTGTGTGATCCTACCGCTGGGGACACACGCTGTCACACACTTGTCCCAACCCCCAGAATGGATCACACCCAGAGGAACCCCGATGTCCCCCGCAGACTGTGGGTAAGGACGTGTCCCTGCAGGTCCATCGCTGGTGACAAATGCGCCGTCTGTGGGGTGCTGGCGGGGGGCTAGAGGGGGGCGGCAGGGGACAGGCAGGGGTGCACAGGAACTCTCTGCACCTCCTTCTCAATCTTACTGTGATAAAATCACTCAAAAAAATAAAGTCTTTAAAAAGAACGTAAACATATAACATTTAAAAAATTGCTCTGGGAGTGCCTGGGTGGCTCAGTGGGTTAAAGCCTCTGCCTTCTGCTCAGGTCATGATCTCAGGATCCTGGGATTGAGCCCCACATCAGGCTCTCTGCTCAGCAGGGATCCTGCTTCCCTTCCTCTCTCTCTGCCTGCCTCTCTGCCTGCATGTGATCTCTGTCACAAGTAGTAATAAATAAATAAAATCTTTATTTTTTTTTAAATTGCTCTGTAAGACGTGTAGTCATAATTCTAACTCTTTCAGAAATCTGTCATGTTCATCATCAAAAGCAACCCTGGGTAATGATGACTCTAGAAAGTTAATTTATAAAAACATGCACGGGTTAGAAGGACGCCTGTCCTCTGTCATTTTTCTGTGGGTTCCGGGGCCCCCCATGTTTCTGTGCTCGGCCAAGTGGCCCCCGGGGGACAGACCACCATGCAGACATGCAAATCCATGCGGACATGCAAATCTTACTTGAGCTGCTGGAATTCTGCAAAGGCCTCATCGAACGCTGCAGGGAAACGTTGCAAACAGTTTAATGGTTTCCATGTGTTTGGCTTTTCTTTCACTCAGGTGCTTTACCAGTGAATTGACTTAATGAGGGCAAACAGCCAAAGGGATAAACTGATGATTCAGAAAAAATTTTCTCTGAGTGAGAAGCATAAAATCAGAGCACTTCCTCTTCCAGCATTGTAGTGGATCCCTGAACACAAAATCGGGAGAGGCCGCAGGACGGATCTTACCCTGCCCAGACAGGTCGAGGGAGCGCTGATGGTTATCTTTGCCGTCAAAAATCTCGAAGGTGTATTTCCCTTTGTCCTTCTCCGTAGGCTCACAGATCTGCAGCCAGGCCATCTCCTCGCTGCCGCCAATCCTCATATGCTCGCTGGACGCAATCTTGGCATCTCTTTAAAAAAAAATAAAGAGTTAACAGAAACTCATCTCAACTTAGAAACTTATATGCAAGATGGGGCAAGGGACCCTCGTTTGGTGGGGAGCCCTGCTGGGCTGGCTCGTGCTTGTGTCACAAGAGATTTTTCTGAATATTATAAATGTATTAACTACATCAGTAGCTCTAAAAGTGAACCTGATGCCTAGTTCTTAAAGAAACATTCTTATTTAATACATTCTTGTTGGCCACAACATAATAGACTCAAAAATGCTCTCTTTAGACCAGCATTTTTTTTTCTCAAAATTTTTCTAATGACCATATGTCAGTAACTGCACTTCTGGATAGAAACCCCAAAGAACTCAAAGTGGGGACACAAGTGCCTGCACCACGTTCACCGTAGCATCATTCACAAGACCCTAAAGATGACAGCACTCCAATGTCCATCACCAGGAGAATAAAGAAGATGTCAATGTCAGGTACAGAGACAATGCAACAGTGTTCAGCCCAAAAAAAACAGAGGGAATTCTGACACCTGCTACAGTGTGGATGGCCTCGGAGGACATTATACTCTGCGGAGTGAGAGAAGTCACCCGCAAAACACACAGACTGCAATGATTCTACAGGGAGGCCCCTGGAGTACTCAAGTTCATGGAGACGGAGAGTGGGATGGTGCTGGCCAGGGGCTGGGGAGAGAGGAACGGGACGTTAGTCCATCCCGGGGATGCCAGCTCTCAGACTGCCTCATTCCCATGCACAAACAGAAAATTCACCTGTGCATAGTGATTCTCAGTTCTGCAGACAGAAACACTCTTCCAAAGAAAACACACCATGCTGTGGGCTGGCCAATCAGTCCCAAGCCTGAAACGCTAGGCACAGTGAGGAGCCCACGTGTGCAAACTCCCCAGCAGAAACTTTGGTCGGTAACACGCAACATGAACATCGCAGCGGGACAAAGAGGAGGCTTCCTCACGCCTTGTACGCCCTGACGGTCGGCATTTGGATGGACCACGTGGCAGACCATACGTCGTAGACCGGTGGGGAGCTAAGCCCGCCGTGACAGCTTGTGGACTGACCCACCACGGCCGAGTAAAGGGCAGCTAACGTGTATGGAGAGCCTCTTCCAAGCAGAGGAAGGAGACACCTTCTCTCCAATGTGAATGCCCCCGGCCGTGCTACCGCGCCCCTCCCTTGGCTGCCGCTGGTGCTGAGGCTCAGCCTGGAGGCCTCCAAGTTCTGCTGGGTCCACGCACGGCCACGGGGCTCCAACACGGCCGTCTGCACTCAGGACGTGCGCGGAAGCTCCCCGATGAGGTGGGGATTTTAACATGAGCCCCGCACATGAATGAGACTTCTCTGCACCCATCCCAACGCACTAGTCCCCTGCTGGGAATGGCATCGCCCCCTCCCTGCAGGACGGGACAGGATACTGCTTTGGGATTTGCAGCATGTCCCCAGCTCAGCTGAGAAGGGGTCTCAGCGACACCGGGGATTTGTGCTCTGCCTCGAAGGCTGTGCCCGGGGCAGCTGGGCGAGAGGAAGGGTTGCCTGCTCTGCACGTCTGTAGCCCCGGGTGTGGCCGGCCCTGGGGGCTTCCCTGTGCCACGTTCTCCAAGGGTCTGGGGGCTGCAAAGGTGCTTGTCTCTACTTCCACAAATTCAAATACATCGTCCTCAAAGAGGAAGACTGCTGTGCTCTGGGCACACAGGTCAGGATGGTCAGGCATCTGCGTCCATGAGTGTGTGCGAGAAATGGACGGACGGGGACAGATGGACGGGGCGGAGAGTCTGGAGCGGCTTCCGTGGGGCATGGCCAGAAGCCCACGAGTTGCCTGGGCCATGAAAAAACGTGACTGGAATTTGCACGTTATCAGCCACATTGGACCCAACTTTCTTCGACGCATGGAACTCACGCGGCCCCAGGGTCACCGTACACATGCTCTGGGAAACAGTGACACTTTTAGCCCCAGAAGAGTTAAGTTTCTGTTGAAATACGTCCCGTTCGGGTGGTGATGTGTTTGCAAAATCAGCAGCTCACTTGGAGGAGACAACAGCACGGTTTCCTTGTGTCTCTGTCTTTTGTGCTCAGGGAAGAACAAGCACCCAGAGCAGTTGAAGCAGGTGCAGACGGCCTCCCGGCTCCCAAGCGCTGAACACCACCGGCCAGGTCAGCAGCAGAGACGGACAGACACACTGCCCGCCACGGCAGCGCCCGTTCCCCAGCCACAGGGCCCTTTGCCATTCAAGTCTGACTTACAGAAAGCAACACTCTGCAGCCTTGAGAGTGTCTTTGGATGAAGACCACCTGTGTCCGCACGACATCATTCAGCACTGAGAAAGCGTAGATCCCTTGCACTTGGGGTGGGGGGGGGGGCGATGGCAGTGCGTGCTGCTCTCCTCGGGCCCCATGCGTTACCCCCAGGAATGCCCCCTGCTCCCTGAGGCAGGGGTGCCATGGTTCTGCGGCAGTGACCCTGCTCCCCCCCAGAGCTCCAGCTCAGAAAGAAGCTGTTGTCTTAGGACGGGGATGTGCCTTCACCCCTAATCCCGGCTGAGCTGCCAGGACCAAGCTCGGAGCCAGCTTCTTCCAGAGCCCCACACTCTCTTGGGCCGTGTGCTAATTCTCTGCTCCAGATAGCAGTGGAGCCCCTGCCAGGAGATGGCCACACACTGCCCCACCTGCTCTCCCCAGCTCAGCTCTTCCATGGGGACAAATCCCCACCGCCGGCCCCCTCCCCAGAGCCAACATAGCCTCCCAAGCCCGTGCCCTCTCTGCTTGCTTCCCACAGAATTCAACAATGCTTAAGAAGACATTTCTGCAAAGAAGACATCCAGATGGCCAACAGACACATGAAAAATTGCTCCACGTCACTCGGCATCAGGGAAAAACAAGTCAAAACCACAATGAGATCCCACCTCACACCAGTCAGAATGGCTAGAATTAACAAGTCAGGAAATGACAGATGCTGGCGAGGATGCGGAGAAAGGGGAGCCTCCTGCACTGTTGGTGGGAATGCAGGCTGGTGCAGCCTCTGTGGAAAACAGCATGGAGGGTCCACAAGAGCTTCCTCTATTAAAAATAGAGCTGCCCGGGGCGCCTGGGTGGCTCAGTGGGTTAAAGCCTCTGCCTTCGGCTCAGGTCATGATCTCAGGGTCCTGGGATCAAGCCCCGCATCAGGCTCTCTGCTCTGCAGGGAGCCTGCTTCCTCCTCTCTCTCTCTCTGCCTGCCTCTCTGCCTACTTGTGATCTGTCTCTGTCAAAGAAATAAATAAAATCTTAAAAAAAAAAACTATGCTACTATCATATTAAAAAAAAAAATAGAGCTGTCCTATGTCTCAGCAAATGCACAACTAGGTATTTACCCCAAAGACACAGCTGCAGTGAAAAAAAGGGGCACGTGCATCCCAATGTTCATAGCACCAATGTCCACAATAGCCAAACTATGGAAAGAGCACAAATGTCAGTCCACAGATGAATGGATAAAGAAGATGTGGTCCATATGCACAATGAAATACTACTCAGTCATCGAAAACATGAAATCTTGCCATTTGCAGCAACGTGGATGGAACTAGAGGGTGTTATGCTGAGCAAAATCAGTCAGTCAGAGAACGACGCATAGGAGACATGCACGGAGTTTCAATGTTGCCCCCAGACACTAATTACAAAGTGAAAGCTGGTGACGTTGCAGGGGACAGACCTGGGAAGCCACCTGTCAATCAGGTGAGTGCCTGTGTCAGCATTGCTTCCCCTGCACACCGACCATGAAGGAATGCCTTCAATCTCATCACGGGAAACCACGAGGCAGACCCAAGTGGACGGCTGCTCTGCGAAGCACTGGACCAGAACTCTCCGGGAGCACCCAGGTCCCAAAAGCCAAGGAAGGACAGACTGAGGAGCTGCCCCAGGTTCCAGGACCCTGAAGAGCCAAGACGGTTAGTGCACAGTGGCGTCCTGGAAACCTCGCACAACACGGGCCAGGTCTGCAGCTCAGGGCAGAGGACCGTGTCACCGTCCCCCTCCGGGTTTTCCTCCCACGAAGCTGGGCGACAGCCGCGCAGGAACTCTGTGCTACGTGTGCGACTGTCCTAGAAGCCTCAGAGTGGTTTGTATCGTACAGTGAAAGTATTTAAATTATGCTATGCTAAAACAAGTCGTTGTAAGGGACACAAGCACAAAGGTCTAAAAATGAAGTCGAAGACAGGCCAGCCAAGGCTGCTCTCCCAGAGACCAGAGCTGTTCAACATGGACAGGCTGTCCCAGGAGGAAAGTGACAGTTGGCTCCCTCTCCGTCAGATGGTCATGGGACCTCCATCCGGATTCTGCCTCCCGTGGGCAGGCAAACGCAGATATCAGCAATCACCCCCCAAAGTCAGGAGCTATTTGCCTCCAGCCCGGGGGACGCGGCCCTGAGAGACAGGAGCCTCACAAAACAACGCAGCCTGCGAGGGGCTGGAACTATCCAGCAAGTTTTACTCCCACCCCCATGAGTGCCACAGGCACGAACACAGGCCGCCCCGGGCTTCCAGGCAGGTGCACGAGCGGACGGGCTGGGAAGCATCTGTCTCAGGCAGGGAGTCCCGCCGAGGAGGACACGACACTATAGATGGAGAGCTGCTCCCCGGGGACCAAGGTGTCTTCCCCAGAGATGTCCCTACGGTCTTCGCGCCAGAGCCCGTCCTGAACACCTCAGGACAGGCCAAGGGACCACACACATCCGGGGGTGCACAGGAGCCTGTCTGGAGCCTGACGCACAGCTGGGTGTCCCTTCCCCCCGCTGCTTCACTAGATCTCAAGGGCTCCTCCGTGCGCAGAATTTCCCCAGCGGAATTAGAATCCACATTGTTGTAAGACGTTGTGAGACTCGCGGCAGCTGGGGTCTGGGGTTGAGGTTTCCTGGGTGTGGGGACGCCGCTAGGCCTCCAGGGGTCAGCAGCCCGGAGACCCGCACTACGGAGGGCGCGTGAATTTCTCCTCTGAGCAGGAGGGCGCAGTCCTGTCTCGGAAGCGCGGCGCGGCTCAGCGTCACTGTCTGTCTGGAGAGGTCTGCAGGCCTCTCCTTGGAGGGCACCTTCACCCCCAGACACCTTCCTCCGCGTTCTTACTGAGGAACGGCCGTTCTCGCTCCCGCCCACGCTTCTCCAGGTCCTCAGCGGCCTCCGTCGGTCCCGGGCCGCTCCTGACACGAAGAAGAAGTCGGCGTCCCCAGTCGAGCCTGCACCCGTGACGGCCCCGGGCCGCCCTGCGGCTGTCCAGCGGCGGTGAGTCTCCGAGGGAGTGGGCTGGGCGTTCCTAGTCTCCTCCATTTTCCTGTTTCCTAATCACTTATTTAATAGTCGAAGAGTGAAATACGACCCAGCGTGGTGTCTTGGCGCCACAGACCCGCAGCACGTGGTTCACTATCGCTTAACAGTCGAGGAGGATCGAGGCCAAGGTTTATCTTAGCCCTCGAGGCGCTCAAGGAAGACTCGGGGGGCTGTGGAGCAGACTCTGTTTGGAGGGGAGAAAACACACAGACGAGGCCCCTGGGGTCCACGGAGATCTCCGACGCCGCCCCCCTCTCTGCGGGCTCTCTCGACCTTTCCCCTGACGCCTCCTCATCCAGGAGTCACACACCTGACCCGAGCCCTGACTTCTCTGTCTGTCCATCCGTCTGCCTATCTGTTTGAGCCGCCACAAGCCTGACAACCCCGCGCAGGAAGCTGGTGAGAGTCAGACCGGCTGCTACCTAGGTCCCCGTTCTTCCACTGGCTGTGGGGCTTGGAGCAAACCCATCACATTCCTCTGCCAAAACCTCAGTTTCCACATCGATGACAGTGGGGAGTCGCACCCAATCCAGGACTGTGTGACACCATGCGTGTGAAGTGCTTAATGCACAGTGGGTGTGACGGTGACACAGACGTCCTGCCAGTGCCAGTGTCGACACGTCTACCGACCCGCATGTGTGTGTGTGTGTGTCCATGCCGGGGCGAGCATTCATATGAATGTGAGTGTGCGTATGAGTGTGCTCACACGGGTGTGAGCAGTGCGTGCTCATGCAGGTGTGTGGCGTGTGTTCACGCAGATGTCAATGCACCTTCTCATGGGTGTGTGTGTTCACGTGGGTGAGCGTGTGCTCACGCACGCGTGTGTGCCCACATGGGGTATGCATTTGTGTGGGTGCGAGTGTGCTCACACATGTGTGCATCTACATGGGGTGTGCTTTCGTGTGCATGTGAGTGTGCTCACACAGGCGTGAGCAGTGTGTGTCCACGCAGGTGTGCAGGCCCATCCAGTCTGTGCAGCCCAGTGCCTGCTGCAGCGTGTGCCGCTCTGGGAAAGCATGGAGGACGGAGCAGCCCGTCCGGGGACAGCCCAGGGTCAGGAGGGAACACAGGACACACGTCCCAAGCACGGAGGACCTGCTGCAGGACAGCACACACCGTCCGGGACCCAGCAGCACAGGAAGGAAGTCAGGAATGCGCCTGTCCGGGGAGCGCTGGGCTCAGTGGAGACAGATGGACCCACTCGTCTAAGAAAACTGTCCTCCAGGGAAAGTTACAGCACGAAACTACGCCAAGGCTCCCGTTAGCGGGGCCTTTGCCGCAGGACCCTGCCTCGGAGGCACAGACCCTCCCCCGGGGTTCCGCGATGACCCTGCCTCCACCGGACGCCACGCTGGCAGAAACACAGCCCACCGGGGGTCAAACGGGCGAGAAAACCAAGAATATCCACTCCTTACTCCCTTCACACCGGACTCACAAGCAGAGGCACTGGACACACGATCTCACACTGGGAGATCACCGTGAGCACAGCCTCCGCCTCAGAAGTGTGCGAGAAGGAGCATATCTAGAGGTAGGATGTGCTTCGGCTGACGGAACATCAGAAAAAAGGAAAAAAGGAAGAAAAGTGAGGTCCATTAGGATGGGTTTCATAAATGAAGATGTATCACTGAGATTGCAATGATTGTAAATGTGAGATCCAATAAAACAGTTTCAAGCTGAGGAAAACAGTAGATACAATGAACACGTAAAACACGGGGGCTCCGCTCACCAAGGGGCCAGGAGTGTGGTACCCTGACTTCACTGAGAACACGGGCTAGGGACGCTGCCTGTGTCCTCTGGTCGGAGCAGAGATGGAGCAGAAGCCTCGCCCTGCCCCCTTCTTCTTCAGCTCCGGGGGAACGTCGACCTCGGTCCGGCCTGCGTGGGGGCCTGCAGCTCCGAGCAGCAGCTCTAAGGACACCCTTGGGGTGTGGATTTGAAAGACCCAGACCCCAGGGCCGGGCACCGGGGCTCGTCCGTGTTGCGACCACAACAAAAGTCTCGGGTGCTATGGGGGTGAACCCCACTCACCTGGAAAAGCCACAGGCCACCAACAAGAAACACGGAAAACCTGCCATTCAGACGGGACCTTGTCGTTTCCTTTCTTCCTTTAACTCTAGACTTACTTTGGCCCTTCTCTTCTTAATCAAGCTAGCGAGGAGCTGACAGACTGGACACGGGGAGTGTGGTCTCCGTGCACTATCTTTCCGTTAGCTGCCTGCTCCACTGCGGATAACACATGTGCCCCCCCTTTGGTAAAACCCAGACGGTGCAGAAATGTGTCTCTAGTACCTTCAGGGATTTTTCTGTCTTTCCCCTCCTAGAGGTCCCCTCTATGGCCATGATGTCCCCTGCCCCGGGCCAGGGTTGTCCAGAGGAGGGGCAGTGCCATGACAGACGGCCAGGAGCACAGTGCCCAGCTGTATGCGTTGGGCACTGCTCCACCTGTGGCCGCCGTCAATCACACTCATACTTACTTGTGATACCAGTTCACTTTCATTTCTTCGGTAAAGTATTTCATGAAACACTGAAGTCTTATTCCTTCTTCGGTGCAGAGCACCTTCAGGGGAGAAGCAGACGCCCCTGCAGAAAACAAACAGACTCAGACCATGAGAAGCGGCACGGCAGCCGTCAGAACCAAAGATGCAACGGCAGGGGACGCTGCTCTGTCCCGTGTAAACACAGCCTCTGGTCTGTATGTTCCGGCCACACGTTCCTCTCACCCTCCCCACACTGTATCCGTTCACTCCCCGAGCGCCTGCCAAGGCCAGATGTGTCCGAAATCCTCTTTGCTGAATACCGTAAAGGACGCGGAACGTTAGAGAAAGGCTCAACATCTGTCCCTTGGCCGCTGAGCTTCAGAAGAGGAGGGAAATTTCTGGTAAACAGCTCAGTAACGCGGTGAATTCTGTATTAACTGATCTGGAACTTAAGTGTTCTGAGAGATGACTCCCCAGAAATGACCCAGGAAGGTGTCAAGGAGTCGAAAGGCTACGGTCTGTCCTCTGAGATGAGCAAAGACCGGGTAAGAGGGAAGAAGGCAGGAGAAGCCACGGGTGGTGAGGAAAGCCTAGGAAATGAGTGAAGGCGTCGTTCATGTCTCTGGAGTGGGAACTTAGACAGCTGCGCTAGGGCAGGCAGGGGTGGGGACTGGGAGCAGAGATTGTACCAGACACGTAACCTCAGAGAATTTACACAGACCCATGGCGCTCAGGCACCCAGAAGATACTATTTACGGAATCAGCAAAATAAAAGAAAATGATACGGTTAAAACAACCGACAAGGGTGTGATGGAGAAGAGACTTTCGAAACACACCACGTGCTAAGGCTATAAGCCACCGGGGACTTCTGCTACGAGCCCTCCAGACACCCACATACTCCACACGACCCTCATACTCCTGGGAGCTCTCCCGAAGGAAAAATCCCGAATACTGAAAACAGCCTCTCTGTCCACGGATGAGCACCGTACGGCAACTCGTAACGGTGAGCAGCGGTCGCCGTCCCTGTAAGGAGGACTTTGGACCACAGAGCAGCCGCTCCGTGAATCAGCAGTATGGCAACAGTGACTATGGGCAATTATCGACATAAAACGTGGATAATTATCATAAACTATGGCAAAAAAAAAAAAGAAAAAAAAAGAAACAAATTGTATTTATGACTTTGTGTAAAGAAATAGAAACCAAAATAAAAACGGCCGTGACGGTGGTGGTCCCTGATTTCCACTTACTGTCACATGAGCCCCCATAAGGGAAGATCAGCCAACAGACACTCGGGGGGGAACCGCTTTCCCGACGGAGCGACTGGAAGAACTCCCTGAGGCAGGGTCTGTGCGCCCACTCACAGCAGTGCCCCCGGGTCGCCTCTGTGACCTCGGCTCCTGCTGAAACTCACCACTCCCCAGAGACGTGAAGCACGCACAAACCCAAATGCAAAGATGAGAGCCGTGACAGACCTCTCGAAGGCAGGGGGCAGGGGTGAGGGGTAGGGGGCTGTGTGAGCAGAGGGGCTGAACTGATGACCGAGTGCAACATGAGGCCCTGACTTGGAGCCCGGGAGAATGGAGGGTTGGGGGTGACCAACAGGGAGGTCACTGGACACCCATGCAGGGCACAGAGACACCCCGGCCTCCGCTTCCCCCGCATCGGTGCGCCTCTGATCCCTGTACCTTCCGAGAGCCTGAGCTACAGCAGCTCGGTGGGGCGGGGAGGCAGGAGCTCCACTGGGGGAGCCGGTGCGGCTGAGCGGGCACGTGTCTGCCACCCCGCCCGCCCTGGGACGCCTGCTCCGCTCACCTCCCACACGACCCCTTCAGCGTACAGCAGGGCGCTCGTGACCGTGGGCACAATGCAACACCGCCGAGCTCCAAGCCAGAGACGGAGCGCCCTCCGACACCTCCCCGCCCCCCTCCCAGCCCAACTCCCACCCGTCTGCCTGCTCCAGTGAGCCCGGCTGGTCCCCAGCCACAAGCCAGGGAGTCAGGCAGCTCCTGCCTTTCTGTGTCAGGCGTCCTCACAGCACAGCCTCCAGGTTCACCCACGGTGTCCCAAATGACGGATTCCTTTCTCCCGGGGCTGAATATGCTCCTAGAACATCTTCTTTAACTCATGTCGTGCTTAAGGCCCTCACGTTAATTCAAGGCTACGACAAAGCCACCACGTTCTCACCGAGGCACGCACCCTCGCGAGCGCACATGGCGTGGGGGCCGTGCTGGGAGCAGGAGCTTCCCCCCGGGGCCTCCCCCGACCCCACAGCCTCATGTCCCGGACATATCAGAGCTCCGGGGCCTCAGGAAGGACAGCCTTCAGCTCAAGGAAGGACAATTCTCCTGGAAGGGCCAAGGGTCGCAGGGGTGCATGGAGGAGGGGTGCGGGGGGCAGAAGCTGGGCAGAAGCCGGGTGGAAAGACAGAAGGAGGAAGGAGGAAGGGCTGAGAGAGGGGGAGGGGCAGGCACTCCTGTGTCCCTGGCCACAGCCCAGTAAGGGAACTTCTGCAGTGAGCAGCCGCACGCAAGCCCTCTCCTTCCCCGTCCTTCTGTGTCTTGTTTCTTGCTCCTCCTGGACAGAGAGGAGGACAGTGACGGAAAGCGACAGGTGAGAAGAGGAAAATGCAAGCTGGAGACACGAGGTGCCCGGCACGCTCTGGACTTGCCGGAAGCTGGGAACATAAGTGAGGCTGCGGAGAAAGGACGGGAGCGACGTGTCCTCCCCTGGGCTTCTCCTGCATTGAAGACGGGAGGGGAGGGGGCGGGCTAACCCCTCAGCTTCCCTCCTGCTCAGGCCCTGTCTCTGAGACAGCCAACCACACATCCTCGAACACAGAACAGCAGAAATGGCGTAGTCTTAGGAAAGGCCAACTTGCCTGAAGTTCAGGGTCACGTTCCAGACTATTAGAATCAGAATCAGGAAATGATCAGACACCCAGAAGGTTTTCCGGTCAAGCAGAGAGGAAACAAAGGTGCCACCCGTGAAACACAAACTGACAGAGGAAGAGCCACGCTAGAAAATTTCCCAACTCGAAGCACGGACATGAGCGGGCAGACTCCCCGAGGACTGATAATCAAGCCCTGGGAACGGCTGGGAGACACTCTGCAGAACCAGACGGGCTTGATTCCAGCTAGCCGGTCCGGCGGGGAGCTGCCCCTGCTGCCCGCAGCGAGAAAGGACCTGGACACCATTCCCAGAACTGGATTACGAGAGCCTCGTCTCCAAGAATGATACCGACGGGGGCTAAGTGTAACTAGGACACTGTAGCTCCTCTTTTGCCAGATGCATCATTGTGAAGCCTTGATTCCAAAGGCGTAAGGAGCATTCTTACTCTGCGACACAAAACCAAGCCAGCAGGGTATTTAGTTTATGAGAGATACCACACCGAAAGTGAAGTCTGCCACTGAGATTTCCGTCGCACCAATAGGTGTTCTCTGATTAGACATTCAGGAGTCCCATCAATCTCGAAAACCAGGGTATATACTTCGGCCCCCTTTAGAAAACACGTGAGATATTTTTGTAGAATGGCATGATTGCCCCTGTCACAGACGTGTGGGCGATGCCTTAGAGACGCATGTCCCCTAGGGAAGAAGTCAGCAGAGCGTGGGACTCCAGGTCTAGGAACGCTGGCGGGTTTGCTTCTCGCGCACAGCCCAGTAGTCATGAACGGAATGACCTAGAATAAACCACAGCTCCTCAGGGACTTGAGCTCTCACCTGCAAACCCCGGGCAGTTCTGGGATCCCGCAGGACTCAGCGGGCACCCTCGGGGCATTCTGTGGCACAGTTAATGGAGGTCCCTGAAACCCAGCTGAGGAGTTTGTCTTTTGGAGTCTGCATGTGAGTGTGTGTCTGTGTGCGCGTGAGTGTGCGTCTGCAGGCATGTGGGTGAGTCTGTGCATGTGGGTGTGCGTCTGCATGCGTGTGCGTGAGTGTGCACACGGCACTACGGACACTCTCCGAAGCAGCTGGGGGAGGCAGGGGCACCGTTGCCCCAAGGATGAGGGAAGCAGCTGCCTCCCCAGGCCCAAGAACAAAGGCTAGCACTTCCTGAAAGGGCACCGGGGCCGCACGCGGGACGGCGGTCTGGGGCGAGGGCACAGGCGCGGCGGGAACCATGTCTGTCGCTCCAAGACGAAAGCAAGACCAGCACCCAGGACGGCCCAGACGCCGTGGGACGGCCCAGAAATGCCCCATGCCGGGGGGTTGCTGCGAGGACGGCGGGGCAGGAGCTGGGCTGGGGAGGGCGGGGGCTACGGGCTCTGGAGCAGGGGCAAGGGCTGCGGGAAGCCAGGCGTGCTGCCAACACACTCGCTTCAGCGTCAGACGGCGCTCGCTGCTGCCCCTTGCATGTGGGGCCTGTCATGGCGGGGGCCTGGCCTCTCTGGAGGACCGAGGCTTCGTGTGTGTGGTGGGCGGCCCTGCGTCTGCTCTCGGCACACGGTCCTCCCCGCGCCGGAGCAGGGGAGAGCGGGAGGACCTCCACTTTGCACACACACGCTCACTCCTCCAGGACGGCCGTCAGCCCCGCCAGGGTGCGTGCTACACGATACGGTACCAGCTCCACGGAGCGTGGGACGCCAGCCCTCCAGACAGCGTCACGGTCCTGTAGCTGGGGGCTCGGCAGCCCCGGGGACAGCCCGGTCCCTTAATCAGCGTCAAGGCAAAACGCGTTTAAAACACAGTCATGTTTATCTGACGGAGCCGAAGTAGAACTGAGGACAATCTACCTTGCAGGGCTACTCTGAGGGAGCGATGACAAATAAACACAAGAAGGTTTCCAGAACGTCGGAGAGCCCACGTGAGCCACAGGTAAGCTTGGCAAGGGACGTGGGTCACGGCTGGTTAGAGCCCGGACTCTGGGGGCAGAGGGCCCGCCACTGGGCCCCTTTCCTGCCCCCGTCACTGGCTCTGAGGATCTAAGTTATGGCATCTCTAAAAAGCCACATAATAACATGTCGTCCTTCTTAGCATAAAGCCCGACCCACTTAGAAGCTGTTGTTACAGAATTCCTAACCCATCTCCTCGTCCTCACGGTTTCCGTGGAAGGGGAAGTGGGGAGGAAGGATTCATTCGCAAAGCTGAAGAAAGGCTTTCGTAGACATGACGCGAAGCCAGACGCTTCATTATAGCTGTTCAACACCGGTAATACAGAGGCTGAGAGCAGTTACGACAAGGCAATCATCTAATTGCTAATCAGGAGGCCCAAACTGTGTTTGTTTTTTTTTTTTTTTTAATAAAATACGGATCCTAAATATAGTGCTTCAAACCCCTTCAGATGGCGGAAGGGAGCAGCGGGAGGGCTGGCCCAGGTGCCCCTTGGCAGGGCTCTGTGCCCGCCCCAGGAAACGGGGACTTCGGCCCCACACAGACCCTAGAAATCCTTACTTACCACACACTCTGCTCATTGCCAGCACCATGTCCTCATACACTGAAAGGAAGAAGGGAAATGTCCCGTTACAAAGTATAATTTCATCACAAGGCAGCAGTTTCATGTTTAATTAAATTGATACAGGAAGTCGTGATGTTCATTTGAAAAATGAAACACTAAAATGGCAACATTTATCCATAAAAGGCTCCTGGGGGTCATAAATCCCTCTAACCTGTTCCCTTTTTACGTGAGGAATGAGAAAACCTGACTCCACATAAATCCAACTATACATTTAAGTGAATCACTCCCCCCTCCCGTTTTGATCATTCTAACTCCATTACTAATGGGAGAAAACTTGGCTTATGATGACGGACTAAAATGACATTTCCTACAAACGCAAAGTAGCAGCACATATTTTTCCAAAAGGCTGAAGCGGGTGTGAATGCAGGTAGAGATGGGTCTTCTGCAGCACAGCGTCAGGAAACACTTGGAGGCGCCTTCCGAGCACGCCGCCTCCGGTCGGCAGGACAGATTTCTCTGGGGGAGGATGAAGAAGGCTTTATTCTACCTTTGCCAGCTATCTCAAGGACAGAGACATCTTGACCTCTCTCGTCTTTCAGGGTCGCCTTATATTCACCCAGGTCCTTCTTTGACAGCTGCAAATAAAACACATCCCGGACGCACGTAAGATCAATGCCAGGACAGAAAGCGTTATCAGTGATGGGTAGTCACTCCCCTTGCAAACCACAGAAAATTCAGGATTAAAAGGGGGAGCTAATGTAGGATTTCCAAGTTGTCTGAAAGCCCTGGCTCTGTTTGGCCTCCCTCCTGCTCCGGGAACAGCAGGTACCTTGGGTATGAGGAGCTGGCAGACCCCCTTCTCCAGATCCGGCAACGCTTCTGTTTCATACAGTGCATCATCCTTCAGCCACTTGAAAACTGTCTCTTTCTTGGTGTTTGCAACCTACGAGGCAGAAATCTTATGGTTAGGCTGCGAATTACTCTGGCTTTTAAGAAAAAATTCTCTGGGGGGCACCTGGGTGGCTCAGTGGGTGAAGCCTCTTCCTTTGGCTCAGGTCGTGATCTCAGGGTCCTGGGATCAAGTCGTGCATCTGGCTCTCTGCTCGGCTGGGAACCTGCTTCTTCCTCCCCACCCCACCCCGGCCCCAACTTATCTCACTCTCTCTCTGTCTCTCTCTTTCAAATAAATAAATAAAAGTGTAAGAAACAAAGTCTCTGGATTTTAAATCACAGAGTTTTAAAAAAATACCATCAATTTTCATTATAGCCTCAGCCAGAGGCTCGCGGAAGAGCTGTCAGTCCTAATAATGGCAAATACATTTCTAAATTCCAGCTTCTGAAATCATTACGCCCCTACCATTGCATGCAGAAGGACACATCGTCCTAGCCCGTGAAATTACGCAGCATGAGGAGCTCTTGATTTATATGAAATGTCAGTAATAAAAACAAGTTGTAAGCAGTGTATTTTAAATTTATAAACAGTGGGAAGTATTCTTAGAGGGCCATCAAACCGTTCAGTGGCTTTTTGGCCGCGTGACATTTCAGGTGTGTCTACAGAGAAGGGATGAAACCATCACAGCAAATACGCCCGATGGGAATGGAAACTTTCCTTCTACTAAAACTCCTCACAATTCAATCTGTGACACAAGCTTACGTTTGACAAGAAGCTTTGCAGAATTCCAAAGATGAGGAAGCATTTTGGTTCACACACTCTGTTGTGTTCGCCCACGGATGAGAAGCAACCCTGGTTCCACAAACGGACTGAACTGGCCAGGGCAGACTATTGAGACCAGTGACTCTGCGTCTACACCCCACGCGGACTCAGCAAAAGTGATGTCAGGGACACAAACGAACTACAAGCATTCAGACAGCGCGACCGGTTCTGATCGTGCTGTAGTCCGCACCGCTCAGAGCGCCCGTCAGCCATGAGCCGTGTCACCCGGGACAACTCCAGGGCACAAACCCCAGGACAGCAGGGATCCAGGATGTGCTACTGCTCCCACTAGCACCCCAGGACCCGGCAGCACGCCCTGTGGGTCTACAGATGTTTGCTGAGTCCGTGCACCAGAGGCAGGAGCCCCGTTCTCAATTCCAGACCACAAGCGGACACTCGACGGCAGAAGGACGGCAGCACATGGTCCAGCAGACGACCTCCTTCCCGACACTTCAAGATCTTGGTGCCCATACTCCAGGGCCACCCCAACCCTTATGCCCTTTACCTCAATTCCGTGCTGCTCCCCCTCACTCTAGTTTTCCCAGATATTTTCAACTGTTGGCTCCTGCATGCTAAACACGAGCCTGTCTAGCGAGCTCCGACGTCTGTTCTCTGAAACAGACCCCGCCAGCCGCCTGGTCCTAGAGCTGGGGGTTCTCACACCCCAGAAGGACCCACTGTCTTCCCTCTGTACTCTCTGCGATTTCTCCCTCCTGCTCCTTAAACACGGGCACCAAAAATGTCCATAATACCTAGAAAAGAGAGTGACAAGACCCCCGAGATATCATGTGGCACATGCCTGACTCAGTCTCCGAGAGGGAGCACCCCAGTCCCCACATCTGCCACACAAGAACTCTCTAGGGGATTTTCTTGTGTCTGACTGAAATTTATTTTATGGTAAACTCATCTTTTAAAAGATAGTTTTATAAATAAATAAGCAAATATAAAAGATAGTTTTCTGTGAAGTTATATTATGAATGTACATACCCTTGCCTAAATTTTCTCCCCATGTTTCGTTATGCAAGTACATTCAAAAAATCATCTAACGTATTACTAAGGGGAAGACCACGTAGGAAGATTTGCAGCGTCACAGGAGCTGGGACACGACTGCACCAGTTAAGTGTGTCAAACTGCAAAACGCTGCAGTGTCGGTTTCTGTGTTCGGTCCCCCCAGTATCTGCGTTTAAAAACTTCTGACTCGCTGTGGTCAGGGAACCTGAAATACCATCGCGTGTCTACAGAGGGGGGAGGGCACTAGAATGATCTCCGAGCGCACCAGAAGGGAGAAGTCCCACGAGCCCCACAGCCGTGTAAGCACACGCTTGATGCCCTCCTTCCAGCCCCAGCACACCAGCCCCCACACTCTGGTCCTGACCGACCGCTCTCCTCTCCTCAGGCGAATGCTGCCCCATCCCTTATCTCACTCTCCTTGGCCTTCACCTTACTTTTGTCCCAAGCTTTACTGGGATATAATTGACAGTTAACCTTGCTCAAGTGTAAGGGATACATCCCAGTCCTGGGAAATGGCCAGCATTTCCGTCCCCTCATGCAATCACTCTTTTTCTGGGACAAAACCAGGCATTACTGGTCCCCGGTCCCTGCTGTAGCGCTGTTCCCGCAGCTCGTGCTCCTAGAGGTCTGTTCCCGCACACGCAGGTTTGTAGCCGCCGCAGGAAGAAAGGCTTACTTCAGTGCTCGATTCTTAGGACAAAATCTAAGCTTCTTATTTCCAGAACATTCCTTCTTTCTTTAAAGAAACCATGTGAGCAGCATGGAAATTACCAGATAGATGTCTTTCATCATAGCGAACTTCCCAAACGGCCCCTCGCTAAAACTCTTAAACAGTTTAAATCGCCTCTGACTGTCCCCTGCACGTCGCCGCAGCGCAGTCCCTCCGGGAGGCGCGAACACCACAGTCTCCGTGGAGAACACGGCGAGACTCAAAGTGACGCGGCACCCAGCACACTGCACGGGTTCGCATCCCATGACCGGCGGACGCTTCCCGCGAGGCCCTCCACAGCCCCGCAGGGAGAGCTGACCGTCCCCTCGCTGGAGCCCAGGCCTCACCTTACAAACAAGCCGAACTTCACACTCGTCTGTAACACCCCAGTGCAGGTACTCCGCAAAGTGAGGGCCTGGGGGAAAACGGGGAGAGATGGTTTTTTTAAGGGAAAGAAAAGGAAAGCGCACACACGCGTCTGTGCGTGTGCTTACTTGCATCTCTGAAAGCGCTTTCGGCAGAACAGCTGTGCTATGCGACGGGACGGGACGGGGCTGCGTCTGCACTCGCATGTCATTCACGCAATAAGTACCGAGCTCTGCCCCGCAGGAAGCTACAGAGCAGACAGTGGCCGTCCCCAGACGTCCCAGGTCCCAGCCCCCTGACACCGGCTCAGGAGGAGCTCAGAAGGCGGCGTCACGGGGTCCACGCACTCGTGACAGCTACTGGGAGGCCTGAACCCCAGCTCGGACTTCGGACGGTGCCCCAATTGCAGAGGTGACCCTGGAAAGCCATGTCACCGTGGGATGGCCAGACCCCAGGAGATGGAAATGTGTGTGTGGACAAGGGCGAAGGCAAGGAGAGTAGCCGACCGACCCGGAGGGTTGCATGGGGCGCGGCAGGAGTGAAATGCACGTCCCTGGGAAGGGCGGATGCAGCGAGCCCGCAGTCATGGCCGTCTGTCACATGGCTGCTCATCCAAGTCCCTTACACCAAGAAGAAATGAGGGTCTGGGGTCACCTCCATCTCAGCGGCAAACAGAGAGACGACTCAGTTAGCCGGCCGGCCCCTCGGCCACCCTGACCTTGTCCTTGACTCAGGAACAGGAAATACAAACAGTAATCTGTAGGTTCTGGGGCTTTTCAAGGTAGAAGCAAAACAAAAACTCAGATGAAAATAAATGTAAAGTGCAAAGAACAGAAAAATACCCAAGTTTCCACAGATGGGAAACGCCTGACTTCGTGATCATTTGTAACAGCGTTTACAGTCTGAATCTGCCGAAAGTACACTTGGAAACGCTCAGTCTGCTCAGCTCCTGGGGGCGAGCCCAGACCTACCTTGCTTCCTGAGGAATTCCTTCCTTTGAAATTCAGCCTCGTCTAGGACAGCCTTGAACGCTGAAGTCGATATTGAAAGGAAAAGAAATGAGAAATGTTTGAGTCTGTGTGGTCTGAGCAGCTCGTGGACTTCCTCTCACAGGCGCACAGACGCACGCGGGAGGGCGTACCATCTCCAATGAGAACCAGAGAAGACTGATTCTTGGCTTTTCCGTCATGTATCTGCACGGTGTAGGTGCCTTCGTTCTCAATCGTAAATCGGTCCATGACCATCTCGATAATGCCAGTAGCTTTGTCGCACTTAATTCTGTGTTTCTGGAAGCAATGGTGGAGGCAGGGAATTAATGCCCAGCGAGACTCCTTCCCCCGGTTTTGTCTCTGACTTTGACCGTCGCATCTACCACTATGCCCTAAGGGACTGTGACACCCACAAAAACGCAAAATGAGATTGTACCCGTGGAAACTCTCAGTGACCCGTGCATGAACCAAGGGACACGTGTGCCCACCCGGTGAGGCAGCCCGAGGGCTGTGCGGGAGTTGCCTCCTCCGGAAAGGCTCCAGCAGGGACGGCACACACCCGAGACCGGCAACCGGCACAAGGCAACTCAGGACATGATGAAAAGGCGGTGTGCCCGTCAGGGCACCCCTCACGGACTGTGAGACGGAGCTGGCCGGCAGCACCCCACCGTCAAGCACCATGCTGTCTGTGCTCTGAGGTCTCAGAACCGTGGCTTCAAGGCCACCGTGTGGACCAGGGCCACAGAAGCCGGGTGTCAGGTGCACAGAGACTTTCTGGAAGAGCATGCGTGTCCAGGCAAGTCTGGTGCCTTGCGTCCCCCTCGCTCCTGAGGCCCAAGTTGATGTGGCGTCTTTACCTCCCCTGCTCTGTTCCCTCCAGACTGGAGCAGGGAGGACCCCCTGGGAACTGCCCCAGGAGTAGGCAGGGTGCCCTTCCCTTAGCATCCCGGCTGCTCACGCGTCCCCTTCCAGGGCAGACTGCCGCCCCGTCCAAGTGTCCGCCCACTGCCTGCCACAAATCCTGCCGGACGGCAAGCCTCCAGAACCCGGACTGTCCTCACCCTTCCCACCCAGCGCCTGTGTGCCCGGAACGCAGTGAGGACCACAGAGATGTGTGTGGGATTCTCACTGATGAGTTCATCTCACCATCCGGGGCACCCCACTGGCTGTGGTTCCGACAACCGCACTGTAGTTAATTCCCTACCAACAGCATCTGGTTGGGGACACGTCCCCACACCACCGAGCCCATCCAAAGCTCAGCCTTCTCTCACACTCCGCTCTCTTGGTCGTGACGGGCTCACAGACACCAAATTGTTTCCTGGTGGCGAATGGACAATGTCTTCTTCCAGCCTTGGACCAGACAGTATCTGAAACGGAGCCAGGATCGCGGGGGCAGAAGAACCACATCCAAAGACTGAGTCATCTCAAAGGCAGGGAGTGTGCAGGCCGTGGCCCTGGGGCTCAGGGTTCTTCTCTCTGGTGATGGCTTGTGATGTCCCCAGGAAGCCGCAGGACGCTCCCTGCAGACTCTCTGTCTCCCTGTAAGCCCTGCAGGGTCTTCCCGACCTGAACCCTGGTCTCAGCCCTGCAGCGGGAGGCCCGGGGACCGGGATGAGCAGAACAAACACCAGTGATCTGTGGTCAGCGGGGAGGAAAGCAGGGCCACCCAGGGAAGCTCCGTTGCCCTCAGGAAGCACACTCAGCCTAGAATGCTCTCGTTCCTAAGAACGCAGAAAGAATGTCTATCTGCAGGTGATTTTACAGAAAACCTGTCAACAGAGGGAGGGAACAGGCGCTGTGCTATTTCCACGGCGACCTTCTGTATCTGAGCCCATGTTCAAGTTCAGCTTTCCAAGTGCCGCTGCCACAAGCATTCAGATATGAGCAGAAGAGCCACGTGGCCCCATCCAAGTGTGAGTTCACCTCCCCGAGCACCGGGCGCTGTTTCTAATCTCTTCTGCCTGACTTGGGAGGCTCCAGACGCCTCCTCCAGCTACAGACCTCTCTCCTTCCGCTGCTGGCCTCCATTTATCCCCCTGCCCGTGCTCGGCGTGGGCAACGGCAGGGCCAGCCTGGACTCCTTTCTGCCTTTCCAGACTCACCTCGGGCACCCCTACTCCGGAAACCCTCCTCGCCACCTCAGCCCTCCCGGCACTGTCCCTGAGCCCGGATGGCCTTGCAGGACTATTGGAAGACCACTGTAGCCCAGTCGCCTGGTGCCCATTCTGCAGCTCCGAGACGCAGGCCCACACGCTCCCGAGGGTCCCTACCTCTGGCTGGCTCTGGGGGACAATCAGAAATGATTTGTAAAATGCACGCAGGGCAGAGGAAGAGGATGACCGTGTTCCCAATGATCAACCGTGGCACTTCTGGTCCTGCCTGAGCCAATATGACATTGAGGTTTTAAGAGACGAGAACCCAGCCCCTGGCCTTGCCTTCCAGCAGACACCACCTTCACAGTTAGACATTCCGCTGCGATTTCACATATGTGACGCACACTATGCGGTCATAGACTGTGTCTGCATGGGAAACTGAGCCAGGAGCTTGGTCTGTGGGACACGAAGGAGAGACACAAATGAGCACACACCAGCCTCAGCCCACTTTCTGAGCGGGCGGTCACCGAGAAACGGTCCCGGTCGCAGAAGATGGCAGCGTGTGTCCTCCGGGCAGACTGGCGGTGGCGGCGGCCAGGCCGGCGGGGACCGAAGCGAGACACCTGCACAGACAAGTGCTTCTAGCTCGCTGCTTGCCCTGTCCTTCTGAGCGTTCACTTTTGACCACGGAGAGCAAATGTCAAATCAATGAGACAAAGCGCCGTTCTTACTGTCCGACCCACATGCAGGGACAGGACCCCGGGAGCTGCCCCCACCGGGTCTGGAAGTAAGAACGCGGGACTCTCACAGTCTTCGCGATACACTAGCTCTTCCAGTTCTCTCGGCTACGGCACTGCCGGGTCTGGGCAGGTTTGAGAAATTAATTAGGGTTCTTGCGATTGCCGTTATGTAGCAGGACAGAGCTCAATGATTTTACGGGCGCCATAAATACAGGCCTTTATGTGACTCACACAAAATAACATCAGTCTCCACCCCGGAAAAGTCACCTGCGGATCGCTAATTAAGCCGGTGAAATAGCACAGCCTCATCCCAGAAGGTCAGCCACGCAGCAAAGACGTCAGCGTTTAAAGTCAGCTCTACGCAGCAGGGAGGAAATGCCCATCAGAAGACCCTCCACAAATAAGCACGATTACACTAAATTCTTCTCCATCTCACAGCACGGCCTCTGCTTGAAGAGGGTTTCTCCAAGTCCTCGACCGTACGGCGCGCTCTCCCAGGGACAGAATGCGTGCCGCTGGCTTCCCCACAGCCAGAGGGAAACGCCTGTGTGTCCTCGATGGCCGTGGCTCCCTGTACCCCTTTCATGTCCGCTGCCGTCCCTCAGAGGTAAGACAACACACACAATCTTTGTCCATCCCGGATTTCTGCCCGACACCTGCTCCTCTAACCAGGTAAACCTCACCAAACAGCCGCGGGGACAAAGCCTGGACCAGAGATGAGGGGCCCAGTGTCGCTGAACTGGGAGGAGCCCTGTGTGGCCCTAGTGATTCCTGCATGTCAAGTGTCCCACGGACGTGTGGGCAGCGCACACGGACAAGGCATCCAGAGCCAGCAGGATGCTGAGTAGGCTGACGACACCATACACTGAATCCTGAGGGCAACGAGCAGAGGGGGTCAAGGCCCCTCACTCTCCAGTCAACACAAAAGGATGGGCCCACTGAGCAGGTTTTCCCTCAGCTGCAAATGCCAGCCGCTGCGCCGGAATTCGTGGACAATAAGTACACGGAAGCGTACTTGGTATTCCACGGCCAGAAAAGGAATATTTACAATAATGGTAGGACTCATCGCACACAATGAAAAGCAGACCCAGGGCAAGAGTGTTTGTATCGTAGCATTCTAGACATTGTGGGCAGTCCTGCCGCGCTCTGCCCAGATGGGCCACAAAAGAGAGCAGCCTAAAAGTTTAGGGAAGGTGTAGAAGCAGATCTCCCCGTGGATGCCTTCCGTGGGACGTGCTTGGTGAGCGGGGCCCGCAGACAATAGGGTAAGAATGCCCAACTTCGAAACCAGGGTCAAGAATGAGCAGGCCCGTCCGTTAAGGATATCCCGTGCCCCCCACGTCACCTGGACCTTTTCATAGCACCAGGCTCAGCGTCTCTAAAACAAAGTGACCGTTGTTTGGTTCTGGTGGGCCCGGATTTCAGGGACTCTGATCTCTCGTCTAACCCAGACCAGTCTCTGAACATGGCAGGACTCAGCCATCACACGTTCATCTCGCCAACCAGCTATGCCCCAATTTCTGCAGCTCAAAGGGGGATGAAAACACACCCAGGACCTGACCCGAAGTCATTGACCTCCCAAGGTCCTCCCCCGCCTCTCTGAACCCGGGGGTCACGCGCACGTGAGCTCACCTCACTGTCAGAGACTTCTCGGTCGTTAATAATAAACCGGTAGCTGGCGTCCGGTGACAAGTGCTCGGCCTGCAGCCAGAAGCGAACCTGGCCCTTATCAAAAATCTCATAAGCTAATTCTGATTTCAGAGGAATTGCTATGGGAAGAAGAGAAATCGGAAGTCAATAATGCACGAGTCGCTGTCGGAGAAGGGCTGCATGTTGGAGGAAAACATCAAGCCGGTTACGGAGGTTTTTGAGGATGTGAAACCCCGGAGTGTTGAATTGGATCATGAAAACCAGAAAACAAAAACAAACCTCAGGTGAGCCTGCTGGTGCAGGTAAAGCCCCGTGCCTCGTGGGCCGTGTGCTCACACTCCCGGCTCTCCCCGCGGACCGCGGCACACACTCGCATGCGTGTAACTCCATAACCGAAGACCCCACCTGACGACTTGCTGGGATTAGGATCAGCTATGCGAAACCCCAAATTCAAAACTCTCTCTATGCAATAAAATTTCTGCGAGTTGCATTATCAACTTGTGTTTGCTTCCAACGAGCAGGTGACAAGCGTGGAAGCTGCTCGCGTGAAAGGCAACGGTCGGCTCGCCTACGCACTCCCCACGAGCCCTGCGCCGTCGGCCTGCGAGCAGGCAGGGCCCGCGCTTACTTACTGGGGTTCTTGATTTCGCTGCTCAGTGTGATCAAACGTTCGAGCTCTAGAATTGAGAAAGATACGTGCATTGGTTTTTGACCCAGACATGCAGAAGTTCGTAAACAATCGCAAGTCTAACCCCGAGCAGAGATCTGGTACCACCAAGATTTAATTGCGTAAGAAATGCTAAGGAGGAGTGAAAAGGCAAACAGGATTTAAACCGCCTTCGAACGCTCTCTCCTGAGACCCTCGCCGTGTAATAACCCTGCGTGAAGGGGAGGGGTGGTGGGCACGTGAGGCAGAGCCTTGGGGACAGTGGGGCTGGGGGCAGGGGCAGGCTTTGCAGGGGGGGCTTTCAAGACACCCATTTCCAGACCCTCAAATTCCACACGAACTCCTTCCTAATATCGATCAGGCGCTGAGAGTGTGCAGGGGTCTGTGATTTTCCTTCCCTTTGCAAGATGTCCCTCAAAATGCTTTGCCCACCCAGGATTTCACTGTGCTGCATTACTGCCACAAGTTAAAAATAAAAATAAAACGATAAAAATAAACGCATCACTCTGGAAAGAGGCCCACAGGCAAGCCAAGAGACATGGAAGGTTCTGAGCCATTTCCTCCCTCCTTCCTTCCTTCCTTCTTAATTAGAACTTAGAAAAGAGATGGCGGTCACGAAGGTGTGTGTGATCACGCTTACTTGCACCGAAAAATGAGGTCAGACTTTTCCTGACTGGGTAGCTTGGCTTGACTTCCCTGTTAGGTCTAATGGTGGGAATTTCCATAAGTCAAATGAGCAAAATCGGCAGCTCCCAGGTTTTATCTAAAAGAGTTTTTAAAGTCCACATACATTTTAAAACATGCTGGGAGTTTTCATCCTTTGCAACTATTTAAAATTAGAGTGAAAATGTCACCTACAAACTTAAAACTGGTGCAGAGAAACAGAACACTTTTCAGGATTATGTAAGGATGTTTTGAGTTAAAACCAGAAGACCACTGAGTTAGGGTCAGAAATGGCAGCTTACAAGGCATTCGGAGCAGATTCTGGACCTGCTCCCGCCTGTCTCTGGACATGAGCATCCTGAGGACCCTGGGCAGCAGCGTCCACACGGACCCCCCCGCCGCCCTCCTGCTGGGTCTCGTTGAATCTGCACAAGCTTCCCCATCTACCCAGCGTCAGCTCCTGCCCTGCAGCGGCCTGAGGCATCAGCACAGGGCCTCCTGGCATTCGTCCCTGCCTCTCATCCCTGCCCACACCTAGTGACCCCCCGACTCAGGTGTCCTCGGGATCACACTCTCACCTGCCCCGCCCAACACACCAGCAGGGAACTTTGGGGTCAGCCCACCAGGTGCCAGGCCTCCCAGAAGACCCCGTATTTTAACAGGGGACTCTCGGCCCCTAGACAGCTCTAGAGACCCGGAGAACGCTTGACATCTGACCGAGCTGTCCCACACCACGGGGCTCCCTCTGCCTCACCGTGAGGCTGACCCTGACTGTGGGCCGGGTCCACCACAAGCACTGGACACAAAAAACTACAATCCCCAGCAGCACAGCGTCTGCCTCGTGAGCTCCGCTCACAGGCCAGGGATGCAGGTGCGTGAGTCCGCCCCGGACAGACCTGCCTGCCCTGGGCCCCCGGCTATGACCCGGCTCTTCTTTCTGCTGTCTCCTGTTTGCAAGAGAGCAAGAGATTGTGACTCTGCCGGCTGAATCTTACTTCACGCACAGAAAACATATATATTTTTTCTCTTACTGTCCTGACTCTTCCATGCTGGAAGGGAAGGGCAGCCCCCATCCGTGCTCTCACGCTAATCTCGTGGCCGTACCTGCCCATCCGCTCCCCTCCGCTTGCCAAGCTACTGAAATGCGCGGAAATCCACCTTGGGCTCTACGGGGGCGCTCCAGAAGCCCCGGCCCCGGCCTGGTGACGTGGGTGCCGGACGGGCACGAACGCCGGAGCGCTTGTTACACTGGTGAGGGAGCCTTCGCCTCTGCGATCGCCCCGCGCCCCGGCCCCCCACGAACAGGCGCCCGTCTCCTAAGCACGTCTTCTCCATGTTAGCATCAGTGTCCCCTGCCGGCCCCCGAGCCGGCGCGCTCCGTTGCCAAGCCCCTGACGTTACCTTCCTCATCCAAGGCGAAACTGGAGGACACTCCGTCCGTGTCACTCACGGACACCGAGTAGGTGCCCAGGTCCCCTTTGTCCGGGTTTTTAAAGTACAGCTTCGAGCTAGAAGGAAGAACCGCGGGGCACATTACGTGTCTGTCGGCGTCCCCGGCGGCCCCCAGGCTGGCCGCGAGGGGACTTACTGGTCTCCCACTGTCTCGACCCGGAACTTCTGGTCGTCCACGAGCTCCTCATAGGCTTTGCACCACGTGAACTGGGACGCGTCCGTCATTTCTGGGCAGTCGAAGCTCAGGTAGATGTTGCCTTCCTCGTCCACGCCGGCACTGATCTCCTTCGTGCCTGCGGAGAGGGCAGGGAGCGCCATGTCACAAGCACAACGTCCTGGTCCCCACCGAGTCATCGGCTTCCCCTGCACTGTCCCCTGGGGCACTGAGTGGGATGGGACCCACGGGAGGGCAGATGCTCCCGAAGCAGGTGGCGGCTGGAGTGGACAGGGTTTTAAGTCGTCACGTCTCCATCTGTTCCCGTCTCCACATCCAGTCCTGCTATAGAGGACATGTTGGCCGTAAAGACCCTCCTTCTCCCCGAAATCTGACCCCTGGCCACTGGGAGGGCCCTGGGCACCCCCGATATTACGGCATGTGGCCTCCTCCCTCTGCCCTCCTTCCGCGGGGGGAGGGGAGGGAAACTGCTTGTCCCTTCTGACCAGCTGGAGGTCGGCCCCACACAGACCCGTCAGAATCTGTCCCTGAGAAAGCAGAGACTGGGGAGGACCCATCGGCCTGGGCAGGCACAGACGCCATCAGTTACGGTGAAGGCAGAAGCACAGAGCTCCAGCTGCAGAGGATGTGAGGTCAGTCCCCAGAGAGAGGAGCAATGAGGGAGACAACACGGTCTCAGAGTTCGCGGACCCACCACTCCTTCCCCTCGTACCCTGTGAGCTGCCGTCACCCTCGGAAGCACTTTCCGCTGACGTCCCTTCCGTGGGCCTTCACCACTTGCCCCCAAGTTCCCGACCAACAGCTTTCTTCTGACTCCCTGTCAAAATTCAGCCATAACGAGAGAGACCATCGTCATCTCCGCGTGCAGTCTTACTGCTCCAAATGCGGACCCCACCGACTGTGCAAATGGCCTTGGAGGCCACAGTGTGACTCGGGGTGCCGGGGCCGTGCAGGGCTGGAGGACAGCCTATCCTGTCTGCGGCTCAACACCATGGGCAAGACGGCAGGAGCCGGCCTCCCTGCATCACGCACACAGACATGCGCACCCATTGCCCACGCCTGGAGGCCCTCAGCCTCCCGCCGTCCTCAGCAGCCACACAGTCACGTCTCACCTGGTCGGGCCTCCACGAGCACCGGCTCAGACACGTCCGATGGCCTCCCCACCCCGCTGGCGTTCACGGCCCGGACCCTGAAGACATAGGTCTTGCCCTGGTGCAGGTCACAGACCTGAAAAAGACAGAGACCATGTCACGTGCTAATCGATGAGTGAAAAGGACTTTTCATTCTTCACATTTTACCATGCACATGCCCCTTTTCTGGAAGAAGGAAGAGCTTTGCACAGTGAGCTGGAAAAGCGGAAGGTGAGACAGACGGAAGGTGAGACAGACTCACACTCATTCACAGTCTGACTTAGCAAGAAGAAACAGACTCTCTTCCATGTTGAGAGAGGCTTCCTTTCTCCTTCGCCTATTTGAAAGCAGAATTAAAATCATATATCCCGCTGGCAGCCGAGCGTTCCTAGTCAACATAATGCTATGGGAGGAAGCATTACTTTAAATGTGATTTGTAACCGGGCCAGAGTTCCCATCGTTTGGACACATCAAAATTAAGTCGTTCTCTCCTTGCACGTGTGCAGCTTCTGTGAACCATGATCTGTGCTGATACGTAAAATACACACCAGCTATTTTCTCAGTCACTGATTGGACCAGATCTCTGGAAGCTGATTAGTTCACTTGGTGTGGATCAGAAGCTGATCTGGTCTCGCAGGGTTGGACAGCTGCCCAGAGGATGCAGCCATGCGCACGACCAGGTGTGGGCTTCTGGTCAGCGGTCACCGTCTACACCACACCACAGAGCCCACAAGCAAGCAGGCAAATCCTCTGCAGGAGGGCAGCGGGGACAAAGAGCCAGGACGGGTGGCTGACCCACCCGGGGACGGGAGTCACAACTGCCCCAGGGAGGGGTCAGCTGTCGATGCTAAGAACAGAACCACTGGGAGGACAGGAGAGAGGAACGTGCATACGCCCTCCTCTCAGGCATCTTACAGCTGCACGTGCACGTGCGTCTACGCGCGCGACTTCTACGAGCAGTCACGAAGGACACGGGTACAATACAGGCCTGACCGTGGACACACAGCGGCCATCGCCCCCACGGGGACCGTCCACAGCGCCACACGGGATGGTTTGAGCTGCTTGAGCGGCCGGCCTGGCGGCGTTAAGTCCATCTGCAGGAGGGACCAGAGAACCCGTCCCAGGAGGGTGGGGGACACGGGAGGGAACAGCGTCACCTTCAGATAACGGTTGGCGGTTGCTGCCTCGTTCACGGTGCTCCAATCCCCAGAGTCCTCTTCCTTATAGTCCACGAAATAGCCCGTGATGGGGCCACTGCCGGAGTACACGGGGGGCTTCCACAGCAGGACCAGGGACGTGTCTCGGACCTCACAGAACGTCAGATCATAGGCAGGACCTGAAAAGGCAGACGTAGTCGGCCGTGTGTGCACGCACCAACCCCGGGCGTCTGCTGCCGCAGGACACACGACTTCATCGGCTCCCAGACCTCACGACTCTACGTATCACATCGGCCTTCCTCACGCATGTCCCGGAGAACGTATAGAGCGCGGAGAGGGGACAGTCGGGCCAGCGTCTGGGGACCGTGGGCACCTTGGAGTCACTTGTGAGTCCCTGTCAGCACTCAGGACCAGTAGGTGCGGCTCACAGAGAGAGCAGGTGCACAGACCAGGGACACGCGTGTCACCCGCACCCCCGCCTGACACACGCCTGCTCCTCGAGCCCCAAACACATCACCTGCTCAGACCCTGGAGCCTTCCACAGGGGGCAGAGCGGACTCCCCGGGTGGGAGTCGGGCAGAGTGGCCTCGGGCAGCAAAGGGAAAATGCGCAGGGGCTGTGCCTGAACTACGTCATCCACATCTTCAGGAGTTGCTAAGCCCTTTGTGGGGAGCCCCAGAAAGTCTCTGGAAGTCGGGAGAGCGCTCCTTCCACTGGCTGTTCTAAGGGGTCCAAATTCATTCTGTTAAACAAGGACCACTCAAAAGGAAAGGAGGGAAAAGACACTATACTCTGCGCACAAAATAGCTTCAACTTCGGTTTTGCTCAAAACAGGAGTACTTTACCCGTCCCATTTAGATTCCTGACAGACAAAGGCAACCAGTGAAGACCCAGGTTCTGAGAATTGATGAAAACAGACTTAAAACATAAAGTCCTAAGGCAAGCAGATTAGCAACTATCCTACGTTTTTGAACTAGAGGCCCCCAGGTCCCCCCAGGGTCTGGGAGAACCGGACCTCTCACACTGGAACCGCACTGTCACACTCTGTGTCGTCTCGCGGCCAGCACCAGCCCCTCCTGCCCAGGGCCGCCTTCCCTGTCCCCTCACGCAACCCCACTGACCACCCCACGCTCGTCACCACTCAGCCTCTGCCGGGGGACAGGGCCACCTCGTCCGCAGCTGTGCCCCATGCCTGGCACAGGGCGGGACGCCCTAGCACGCGCAGACAGAATGCCCACTAGTTCTGGGGCTCGTGACCTCATGACACGGAGGGCAGCTCCATGGTCCAGGAAGGGCCTCTCACCAGGCTCGGGCATGGTCCAGGCCTCACACTTGAAGAGCTCGCTGGGGTCCGATGGCTGCCCGATCCCGGCCAGGTTGACGGCAGTGATTTTGAACTCATAGAGTGAGCCTTCTGTCAAGCCCTCCACCTGTGGAGATGCATATAAATTAACACAGGAAGTAAAAAACCACGTCACCATCTGCCTGTTGGAGGAGTCACGACCGACTCCTAGAATGAACTGTGAGGGTGGGGGCTGGGCCAGTAAACTGGACGGTGCAGTCCCAGAGGGCTGCGAATGCAGCCGCCATGCTGTGGTTGCTTAGGGAACCTGACCACGTTGTTTCATTCCTCCCGTCACCGTGCCTACGAGGATGGCACAATGACCCCCTCGACAGCCCATCTGAGGCTCATGGAGAGGAAAGCCACAGAGAGTGTGTGGAATAGCAGGTGTGGGGGTCTGCCCTTAAGCCCATATCCCTTCTGCAGAATCCCCAGCTGGAGCCCGAAGCCAGACTAGCCTAGCTGCGTGATGCCCTACAACCCGTCACCGACCCCCAGCACACGGAGAGGCGGCCCTCAGGTCACGCCTGCGGCCACATGAGGGTCTGTGTCCCAAAAGTACAGGGAAGGCCTTGACCAGAGCCCTTAGCCCTGCCCCACTGCATCCAGGTGACACCACCTCCTGGAAAAATAGAGCCTCAAAAGCAAGTGTTTGAAGTCAAGAGTCCCATTCCTTGCAGGACGGAGCTCACATCTCGGCAGCAGCCGGCATTCTGAAAACAAGAGGGTGCTTCTCTCGGGAGCCAGGGCCCTCGTCCAGAACAGCTCAGCACAGCGGTGGGGCTGACCGTGCATAGATATCGGTAATGTCGCACACACACACGCACCAACACGTGCATCACACAGTCACACACACATGCGTGTGTACGGGCTCCCACACACGTGCGCACATGCATGTACACAGACTCACACGTGTATGTGTGTGCACGTGCACACACGCATGCACACAGAATCGCTTACACATGCGCAGACAGGCACACGCATACACACGTACAGACTCCCACACATGTGTGCGTGCACATGCACCAATGTGCACACACATACACACACGCACGCACACATGCCTGTGACCTAAACCACACAAAGGAGCAGCGGAAGGCTCAGGGAGGCGGAGAGAAAGCCCGTGGCTGGGGAGGGTTTGCCCCTGGATTTGATCCCAGATATTCCTACTCTAAGTCGATGTTCCTTCTCCTCTCTCTGCCCGGGCAGAACGTGTATTTGGGCAAGTGACTCGCTCAGAGGCTGCACACACAAGTCTCTCTGAGCAGAACCGTGAGGAACAAGCCATGCGCAAGGGTGTTCAGACGGAACACCAGCTAAGCACGGACGCACCAGCCCGGTACAGCCACGCAGTGACGGGCTGGGGGCCTGGGGCTGCTCCCAGCAGGGACACGACCCCCCACACCACCCGCTTCCTTGCCTCTCTACCTCTCCTGCGTCTCAAAAGAAAATGCTTCCTCAGGTCCAGTTCTAGAGCTTTTCCCACGAGGCTGTGAAGTTTTCTGAACCCGCCTGTGTGTCGTGTCACATTATCTAACGCCCTTGAACTCTGAGTCACGATTGAAGGACTCTGCCCAGAATGGGAAACCACCCAGCAAAAACCAGTGGGCCCATAAGAACCAACCGTTAAGATCCTCTCTTTGACGGGAGAAGAGTTGATCTCGTGCCAGTTCTTATGGTGAGCCTCGCGCTTGTCTATGTAGTAGCCGAGGATGGGTGCGCCCCCGCTGAATTTGGGCACCTTCCAGCCAAGGGTCATGGAGTGGCCATCGCAGTTCAGAAGCGTGACCCCGTAAGGATGCGAAGGGACAGCTGCAAGGACACACAGCAGGAAGGTCACCCCAGTCTCTGCCCCATCCTGCCTAGGGCCGCTCCTCCTCTGCAGAGGGGCCCCCAAACCTCAACCATGCCTGCATGTTTTCATCTCTTCCTTTAAAGACAGTGACTCTCGGTCCTCTCTACTCACTGCTATTCCTAAATACTTCCCCCAGGAAATCACACACACACACACACACACACACACACACACACACACACACACACATCTTCCAATATTTCAACAACACAGGAACGATCCATTATTCAAATCTGGCCTGGGTGGTTGAAACAACAGATTTTCCCCCTCCTCTAGGGAAAACTTCCAGGAGGAGCTTTCTTGTGACATCCATGAAGAATTACAGCCGTTATGGACATTGGGGAGGGTATGTGCTATGGTGAGTGCTGTGAAGTGTGTAAACCTGGCGATTCACAGACCTGTACCCCTGGGGATAAAAATATATTATATATTTATAAAAAAATAAAATTTAAAAAAAAAAGTATTACAGCCGTGCCCCATGACCAGAGATGCTGCACGTTACTGCCCAGCCAGTCTTAATTTCCCACATCAGATCAGTTCAAGTGAGTATGAATTCACATGAGTTCGTTTGGAAATGGACCATCTTCTCCAAGGGCCTGAGGGACAGTGTGCCTCTGTTCCCCGAGCTCTGGGCCCAGCTCCAGGTGACCTGCATCTGGTCATTCTCTGTTACCCAAGAAACAGGTGACCGGGGAAAGACCTGTTCCCATCACAGAATAAAACTGTAGACAACTGCTTTGTTGTAAGTAGGAATGGTAATGTTTGGAAGTCCCTCCTGGGTAAAACTGACAGATCAGAATAATGACCTACAAACAAAAGAATGATTTTGTGCTATACTGACCACCTAAGTAGTATCAGATTGGGCACTGTTTGGTTGTTCCCTAACATGACTTTATGTGTTGTTAGGAGAGAAAGTTGAACTTCTGAAAATGCGATAATAATTTAATTAGAGACAAAAGTAAATAAAGAGCAAAACATTTCTCTCAGGAATGAAAGGCTATCAGTATGACTGAAAATAAGCAGCATGTGACATTCGTGCCCCAAATGTCCCAGGGCATGTGTTTGTCATGTATGTAGCCCATTTTGTATGAAATCACCAGGGTGACAATCACAACACTCATGGCCCCAGAGCCCACCTCTGAAATTAGGTCCCAAATTGTTTTATTTGACCAAAATCATTTTTAACAATAACCATTTATGAACAAAGCCACAGAGTTCACATCAACATTTGGAATTCTCTGGGATGACAAAAGCCCCTTGAACTAAGACCAGCTGGAAAGGCCACTGATGTTTTTCTAGGTTACCAGCAACTTCGAAAGAGATGTTCATCCCAAGAGCACGCATGTCAAGGTGGGCACACACGTGCAGGGACATGTGACCTGCCATGAAGCCGTGTGTCCTCAGTGTGTGCCCTGCTGGCGTTTCATCTCTCCTCCCTCAGCCCCATGTTTCCAAGACATGCGGCTGGTGGATGAGAGCCCTCCCAGAACAGCATGTTATCGCCACCGCGAGCATTTATTCCCGTGGAGCTTATGAAGGCCCTTGGTTACTCACTGAGGGGGGCCTGGACCTTGATGACGTCGGACTCCTGTGAGTTCTCGCTTGTGCCGACAGCGTTGACGGCCTTCACCCGGAATATGTACTGCTCACCGGTTGTCAGGCCGTGCACCACAAACCTGAGCAAAACACCAGTCAGGGGCATGACCATGCGCCTCAGCCTTTCCCTTTCTCCTCCAGCAGAGTAAAAATCATGAGAATACTCCAAAAATTTTTTCACTGGGACTAGAAGGAACTTGAGTAGTTTGAGTTCTTTATATATGTATGCTATATATCCACTTTCCATTTCAATTCTAGTTAATGGATGCAAATCAACACACAGGGTCAGCAAGGAAGGCCATGATGCCTGGTTACACGAGGGGCAGGAGTGGCACAGGTCTGAGGGTACAGAAAGCAACACCCACAGATCCTCTCTAGAGGTCACTGTCTCTGTGAGACAGCTGTCCCAGCTGCAGAATGGGACCATGGTCCCCACCTCCCAGCATCACTACAAGCATCAAGTGGGAACCCGCGCAGGAGGAGCTCAGCAGAGGCCAGCACCCCGTCTGCGTGAGAAAGTCTGCTCCCCTCTTAGAGCCTGCAGACCTTTAGTGACCATTTACAAAACTCCATCTTGAGAATGCTGTTTTTAGGTTTTTGTCCTGAGATCTCGTTCTGAGTCTGCTGCCCGTGGATTTGAAACATCTAACCATACTGTTCTCAGTGACATCTCTCCCTTCCTAGCCATGGCTTTTCCCAAGTTTCGTTTGTTTGTTTTTAAGTAAATTAAAAAGGGAAAGATGGCTGAGCCATCGGCAATAACCCATCCACAGTGAAGAATCTGACTGCTGCCTCTACGTGCCTGAGAAGCATACCCTGGAGAGCACCTACTAAAGTCAGACGTCCTGCACATTCGGCAGGAGCGGGGGGGTAAATGGATCCTGGGGGCAAGGATGCTCCTCTCCGCCCAGCACGAGCTGACTTCCCCACCCCCGCCCCGCATAAGAGAGGGGACAGTCCCCCACTTTGTCTCCGTCAGTAGCTGGAGCAGAGGACTGTCATTCATGCAAAGCCTTTTTTTAAAAGTTTGAAAACTCAATATGGAAAAATAAAACACCTCGTGAGTCCTGGCTGCTGTTTTAGCTTTCCTGTTGGAAGGTAAGCCTTAACTGATAATAACTCCAGAAGGACCAAGGTTCTAGAGTTCTCTCATCAACATGCTAACCATTCCAGCCCCGTGCTCTCAACCCACTCATCGGCTTTCAAGTCCTGGCCCCTCACGAGCAGGAAAGAAAACAGACACCCATGGAGGAGCCTCACGGTCACGTCTGCCGGGGTTCACGCTACTCTGAGGGCCACATGCCTCCCAGCTGTCATGGGTCCTTCCCATACAGTGGGTCTGGGGCCCCCCGCACCTGTTGTAGCCAATGGGCTTGTGGTTGCACGGCTCCCACACATTGGACCCTGCCACACAGCAGTCCACGTAATAGCCCAGCAGGTCCTCCTCGTGCTTCGGCCTGTCCCACTGTACTACAACCGATGTCTTCGTGTTCCGCGATGCCAGCACCCGGCCCGGGGCAGAAGGGACCGCTGTGCAGAGGAGGTAGAGTGAGGAACCGTGAACAGTGTCTCAGTTCCAGAAGCTGTACCCAACAGCCTCAAGCCCTTTGTCCACAGGGAAGGGCTCCCCAAAATCGGACAAGGAGGGATGAGCAGCAGAAGTGGGCAGGGGACTGCCACCCGGGGCACCCTGGAGTTGCTGGACTGTCTTCCCAAGTCCCACCTGACTCACAAGGAAAGGAAGGACAATCACTCGGTCTCCTGTACCTGCCCCCCAGAACCATTAAATAGCACCTTCTCATGCACACATGCTTTAGCTAACAGGACAGTAACAACTTTAAGAAAATAAGACATACTTCCATCAGATTGGCCGGAATCTGTAAGGGGATTTAAAACCCAGTCATGATCTGACCCTGGATATTCTCCACAGGGCGATTCCAAATTTCTGCAATTCCCTACAGCATCTCCAGGGCAGGAAATTCAAGCCACATGGACAAGAAACTCCAGTGAGTTCAAAGTTCTCCAAAAAGCAACCAATGCCTAAAAATATTTCTAACCCATTTGTTAGTTCCATAAAAATAAGATGGAACTTTGGAGAAATGCTGAGTAGCCATCAACATGGCAGAGAGACATCCATCCTTTGTCAACTGAGACTTCAAGGCATTTTGGCTCATAGGCAACATTAGCTGTCTTTTTCAACACAACAGAAGGGCATCTGGTGTCCCTTACTCAGGGCCTGTCCCAAGCCGTGGCCGCTTACCAGCACGGCCGTACTCACCAATCATATCCTGAGCCTGGATGGGCACGGTGATCTCTGACGGGTCGCTCAGGCCATGCTTATTGGCTGACAAAACCCGGAACACATACTGCTTCCCATCAGCGAGGTCAAACACGGCATACCGAGGGGACCTCACGGCTGTCTGCGCGTTGACCCGCTGCCAGGTCCCACTCCCAACCACGGACTGCAAAGGGACACAGGATTTACATGAGGAAGCTAGAGCTCCCCAAAGGCGTGCCAAAGGCATGTTCTGCTCTAGCTGGCCAAATTAATCTCCAGGGATGTCCAGGCAGTGAAGCCCATCCCCGGCCATCAATAACTCTTTTCTGAATTTTATAAAAAAGGAAACCAGTTTGGAAAAGCAGATGAAAAAATTACCCAAAGCTGGAAACACTTACCAGTAAAAATTTTACGTGACAACAAATAAATTTAAAAAACCTAGGGGAATTTATACATAGGTTGCAGTTTTAGTAAAGTAGAATGAACTATAAGGGATTAATGATAATTTGGGGTATTTATAAAATCCCATCATACTCAGCTGGTCTCATTTCAATTTAAAATTTTCACTATTTTAGGGATACCTGTGTGTCCCTGTCAGTTAAGCCTCTGACCCTCAATTTCAGCTCAGGTCATGATCTCGGGGTCGTGGGACCGAGCCTTGTGTCAGGCTCTGTGCTCGGTGTGGGGACGCTGGAGATTCTCCCTCTCCCTCTGCCCCTCCCCCAGCGCTCCTCCCACTGAAATAAATAAATAATTGTTTTGAAATACTAATAAATACACAGAATAAAATGTTCACTATTTTGCAGCTATCATTGTAGTATTAAGATAACAGCAATCTGTATAACGGGCTGTACTAGCATGGGACACATCATGATTCCTTCCTGTGCTTGAAGACGCAGTCGCTGGCATTAGCTGGAAAAGGTCCCACCAGATGAGGGCAATTACACCATTTAGCTAAATGTCACCCAGGAGACAAACTGTACCTATGACACATCAAGTATATAAAAGACTATAAAGAAAAAGACCACAAGTATGTGTATCCCGGGTTGTGAAAGGGAGGGGTGTGGCAAGGCGGGCTCACTGGGTGATGGACACTTGGGAAGGCTTGGACCGAGCAGGCCATGTTACACGCGACGGGGGACCCACAGACCTGCACCTCTGAAACCGGTAATACATTCCATGTTAACTAACTGGACTTAAATCTTACAAAAGTCCTGTGTGTGCAAACACGTTTCAGTAGCCGCGCGAGGAAAAAAGTCGATTTTGAGTGTCCGGAAAAAATGTGTAATGACTACTTCAAAGGACGGAAGTATCGGTGATTCTCGTTTTATTCCCCAAACGTCTCTGCACCTTTGCTGCAGGGTTAATTTTCGTCATCTGGTGTTGCATCACTGATAATTACTCGAAAAGCCTCCGTCCCATGTTTCGCTTCCCTCTTCCCGGTGGGGACGTAACCCCTCTGTGAGGGGATCTTGAGTAGTGAGAGCAGGTGCACGCGGGCCCCGGGGACAGCGGCCAGGACTGGGAAGTCGCCCCAAGCGACCCCGGCTTCCACAAGTCAGGGCCGCACTTGAAGCCTTCTGCTGTTGCGGCAGAAGCGGAGTCACGCTCTTGGAGCTGACCCAGGAGGCCCCCCGTGCTCTCCGTCAGCGGCACACGCCGCTGGGCTCATCGGGGAAGGGGAGCCTCACGCCAGAGGGTGGCGGGCGGGGAGGGAGCGGGGGACTATCAGGGGCTTCCTGTCAGGCTTCTAGAAGCCCGAGCGAGGCGCGGGGGGCTCAGCGAAGTCAGGAGCTGCTCATGAGAACCGCAGGCAGGAGGACGGGGCGCAGGTCCGGGGGCTGGCAGGGACCCACGCGGGGACACCTCCAACCACAGGAGCACGGGTGAGGCACCGCCGACCCGGCCTCAAGCAGAACTCTCCCGGGAGATGACCCCTGGGCCTCGGCCGGGAGAGAGCAGGCCGGGAGGCGTCCGGGAGCCCACCGGGGGCACAGAACGTCCAGCGACCCTGCACGGGGCCTTACGGGGCGGGACTCACAGCGGGGGCTGCCGTGCGGACCACCTGCTCAGGGATGCGCCAGGCACTGCCAGGGCCTCGACGCTGCGCGGCAGGGCCCACCCGCTCTCCCCTGGCCTCACATGAAGTGGAGATGGAGGAAAGCACATCCTGGCGCTCCTTCTGGGCCCTGGGAGGAGCTAAGGCACCCAAAGAGCACCCTGGACGGGCTGCGGATGCACCGACCCGGGAGCAGACTGTGACACAGCGAGACGCGGCCGAACCGGCCTGCACCCGGCAACCCCACTCAGCGTGGCTCAGCGCCGGGCTCGCCCGGGCTCTCACGGGGCTCGCTGCTTCCTGGGACCGCCGAGCACCGAGGCTCCCCGGGGGCCGCGCCCGCCACTTCCCCTCCTCCTGCCACACGCGTGGTCCGTGACTCCCTACGGCGGGCAGCCCGTGGCCGAGCCGAAGGAGACCCGGGGTTCTGCAGGCGAGGACCGGGTCCCGGGCCTGGAGCAGCAGGATGGACTGAAGCAGCAGAGCCCGAGCGTGCAGTGCGGATGTCACTGTGCTCTCGCTGCCTGTGCGTGTGTGCACGCGCGTGTGTGCCTGTGCTTGTGTGCACGCGCGTGTGTGCCTGTGCACGTGTGCACGTGCATGTGTGCTTCTTTCCAGGGGTCCGGGCTAGTCCTCAAACCACCGATGCGATGGCCGCAGCCTCCGAAGCGAATCCCTGTACAACACCGCCACCACGTGGCCACATGGCTTATTACAGCCATCTGCCCTGCTCCCCAGGTCTCACGCGGTCCTCAAAATCTGCGAGCTAGAACGTGTCCGCAGGAAAGAACTTACCAAGCCCCGTTCTGGTAGGGGCGCCAGAGCCGGAGACGTGAAGTGACCCACTTGTTCCCACGAAGGCTGCAAAGCCAGGACCCGGACCCTATCCCCTGATGCTCACATGCACGACCCGGGTGCCCTCCTGTCCCCAGTAAGGAACAGCGGTCAAGTCTTCGGTGACTGACCTCACGGTTGCTCATCTCTAAAACCCATGGAGTAGCACAGTGTGAAATCCTACAGAGAGCTGCTGTGTCAGGACATGCGACCGCAGAATACCTTCTCGATGAAATACATCAGCGGCTCCTTGCCACGGGGAGCAGGTGGGTCCCAGCTGAGGACGACATATGTTCTGCTGATTTCTGAGGCATGCACGTTGGTGGGAGGCCCTGGGATCTGAACCTCGCCTACAAGAGTGACAAACTCTGTTAGCACTGGATGAACCCCAGGTCACCCCGTTCACTGGGGCCTGTCGTGGGGCGTCGCCCCTTGGGTGTGCTACCAGGCGCTAGGGACAGGCACGGCAGAGCTGTCCTTTGCTTCATTTCTATTTTGGGATTTAGAGCCAAGTGTTGTTCCCAGCCAAGTAGAATGCACTGATTAAGATTACCTCATTATTTTTGTTGCTAACATGAGCCAGTCCATTAAAAAAAAAAAAAAAATCTGATGCAAAAATCTTCCAGAGTTTCAGCCAGAAGGGGAGGAAGAAGATTCACCCAGAAAAACAGGGCATTTGACCAAGACTGGAGCTCTTGCTGAGCTGGGAATCTGTGCAGAGAAGGTTCGAGTGGTCTGTGTTCTGCATTACAGAGCCTTGTGGAATGAGATTATCCTTCCTCTAACGGCCTCTCCAGTTAAGGTTGCGCTCCTCATACGCCCTCACAGCGTTGCAACTGTGGTCAGCCTCCAGAGCACATGGTTTCTCCCTCCCTAAATGGATCTGTGCCACGTTCCCAAGCACAGTAACCTACACCTATACGTTTGAAATTCTGGAGTGGCAGCAATCAGCCCTTTGCAAATAACTAGGAGGAAACATTTGCAAGCAGAGATGTCTGCTCTACCTGTCTCATGACGCACATCGTGTTTTAATATGACTTAAGGGGTCAGGGGCATCACGTTTGGAGAGGAGAGCTTTTCCTACGAGGTGGAGGTTTTCCAGACCCACAGTCCCTGTCATTGCAATACAAACTATTACGAGCTTCCAATTAGATTAGCACATGATTAAAAAGGTTTGAACGTCCCTAGGACATCTCAGCCCTTCTCAATATCCAATTGCTCCCTGAGGACTGTGCCGCGGGCACAGCATTGAACAAGCCCATGGAGACAACACAAACAAGCCTGGTTTTATTTCCCAGGAGTCCCGTTACAGAGCATAACCCATTTCACAGGTCCCACAGGCACGGAAACACAGCGTGGCCTAATCTAGGAGCATTCTGGCAAGTGGGTCAGGTTTCAAACAAGGAGTCAGACTGTCTCCAGGGAAATGCCAGTGAGGGCTTGGTGGGGCGGGGCCTCCGGACACCCAACAGGCCTGCACTGGACCTGCTGTGTCCACACCTACAGAGATGCAAGAGAGAAGAGGCAGGAAATTGTCCTAGGACGATGCATGGTGAGTCCCCAGGGCTGAATCCAATTTCCTTCCGAGGTGCTGGAGGGCGTGAGAAGCAGACCCAGGGACCTGAGGGAAGCTAGGCAGGTAGTAAGGACAGCGAGAACAGGCACCTGAGTGCAGAGCTGCCTTCCAGATCTGAGCAACTTGCTGTTTCCAGACCCAGCCCAGATTCCAGGCCTAGAGCAAGAGAATAAGAAGCCTTTCCTTTGCACTGGGGAGGGAGGAAGAGTCAGCTTTTGTCAGCAGGGAGCCCCTGGTTGGACTCAGGGACTCGAGGCCTGGAGCCTGTCAGGATTGCCCCAGGCCACACAGCAGCAGGAGGCCTGGAGATGCACAGATGACCCCAACCACGGACAGAAGAGGCAAGGGCTCGGAGGGCCCCAGGGGGCAAGGAGAGGCCAGGGACACAAGCTCATCTGTGCTACCAACCCCCCAACAGCTGAGAGGAGAACGCGGACAGACAAGCAAATGAAAGCAAACGAAGGTGCCCTGCGGGAGGACAGTCGGGTAAGCATCCAGTTGTTGGTTTGGGCTCAGGTCGTATTCTCAGGGTCATGAGATTGAGCCCCAGGTCGGGCTCCGTGCTCGGCCTGGCATCTGCTCGAGATTCTCTCCTTCCTCTGCCCATCCCCTCACGCATATAAATAAATCCGAAGGAAGGAGGAAGGAGAAGAAGAAGAAGGAAGGAAGGAGAGAAGGAGAGAGGGAGGGAAGAAGGAAGCAAGGAAGGAGTAAAGGAAGGAAGGAAGGAAGGAAAAAAGAAAGCCACCATGAGAGGCAACTCCAAATATGTGACCTGGGAGATATTCCCCGTGGACCAGGTGCCTCTGAGTGACAGGTGCTGCCCGAGACTCTGCTTCGGAAGTCTCTGGACCTCTCTGGACCCCGCTCTCACAAGCCACATCCGTATGGGGTGAAGATGGAGCTCAGAAAGCCGCAAGCTTTCCCTGGGATCCCTGGGCTGTGGAGAGGCAGGACAGGGGCCCAGGCCTCCATCCCCCAATTGCAGATCCTGCCTTTTGTCCTACCTGCCCAAAGACTCCACAGCCGGCTACCAGGAGATTTTTCTCTGAGTCACAAAAACACAAACTGTCTTGGGAATTTTTAGACTGCCCAGGTTGACAGAGCTAAGGAGAAAGCGCATGTGTCATGGGCACCGCACCGTCTGGAGCACACTCTACCTTCTACACAGCTGCCACTGCCGGCCCCCCAGCCCCGGACACCTGGACGCGGAACTAGCAGAGGGAAACTGGGCTGGCCGAGCGCGACAGAAGCCTGCTCTGGCCAGCCCCACAGCAGAGTGTGCATTTCTCAAGGGACCAATGCAAGAACGGCTGCGAGAGTCGGATGACATTCAGAGAAGAGCCCTGACGGTAATTAAAACCTTTGAGGAGGACATAAAAATTAAACTGATCGGAAAAAATGAGCAAAAATAAGTAAATAAAATAGCAGAGGGGTGATTTTTTTTTTTCTAGCCAACAAAGGAGTGTTCCTTTTCCTTAAAATGAACAGCATTTATCAGTCCTTTTCTAGCACAAAAAGAAGCAGACGGGCCTCCACAAAGAAGAAAGGTGAGTGATGGGAAGAAATTCCTAACAACATGTGCTTGAACACAGAAATGGGTTGCTTGAAAGCATCAGGAAATCCCTTTTCTCTAAGGACTTTTTTTTTTAATTAGAAAAAGCATTTGTTGTTGAAAGTAAAGTAAACTCATGAACTTCACAGACGCTAAAGCAGGTCACGGAGCTTACCCTACTTCGCAGGTCTACACCAGATGGTGGGCACCACCCCTTTGCGTCGTGCAGAGCCTTCCCAGAGAGTGGGAGCCCCGGGAGGCTCAGAGTCCCAGCCAGGTAGCCTTCCAGCTGCGGGTCCTTGCCTCTGCCTCGAATGACCAGCTACAGGCTGAGCCCCAGGAACGTTACCCACAAATGAACAGGAGGCAGCCAAGTTCGAGAAGGAGTCAAACAAAACGAAGGTACAGCCCCCGGCAGCCAGAAAAGCTGCCTTCTCACAGAAAAGAAATGTAGGAAGAAAGATGGCAAATGGTATCAGTGAGTCTATTCTGGCTGGAAAGAAGATCTACTGTGTCTGGGAAACCGAACTTCCATTCTATCGATCAGACAGCTAAGTGTGTTACGACGCATTAGTTCTGGCTTTGGCACTTCGTAGCTGGGATTTACCCGCAGCGCATCCCTGTCTCTACATGGAGAGAGAGCTCTGTTCCCCAGAAGGACACGGTTCCCGCTGGGGGGCTCGATTACACTGTTTCATGCTCCCACCTTTACATAATGCAGAGTTTGCCTCCTCCTGGAAGGTAGTTTTGTTTGAAGGTCTACACACCCATGTAGGAGACCTGGGGTGCTTCCCTCCACCCTGATCCCATTGGCCTGCTGGAAGTGACAAAGAGAACTTCCCTTCCTGCTCTCATGTCAAAAATGCACATTTATGCAGGTGGGTCTGCACAGGAACATGGCTTCCTCTGCAAGCAGAAGCCAGATTTTACACTTTCCAATAGCTACACTTCAATGCTTTATTTAGAAGTCATAGGAAGTCAACCTTTCCTGGATTGGTTTTCTTTTGTGGATTATTTACGGGCACCTTCCCCAATTTCTGAGTATGCCTGGAAGTGGAGGTCTTAACTAAGACTTTAAATGTCACTGAGGAGTGTCCCTCTGGGAACTATGTGTTCTTCTGGAGATATTAGAGAAAAGCCATTATAGGTGCCAAAGATCCAATGTCTGGAGACCGTCTGGGGGCAAACATGAAAATCAACAAATGAACTCCTAGGTCTGTAGCTCTTTGGAGAAAGAGCATTGGGACCGGAGCAGTTTTATTTTTTTATTTACAAATATATATATATATATATATATATATATGTATATATATATATATATATATATTAGGATTGCAACAATTTTTTAAAAGAGAGCTTCAAAGTGCATCTCCTGAGGCACTAGCTCCAAATTCATGTTTCTTCATTTGTAACTTGTTTGTTGTCCTCTACGAACTCTAATTATAAGTCTGCTTAAAAATCTCTGGATTTCTGATTAATAATGCCAGGTTCCCCTCCTTAATAAATCGATCCTCCTAGCTATCTCTGAAAGGAATATCAAAGAGAAGTGTTCAGAAAATCCAGTATAAATGAGGGAAATGTGAATTTTCAGGCCAGGGATACTGACAGGGAGAACACCGTCCATTTCAACTAAAATACTAAGGATAAAAATTTTTGTTTAAAAAGAAAAACTGAAATAGTCCTCTAGTCATGGAGTCTGAGAGAAAGGGCCCAGCCTCAGCCAGTGACAAAGGCTCGGGTTCAGTTTGATATTCTCTGCACAGCCCCAAGAGGACCCAGGACCGACATGGAAGCCATGAAACCACCCGGGAGGACCCTGGATCCCATCCTCGCCCTCCACCCACCTCGTTCCTGTCTTCTAACTTTTACAGGCCAATCACTTGCAGACTTGACCTACGGCTGCAGTGCTGACACGCAGCTCTAACCAGCCCCTGGGTGCTGGCTGTCCATCGCTCTGGTCTCTGGCCACCATCCTGACTCCCTAGGGCACGGGTAGTGGGGCCGCAGTGCTCAAGGGCCACTCACCTTCGAGGTCATCCTGGTAGAGGACGATTTCTTTATCCCCCTCCAAATGGACAGCTGCAGAGAGAAAAGTAGATGCTGAATTTGGCGTCCAAAGATTTCATCAAGAAAGCCCCAATTTCCCTAACTCGGCATGAGATCCAAATCCGCCCCGCGTTATGATCACAACACACTCGCAACTCGGAGGGAATCAGATGCTACTTGGAGCAGTCTTCATACTAGTTCTTCTCAGACCTTTGTACTAGGTTCAAAAGACCACGCGAGCAAGGGAAATGTAGGGGCTCACTTCACACCATATTTAAGGGTCCAAGCCCTTTTGGGCATCTGTGTCACATGAAATTGCCATTCAAAAATAAAGTGGCTTGGTTTCAAAGCCTTCCGAGTCTTATCAAATGTGTTGAAGTTACATCATCGATGGACCAAGAAAACGCTAATTCTCAACCAGTCTGACTGAATCTCAGTGAAGAGCGTTGGGAAGACGGTGTGGTCGGTGTCAGACAATATGCCGGCCTGGCCGCACCCTCTCCTAACGTGACACCGGCGGACATATGGACACTGTAAAATGTCACTGCGCCACGCTCAGTCCTCGAAGACATTCTTAAAACTCGTACACAGCTGAGCATAGAAGAGAAAGAACAAATCCCATAAAAACGGCCTCAAGATGCCAAGACACCTCTGGGGCTTAAAATCTGCACAACCTACCTTGTAACCTCTTGAGGTCAATGGGGTCAAGGGCAGCCACGGCCTCGGACACTCTGGAAGGCCTGCTGATGCCTGCGCTGTTGACTGCCCTCACGCGGAAAATGTACGACCTTCCTTCAAAGAGTCCGGTCACGGGGTATTTGCAGATTTTCACAGGGGCGTCATTGCACTGAACCCAACTGTCAGTTCCCACTTCACATCTTGAAATTAAAATGAGGGGAGAACCACAAATACATCAGCCAAATAAATACACACGGGTCTGTGTGTACATGACACACGTATTCCATGTATATAAACAGCTCTAACCGGAAATCCCATGACATGGTAGAAGTCAAAGCATTACAGCACTAGATTTACCTAAGCAGCAATATGAGCAATCTTCAAAAGACAGAGCCATTTAGGATATGTAAAGTATATCTATTTACTTATGTAGAAGCCTTATAATTTGTAGCCTGAAGACCCATTCCAGCCTTCAACCATACTTAGGCAAAATCTCCACCAAAAGTCACGTGGGATGCATCCTCGACAGTCCTTTTTCCAACTTACACGCAGAATCAGCAGTGCCCTATGCTCCCCCTGCAGGCCCGATGCCAGCGCACGGAACGAAACGGCCCTCACCGCCGGTCCCCCACACGCGCCCTGTTGTATGAGAGCCTGGGGAGTGAAATCTGTCCAGAATGCAGGCTCAGTCTGTCCCAGTGCCGATGAGATGTGTCCTTCCAGCATCTCACATGTGGAATTCGGAAGTCTTTTGAAAACATTAAGTCCTGACCAGACCCGTGGAAATGCAGAGAGTAGCTTGCGTTTTTCACAGGCTGAGAAATTTCAGCACCAAAACCCCATGTCGAATCCCCAGGAGAACACAGCAAGGTCAGAAAAGTCATCTTTCAGAGCTATTCCAAGCCAGGCCTGTACATTTGCTTTAGAGAGAACCAAATCTCTCTCTCCTAATGATCCAGAATTTTAATGCAAGTTCTGTGACCCATAGGTGCTAACCTGTTACAGCCAGAACACGGTCCAAACTGAGTCTGGCCGGGGAGCCCCTCAGCTATCCCCAAGCTGGCTGCTACAGGGCCCTCCAACCGGAAGGTTCTGTTGGGTTCGTCCCTGTTCATGACGGAGGGAGGGGCGTGGATCCCTACCTAAGAAGGGCCACGAAATTCTTTTTGCCAAATGGCTGAAAAAATGTTCAAATGTCCCAGGAAAACAGCAAATCGCTCTATTTTGTTTTTCTTGGTTTTAATTCAAGGTAAACCCTACCCAATGCACCCCACAAATCTGACCTTAGCATTTCCAAATACTATCCCAACGGGGAATGTTTTACCCAAACAAGTAGCTCTGTTGGTGTGGAAAAGGGAACTTAACCAACCAAAAAGCAACCAGACTTGAACGGCTTTTCTGAAATAAACATCTTATTTTCCTGTGTGTTATACACATAACATCTTAAATTCCTCCCCAGAACGATTGTGTTACTTCTGAATTCATTGTTTTTTACTGTAATTTCTCTTGGCGATTGAAGTGTGTAATTGGGGCATAAACTGTGTGTCCAATAAACTCACCCGCTCTGCTTGGTTTCCTTCCCAGCCCCTGAGCACCACACCCAGTAAAGGAACATGAAAGGACCCACGAATTTAATGATGTCCACAGTTAAGTGATTAGCTCCAAAGTAAATTCCAATGTTTTAGACTTTGAAATATCAGTATTTTTTTTTCTTGGAAGCAAGAAGAAAACCCAATTTAATGAGGACCTGGGTACGAATGGGCCGGCGACCTTCCCAGCTACGTTTCTGTGCCCGTTTTCTCCTCCTCTAGAGGGAGAAGCTGGACTGAACTCTTCAGAGAACCCAGAACTGGGGCTTCGTGTGTCTAGAAAAGTTGGGGGGTAGATTCAATACAGGGTGTTGAACAGGCAAATAATTACAACACACAGAAATCTACTTACCCTAACCCCACCGTGTTCCAACAGCTCAGTCACACGCTAAGTTACCAGAGGGAAGGCCCCGATCCCACCAAATTCCCCATGACAACAACAGTGTCATGAACTTGAGCTTAGAGGACTCTCCAAAGACGTCATCTGGGCCAACCTTAGCTTCCGCTTCAGGAGCGTCCCCAGCAGGCACTCACCGATCAATGAAATAGCCAATGACAGGGCTCTCGGTGGTGGTGTTGGGTGGCTTCCAAGTCACGATGACGTAATCGCGGTTTGCGTCGTGGCACTGCAGGTCCATGGGCGCACCCGGAGCCCCAGTGACCAGCGGGTCAGCATCTGCAGTGGCGGGAGGGGAGGAAAGGCACATGGTCTGGGTGCTGGAAAGCCTGTTGCCCACTTCTTCAAACTCAGATTTGCATCTCCCCGATTCGAGTCCACTCGACCTGCTCCTCACATCTCAATGACTTGACTATTTTTTTAACTGTGATGGCTTGGTGACAAGAAATATAAACCTATTTATGAGTTCTCAAAGTCAAAAACATTCTATCGTCTAGAAAATACTGAAGTCCATGATTTTTCATAATTGATTCTGAAATGGAAGGTCACCTTCTCTGGAGGGCGGGTTGTCACATAATGTCACGTCAAAAACTGACCGAAGAAATGAAGCTGAGAAGGTGGCCTTTCCAACACCTGGGAACTATTGCCTTAGACGCTTCTATCTTTCCAAGTCCTCACAGGATGGAGGACTTAAGCTTTTTCTTTTCTGCAAACAGTGAACAAACGTTGGGTCCGTACAGCACTCTCAGGATCGTTGGTGAGCACGCCTCGGGTACATCTGGTTTTCAGACGTTCTTACAGGGGCCCCAAAGGCCAGCAGTGCTGGTCCCAAAGGGCACACCACCGTTAACTTCTTATCTGCAGTCTGCACTGCCTGGGTGGCCGTGAACACTGTGCACTGTCTTCGATTTTCCTCAACGTATTAAAAACTAAGGATTCCTTGACGTTGAGCCAAATGTTTTCTTTTGCTTTCAGAATCCTCCGAAAATAATCAGGCCAGTGAAACCCCCTCATACATGCATTATTTTCTTCCTGCTGTGGATGCTGAGTAAGTGAGGCGAGCTCAGCTATGTGGTACTTACTGCCTTTTTATGGGGTGAAACACCTTGCCAGAAGGCAAGCACAGAGAATGGAAGGTGCACTTTAATGCCAGCCCAATAAAAATGGTAAGACTTTGTGGAAGGGTCTAAAACCCCAGCCCAGCAAGTTTATGTTGTCTCAGGGGGTGGGGTGGGGAGGGAGAGTGGATTTGTTTTCTATGTATTCCTTTTTTTTTTTTTTTTTAATTATAGTATTCCCTGATGATACAGCCCCTCCTTCATGCTCTGATCCGACAGTTGCGGTTTGGAAACAGCAATATGCTGGAGCTGTTCCAGGCCCAGGGAACCTGGAGCCGGCGGGAGGGCAACAGCGAGTAAGGGAGGGCAAGGCCGGGCAGGCGTCAGAATGCCGGAGGCCAGCCACAGGCTCAGGACAGCTGAGCCCGCCAACAAGAACCAAGTGTTCTGGGATCCTCAGGGTGGCTCAGCTGACCCTGGAGAGGAGGGTCCCGAGGCCAGAGACCGCAGGGGGCCTGGGAGTAGAGGCAGGGCAGAGCTCCAGCAGGTGCCCAGAAGGGCCCGGGGGCTGGGAATGTGCACGAGAAGCCTCCAGCTTCAGGCCCAGACAGCTGGCCCCCAGCTGCCCCACCCTGGAGAAGTCCCCTCTGAGACCCACGTCTGCACTGGAGACAGAGAATCACAGCACAGGCTTATGAAGTCAGTGTCAGAGCTTCAGGTTGTGCACACACATGTGAGGAGGCGTTTCTGCGTGTGCACAGACACACGTGTGCGGAGATACATCCCCGGGCACTGTGTACGCAGGATAGACGTGATTTCATCCAGGTGGCGGGTCCCCGTGTCCGTTCACTACAGCGAGGGTGTGACGTGTGCATGTGCCCGGCACAGAACGTGCACAGCATCTAACCCGCCTGCTCTGTCATGACTCTGTTCTCCTTCCCATAACGTGGGGGTCCTGCGGCCCCCGGGGAAGGCAGGAATTGCAAACAGGTGCACACGGACTCTGCGCGTGAAGCTCCAAGCGGGGGCTGGCCGTCGGCCTGGTGCCGCTCGCTCACCAAGGTGGGTGGTGCTGGTGACAGCAGTCCTAGCTCAGGGCCTCGCCTCACAAGCAAGCTGGGGCATGAGGGCCCCCCCCACCGGTGTTCCCTACTCAGGACCCCTCCTCGTTCTTGAAATCTCTCGAGAATTAGCAACACAGGCGTGTTCAGGCTTAGAAGTCGTTTTATACATTCTACCAATTCATCAACAGAGACGCAGAAGTTAGGGTCCTGACCTGTTCCCAACTATAGCTTCCTCATGTTGTGGACAGACAGTCAGTCGTGGACGGACAGTCATACATGCCCAAGACGAGAGCCCCGACGTCCCCATCAGGAGGTGTGCAAGGAGCACAGTGAGCCGCCCCCCACACACCTGCTCCGCCCTCGTCAGGTGTCCCACCCTCCTGCACCCGCGCCCTCGCCGTGCCGCCTGCACACCCATGGCCACACACCTCGGACAAACATGAAGGCGCTGTGCTCACTGATGCCCCCTCTGGACACAATCCTCAGGGTGTACAGGCCCTCGTCGTCCTTGTTCAGGTGGCTGAAGGACAGGGATGCCTGGCCTTCTCCAAAGAACATCTTGGTCCACTTGGACTCCTTCAGCAGCACATCTGCAGAGTGGCCATGCGGGACGGCTTCAGAAACCGTCCAGGAAATCGGACTGTAGGTGCGCAGAGGGGCCTGGTAGGGGGGGCGGGGTTTCGAGCCTCACGCGGAGGGGGGAAGGGGCAGCCTCCCAACCGTCTGAGAGCCGCGTTTCACACGAGAGCACACACAACAGCCAATGGCAAGGGAAGGGGCATCTGCGGGATGGGACCATGGTCAGCGTCGGAAGGACAGAGACAGCGTGTCTCTGCCTAGGGGGATGGCGGTGGCCGGGGCCAGCTCCCTGCCCTGGCACACCCCACGGTGTCTCACCAAGTGCACCACCATGGTTTTGTGGAGGTGACACCCTCCTGTGGCCAGGGCTGGTTCAGTGACGGCCCTCCACTCTGTGCCTGACAGTGACCTGTAGCAGCAGTAAACCGTCCAGCTGAAGGCCAGGACAGAGCCGGCCGCTGCGGAGGAGGCCAGGCCCAGGCAAGAAACAGCAACGTGGGAAAGCAAGGAGCAGCAGACGAAAGGAGGAGTGACCCCTGGCCTCCCTGATGTCAGGCAGACACAACCACACGGCTGCATTCCTGCTTGGACGGGACAGAGGGATGCTGCCCCCTCCGGCCTGCGGGAGCACAGCCACTAGCACGAGCAGGAACATGGGCCAAAACCCTTCAGCGAGCGCGTTGTCTGGGCGCCCAACGCACGCTCCAAGAATGGGCCCCAAGGTAGCGAACAGGCACGCCACAGTGACTTCATTCAAGAATTGTTCCTAATGGGAAAAAATGGACCAACTCCAACCCTGAGCCCTGGGGCAAATGCAGACCACCGTGGAATGGGGCACGGGGCCCTCCAGCCGACCGTGGCACAGGATACCCCCGTCCTGGGGACATGGGTGTGGGGTCTTATTTTGTGAAGGACAAGTCCAAGGGCAGGCAGAGGGTAAATCAGATCTCCTCTGTCACCACCAAGTCTCGGACCCTCGCTGGGCCCCACAGGGTCGGCACACATGGTCAGTACCATGCCTTTGGCAAAGCGTCACACCCTGTTCTGAGACACTTCTCACGCTTTCTCAGACAGGGCTTTGCAACTCTGTTTTCCCCCAGCTCCATTATAAATATCGTCTGGGCAGGCTGGCGTGGGCTTCTTTGTAATACTTTGCATGGTGTTAGGTCCCAAGTAAGTATAAGCAGGACAGTCTCGCTGGCCCCACAGAAAGCCAGAGTCCTTCAGGGGCCCCTGTCCACAGGAGACGCAGGAAAATGCCCTTGCGTCGCGCACACGCACAGGGCGGGGAGGACGGCCCCGCAGAGGGGTGCAGACTGAGGAGGAAGGGGAGACTGCCCTATCCCCACCCAGGGGAGCCCCCACAGGCCCCGGGGAGCTGCCCCAACCCTGTCCCACAGACCCAGTGGAAGAGAAACCTCACACTCAGGACAGAGCCCCAGGACTCCACGGCCTCTAGGAACTGTGAGCACTTGTCCCAGCCAAGGAAAAACGGGCAGATACAGACACTGCACTTGTCCTGTTTAATCACAGGAAGACCCTTCTTGTGAAGCTATAGAGAAAACTCCTGGGACTCATCTAAACGTGGGCATCCCTGCTAACCTGTCCACATCCCCGGGGTGGAGGTCAAGGTGCTCTGCTGGCCGTGCTGCTTGCGGTCATCCCCGTGGGGGGCGCCACCACCAAACCACCCCTCGAGCTTACCCATCGTCCTCAGCCGGGTGATGAGAGCTCAGCGTCCCCCTGGGGCGGCGGTCCCTGCCTCGTACTCACCGTCCCTGTACCACTCTGCGCGCGGCTGCACCCTCTTCAGCTCCGGGGTCACCAGCAGTGTGCACTTGAGAGTGACCGTCTCACCTTCCCTCCTGAAGGTGACCCCAAACTTCTCCAGAAACTGGACGTCGAAGTGCATGTACGGAATCACGGACGAAGGGGGCACTGGACAGATGAGGGGACATGGTTACAGAGGGAGGCAGGCTGGCGCCCATGCAGCAGGAGCACTTCCCCAGGACCTCATGCACCCGCACCCCCGAGAGAGCATGTTCCCCAGATTCACACGTCAAAGCCCTCAGCCCCAGCGGGAAGGTATTAGGAGGTGGGGGCTTTGGAAGGTGATGAGGTTTCGCACAATGTCCTGACCATGGGCTCCGCGAGGAGACCCGGGCTCCCTTCTCCATGTGCGGCCGCAGAGGCGAGAAGGTGCCTCCCACGCACCCGGAGGAGGGCCTCCCCCACTCAGCCGGCGCCGTGGGCCCTGACTTCTCCCCAGCCGCGAGGAGTAGATGCCGAGCCCCTCCCAAGGAGTGAGAAGACCCACACAGAGATGCGGCCCATCCTCCAGGCACAGGGCGGTCACGTGGACTCTGAGCCCCGTGGTGAGACCAAAGGGCTGAAATCCTCGTCAGCCTCAACCTGTGGGTCTTCCGGAAGGTCCCCTCAAGCCCGAGGCACAGGGTTCTGGGCTTCAGAACCCGCTGTGCTGTGTTCATCAGCACAACGCCCTCTACTCTGCACAGAAAACAGACCAACTACATCCAGAGGCAGCAAATTAAATCTCAAAACATAACATTTAGCTGGGGGGGGTACATTTCAGAAGAAAATGCACAGTAAATTTTCAAAACAAACAAAGATATATAATTTAGAAACATGTGCGTGCAGGGGAGATGTTTCTAAAGAGCTGGGAGTTTCCAGAGGACGGTTCCGCCGTGGGAGGGCGTGGGGAAGGGGCGGGAGTGAGGAAGGGGAGTTCCATCACCTCCGGAGGCCCTGAGCTCCTACCAGGGGTCACCAAAGTACGATGCCAAATGAGCCAGGGGCTCGCCATCGTCCGTGCATTCCCTGGGGCACCGACACACATTCTCAGGCCGCCCTGCCTCCCCCCATGTGGCCCCGCCCCGTCCTGCTCGCCCATCCGTGATCTTGCACAACTCCCGATTGTGGGGCACATGAGAATCGAGTATGACCGATGCAGAGATGACGCAAAGCCAACGACACACAGGCGTGCACGGCTGCCAGAAAGGCTTTCCCCTGGAGCACGGTTTGGGTCGGGTCCTCCCTCACCCACACTTGACCTGTAACATCCGGACCCCAGATTGATACAGTCATGATCTGGAAGGGCAGGTCAGTCCTGAACCTCATTCCCAAACCATCAAGGAGCCACGGTACGTGGGTCTACCAAGTCCTGGTCCTAGAGACGCTCCAGGCACGGCTGCTTTTCCCACACTCACAGGGCTCGGGTCAGCCCGGCGTCCCCGCCTGCCGGCCGAGAACTGACCCAGGGGCTCAGAGACACCCCCGACTCGCCCCAAGACAGGGCTGCTGCAGGTTACCCTGCAAATAGGGCATGGGCGGATGACAGCCGGCCCATGCACTTGCACTCAGAGTGGAGAAGGAAGGCATTAGCGGGGACAGGGGTACAGGAGACAGCGGGGTGCAGACCCACGAGCTACGGGCGGGTCACACACGCAGGAAGGGGAAGGCTCGACCCTCTGGAGGCAGGCAGGAGGCAGCTCAGAGCCAACATCACGTCATCCTCGTCCCGATCCACGTGGCTGCTTGCTCGAAGTGGGCACGGACGATCGGGGTGGGGGACAGGACACGGTGGCAGGAGCCAGCATTCAGCTCAAGGATTGGGACTCGATTCAAACATGTAACTCTCCCAGTTTCACCAGTGTCTTAAAATGCCCCCTGGCCACAGAAGGACACGGAAACGGGCTTTCCGTGGACCAGCACCACCAGGAGCGATTGGGAAGAATCTTTTCAAGTATGATTTTAAGAAGATTTGACCCTCAGAAAACACTTTCTTTGTGATCGCGTGCTAGTGCTACACATTTTTCTGCACAGCAAGGAACAGCATCGACTTACATCCAATCGGGAGTCCCACCGAGTGCAACGGCTCCTCGTCCCCGTGGAACCCTGCAAGAGAAGCGGGTGAAGGGCTCCGACAAAGGCAGAAGGCACGAGGCTTGCCCCCAGCCCGGTCAGGACCACTCACTTCTCACCACCACGGCGGCGTTGGTCGACACCTGCCCGTAACCGTTTGTGGCCACAGCCGAGTATGTCGCTGTGTCGTCAAAGTTTGCCCTTGGAGAGAGAGAAAGAAAGGCAGCGTCTTAAATGCACTGTGGGACCGCCCTGGAAGCCCGTGACCCAGATCGAATGGGGTGTTCCTTGAAAGCCTCTTGTAGGACCTAGATCCTCTGTTCATGAGCAACCAGTTTAAGAACAGTGTCCGCTCTGTCCCGGGAGCTGGTGTCAGTTCCAGACACGGCAATGTCTGATTCCAGACCACGGCTTGTCTTTGCCTCTGAGGGAAACCGGCCATACAGACATCCCTGAAGTGCCTCAGTCTCGTCCTCGAGGGGCAGTCTCTGCTCTACGCTGCCTGCATTTTCCTACCGGGGTGGAATTTGTGGCTTTATCTGGCCAGTGGGAAGGCTCCACTGACCTCAGCCTCCAGGAAAGTCCACTCTGCCTCCCTCCCCACCAGACATTCCCGTGTGTGAGAGGTTATTCCCCAAGTCCCCAAATCAGACACTCCCCAGACAGGAAGCAGCCGCCAGGATACTCTGAAGCTGTCTGCAGCCCTGCCCACGGCAGCCATCCTTCAGGAGTCGTGGGGAGGCGGCGTGTCCCCTCCAGAAAGAAAAATGACCCCGCAACCCCTGGACCCCAGCTCCTCCAGGGCAGGCTCCTCTGCACCCCCAGATCGATCTTACAAAGCTTATTTTCTTGGCTGTGAGCTATGTTCCCACCAGAATCTAGAAATTGTCCCCGGGACCAGGGACCTAAGGGGAGGACCCGTCGGCTGAGCGTTTCCTAGATGCCAGCTCTGCGGCGACTTCGACCTGAGTGTCCTGTGTCGCAGCCCCAGCCCCCAGAGAACACACACCGCTACGTAGCAGCGTGGTGAGAAGACTGACACGTGAAGAACTTGGGTAAACGAGGTGTGCGCAAATCCAGGATCTGCGCTCTTTCCAGCAGCGCCCACTGCCTGTCCCAGAAGTGGGCATCGGGACCGTGATACTACTCTGGGGAGAGAAATTACACACAAAACCCCGCTCACAAGGAACAAAGGAAAAAGTTGAGCCCAGGCTTCCTTTCCAAATGCATCAAGAAGTTGTGCCTCAGAGACAAACCCATTCTCGGGGGCTTGTTAGTAACTTGATTTTCTTCCTTGGAGCTGAAAATATTTCCTTTGACCAAAAAGCACACAGTGTCTCCGATAACGGGGAGGGAGGCTTCGGAGCGCCGTGCTCTCTGCTGAGACTGGGTCCCTTCTTTGGCGGAGCTCCCTCCGGCTCCTCCCGCTGGCTCTCAGTGCCGGGCTCCCGGGAGCCACATGAACAGAGCTCCGCCCCTGTGGCTGGGCACACGGCGCACTGGCCCTAGGCTCACCGTGTGGCCATGCGAGCCCAGCTACAAAGCCCATCGGTGAGGCTGCAGACCTAGGCTGGCCTCCCAGGGGCTGCTTGGCCACACACTGTCCAGTCTCACGTCAGGTGCAGCCTGTTCCCCGAAGAAAACACAAAACTTCCGTGACCCCGGGGGCTTTCTCCCCCTTGAGCATCACCTTCCATGCCCGCACACACACTCCCTCGGGGCGCACAGACCGTAGGGGGCGGCAGGGCGGGGCTCTACACGGAAGGCACCTGACTTCTCTCCCCGGCCCTCAGGCACTGCTTGAATTATTATTATTACTATTGTATGTGTGCGTGTGCTTGTGTGAGTTCTTCTGAACAACGAAACCATTATATTTTCATGAATGCATTCTGCAAACAGGAAGGGATCCTTCTTCTGGGATTAGCCCCACAACTTTCCCCACAACCGACACCCTCACAGGCTCCATGACGACACGTGAGAGGAGGGAGAACCGGCACCCCACGGCCCCAGCCGGGAGGGTCCTCCGGCCCGAGCCACGTGCACAGCCACCAGCACCCTGTGAAAACCACCTGATGGAAGTCTGACCCAAAGGCCGACTGCGACCGCACAGGGACTGAGTCTCAGGGAGGAGGAGCGGCACAGCCGACACTTCACGGAGCACGGCCAGCGGGCTGGTCCGGCCAGGGGGCGAACCTGCTGAGCCGGGACACGGTCCCTCGGCCAGTGTCACTCCGGTTCCCGAGGGGGGAGGCTCCTCCTGCTACACGCTCCGCGCGTCCTCAGACAGAACGAACCGAGGGCTCCCAGTGCTGTCCAGTCGGCCACCATTAATCTCAGCAATCTTCTTGGTCCTTCGGCCACAAACCCTTCTGGGGAGGACTGAACACCAGTGGTCTCAGATAGTACCCCAGAGTTTTCAAACCGAACGTCCCACGGGGAGGGCAGGCGGCCCACCCACCCAGCAGCCTGTCCCACAAGATCCTGAGCCAGTTTTCCAGCTGAGAATCGGATAGCGAGAAGCACCACCTAACGCACTCGTGCGGGCTTCTCAAGGGACCAGTTAGCAAGTGCCACTCAGCAGGGGGTGGGCCGGGGATCCCTTGGCAGCTGGGGTGTCCGTCGGTGCGCCTTCCTCCCGGAGAGGACCCGTGGCGTGCTCTGGCATGTAAGGCAGGGCAGACACTTCCCCAGATACTCCGACCCACTGCTTCCCTGCGAGCGTCCCAGGGAGGGCGTCCGGACAGCCCACGGGGCGAGGAGGTATGGGTCCGTCCTTGTGTGTCACTCTTACAACACTGTTTCCGCATCGCTCCATTGTGCGTGTTTTATATGGCATGAAACACGCTGGGACACACAGACAAGATCACAAGATCACCTGCCTGGACTGGGGGCCGGGCTCACCCGTGCCGCCCAGTGTGCGGCTGCGGGAAGGACAGGACCCGGAGCGCCGGCGCGAGTACACGCCCAGGGGCGGACAGGCCGGGCACCCAGACTGAGGAGCCTGGGCCCTTCTCAGAATTTTGTCCACAGATAATCCGGGGACCTACATGTCTTCCCACACCCCAGCAGGACTGCGTTCCCTCTCTCCTCCCCCAGGCCACACGCAGCCAGCCTCCAGAGCCTGCTGCGGCCCGTCCCTCGGGCTGGGAGAAATTGCAAGCACGCAGTTAAGAGGCAGAGGGTTGCATGTTCTGTTTGGACGACTTCCCAGAACAGACAGAGGTCCCGATCTTCACACAAACCCGTGGGGCCCTTGTACATCTCCGAGTCTCAAGGTGTCCCCAGACCAGCTTCACGAAACAGTGTCATGCCTGCTGATCTCCCGCCAGGAGGGTACTCGGACAAGTGCCCATGTCACCCCTGACCTGTGCTGGGGACTCGGGCCCAGCATCCTTCCCTGGGAGCCACGTCCACCCTGGATTCACAATCTAACTCAAATGAGAGTTTGAAGACAGACGTCTACACCCAAGTGCCGGGAGGTCGGCCCGGAAGCCGTGCTGCGAGCCACGGGGAGGAGGCAGGGGTGCTGGAAACAAAACCCGCCCGAGGTCGTTCCACGCGCTTTCATAAAACACGAGCACTGCATTAAAATTCTGCGAAGAAAGAGAACTCACATTATGAGTCCCCGGGGAGTCCTGCGAGCACATAAACCCGTGTCGGTTACAGTCTAAATCCGACAGCACAGGAGGGAGGGAAGCACTTGGAGGGCTCAGCGGCCAGAGGGTATTCAGAGCAGCAGACGTCACCCAGGCTGCCCTCTGGGGACGGCGGCACATTCCGCCGCACTCGGAACGGCCACGGATCAAATGACGGCGACTCAGCACTTCGGCATGAACAGCTGAGTTGCGTGGAGACGGCGGGAGTTGGGCTCCCCTCGGCCCCGCAGCTGCCAAAGGGGTCCCCAGGCAGACCAGTGCTGCACGCGTCCGTCTCCGCAAACTCAGAGTGCGTCTGCGGGGGGCCTGGCTGCTGAGCCACGGGCCACGGCGTCCCGGGCCTCAGTTTACAAACTTGCAGCTGACATACTCACGGGTCTGTCCGTGCGCCAGGTTCAAAGCTGCTAACATCCCCGGGATAAGAGTCGAAGTCTCACACTGGAGAACGGGAAATGGTTTTCCCTTGTAAATGCAGTTAGTAACTCAGAAGCAAGCTGGGTGAAACCTCGGGCTGACCAGGGACCCCCAACCGGCCACAGGGCACCCCGGTTAGAGAGGAGACGGCCCTGGACACAAGCTTGCTCCTCCCACACAGCGTGGCTTTCTGGCTAGTAAATAGCCACACATTCTAGAAATCAAAGCAGAGAAGGTTATTCTCTGGGAAATGTGGAAGGGGTGGGTGTTCCCACCCAGGGTGCAGAGACCCCCTGACCCTCTGCGCAAGCATGTGTGCAGACCCCCAGTCTGCCTCACCCCAGCGGCGCCCCTTCTCAGCAACACGCCATGTCTGACCCTCCACCTCCCGCTGGTCTCCCTCCAGCACCTGCACAGAACCGTGTCGTCCTAGCCAGGCCAGCCCACCACCAACAGCCCAGCCCTGTGCTCAGAGCCAGAGCTCGGACCCTCCGCATCCCCACAACCCCGAGGAAAAGTCAGCGTCCTTGCTGCAGCTGACAGCGTCCATCTGACCCCCACAGCCCCAGCTGCACCTCTGACCTCCCGGCCTGTGACGGCCACCCACCGCTCCAGCCCCAGGAGCTGGGACCCACGGTTTCCGAGCCTCTGCCAGAGCTGCTCCCTTGGGACGGAGACGTCCCGGCTCACTGCCCTGATTTGTCCCATTCTGCATCTCCTACAGCCTTGCTCTGAAGACATCTTCTCAGTGAGGGCCAGCCTGACTGCCACCCTACTTCACCCCACATGCCAGCCCAACCCCACACCAACAGGGCCCCACTCCCCATGCCCAGCACTGTGGCCTCCTGATTTACTATATAATTCACTTTCTTATTTTTCTTACAGTTCACCTCCTTTTGCCAGATTGTAAGACCCGACCCCAAAGAAGAGGACCTTGGTTTTAGTGCTGTATCCCAAGCATCTACACCAGTGCCTGGAACTCAGTAGGTTCTCAATAAATGGCACCAGAAGGCCCAGACCCCCAGCTTTTTGAAACAGCCTCAGATTTACCTGAAAAACCAGGATAATGACTTGTCACAAATTTTCATCTTAATCACAACTTTCTAACACTAGTTCTGAGTAATCCGCAGGTGGAGAGCTGGTTCTGGTGATGGGGAACCCACCAGGCCTCCTCCAGAGGCTTCTCCAAGGCCATTTCTGACCGGTAAGAAAGCCAGCCCACGTGCGGTGTGGCGGCGGGTGTGGTCCTAGGAGCGCCAGGGGGGCAGTGCCTGGAGGGGGACCCCCGTCAGAAGTTGGGAAACAAGGAGGGAGAACACAGGCAGGAGACTGAGGAGGACCCAGTGAGCACGAGGCAGAAAAGCAAAGAAAGGAGGTGACACGGACTTCCCGTGGGGTGGAAAAGGGGAGATGGTGGACTCCCTCCGGGACCAACGTGGGTCAGACCCCACCGATCCTCAGCCCTGGGTGCTTCCTCACATACAGGAAGCCTGCGGGGTCTGCTCAGGGTTCCCCCCGCCCCGCAGCGTGTCTGGGCAGGCGCCTCCCCCCCCCCACCCCCGATGAATCTCATCGCCCTGCCCGCCTTCAGCAAGAAGCCTGTGAGGTGGGTCCGGCAGGACCCCAACCCCTGAGGCCTCCTCTCCGTGACTTCCCTGCCTGCCCCCACCTGCTCCAGGGGTGCACACCCCACTCCCCTCTGGCGTGCGGGCCTGGGCCCCACACGGTGGTCACGCAGATGGAGCACCTCGGGGTAAGCAGTGTATAAAACGGGTCAATAGAACCAGTGTCTAAAAACTCTTAATTAAAAAAGAATGTCCTCGGTGTAAGAAGGCATTGGGGAGAAGGTCCCGTGACGGACGCTCTGTTGTGCTAACTTGGGACTCCTCCGAGTCACCCTGGGGACTGTTTCAGTGGGACCATTTTCTAACAATTCTTTTATTGTGGGTTATCTTACCTCTAAGTAAACCAAGCCTAATTACGATATAGTCGCTCTACAAGTTAGTAATAATAAAATCAATGCAGTTATATACCCCGATGCCTCACCGACTTTTTGTACCTATATTAGTCTCCCTCATTGTTTCCTAGAAAGGACTTGAATTAACTTACCACACACACACACACACACACACACGCACACTCACCACGTGTTTATATGACATATAGGAACATACACGGTCTTATCTGGTTTTCATGATCGTTCCATTGTTTATCATCTGTGTCTTGATAATGATTTCAGATAAAAATACCACAATTCAGGAAGAGTTCATGACCCATCCAAAGTCACAAGGTACATGGTAGATCAGGGATCCAAACCCAGGTGTCTGGCCGTGGTCCCTAATCACAGCGCAGGAAGGAGCCCCCCGTACCTGTGAGAGTACCAGCTGAGCACGGGAAAATGTCGCGATGTACTGGGAGAGAAGTGGACTGCACCATGTTATGATCTTATAACATACAAACTGTGTGTGCACAGAAGCAGAAAAAGAGAGGCAGAATCTCACTTTTGAAAAAAAAAATCTAGGTGTGCATGCATGTGTGCACGTGCTGTGTAAGGAAAATGAAATGTTATCTTTACAGGACAATACTGATGCTGTGGGAAACAGGAAAGATTTTTATTCTCTTTTCCTCATCTGTATGCTACACTTTTTTCAATTTATGAGAAAAAAGATAGAAGTTATATTTCTTTTTCTCTTTTTTTTAGCTTACTCAGTCTATTTATTAAGCCTCTCCTTGGGACAAGATACCGTACAAAGTACACAGGGCTATAAAACATACATTCCTTTGAGGAGCCTGGGTTTGGTTAGGGACTGGTCCCCAGCCCGGCCCTCGCTGCGCCCCTGCGGGGCAGGTGTGGGGAAGTCGTACAAGTCTACGGTCACCTGCGCACCTGATGGCCACATCTGTCGTTAAACCACCTGTGTATTCTCTTTGCTCCCAGAGCGGGAGCCTGGACAGAGCTGCGGGTTTGCCTCCCGGGGACCCGACAGCAAGGACAGCTTCCGGAAGCTTCCAGAAGCTTCTCCCACAGATTAACACAAAAACACCACCAAAGTCCCACTGCACAGAGTGGACATGGTGCTCCCTGAGCAGCTGTTTCTATGACAGGTGCCCTGGGTCTGGATGCTGGCTATGTGAGGCAGGTGCCCTGGGGTGCCCACCGTACCCCCAACGCCCTACCTGTTGATCTCCAGTGTGTGCACGCCGTACTTGCTCTCGATTCTGTACTTGCCCGGCTCTCCCGCTTGGCAGATCAAACTACCGTTTTTGTACCTACACGAGGGAAACACGCCTGTTACCGCAAAGACAGACTGGCATTTGCCTTTTGTCCCAGCCTTCCTTAGGGCCCCTGGGGAAGTTATCGCCCTGCCCTGGGAGCCCCACCTCACAGGACCTCGGGCCGGTGCACCGTGGTGCAACGAGGGGACTGACCCAAGGCCCATGTCTGTCCATCCGCCCAGGAAAGAGCAGCTGCTGCAGAACCCAGCCTGTTGGGGCCACCCTCAGCCTGTGACAGAGAACGCTGTGGGTGTCCTCGGACTGCGTGAGGAACGCAGGATAAATCACTCCCGGGGAAAAGAATGTTACCCACATTAGCTGGGTCCCAGGCCAGCCTCTCTGCAGAGTCATGCAGGATCCCGACGGCACAAAGCTGGCCTCCGCGCCCCACCCAGGACTGCAGGACCTCGTCTCCCTGAGCCCGAGAGTCAGTGGGTCTCTGCCTCCCCAGCCCGCCTGACCAACAGCCACGGGACCCGGCACTAATTCTCTGAATGTGCTGAGCACCTGGTTAGGTTACGAGGAAATGTGTGTGGCCTTTGCAGCAGGCTACAAACTCGGGGGAGATCATTATCGCTTCCAGCAAGTGGGAAACAAACACGTATGCGACAGATGCAGAAAACAGGGTCCGCGGGGCCCGGAGACGCGACCCCTGACGTCACCGGAGGCCCTCAGCCGCGGCCCCACATGCTGCCCCGCCGCGTTCAGGTCATCTGAAGGGACTTACTCCTGAACAACAATCCTCTGAAAACTCAGCTAAGTCGAAATAACAGGGCCGGTACGGCGCTGACAGTGGACGTTCGGGGAGTGTTTATAAATGTTTAAACGTACACCCCGTCAAGCTTCGCACGCGGTGGGCAGTGGGACGGGGTGTGTGCCATGCGCGCCCCCCAGGGGTCCCCTTCTGCACGTTGGCCCCCACCGTTCCCAGCTCCTTAAGAGGAAGTGCGGGACGGCCACCCTGGGCCCCGGGGCAGGAACCCCGCACTCACCACTGCACCACAGGCGTGGGGAACCCTTGTACGGTGAAGCAGAGCTTCACAGACATCCTCTCCCAGACCGTGTGGGACCTCAGGCGCACCAGGATCTCGGGGGCCCGGCGCATCCGCTCCAAGTATGAGTGACTGTGGCCCGCCAGCTTGTCCTCCACCTGCCCCGGGAAGCAAGAACAGGTCAGTGCGCTGTGGGAAGGGGTGTGGCCCGGGCAAGCAAGGCTGCCTGCCCACGGGCCATCCGCACGTCACGTGGCCAGCCCACCCCAGACCCATGCCTCTCACAGAGCCCCGGGGTCCCCTACCATCTCCTGGATGGCGTATCTGTCCAGCTTGTCCTGAGCCTGGGCGCGGGCCAGGTGCACGTTCTCCTCCATCTCAGCCAGCTCCCGGAGGAAACGCTCCCGCTTGGCCTCCCCGTAAGCAGCCACCAGAGACTGGTACCTGCCGGGCGAAGAGGGGACATTAGTGTCACGACACACAGAGAGGGTAAGAGCTCTTCGAAGGTCTGGAGGCCACAAACGCTCGCCACCAACCTTTCCTCAAGTGGGGCACACGGAGAGGAAGGGAGAGATGTTATTTCTGCTTCATTTTATGTCTTTCTTTCAAGACTACAGCCCAGCTAGTGAGCGAATACCACCCCCGAAGCTGTTGTAAGAAGGGCAGGTGTACGATTCATCAATAAAACAGTTATGGGGAAGACGGGCCAGCCCTCCTTTACCGCGGGGAGTGCAGTCGGCACTGTCCCGAGGCCGGCACTTGCTCAGAAGGGTCGCTGTGAGCAGACACGCCGGGATGCAGCGACACAGAAGGAGTCTGAAGCCCCTAAAATGGACTTGTTCATGCCTCTGGGCCCATCTTCCACTAGGACAGATGGAAAGGCACCGGAGGGGTATTTCTAACCCGCCGTACCCTCCGGAGGGCCATGCCGCGAGCTCAGAGCATGCCAAGGACGCCTTGGCTTTTCCATCACACGAAGACACAACAGTGATTCAGATCGACGCACCCATGGGTCCATATTTCAAGGACAGGTTTGTCCCACACCTTAAACTAGCATCTGCCCCAGGGGGTGGGGGGGACCAAGGAGCCGGAGAGACCCAGGCCACAACCCACATACATGCTGGGGGTCAACAGACAGCTCCGGGAGAGGAGCCCCGCCGGTCTCAAAAGGACCTCCCACTGTGGGGACTGTCCCCAGAGCCATTATCACCACAACCACGTACATCACAGTATCCCACGGCCCAGCCCCCCTTGTCAGTACAAGTCGACCTCCCCCCATTCACTCCTATGGAAATCGGGGAATAGAAAGTTTCTGTGACGTGTTCAAGGTCACCACCAGGAATAATTAATAAGATTATAAGGGTCAGGGCTTCTCACTCCCCACAACCACACCCTAAATGAAGACAGAACCATTTTTTAAATAGTCCAGTAACAGAAAATCCAGATTTTGGTCACGTGTACATGTTGAAGTGATTCTCTCGCAAAAGAAATCACCGTTTTATTATAAAATTTATACGGCAACGTTCCCACAAGGCCTCGAAAGGATCATTCGAAGTTTGCACAATAGAGCCTGATCTCTTCGGCAGCCTGTGTCTGTGACACGGATCCCCGCTTTGTAGTGCAGCGTTCAAAATAGGACGTGTCTGCCAAATTCTCATTTTTCCCTTCAGGTTTTAAGTGTGCTCGAATATAGAGAAAATGTTCTAGAAAAGTCCAGGGAGGCGAGGGGGAAAACCAGAGCAGGTCTAACACAAACCATCATGGGCTGCTTCACTGTTTGGTTCTTGTAAGGTCTCCGCCTGCTTCTCTGTGATCTGGGAATAATCTGGCCGCTTTCACGGCTAAAGGCTCGTCAGTGGAAACTCGACATGAACTTCAACCTGTCAGGTCTCGGCGCTTTCACAGGAGAAGGCTGCTCCTTGCGCAAAGCTGGGGGGGCGCGGTGTGGGACAGGGCAGAGCACGGACATGGCATGGCCCCACGTCGTGGCCCCATGGGCAGGTTCTGCTGTGCAGAACGCTCCGGAAAGTGCCCCACACGGTTATCCCGTAGGACTCACTGAGACAGCCTGGGGAGAAGGAAGCGAGCACCGGACAGCGGCAACTGCCTTCGCGAGAAGCAAAGGTGACCCTCCAGGCTCTCGGCTAACGGCGTGTCGCGGTTCCCGTGGTGGCCGCACACCCCCGCGGAGCCCCTGCCCACAGAGACGTGAGGCCGCCGTGCTGGCTGGCGCAGGAGCGGAGGACAGGGCATTACCTCCGTTTCTTCTCGTGCTCCTCCTCTTCCAGCGCGTCCGTTCTCAGTCTCTTGGCGCAGATGCTACAGGTGGTCCCTCCAGACGCCGTCTGGCCGGTCGCTCTCTGGGAGGACGACCTCTGAGAGAGAGACCTCTGGGAGGACGACTGGGTGGACGTGCGCCTGGAGGGACACGGGACAAACAATCAGGCGTGTTGGAGGAGTGTGCAAAGTCATCTGAAAAACTGCACCCCTCTCTCCTGCACGCAAGTCAGCCTCGAACCGTGCCGGCACAGGAACATGAATGAGCACATGCACATGTGTGTGTCTCCCTGAGCACACCAGCACACACGTGCGCACACACACACGCACGCACACACAGAAACATACGTCCCTGCGCAGGCACTGCCCCACCTGCACAGTAAACATGCGTGCACACTGACACACTCACGTGCACACACAGAAACCTACATCCCTGAGCAGGCACTGCCCCATCTGTGCACTCGTGCACACATAGACACTCACACACACGTGCACAGTCACGCGCATGCACACACACACAGAAACCTACGTCCCTGCGCTGGCAGGTCTGCACACGTGCGTCCTCAGAGGGGCGCACTCACACACGCACTCCTCTCCCTCACCATTTTACACCCATGCCCACGAGTGCCTCCCCCCGCGCTGTGGCCTAACGACGTGATTATACACATGTCCGGGGATCTGAAGCTCCCAGAGGCCGCTGGGAGGCTGTGGGTGTTTGGCTCTTTGTTACAGGGATGGCAACTGACACGAGGGCCACGGGCAGGTCTAAATATAGCCTCCTGGTGACACGCTCAAGCTCCAGAGACCGCAGCCCGGCACGCCCGGCACTGCCTCCGGTTGGGCAGCACGGCCGGCTCACGGGCCCCTGAGACCGAGGGCATCTGCGGCCCCAGGCAGGTGTGGCATGTCCCCGAGGACCCCAGGCTTCAGACACTGGCACAAGACCTACGGCTTCTCACCAGCCACTGAGGCAGAGGATACATTCACCTTTCTACTACATTTACTAATACTGGAGCAAAACTACTGACATCAGCCTCCCTGCAATCATCCCTTTGCCCCCAGAAGCCTCTCTCCCCCTGCCACTGTCCCTCCTGGCTGCCCTTCTGCACTGGTGATTTTTCAGATTGTACTTCTGCAAGCTTTGTGAGGAGGAGCCGGCAAGGAGCACTTACTCAAAAGTCTCTGCCTTCATAACCTAAATGAGGGGCTCAGAGCCAGTCTCCCTGGATCCACGGGATCCACCAGGATCTATTGTGATCCACTGGGATCCACCAGGGTCCCAGCAGTGCTCCACACGGAGTTTGCTGGGCAATCAGGAGAGCCGAATTTCCCCGCCGGTGCTAGGAATGTGCCATCCCTGACCCTCCCCAAACCAGTTCATGGCCAGGGTGCAGGGGACGAGGTAAAGCCCGTTAATGCCAGACCCCACAAACAAAGATTTACCGGTCCGAAAGCTGGATTTCAACTTACTTTTTCGCAGCATATTCATCCAGAAGGTACCTTGTCTGAACATTGCGGTACGACTGGTCAAAGTGCTTGTGTCGCTTTTGGTAGAAGGGCACGGCGACCAGCGACATCTTGGTGTGCACCTGCGAGCAAAGCGTGAGTCAGACAGTGCCGAGCTCCCTCACACATGCGGTCCTGGTGCTGGACTTTCTGCACCGGCATCCCCAGCTGTTCCCAGGAGGACAATCAGCTTCCACTAACGACGCTCATTCAGGGGATGGGGGATGGGAGAAACACTGTCCAAGTGAATATAATCTCGGGCTTCGAGTCGGGATCCCTAGTAAGTTCCCCGGGACCAGATATCATGATGGGTTTGTGTCTCTGAAAATCCGAAACCTGGACTATATTTCTTTGCAGTGTGAGCTCAACAAATACCTTTGGAAAACCCGCTGGGTCAAGGCAGCGTGAAAAGCCACGTGAGTGATAAGGACAAAAATAAAACACGGACTAGAGACGTAAACAGATACTTAGAATACAAGATAAGAGCAGAGGGAGACCCAAGCTGCTCTGGGAAGTGAAGAGGGAGCACAGCTGGCAGGACAGGGGGCCGCCAGGTGAGGCCCCCGAGGAGGTGACCCTCGAGAAGAAGCTTGACCACGGGCAGGCTGACCGGTGGAGATGGGGCAGGGGCAGGCATCCCCACAAGCAAAGGGAAGAGGCCAGAAAACACAGGATCTCTAAATGCTGGATGAGAGGCCAGAAGAGATCCATCCGGAAGGGCTGCCGCCACACACAGGGGCTTTCCGCGTCTGCCCCGCGAGCCAGGGGCTTCATTGCTCGAAAGGGGACCTGGAAAGGGAATTCATCTCCAGGACACTGTGCAGAAAAGTCGCATCTCACTGGTTACGTGTGGACGTGGATGGCAGGGTGGGCAGGGAGCGGGGTGGGGGCCAGCAAGAAAGCTGGGGGGAAGTGGGCAAGCCAGCACATTTTGGTTAAATTCTTGGAAAACGAGGAGTGACTGAGATCCATAGGGCGGTGTGTCTGTGAACGGAGTAGCACAGGCACGGGATACCCAGCGGTTTGCCACCCGTGCGCACCCCAAATGCACCGGGTGCCAGCTCCCTGGCTGACTCAGGTCTCTCTAAAATGCAGCATCGACAGCATTCCTAATTCTCGGTGATCACCAACTCCCGAAAGAAAGGACTGGAGGAATTCCAAATCTGAGCTTCACTTGTCCTTGGTGTTTAGATTAGAATAATCTGCCCCAATTTACAGAAGCGACTCTAAGGCAAGGCCCCATGGCCCGGTGCCAGGGACAACAGGGATGCAGACCAGAGGGGACGGGGGCAGGTGCCGCCCTGAGGTGGGACAGCCTGCACCTGCCCCCTGCACCACTGCCCCGCTCAGAACCCTTGGAGTGTCCGTGAGAAAACCCAGCAAACACAGAACGCCCTCCGAGCAGACTCCCGGCGGCCCATTTCCTGCAGACTGTGATTTCCTAGAAGGACGGGGTCACAGAACTTGTAAAGATCCTGGGATTATCCAAACCCATTATACTTGGGGTGGGGACAGGACCCCAGAGAGGAAAAAGGATTTCCCTAAAACCATGTAGAAAGGGCTGACCCACCCAGACCTCTGTGTCTGGGCCTTTCATACTTTGCCACACTAAAACTAATTTTCCCTCCTAAAAATCAACTCGCCAAGCAGCCCCCACAGACGCTCGGGGTGGCCTGGTCGTGTCCCACCTCAACATCCGCTTGTGCTTACTGACTTCACTTCAGACCTGTTCGCACTTCTGGCCAAGGGACGAGTCCGCAGATGGCCCAGGTGAGAAGAGGGGATGGGCTACCTCGACAGGTTTAAACTGGGGGAGAGAGCGCCCCCGAAGAGGGCCGGGCACACTCAAGGGGCCTGTGCTTTTGTTCTGAGTGTGAAAGGCCAGCTGTCCTCACAGCCCGGGGACCCCTTTAACCGCCCTGCAGCGCCCGGCCGACGCCCCAGCCGACAGGCCCTCACTAGATCGCTGACCCGGCCCATGGCTGACGCGCCTGTGGGCCTGCGGGGCCTCAGCACCGCCCTTGGGAGGAGCGAGCACTCAGGAACAGCCAGCACCCAGGGCACGGGGCTCCTGCCCTCCTCGCTCTGCCAGTTCACCTGCTACAGCTCCCCCCGCCACCACCCAAGGCAGTGGGGGCCGTGGCCGTCTCAGAACACGTCCCTGCACTTGTTCCCACCTGACGAAGCTGAGGGCCATCAGCATCGGGAGCTTCCGGGGACTCTGCCGATGGGGTCATCCTCGTTCCTACCTGTCTCCCACTCCAAGAACACGCAGAGCACCTGAATCACGGAGCACTGCCTGTCAAGGACGGGACCGTCTCAGAGGCCCTCCTCCGCGGACGGCTGCAAGCTCACATCTTCTACACAGGGGACTCCTGGCCCAATATGTCATCGCCACCCCCACCCCTGCCTAGACTGTCTTCCCCCCTGCCATGGGCAAGCCGGACAGAGCAGCAGGCCCACCACGCAGCCGAGCCCACATCCAGGCCACCGGGGAACCTCGGGTCTCAGAGCCTCCCCCGTTGTCCCTGAGCTCCCCAGGCCAGAGCGAGGAGCTCTCTCGGAAACCGGCTCCCTGCGGACTCAGCAGATGCCAAGCAGAGACAGCCTGGGGCACAGGCATTCGTCTGAAACCAGAGGCCACTCCACAGCTCGACGTGTGTGAGCTCACGCTGTCCTGCTGGCATGCCGGCCTTCCCTGCGAGGAAACGGAGCTCTGGGGGGTGGAAACCGTCCGCCCGGGTCTCCGGCCCGTGGGACCCAGGGCCAGCGTCCCGCCTCGCCCTCCTGACTCTGCACCCAGCCCACCAGCTCATGGAAGGCTTCGCACACATCTCAGAATGGAAACCAACAGGAAACGCGAGCCCGCCCTCCGGCACAGCGGGCCGTGCGTCCGGGACCTGCTCGCACCTAACGCCGGGTCCCTTGCACCCATCTTTCAGGCCAGCAAGGATTTTAATTCACAGAAACATTTCAGCGACCATGCGTGACTGCCACCTCATAAAGGACACCTAAAAAGTCGCAGTCAGTGAACACACCAAATGAAGGCTTCTTGAGAGGAAGAGAAAGGATAGGAGGGCACACGATTGGCCCAGGCCCCCGAGGAACTGAACCCTCAGAACCCCAGACGGGCTCCGCCCAAGCTCGTCCGCACCGGGGGCTCCTTCCCCGAAGCTTTCCCCGAACGGCTCGGCACCAAAAGAAACGACTGCCGAGCACAAAATGCCTGTAAAGGTCGTCCTCCACGAGGCGTCCAACAAGCTGTAGCACCTGGTTCCCGGCAGCTCGACTTCTGCCGCGTTTCTCCGAACAAGCTTTCGGGGCCACGGCAGGAGCGGTGGAGGCTGTCCCTGCGGACACAGAGCTCTCCAGCCCCCAAGGACCCTGAGTCCTTCTGTCCTGACGCTCCTGCAGGATCAAATTCAATCGAGCGACAAGATCACGTGTGGCTTCCTGGACGGGAGAACCTTCCAGCAACGCACACAGCTGCGTCACCACCAGTTAGGGTTTACCCCCAGATTCTCTCACTTTGGTAAGGGACCAGCGTCCCTCCGTCAACGCTGGCTCCACGTACACTCACTGCGAGCGGAGGCCGGACCTGGTTTATTTAAAAACCCACTTAGTGAACTTTGCCCCCCTCACTCTTTGATGCCTGGGTCACTCACGCCTGGGAAGCAAGGGCTGAGCCCAGGAGGTGGGAAAAGGGAGCCCTCCCAGTGGAGCGACCCCGCTGGCCTGAGCCCAGCTGCCTCCCGGCCCCCGCCCCACCGCCCTCCAGCAGGCACAGCTCCAAGGCATGGGGAACGGCGCCAGGCGCCAGGCGCCAGCGGGGTCACCAAACCCAGCCACTCTGCAGGATTATAGCTCCTCGGAGAGCCCAGACGAGAAGACAGCCGTGAGAAGCTGTCGCTCCAAGCTGAAAGCCTGTAGAGCCAAGGAGCAGCCTGGACGCCCAGCTACCCGTGTCCCCCAGATACCCGTGTCCCCCAGACACCCGTGTCCAGGGCGTGCAAATGACCTAATGACCCTTCTTCTCTTCAGAAAATAGCCAGTTCTATTTCACACCTTTTCACACCTGCACTGTCCCCATGGGTACCTTCCTGGCTCAGACTCTCGGGAAAGCGCAGACCTTGGCGCATGGGCTTGGGGTCCCCGGGAGCCACCACAGACCTGGGGCTGACGGGCCGGGGCTCTGGGGCGACCGCACGTGATGGCAGTGGAGGTTGTGACCACGGGAAACAAAGCAAATCCTGAAATCCGGTCCAAGAAACAGACTCAAGCCAAGTCGTTGGCTGCCTTCTGTGTTTCGGGGAATGTGCCAGCTCACACCAGCTTCCCCCAAAACAGGTCCACCGAGGAAATCGGATGGCCCCAACCTCGGCACACGTCATTAGTCGTTCCTGCAAAGTCCCAAATCAGAAAAGGAAAGGAGAAAAGAAACTTACCCAGAGAGAGAGGAAAAAGACCAAGAGGAGAGCAGCCTTGCCTCACCCAGCTCACCCACAACGCGGCTCTGGCTGAAGAAGGCAGAGCTATTTCTCCCTCCAAATGCCCAGCCCTCCCTCCCATTTATGGCCTGGGAAGATGCTAAATATAGCCACAGGGACAGCCTAGCCCCAAATCCATGACCTACATCATCAGTCATCAGCCTGATCTTAGGAGGGAAAAATCGACGAGCTGGAAAAAATGAAAATCAGAAAGTGCCAAGTGTCCGTCCTGACCCACGGAGAGCACCTCTCTCCTCCCAGGACAGGCGCATAAGGCCGAGGTTCTGCCATGCCTGACGTTCCTCCAACTCTGTTTAACGCTCCCACACAAATTCTCAGCCTTCTTTTCGGTCCTGTCGAGCTGAGGGTCCCCAGGCCCTTTGCTGGTGCTTCCGGACGAGCCCGAGAGCTGCCCGAGTTCTGGCTGCCGTTTGCTGAGTGCTGGCCGGCGGACCCGACTCTCGGAGGTTGTGTGTTTGGGAGGTTTCTTGGTTTTGCTTTTACTCCAGAAACTCTCAAGCTTTCACGGGTCTCATCCTGAAGTTAACTTAGCAGGAAGGCCTTTCCTAAAAGAGGAGCCGTGCCCAGCTGCCAAGTTCCATCTTATTTATAGTTAATAGCACAGATGTGCTTCCCGTGCATGTAGCCACCGGATGATTGCCGGGTGTCCATCGTTGTGCATATGTGTCCCACACAAGCTGGCATGGTCGTGGTCTGGACCCGGGCACGTGGCGCCAAGAAGACAGGCCGCGTGGGGTGGCCCGGACCTCAGAAGCCAGAGGACTCCATTCGAACCACAGCTCGGCATGAAGAGGGTGTGCCCGCCGGCCGGCTGACCTACCTCGCCGTCCTCCCCACCTGTAACACCAGCTCAGTTTGTCGCGATAATCGGAGGAAATGCCTTGCCCCAGTGCCCACGTGCCAAAAACTCTCCACGTTCGCACATGTGGCGGATCGGGAACACAGCCAAGGACCCACCCAGCGGAAGAAGTCAGCGAATGTGTCCGTAAAACGCGACAAAGACAGAGCAGAAGTCGTTGACTTGACTCACCTGAGTGTCCCCCGAGTACCGAATGGAGGGCTAACTACTTTCACCTTGTGTTTTCTCCCCTTTAGTACCCCAATGGCCCAGCATTTAATTTAATACCTGTGTGGTAATGGGTATCGAAAAAAACAGGATGTTGGCGTGTTATTTCTGCTGATCAGCAACCCCTCCAGAAGGAAGCCAGCGCTGTCCTCGCTGGGGAGGTCCCGGGGGAGCATGCATCCGGGTCCGCCCACAGGGGTGGCCCCTCCAGGCACAAAGGGATGATTACAGGGCCCCACCTCTTGTCAAATGGCACCTCTGTCACCTGAGTCCCAGGAAACTAGCCTCTCCCGACAAAACAGTCCCGCTTCCAGGGAGAGACCAGAGACCTACGAGTGCCTCACAGCCCTGACAGTAAATTTCCGAACACTCCAGCCCCTCCCCCAAGCAGGGTGTTACCTCTCAGGACGCCGCCTCTCGGAGAGACTGCCCGGCCCAGCCGTACTACTCAGAGCTGCAGGACGCGGAGCTGGGACAGCGCTGGCCCCTGGCAGGAGAGAGCGTCAGTGCCTCCAGGTCTAAGACCCTCCCGCACCGGCCGTGTGGGCTCGGCTACCTCGCTGAGTCCGGGACCGTCCTCCGCAGATGAAGCCATGGCCCTGCATGTGTGTGTGTGTGTGTGTGTGTGTGTGTGCATGGAACACGCCAGCCACTAGGAAACCACCAGCACGCTCAGAGACATGGGGTGTGGCCTTGTCCGCGAGACGTCCCAGTCACAGGACCCCGCTTATCCCAGCACCCGGCTCCCGGACTCTCCCTAGACTGTTCTCGCCGGTGTGAACGGCATTCGTTTCTCCCGGAAGAATTTGGTCCTGGCATTCGGGTTGCGGTATGATGGGGCTGCCCGACCCCAGCCTGTGGGTGGGACACATGACCCACTCCCCACCTAGACACCCGTTGACCTGGCCTGTGGATGGGACACGGGACCCTGGCCCCACCTTGTTCAGCCCGCTCCCCAGGAGCCACCACCACACAGGCCACGTCCACCTCGTCACGTCCACAAGGGTCTCAGCACCTTCCCTCCTGCCTGGGAGCCCGGGGGACTGAGGCTGCCCACCCAGAGCCAGCCCGCCCCCGGCCGCCTCATGCCTCCCACCTGCAGCAGAGATTATCTAAAGAGCCGTTCGGCCGCCTAGGCCTCAGTCCCATTTTAATCTGCTTAAAATACCCAACTTCTGCCTGACATTCCTTAAACCAGAAGGTGCACTACCAAAAGCAGCCCGGTTTTAAAAATGGGCAAAGGACCCGAACAGACACTTCTCCAAGGAAGACACACAGATGGCCAGCAGCCATGGGCGACAGGGCTCGAGGCCGCTCTTCCGGGGAAATGCCAGTCCGCGGCCCAGGCTGGGCTTCCCCACCGCCAGAAGGGCTCAGACCAAACCGCAGCAGAAACCCAGAGAACAGCGAGTGTCGGCGGGCGCGAGGACTTCGGACGCCGTGCAGGGCCGCTGGGAACGCAAACCGGGGCAGCGGCTCCAGGAAACAGTGCGGAGGCTCCTCAAAAAATTAAAAATTACATTCGTGTGTGACCCAGCCAGCCCAGTTCTGGCTCTTCATCCATAAGAACGGGCAGATCTGAAGGAGATGCCGCACCCACGTTCACTGTGTCACGACTCACCGCAGCCGAGGCCCGACGTGACCTCCGTGTCCGTCAGTGCACCAGCCGACAAGGAACATGCGGTGTACACACGCGGTGTTCGGCCGGAACAGAAGGCTGCCTACCGCACGCTGCGGCGTGACCAGACCTTGCCGCGACATCTGGGGAAGGAGCCGGCACGGCGGACGGCGCGGCGGGACACGCAGCAGGAGGCACGTGAAGGGGTCCAGCTCACAGAGGCAGACGGACCGCTGGCCCCCGGGGGCCGAGGCGGGGAATCGGGGAGGTCCTGCCCCGTGGAAACCGGGAGTCAGTCAGGCAGGACGGGCACAGTCTAGGGAGGTCTTGCCCGGAGGCTGCACATAGTGAATAACGCACTGTTCGCTTAAAATGTGTAAGACGGGGGGGCGCCTGGGTGGCTCAGCAGGTTAAACCCTCTGCCTTCGGCTCAGGTCATGATCCCAGGGTCCTGGGATCGAGCCCCACATCGGGCTCTCTGCTCAGCGGGGAGCCTGCTTCCTCCTCTCTCTCTGCTGGCCTGTCTACTTGTGGTCTCTCTCTGTCAAATGAATAAATTAAAAAAAAAATGTGTAAGACGGTAGATTGAGTGTTACGTGGTGGGGAGGGTTGTTTTGTTTTAATTTACTTTCAGTTGATTACATCGAGAGCATCAGTAGTGCCCGCGGCAGAGGTCGGTGACTCGTCGGTTGCGTAGAACACCCGTGCTCATCACATCACGTGCCCTCCTTCGAGCCGTCACCCCGTTTCCCCACCCCGCTATGCCCTCCCCTCCAGCAGCACTGTTTCCTGTGACTAAGAGCCCCTCATGGTTTGTCCTCTCTCTGATTTCATCTTGTTTCACTTTTCCCTCCCTTCCCCCATGATCCTCTGTTTTGGTTCTTAAATTCTACAGATGAGTGAGATCCTATGACGACTGCCTTTCTCCGACGGACTTATGACACTTAGACGATGTTAGCCCTATTCTTACAGCATAGAAAAGCCCTGCTACCTACAGATGCTGGGACCAACCCGGCCTTAGCGTCTCTGGCCACCAGTCCAGGGACGGGTCTCCGGGTGTTAGAATGCACGTCACCATGGCAACACCCGCCTCGTGCTCAGCAAACACCGTCGCAGCATCACGACTGCCTTGTGTCCTAAAGATGTGCGCCTCCACGCTCCCTACTCAGAGCCGCGTAGGAGTAGTTTAAACCTCGAGAAACCCCCGTGGGCGAGGTGAATGGGTCGCCGTCCTTCCGTGGGAACCTTCTGAAAAGTCCATCGTGAGAGTCTGACCTTGTTCAGAGAAAGGAAATACCCCGTTTTCATCCCCAAGACATTCAACCAATGCTTCCCTGAGGTCCACTCATCCCACTGACCCACGAAACGGATGACTATCACGCAAAAAAAACCCTCCCTTGTGTTTCACGCCAAGTCCATCAAACACGGGTCCACACAAAGCCATGGCTTGGAGACAAGGGTTCATTGACCTACTCACGTTACTGCCACTTACGCTTCCTCCCACGTCTGGCATTTTCAGGAGAAGTTAGGAAAAGAAATGCTGGATTTCCTTAAATTCCTTTTCTGTTTTTGACGTGAGCCTACCCTTATTTTAGACTCTGGCGCCCCCCGCGAGGCCGGTGTTGGTACGACGTACTCAACTTCCATTGCCAAGGGTGGGCTTCCAGGTTCACCACACCCCCGGCTTCTCCCTGCCACCTGCCACCCAGATCTGCACTCAGTAAAGGATGCCTGAAGTACCCAAGAAATGAGGCCAGAGATGTGAGAAACTCACCTGAGTTGACACAGTAGTTCATAGCGCGCAGAGCCTGACACAGCAGTTCATAGTGCACAGAGCCAGCGGAGAAATCCAGAGTTTACAAAGCGAGGCTCTGTTTGGCAATTCTCTGCTTCAACTTTATATAGAGAGATTTTAAAATTGATTCTTTACATCCGTACATTAGTGTTTATGGAGCATCTACTACATCGCAAGACATCTGCTTGCTTTAATGCTCTCATTGACTCTACGTCGTGGGTAATACGGGATACGAGATGAGTGACGTTGACTTACACTGGTGTGCATGGGACCAGCTCTGTTACTCTCCCATCCACGACACAGCAGCTTCTGGTAGGACACGTCTCTTACACAGAACAACTAGAAGTTCAGATAAAATGTAAATAAGAAAAGAGAGAGAAGATAAATGATAGACAGACAGGTAGGTATATGGGTGGGTGGATGGATGGATGGATGGACAGACAGACAGACAGATCAGGCAGCCAGGATGTGAGGGACAAAGGCCCTAGAGGGAACTACGTCTTCTGGCTTTTCATCTTTGGACATTGTCCAACTCTTGGCCAGACACACAGACCAGCTCTAAGTAGCAGAGAGAACAGTGGAGCTTTTCAGCAAGGCCACGGGGCTGCCGGAGCCGGAGCCAGGGACGCACCCAGGATCTGCAAGGCCGGTATGAAGGGAAGGGGCACAGACGTGCGCCCGGGCTCAGCGCCGACTTTCACCGCCGAGTACCGCCAGAGCAGAGAGCGAACGGTGACTCCATGAGACCGGTGTCACTCAGAACCGCACAGTATTTCTCAGGCAACTTCAGTCATTCAAGCACAATTCATTAGGCGAGAAGATCGTTTGTTCCCACAGCCGTTGTGAATTATCTCAATCTTGGTGGCTCAAAACAATGGAAACTTAATCCCTCTCCGTTCTGGAGGCCAGATGTCAAAAATCAGGGTGCCAGGGGACTGCGCTCCTCTGAGGCTCTAGGAGGGACCCTTCCACGTCTCCTCCAGCTTCTGAGGGACCCTGTTCTCCAGCGCTGCGGACCCTGTACTCCAGGCTCTGTCTGTCTTCACAGCATCTTGTCCATCTGTCTTCTCGGTCCCTCTTCAGGGCACTCACTGGGTTTAGGGCCCACTGTGATTAGTACGACCTTAGCACAATCTGTAATCATATCTGCAAAGACTTTATTTCCAAATGAGGTCACATTATTTGGGACCACGGGACCTGAATGCGGTGGGGGTGGGTGGTGCAGCCATTCAACCCAGTGCAGGGACCAAGAGGATAAAATAATAATCCAAAAGCTCACAGAGTCCCAAGTCACTGCAGTTATCATATAAAATTTAAAATGTCTGCCATGACTATGTTCAAGAAAAAAAGACTCTAAGATGGGGAATTTCATCAGGGAATGGGACTTTTTTAAAGAATATCATAGATACTTTTTGTAATTTACTCCTTATTCTTCTGAAATACTTTATTTTTTAGATTGGTTTTAGGTTCATAGACAAATTAAAAGTACAGAGCATTCCCATGTGCCCCCTGCCCCTCCACACACAGCCTCCGCCACCACCAGCACCCCCACGAGACGGTGCCCTTGTCACCACCGATGAGCCCATCGTCATCACCCAGGGCCCACTGTCTACACCAGGGACACTCTTGGTGTCATACACTCTGTGCATTCGCACAAACATGTGATCACAGGTACCCATTGTTGTGGTGTCACCCAGAACAACCTCACTGCCCTGAACCCCCTGGGTGCCACCTGCTTGTCCCTCCCCGCCTCCAACCACCCCCAGATGATCTTGTCCCATCTCTGTAGTTTTGCCTTTTCCAGGATGTCCGAGCTGGAATCAGACAGGAGGTTCTTTACTTCTTTGACTTTATGACACGGATTTAAGGTTCCGCTGTGTCGTCTCAAAGCCTGATGGCTTGTTCTAGGGCTGAATAATATTCCATTTCCGGACCATAGCTTACCCAGCGCCCACTGGAGGACATCTTGGTGACTTCCGAGTTGTGGCAATTATGAATGAAGCTGTGGTAAGCATCCGTGTGCGGGCTCTTACGTGAACATAAATCTTCAACTCATGAAACCTATTTTCATGGGTTTTCAACTCATCAGCACCACTGCTGGTCACATGTAAGAGCATGTTTCCTTTTGCAAGAAAGCACCAAACTGTCCTCCGAGGTGTCTGCTCCATTCTGCTCCCGCCAGCCACGAGCGGGGTCTCCCGCTGACCCGCATCCTCACCAGCACACGGCGTGGCCGGCCCTCTGGACCTGGGCCGTTCTCACAGGCATGCAGCGTGTCTCGCCGTTGCCTTAATTTACATTTCCTTAATGACGCGTGACGTGGGGCATCACATGCCATCTGTTGTTCTCTTTGGGGAGGTGTCCGAGGCTTCTGCCCATTTCTTAATCAGGTTTTTATCATTTTCTTATTGAGTTTTAAGAGTTCTTTATATATTTTAGATAACACAAATGTCTTGTGCAAATATTTGCCTCGAACTGTGACCTTCTGCCCAACCTCTTTAGCTGGTTCTTCCTGGAGCAGTTTTTCATTGTCATGAAATCCTGCTGATCGATTATTTCTGTCACGGATCATACGTTTGATGCTATGTCTAAATGCCATCGACCTACTCAAAGTCATCTTGATTTTCTCCTAGAATTGATCTTTTTAAAGGATAAAAGGAAAATTCTAGAACTGACAGATACAACCAACGGTAAGAACTTAAGAGCTTCAACGACTCGACAACATTCCCTCCTCTCCCTCCCCCACCACGACCCACATGCCCACCAGTGCGTGGACTCTGCTCCCTCTTATGCAGAAACCCCCAAGGTCACACAGGGTCAGGAGCGCTCCACCAGCCACCAGCCAGGAGGGCCCGCTCCTCCCTCCCGAGGCCCACACTGACTCTGCCGTTGGTCAGAACCAGCCCATGTGGGAGGCTGTCCTCACGCACCTCGTCAAAGCCGGGCCCGGGCTCTCCATGCTTCCCGCCACCAGTGTCCCCTGCCCCTGGGGGGCCGAGCCGTCAGCCCTGCACACCCTGCTCAGCCCCCTCATCCCGAGCGTCATCCCTGCTGAGTCCCCCTGCACCTGCCACCTCCTTCCTGTGCAGCATCATGGTGTCAGAGCACCAGGCCGCCCCCCACCCTCGCCTACCGCCGCCTCTGCCCACAGGCTCAGGATCGTGGCCAGACCTTCTCCAACCCTGGTTGTGCCTAACTGTGCCCTGCAGAGCCACCCCAGTCCCACACACCACCCCGCCCGGCCCCGGGGTCTCCCGCTACATCACCCCTGCACCAGCCGCCCGTCTCCTGGTGAACCCTTCAGCTCCACCTCAAACACCAGTTCCCCAGACACCTCTTCTGACCCCCGAGTTAAGTTAGGGCCCTCCGTTCACGACCCCAAAAGCCACGTTTCTTTCCTCCAGAGCCCTGGGTCGGCCGGTAACCACACGTTCCTTGTGGCAACCACCTGCTCATCCGTCTCACAGCCCACACCATGGCCGCGCCACAGGACTAGCGACACATTTCAAGAACCGTCTGCTTCCCGGGTGAATAAGCCCAACAGAGCCGCTAACGTGCCCGCGTCTGCGTTAACAGGAAACCGAGAATGACAAAACTGAGAGTCCTCCCAAACTTCAAAGCAACTAGATTGCTTGGTATTCGGGCATTACTCAATGTCTCTGTAATGAAGCCCAAAGTTTTTCCATATTTTGCAGATCAAAACATAGCCTAGGAAACCTGGCAGGAGGCCCAAGCTGTGTGCCTCGCAGGTATCACATGTGCGTTCTGCCTGGCGTGACCTCCACTGTGACCCTCAGTGAGATGGGGGTGTTGGGAGCCGCAGGCCAGAGCCACAGAAACGCAGAGCCCATGGACTGAGTGGGGACAAGTTCCTCTGTGACTCACAAGGCTCTTCTGGTCCAGTGACAGGACAGACATTGTGCCAGCAGAGAGGAAACCCCCGGGAGATACGAAGACCCGGGCGTGCGAAGGGAAAGCTAAGACTGAGGTCACTCGGGCTGTATAGGCAACCGTGCATTTCCGCGTCTCCATTCCCTTCCAGAGGAGCGTGAGCAACGCACAGAACTGCTGGGTCACTGCGTCGCAGACCTGAAGCCCACAGAACACAGTGTGTCAACTCTTGGTATTTTAAAAAGATTACAGTGTGGCCCTTCATGCTATCTTCATGCTTCTGTTTAAACCTATGAGAACTGCCCATCTGTGCGGGTCAAAACCACCCACCTGCCGTTTTTGTACACTGACCGTACCCGGGGCCAAAGGCTTGTGTAGACACAGAAGTGGGTTCAGACCCACCCCCAAGCCCGACTGAAATAGTGCCTTGCATGGGGGAAGAACACAAGAAGCGCCTTTTTTTACCCTGTAGATTCTATTTACAGGTTTCTATTTACAGACGTGGCCCTCCATTAATGGGAAGTTTATCTCGACGGTGTCATTAAGTAATCTCGAGGAGGCTAGCGCCGCTGAGATCTGGCCACAGCCCCCGGGGCGGGCATCAAGGGCACGGGCTCCAGGCCTGGCCGCTAAATTTGCTAATCTGCTGTCAAAGCTTCGTGACCCAGGCAGAATCTGTCCGACCGCCCCGGGCTTTGGCTTCCCCATCTGTAAAGTGAGAGTCTGGATGACATGATCCTGATTTAAGCCCCCATATGCTATGATTTCAATCCGGAACGCTCAGGCCCCGGGAAGGGAGCGTTACCGCACCAGGATGGGGTCACCAGCTGCTGGGCGCAGGACTGGATCCAGGAAACAGGCACCAGAGCCGCGGCCGGCCACGCCAAGAGGATTCCATTCTGAAAGCCCTTAATGGCTTCGAGATTACGGACAGTGCGGCCCAGCCATGTGGCTGAAAGAATGGTGGTTGTAATAAAATAAGAAAGGACGGAGGGCACGCGAGTCCATGAGGCTGGCAGGGCAGGCCCTGCCCTTGTGAGCAGGAGACAAGCCAAGTGCCCCTGGGCTCCGGCGGCGGGGGGGGGGGGGCCTGCTGCTGATAGGAAGTCGGCCAGCCCCCCCCCCCCCGCAGACTCTCAGCACTGGACGGAACAGTGACAATCGCCTGCCCCGTCCTCTGGCTTCGCCCCACGCATACAGAGATCAAAGACCACACAGACTTAAAAAAACAAAGAACTGTCCAGCCTTACGTGGTTATGCAGGGAGTTTGAGCTAGAATTTAGAGATCTTGATGTCTAGTCCCTCTCTCTTTAGCCTTGAGGGAGAAGCGGTTCCCAGGTCAAGGTCAAGGTGAAGGCCATTGTCCAGTTTAGCACAGGACTGTGGCCAAACCCCCAGGGTGAGTGATGGGGTCATTTGCAGATGGGGTCAGGTCAGCTGACAGGCTCACAGCAGAGGCTCTAGGGCCGAAGTCTTCAGTCCACAGGAGTCAGGAACAGCCACTAGAATCCAGTGTCTTCACTGGCATTTCTGGTCCCAGCCGTGGGGTCTGCCTGACTCTCGCACTTCAGAGGTGCTGTAGAGGGGCAGGGGGCTTGGGCGATAAGATCTGGGCCTTTGCACAAGGCATGGAAACATGTCCCCAGGGGCGGGAGATCTTGACTTGAGATCAAGAGTCTGCTGGTGTTGGTTTTCCTCCGTCTTCCGCCGCTGGCCCACAAAACCTTTAAGACCTGCCGTTAACAGATGTCCCCAGTTCTCCCAGCAGAAGATCACGGCTTTGGCAGCCCACATGAAGATGTGGGATGAAGGAATTTTCTTCTCAGGGTTAAACAAAGGTTGAGACAGCACTGACCCGTGGTCCTCAGACAATGAGGCTCTGCAACGTGCCCTGGCTTCGCACGAGGCCGGCCCGGCTGCCGAAGCCCGGCTCTCCCGCACTCTCAGGCACTGGGTCCTCACCGCTCCCGGACTCTCGGGCTCTGTTTGGTGCAGTGGAACTTGCCATCAGGGGCCTCTTATGCTAAGGGGTCCCCAGCACGTGCACCTGCTCCCAGCAGGTCTGTCTGGGTTCACCGCCGTCCTTCCAAGCTGCTCATTCATCCACGGGCAAACTGACTAGAAGAACCGGATAATAACAACAAATGAATGGCCATATATTTGGTACAGGACTGATGGTCAAAGCGTGCACCCCAAAGACTGACATCGATGAGCTCTGTGACATTGGCTAACACAGGCGTGCAGATTCCTAACCCATTAAAGTCAGGGAGAACAGAGTAGTCAAACAAATGAGTCACTAAGATCTATCTCACCTCCCAATGTCCGTGGCTCTGCTGGAATGCGGGGCCCATACAACTTAGGATCCAAACTGGGACCTATTAATAAATACCCTGGGGTCATAGACAGGTACCTACTGTCACCCCAGGAGGGGTAGTTTCCAGATGCCTGACCAGGCTCAGCAGGGGGAGCTGGTGAAACCCAACCTCTGGGGTGTCTGTGAATCAGGACACTGAGTAAAGACCCCCCCTTCTGGAAGGCAGGTGGCCATCAGGCAATCACTGAGGCCTGAACAGAACCACAGGAATGGCTGCCCTGGTGTAGACCATCAGCCTCGGATGGAGTTCCAGCACCAACTGGCCCGGCCATCCAGCTCACGGACGGCAGGTCCGGGGGCTTCCTGGCCCCCACAATACCAGGGGCCAGTTCCTATGATAAATCTCTCACATAACCTGTCCATCTGCATCCGACCGGTTCTCTTCCTCCGCAAGACACGATCACACATCCCAGCTGTCATCCCCACACGAGAACCATCCAAGAACGGGAAGGCCTTGTCCCTGTGCACTTTGAGGAACAGTGACCCAGGAGCCACAAGGCACAGATATGAGACACGGAAGGGGAAGGCTTTCTCTTGGTGACGCTGCTGTTCTGTCTCCAAAAAACGGTATTTTTGCTGAGTTCACGTCGTTCTGCCTCTTTTCCCCTTGGGCTCTGTACGTCGTTTTCTCTTGTACACCACAGGCGGCTGCTTCCCTCCGATCACGTCACGGAACTCGAGCCTCTGACTGTCACTCTTCTTTAAAAGCATTTCTCCTACGAGGATAGAACTTCCTCACTTACAGAAGACTCTGCGGGGGAAACACACATGATACACTAGCGACAAAGCATCCCACTAATGGATGGGCTATTTAGATAAAATTCTCCACGCGGCCTGTTGGGTATAAAACTGCAGATCCCAGTGCCTAAGGCCCAAGGACGCTGCATTACTCATAAATTACAACACGACCTGTTAAATTTGGGAGTGATTTTAGAAAACTGGGCAATGTCTGAATGTGTACATAAACAAGTTGTTACGATTCCAGCCTGGGAGAGGCAGAAACTAGTCTCCTTCTCTTTGTAGAAGAGTTCTCCCTGGGCCTGGCGTAGAATAGACAGCCAGTAAGTATTCTTTGATTTGGTTGTTGAAAGGGAAGGAAAGAGGTAAGACATGTGGTCAAGTCAGGAACGGAACCTGCTTTAAAACTATGAAAAGTACAAATAGAAAGATCAGCCATGAACTGTTTTGATGTACAAATGAAATGGTATAAAGTATCAAAAATTAACCATAAATCAGTATGTATTATCCTCTGACTCAAATCATTCCAGTTCCTGAATTCAACATTACATGTTGTTTTTAATTATCCGAGATTATCAAGTCTCATTCCGTCACTCTAAACTTCCTCGAGCTCTTGGGTCAGATCCGTCCGGAGTCCCGGCACCATTAAACATGACTGATCCCAAAGGGCTTTTATCTGTGTAGGTCATATCTACCCGTGCTTGCCACACTAGAAATTTAAGCCAGAACATTTTTACAATACGTATTACGGATTCATTACAAAGTAACAAAAATGAAAGACCTGTAGATGTTAACACAAACAGCATGTCTGTGAAAAATAACGACATTTCTGGAAACAAGAAAACAGCTAGAGAGGCAAGCTTTCACATTTTTGCAAACCTCCACGATGCCCAGCTCAAGGAAAGAAGGTGGGCGCATGGGCCGCACGCGGCTGTGGCGGTCTAAGCTCTGGCTATGTGTGGAGGAAAGCCAGCAGGGAGCCGTGGTCTGGCCCCCGCACGCCCAGCCACACAGCGACATCCCAAGGGTGAGCCACAACCCCGATTTCAGAATCCGAAGCCACGCCAGCAGCGTTCTCACCCCGGCCACGTGCGCCTCTGAGCTCTGTCCCACACGTGGCCGGGTCCTCACCCTTCCGGAGCCTGGAACGTCACATATGGGATGGTGCAAACCGTCCAATTCCACCCCTGGATGCAAACACTCACATCACTGAAATGATCACTGATCTCACGAGTATTATGAAAATGGTTTTGATCCCTCGCCTCCCGAAGAGCTATCAGAGGTCTCCTGGGGACCCCGGGTCACATCTCGAGCAGCGCTGGGCAGCCTCCTGGGAAGCCCTGACCCTTCCTTCCCGGCCCTGGGAATCTTGCTGAAGGGAGACTTTGACCGGTAGCCACTAGGTGGCGCCGCAAGCCACCGGAACCGTCCTTGTCCTTCTAAGGGGAAAAATCGATCAATATCAGTAACTTCGAGAAGAAATCCAAAACCGCGTTATAAGACAGAGGGGAAAGATTATAAACACGTTTGAATAATTGTGTTGCCAACCATCTTTTGCAATTTTGGAGAAAAGATTATATTAACCCTAACTTGGCTCCACCTAGTCACAGTCACGGTATCTAACCGAGACGCATCCGTGTTAAAGACGTCAAGTCGAGTAACGGCAGGTTAGTCACTTGTAACAGCTCCTACAGCGAAAATAAGTTTTGGAATGTATGAAGGCACATGTATGCTGTGTATACACTGCGATGGTTAACTTTAATGTGTCAATTTGGCCGTCCCATGGTACCTAGATGCATGATCAAACAGCAGTGTAGATGTTGCTGTGAAGGTATTTTCTAGACGGGATGAACACTGAAATCCGTAGACTTGGAGTTGAGCAGATGAACCTGCCAGGTGTGGGTGGGCCTCATCCCATCAGGTGAAGGCACTGAGAGAGCAAAGACTGACTCCCTCAGAAGGAATTCTGCTGGTGGGTCACCTGCAGATTCGAACGGCAGCTTCTCTCTGGGGCTCCAGCCTGCCGCCCACCCTACAGATTTTGGACTTGCCAAACCCCTACAACTGTGGGAGAAGTTCCTTACAACAACTCTCTCTCCAGGCCTGGTTTTTACGTTTGATCTTGTGTTTTACCTCCTGCTGGTTCTGGGAACTCCCCCCAACCCCCTCACACACACACACACACACACACACACACACACACACACACACTGAAAACTGATGAGGAGTCCCATAAGGAATACCAGCCTGGAACAGAAAGGAATAATGAAGTCCTACAAGGTGAACGTGTAACCAGTTTTCCTTGAACAACTGTGATTTGACGGGCTCACTTCAGAGGGGGAAATTAAACTCCCATGGCTGAGGAAGGTGGGGGGTCAGGTGGGCGACCTCCCTACAGCCATCCAGGGGGTGCAGCTCAGGCTGGGAGCAGAGCTGGGGGCAAACCATCGGCATCATCCGGGGAAGATTAAGGCTCGAGCTTGGTGCCAGGGCACCCCAGGAGTAAAGGCCCACCCACCAGACGCCATGAACCCTAATAATGTCCATGAACCCTGGAAACGGAACCCGATGGGCGGGAAAGAGTTTTCCCTACAGGGGATCTTCCAGACACAATACTAGGCTGTTGTCTAAGAGAAGGAATGACCCGTGGAAATGGCCCCTGCCTAAGGAACAAAGGACCGGAGAGCAGGTTTGCAGAGACCTCCGTCACCGCCCACCGGACGAATCACAACGCAATAGTGCGTCCAGCACCACTGTCGGGGAAACACGGAACACACAGCAAGGAAAGCCCCGCAGACCCACTGCAGGGCTGTGACGGCAAAGGCAGGAGGAAGAACCTGGAGCCCTCATGCACCCCTGCTGGTGGGCATTCCAGCGAAGGCCGCACGTCGGGAAACAGCAGGTCCTGTGCATGGGAAGCCCAGAGCAATGCCCCAGCTCCACTCCCAGGCACGTGCTCCAGAGAGAGAGAAGCAGGCGTCCACGCAAAACTGGTGCAGGAACACCCCAGCAGCATGGCACGTGGCACCCATGGAGGGGCAACTCCACTGTCCCGCCAGCTGGCAGCGGGAACTGTGAAATGCGGGGCATCGACCACACGCTGGACGATGCCACTCAGTGAAATGTCCGTGGTGGGGCGGGAGTGCTGATGGGGACGGGGCTGCTTTTGGGGGTGACGAGGACGTGCTACAAGGGACCCCATGATGGGGGCCCAGCCACGGTGCTGTAAATCAGGGAACCCTATGCTTTGAACAGGTGAACGTACGGTGCGTGAGTTAGAGCTCCATGAAGCCTTTCCAGAGCTCAAATACATGCTGCCCCATTGAAATAAATAGAGGACAATCCCGACGGTGTCTAAGGAAACAGGAAGCCATAAATAGGTACAGATCAGATTTTTAAAGTAAGTAAACAGAACTTTTAGAAACAAAAATGAGATAACCAAAATCAACAACAAAATGCAGGGAGTTAACCGCCAATTTTGGCACAATGCAAGATCCAGAATGTAAATCAGAATTCATGATCCGGAGACAAAAGTTACTAAGAACATAGAGAAAGACGTAAGAGCTACAGAAGGCAGAGAGTAAGACATTCTAAAATATGCTTTATTAGAGAGTGTCACAGAGCCAAAACCTGAAAAGACAATGAAATGTTTCCAGAATGGATGAAAAATACCAAATCCACAGATTCCAGAATCCTAGCAAATTCCAAGCAGAAGATGCACAAAGAAATGCACACCTAAACCGGTCACACAAAGAAAAAGAAATCTGGAAAGCAAAGAAAGAGAGAAAACCTCGCCAAGAAGGCAGAAAGGAGTCCGGGCCAGGGGACAGCACAGTCTCCTGGCTGCCCCAGAGCAGTGACACGGGGGTGTGCCCGCCCCACTGGGACTGTCTCTGATACCCAGACAGCATCTCTCCCCAGATCAAAGGCAATGTTGTTGGTTTTTCAACAAGCAGAAGCCTGGAGACTCTGCCACCAGCAGAAAGCACTAACGGGTGTGATTCAGACAGGAAAGTGACTCCAGGAGGGAAATCTGCAAGAGAAAAAAAAAAAATAAGCAAAGAAATTCACGAATGACCCCAATTCTATAGATATGTCGCTTCATGAAATTCATGGAAAATTGGTTTTATTTGGGGTGAACTTTTTAAGACTTCCGTGATGTCCTAATGAGCTACTGATCACGGGTTATGGCACACCGCGCTGGAACCCCTCATCTGCAGGACTTACTTATTTTGGGAAAAGAGGAGATGTGCACAGACTGATGAATTTTACTTGGGGCCAAATCCGAACATGGTTTTTTTGCACACAGCCCTCAGTCAAAACGGCATTTACAGCTTTAAAGGGTCATAAAAACAAAACCGAACATAAACAAAGAAAAACCCATGGTCTCCGCAAACCTAAAATATTAACTATGTGGCCCTTTCCAGAAAGAGTTTGCTGACTGCTGGTTTAGATTATCTAAATTACCGGGTGGTATTTGGGGGGGGGGGTATTTCTTTTCTTCTCTGTTGTAGATGCAAAAACATGTTCAATTAAAAGAACAGTTTGTTTCTCAAGGAAAAGCGCCTGTTTTCTCAGGCACAGACTATGCGCTCTCTGTGGGAGTGTGTGGGAGGGGCTGACTCGTGGATTCCACCCCAGGAGCCGAGGGGGGAAGTGCTGTCCTTCCGCCTGCAGACATGGTCACCGGGCGCTCCCGGGAGGCTCCGGCTGCCGTCCTCCCTGCCAGCGGCCGCGCTCCACCCAGCAAGGGAGCTTCTCCTTAGCACATCGAGCTCAGACGACGGGGTGCAACTGCTGGTGCGTGTGAACGTGTACCCGACAATTTCAAGTGGAAGTGCTTAGAGATCAGGACTTGTAAGACGCTCAGAATGTGACGTGAGAGTGCTCCGTGCACGCACGCACACACATGCACGCACATGCACGCACACACACATACACACATGCGCACGCACACGCTGTAAATCGACTGAGGAACACGCAATTCCCATGACACGTCAGCGTCCATTTCTGGGGCCACCACCAGGCTTTACTTTAAATCACCAGCGACCCCCCCCCATTTCCTTCACGCATCACACACGCGGTGTGCAGGCCCTGGCAGGGGAGAAAACAGATCCCGAATATTAACTCTTCTTTCTTCTCTCCAGAACCTCGATTCGACTCACTGTTCATTAGATTCGTGTAGCAAACAGTCTCGTGTCCAACTCCCCGACACGGATACTCTGCATACGAACATACACAAATGTATGCAAATATATGGACACACACACACACTCAGGGAACACCTTAGCTTGCTTTAGCCGCACAATTAGCTCGGACAAGCCCGCGGACTCACGCCACTGACCTGCCTCCTTCACACAGCACCAGCACCTGCGAGCGCGCCGCGCGGTCCAGGGGCCGTGTCCCCGCTTGGTTATTCCTGCAGCAAAGGGAAAAGCTGGCTTGTTCCCTCGATTCTTCCAGCAGCAAAATTCGGTTGAAACAGTCAAGTCATGCCGTCGGTGCTACCCCAAAACAGGACGTCTGTTTTATCTCCACACTCACGTCGAGGCAATGGCGTTGTCAAAACCCGCGGGTCTTCCTGCTAAAGGCCGCCCGGTACACCAGCAGGAAAAAACTAACCCAAGAGTTGGCTGGAGCCTGTGTCCACGGAGACTGGGCAGCCAGCGTCCCCGGGGCCAAGCCCGGCTCACAGCTCGCCGCCCCACCTCAGCCTGGCTCAGCCTCCAGGAGAGCGAGGGGCCCAGGCCAGCTGCCCCGAGAGCCTCCCGCTCAGACGACCGCCCCCCACCCAGGCTCCAGCCGTGCCTCTCCCGGGAGGACTCGGGCACACGCCCTGCTGAGTACTGGCCCTCCCGGTTCAGTGTCATCCACACGGCACAAGGGTCAGCCGTCAGAGCTGGGATGGCCATGAGGGAAAAGCCTGCGGTGCGAGGACTGCAGGACAGGGGACCTGGGTTTAGGCTGGCCTCGAAACGGCCTCTGAGGGGCCACTGTGAGACACAACCCACGATCGTCCACACGAACCAGCCGTCACGGTTGGTCACCCGTGCTGTGCTGGGGACAGACAGGGAAGGCGCCCGGGAGCCTCTGGGGATGGGTGTGAACGAGATGCAGGCCTGTCTTCCTCAACACTGGGTGACACTGGCTGTGGGAAGTAACATTCTGCGCAGGCGTCCCCTCCGGCTGGTTGTTAGGTCGCCTGCACCGGGTGTAAGTTTTCTGGCCTGTTTCTAATAACCGGAGGCTGACAGCTGGGCTTTTCCAAAAGGAATCCGCTTACGTTCACTCACTAGAATGACTTCCAGTCCCTCCTCGCAGGCACACACAGAGGGGCCCCTCGCGTGTTAGATCATTATCCCAAACACGTGTCGCCCCAGGACTTCGGTCACCCGTCCCAGGACATGCATTACCTTTGAAAAGAAGCATGCATTTCCGTGCCTTCGTTGACGAGCACTTGTCGCATGATGCTACTTAAAATAATATGAAATGTACGGAAAAGAATTTGAAAACACATGGCATGTGCTGGTTTACTTTACAGTGGCTGTAACGTCATTTCAAATATTTTGCCGTTTACCTAACTCCGTGTCCCGAGTGTCACCGTTGTCCCCAGAGTGTAATGTCCCGTGTTGTCCAGCAGATGGTGGTAGTGCAGGAGGACAGCCCGCCGCGGACCACGGGATCCTGCCATTCTGGGGTGACCCTGGGGTCAAAGGGCCCTGCTGAGCACAGCATCCTGCCCACCCGTCCTGCCGTGAGAATCCAGACCCCAAAGCCGGCACTGATGGCCTCAGGGTCACCTGGACCGTGACGGAAACAGGAGAAGACAAAACCTCTCTCACGACCTCTTCAAGTCAGGGGCGGGCCCGGGTGTGCGAGTGTGCACAGACACGGCCGTGGCACTCGGAACCAAGAAGCAAAACAGCAGCCCTGACGGAGCCACGGCGGCGGGGGACCCGGTGGGCCGTACGGCCGTGCCCCGCTGGCCCGGGTCCCTGGGCCGCTCTGCAGCCGCTGCTGTCCCGTCTGCTGTTTGCCTCCGTGGTGGTTGGTTTGCGTGTCAAGGTGACTGGGCCACAGGACGCCCAGATGAAACACAATTTCGCGGAACGGCTGAGGGCATTTCCCTAAGGGCCCAGCACTGAATCAGAGACGAGTGAGGACGGTCGCCAGCGCGGGTGGGACGCACGCCGTCCACGGGGGCCCTTCTGCTCGGCTGGATCACGCATCCTCTGCCAACAGACGCCCGCTTCTGGGGCTTCGACCTGCACGCCTGGCCTCGGGCCTCCAGCCTGCAGGACAGGATCCCACGGCCGCCAGCACCTCCTCAGAAACCGCTTTCTAGAAATAGATGCTTCCTGCTGGTTCTGTGGCTCCGTGGAGCCTACAGCAGCCTCCATCCTCGCCGGGCAGACTGGGAAGCGAGCCGGAGCACATTTCCAGATTCGGACAGGAGGGAAGACAGACAGACGCTGATGGCAGGCAGCACAGGGGTCAGACCCCCACCACCCGGCCCGGGCGGGGTCTCTGCTGTGACAGCAGCAGCTCCTCGACAGTTTGCACACCTGTGGTAAGGAACACACACTGCCTGCAGGCCAGGGTGCACACTGCGAGTGTGAGTGTGTGCACACGCATGTGCGCACATGACCGTCGTCCGCCGTGCGTGCATGTATGCACATGCGTGTGCACTGTCCGCTCTGTGCATATACACGTGTGTCACCGTCCACCATGCACGTGTGTGTGCGAGTGTGTGTGCGCACGTGACAGTCATCTACCCTCACATCCTGGGCTAAGCTCAGGTGGTTTTTATTCTTCCATTCTGATTTGTAATTGTAATTCCTTCCAGTCTGGCTCACAATCTAAGGGGCATCAGGGCGGCCTCCCCTGACTCTCAGGCCCTGTCCTGTCCATCCAGCCCCCGCTCATTGCCCGGGGAGGGGCGGTCCTCACATCTGTGCCCCCCCCCACCCCCAGCTGTGGCTCCGCATCTTCTCCTCAGCTCTCCCAGGACACACACCCAACGTCTGCTGGAGCGACAGCCGCGACGCTGCTGCGCCTTCTCTCCCTTCCGAGACCCTGCATCTCGGGTGCACGAAAACCAAGCATGGGGGCCTTTGAACTGTGCCATATAAACAGTCAGTACCTAGCCGGCGAGAGACAGCTAGAGACCAAGACAGAGGCAGACGGAGACAGACAGGGCGGGGGCATCCACCCTTCAGGGCCGGGAATCAAAGACTGCCATGTCTCTAGTGAAAGATCACTCGTACCTGCAGCTCTTTTGAAAAAAACACAGCGAGCAACATCAAAGAAAACTCTCTGTCAACATAAATGGTAGAGAATTAACAATAAATGTTCTTTTTCTCCAGTCCAGCGGCCTCCTTGAGCCACCGAGGCCACGAGTCTTCCCGTCTGTTCCTGGACAGCGGCCCGCCAGGAGGAGGGAACAGCGGGGAGAGTCAGAGCAGGGCCCGCGGGGAGAAAGGGCCTTTGTCCGCGGACTTCCACACACACACACACACAATGGACACTTGGCCTTCTGTGTCCCTGTTCCCAGGACGTACAGAAGGAATCTGTGACAGGCAAGACAGGGGACGGAGAAAGCAGCTTGTGCTCAGAGCACTGCCTGGGACTCAGTGATATCACGTATGAAAGCCTTCCAGGAAAAGGAAGTGAGGGCAGAAGGGCCGAGAGTACACACAGCAGACAAGCGGCCACTGCCAAGGCCACGCCCATCCCCCCGGAACACGCAGAGGCGGTGTGGTAGGCAGCCGGCCACCTCTCGGCGCTGCCTGCCTGCTCGCTGTCCCTATGGCGGCGTCCAAGGAGCTGGCAGGGCTCTGCCGCCCAGACGGGAATTATGAAAACCAGGCCTGTGTGCTCATTCTGGCCCCGCAGGGGCCCCGGTCCCATGGTGGCCAGCGGGGGCTGGGCACTGCACAGCACACTGCACACTTCCTCTCCAACACGGTCGGACAGACGGACGGACGGGAACACTGATTCTAGAGCCACACGGGGGACCCCCTCAGGCTGTAAGTCAGACGGTTACCCCTAGAATCAGAAAAACCACCTGACATTTTGAGGAGTAAAAACATTGTCTAAACAGCAACAACCCCTGGGGCAGTCTTGACCGAAGGAGAACCGAGATCTTCCCTTCTCGGTCCTGGGGCTCAGGCAGGGATGAGGAGGCGGGAGCACTCCCGGGAGGACGGACACCGGGCCGGGACGTCGGAGAAGCTGCCGTTGGCAGCCACGAGCATTCCGCCCCGACCTGCTGTCCACATGGGCCGGGACAGCCGTGGCCCAAGCACACCACAGACCCTGGATGAGACCTCACTGCTTCCTGGTGCAGGGCCCGTCCTCACTCACTCACCCAGAATCTGCGGGCTCCCGGGTGCATCTGGCCTCAGAGCCGGGCAGGGCACCATCCCGGCTACGGGGCGAGGGCCGCTCCTTCCCCATGGCTAGCTCGGGGAGGCGAGTCCCTCCACAGGACGGCGGCTCCGAGAAGGAGCGGTCGCTGCGATGGGCATTGTGTGTCGCAGGCAGCGGCCGCGGGGTCCACACAAAGCACCAGGGGAAGCTCTTTTTTAAATGTGTAGAGACGGTGAGAAAAGACCGAGATTGATTAAACACACACCGAACACATCTGTGCGTCTGCACGCGACGGACACACCCAGCGACACGTGGGCGGAATGCCCAGGCTCCGCCGGGCCAAGCGGTGTCAGCAGGACGGAGCGGGAATTCCGAGCCCTGCGGTGCGGTCACCCCGTGCCCCTCGGCAAGCGCGGGCAGCTGCGCACAGACGTGGAGAAACAGGCTGAGGGGAGAGCAACCCCCGGACGGAGACGGAGTTGGGTGTGGGGCAGGTTGTCCTACTGCTAGCTAAAATTGAGTGCTCTAAGGGCGCGGACGCTTCCTACAGATCGCCCTGATGATCTCCCCCGCGTGCGGAATGTAACAAGCAAAACAAACACGCAAAGGAAAACAGAGAGAGAGAGACAAACAGAAACAGACCCTTAACCGCAGAGAGCACCCTGCTGGTCCCCAGAGGGGAGGGGGCGGGGGGACGGTGGAAACGGGTGGGGGATGAAGGCACGCGCCGGGATGAAAAATAAAATAAAATAACTGAAAATAAATAAAAATTGCCCTGAAAGGAATACTGATTGGGATATACAAGGGCTAGAATGCGCACGTTCCGGGACGCGTCTGATGGTGCAGAGTGCTCCCCTGGGCCACGCACGGGTCCTCTGAGACCAGCCCTCCGCTCTCTCGTGCGGGGTAGTGGGGCTCACACCTGAGCTCCCCTGCAGGGCTCTCACCCGGTCCCCGGGGTTCTCCCAGCCACACACACACGGCTGAGCACCGGCCCGCTGCAGGTGCTGACGGAGAAGCGGGGACCAGGGCAAGGTAAGCTGGGCTGGCTCAGGGAGGACAGCCCTGCAGACCCGGCACGCGGGACAGTGATACACACACAGTGAGAGAGCTCCAGCTTCACGCTGATAAGATCCATCAACGAAAGCAAAGCCTTCCAGGGAGGAGACGCGGCCCGGATGCAGGGGGAGGGAGTGGGCTGCTGTCAGAGGCCTTCTGAGGGAGGGGATGGAGGCCAGGAGCCCCGGGGAGACCAGGGGGCAGAGGCCCAGACAGAGGGGATCCCCAGGTCAGTGCTGTGTGGGGGACAGTGAGACAGCCAGAATGCCTGGAAAAGAGGAGGAAAGGCAGGAAGGAGGCGCAGAGGGCTTGGTGGGGGCTGGATGTGGAGCCCCTGGGCCAGGGCCTGTGCTCCAGGCAAGGGTGTGGGCATGCACCGGGGACTCTGAGGGGACGATGAGTGGCCCTCCCAGGAAGGGCTTCCCTCAGACAGGTGCTCAGTGTGACGACAGCAGAGGGCGAGGTGAACCCTCTCTGGGGATGTTTGAAGTCCTTGCCAGCCCGCCTTCCCATGCAGCACCACGGAGGCTCTAAGACAGCAGGGGAGCTGGTGGGGGGCGGGCAGCACGCTGCAAACCCGCACGAAGGCCGCCAGAGGCCTGAACACCAGGCAGGGCCAGCTCTGTGGAGCCCAGCTGGGTGCCCCGCGCAGTGCAGGGTAGGGTGGTGCCCCTGGGGTGTGCACACGGTCCGCCCGGAGAGGGGGCCGTGGGGGTGACAACTGTGTCCAGGGCTCGCGGACCGTGGGGCGGCCGTCATGCTGTCTGGCCTCAGACACGCTTCCTCAGCCCCTGAGTAATAACCACATGAAGCGGAAGCTTCTAGTTCACCTGCTCTCCGGGCGTTGCTGAGTGTAGAGAACTCGGCATTACTGATGCCCAGACGCATGCGCCCTTGGGCATAGGAGCAGCAGGTCCACGGCCGCTGGGCCACTTCCTAGGAAGGAGACCACCCCTCTTGGTGACGCAGGGGTTCCCTCTCTGTCTACCAGATGCCGGTCAAGGGGCACTTTGGGCTGCTGGTGGGGTTCAGGGCAGTGTCCCCACACCCAGAACAGACCTGGCCCTCACAAGTGCCCCATCTTGCTGAATGCAACAGCTGGTCACCACGTGGACACGGTCTCGAGGCCCTCAGGTGGAGAGTCCGTCCCGGGTATGTCGGCACAAAGGCCACTCTGCTCAGGGCCTGCATCCGAGTGTGGGTTCTCTCACACCTGGATGGCGGGGCGGGAACAGGCGTATGTAGGTGGGTGGGCTGTCCTGGGCAGGTGGGCCGCGGGGGCTCCCCCCAGGAAAGGGCCGCTTTCCTAATCTCAGAAGTCAGGTGGCCCTGAAGGGGCCTTGCCATGTGAGTGTCCCCTTGGGGACCGGCCAACCCTACAGCATGTCCATGAGGCGTGAATGAGACCCTGTGCGTGAGCTGCCCGGTGTGGCATCTGCCGTGGCCGCTCAGCCCGTGGAAGCTGTTTGTTCCCACAGCGGAGTGACGGGACTGGGCGCTTTGCAGTGCCTCTGAGTCTCAGTGGTTTGCTTCGCAGGGACGGCCCAGATGAAACGTGAGCCGTGGCAACCTGTCTGGGGCGGGGGGGGGGGGGGTCACCTCAGCCGCAGCTCCCGAGTTCATTTACAAACTGGCTTGTGCCCCCTTTCATCCCAGAATGATGTCGCTACCTTTAAGGCTGACTACAGCATGACAAAATTGCGTGAGTCCCACCCAAGCCAACAGAAGGGAAGGAACAAGAAGCCGGCAGGTGAGAGCCAACCGAGCAGCGGAAAGGCCCGCACGCTTTCCAGCACGGGAGGACCAAGTCAACCCCTGACGCCAGCCCGGGACTAGAACCCAACAAACCAACGGCCGGATTTGGGGGATTCTCAGAGGGAAGACCCAAATATCAACGTTGTCACTTACCAAACAATTTGCAAGAAATCTGGCTGGGGAAGTGGGCTGCCGCCGCTCAGAGAAGGCCGTTCTAATTAACCCCGCGCTCACGCTAATTACGCAGCAGTCCCTGCCGGCCACGGGGCTTTAAATACTGCATCTGCTTTGAGGAACAACCTTTAAAAACAATTTAATGAAAGAAAGAAAGAAAGAAAGAAAGAAAGAAAGAAAGAAAGAAAGGAACGAAGGAAGGAAGGAAGGAAGAAAGAAAGAAAGAAAGAAGAAAGAAAGACGAACGACTGATACACACAACACAGATCTCAAAACCATTGCACCGCCTGAAAATCCAGAAGGACAGAAAAAAGCAAATGCGGTGTGTTTCCACGTTTACGAAATTGATCTCTAGTGACAAAGGCAGGATGGTGACCGCCCGGGGCCAGGATGTGGGGTCAGGCAGCAAAAGAGTCGGGTGAGGTCCGCAGGGAAGCACATGCTCCGTATTTTGTACAGGAACTCAGGGTACCTGTATCCGGGTTCATAGGTATTTTGTCAGAAGTCATGGAACTGTATATGGAAAATGAGGCTATGTGGTTGTGTGTAAATTGTATCCTGATAAAGTTGATCTAAAGTAATACATGAACTGAAAACTCATGTCCACACAAAAACCTGCACACTTTATCCATAGTTGCCAAAGCTTGGACCCAACCAAGTGTCCTTCAGCGGGTGGTTGAGTTAACTGTGGTGTGTTCAGACCCTGGAATAGTGGTTAATCCTAAAAAGAAATGAGCCACCCAACCATGAAGATACGGAGAAACCTCCAATGTGCTTCACCCAGTGGAGGAAGCCAGTCTGAGGGCTACTTACTCTGTGATTCCAACTCTGTGACCTTCTGGAAAAGGCAGAACTACAGACACAGTAAACAGATGAGTGGCTTCCAGGGGATGAGGATGGAGAGGGAGACTTGGGGATGGGAGGGGGATAGAGAGGGAGGGTTGGGGATGGAGAGGGAGGGCTGGGGATGGAGAGGGAGGGCTGGGGATAAAGAAGGAGGGTTGGGGATGGAGAGGGAGGGCTGGGGATAAAGAAGGAGGGTTGGACGGGGCGCCTGGGTGGCTCAGTGGTTAAAGCCTCTGCCTTCAGCTCAGGTCATGATCTCAGGGTCCTGGGATCGAGTCCCGCATTCGGGCTCTCTGCTCAGCAGGGAGCCTGCCTCCTCCTCCTCTCTCTCTGCCTGCCCTCTGCCTACTTGTGATCTGTCAAAAAAAAAAAAAAACCTTAAAAAAAAAAAAAGAAGGAGGGTTGGGGATGGAGAGGGAGGGCTGGGGATAAAGAAGGAGGGCTGGGGATAAAGGAGGGTTGGGGATAAAGAAGGAGGGTTGGGATGGAGAGGGAGGGCTGAGGATGGGGGTGGGAGAGGGGCAGGTGGAGCACAGAGGGTTTAGGGCAGTGAGACTACTCTGTGTGACCCTGTCATGGCAGGTAGGAGTCCCCACACATTGTGCAAACCCCTGAGTGTGCGACACCAACAGTGCCCCTGACGTGCACTGAGGATCTGGGGGATGAGGACGTGTCCATGGGGGCTCATCAGTGATGACAATGCCCCGACCAGAGGGGATGATGGTAGTGGGGGGAGAAGAGGTGGGGGAGGCTGTGCACGTCGGGTGGAGGGTGTACGGACTATTCCGTTCTGTGCTGCCTCCACAGCCGGAAGCCACACAGACCGGACCTGCAGGGAAGGGTCCCTGCTGTGCTCAGGTGCAGAAATTGCCTCTGATTTCCCAGCCCAAGGTCACTGGGTTGGACACTGCAAGCCTTGCTGAGTGTCTGGGTTCCCTCAGTAGCATGTAAGCTGCTTATAATAAAGAGCTCGTTCTTAGTGCCCTCCTTCACCCCACTCGGGGTGTGTGACAAACACAACCTCTCCAGGACGATCCAACCGGAGTAGCACAGGCAGCGTCTGCCACGACAGGTGCAGGCGGAGAGGCGGCCCTGGAGACGTGTCAGCAGTGAGCACAGCACCACAGGGACCTGGGCTCTACGGGGTCCATCACACCGTGCGGGCCCCCAGCACGCAACGCGGCCGTGAGCACGGCATTACCTGCGGTGTTCGTGAAAACGCAAACTCCGGGCTCCCCGGGGACAGCGTGAATGGAGCCGTTCATGTTGGGACCTAGGATTTTGCATTTTTTAGGAGTTCCCAAAGTGCCTTTCCCGGACTCTGAGGTCTGAGAAGCCCCGACCCGGGGGTGCCTGCGGCAGGGTGTGCACGGCTGACCCGTCAGCGCTCCGATGGCATTGTTGATGATGCCAGCAATCCCGTGTTGGCAAGTACGGAAATGTGACCGTTCGTGGAGTCGGGCGTCCGTACAGGTTCCAGTAGCAGGGGACAGACCCGCAACTCAGCATGGACGCAGACGACGTCCTGCCACTGCCTTAGCCCTACCTTTGCCAGCCAGCGCCAGAGGACAGCTTTATGGAGTTTAATGACCTGCCGTCGGTGATCAGCGGTCAATGCCGGATCCCTCCCCGACACACTCCAGTGACTGCTTCTAGCGGGACTGCCTTGGGACACGGCTGCTCACTCCCTGTTGCTAGAATGTTTGGGGGCGTCTGCGGGAACCAGCAGGTCAGTCTAGGACAGCGCAGTGCCCAGGTCAATGTCCTGTTAGCGCCAAAGGGCAGGGTCACCAACCACCAGCAAAATGGTCCCCAAGGAAGGCGCTTGGTGGCCGCTGTGCTCTCTGAAGAATTGAGCACAATAACTCTCCTTCACAAACACAGATGTCAATTCATCTGCTGGAAGTGGTTTTAAGAAAATCCTCCTTCCTCACGGGGCGAAAATCTCAGACCAGCGATGTGAGCTTTTCCCATACCCTCCGTGGGCCCCAACTTGTTATAAAGTTCATCACCTCCGTCTGCAAAGCCCCTGTGTTTTGTGGCATTACATCTAACTGAAAAGATGTGAAAGGCCAAGAAAATCATTCCAATCTATTATCAAAATCCCAAAACTCAGGGTGGGGGAGTGAGGGGAGGGAACTGCAGCTGTGCAAAAGTTCAGATTAAATTCTGTTTTTGCAGGAAAAAAAAAGCCATAAGAAAACTAGAGACGGCAAGCTCGGGTCGAGGAGCTCCTGCGTCCCCCTAGCCTAAGTTACATCCCCCAGCACCCCCGCCCCATGAAACAATATTTTTAAGAGGAAAAGAAATAATTTCTTAAAGAGCCCCTACAAATTAACAATGGCACAGGCCCGTGATCCTGGGGAGTGCGAACTGTAAGAGATGTTTGGGTCTACAGACTTCCCTTTGTAGGAGTAAGTGACCGTGGAGACCCAGAGGTGTGGCCGGCATGGAAACCAACCCGTGCTGCCATGTGCAGGGGGAAGGGACAGGTGAGAGGGCGGAGGCCTGGACAGGCGCCTTGTAAGTGTGAAGAGACCATGGAGCATAAACGTGGGGGCTGGAAGGAGCCTCAGGAGTCATCATACCCTCACCCACCGAGGGGAGCCGCCAGCGCAGGCCTGGCAGGCAGGGCTGGCACCTCCGCGGCCCAGGTGAGGACGCTTCTGGTTTCCCGAGGGAGGGCACCTCACCCGGGGCTCCGCTCTGCCTGTCGGGGTGCGGGGGTGGGGCAGACAAGCAACCACGGCACAGATTCAGGAGCACTAGCATTTCCAATGATTTATTTCATCGTGGCATAAGCGGACACGGACAAGGCTTCACAGCAATTGCGCCCAGGCGCGAGAAACCGAAGCGGTAGCTCATTCCCTGCGCGTACAGCGTCCACGGGCCTAACCTGTGGGGAGCAGGGCTGGTGCGTCTCTACCCGATGCCCCCCTGCAGTCTGTTCACGCTTGTTAGAGCCGTGGAGGGCTGAATCCTCCCAGGAGATGTGTCCAGCCTGCACTTCGGCTCCCCGCAAGCAGAGTCCCGGTGCGCGTCACAGCGGCACGCCCGGCACCAGAGCGCGGGGGCCTGGCCGTGCATGCTGGCAGGTGCGGGGGGCAGGGGCAGAAAGGAGCGTGTGGCTGGAGCGTGTGCAGTCTCCCTTCCCAGCCCCATCACTTCTCACGAATACCACAGGCCAGGAACAGGGTAAGTGAGAATGTGGAATTTTTTTAATGCCCGACTACAACATTTCATAAGCTGGGAAGCGTCTAAAATAAAACACAAGCGGCCCATCGGCTGACATTTCGGCCCTGCAGGTGCTCCAGCGGGCTGTGGTCCCAACGGACCTCAGCTTTAGAAAATACAGCCAAGGACCTCAAACACAGGCCGTTTGAGAATCGCTCACAGGAAGTTACCCAAGAGCGCGCCCGAGGAGCCAGCATTACCAACGCCACCAGAAACGGCGCAGATGCGGCAGACGGCTGCGTTTCTTGAGTGTCTGCGGCAAAATGCACACGTAAGAGTTTGAACCGCAGCAGACGCACAGCCATGGCGTCTGTGTGTCCTCTTAGAGGGCCCCCAGGGACGCAGAAACCCCACCAGCAAGGCCCAAGTCCAGCTCGAAAGCTGCCAAGGGTCGCTCAGGGCTCAGGTTGTTCCCAAGACCAAGAATAAACACGTAGAAGATGTGGCCAGCCCCGTGTCTCTGTGGCTCAAGTGAACCTCCATGGACAAAGGGTGTTGGCTAGCCAAAAGCCGGACCTTTCTATCCACGGCAGTCTCCCCGGACAAGCCCCCTGCTCGTTCGCATATGGGAAATGTCTGCGTGCAGGGGTCACCTGTGTGAGAGTTGTGGGTGGTCCTACACACACCAGACTCGCCGGCCTCTGACAGATCCGTCTTCAGGAGTTGGCGGCAAAACGAGCAACCCCGGAATGAGAATACTGAGGCATCCCTACACGGTGCTGGGTGCAGGCCTGAAGCGTCCCGTTGTCTATGCAAAGGCCCCTCCTTGGAGCATCAGCCGTCAGGGGCACGTCTCGGCAGGGAATGCCCCCCAACAGCCCCGCCCCACACCACGCAGTCCTCCACACCGTGGCCCCGGCCCCCACATGCTTACCTGACTGCTGCAAGCCTTGTGGTTACAACCCCAAATACTGGCCCAAAGCAAAATAAACTGGTCCTCGTGGCATGTTTCTAGGAGGTATTTGTATTTAGAAATAAGATCCACGGTCTTCTATGTCCTCCCACCTACCCTTGCGTTTCCCTGGGCTTGCTCGTGCATTCCACTGCAGCAAAGCCTGGAACTCCGAGGCCAGTTCCCGCAGGAGTGATGCCAGGTCCGGGGCCGGCCTTTGTTAAATTAAATCATAAAACAACACACAGAACTCCAGCTGGGCACGGGACGCTGAGGCTGTCAGCACCCGCCAGCCAGCACCTCCCATGTGCCCCTGCAGGGACGAGCCTGCTTCGGAAATTCACTCCCACAGCATTTTGTTTTGAAACAGCAAACATCGCAGGAATGATTTCGTGAGCAAAATCACAGTGATAGTATTTCATGAATTTGAGAATTAAGGAATGAAAATATTGGCCTGGTTCCATTTCACATAAAAGCTTTAGCATAAATATAACTTTCTAGAGGGAAATGTGCTAGGACACAAGGCGCACGTTTCTTTAAAAGAACATTGTTTCCTTTTGCTCTAACTTCCCTTTCTGCTACCGTTGCCGCGTTCTACTCCTATGGAAGGCCAGGCAAGGCGAAGTCTGTCCTTCTTTTCTAAGATGAAGAACCAGGCTGCCAAGATACCTTCTTGGCTCAGGAGCAGTCGTGAGTGAGCACACAGGTCACCAGAAGATACTCTAACAGAAATCCTAAACTCCATTCCTCTGGCTTGTGCATAATGACACAAGCTAGTCACTTCCAAACATACTCAACCAGTAACTTCCATAACCACAGACTCTTTAGAAAGCATAACTTATTTCCCAATGACCCACTGTTGCTACAGAGACGTCAACCCCCACCACTGGGGAAAGAAGGGAAAAGCAGTAAGGGGGTGCGTGATTTCCTCTGGTTAAGTGCCCGTCACTGTAAACATGCACTTTTCCTATTATAATTTTTTTAAATGGCCTCGATTCAGAATCCAGATCGGTTTGCCTCTGTTTCTGAGCACACACTTTACCCTAAATTCTTAATAAACAGTAAACTCTGTCTACACCTGTTTGGAAAGTAAAATGTTCTAACAAATGAGCAATCACTTGGTTTCTTTTTAACCCTTGTGACCTCTCAAAGTACTGAAATTGATGTTAATTCTATTAGGGTTTTGGAATTTGATTAGAAAAAATGTACTTTACCTGCTACTTACATTATAAATACACATTACCTCCCCCTTATGTCAGTATACTTCTTGTCACTGCCACATCTTCCTGCCACCATACTTGTAAAAATTAATCTCCCTCGTCAGAAAGGCCTAATACATCCTGCGAACATCGGTAACTAGTGGATTCCAAATGTGCCTACATGTTTGTCTTTAGAAGTGCCGAGAGGGGTTTCAACCTTCTTCTTGGGAGCGAGGGGAAGGGGCACCCGTTTCTTTGAGCCCGTTAGAGAACAGGAAGGTGGCTGCTCATGCAGAGGGCACCTGAGGAAGATTCCTTTCAAAACAGACAAGCATCCTTGGGGTCAGCTTTTGCTACTCACGGTCTGCTCTCTGAAGTAAGTCATTACTAGGACATCAGATATAATCATTAACACCCTTTAACTCAAAAATCTGTAAGCTATCTGGGTTGAAAGGTGAGATGGAGTGGCCCTTGAGAGGGGGTGAGGCCCATTCTGTGGGATCCGCAGCGGGCAGGGGCAATCCTTCCCTGCTTGCTGGACAGGAGACAGGGACAGATCCCACCTTTCATGCTTGGAACATCGGGAACTAACCCAACCCACACTTGAACCTAGGATGACATGAGCCTTTTCACTAAAGCAGAAGAAGTTTTAAGAGCTCTGCATATGGGTTATGAGTGTAAACCTCAAGCCAAGAGAACTCACGGTGGCCTACTTCAGGGGCTCCCCTGGGGCGCCGTGGCCCTGAGCTATGTGCAGGGCCTTCTCCTGGCGCAGTTAGGAAGCTACTGTGCACACTCCCGTCTGCGACGCTCTCCATCCCACTCAGGAGCTCAAGCGCCCCTGAGCACCCCGGGACAACCGACGGGCACTCTGGGACCCACCCACTGATCCTGAGGGTCATCTTCCACTTCCTCCTCCTTCTCCCTCCAATATCCCATGCCCTATTTGTAAGGTCACCTCTTTACACACACCTTACATATTGTGCCATTGACCCCGTCGAGCATAGCGGCGCAAAAGGGAATGCAGAATAGGGCAGCAGACCTTGAAACAGCATTGCAAAAAGTCTTCAAGGCCCCGCGACAAGCTTCCAACTTCAAAGGGTTTAAATGGTCCCCATGGACCGTGCCCCCCCCCCCGCCCCCTCCAGTTGGATCTCCGCCCACGGGGGCGTCCCTGAGGGAGATGCCCAGGTGGACCCCGCCCGCCCTACGCGGCGCCCTCCTCGCCTCGGTCTGGCTTCTCCGGCAAGTTGAGCACGAACGGGAAGAGCGCGCCTCGCGCGTCCAAGGGGACGCGGAGCGGCGCGGGCTCGAAGCTGCCGCCTTCGCCCGCGCCCACATCCGCGCCCGGCTCGCTGTCCTGCGGGGGCACGAAGCGCCAGGTGCCTGCGCGGCTCACGCAGTAAATGGTGCCGTCCAGCGCCACGCAGCGGAAGGGCTGCAGGCTGGACGGCGCGCCCGGGGGCCGCAGGTGCGCGGCGCAGCGGCTCCACTGCTTGGCCAGGCAGTGGTAGCGGAACACGCTGACGCCTCCGGCCTCCGCCGCCTGCGAGTCGCCACGGCCCCCGCCCAGGTCGAAGCGGTAGATGAAGCCATCCAGGGCCACCATGGCCGCGGAGCGCTCCCGACTGCTGCTGCACGGGCACTCCTGCCACTCGTCGCGCCGCGGGTCGTACTTGAGCAAGCGGTAGAAGAGGGAGCCCCCGGACACGTAGATCTCGCCGTTGCAGGTGGTGGCTTCGTGCGCCACAGCGAAGGCGCCGCGGGGCAGCGGGGCCACGGCGGCCCAGCGGTCGGCGCGCGGGTCGTAGCGCTCCACGCTGAGCAGGCACTCACCGCCCACGGCGTACAGGTGGCCGTCCAGGGCCAGCAGCTGCAGCTGCGAGCGCGCCTGGCGCAGCGGCCGCACGGTGCTCCAGCGCTCGGTGGCCGGGTTGTAGCAGAAGACCTGGTCCGAGGGGCGCGCGCGGCCGTCGGGACCCGCCAGCCCCACGCCGCCGGCCACGAAGAGGTAGTTGTAGAGCACGCACAGGCCGCAGCCCCGCGCCGGCGCGCCCTCGGGCAGCCGCGTCAGCTCGCGCCACTCGCCGGCCGCCTCGTGCAGGCAGTAGACGGCGGCGTCGCCCCGGCCCTCCGCATCCCCCGACGGGCTCTGCGGGCGGCTGCCCGCGCGCTCCCCGGCCGGTCCGAGCGCGGCGGCCAGCAGGCGGGCCCGGCCGGCGCGCAGGCGGCGGCGCAGCAGCAGGTCGCGCTCGGCGCCCGATAGGCGCCCGAACACCGCGGGCTCGCGCAGCACGTCCAGGTAGTGGTCGCTCATGAAGCGGTAGGCGGCGTCGCGCAGCTCGGACAGCCGCTGCCGCTTGGCCGCGCTCAGCACCTCGTAGCAGTTGGCCAGGCTCAGCTGCGGCGCCACGGCGTCGGTGGCGCGCTGCACGGCGCACGGCAGCTGCAGGCGGCGCGCGCCGGCCACCACCTCGGCCACGTTGTCGGGTCGCACGCCCGCCATGCGCCCGCTGTACGCGTAGGCCAGGAGCAGCCGCAGCGCCGCCCAGCCCACGCCCTGCACCCGCAGCACGTCCCGGGACGCGCGCGCACGGAAGTAGTCGCTGCGAGCCGCCAGCACCGCCTTGTGTGCCCGCAGCCGGCGTCCCGACACCTCGATGACCAGGTCAGGCTCTCCGTGCGCCGGCCCGACGCCCGGGGGCACTGGTGCGAGGTCCCCGGGCTCCTCAGGGGACACGGGCTCCTCGGGGGACACGAGCTCTTCCAGCGACGTGGGTTCCTCGGTGGACACGGGCTCCTCGGGAGACACGAGCTCTTCCAGGGACGTGGGCTCTTCGGTGGACACGGGCTCTTCCGGGGACGCGCGCTGCGCTAGGTCCCCAGGCTCCTCGGCGGACGCGGACTCTTCCGGGGACACAGAATCCTCCGCGGACGCGCGCTGCGCTGGGTCCCCGGGCTGCTCGGCGGACGCGGGCTCTTCCGGGGACACAGAATCCTCCGGGGACGCGCGCTGCGCTGGGTCCCCAGGCTGCTCGGCTGACGCGGGCTCTTCCGGGAACACAGAATCCTCCGGGGACGCGCGCTGCGCTGGGTCCCCGGGCTGCTCGGCGGACGCGGCGCCGGCGCTGCCGACCTCCCACTGCCGCTCCACCACCCGCTGGCCGCTGCGACGCGAGGGCGGAGAGGACGCTGCGCCTTCCGCCGCGGAGGCGCGAGACTGCGGCGGGGAGCCGTCCCCGGAGCTGAAGCACAGCGACGCGCGGAGACTGCAGGGTGTCTGCGCGTCGGGCGGCTGCAGGCTGCCCTCTCCCGGAGCCGCGGGTGCGCCGCCCTGGCCGCACGCTCCCTGCGCAAAGGCGCCCCCGGCCTCGGCCCCGCGGCCGCGGTCGTCCCCGGGGTAGAGGGCGCAGGGGGGCACCGGGTTCTCCATGGGGACGCTTGCTCGCGCCACCGCCGCAGCCGGACCCGCGCTCAGCAGCCCAGCATGACCGCGCCCTGACTCGGGCTGCGCAAGGTCGCCCGTGCCTCCGGGGCTCTAGCTTCACGGGCTTTTCCTGGCCGGCGATCAGATTTCACTTGTGTGTGCACAGTTCCTTCGGCCCCCACACCGCTCCCCTCTGCCACGAGGAGGAGTGCGTCAGCGCCGTGCAGTCTCAGCTGAATTTCTGAAGGAGGCACCGCGGCGTGGGCCAGCCCGGGGCCAGGGTCTCCGTGGCTTGGTCCCCCAGGCCGGCGCACCGATGCTTCCCCCCAGATACGCGCCCACGGCCTCCGGGTGATCTGCAGCCCCTTCTCTGCAGCGCGGAGCTACCAAACCAGGGCAGGCCCTTTCTTCCTGGGCCAGCGTTCATCACTTTACTTTTCATCCCATCAGTCCCATCACTGCATCCCAGGACCAACACGTCCAAGGCCGCTGCCTCTAAACTTGAGAACCAGGATTTGAACTCCGTTCCCAGTGGAGTGCACCCCCGAGCTTGCTTTTATTTTTAAGACTCTCATTTGTGATCCGGATTTCGATTAGTCTCTATTAGTCTCCTGTCTGGCTTCAGCAGCTCTGGTACGTCTGCATCCACACTGCTCACCCCCCAGGGGAGGGGGTTGTCCATAAATCACTCTCCAGGTGGGTGTTAGAAAAACAGGATTCCTGCAGAAGCGGCCTTCCTCACTCATCCGTCCGGAGCCTCCTCCTTTGTTGGAACATCAGATGTTTCCAGACCGTGTCAGCACACTCTTGTTCCTGTTTGTGGGAGAGAGAGAGAGGGTGTTTGAGTGTGCACTCTGCAGCAGGGTCACCATGTGTCAGTGGGGTCTGCCACACTCCCCCACCAGTGCCACAGTAGGGGACCCACAGTGGGTGGGAAAGGGGACTGTGACTCGTCACTGCTGGAGAGTCGGATGAAGAAAATAAAGAGATCAACTTAGGGATTGTGTTCTCTCCTTATTCCTGCCCTGTTTGTGAGGCCCAGGGAGGAGAACCCGGTTCAGGCAATGAGCTTTAAAAACATCGGGTTTCTCAGAGTTTGGAGGGGAGGGGTTGGGGGGATGGGTGAGCCTGGTGGTGGGTATCACGGAGGGCATAGATTGCGCGGAGCGCTGCGTGTGGTGCATAAACAATGAATCTTGGAACACTGAAAAATAAAATTATTTTTAAAAAATAAAAACATTGGGTTGATCCAAACAAAACTCCCTTTTTATGGGTAAAAAAAGGCAGTCAAAGGTCAACAAATTCCTATTTTCAGCCTAATGAGATGTGTATGTAAAGGACGTTCAGTGAGAAAGCACAATGAACCTTACTAATTTTACTAATACGTGACAGTTTTCCTACAGTCTTTTCCAGTTGGTTTAAAAACCAAATATTTGGAGAAGGAGCAGAGACACTTCTGCGGACTTGGCCTCGGAGGCTCAGCTCTGGAATCTGTTTGAACCCCTCGCTCTCGGAACGAGCCTCTGAGAAACCTCAGAGCAGCAGTTCTCCAAATAGCCCACATGCAGCCAAAGAAAAACCAAAAGAAAGTATGTGGAAGGCAGATGTGAGCACCTGCAAGGGATGATAACATACAATCTTCCCTAAACTGGCAAAACCCCAGCCTGAAAGGGGTCTTAGCAGTCTTACCATGAACACGAGGGGAAAGTCGAATTGTGTTCTAGCTTCCTAACGAAGGGAATACCAGCAAGAAAAACAGCAAACACAGCTTCGTTTTCCATTACTAGCTAGGATGTGTTAGCCTCTCGCACGAGACGCGCGGTTCTTAATCAGCTTCCCCCAATGTCTCCGGATTTCTGCCTGTCCTTCCGAACACTGTCCCCTGAGCCTGTCCTTCTGAAGATGGTCCCCTGAGCCTTGCAGAAACTTGGAGTTGAGCATGTCTACCTGCTCGCCCTGAGCCTCCTGCTGCTGGGTTGCTAAAAACGCTTTCCCATTCTTTTAGCAGACGTGTCTTCAAGTTGGAAATGCAAAACCTTCCATTCTCTCTGCCTCTCCTGTCCTGTCTTTTCCAGAAATCCTGAAGGGCAGCTTCCATGGCAGAGCCACTGCACGGAAGGCCGTGGCCAGGGTGCATGGAAAGGCCGGGGGAGGAAGTGCTGAGCGAGCTGGATGCCTGGCCCACTGGGGCATGTGGGTCGCAGAGGAAGCCAGCAGGACAGACTCGCTCTGGTGTTTACTCAGCTGTGGCCCAGCCCTGCTGCAATGCAGTCTCTGGGCCGTCCACCCTGTCCCCCGCCGCCAGGCCCAGCGAGGTGGCCATGGACGTGAACACCGGAGCACAGCAAGGGAGAGAGGCAACAGGCCGGAACGCCGGGCACATGGCCCCTGGGAGGCAGCGGCACTCTGTCCGCGAGGTCATTCTGGGGAAGGTCTGATAAAACTAAGGTGTATTAACATATCTTACTAAAAACCGCATAAATACAAAGAAGAGAGATTGTCTGAGTCAGGGGTGGGAGAGACGGGCGAGAGGGTCAAAGGGTGCGCGTGCATACGTGGGTGTGAACCGGATGTCAGAAAATCGGAGAACCGGCTGTTAGGAGGCTTGTTCTTTATTTAACACGTCTGTGCACCGCCCAAGACCGTGGACCTCAGAGGACCAACCTAGTATTTTATTTCTTTCTGTGGCCTGAGAAAGGGTCCCAGAACTTCCTGGCTCTTTGGCTGACCTGACTCGTTAGACTGAATAAAAACCTAAGCCCTCAAGGTTGTCTTCATGTAAATTGTCACAGACCTAGAGAAGAGCTGTCGATGGGGGCACCTCGCAAAGCTGACATCTGGCCCGCTGTGTTTGAAAAGCGAGACAGAACCAGGCCAGTAACGGAGCAGGAGAGAAACCACCACAATCCCAAGTCGCCGGGGTCTGAGTTTTTAAAGTTTCTTTCCATGAATTTCTTGACTATTTTTAAAAATGATTGTATGATTTCCTAGGATGGACATTATTTATGTATCTAACATGGATATTAGTTTATTTAAAATTAAATAGGCTTCATTATAATATAGTTTGCTTAAAAGACTCTTGGTTTTCAATTTTTATGGTCGGCTTTTTGAAAAAACGTGTTTGTTTATAGACCCGGAGACACGTCTGAGCTTCTGCGACACGTGGCGGATTTCGTTGCTCGTAAGGAGTCCCTCTCCCCTGTCGTCCGCATCCCAGCCAGCCTGTTCCACACACATCGCCATCCACCCCGTTAGGCCCGGAGTCCCCGGGGACGGCACCTGCACCAGGCCCACCGTGCGCCTTCCCCAACACCAGAAAGACACCGTTCTCCCAGGAAACAGCCAATCGTCAGCATGAGGTTCATGAACAGAGAAAGCCGTAAGTGCAGGAGCCCTCGTAGAGCCCCAGAAACCTGCAGGGAGCCTCGGGAATTCTATTTGGTTACAGAATGTGTTGATTTGCGTCAGCTGTTCATACAAACACAGCTTTTCAAGATGATTTCGTCTTTGGGCCCCCATTACAATGAGTGGGCAGGTCCGGAGGGGCCCAGAGCAGGCGGGTGGGGCGGGCGCCCAGGCTGCAGGCCCACCGACACTCTTCACCCCCAGGGCCCGGGTCCCCTTCCCTGGGTACCCGTCACGGTGCAGAAGAGACTTGCAGGAGGACCGTCCAAACGCCGGGAGCCGCATTTCTGAGGCCAGAGCTGGCCACGGGAAGCGTCATTCACAAAATACATCTTCATTCAGAAATGCGGCCCAGTAACACCACTGTCCGGCCACGGTAAGCAAGTGGCGTGTGGGGTCTCAGAAGCGTGGGAAGTGGAGCCCGCGGAGTCCGCCTGCGAGAGATCTGTAATGTGCTCCAAGCAGGGAGAGACGTGGCGACTAAGAGGCCCTGAAGCCCAGGCCGGCCGTGTATCCCGTGGAGTTCAGAAGCGCCCGGAGCGGCTGGTGCCGGAGTCTGTGGGTAATTACATGAGTGTGGCTGCCCTTCGGTAGACCGAGTGACACCGATTAGGCTTTATTCCACCCAACGGTAATCTAGAATTCTGTTTTCACGAAGGACGCTTCTAAAAGACCAGATGAGCTGTGACATGGCCTGACTGCACAGGGGTAGTGAGAATGCGATAGCTAATGTCTCCATCCCGGGCGTGGGGCTGCCCCAGGCATGGTTCTGCTGGGTGAGCGACCGTACAAACACGCCAGGGCCTTGCTCTCATGAGCTCCGTTGTGCAGCAGAGGAAAGGAGAGGGGGGGCAGCCTCACCCACACGGCACGATGACGCCAGCGCGCAGCTCCTAAGGGCCAGAGCCAGAACTGGAACCAGCACCTGGCTCACGGGCTCGCACCGGGAGCCCAGGCCCCATGTCTCTGGAAGCGTTGGGTCCGTCGCTAGGGCTGACTGCGAGGGAGGCGACTTCAGCAGCATCCCCATGCTGGGTGGACTGAAGCCTCCATGTCTTCCCGAGCCCCGTCCGTGGCTCAGGACAACCGTCCACGGGGTCCTAGAAACTGGCGGCCCCGTCCCCCATGCTGGGAATAAAGCAGACAGAGGTGCACAGGCACCTGCGCTTTCGCGGGCGTTATTAGGGGAGTTACAATCTTTGTAACTTGAGGGGGTGAATCTTCAGCAGGAGATGATGGGAACACGTAAACTCCTCGGGAATTTCCCGAATAAAAGCTTTACGTAAGAGCTATTCTTCAAGTCCAGAGTCCCAGGCCGGGGAAGCAGGCAGTGAGCTGCCTATTCCAAGACACCAGACGCCCCGTGCCTTGTTCTGCAGAGCACGGCCTCAGGTCAGGTCTCTGGCTGCCGGCACATGGCAGCCTGCCAGCTGACGCAGGAGGAGGAAGGGCCCTGCCTCAGTGGGGCAGAAATCAAAGACAGGCTTGTCTTCAGTTGAAGAAAAGGAAGCCAACTCACAGAGCACAACCTGGGAGATGGAAGGAGAGGCCCCTGGGTCGAGCCCTGCCTCCAGCCAGGTTCATTCTGGGGCTTCCGAGGTACGTGAGCTAATCAATTCCATTTGTAACATAAGCTGACTTGTGTGGGACTCCCATCCCTGGAAACTGCAGTCTTCCTAACCGAAAACCAGAGCCTGCGTCACAGCACTGCGTGACCAGAACTCAGCACAGCACAGTTCCTGCCCCCGGGAAGCGTGCACGAGTGAGCATTCCCACCATGGCCAGCATCGCAGACAGCCTGGACCAGGCCCGAACAAGCGCTGACAATCCCAGCCGTGTCCAGACAAGCCCTGTCAGCAGCACGGCAACTCGGTGGTCCTCGCTCCTGACTCACGAACAAGGACTAGTAGGACAACCACCAGGGCCGTGATTTAGTAAAGGAGAAAGTGCTTGATGACCAGAAACCTGCAGTGACTAGTCTCATAAAACCAAAAACTTAGCAACAGACCCAAACAACGCCCAAGACCGTTCTAGCTGTTCACCCTGTGAGCAGGCCACCCGAGTCCCCAGGGACTGCATCCTGCTGGGCAGGAATCCAAGAAAGCTGGTGGGAGCCTGGGATGGCAGCCCAAGGTGCCGCGTTTGGCGGAGTTGTGCCCCCCACTCCACAGGCAGCTCTTGCCTGCTGTGCCGAAGGCCGCACAGCAAGGGGGTCTCTGTGTCCGCACCCTTGACCGTCCCCATTACCGCCTGCTGGGAGGGAGTGAAGCGTGTAGAGAGATAAAATTTACAATAACCCAGGTGGACAGCTAGGTCAAAGTTTGTTTGAACGGATTTACTATTCTGCTTTCTTCGTCAGATCATGGATTTTTTTTTTTTTTCCCCTAATTCAAGAGTTCAGAGATACACAGCACGTTAGAGCTCCAGGACGCACAAGACGTTCCTCTGCTGGTGATGTAATGACCACATGGGGGAGGGGAGCAGGAAAGGAAGAGCCACTACAGGCAGCTGAAGGGGGCGCCACGTCTTCCCCGCTGCAGCGAGAGCTGAGGTCTCTGGCCGCCATGCCCCTCCTGCCCCCCATCCTGTGTGCGCCCGAGTCACAGGCTTGCAGAACTGAACGGACGTGTCTGCGCGGTCCTTCCAGAAACTGTGGCCACGCTGGAGGAGCGCACCGTCTCCTCTAGGTTTCCGCAAGCGCCTTTGGACACACACTCAGAATATGTTGAAATAGAAGCGTTTGTCTCTGCAGGTCCAGATTCAAGAATTACAGATTTAGCCAAACACACAGCGTGAACACTAAGGTTACAGATAGAATCATGGAGCGTCTGGAAAGAGGCACGTGAATGGCAAGACCATGCTGCACTTTCTAGCTCTGAGATGCAATTCTGAGCAGTCTGTGTGGGTGGACCCGACTCTCCCGCAGTTAATCCGTTCTGCACATCTGCTGAAATCAAACTGAGCGTCCCTCAGTGATGGAAAGCTGGCGTCAGAAAGGGGCAAGGACCTGAGCCAAATAAATCCCAGTTTTTCTCAATCACTCGACCTGTTAAATCCCCATGGATACCTCAACGTTGATAAATAATTAGCAATCTTCATTCCTTTCCCCATTTATCGGGCAGACGTATACGGAACACCTACAATGTAGCAGGAAGCGTACCAGGTACCAGGAGGCATCCAGGAACCCAGCCGATGTGGTCCCAGCCCCCACCAAGGTCCCGGTCTAGGGAGGAAGGCAGCCTGAAGCCGTTCCCTGAATTCCAAGGGAACGACAAACTTGTGCCATGAAGGACACACACAGTTCTGCGAGAGAATGACGGCTGGATTGGATTTTGAGTCTGGGATCAGGAGAGACTCCTCTGAGAATAGGGAACGCACACTGAACCCCGAGAGGAGAGTCGGAGTCTCGGTGAGACGGGAAGCACAAGAGAGGCTAGCAAAGGGGAAATTCTGCGATGGAAACAAGCTTGACCAGATCTAGAAACAGGAGGAGGCTGGATGCACTGGGGGGCTCTGCAGGTCAGTGGATCTGTCACGCCCATGGAGACACAAAGTCTCCATGACAGTGGAAGTCCCTTGATGGCTGGTGGAGAAGGGAAGGAGGGTGACCTGGCGGTAACGTGATCAGTCCTGGGATTGAGAAAGATGGCTTTGTGTCCTTTTACACAGAAAGAATTCACTAAGTTGCTTTTAGACTGATTTTGCATCTGCCAAAATCACTCTGCCTTAAAAAAGGAACTAGATTTACATGTATCTCTATGAATACATTTCAAAAACACAATTTTGAATTTTTGAGGGTTGGCAGTTTGTAGGAAGAGACTGTGTAATCCCATTTACACACATACACACACAAAAGAACACTATGTTTTGGGAAGAAGACAATGGCAGAGATCGGGTCTAGAGGTTACTTCCCAAGACGGAAGGAAGGAATGGGGTCTCCCACCAAGTCAGTATCATTTGTTATTTTCCTTTAAACATAAAGCATAAAGGGCAAAAGGATAAGGTGTGACATCTTTTTAGGATACTTCTGTAATTCTTATTACATTATTTATGATGTTTTGCTTTGTTTTTAAATTTAATTTACTTATTTATGTATTTGAAAGAGAGAGAGAGGGAATACAAGCAGGGGGAGCGGGAAGGGGAGAAGCAGGCCTCCCGCCAAGTGGGGAGCCCGATGCGGGGCTCGATCCCAGGACCCTGAGATCATGACCTGAGCTGAAGGCAGAGGCTTAATGACTGAGCCACGCAGGCGCCCCTTGTTTATGATGTTTGGAATATCTCAATTGATAATTTGAGGTGTTGTTCTGTGCGCTTAAATGGCTGTCAGTATTTATCAGTTAATGAGTCCAGCTTAGTCCTAAAAACTGATGGAAGCCGCAGCCTCACATGTAAGTAATAGGTTCATCTGCAGGGTAGGAATCCCCTTAAGTTGCTTGATTCCTAGTGCTGGGGTTAACTAACTTATTCACTACTCATTCGTTAAGTAACTTATTCAAGATACTTAAAGTTCCAGTGGAATTGAAATATTAAATTAAATAAAAGCTCACCTTTTGTCATCTTTAAAGTTAAGCCCTTGGTTTTATAAAAGAGCCTTGCCCAAGGTCACACCAGTTGCCTACGGAGTTTAATTAAAACCTGTGAAAGCCTGGGGCGCCTGGGCAGCTCAGTCCATGAAGCGGCTGCCTTCAACTCCGGTCCTGATCTCAGGGTCCAGGGATCGAGTCCCGCCTCAGGCTCCCTGCTCAGCGGGAGTCTGCTTCTCCCTCTCCCTCTGCCCCCCATCCCACACTCTCTCTCAAATAAAATCTTAAAAAAAAAAAAAAAAGAATGAAAGTCCCAACCCAGTGCCTTTTCCACTAACGTCACTTGTTATTTACTGCTGTTGGGACAAGCTGGAGAAGGAGGGACCCCCTCTCTCCCACGTCTGTTCTCTTCTGGTTTGGCTTAGGCGCGGGGCAGAGGGTCCGTGACCCCTCCCACCGCGCCTGGGCACCAGCACGCCCGCATGGGCCCCGCACGGAGGCAGCTACTTCCCGGGAGCTTCGTCCTCAGCCGCAGCAGCCACTGACCAGGAGCGCGGACTCCTCGAGGCCCGGGGACAAGGCTCACAGCGACCCGGCCAGACATGCAGAACCGGCCTTTCTGTTGCAGGCCCTGCACGGCGGCGGGCAGAGAGATCGTGAAGAGGGACCGCGCAGTGGATCCAAGTGCTCTCACCACGGGGTGTTTCCAGCCGCGGCAGGGCCGGCCTGGAGGAGAGGCAGCTGAACGGCTGACCTCGCAGAGGTGCCGCCACTGTCCCTGAGGGCACCGAGACAGTGGTCTGTGCCCAAGCCCGGGGGCGCGGCAGTGACCGCTCCACGTCCGGCGGTACAGGATCGCCGGGAGAGCGCCCACAAGGAAGGTTCGCAGCTCCATCCGGAGTCCGAACGAGGGCCCGTCTGGTCACCTGCTGTCTTTGCAAACCCTGACCATCACGAGGAATAATGTTCATCAACGAGTCACCAACGTCTCCATTTGTGTCGCGTTTTCTCCGCGTGAGCTTGAGGCTAATGTGAGGGGAGTTCGGGGTGAGAGAGGAAACTGTAGCCTCGCAAAGATGGCGATTTGGGGGGAAAATCAAACAAATCCAGTCGCACTTGGCAAATGCCAACCACAGTGAGCCAACTGAGTTACTCTGGGGGGCTGCAGCTTCCCAGCAAGCCCGTGAGCCCCGGGCAGCGGCCCCCGCCGTCTGCCCAGGGTTCGGAGTTCCGTGAAGACGTGGGAAGTTGCTGAGTGTAAAGGGGGGCTTTGAAGCACCGTGTATCCAACCTTGTAGACACGGGTCAGGCTGTAAGCACCTGCACGGTCCACTCTGTCCCCACGGCTCCCGCATGACTGGCCACTTAGACGGGTCATCCAGCCCTCATCCAGCATGGCCACGGTGCTCCACGTCTCGGACGGAAACTGCTCCGGAAAAGCAGAGATTTCAGGACGAGGACTTTCCAGAGCATCTCATTTGCAAAACATGGGAATAATAAACAGGGAATTTTACCACTAAATTACATATATTCCTACGCCATCACTAAAAACCATTCTCAGGGTCTCCAAGCATTTGGGAAAAGGCCTCCCTCACGATGCTGAATTTAAAGACCGTGATCACAAGGTGGCTCATGCCATTTAAAGAGAGAGAGAGAGAGTACACAGGGGAAACACATGAAGAAAGACATGGAGAGGAGCATCTGGTGGCACCTGGTGGCTCCGTCGTAAAGCACTTGCCTTCGGTTCACGACCCCAGGCTCCTGGGATGGAGTCCCACATTGGGCTCCCTGCTCAACAGGGAGCCTGCTTCTCCCTCTGTCCCTCCCCCTGCTTATGTTCTCTTTCTCTCTCTGTCAAATGAATAAATAAAATCTTTAAAAAAAAAAAGACACTGAGAAAAGTGCCAAAAAGTCTAAAAGCCTTGTTGATGTGTGACTTCTTTTTTCATAATTTTTGGTGTCTTCGAACCGCCTATCCTCAAGGTGTACTACCGTCAGGATTAGAAAACACACACACGCTGCTGTGTATATGTGTGTATGCATTCATGCCCGTGTGTGCACACTTTTGTGAGCACATGCACGTGCATGTGTGTGTGTCCATGTACAAAATAAAACCACGCTGGGTCCGGCCGGGCCCCTGAGAGGAAGGGCGCTCGGGAAAGAAAGGAGCACACGCTCCTAACAGCCAGGATTTCAGGCACATTGTCCTGAAGATGATGCATCACTTTTAAGAGTCAAATTTGGTAAATCTTAGGCGTGACTTGGGCCGCACATTTGCAGAGAAAACACGCAGACCTAAATCCTGCCGAACCTGACAGCCTCCAGCCCAGAACCTGTTCCCAGGCTCATCCAAGGGCACCAGCTCCCTGCCTTCCCAGAAACAAGAGAAACGGAGCCCACGGGGTCAAGCCACTGCGCAGGGCCCCACGGCCACGGAGCGCAGTGCTGGGCTGCGGCCAGGATCCTGCCGTGCCCTCCTTACCCCCAGGCCCTATCTCAAGTCCAGGAATGTCTGAGATCCCACTCTGTCAAGATGCCTACACATCCCAGGACGCTGCCACAGACGGCCCGGGTGACCAGTGGATATGGTCTGCAGACCGGCGGTGTCAGCCCCGCAGCTCCCGGGTGCTCATCTGCCGAGAAAGGGGACAGCGGAGCAGCGGGAAGGGTGCTGCCTTGCCCCCGAGCCTCGTGCTGCTCGCCGCTGAGCGCACCCCCCGCACGTCGGGGCTCCAGGCGCAGGACAAGTGCCTCTCAGCTCACACTCCCGGGTCGGGAGACACCAAGGCCACCACGAACCCACAGCCCAGGGCCACGTCCAAGCAGCATGAGACTCTGCACTGCAGTGCCCCAAGAAGGCCTGAACCCTGCGTGGAGACACCGCCTGAGCCAGGGGTCCCGTCGGTAGGTCACAGCCTTTGCTACATCAACTGGGCCTCTGTGTCCTCTCTCGGGATTTCTCCTCAAAATGTGGAACCCTTCCAGAAGGACTCAACAGTGGAGTAAATACGAGGAGCGTTGGCACAAAGACGCATCCTGGTGATGTCGGTCTGCACAAACGGAGGGAAGAGACTGTCCTTTCTGTCCTGCCTTCTTTAGAACATTAACTCCGGAGCTAGAACCACTTAGTCCGACGTCCATATTCAGTCCGAGGGACTCCTGTCTGCCCTGGAAGGGCAGGAGTGTGTACAGGGGTCAGCCCGCGCCCAGCGCCACAACGAGCCCGTAACACAGTGTGACGTGAGCTGTTGCCCAGGCGCACTCCACATAGCTATGCTGCCCCAGGATGGGGGAGGAGAGCTCCCATCTGCACCACAAACCCCACCCCCGTGAGGACAGGGGAGCACCGTCCTCCTGGCAGACGAGGTCTCTACACCTGAGCTGCCCCATGCTCTTGATCAGGGTCAAGTTCTTTCTCATCATTTAGTCACGCAGTCATTCAACAAATATCTGATAATACAAGCCTACCAATGCCAGGCCCACGTGTAGGCCAAGCAGACCACAGGGAACAGGACACAAGGAATCCTGACACACAGGTTCCCGTCCCAGCAGGAACGCCTACCCCACATCAGCCCCCCACGCCCACCCAGTGTGAGTCAGGGGGAGGCAGGTGCGGAACCAGCTTCTTGGGGCTCCTATTCCTGGCAGGGTGGTGACAGGCACACCCCAGCCGTTAGAACCAGGGACCGAGGGAATGATCACAGACAAGGGACAGGTTGTGGGGGGACAGGCCTGCTCTGGCACACCGAGGGACCCTCCCTGTAGGAAGCCAGGTGTAGTTGGGGGCACACAGAGCAGGACTTGAGAGGAAGCCGGGAGGACAGAACAGGCCCTGGGCCCCTCACGGAGGGAGCTGCCGGCGGACGGCGAGGAGCCGGAGCTGGATGGACGCACAGGCAGATTGCTGGGGCCCGTGGTCCCTCCCGAGGGGCCATCGCTGCAGGTTATCCCACGCCGTCCCCAGCAGGCGAGGCTGACTCCCCCAGCACCGGTCCCCACGCCGTCCCCAGCAGGTGAGGCTGACTCCCCCAGCACCGGTCCTCCTGATCTGAAGCCACCACGGGGAAGGGAGCCCGTACGGCAAAGGGCAACGCAGCTGGTCCAGGTTCTCCCCCGGGAGGACTCGCACCCCGGACCCCCGCCCCACCTTGCAGACGTGGGGTACACCGGAGGGCCCCGGGGAAGAGGCCACACGTACAACAGGCCATGCCCCCTGTCGGGGCGCCCCGCGCGGGGTTTGGAAGCAGGAACGCCCCTCGGTGAGGTCATCCGCGCTGCCCTCGGCTGAGTGAGGCCCGGAGAGCCGTCCCCGCATGACGCTGCCCAGATCTGGGAGCCGCAGACACGCAGCTGTGCTGGTGGGGGACGGTCCTCAATGACCCGGGAGCGCCCGCACGGGGGTGGCTGCAGCGCACGCTGCCACAGAGGTGGGCGGCGGGCTCGGCCGGAGGCGCCGCCAGGAGCCATGACTCCCACAGCTCCCACCGCTGTCGGGGTGCGTGGGGTGGCCAGGCCTGCGCTCCAGGCTCCCCGCTCCGCCGGCACAGGGGCTCGCGGGCTGCTGCTGGGGTCGCCCTCGGTGGCTCTGATCCAGTGAGAGGGGGCAGGGGTGAGGCAGGAGGTGTTCTGCTCTCAAGGGAGATGCGGGAGACACATACAGGAAGCAAGCCTTGCGGGGGCCAGGGTCAGAAGTAAAACCGGCTCCTGTCGGCGGGCGCTGCAGGGCTGTCGACCGGCAAAGGAGCTTGGGGAAACGATCACATCCAGGGGGCACTCGCCATCTGTGAGGGCCTCCGAATATGGGGGGGGCTCAGCCAGAGTGAGGCCGCTTGGGCGCTCGAGGGCAGGCCCCACAGATTCGGTCAACCACAGCTTTTAGGAATTTTCAGGACTTTCCACGGCAGTGGTGGAGAAAGGAAAGGCCCGGGGCCGCGACCTTTGTGGGCAGGGCTTTGGTCGGTTGGCACGAGGCCAAGAGAGCCACGGAAAACCCGCCAGGCCTGTCAGCCCATCACACTGAAGGAGCTACTGCGTGGGCCCCAGACAGCACGAGGAAAACAGGAAACGGGCTGTGAAAACCATCAGCGGCAAACCAGCCACTTCTTATGGAAAAGAAAGGACAACTGGGAGGGGAGAGCCAGGATTCCAGAGGGCAGAGCCAAGAGTGCTGGAAAGTCATGGCCAGGAATGAGACTGGAGCCGGGCCCAGGAACCGCCCCGTCCGGCAGCTGCAGCGCACCTTCCCCGCCTGGCTTGGGAATAGGACAGTGCCCGCGCCGATGCATTTTCCATGTCCACATGGCTGGGAACTGCGGCCAGACACTCCCTCGAGCACCAGTCTCTACTTGCTGAGAACGTGACTGGCTAGAGGGGACTCACATTTAAATCCGTAGGCTCGGCTAAGACAGATCCCCCCCGATGCAGGGGGGCTCATCCAGTCGGTTGAAGGCTGGGGTGGAGGAAAGGTTGAGACCCCCAGGAAGAGAGAATCCTGCCTCTGGACGGCCTTAGGCTCCAGCGGCCACACCGGCTCTTCTGTGGAAGGGCTCTCGCCAGGAGCACGGCCTGTGGACTGCACACCGGCCACCCCGTGATCACAGGGGCCGATACCTGCCCGTAAGTGAACCTCTCTGTGCCCAAACACGGACATCCTGCTGGTTCCAACACGAGGGTCCGCTGCTGTGGTCCAATCCCTGCCCATCACGGCTGCTGGATGTCTGGGGCAGACAGCGCCTCTCCTTGGTGTGTGGGTCTTCGTATGAGGAATGAGCTCAAGGACTAGGGCCCAGGGGGCCTGCTGTCCTCGATGAGATCCTGCGGTCTGAGCCTGAGCCATGGCAGGGTGAGATTTGGGGGCCGGATGCGGGAGTCATGCCACTGCACGCGGGAGGAATGTGGATTTAGTGGCGAGAGGATGGGCTGTGGCAGATGGTGTTTTCCAAAGATGGCCCCACGGACACGTCACACCCACCATGATCTCCTCACAACGAGAGGGCATTCCTCCATGGAGGGGAGGGCCACGTTCCCTTCCCGTGATCGGGGCAGGCTGGGAACTGTGGGAAGTGCCGCAACATGACTTCTAAGCCTCGTTTAGGAAAGGGCGTGCAGCTCACACAGCCCTATCTGCTCGGGACACAGTCCTGAGGAGCCGTGCCCCAGCATGGAAGAATTCCTGCACATAAACGCTGCTGGGCAGGGGAGGGCCCCTGGAGCGGCCACAGATACAGACAGACAGACAGGCTCCCGGGACCCCAGCTGCTCCAGCCCCCACCTGATGGCATGAGGCCGGTCTGGACCCCAGACACCAGAGACCGAGAGCCTCAGGGTGGTCCCAGCTCTCATCCTTCAGACTAGCCCATGTCCTGCAGAGTGGCACAGAGGTGAGCTGTCCCCACTGAGACAAACTCAGACTGTAGACCTCAGTAAATGGGTTTGAAGCCACTCCCTTAGTCTGCTCCAGCTGCTATCACAAACATACCATGGCTTTAATGGCTTGCAAACAACAGACTGATTTCTCACTGCTCTGGGGGCTGGGCAGTCCTAGATAGGGGGCCCGGCATGGCTGGGTGAGGGTCCTCCCCAGTGGCCGACTTCTCGCTGTGTTCTCACACAATTGAGGGTAGAAAGAGGGCAGGCTCACACCTCTCTCTTCTCAATAGGGCACTAACCCCATTCAGGAGGGCACCATCCTCATGACCAAGTGGCCTCCCACAGGCCCCACCTCCAAATACCATCGCACAGGGGCTACAGTTTCACACGCCTTCATGGGGGACTTGAGGGACACCCCCAGTCACTGGAACAAGGCTCTCACAGCCCATATGGAGAACTGTGGATTGCAGCTTTGACAACGGGAAGCCATTAACCACCCCACGTCAGCTCTGTTTGTAAATGACCACTCTGACCGCGGCATGAGAAACTGACCAGAGGGGACAAGAGTGATGTCCAGCGCCCCAGCCGGGGACAACTGCCACCGTGAAAGCAACAGGCAATGGTGGCTCCAAGGTAGCAGGGTCAGGGAGCACACACACAAAGGATTCCAATGTCAGACTTTATCATACAACAGTAATAAGAGCGTTAAAATTGGCACTGATCATCCCACTTCATGATTTTCCTTTATGATTCAGTAGGTCTCAGTTCTGTAAATTTAATCCACATCCTACTCCAACAAATCCTAAAGCATAAAGCCCCATCAGTTTACTTGAAGGGAAAAACACAATTAATTTAGGATTAACATTATCTTAAGTTACAGATCATGACTCTCTGCTCTAGGTGCTCCTCCCTGGCTCTCCTTCAGTTTTTCTGTGTGTCCTGTTCCTCACCACAGGGCCTTTGCATATGATTTCCCCTGGAACTCTCCTTAGCCACTCTCATCCTTCTGACCTATGCTTTCATAGTTTATTCCTTTCCTTCAGAGCACTTGGTTTGTTACTACAGGTGAATTTACACGGTCCCATGCTTACCACCTTTCACCTTGTAGAGTATCGGCCGCAAGAAGTGGGGACTGAGTCTACTTCACTTGCCATTGTAGTCCTAGCCCCTAGAATGGTGCCTGACCCACGGAGGCACTCAAAAAATATTTGCAAAAGAAGGAAATTAATTTTTAATTGGTCAACCATTGCACAAGAAATGGGATGGCTTCAACTTCCAAGGCACTGTTTATTTTAATATCCTTTCTAGCAGGAGCCAGGTTCTTGGCAAAAGATAAACTCCTAGAAGTTTTTATTTTATTCCAAAAGTTACTGCTGCTCTGTTTGAACTATATTGCAAATATGCACTGGGTACGGACACTATAATTTTAGCATAATTACAATAATTGCAAGAGAAAAACCCCAGTCAGGGCCACAGTGGAGACGGTAATCACTTGAACTCCAGAGAAGAGCAGATATGACCCTGAGTCACCAGGGAAAGATGTGCAAAATGGCACAGTGGGTTTCTGATCTGCAAGCAGAAGGCCCCACAGGGCACCTCCGAAGCCCACTGAGGCAGCCATCCTCATGGGTCACACAGCTCAGATGTAGGGAAGCTTGGGGGCACTGCAGCTGCCTAAGTGATTCCAGATGCCTTGCAAAGCTCTTCTTACTGAGCAATTTATGCTGTTGGCATTTAGAAAACAACAGAAATATGATTCCAGATGGAGGCGTTCAGAGCTTGGAGAGCCTCTGTTTTTTGGTACAGGAACAAAGACTCCAAAGGTGTATTTTAAGCTAAAAAGAGACCTTCACTTTCCCAGTGCCAAAGCTGCTGCTTGTATGGGGACCCATGGAAGTAAAGTCAGAAGCAAGGGGGACTGTCTAGAAGGGTGTTCAGAGACGATCGCCACAATTCCAGATCCTTCCATTCTCCTACTAACGCACAAAGTGCTCTGAGGGTCGAGGTAGGGCCTTTCCTGAATGAATGCCCAGATTATCAGAAAGGCAAGAGGGCCATATACACAGTCGCCCAGCCTGGAGGCTAAGATCCACAACATTCAACTTCTGTTCTCCCCTCCCAAACCAAGACTGCTTTAAATACAGGCAAAATCTTCTAACTCTTCTCATTGTGTTCTAATTATATTATCAGCAATGTCTGCACAGTTGACACTAAGAGCTCAAAAGACTTTTAATCTCATTAAAATTTTTGCTTAGTTATCCCCCCCCTCCCGGAAGAGACAGTTGGAATAACGATTACCATAAATTTGCAGACAATGGCCGGTCCCTGGCAGAAATCTGAAGGCAGGGGGAGGCTGTCTTCTATGGGTTTCGGCGTATGGAGAGGGGTATTCTAATAATAGGACGCCATTAGCTCAGGATAAAAGGCTCAAGGGCACCGTTGGCATCCATTAGGAGTTCCTAATTAGAGTCTGAGTAGCTACCACTTAATGAGATGGAGGGAAGTGGCCAGAGAACAGGCTGGGAACAGGGCGAACCCTTCATTCCCTCGATGCTCCAGCGGGATGAACAAGAATTTAAGACCTGCTGGTCACGAGCCTTTAGTGGTTTGAGCAGAAATGCAGCGTCTTACCAAACTGGCTTTTCTTTTTCTTTGCCCTTAGAATAAATATGGGGAGGGGGTAGAGTTTGAAAATATGGTTTTGTAGAAAATTAAGAGGTGGTAGAATTATTTAAAACTTTCCTGATTTAACGTTATGGAAATAGTCCCTCCAGAGCTAGGGACCCTCCCGCAAGAACTGCGCGGTCCCGTGCAGGAGGCAGGGGTCCCCAGCACGTGGGGGTGCCGACGGGGCGGGAAGCGAGGCTGGCACCGAAACTCCCTCCAGACGTGTTCCGAGCGATGGCGCGGGTGAGCCGGTTGCGCGCAGCCCGCATCCCCCGCCCCATCGTGATGTCGGGCACGTTCGCACAGGCCACCAGCGGAGGCACCGGGCGGCCCGGCTCGGTCCTGGGGTTAAGGCCTGCGCCAGAAAGAAGCGCGCGCGGCGCACTGGCCCAGACCCCCGCCCCCCACCCCCACGAGCCGCGGCGGAGGCCGGCGAACCCCGGGGGGCTCGCGGTCCTCAAGTGCGGCCACAGGGCGCAGAGCGGCCGGAGGAGGAGAAAGGGCAACGCGCCGTGGACGTGGATCCCGTCCCTCCGCTTCCCCGCGTCCCGGTCCCGGAGAGACCTCTCTCCCGCCTCCTGCGGCCCCACGAACCGCGCGCTTCCGAGGCGCAGCGCGCAGGCCCGGGCCAGCCCCCAATAACGCGCGGACCCCCGGCCGTGCCAGTCGCAAACGTGGCCATGGCGCCACCCCCCACCAGCCCCTCCCCGAGCGACTGTTTCCCCGGTGTCGGTCACCGCGAGAGCAGCGCGGGGGCTCGTCGTCCTCGGGACGCGGCGCGGCTGCCAAGTCCCACCCGCCTCGCCCCACCACCGGCACGCCCCGCGGGCGGCGGCCACCCTCTTCCCGGGGGAGCCCTCGCGGATCGGCCTCCCACCTCCACGTCGGCGCCCCCGGGGACAAGACCGCCTCCCGCCCACCCCTCTGCCCACACCTCCACCGGGGGAGGGCCGCCCCCGGCCGCCTCCCCCACCTCGGCAGCCACCCCCTCTCCACCCCTGCTTCCCCAATCCTGCGCCTCCGGGGGCGTTTGGCCACCGCCTTTCGTCCTCGGGGCCCTCCCCTACCTCGCCGCTCTGCGACGCGCCCGCCACCCCCGCGCCCACCCGAGCGGGGACTCCGAGCCCCAGTCGGTGGTCTCCGGCGCGCATGCGCGCGGGCCTCTTCCCGCGCACCTGTGAGAGCGCCGGAGGCGGGGCGGCCGCCTCCCGCGCACCTGTGCGAGCGCCCGCGGGTTCCCCAGCATCCTCCCGCGCGCAGTCCAGCGCCCGGGGTGGGGGGTCTTCCGGCTCTTCCGGCGCCCCCGCGAGTGCCTCCGGGAGGGTCCTCCGCCGCTTCCCGCGCGCCAGCGAGCGCCCCGGATCCCTCCGGCGCCTTCCCGCGCTCCCCAGAGTGCCCGGGGTGTTCCGGCGCCGCCAGGCCCGCCCGGCGAGTCCCCCTGCGCCCTCGCCCCCGGGAAGCGCGCTCCCCCAGCCCGCCGCGGAGCGGACGGCAGGGCCCCGGCACTGGGCACTCACCTCGGCCTTGGAAGCCCAGCCGCTCCGCCGAGCGCGCCCAGGCTTCGAGCCGCGGGGGCGGGAGCGGCCACAGCCTCCGCCGGGCGCGCGTGCACACGGGCGCGCAGCCTCCGGGCTGGAGCGCGAGCCCGCGCCGCCCCTACCCGCTCCGAGGACGGGGCTGCGGCTCCGCACCGGGCCCTCCTCCGCCCGCCCGCCCGCCGCCCGCCGCTCGCTTAACCCTTTCCGCAACCGCGGCAGTTCCTGCAGATGCGGGCGTTCCAGGCGTGGAGAGCGGCGCCACCTGTGTACCCACGACGGCCCCACGCGGAGGGGCGCCGACGGCGAGCTGGACCCCGGCTGCACCTCGTGAATATTGCCTGAACCCCCAGCCACCCCACAAGAAGCGAAGACCAGGTTTCCGCCGGCGCGCTGGGGTCTCTGCCAGAGGCCACACTCTTTTGTGTCCAGCTGCCCCTCCCCCGCCCATCCTCTGCCAAACCGTGAGATAATGGGCTGTAGTGTGTATATATTTTGTGCGGGAAATTAGAGACGATGCATTGTTGACATATGTAGTGGTTGAAAACCTATCGCCTGCCTCCTTGTAGATTCCAGAATAAAAAAGAAAAACTTTCATCACGCTGTAGGAAACCCGGAAACTTGCTCTGTCCAGCGGTGCGGCCTCAAGCGTCCCCAGCTCCCTTCAGCTCCGGCTGCGCGTGCAGCCACCGGGCCAGCCCGTCGGGGCCTCACGGAGAAGCGGACAGCAAGCTCCCCGGAGAGCTGCCCATGGACGGGGAGGACATTTCCACTGACTTCAGCGGCTTTTTATTCCTGCATACAGCTCCTTCCTGCCGGGGTCAGTTCTAGTTAACACCGGGCCCCCAGGGTCAATGCTATTTTTAAAGGTTTTGTGCAAAATAAGGTTGATTAGATTTCCTCAGGCACAGAGGGCCTCAGACTCTGCTTTGTTTCAAGTGTTGCTTCTGACAGTCTTTGCCAGCTTACTGTGCTAGGAGGCTTTCGGATTTCAGGACCAGAGCTAAGACTATGAGAACATCCTTAATTCCTTCAGTGGCCAACCAGAACACACCCGGATTTGGATCCAAGACAGCGGAAACCAAGCAAACCACTGGGGTATGTATTTTTACATCATTGGTTAACTCTAGCAGAAACATCTTCTGGGGGCTGACATCATTCCCATCATGGCCCATGTGAATTTTGTTCTGTTCACTCCAGAAATACTCCAAAATCTCCTGGGGTCTTTTCAGTGATGTCTGTTTACCTTCACGTGGAGCCCGTGTCACTAGCTCACCCTTCACCATTGACGCAGAGACGCCTGGAATACAGTTTAAACTCATTTCCCCAGCTGTGCCTGCAGGCCTGGCTCCCATTCTTTCTCAGAGGAGCTTTAGGCCAACCCACAGAGTCAGAGCTCCGCGTGGCTTCCCCACCCACTTGTGTGGGTCAGTGTCCAGTGGCCGGCCACTAGCTTTCCCCAACCACTGGTACTCTTGCCAGTGAAGTACTGGCCCATCTCCTCCACCATTCAGCAAACTTCCAGGGGTCCGGTCATGTGTCATAATTAGTTTTTCTTTTCACTTCACAACGCTTGCCATATACTAGATTCTCGGTAAATGTTTATTGAATGAAAGAAAAAGTAAATGAATTAACTGAAAATATTCATCCATCCCCTACACCATCTGGCAGATAAGGTGTGTGGGGAGCCCCATCCATTTTCAGACTGTACATGTTTTATTTTAAAAAACATACTATGGCCCCAGTATGGTCGATGGGAATTGTAGAGGAACGATCCATGCACTTAATGAGTTCCGTCAAACTACAGGGACCTGCAGAGTGCCTGAAACCGAACGTGGGACATAACAACATCAAGAAGGACTTAACTTAAACATTAAATAACATCTATTTTAAGAATACTTCAAGAATAGTATTTTACTATTTTCAATTTTCCACGGCTCAGAAAGAGCCAAATCGTGCATGGCCGTTCTGAGGAAATGTACAAATACATCACTGCAGAGCTGTGGAGAATGTAAATGAAACTCAGAACTGTCCTGGGTAGGACGGTCTGCAACCCCCTGAATGCTGGGGTCTATAGCAGCCTGAGCTCCAGGCCTGGGGGACTCTGAGCCCCATTTGGAAGCTATGCGGAGAAACCAAGAGAGCTGGCCTTGGAATTCGGCAGGTTGGATCTCAGAGCCCCATCCCACCATCTGCAAGTCTTGAGAATTTTGAACAAGAGACCTGACCTCTCCGTGCTCCGTTCTCCTCTTCTGTAGATCGGGGATATGATTGTTCCCTCCGATGGGGACAAACCGAGGTGATTCCGTCAGTGCTCTCAGTGCCGCGAGTCCTAAGTGCAGGCGCAGGCCAACTCCACTCCTCACTTCTGTTCTGAGTCTGTCCCCCCTCCTGGATGACTGTCAGCAAACGCACTCGAGCTCTCCAGTTCTGGGCTCCCCCAGACTGGGCTCATCATGCATGTGCAGGACTTAGACATAGACGAGGTACGTGGCTGTCACTGAGTCACCAGTTCTGAGCCCTGTTAGGACGTTAGATACTGTTTTCCTACTGGTGCTGATACCAGAAAGCATATAATTTCCCCAAAGGTTTTAATAACCTATAAGAGTTTATGCATTCTTGCCTTCCAAAAAAAAAAAAAAAGGCAATTAAACTCCACTAACTGTCAGGAAACGATCCAATTGCTACAAACTACTTTGAGTCCCTTGGCATGAAAAATTAATTAGAATATCCTGCGTGGGTGTGGGAACAACACTCCGTGCTTCATGTAAAACGTCTGCCCACGCTGTACCAACATGAGGCCATCTTCTCCACCAGGCTCCCTAAAATTCGCCTTTCCCCACCGCGACGGCCCCCTTCATCTCTGATGGACTGGGGGCCATTGGCACCGTTGGGAAAGCTACATCTTGAATATTGTGAAGTTCTTTCCCTCGTGTCTTGAGTTTTCCCAAGCATCTAATTAGCCAGCGTCTGAGAAATTTACGCTCGGAAGAGTATGCGCCTACGTCCCCCGAAATACTGCTGACGAGGGAGGAGGACTTGTACGCACGTACTGACCGCGTGCTGCTGACGTCACCCAGACGTTCATGTTACAGACTCCCCCTGCGTAGGATGATACCTGGAGCTCCTGATTTGAACGGGACAACCAAGACCCATCTTTTTCACCTTCTAGAGCAAGTTGTGACCACTGCTTGCCCAGTCCACGGGAGGGTGATGCCTGGCTGTACTGAGTGTCTCCCTCCCGCTGTCCTCTGTCACACTCCGCGGGATGCTGGCGCCTGGCCTGTCCTTTCCTCCACTCAGCTGCAGGCCACCAGGAGGCCATGAATCTTTGTCACAGGAGTCGATATGGCAGCCACTAAGAGACCATTAAGCTCATGAGTGCTGATACTGGTAAACCTTCTTTTGGAAAAGATGTAAAAATTTAACAGTTATTTTAAAATATTTTCAAGGTATGTGTTCATAGTGTTAGAGCAAATTACTTGGAATGAAATCTGATTTCACCTAAGTCTACGTAGTAGTACATGCATGCGCAAGCGTACGCATACTTGTGCAGAACACCTCGTGTAGATGCACACACCACCACGCCAGGGCTGGGAATGTCTCCATTCTGCCGTGCAGGAAGGTGGCCTCCGGAGAGTTTAGCGTAACTCATCTGACGCGTGGTGGGTCAGGGATTCCCACCCCGTCCAGCCCCAAAGCCCTTCCTCACAGTGAAGCACGGTCTTCTCGAATGAATCAATCTAATCTTTGGAGTAAAAATCAAGAAAGCTGATGAGCACAAAGGTTCTTATGGGCTAGGTTGTGCCCCGCTCCCCACAGAGATCTGCTGGAGTCCTAACCCCTTGGTAACTCAGAAGGGGACCCTATTTGGGGAAGGCAGCCAACCAAACATGAGGCCATCAGGGTGGGCCCTAGTGTGTGACGAGTGTCCTTCCAGGAGGAGGTTCGGTCACAGGTGTGGACGGGAATAGAGAAAGTGACAGACGCAGATAGGAATGACGGATGCCAGGGACGCCAGGAACCCCGGAGGCCCAGGTCCTCTGACAGCCCTCAGACGGAGTGGCCCGTGACACAGGGGTGTCAGCCTGGCCTCAGGACCGCGGGAGCATCCAAATCTGTGGTCTACGTCCCTCCCCCACCCCTAGATGGTGCTGACTCAGGGCAGCCCCGGGAAACTGACACAAAGGTCTCGCGTCTTCTCTGTGCAGGCCGTGCCTTCCAAGCAGTCCGCCATGAGCAGTCAGGGGTTTTGGTTCTTATTTGAAATTGATTGTGGACGGTCCTTTCTAAAATACAGTAAAAATGAATTGGTAGAAAAAGGAGGATTTAGAAACGATGTACGAAATACGAAGCCATTTCCTTCATATGAAGCTAAAGGGGCCTAGACCCGGTCTGTGCCCAGCGCACCGCACGCCACGTCCGGTGGGGGCTCTGGGAGGCGGCTGTGGCCCAGGCTGTCCCCTCCATCACGGACAACTCCAGAGCCCACCTGCCGACACGCGGGCAGCCAGCTGGTCCTTGCGAAGCCCCAGACCACAGCACTCAGAGTGGACGCGGGTGGACGTCTCCTGCCCACTTTTTCCAGACGATGTCTTATTCTGGAATCAGGCAACGCACTTGTGAAAAATTAGTCTGGGGCGAGGGGAGGGATGTCTGAACATGGTTCTCATCTCCGGTAAATCTTTGCAGAATCGAACAGCTTTCCACCAGACGGCTCTTCCCTGCTGCTCTCTGGGATTCAGCGGGCGCCGGGCAGCCACACCAGGAGAGCCTACCTGAAAGCTCTCAGGAAGCGGGGTGCTCCTCAGTGTGTTTACAAAGTGCCGGACCCTGATGCTTGCCCTGCTGCTTCCCCTTGCCCGGCTGCTTCAGCCCTCAGCCTCCGGGGACACAGGCGGCAGCTTCTGCGGGAGGAAGGGCCGCGTGCAGAGGGAGCCCCCCTTCCTCTTGTCCGCCCCACCCACCACTCCTCGCTGTTTCCTTCTGCAGAGGGAGAGCCAGGCCACCGGAGGGCAGGAAGGGGGCGGCAGAGCTGGGGCAGGCCACCACCGGTCCAGCTCCACCTGCTTCCTGATGAGCTGCCTGCTGGGTCTCCCCACCCCCAGCAACCACAACCGGTGGGGTCCCACTCCGGAGTCTCGGTGGGAGGGGATCCCCAGGAAACCACCGGAATCATCAGAACACGTGTGGCTCTGGACCCTTCTGGAGCCCCGCTGGGAGCCCCCAGGAGCCATCAGACGGGGCCGGGGGTGGGGGGTCCTGGTGTGGGAATGTCCGTGGCCCTCCCACGGAACGCTCCCCAGGTCCCGGGAGTGCTCCTGCCTGCACAGGGGCCCCCTGTCCCAAGCCCGTTCTGCCTCCTGCCCCAGGGTCTCTGCCAGGACTCTGCGGCTCAGTGGGTGCAAAGCTCCCAAAGCCGCTGGTTGGGGGTCTGTGTCCGCCTTCCTTCCGGGTTTCCTGTGCAGGGACAGCTCCCTGCATGTCTGCGCGTGAACGGACAGGAGCTGCATAGTTCTCTCCCGTCCTGCCACAGTCAGCCCGGCTGCCCTAGCAAATACCAGCCCTTCTTCCTTCCTTCGTTCCTCCGGCATCTGGGGCTGCGAAGTCCAGGGTCATCAGGGTGCGGCAGACCTGTCGGCGCAGGGAGGGAGGGTCCTTGGCTGTGTCCTCCTGTGGCGAGAGCGACCTCTGGGGCTCCTTCTCTGATAAGGACACTCATCCCAGCCCGGGCCCACCCTCAGGACCTCATCTGCCCTGACTTGCCCCCCAGAGACCCCTCTGCAGGCGCTGGGCTGCTGGGGTTAGGGCTTCAGCCGGTGAATCCGGGGCCCAGACCTGCAGTGCGTAGCAGGCCCTCGGAGAAGAAGGGAGGAAGACACACTCCGGCCTACCCCAAAACGAGCACTACTGGACTGTTCCATTCTTTATGCCTTTTATTTCCCCTTGAAAGTATGCTGTTTTGCTCTTAAAACTGGAAAAAAAACAAAACAAAAAACAAAACCAAAACTGCATGTGGTTACTTTGGACGAGTGTGTTAGGGAAGGAGCTCCACAGAGACTCTGCTGGCCACCCCAGCTCTACCGGCCCCTTGTTTCCAGCTGTCTCCTCTCTGCGGGGCCCCTGCTTCCCCCTACCCGGCCACAAGGTCAGGCCCCGGCCCCGGGCCTCCGCAGGGCGGGAGCGTTCTAGGAGGGTGCATTCTGAAGCTTTTTTTTTTTTTTTAAGATTTTATTTATTTATTTGGCAGACAGAGATCACAAGCAGGCAGAGAGGCAGGCAGAGAGAGAGGAGGAAGCAGACTCCCCGCTGAGCAGAGAGCCCGACGCGGGGCTCGATCCCAGGACCCTGGGATCATGACCTGAGCGGAAGGCAGAGGCTTTAACCCACTGAGCCACCCAGGCACCCCAGGAGGGTGCATTCTGAAGGGACAGTGCTCGCGCCCCGGAACCTACTGCCTCTGCCTTGTGCGAGGGTACAGGGTCCCCTGCAAGGACTCAGCAGGGGGAGCTCGGGCCGCTGAGCCGCTGGCGGACCAGAGAGCCAGTGCCTCCAAACCACGCCCCAGCTCCCTTAGTGAACAGTAACATGTCCTGTGCACAAGGCCTCTGACCTGGGCTCAAGGGGCCTGCGTTTGGGGTCTTACCTGTGCCAAGTCCTTGGACATGGGAGACCCACCAGGCTGCAGGTGTGTTGTGGGAACACCTGGGTGGCTTAAGCTCTCAGAGCCCCCTGCTGAGATCAGGTCACCCTCACCCCTCCCACCGCCTGCTCTCGGCCGGCAAAGCAGACAGGACAGAGAAGAGGAGGTTGGAGAGCGTGTCCCAGGCCTGGAGAAGTCCACCCTGGACCACGGCCCCTCAGGGGAGAGAGCGGAGGCCACGCCGTCGGGGAACCCTCTGGGGTCAGGCGGCACTGGGGTGATTCTGAACAGGGAGCCGCGCACTGGGGAAGCTGCTGGGACACGGGCAGGCGGCTGGTGCGTGGCTGCCGGTCACCCGCAACAGCAGGCTCTCTGCCCGAAGGAGGAGCCACCTTGTCCCCCACTCCCAGTGGTAAAAGACCCTCCAGACTATTTTCCTGTGCTATCCTCCCCTTCTCCCTGAAAGGCCTTCATGGCCCACAACCGTGTGAGAAGGAAGCTGGAAGCCTTCTCAGAGACTCCCCGTGCGGCGGCCCGGCTGACCGCCCCTCTAGCAGGCCTAGTCCTACACGCGTCAACACTGGTGTTTTTAACCCACAGGACTGTGCAGGGTCCCTGTGGTTGCTGTGACAACTGGGGCCAGGAAACTGGGGCCATCAAACAATACCGATTTATTTCTTAGGAACCCGACCTGGGCCTTGCTGGGTAAAGTCTACATGTTGGCAGGGCCGGGTCCTTCTGGAGACTTGAGGGGAGAACCTGTTTGGTCATGTTTGCAGTACTTGGAAGCCCTTTCCTCTGCTGTCATGGCCGGTGGCGGGCCACCTGCGGCCCCCTCCCAGGCCCGTCTGCTTCTCTGACCCGCCCACCTCTCCCCAGCAAGGACCCTTAGGACAATACCTGGGCCCCAATGATTCAGGCTCGTCCCCTCATCCCAATATCCTTAATTGAGTCTCTGCTAAGTCCCTTTAGCTGTGTAAGTTAACACATTCATGGGAGCAGAGGGCGAGGATGTGGCCATCTGTGGGGGCCGTGACTCAGCCCGCCACCCGCACGCTGAGATGGGTGAGAGCTCCGGAGCCACCCGGCACGGCATGGACAGCGGCCAGCGGGAGCGCAGGGTCCCAGCTGCGTGGGCGGCTCCCTGCAGGCAAGCAAGCCACGCACTCGCTGGAAGACTGAACACGGTCAACAAGAAGTGGGAAAGCCGTGGGAGATGCAGAATGACCAGGGATGGCAGGGCTGCTTGCCGGACACGGAGTCCCGGGGGAAGAGGCATCCATCAGGAGCCACTGCTGCAGGCCGGCCACGTGCCAGGTACCGAGTGAGACCTTCACCATCACTTGGTTTAAATCCTGTCACCCTCGTGAGGCAGGAACTAAGTGCATTTCACAGATGACACAGGTGAGGCTCAAAGACACAATTTGCTCAAGGTTGGATGTTTAGCAAACCTATGTGGTAAAGCTCTTACTTGAACTTCAAAGCCCCTGGGGCGCCTTGGTAACGCAGTCATTAAGCATCGGCCTTCGGCTCAGGTCATGATCCTGGGGTCCTGGGATTGAGTCCCACAAGGGCTCCTTATTCAGCAGGGGACCTGCTTCTCCCTCTACCCCTCCCCTTGCTTATGCTCTTTCTCTCTCTTCCCCCTGCCTCTCTCTCTGACAAATAAATAAAAATAAATAAAATCCTGAATTTCAAACCCTCTGGTCTTAAACCCTTGTCTGTTATTTCTTAAAAGTGAAAGGACGTCTCAGAATGCAGACACGGACCAGGCGGGTGGCTTCCAGCAATTTGCTGGTCAGTAACTTGGCCAGAAGGACGGTGGGAGCGCTTACCTGGAGCAGGAAGTGCAGACACATATACCTCCCAGCACACCGCCTGCCTGTTCTTCCTGGAAATTCAGAGCCCCTGATGGTCAACCACAGCCCCTGGGGACCCCCCAAACCCAGCCTGTGGATCCCCGTCTGAAGGGATTCTGTCCGGTGAGGAATTCCACAGCGGAGCCCCTCATGGCTCTCTGATTCCGTGGGAGGCCGAGCCCAAAGTTACCACGTGTATAGATCTGGTGTGCACGTGTGGACCGTGCCTAACACGGGGTGTGGCCAGCAGCAGCTTCTCTCTCTCTGAGTACAAATCCGTACCCGCTCTTGCTTCAATGAGCTCATTGCCCCGTTAGTCTGTATCAGGAGATCCGTGTCGGGACCTAAACAAGGTATTTTTTAAGTGTTTTTTAATCTTTTAATGTTATTTTTAGAGAGAGAGTGTGTGAGCATGAGTGTGAGCTGGGGTGGGGGAGGTGCAGGGGAACAGCAAGAGACAGAGAGAAAGACAGAGAGAACCCCAAGCAGGCTCCACACCCAGCATGGATCCTGGTATGGGGCTTGATCTCAACCCTCAGATCATGACCAGAGCCAAAATCGAGAGTCTGGTGCTTAACCAACTGAGCCACTCAGGCCCCCTAAGCCAGGTATTTTTATGTTCAAATTAGAGCAGCAGTGCTGAGGCGAGGCAGACGCAGTGAGGAGCCTGGGACATCTGAGAACAGAGCAGGAATCCCATATGTTCACACCAAAAAAAGAAATCAACCAGCTGATCTCCAGGGGAGCACGAGAGCACGGAGACCTGGTGTTCTGGCCACGGCACAGCAGACAAGGGGCTGTCCTGTGCTCCGGGGCATCCAGCAGCATCCCCGACCTCGGCCGGCCTGCTGCCCCGTCCAGTCCTCTGTCAGTGCCCCCCACAAGTAACGACAACGAACACGTCCCCAGACATGGCCAACTGTCCCTGGGGGGGTGGGCAAATCGCCCCTGGTTGAGAACCATTGAGCTAGAGACGATTGGACAGGAATCCCACATATTGGGCACCACGGTGGGGAATAAAAAAGAAAAACAAGCAGTGATTATTTCTGATAAGCAGAAAAAAATAAACAACGCCTCCGTTACTTACCTACCCAGAACACAGCGCAGGGCGCTTTCCCTCTGCCTGCGCGTGTGTGAGCCACACTTCCACACCCCCGCACCTCGGAACCTGTCAGCATGGGGGTGGAGCACTTACTGGTCATTTCTGATTCCTGTGCCCTCACTTCCCGGGGGCTCCCCCCGGCTCTGCGTGCAGCCACTACACCAAAGCAGCACCCGTGGGCAGCCAGGCACGCTCCCTCCTCCTCCGCCAGCATCTCCATGGGCCTGCCCCCTCACGCCCCTCCCCCACGCTCACCCCCCCCCGCCCCCTCCCCCCGCCCCAGGCTTTGCCTCCACCGTCACGTGGCATTCTGGAACACTGCACCTGCTGTACGGTTGGTTGTCCTCCTAGAGGGCAGCTCGTTCTCTGGGGCTCAGCGGCGGCGCTCCACACAGGGTGGGCCTTGGGAACCGAAGCTCCTGGAGACCCGCTGGGCCTCAGCTGGAGGTGACTGGGCGCAGACCCGCAGCCAGCAGGCCCCTCCTCCTGGTGATACGTTACCATCACCCGCAGTTTAGCACCGACACTGAAGGGGACATTCCCAGGTCACGTGAAACCTCTGATTTCTGTGGCCAGTCTCTATGTGGTTTTGCTTCCAGCCCTTCTGTTTGCTCTGCGGCCTGGCCGGGTTCCAGGCAGCCTAGTTACACAATCCCGCCTTTGCGGAGCCCCAGCCAAGGGTCTGCGCCTCCCCCTCCTTCCTTGCAACCCCACCCCCCACCGGCCATCCCGGTGCCCGGCGGTTCTGGTCATGGCCCTGGGCCGACTCCGATCAGGCCGTCCGTCACCAGCCGCCGGTTTCTGCTGCTCCTGGCCAAGTCCCCTTCGGCCAGACTCCTGAGCTCCCTGAGCACACGGGACCTAGGCCATTTTCCTCGCACGGCAGTTGTCTTTAATAAAACCACAGAGTCAGACTCAGAATCTGCACGACACGTCCAGAAAGCACACCGGAGCAGCAGGACAGCTCTGAGACGCACACGTGGATGCCCTGTCACCGTGCGAGGTTGGCGGCGGTCGCAGCCCTCATGTGACAGGTGCCGAAGATGGCAGCCGCCCCTTTCCTGCCCTGGCTCTGCCCTTTCTCACGAGGTGACTAGGACTTGGCACCTTTGTAGGAGGAACAAGGGAACAAGTCACTGCTGCAGGTCCGGAGGGCAAGGGACACACCTGAATCCACCTGGAGGGACCAGTGTGATGTTCTCAGGCTGCAAAGAGGAGGCAGAAATGTGCCTTCAGGCCAGCAGGAGCTGTCAGATCCCAGAGAATCACCAGCCTGCTTCTCAGGGTTCATTCTCCTCGAGGCTCTTCGGAGCGAAGCAGCGGGAACAGAGTGATGTCAGACCCAGCGGAGGGGCAGGTGGCCCTGGCTGTCCCTCTCTTCTTCCGCCCGGATCCACATTGCCCCAACTGCCCCTTGCAGGCAGGCGAGCATAGCTAGCATGGAGGAGGTGTGCGAGCACGTGTGTGTGCGCGTGCATGAGCGTGTGCAGGAGCTGTGGGGGCAGGGTGTGAGAGAGAAGGGGTTTGGAAAAGCTTAAGAAGCGCTCTGTGCCCTGAATCGGAACCACGCAGGGCGGGGGAAGGGCAGTTACTGCCCAGTGCTCAGCAAAGTGCCTAGAGACGGTCCAAACACGGTGCCATCGGCACGTCTTCCAAGGCGGTCTTCCTCGGAGACAGTAAGTGCAGCGGGTACAGCGCGTGCACCGACCGCCTCCCTCAGGACCCCGCGGTGTAAAACGTCTCATAGAAACTTCCACATCAGCCGCAAGGCTAGCTGCTTCCGAACAACTCACCCGTAGAAAAACCCAGGTTTACGAAGAGATTTTGTGCACGTAAGATCCAGAAGTCACCAAAACACTGCACAGTCTTTAGGGCCTAGATGATGTCCGTTTTACAGGGGCTTTACAGGGACGAAACTGGCTGAAATGACCCCACCTCCCTCCGGATCTGGGACACACTTACCGAACTGAGTATACAAAGTACCGATCGACAGAAAATGCTTCAGAACAGGACTTAGAAAATCAAATAGGATGACTGCAACTGCAGAAACCCCGTTTCTCTACAGCCGGTGGGAAATAGCCCAGAAAGCAAATCCAGTCGGCCACTCCTGGCCGGGGGCAGCCCTTCCGTCTTGATGAGGGCTGTCCTGTGGCAAAGCCGCAAACTGCCCCCGCCCCAGAGGTTGCACAAAACCAGAAAGAGGACCCCGGGGTCTTGGAGGAAGACTCACCCGGGCCTTTGTGGCCAGTACGGTTGCTGGCTCCACACCTGGGGCTCACGAGGCTCTGAGGACATGTCCTCTCTCTGCCGGAAAAGGGACCTCTGGCAGGCACCCCTCCTCCCCCCTCATCGCCCCCGTTCTGAAGCAGGGCCACAGAGGAAATGGTGATTTCGGAAAAATGCGTTCCCAAGGCTCGGACGGCGGGGAAGACTGTGCTCTCAGCCAAAGTGGCAGACACAGGAGGCCATGCAGGAAGAGTCCAAGTGGATCAGGTCAAAACTGGGTCCCTGCAGGGGCTCTGGGACATGTGCAGGTCAGCGCGGGGTGGGGGGGATCAGATCTGGCCACCCCAGACCAGCTGCTCCCTGACAAGTCACTGGGTGCAGAGACAGGAGGAGGTGGGGGTGCCCTGACCGGGATGGGGGGCAGGAGCTGGGGGTGTCCCTCACAGGGATGGGGGCAGGAGGAGGTGGACAGCAGAAACAGAGGACAGCTGTAGGAAGACCTTCTCACTACCCCCAGGTGGCACCAGGACACCCCCACCACAGGAGGCCTAATGTCCCCCTCGGGCGCTCTCCCAGATGAGCCCCGTTACATGCGCACAGTTCCTGGCCTCAGGACGAGGTCTGCGCATCTCCCATCCCTGAAGCCCTCCAGGACATCACCGTTTTCCAGACTTGCTGTCCTTGCTGCTTCTGGGGGTTCACCCAGATGCTCCCTGATGCAGCCGGGCCTCGTCCCATTCTGTCTGGTCTCCTCTCCACACGCCAAGTCAGTCCAGATGGGAGACCGCTCCCCGCAGCCAGGTTGGGGCGGCTCTTGTCTGGGCCAAGCTTATCAATGCTGTTTTCACCAGTAGGTACAATCACAGGCATCCAGAAGGCTGGGGCAGGGTTGGGGGAGCAGAGAGCCAGGGGGCAGGGAGGAGAGGCAGATAGGCCACGGCATAGGAGCAGGGGGAAGGCAGTTGGCCTGCACTCCTGTCGTACCCCAAGCTTCCCCAGCAGCCCATAATCTGCTGAGCCTTGGAGCTGGGCTACTCACCCCTGGACAGCTGCGGGAGCTGAGTCCCTCTTCAGGTTGGGTCCTGCAATATGGGGGCGGGGGCTGGGACCCCGAGGGCTCCCTACTGAGCAGGTGGCTGAATGCCCCAGGTGTCTGGGGACAGACCCGGGGCATCCCATAGATTTGCAGATGTGTTTGAGCCCCGATAGGATACCCAGCTCCCAGCCAACAGATGTTTCTAGGACCCAGATGCCCTCCCTTCTCCCCAGAAAGGGTGCGGACAGACCCATCCCACAGGCTCACCCTCTCCTGCCTCTCACCAGTTAGTCTAGCCCACGGGACGTGTCCACACTGCTCTGCTCCTTCAGGGGCTCAGAGCACCCACCTCCCAGCACATGGAGAAGGCGTGTGGACCTGCTCCTGCCCTCGCTGCTCCGGAGGTGACGGGAGGGTCTTGCCCTGCTCTGCACCCCGCCCACTCTGGATGGCCCTCCTCCTTGGCCAGGGCGCTGGCTGGCTTGGTGGGGCGAGCTGCCCGAACCCGCGGGGCTGTGGAGGCCGCTGCAGACGACTGATCACGGACACGTACAAGCCTCCTCGGGGAGACCTGCGTTCCGTTGCGGTTGGACCCTGGCTCCTTGTGGGCACCAGCGCCTGCCGCCAGCCCCGGCCAGGAGCCATTCTCTGCCTGCTGGATCGCTGCCCAGAGGGGCCCCATGTGGCACGGGGCAGCTCTGCTGGTTTGCTGGGAGTTTTCCCGAACTTCAGCAGCAGTGAAGGCTGGGAGATAAGACGCACCGTCCCGGGGGAGGACATGGGAGGGACAGGGGCTGCTCTGAACTTCACCCCTCGGGGCTGCAAGTTCAGGGTCGAGGCCCCACAGAGCCAGTGTCAGGTGAGGTCTCCCTGGCTCAGGAGGTCTTCTCACTGTGTCCTCGCCCAGGGCAGGGGCAGGGCTCCCATCGCCCTCTGGACCTCATGACCTCCCACCTCCTAACACAGCCACCTCAGAGCCTGGGGTTTCAACACATGGATTTTGGGGGGTGCATCCAGCAAACAGCACTGGCCCAAACCCACCCCAGCTGTGGTCTGACACGGATGGTCCCAGGATGCCGCAAGGGGGCCAACCCTGCATGGAGGCACGAGGACCCACCAGCTCAGGCCTTGGCCTTGAAGCCACCAAGGCTGCTGCCCCAGGGTCTGCGAGGGGCATGAGGGAGCCTGGCCTCGCCCCATGGCAGGGAATCCCAGCCTCCCCCCAAACATGGCGGGGGACAGACACCACATCAGGAGGAACTCAGGGCTCTGCAGGGGAGGTGCGTGAACAGAGAGACGACAACGGCCCCACGGGGGGGCCCTTCACCACACGAGCCCAACACCGAGCCCAGCCAGGCTTCAGACACGGGAGTGTGACACATGGCATCACACAAGGTTTGTCTAAATACGTCAACATCCGAACGCAGAGGTAAACCCTGGCTGGTACTATTTGGGGTTTACTGTTGTTGTTTTTACTTATTTATGCCATAAGAAAACTTGGTGGTTTTGAGTTTTGAGATACTGAAGAAGACCAAACGCCTTTGGGTACCAAGGTTTCAATAAAGCGCACACGGGAGGGCTTGTGTTTTGTTCTGCCCGTGAACACACAGAGAAGCCCACGGTCTCACTCGGCGCGGACACCCGAAGCGGGTCTGCCCCCGATTCCTCTGCGGTTTACGTGGAATTCATTCCACTCGCGACATCACTCAAAGTGCAAACCGGCGTGTCCATGAGTCCTGGAGGGTCTCTCGGCACCTGCCCCAAAGCACAGCGTTCCCGCACACCTCGCACACCTCGTGGCTGTCTCTGGAATTCGCGCCAAACTCCCAAACCAGCAGGCAGTGCTCCCGAATTCCAAAGGGCCCCGCAGGCCACCCTCGACTTGCCGGACCGGAAGTGCCCCTCCGCGTTTCAGGGCAAGAAAAGGCAATTCGAATAGTGTATGTTTACATAAAAAGACTTTATTGATGACTTAAGGTAGCAGCTAACAATTTAAGAAAGCTTGGGGAGATATTACTCTCGGGGGGGGGGTATGTATATGCACCTTGGAAAATATTTGGCTAAGTCATAAAATTAGCATTTTTAGTCATCTGTAAAGTGCTGAGAAATTTATCTCCAGTGACGCCTGCATTAATGGTTTTAAAGCACTAAGTACGACACAGATACGTGAGCCCACGAGGCGCGTCATGGGTCTCAGCGCTCGGCCGCACACCCGGACATGCTCCAAGCGATGGGGCACCTGGATGGCAGGGCCGCCCACCTCGGCCCGCGTCCTACAGCCACACTGACCCGCACCGGGGCAAAGCCGACCGGCGCCCCTTCCATGCGTTTCCTGCAACAGGGAGACACACGCCACTGCGGCGTCCATGCCATCCGACGCGAGGAGGGAGGCAGAGTTTGGCGTTGACGTTCGAGTGTACACGTGGGGAAGGTACTGAGTGTTTTGGTTCAAAGCAAAGATCATTCGTGAAACGTTACAGATCTCATTTTGACTAAAACGTTGACTGTTAATTTTTAATAGACAAAACTGTAATATAAAAATACTACTTTGTTAAAATATACAATACACACAGGACACCACTTTGGAAAACCCAGTTCACCTCAGAAAGCAAACCAGTGCCACAGACCGGGGTGTGTTCAGGCTTTCTTCATGGTTGCCAACTCCGGGCGGGAATTTACAGACAGTATAAATAGAAGCGGGGACTCCAACCAAGCAAAGTCATTATTCTGAGAATTGTTACTAAGTGTCCACACTACTAACAGGCTGTATTTTGCCAGACGTTCTCAGTCCGCAAATTAAATTCTCGGGGTAATGGCACAGGGGTGGGTTGGGGGCCCCCGCGTGTCTGCGGCGGTCAGGAGTGCGGGCTGCTCTCCAGCAGCTCCCGACGGCCCCCGCGGGCCGCGCGGCTCCTCTCATCGTCCGCACCTGCTTCTGCTCCTGGAGGGCGGCACCAGCGCGCAGGAAACCGCCACCACCGGGGTATTGCACGCTCCTCCCCAAACACCTGCTTCCTCCTCAATCAGCGTGGACGCAGTCTGCGGCCCTGGTCACCCACCCGGCGGAACACCGCCCCCTCGGTGGGCCTGGGGCTCAGGCGCTCAGCAAGGGGATCTGCCAGACCATGACGGAGGCGGCCAGCTCCTCTGGGCGCTGCTGCCGGGCCTTCCTGCTCACCCGCCGGTGGCCCTGGCCCCCACATGCCACCAGCACCGAGCTGGCCTTCGCCCTCCTGGCCCGCCGCCCCCGGCTCGGCAGGACGCTGGGAAGACGGAGGAGGTCGTAGACCACACTCTCCTCTGATCGGGGCTCCAGGGAGCCGGAGCCCTGCGAGGCGGTCAGGGACCCGGACGACGAGGAGAAATCGCTTCTGTGAGTCCCAGAGCCCAAGGAACCTCCCAGCCAGATGCCGTCCGCACCGCTCTGACTCGGCCCGGGCCCCTCGCCAGGGGGTGCCTCCTTCTGCTCTTCCTCCGGGGCCTCCGCGCCGGGCGGTGGGCTGTCCGTGGGCTTGTCCTTGTCTGTCCTGACGGTGGCAGCGGCCATGACCAGGAACTTGACGGGCCCGTTGTGCGCGTGGTAGGAGACCATGCCTCTTCCTGAGCCATTCCGCACACGCCGCGTGCAACAGACAGGGTCACAGGGCAATCAGCAAGCATCCCTCTCTCGTCCAAACCACGGAAACCCACGCAGACCTCGGATACCAACGGACAGCCTCAAACCAGAACAGCGTGTGGGCGTGTTCTCGTGGCCTTTTACTGAATGCCCACAATGCTTTCAGAGTGATGGTCGGGACTCCCGACACCCATGGTACAACAGTGGTCCCCCCACTCCCCGTACGGGGCTCCCCTCACCCGCACTTGAGAAACAGATGTGATTTTCCTAAGTCTTGATAGAAAAATAAAATGCCAGAAATGTGTCTGTTTGAGGCACAAGATGCTTAAAGTGCCAGCAGCTTCCTGCTGTTTCTTGTTACACGAAGGCCCTGTGCTTTAGAACAAGTTCCTTCCATGGTTTTAATTAAACTGGGGACTCTTCTTTCTAGCTGATTTATTTACAGATGGGGCACTTTTCAATTTAAGAGTGGTGTGAAGTTAATTTTAAAATCTTCACCTAACCTAAGAGCACATGTCAGAAACTACCCAGAGGTCTATTCTGAAATAACGATTCTTCCCCATCCCCAAACGCCCTGACCCTACGGGTCGTCAGGTGGGAACAGAGTGTCCACGTTTCAAGCGCTTCACAGGTCAGGTGACAGGGACATGGCAAGCGTGCACCTTTCTCTACCAGGTGCTTTAAGGCCCGAGGCCCATTCGTCAGTGAGCACAGTGGCAAGCTCACAGGTACTGGGGGTGGGGGGGACCCAGAGGGGCAGGAAGGCTCAGACACCAGCGAGCAAGGTGTCCCTGATGTGACAGCTGGGGGAAAACATGTCCGTGTCACCAAGGGAATGTGAGCACATGCGTTTCCTACACACCCATGACTCCGTGCCTGGCGTGTGCCCCAGAAGAACGTGGGCTGGTATCAGCGGAGGTGGCCAGATGAACACGCGTGCAAAGGCGTCTCACCGCCAACAAGCATGCATCTTGGCAATAATGTTGAAACAAAAAAAGTCACGGAGGAATATGCGTGTTAGGAGGCAATTCTAGAAAATGGGAAAAACAGCAAAAATACAAATTTGGTTTTTGGGGGTAAAGACTGGCAAGACTTTAGAGTTAAGTTGATGATGGAATGAGGATACACAACTCAGGAGAAGGTTCTGTATGGCTGTGGGGGGAAGGGCGCTGAAGGGAGGACTGGCACATTATGCCCAGGGCGTGGGGTCGCTGGACAGGGACCCCTTCAGCAACTGCGGAACTGGACGTCGTCACCACCTGCGACTGTGTGTGTGCGCCATACACGGATCACAATAGAAACAGAAATGAGGACAAAGACAAACAAAAGGACTCCTCAGCCCGACCAGGTGCCCCTGGATTCATGTAAAGATGTATTTACAACAGGCCCGCCACAGCTGACGGAGGACAGAAGGGCGTCTGGAGCCAAGGAAACACTCTGCTGTTGTCATTAGGAAGAAACTGTAGGAACAGAATCTTCATTTCCATTCTGGGCAATTTCCTACAGATCTTTTTCTCTGAGACTTTTTTCTCCCATGGCTGACAGGACGTAATCAGTGTAAAATTTAAGATCTTGGTTTTACTTACAGAGCTCACGTTTCTCTGTATCGTTCATAGCTTTCCACAAACATCATTTTTACCGGCTTCGTTACCTTCTAAAACGGGAGCACAACCACTTTCTTAAATCTCTCTTCACCCCTGATTTTTAAGTTGTGTCCTGTTCTGTGCTAAGAAAAACTGAACACTTTGTCAAATATCTTTTTCGCATTTTGCTTTGTTCCTCGTCTGGGCTGCCTCCCGAGGCAGATTTCCGAACTGAAACATCGTGACTACAGACACACACACACACCATGTTCACGCTCATGTTCCCAAATCCCAGATCGCTTCCTGAAAAGACTGGACCCGACTGATCTGCCAACACCGCAAACAAGCCTGTTTGGACGCTGAGCTTCCTTCTTTGTGATATAAAATGTAACAAGCATCCACGGCCACCAAGCAAAATCATCTCTAAATGACAGAGACTAATACGGGGCAATAAAGGGAACATGCAAACACGTCCTGGGGTAAGAGTGTCCCTGGGCCACTGACATAAGCACAGAACACAAGTGTGCACTGAGAACTCAAGTCTACACTGAAAGAAAACATATGAATTCCCACTGCGTAAGCAGCTCCCAGCATGAGGAAGCATGAAGAGGGCTGAGTAAGTGCCCGGGCAGGACGGAGGCCCGGGGGTGTCTACTCACCAGTCACCTTGGGGATGCCCTGCAGACGTGGGACGGGCAAGGCCACGACGATGCCCAAGCTGGTGCCAACCATCAGCAAGCCGTGGCAGACGAGCAGGCTGGTCACCGACAGGCGCTGGTGCCCTGGACAGAGAGGGCAGTGGAGGGGGTCTCAGCAGCTGTGCAGTGCTGGGGGCAGGCGCTCGGTGCCCCACCTGGAAATGCCGCCAGCCTCGAGCCCGAATGCCCACCATGCCACCCACGGCCTCCTAGGGCTCTCTGGCTACACACTGTGCTCACTTCCACTGCCAGGGAAGACAGGGACCAGGGGCTGGGCTTCTGTCCCAGGCACGCCAGCAGCAGGAGCCACCAGGCCTTCCAGGAGAGAGGGGCTCCACTGCGCCCAGGACGCACGTCCCCGCACATGACCCGCAGCCCCACTCAGCCGTGGGGGACCTCCCGCAGCGTCTGCCGGAAGGGAGAAGGGCGCACCTAGGCTCAGCATGGGAAACGGTGTGGGAAATGTTCGCAGGGGACAGCAGAGTCACGGGGGCCGGCACGGCTTTGGCTGCTGGTCCAGTTTGGTTTTATGGCCACGGCCCCAAGGCCCAGAGACGCCGGACAGCTTGCCGTGCGCAGGGCAGCCCGGAGGGTGCCGCTTGGCCATGGGACTCGCCAGGACCATGCTAGGGCCACGCTTCCAAGGAGAGTCCTGAGGACTCCCCACGTCCCTCTGATGGCTCTAACACCCACATGAGGACAAGAACAGCTGTTTGCTCCCGAGAAGCGACCACAGCATTTAAAGACAATGTGCTGCTTCTCTTCTGGAGACACAAAGGTCACCTCCAAGGACTCTACGTCCCACTGAAGTCCATCTTGCAGAAAAAACACGGACACAAATGGCCTAACACCAAGACCCAAGGTAGATCGACACGACTATTTGTATGCACTTTCTTGTAACGACAAACACACACACACACAATGAAAAACCAAACAAAAAAACTCTAAGGCCCCCCCCAAAAAAACAAAATCTACAAAAAAAAAAAAAAGATTTGGTTTTATTTCTCAATATAGACTTATATGTTGTTTTAAAAGCTAATAGTGTTTACGTTCCCAGGAATTCTGGACATCTGCCTGTTTGAATGACGGTTTTGGAGACGGGTGGGCACTGTTTATTTTGCATACAGGTATAAAATGCCTATAAAACACAAAGGTACAGGTGTGTGGGCACTTTCGGAAGCAAATGAGACCAACTCACAGCCAGTATGACTGAGTGACGCGGCACGTGTTGGAAGGCTTATCCACAGGCTCCTAATAACACACCCTCGGAGGGAACAGAAGCAGCAGTGAGCCTCGCAGTGTGGGAGGACACGCACCAGCTGGGGCTCTCTCCAGCCCAGAAGAGAACCACAGCACGTGGGCAGGGCCCAGCTGCTGGCTAACCCTGGATGGGCCAACCGACTGACCACTGCTGGCTACCGCGGGATCGGCCGCCGACTGACCACTGCTGGCTACCGCGGGATCGGCCGCCGACTGACCACTGCTGGCTACCGCGGGATCGGCCGCCGACTGACCACTGCTGGCTACCGCGGGATCCCGACTGACCACTGCTGGCTACCGCGGGATCGGCCGCCGACTGACCACTGCTGGCTAACGCGGGATCGGCCGCCGACTGACCACTGCTGGCTACCGCGGGATCGGCCGCCGACTGACCACTGCTGGCTACCGCGGGATCGCCTGTTCTGGCAACAGGTGAACTTGGCTTTGCTGCATGCCACCCATAACCAGCACTCACCAAGCCCCAAACGTGTCACCCCGCCCCCTCTGTTCCATATTCTTCTCTCCCCACGTCCAACACGTCCAACACGTCCCCCCTTCAGAGACCAGCCTTTCTAGAACTTGACCCCTTACCTGTTTCTTCTGCATCAAAGGTAACTACTGCTCTCGCACCTGCTGCTGAAGCTGCTGACGCTTTCAACCTTGTTACGAACCACCAACCGCCAACCACCGCCAACCACCGCCAACCACCAACCACCAACCACCAACCACCGCCAACCACCGCCAACCACCGCCAACCACCGCCAACCACCAACCACCGCCAACCACCAACCACCAACCACCACCAACCACCGCCAACCGCCGCCAACCGCCGCCAACCGCCGCCAACCGCCGCCAACCGCCGCCAACCACCAACCACCGCCAACCACCACCAACCACCGCCAACCACCAACGAGCAAAACAAGACCTCCCACGGGTACCACCAGTCTCCCTCCCTTTAAACTATGGTTAAAGACATAAACACGTATACACAGGGTACCCGGCCAGAATCAACCTGCACTGAATTTGTGAGATTTTGACAACTGGCTTTACTGCCCACGTGGGCAGGGGACCCAGATAACTTCTCAGAGGTTTTCACCAGGCTTCTGGGCTTGCAGAATTTAAAATCCTATCAAACACATAAAGTCAATTAAAAGGGAACTTGACTGGGTCAGCTTTCGCAGTTAGCTTTTCCAAACCAAAGTCTAATTTCAATGTCTTTACCTCCCTGGTTCCCACTGCTCTTCAAACGTCTGCAGCAAAGCTCCTCCCTCACGCATATGCACACGTGTGCACACACATGTATACACGCACACATGCACATGCGTGCACACGCGCTCACCCACACTCACGTGCACACAGCTGCACCAACACATGCACACGCACACACCAGTACTCGGGCCTTGAGCTCGGCCGTGCCCTGCCTGCACACCTCCCTGCACTGCACGCGTACCCGAGGGCTCTCCTGGCTCCTGACACTACTTCTTTCCAACTCCACACACTCCTCTCACCTCCGAGGCTGGTGTCTGTGTTCTGACCCACACTTTCTGCCCTGCCCCCGTCCCTCATCGCGCACCGGGCGGGACGCACTCCGCAACTGCAGCCCCTTTCCTGACCCCCCGTCCACGCCCCAGACCCTCCTTTTCTTTCCTACAGGCCGTGCTGCTCAGCAGCACCCAGTGCAGTGTCCTGGTTTTCCCAAACGAGCATTTTGTGACCCCATGTCTGTTGATGATTCTATGTTCTTCCCAGGAAACCCAGGTCCCAAATCTCAGACGTTCTGGCCCTTCCTCCCCTCATCAGTCTTGCCCCAGGGGACTCTGCTTCTCCCTGGGTTCTCGCTGCTGCTTGCTCGCGTGGGTCCCCCCGGACCACAGGCGGGGCCCCACCGTCCTCCCCCACATCCTCCGCCGGCTGCTGCCAGGATGCTCCTTCCAGGCTCAGCCTTGCCAGACTCTTGCTTCCCTCCACCCCCCTCCCCCTGCACAGCTGCTGCCTGCTCGTGCACACACGTGTGACACGCCTGCAGGTCCCAGCCACGCGCTCACGTACACAAGCCACTAGCCTACAGGGGGTGGCCGGGGACCTGCACACATCAGTGATGTGCTTACACGCAGTACCTACACGCATGCATACAGCAGCCACGCGTCTGCACGCACGCCGGCCAGTTGCTCACATTCAGCAGCTACTCACATGTATCAGCTCCATGTTCATATGTAACAAACACATACTATCTACATCTCACACGCACCAGATACGGGAGAATATTCTAGCTACACACTCATATATACCAGCTCCATGACACAGAAACACACACACGCTGGCCAGAAGCTCAAACAGACTGGCACATGGCCATATACTACCTCCAAGTGCATACCTGCTAGTGACACGCTCACACACACCAGCTGCCTGCCTGTATTTCCTGGCTACGGCCTGAACACACACTAGCCACATGCTTCTGTATATGCAGCACACATGTGACGCGCGTGCATGTACAGATAGCTCCATGTTCACACATACCAGCCACGTGCACACACTTGCTCCACGCATGTGCACACATCAGTCTCATGCACGCATGCATTACCCACCCGCACACACACTAGCCGCACACACACACACTAGCCACCTGCCGTCCCCACAGTCCCACTTCTGCACCTGCACCTGTTTTACCCCCTGTTGGGGCACCCTTCCCGCTCTGTGCCTGGGGGGCTCCCAGCCAAGATGCGGCGTCTCTGGCTTCCCCCAAGAGCCCTCCCCACCCCGGTGAGTCTTCTCCTTCTCTCTGTTCTTCCACGTGAGGTCCTTGCTCCCTCGTCTGGACTCATTGGGCTCAACTACAAACAACGTCTATGGTAAAGGGCTTCTGACCTACAGAAACTGAACTGAGGCACAGACTCACCCTGTGTCCTTGCCCGGAAGGGGCCGGGCCTGCGCAGCACGCCCCCTTCTCCCCTGGGACCCCCCCGGCCGGTCCGATTACCTGGCAGCATGTGGTGAACGGGGGTGGCTATGTTGACGTCCTGCAGGTGCTTGAGCGTCTCCGTGTGGAAGAGGCGAAGCGTGGACCCAGAGGTGAAGGCGATCCAGACCCCCACGCCAGCGATGACCATGTGAGCGACCACCATGCCCTCCTCCTGGTGGGCCTCCAGCTGGTTCTGGAATCAAGGAGACACGATGCATGGGGCTCCGGGTACAGCCAGAGACTTACCACGGTGTCTCCATCAGCCACCGCTGGCCACCGCCAGCCCCCATGCCACAACTCGACAGCCAGGTGAGACAGCCGCCCTGACTGTGAGCGTCCAGCCGGCACTCCAGAGGGGCCCAGCGTGACCCCCAAGGACCTACAGCGAGGGGACCACCACTCCAAAGCCACAGACACCTCTGTCCCCGAGACACAAGGTAGCGACCAAACGGCACTCGTTCCGCTCCGAAGCAGTAGTCCCGTATTTCCCAGTGACCCTGACCCTCAAGAGCTTCCGGAAGGCCTTCCCTCCATGGAGGTGGAGCCCAGGTCGCTGCCAGGTTGGCGAGCGCAGAAGAACAGAGGAGCTGGAAGGTCAGGGATCATGAAGGCCAGCCTGTGCCCGGGGATGCTGGTGTGCAGCCCGTAGCCCCCTTCCCCAAACCCGGAGCAGGGAGTGGAGGCCGTACCCCGGCCTCGGGAGAGCCCTGAGAAGGCCTGCCTGACCTCACTGCTCCGAGCGCTCATGGGTGGCCCACGGGTCTCTGGGTCTGCCCCCAGCCCTGGCCTGGTCCCCAAAGGCCACCTGCTACTTCCCTGTGGGACCAGGTTTTTCCCGAGCGTCTGGCCGAGCTCTGCCCCATGACCCCATCCTGACAGCCCTGAGCCACGAGGACCCATGAGAGGGGAACTCGGCCACAGCAGGGATGGGCCAGGCCTGGGCGGGCAGCGGGTGGCACCCCTGACAGGTCTGGAGGAAGGGCGAGCAGGGGTTAAGTTCGCAGAGTCGGCGTCAAGATGCGGCACCTTCAGAGCAGCCCCTAAGCCCCGCAGCCGATCAAATCCCGCGCGACCCTGCAAAGGGCAGGGAAAGCAGACGGGCTCGCTTCTCTGATTGCTGGCCTGCTCCCGAGCATCACGGAACGGGGGCTGCTCAGAGCCCGTCACCCTGCCGAGCAGGCGTGTTCACACGTGCTGTGTGCCTACCCCATGCAGAGAGGGGCCGCCGCGCTCCACCCCTCACCCACCCGCGCCCTGCGGAGCCCTCCAGAAGCCCAGTGGAGGGCGAACACTTCCGCCGCAGTCGGGGGCAGAGCCCTTGTCACCTGTGGCCAGAGAGACCAAGATGGGGCAGGACCCCACTCTCTGAGCTGGCCTGGACCACCCCCCTCCACGCCCATCACGGGAACAGACGCGGCCTCACCCTTGCGTGCACTTCTCAGGGAAGGAAGTTCCATTTCTCTTTGGGGACCAGCACAGAATTCCTGAGGAAGCGGAGGGTCACTACACCCCACAGCCACATGTCTGCCCGTGGGGCTGATTAGTGGGACGGTGGCAGCGGGGGGACCATGAAAGGCTGCAGAGACCGGCAGGCACCCCCGCACGTGCCCCCTTGCCCCTGCCAGGACAGGCCAGCCCTGCCCACCAGGACCCCCAGACATCACCACAGCACAGGCTGCTGGCCCTCGAGCGATGCCAGCAGGCCCGGGGTGGGGCCCAGAACTATTTCTAGAATGTTCTCATGAGTGCTGCTGGGCCCTGTCCACCTTCAAGTTACTCATTTCCTGCTGTTTGTCTTCCATCCTCTAATTGGTCACGTCACGCACCTCCGTGCCATGCTCCCTGAATGCCACGGGGGTGTTGGGGTGCAGGGGTCGCACACGGTCCACACTGTGCTCCCTGAACGGTGCGGGAGAGCCGGGGTCGCCAGGGTCCGTGACGGCTGCCGCTACGCTTTCTGCACTTTGTGGCCGGTCACTCGTCTTCCCAGAGCCGTGCTCCCTGCAGGCCCGCGGGCCCTGTGGGGTTGGCCCCGCTGGCTCCTCCACATGGGTGGTCTCCAGCAGCAGCTCCCAACACTGCCGGCAAACTGACCTTCAGAGAACACGAAGGTCAGAACGTCTTCACACATCAAATCCCTCAGCGGCTCGCCATCCTGCATGGCAGGGGCCGTCCCAACAGAAAGGACACGTGCGCCCCTGAGAAAGCCAGCCAGATGCGCTGCCTCCCACGGGATCCCTCCAGTACGGTGACCCCGAGGGGCCTCCTCCGAGAGCTTCCAGGTTCGGGGGACAGAAGTCCCAACTCCTGGATGTTCCCACCACATCTGTGCCAACTGCACCTCCCACCGGGCCATCGGACGTGCCCACAGCCTTCTCCCACCCAAGATGCTCCAAGAACTTTCCTTTTAGGAATCCCTGCTCTGCTGGGACAGCCCAGCCTCGTGGGGTTCTCGGGTGGGAATAATTTACACTGTTTCTGTCCTGCCCTCCATATTCTTGGCATCAAAGCCACGATTCCTCTCTTCCTGCCAACTGCCTGGCGTGGCCAGAGCTCTGACCTGTCGGCTTCAGGAGGCAGGGCTTGCGGGATGCTGGAGACGCACATCCAGAAGGAAACCCAGAAGAGCCACCTGTGACCAACGGGAGGCATCTGGACCTCGCGGGTCTGAGTGTGGCACCTGCTGACCTTCCTAGGGACTCCCTTCCTCTGCCGCCGTCCTTGGGCTCACGCAGTCAGAGCCAATCTACCCTGGTCCGCACGGATCCACCGCTCCCCTGACCACCATCCGCCCGCCCTCCAGCTCACGTGGGGCTCCGGGCTGCAGGCTGACATCCCATCTTCTGAGACCCCAGAACACGCCGCCACGTGTGTCCCAGAACAGGCTTCACGCATGTCTTAAAACGCGTCTCAGTGAGCGCTGGCAAAATGGCTGAAGGTGCTACGTGGCTGCGCCGACGATCCTTCCCCAGGAGAGTGTGCACAGACGTCTTCCGAAGTCCACAATGTCTACGGCTTATGACGAGCTTGTGCAGGTTCCCACCAGTCACGGTAAGGTGCCCGCAGCGCTTGCACGGACGACGGGGGTCCTCCCCGAGCGGCCTCCTATCTCGAGGGCCGTTCGCGTGCTGGTGGGATTTCCAGTCGGGACCTGACTCATTTCGTTGGCCGAAAGCAATACCTTTATTCTCTGAGCTCACTGCGAGGGGAGGCGCGGAACTATCGCGGACGGCTCGGCTTCTCTGTCCTGTAAGAACTCCTTCTTCTCAGGACGTTAACTCTTGGTCACAGAGATGGACACTATATGTCTCCATTTGTCATTTACAGAACTTTTTTCTTGTACAAACACGTACACACACTAAACGGGAACAAAAAATGTTCTACAACTTTACTATATTCACTGTTTCTTTACTATGACAACTTCTAAGCATGGGTCATGCTCGGAAAACCTCCCCCACGGCAGAGTAATGAGAATGTTCTACCGCTTTCCATCTAAGTTTGTGACTTTGTTTACGTTTTACAATTCCCTCCATCCGGAATGTGGAGGAGGGTTAAGACCTGGGGCCTGCGCACGGTCCCCTGCATCCACGGAGCAGGCTCTCTCCTGACCCTTCACTGAGTAACGCCAGCCTTGCACTGACCGGAACGGCCCCTGACCAGGGCCGATTTTCCCCATGTCCTCGAAGACCCTCTATTACGTTCATACTAAATGCATTTTTTGCAGTAGTGTCTGTGTCTGTTAGCAGCTCAGTAATGCACCGTGCTCCCACGGACACACAGCTGCGCGGCATCTGCATCACCTGGTTAAGCAGACACATCTAGGGGACGTCCTCCTGGTGTGGGCCGTGGGCCGGGGGTGCCCTGACCGCCAGCATCACAGCTCAACAGAAACGCATCCCTCCCAGGCCACAGACTCACCAAAAACGACTCACCTCTATTGCGTGCGTGTCGGTGCGGATCGTGAACACCAGGCCTCCGGAAGCCGCCCAGAGCATGTCTTCTGCCATGACGAGGCTCCGAACTGGCAGGACGCCTAATTGTATCACTTCCTGAGGGTCGGAATTCCAGGATCCATCTTAAAAGAGAAAGTTAGTTTCATTCAGACTCCGCTATCCGTGCACAGGACCTGGGGGCAAGGATCACAGACCATATTTTGCTGGTCCTTTGGTGTTTTTAAGGAAGGCTTACACCCACCCTGGGGCTGGGACCCATGAGCCTGGGTCTCGGGTCACAGGCTCTACCAACCAAACCAGCCCGGCACCCCACAGACAGTTTTAAACAACAAGCAAAATACTGTCAGTAATTCTGAGGCTATCGCCTGGGTCTGGGTGTCCCAGGCTCGCAGAGCGGGCATCCTTGCCATGAGGCAACCAGAGGGACAGTGCACGGAGCAACGTTCGGACCCTGGCCTGGCCGCCCAGTAAGAACCACCCAACCCCGTCTCGGCTTCCTTCTCTGCAACACGGGGACAACTCTGCCACGCACCCCCAGGGCTGCGTGAGAGTGTGAGGGGCGACAAGGCGATCAGAGGCTCGGCACAGTGCCCGGCACACCCGTGTCCAGGGAGTCCTGTCATCTACAGTGACACGCACGGAACGACTCGGTCATCAGGAAGGCTCTGCACCCGAGACAGCGTGGGACAGTGTTTACGTGTCCCCGTCACCGGCTCTCCCCTCTGAAATGCCCCTCGCCACGCACGGTGTATCAAGACCGACCACGTCGTCACTGAATTTCAAAAAATAAAAAGCCAGAACCGAGGAGGCTTTCCTCTCTTCTCAGGAACTCCCTGCATTCCCGACACACAGGCAGGGATGAAATATTTTGGTTTGAAAATATTTTCAAAGACCTACTGAGGGAGGCTGTCCCACTGGACATGAAGTGTGAGTCGACAGGGACGGCAACAGAAAATATCAAAAGCCAGAGCTGACGCACGTTTTCAAAGTGATGGCGTAACTACCCTGGGAAACAGTAAAACGGATTCTTCAGTTCTTGAAGTAACCATCACTTAAGCCATCGTGCCTAAAAACACAACTACAGCTCTGAGTCCGGCCTCCCATCCCCCCGGAATAAGCCCTCTGAACATGGAAGGCAGCAAGGCCCCGGATGCACACCAAGGGCTGCTCCTGCTTCTGCAGGAACCACCGACCCTTCTAATCCAAACGCTGTTTGTGAGTGACCGTCCCGAGCCGAGCGCGCACATTCCAGGACGCCCCGAGGCACGTTCTGCATTTCGAGACGCACGTTCAAGTTATGACTCAGCGGCAGTGGAAACACTTCCATGCTGCAGTTACGTCCAAAAGATGCTCTTGTGCCAGGTCCCCTGGGGCGTCGGGGAGGGCACAGCCTCGGGCCCTGGGCAGCAGGAGGCAGCTCTAGCCGACAGACCACCTGCCTGAGGACAGCCTCTTTCTGGAGTCTTCACTCCCCACCTGAGAGCTCCACCGGGCTGCCCAACCGGCAGCCACAGGACATGCCGATGACATACTGAGCCGACACTTAAAAATCCGGCAATTTCCTACAGATTTCCAGATTTCAAGCTCCTTAAAAAGTTGAAGACTTGCAAGAGAGCTTGGCTGAGCAGCGGTGGAAGCATGAGGGCCTCCAGCCAGGCAAGCCCCCCCCGCGGAGAACAGCTGTGTTCCGAGGCGGCTGTGAGGAGCCCTCCTTCCAAAGAGACGTGCAGCAGAGAAACGGGACCCGTGGGCGCAGCTGGCCACACCAGAGCCAACGGAGAAAGGAAACAGCGTCCCACGGTGACTACTCACTCGTACCTGAGTCAACACGCGCTTCTCTCTAAACGCCCCCGAGCCTGCACAGAAGCCGTGTGTCCCAGCCGCTGCACTCACTCCACGGGGCACGCCCGCTGTCCGCTGCCCATGGGAGGGCCACGGCCACCCCCACTCCTTCCCAGCTCCTTCCCACCTTCCCAGCTCCCCCTCCCGGGGGGCTGCAGCAGCCCTGGTGTCCTGGCAGGGCTCCCATTCCCCCGGACGACGGGCCCCCCTCAGGCTTGGCCCCATTGCCTCCCTGCAGAGGCTCCGACCCAGCGCCTCCCGGGGCTCCCTGGGCATCATGAGTGCCTGAGGTGGGAGAAGTGGGACTCGCTCCCATCGACACCCACTGGTGATGAGCTCACGGTCACCGGAACCGAGCCAATACTCAGGTTATCCCTGAGACAGTGACGGACAGCAGCCCAGCACCCGGAGGTCCCAGGGAGGGCCACGGGCAGGCAGACATCAGGAATGCAGGGGCCCAAGGGGAGCCGGGGAACCCGCATTCCTTCAGGGGTTCAGCCCTCGGCTTCCACACACACCTGATACTTGGGGTCTGCCGGGGCCGCCGCGGGACCGGGGAAAGGGAGGGTACCAGTCACGGATGGCCACAGCGTCTGCAGGAACTCTGCCATGGGATTGGCGCCCCGGAAGAGGAGCTCGAGGTCTGTCGGCCAGGAGGACGCCGTCCTACCCTGAGAAGGTGCCCTCGGTGGCAGAGAGCGACTCCTAGGGACCGACCTGCTGCCCCCAGCCGGGGATCCAGCCTCCAGAGCCAAAGTAAATGCCGCGGCGCCCAGGCCGACCAGACGCCCCGTCCGACCACGGAGGCTGGAGTTGACGCTCAGAGAGGGGCGCGGGCTGGCCCGGGGAGCAGGTGGGGAATCCCGCACGGCCACGTCATCCCCAGAACGAGGGCGCAGGGAAGCCGGCTGCCACAGTGCGGTGAGCAGCAGGCGCTGGGGAATCGCAGCCCCCGGGCAGCAGGAGTGGGCCTGGGCAGGACGCGGAGCGGCTGGACGTCTCCGGCCTCCACCCCGGGAGCTGCGGCCTGGGGGCCCCAGGAGGCTACAGACCCGCTGTGCCCCTCTAGTGTCCCCGAACCCCCCGGAATGCTGGGCCACGACTAACAAGAGGGAGCCTGAGGCGGGGGTGGGGGCGGGGTGGGGGTGGGGGCAATGGCCAGTGCATGCGTCTCGGGGTTCCTGGCTGTTGGGCTGGTGCAGACCGGCTCCAGCCACTCCCACGGGCGGCCTGCAGTTCCCCCCACCCAAGAAGACAAAGCCCCATGACCTGCGTGATGGCAGGGGCCACGAGGAGGCCGGGGTCCCGCCCATCGGGAGGACGCGTGTGAATATCAGTACTTTGTGGAACAGGGACACATCAGCCAGGAGACCCACGTCTGAAACCACTTCCCGCCTGGGCAGCTGGGGTGCTGGCGCTTCACGCCGTCCGCTCGGGGTTGAGGAAGCCGCATATGCCTTGGGACGCACGGTGACAGACATGGGGACGTGACCCAGGGACGTGAAGCTCTGTGCAGAGCAAACCCCCAGAAACACTATGAGAGTGGACATGTAGACAGGCACACGGTGCAGACACGCTTACCTTCTGCCCTGGTGTAGACGGCTACGGCGCCATTGACCAGGCCAGCGTAGAGGCTCTGGGGAGTGCAGGCGAGGCTCATGACCGTGGACTTGTCCGGTGTGAAGAAATGCTGCAGACGCACCTTCTTGGAGCCTTGGCTGCTCTTGTACACGGAGATGCTGCGAGGGGGATCGGGAGCCGGTGAGCGTGTGCTCGGGGGACCGGCAGCTCCCACGGTGCCTAGCCCCGCCCCGCCCCAGCCTGCATGGGAACGCTGCTGCCACCCAGATCTCATCCCACTGCTGTGAAGGAGAAACCGTGGAAGAAACCACTTCTTCCGAGGTGACTTCACAGCAGGAAAACCCCTGTGGCGTGCTGTGAACGGGGGCAATGCTCCGCCCGCGTACGGCACAGACCACGGCCCTGTCCTACCCCAGATGTGAGCAGTCAGCCGCTTGGAAAACAGGAAGAGACAGGCAGGGGGAAACCGCCTGGTGGAACTAGAAGGTCCCCTGCGGTCACTCCCACGGGCGGCGACCCGGCCGTTCCTGCCGTGTGGCCTAAGCCCTAACAGATGGGCAGGTGACCCTCCGTCCCCGCTCCCCGAGCTCCTCCTCGGGGTGCTGGCAGCGGGCTCACCTCCCCTCCTCAGTCCCCAGGCAGATGGTGGGCACACCCGGCGCCCCCCGGGCCGCGGCCTCGGGCTGCACAGGCCGCTCCTCCGTGGGGACAAACACCATGCACAGGATTCGAGACTCCACGTTGAAGCACTCGATGACCTTGGGGGTGGAGTTTTGAAACGAGATGATGGCGATCTGGCCCATTTGGCTGGTGCAGCTTCCGATCTGGGTCGGGGGTTGGGGAGGAGAGAGGAACGCCTGGGTATCCACGGCACAGCGACCCCTGCCTCCCGGACACCCAGTGCCGCGGGGACATTCCGGGTTGCCACGGGAACGGACGCGCCTCCCAGACTGCGGAGCGGATGACAGTGTGCTACCAGAGCCCGCCTCTTCTTTTCAACGAATGGGGTTACTTTCCCTTTTAATTTTCATAGCGAGAGCACAGTTCGGGTTGGTTTTTAATTCTTCTTTCTACCCTGGAGAAGCCACGTCCCAGCGCGCGCAGCAGCGGCGGCCTGCTCGGCACAGCACGGAGGCTTCCAAGCATGTGAGAGTCGACCCCACGTCACACAGCGCTCACCCCAGGAAACAAGGACTTAAAAAGAGCACGTGTCACGTCGCCTCCCACATGGCCACCGGCGTGAGTGTAAGGCGGTGTGCCGTGGCCCTGAGACCCTGGCTGGCCGTGGGCACCCCCGTGAATCTATCTGCCAGGTCCCTAGGCACCCCACAGGCTTCGTGCCCAACGTGAGATCCAACCGTTTTCTCAGTGGGAAAGAGTCGGATCTGGTTAAGGGAAGCATCGCCAGGACAGAGAGCTCAGGGTCCTGCGGGGAAAGCCGGCCTGGGGGCAAGGGCTCCCAGGTCTCGTTTCCTCTGGGGGTCCCACCCCCCTTACTCGTACTATAATGTTTCCACGCTACAGAGACGCGTCCTGCCAGGGGAAGTGTGCCCACCCATGCAGCCCTGCTCTGGCTGGCGCGAACACAGGCGGGGACAAGGACCAGGAGAGGGAATGAGGCACCGACTACAGTCCCAGGATGGGAGGACTTCTCTGCTAAAATTCGAAAACCTCAGGGAAATGAGCCCATCCTCCTTCGCAGCTGGGCGCATGGAATGACCCGGTTACTCGGGCCGCTCCTTCTCGATGCTCGGGGAGGAGACCCGACCACAGAGGCTGGGGCTGTGGGAAGGTGGAGAGGTCACCCGAGGGCAGGGCACAGTGCTGGAGGACAGCAGGGCACCCATCAGGGAGCAGGTCTGGGGACACCCCGGGAGACCTCAAAACACAGCACACAAGGACCATCTTCCTTTGGAAAGAACCAGAAATGCCCACTGGGATGGCAGCATAATTCCAATGCAGTATTTCATTTGGAACAAATTAATTTTAATTGCAAAGTTTCCAATGTAAAAAGCCAGCACTGTCTTAGAAGGAGGAGAAGGTCCCATGCAATTCAACCACCCAAATTGAAGAAATACTTAAATTACTCTCATATTAGCTAAATTGGCTGTCTCTGGGCTGAGGCTACCCCACAAAGCTTTAGATGAAAAAGAAACATTTTAATTCCTGAGAACTGGACATTTTCCCAAAAGCATTCAGTCCCCTCGTGGGTGGTTTGGGACTTTCGTGTTTATAAACACAGCCCGGGGCACACAGCGACCACCGCAGGGTCTGGGACCTTCTCAAGCCCACACCAGCTACGGCCACGGACTCCTCGGGAAGCCGCGTCCGACGCGCAGCATCTTACCCACAGGAAGCCGTGCGCCGCGGCCAGAGAATCAAGCTGAGCCTCGCTGTTCGCGCAGGGTTCCGGGTTGTACGCCGCACACTCGATCTAACGGGGAGAAATCAAACACCCACACGTCAAAAAGGGACCGGGAGGCATCCCGACGACAGTATCTTGAGTGGATGACAGACTTCTGACACTTAGTCACAGAAATGGCACATTATTACTTTTTAAAGGTTAAAACAGAAAAAAGAACAGATGTGGGTGTAAGCCTCAGAAATCAGCTTTTCAGAGGCAAACGTCAGTCTCCACTCTCGTATCTTCAGACTCCGGCAGGTGCCGCAGACGTCCGTCACGGGGCGCACTGCCCCTTCCGCCCTCTGGCCTCCCGGGACCTCTGGGGCGGAGTGTCGGCCAGAGTCCAGGAAGGAGAAGTAGGAACGGAATGTCTTTGCTTATCCCGCACAGAAACACACAGCCACGTGCCTCTGAACACACCCTCCGCGGCGCTGGGACAGACGGCCGGGAACACGGATAAACCCCGTGTCAGCCCAAGCCTGCTGTGCTCCGGGCAAACATGAGGCCTCTCGCTGTGACCCACTGTGGACACTGAACACTGCCAGGCAAATGGCAGCAGAGTGGACAGGCTTGACACATGTGCCCTCATGTAACTAATAATGCCTGGACTGTCCCAGGTATGGCGCGGAGCCGCCACCTCCCAACGGCCGCTGGGCAGGAAAGCCGGCTTTCATCTCCACACTCTAGCAGTCTGAGTTCCTAAACAAATTCCCCCAGAGAAACGCGGACAGTGGTTGACTTGGGGAGACCATGAGGTACTCTGCCCAGACAAGGAGGCACCGTCTCCACGCACAGTGGACCCCTCCTCCGGGCCCCCTGTCCATCACCTTGAACTCCTGCTGCTTGGCCACCGTCACCGGCATGTGTCCCACGAGGAGAGGGTGTCTTTCCTTCTTGATCTGATTCCCATCATCTTCCACACAGAACCAGCCCATGTGGTTCTCCTCCTCTGCGGGCGTGTGAAGGAGAAACGGGGAAGGGCAGACCTGAGCCACCTGTGGGTCGACACTGCCCCGCGGGCCCCGGACATGGACGTCACAGCCTACGCCAGCCCGCAGAGCTCAACGCTGTTGCGGGAGCACAGCACACTGTCCTCCCAAAGGCAGGCCTGGACGGTTACCGCTTTATTCTGAAAAGCGTGTCCTGTCTCCTGTTTGCTGCCCCCGACTGTGAGGACGCGAAGGGCTGAGAACGTCCCATAAAGCAGCTAGAGCTGCTCGTCTTTGTCTGTCTTCAAAGCAACTGAGATGTTCAGATTCAAATACCACGGGCACAGGGAGAGCTGCCGCGACATGCAGAAAACCACGGAATGAAACACGTGAGGGAGGCACGCCTGGGCGGCTCTGTCGGTGACACATCTGCGGTGGACTCAGGTCATGATCCCGGGGTCCTGGGACCGAGCCCCTGGGACCGAGCCTCGTGTCGGGCTCCCTGCTCAGCGGGGACCCTGTTTCCCTTTCTCCCTTCTGCTCCCCCTGCTTGTGCTGTCTCTCTCTGTGACAATAAAAATTAAAAAGAAAAAACCACGAGGAAGCGAAGAGAAACTTTGCTCCAGAGCAAGCTGTCCATCTCGGCTCTGAAGGATGAAAGGAGTGGATTCTCGGGATTAGCTCGCCCTCATAAGAGAGTGCGCCGTTTCAGGCTCGCAGCCTCCAGTAAGAGCCTGACGTGACAGACTGTGAAATCGTCCCGGGAGACAGAGGGGTGCAGGCATCGGTGGGAAGGCTCCTGTCCAGCAGGAAGCGCAGCCCTGGGGCCTGGGACGAGCAGCGGCCGGGCCGTGTCCCCTCCGTATTTTATTTTCACTTAGCGACAACAGCACACGGGGCCTGTGTGTCACGGTGGGCTTGGGGTGACACACCGTGTGTAAACGACATACGCACAGGCCTGTCTGTCTGACTCACGGCTCAACACACTGCAGGGCTGCGGACAAGGAGCAGAAACAGAATCACCAAGGCCCCGCTGGGAACCAGGGGACCTCCTGTCCGTGCGGGCAGGCTCTCCCGCGACCGCTCAGGGCTGCCCTGTGCGGTGGGGCGGGGAAGGAGGATGTCCCACCTGTGGGGCTGGGCCTCCCGCTCAGCGGCCGCAGACCCGAGGGGCTGATCCGCACGTGGGGTCAGTGTTGCGGATGTCACCGTGTGGTTACAATCTGTTTTTCCTAGAATCCCTTAATTGTAATATAGACATCGTAAAAACAACTGCTGCTGGGGGGCGGGGCACCTGTTGGTTCAGTGGGTGACGTGCCCCCCTCCTGGTTTCGGCTTAGGTCCTAGATCAGCCCCGCATCGGGCTCCTCCCTTCCTCTCTCCCTCTGTCCCTCCCCGGCTCTCTCAATCAATCAATAAAATCTTTTAAAAACAACCACTTGTGCTAGGGTTCATCTTTCCTGTTTGAGAACATTCTTCCAGGCTGTCTGGGGGGCTCTGTCGGTTCAGCACCCGACTGTGGATTTGGGCTCAGGTCGTAATCTCGGGGTCCTGGGACTGAGCCTGCATCAGGCACCCTGCTCCGCGGGGGTCTGCCCATCTCCCCTCCCTCTGCTCGCTCACATCGTCTCTCTTTCAAATAAATAAATACTAAAAAACAAAAACAGAAACAAACACTCTGCCGGGTGAGCGGGGACTCTACTGCTGGGGTCTTTCTTGTGCTGCTGTCCTCTTGGGCACGGACACCGCCAGCCGGAGAGAAGCAGCAACGGGATGCGCCCGTGGCCCCGCCTACACGTGCCCCCGAGCGGCCGTTGCCCCGTCTTACCCAGGGCGAGCTTGGCCATCTGCAAGCTGTTGAGCCAAGACTCTTTGATGGCAGGCGTGAAGGTGTTGAACACAGCTGTGAAGAACGTGGGCCGCCCCGACCTGCCGGGGGAGCGAAAGGCATCGGTGCGCGGAACGCGGATCCCGTGACCAGGCCTGCCCACCCCACCCCCGACGATGCCCCAGAGCCGCTCTCTGAGCCCCGCCCGGGAGGCCGCCCGCCGAGTGGCCACTGACTTGTCCTGCTTCCCCGGGAGCTGCAGCTGGATGCGGCAACAGTCCGCGGCGCGGATCTCCTCCTCCTTCTTCAGAATGAGCCTCTGTAACCCCGACGTCCAGTCGTGCGCCACGGACTGGTTCAGGTTCTGCGAAGGGACAGGCACGCGCGGTGAAGGTCTCACCAAGGCAGGCCCCCAGGGAGGCCGGAGTGCGGCTGGGGCAGGAGCCCGGGGGAGACCGACCTCCCATAGCGCCCTCCTAACACGACCGCCTACCCCGGGCTTGGGCGTCTTCAAAACGGGACAGAGGCTTGAGTCCACTTGCGAGTGAGGTGACCCAAGGACAGTTTCCCCCCCACCCACCCACTGCCATCACACTGGTTCTCAAGACCAGCCTGATTCTCACTCCGCGGGGAACCCAGAGGCCCGGCCTCGCCGTGACGGCGACCCAGATGTGGACGCGGAATTCCGCGCCGCGGGGCCCGCTGGTTACCTGGTAGTTCCCTCGGAGGCTCCCGACGAGCTGCGAGATCTGCCCGACCACATTCAGGTCATGCAGCAGATTCTGTAAGTCTTGATAGAGCTGGCCTGGCCCCACGTACACCTGGTCTGCAGACGAAGCAGCACACGGCACCAAGTGAAGCCACGCTCGAGGCCGGAGGGTGAGACGCCGCGGGACCGAGAATGCCTAACAAGGGGCTCTTGCCAAGCATTCTGCGGTTTTTCCTTTTCTAACTTCTCATTTTGGAAGGACTTCAGACTCAGAAAACATTCCGAGCGTCCCCGTGTGCGCCCTTTTACACCGCGTCCCGTGACGTTAGAATCTCACAGAACCACAGCACCGTCATCAAACCCGCCAAGTCACGTGGACAGGATGCCGTTCGCTAGCCCGCAAGCCATGTTCCAGTGTTGCCAGCTTCCCCAAGCTCGTCCTCTGCTCCTGGACCCGACCCACAGCCCCGCACACACTTGCCTCCACTCCAGGCCAGGCCAGCTCCTGGGGTGCCCGTCTTCCAGGACCTGAACGTCTGGACCACGGCAGGTACACTACCTCACAGAGCCTCTCACACTTTGGGTTTGGCTGACATTTTGTCACTTGTATTTTTAACACACTGCTGAAACGACATTTGACCGAAGCCAAATTTCTAATAACCGGGTCCTCCAACACCAACACGAGCTCCCCAGTGCTCTTTCTCCAAGGGACAACAGGACACAGAGGAGAACAGCGACAGGCAGGGGAAGAGCCCCGTCCCCGCCTTGGGGCCACCTCTGCGTGGGGGGGAAATAGTTTCTCACCCCCAGGACTACGCCCCGTCCCCCTTTCTCCTGGCGAGGACACAGGCCCCACACTGACACGCAGGCAGGACCCAATGCAGTGTCCCATGCGGAGCCCACCCTTTACGGAACACGCAATCACAGCCACCTCCCCTTCCGCGTTCACGGAACGCGTGCTACAAGCAGATGCTCTCCTAAGGGACAAACCCCCATTGAGAGAAAATAAAACTTAAAGCTGAAGCCCGTGATGGCTGGGATGGTTCTTGGGGCCGGCCCGGAGGAAACCAAGCACCCCGGCCGGTTTCGGGCGCCCCGTCACATGTCGGAACTCTCAACGGGGGTGCGCAAGGTGCCCTGCACGTTGGTCGTGCACACGGCCCAGCCAAGTACGCGGCTTTGTCCGTCTTCCCGTGTAGACTGTGTGCAGACACGCGTCTGCCTGCAAAACGGAGCCGTGCTTCCAATGCGAGCTTTCTACACGCGGACATCCGACCACGGCAGTCCTCACTGCAGAAACGCCGTCTGAGCCATTTTTACCGGGATCTTTATGCCTCCCCCAGACCTGATTTTTCCGGACTAATCTAGACAAATTCTATAACCGATTGCCTATCAAGTGCTTTGGTGACATTTCACAAGAAAGGGAGCAAGCTGGCCAGTGACCATCCGCTCATCACACGGCTTTTCCTTACCAGCACATCCACACAACCTGAAGCGTCAGCGGTGGCCACACGTGTGCTTTCCTTATAAACCGCAGAGTCCGCGAGCTCACCGGCGGCGAGGTCACTCCCGCTCCGTGGGCTGTGTCAACCTGCCCGCATCTAGACTTTGGTTGTTTAAACTGTCACACAGGAAAGCTGCCAGCCCTCTCACCGCAAGCCCACGGCCCTTGAATTTTAACAGGGGCGGGTGTGGCTCACAGAACAGAGCCTTCTCCCCGAAGACCCCGGCCTGTCTGCCCTGTCCGGCAACCATGGGTCTCTCCTCCAACATCTCTGTTTTGTCTTCTCAAGAACATTGCGTCTGAGAGCACACAATATCCCACTTCTGCTTTTCCTGGGCGTGAACAGGCGACTTCTGTGCACACAGAGGTCTGAGTTGCCTTGAGCTGGGGAGCCCAGCATCGAACCCGACTCGGGGCCTCGCAGGTTCGGTCCTGAGCCCACCGCACTATCACGGGAGCGCGAGGAGAGCCAGGCCGCGCCGTACAAGGCACGGAGACGCGGCCCAGCTCTGCAGTGCGACGTGAGCGGGGAGGCGGGCTCCAGCCCAGCACGCTGAGACTCTGACCTCGGTGTCTGCCCTGCAGACAGATGTTCCTCCCACGGAACTCCCACGTGCCCCGCGTGAAAGCACGTGTCTCAAGAGACAGAGACCACGGAACGCTAGGTCGGACGCGTCTCAGGGGCCAGGCTGTATTTTCCTTGTCGGATCTCACCACTGGGACTCGGGAGTCCCTCAGGGAGAACCCAGGGAGAAACTTGTGGAAACCTGGGCACAGGTGTGCCTTCCTGGCCACCTCGGGGCCACCCTGGGGCTAGAGGGGGTGGGCATGCAAGGCACGTGCAGCTGGCGTGTTACTGAGCTGCCTGTCGTTCCCCACGACACATGTGACATAACCCGGGGCCTGCTTGTTTCATTAGCTGCCGCTTCCAAAGCACTAGGCACCGGCTTGCTTCCTGTGTGTGGGCCACGGCCGCCGTCTTCCAACAAGCAGACCCCCACGTGCCTCTCCTCCAGAGTCCGGGTCTTTCCTTTGTTGGGAAGTAGCATGCTCCCCCTGCTTTACCCGAGGGCGAGGAGAGCGGTGTTTTAAATCAGGAGAGCTTCCGGAGCTCACCGGTGTGACCCCAGCTTTGGGGAGGAGTGGGCAAACAGCACGTAGACAGGCTAAAGCCGCAGGAGTGTTTCCACGGAACATGTTTGCATGCTGGCAGTGCCACGTGAGAGAGGAACATGCCGATCTGGAAGTCCTCTGTGGCTGACGCGGGCGCGCCACCTGGACGCCAAGACCTTGCCACAGCCTCCCCACCCCACTCCTCCCAGAGACCCCGTGTCACTCCCGGATGCCGTCTCCGGCCACAACTCTGGACGGTGCACCAGCCCGGGATGCAGACACAGAGCGTGGGAGTCTCCCTGAGGTCTCCGCAGCTTTCCAGGAGAGTAGACTTGGGGGAGCAGCCAGGCCGTCTCTGCGACGTGGGCTGGGGGCTCGGGGAGCCAGAGGCTCACACCATGCGGGGAAGTCAGAGTCATCCCGGAAGCCCACAAGCACGCCATAGCTTCATGTGAAGGCCATGGACCGCTGTCACCAAAGCAATCAGGGAGACGTTCCTCATCCTCTCCAGTCCCTCCCATGCAGCACCGGCCCCAAACAGTGCTGTGCTTTCCAAGTCACTATGGTCTCACTCGAGGCAGCTGCGTCCCTCCCATCCTCTGACCTTGCGCACACCTCTGGCTCTCTTAGGAGGTGCTGTCCCTGTCCACAGGCCACGGCGAGCCCCAAGATGCTGGGGGAAGGCTCCCTGTCACCCAGGGCTCCCACGTGACAGACTTCCGAGGCCTGGTATTTCTAAAGTGCCCACAGCAAGTGGGGCGCTGCCTTCCGGGGTACCGGGGGCAGAGCTGGGGCTTCTGCTCCGCTGCCAACCGGCGCCTCTGTGCATCCCATTCTGGCTAAAACCTAACCCACAGCCACATCCCCCAAGCACGGCATCTGTGACTTGTGTACAGTTCACTTTCTGACCACAGCCCAGCCCTCTTCCTACCCCAGCTTCTCTCTCCAGGACCCTCCTCTTCTCCCTGCCCCTCCCCCTGCCCCAGTTTCCCTCTCCAGGACCCTCCTCCTCCCCCTGCCCCTCCCCCTGCCCCAGCCTCTCTCTCCAGGACCCTCCTCCTCTCCCTGCCCCTCCCCCTGCCCAGCCTCACCCTCCAGGACACTCTCTCTAAAATCAAGGATGCCCAGGTCTGTGCCAGCTCATCTATAGCAATGACGTGACTCCCTCCCTTATCCCTGACCCCTGGCACCCACAACCAGAGCCCCCACTTTGAAGCCGGACTGCAGAAGGAGGTCTGGACACTTTGAAAAGACTTGAACAAGAGTGGACACACTGGGCAGATGCTCTGGGGATGGGAGGGGACACTGGTCCAGCGGGGATGGTCAGGCTGGCTTTCTACTCCCCATACAGAGTTGCTGGTGGCGAGCAGGGGGCAGCTTTGCTCCTCGGAGCTGCGGTCCCTCACTGGGAGAGGGCAGGTCACCCCCGAGGCAGTCGCACCCTCTTCCCACAGCGGTTTGCTGGGGCACAGGGTGTGGTCGCTCCGGGAGCAGCAGATGCAGCTCCCACAGCCCCAGGAGCCAACAGCGTGTGGTCCCCCAGCACAGAGCACCCGGCCAGGCTGACACCCACCACCCTCTTCCAGCACTAACTATGGGGAAGTGCTGGGCCTGGTCCCTACAGACCACAGGATCTGCTTGTGCACACGCACACTCGGCCACACCACTGTCCAGGCATCTGCAGACCTCCTGCTCTCCTGGGGACCTGCTGAGAGGAGGTGATGATGGGTCTCTGCCAGGGAAGGCTCCTGAGGACAGGAGACCCGCTCGCATCCCCGCTCCAGCAGCACCGTCCCTGGAAACTGGGAGTGCTCCAGAGGCCGCCGCGGCCTAGGGCTGATCTGTACAGACCCTGCGCGAGTCCGGCTGTGTCAGGCAAGAGGGCGGTGCGTTTTCCGGTCAGCCCGGTCCCCGGGCAGGGTGTAGCACAGTGAGTGTGAACGTGGGGATCCCCGCCGGGCACCTCGGGTAAACCCGCCTCACCGCCGCGCTTGCCCTCCCGCAACCTGAGCCCCAACTCACAAAGAGGCCAAAAACAGGTCAGTCACTCCAGAAAGTAACACAGAATTTGGCGAAGGAATTTGGAAGGTCTGGAGGCTGAAACCAGCCATGGGCTCCCAGAGGGGCCTGGACAAGCCCGTGGACGCCAGCCTGCGGGCCGGCGCAGACAGCAAAGCACAGCACCAAGAAAGTGTCACAGCTCCGGCACGGACGCGGCCAGGCAGCTCCACGCTCCGCACGGGACTCTCCTGGGGAGGGGGGAGGGGGGGTGCTGGGGTGCAGACGGTGCCTCCTGTGTGCAGCTCCCGCGGGACCCACGGCGGCGGCCTCACCGGCTCCGGTCCCGGCTGCTAGGCTGTGACACCTGCGGTCTGTCTTCAGTGCTGATCAACAGACCGAATTCCCCAACGCTGAGCTCAGAGCTCAGTCATCCACACGGCAGAGAAGTCACACGGCTGTTGACGGAGCAACGACTCCTGCCTGACGTCTCAAACTAACCGAGGGGTGACATGCAGCAGAACCAGAAGGAACAACAGCACTGTGGGGGCATCTGAAGCCCTTCTAGAAAACTCCGGAGACAGCGGAGATGCCCAGCTAGCTATGACTTGTGGACAGACACGGTTTTATGCACGGAGCAGCACGGCTCGCTGTCCGTAGGCTGGTGGGAAGGAGACCCATGTTCTGGATTTGACGTGCAGAGAGCAGCTCGTGGTCTGGCCCCGACAACGCATGGACCCTCATTGCTGGAGGCGTGTGGGCGGGGCGGGACAGTCCTTCCCGCCAGTGAACCTGCCGTTGCCTGTCCCCCTGACCGGAAGCCTGAAAGTGCCCCACGGAGCTCTGGCTGGAGTTCAGTCTTCCAACACACAGAATTAGCACAGTTCAATTTGTTAAAGAAATTTTTTAACCGAGAAGGCATTTAGAGGGCCACATACTCCACACCCATCATTTCAGGAATTAGAGTTAAAACTTGGATCCCCTCCACGGACAGGAAAACCAGAAGACAGGGGTCCGCACAGCTCAGGTGCAGCACTAAGGCAGGAACAAAGCAAACACTGGCTCCCATGGAGGCCGGGCACTGGGAGCCCCCGACCCGCGGACTTGCTGCCCACGGGCCTCCCCGCTGCCCGCAGTTGTATGGCAACAGCTTGCTAAAACCCTGCACTTAAACAAGGATCGTGTCCGACACAGAGCTGAGATGAGTGACAGGTTCCGGAAGCAGGAACAGGAGCACGGGCCCAACGACAGCCTGAGGCTCGGGAAGGCGCGCCTTCCCGGATTCCGGGGCACAGAATACGGCTTCCCGGAGGCCTTCTCATCTGGAAAGCTGCGTCCGGACCATTCCCAATCCAACCCTTTCGTGGCCAGAGTCTGCTCATGATGGGGGATGAACAGCACGTTAATTCTCCCTCCCGGAAAGACCAGCATGACCAACGCATGACCAGTCCCCGTCGTCCTGTCTTCGTTTCTCCAAAAACAGTTGACGGAGTGATCAGCGATTATTCTATGTTCCTGCCCTGACTCCACACCTTGTTGTCCTGCATCCAGCCACGTGTGTCATGAAGCCGTACGAGGAAGAGGCTCTGCTGAGCGGCGTCTCAGGCTCTGGGGCCCACATGGCACCACACCACCCGATCTGGGCCCTTCGTTCCAGACAAAGCAGTGCCGCTGGCTGGAGAGCCACAGCGAGTGCCGCGCCATGGCCCCCTGCGATCCCGGGATAGCCTGGAAGGCTCTTGGAGTTCATGTGCCTGTGGGCGGCCCTGGACCCACAAACGGACCAGCGTCCGTCCTCCGGAATCTCAAGGGAGCGCCACAGGCTGGAAGGGTCCAGTCACGAAAACCCTTGGCGCTCCCCAGGCACAAGCTCCCTCCGTGCTCCGGGCGGGCGTCAGACGAAGGCCAGTGGAAGGAACCGACGAGTCAACTGGTGCGCATCGCCCGCCTCTGGCTCCTGAAATCCCGCTCCTCCTCACAACCAGCTCCAGAGGCAGCTCGGAGAAAACCGTCCCTTCTGACATCCCGAAGCATCCTGCGCCCCGGGCTCTGTCGAGGACCATATCCGAGCGCGTCAGCCGTGTGCTTGCATCCGTCTCCTCGGGCGTCAGAAGGCACCGTCGACCCCTTACTCGTCAGGGGGTCGCCAGGACGCAGCGCTCGGTTTAGAACAGGACTTTAATAAACAGGTAGGTAGAAAGACGCAGTTTCATTAAAAATTTCATTAAACGGTGATTCCAATTTTCTCGTCATCTGTGCAACAAATACTCACGGGGCACCCCCTGCACGCCCTGCCCCGAGGCGGGAGGGAAGCGATGGCAGCTCGGAGCTGATGAAGTCTGCACACGCCCCTCAGTTACCAGGACCCTGAGTTCCTAAAGCAAGGCACCGGGGTAACGGGCCGCACTTAAAGGGGGCGCATGCCTGCACCACGGGCCGCAGCACGGGCGGTGACACCCACGTGTAACCTCCACCCACAACACGGAGCGGAACGCACCTTGATGGACGGCAGGCGGGTCTCGTCTTCAGCCCCCTCCTCAGGATGGGGTCCACACAGACGCCCCCGACAACGGCGCTCACAAGGTTAGTGCTTGCTTCTTCGGAGGGACGGGAAAGGTCACGGCAAGTCAGAACGCAACTGTGTATGGCCCCAAGCACATTCCCAAGTCTCTTGAACTTAGGATGTCGCATCAAACTCCTCCTTAAACTGAAGAACGAAGAAAACCCAACACTCTCCCAAGGGACACATTTTCTTCTCGCTGACAACGAGAACTGCACCTGCTGTCACGGACGGAAGCTCGTGGGAACGTTTCCGGCGCCCGTGTCCGCTCTTCCGCGGCCAGTCCACTGTGAGCAGCTGTGCAGGTCCGTTCCTACGCAAGTTCCTCTGATAGACCCGCGGCCGCGCCGGGAATGTGTCATACCACGTCCTCACTGACGTTGTGTGTCCCCTCGCTGATGACCTGTGAGAACACAGGACGGGATCCATGTATCGTGCGAAGTGTGTGCCAGCTGCTCCTGCTATCGCTGGGGCTTCCGCTCACAGCAGGTTTTCACTGTTAAGTTTTTGGAGAGTCAAATCACGTATGAGGATTTTCAACAGACAGGGTCGGTGCCCCTCACCCCGGAGTTGTTTCAGGGTCGACTGTATTTTAAAAATCGAGTCTCCCTCCCATATGCTTTTCCATGCTGCTAATGGATTCGAATCTCATTCTGCGTTAGCTCCATGGAAGTTAGGAATAAAAACTCAATTAAGACAACGTGGTGATGCCGTACTGCCCGGTGTCCCTTCTACGACCAAAGCCGCGGGTCAGTGATTCTACGCAGTGACTTGAGCACAAGGAGGCAATCTCACTCGCGAATACCTTTTAACGTCGCTGCTGTTACAAACACAGGAAGGCACGGTGCTGTTTGCAAAACCAAAACGCATGTGGGATTTGTACCCGATTCAGCCAAGCAACTTACACAGACTTTTCCGAACATTGGAGATACACCAGTGGAACGTGAGTACATCCCAGAGACCCGCGTCAGACTGGAAGAACCCCCTCCCCGCCCTGCCCGTTCAGCATTCTCGCCATGGAAACTCTGTGACTCGCTCCGGGACTTTGATTATTCGCGGAGCCCATCGGCAATGCCTTTAAGGACTCAGCGGTCAGTGATTCAGGACTGTAGGACCCGTAACACGGGGCTTGGGGACGCGGTCTTCCAGGCTGATCCCCCGCCTGAGGGACCAACGGCTACCGTCACACGAGCGAGAACGGGAGACCTCCCAGCCGATGAGACCTGATGCTCCTCAGGCCTGTTCTGTGAGTCCGAGCGGACGGGCACAAGCGGCCGGGAGAGCTGCAGACTTTAAAGGCACCTTCTTCTGAACGCTCAGAAACAAGGTCATCTGAGAGGCTGTCCCATATATTTACAGCACGAACATTTAATATCAAGGCTCACTCCATATATGAAAAGGCCTACTGCTGGTCCCCACTCACTCTGTCTTGTGTGTTCCACGCCTGGGGCAGAGGCCGGCGACAGGGTGAAACTCAGCCAGGCTTTAATCAGATTAAAAGAGAGACGGGAGCACCTGGGTGGCTCAGTGGGTTAAAGCCGCTGCCTTCAGCTCAGGTCATGGTCCCAGGGTCCTGGGATCGAGCCCCGCATCGGGCTCTCTGCTCAGCAGGGAGCCTGCTTCCCTCTCTCTCTCTGCCTGCCTCTCTGCCTGCTTGTGAACTATCTCTGTCAAATAAATAAAATTTTTAAAAATAAAATAAAATAAATTAAATTAAATTAAAAAGAGAGATGGAAGGAGGAAGTCACGAATACTGTAACACATTCAAAATCTCCAGTCCCAAGACCCTTCAGTAATGAAGACCACACGCATCACACAGCTGCGAAGTCCTGCCGGTGTCAGGACACCCTTGGCTCGTCCGGCTCATCAGGACCCGGCACCCCTCCCTGGGGAGCTGGGGGAGAGCAGGGGCTGCACCATGCCAGGGTGCATGGCAGAGCCAAGCCCATGACCAAGGTCCCCACGCTGTCCATGCATGCTCGGGAGACAGGAGGCAGCGCCCTCCCTGCTGAGTGGGAAAACGCAGAACGGAAATCACAAACCTGGGGAGACGGCACGTCCCACAGGTTGCGGCTCCCCTGCCAACCCAAAGGGCGCACGCCAGCGAGGTGGGCTCAGAGATGAGGGGCCAGTGGGCTCTCCGTCTACGTGTACCAGCCGACGTAAAACAGGGCTCCGAAGACGGTCTCGTCCAACAGCCCCACCATCCCCCGGGGGCCCCGGACGCTGCAGAGGCCGAGAGAACAGGGGCTCTGAGGCTGGCGTTGACACGGCCCCAAGACACATGCACATGAGTCAAGTGTCACTTACTCGGCTTGGCGTTGGCGACCACCGCCAGGCTCTCGGGGGGGTGCACGGGGGGACACCTGTTTTCTCCAGTACCGTCGCTGCTGCCATACTCTACCACATCCACGTGTCCGAGAGGGACGCTCCACTTTAACAAGTACTTCCGGCCGGGGGACGCGATGGCATTGCTGTCCGCAGTGCTGAAAGAGGAGGCCGCGGTGTTAGCATCCATCCCCGCAGAAGTCAGGATACCTGTCATCCCTTGACACTCAGGCAAGAAACACGCCATTTGGTCCCACAGGAGACCTCCCAGGGGAGGGTAGGAACCCTTCGCTGCCTAATCCAGGAGAACAGGGGAACACAGAAGGCTTATCTCCCAAAAGCTCTCGCGTTCCCACGAAGGGGAACAAGCTGGAGGCTCCCTGACGGACGGCTGGGCAGAGATGCTCCTGTGTTCTGGCAAAGGCTGCTATCAGGGGAAATGTCCACTTCATATCAGAGTTCCTCTTTACTCCCGGTTAGAGCGAACCTAGTCTAATAAAGTCAAATCCTGCCATCAGGCTCTGTGATGAAAATACGTATGTAAAAATTAAATAAAACAATCCAATGACCTGTGCAGATTATTTTCTTCTTTGGCCACACAATGAGGTCTACATGCAGAGAACACACGAGTCACACCTACTCCGCAGGGGAAGATATAACAGCAAACACCTGCGTGACCAGCACCGGTCAGGGCTGCCGGGCCACCAGCCACCTGAGGTCCTCCGCGTGGCCAGAAGCCCCCCTTCCCCCGCCAGGGGCAATCACTGCTCCTCACTTCTGGTCACTGTCTCAGTTTGCTTTCCGCAAGATGTATGTATCTTTTCCAGTCAAAATGTACACAGGAATAACCAAAAGGCCAGACGCTGTACTTTCAACCGAAACGCAGGACATGTTGGTGCCCAAGCTGCCCAACTTCCCTCTGACATTGGAAGGCCTTACTTCTCCAAGTCTAGTCCGCGGGGTAAGGGGAAGGAGGAGAAGGCAAAACTCAGACACTGTGTGCTCTAGGGGTTCTGCGGGCTCTGTACGTAAAAACGGAGAAGCCCATGAACTCAACCCCAATGTCTACTTATCCTGTTTGAATCTAGAACCTTCACTCCTGCTGAGGTTTGGGGGATCTTCCTATTCTGATAATCCTCGGGGCCGCTAGAACATTTTGGCCTGACAGAGGTGGGTCCTCCCTGCACTGCCTCCTGGGAGTGTCGCTCAGAACATCTCAGTGGCCACGGAACAGCGTCCCCTCTTTCCTCACTTTGTAGAAGGTTGTGGGAACCTGGTATCCCTGCCACAGCCCGGTTACTTTAAGGAAGAGCTAAATCTGTTTTTAAGGGTTTGTCCACTTCTTGCTCATCTTGAAAGTATATTGTCAGCTTCAGGTGTTTAAAAATGACATAAAATTTTTCCAAAGACCCAAACTGAGTGAGGGCATTTGCTGGAGCATACACCTGGGCCGCCCCCGGGACCCCACAGGACGCAGGGCGGCGAGCAGCCCTCCCGCTACATTCAGACAAAGCTTGCTTATGAACAGCAAACACGTGGGACAGGAAACACCCATGTCTGCACCGTGCTTCGCTGTCCACAAAGTCCTTTCACCGTGTGACCTCATCTTTCCAGTGTGTGCAGAGAGCTGACCGCTTCACCTGGAGGGGAGATGCTTCCTGCACAGTTAGGCCTGGAAACCAGTCTGTGCCATTAGCTTCCATGTGAGAGCAAGTGGCTCTCGGGATGGGAACACAGGGAGCAGAAGGCACTCCCTGCTGGGACGTACTGCTCAGACCTCTCCAGGGCCCCCAGGCTCGGCCCACGCCTCACCGACCTGCTCCTTTCTACAGGCGGGTGAAGGCAGTGGCCAAACCACGCTGAGCGTGGCTGCTTCCAGAGGTCTGAGTGTGGCCATAGCAAGTTCAACGATAAAGGCTGAGCCACGGATATGAATCAAGCCAATTCCTGACACGGGGCAGTGGTTAAAAACGGCACATGTGGGGGGGCGGCTGGGTGGCTCAGTTGGTTAAGCAACCGACTCTTGGTTCTGGCTCAGGTCATGATCCCGGGGTCGTGAGAGCAAGCTCTGCACCAGGCTCCACGCTGAGCAAAGCGTCTCGAGATTCTCCTTCTGCCCCACCCCCACTCATGCTCTCTCCCCTCTCGCTAACAAATAAAACGCTAAAAAAAAGGGCATATTTTCCAGACTTACTCTACCTGTCTCAGAGCCACTGAGGACGACGAGGACAAACACTGACAGTTACCAGGCAGCCCCGTGCCGGGCGCCAGGCTGACAGGTCTGATGGTGGTCCTCGGCGGGATCCCCGGAGTCCTAGGCATCGCCGGCTTCCCCACCAGGACCCAACAGAGTGTGCGCATGAGGCTCAGCGAGATGGAGCCCTGAGAAGGCGGGGCTGGAATCGTGCTGGGGCTGCACGGGACTGGGGGCCGGCCACCATGGGGGGACCTCAGGCACCGTGCTGGCTCCCATCCGGGGGTGGGCTCATGGAGGCCCAGCACCCAGGCCCCCTGGCAGAGGGAGCCCTGACTCTCACGGGCCAGTTCCGTGCCGTTGCCACTCAGAGCACATGAGTTCAAGCCGCCCATGGTTTGGCGCACACGTGGGCGCCCAGCGGACCCCCGAGTAAGGCCCCAGCTCACCGTGCACTGACCGTGGCACACATCAACACATCACTCAGCAGGAAGACACGGCGCTCCTTGGTTTTGACGATTTCTCCTCGGTCGTTGTACACGGTTTCGATCATGTCATCCGACCGCACGAGGTACCGATTCCCGCTGCTGAGAAGCTGAACATTCAAAGTCACGGTTGACACGCTCCCCACAACTGAGGTTGTCAGAAGGACAGAAAGCGTGAGCGGAAGTCTTGCAAAATACAGGAGCACAGAGCGTCAGAGCTTTGCCGGTTTCCCCTTTATGGAGAATTCCCGCACTTCCAATCACCGGGTATGCGTTTACCGCGTGGAATGCTGAGAGCGGATTTTATTATGTGCTCTCACAGTGTTCGGAGTTACCTAGAGTGAGGGGAGTCTGACCACCGCAGCCCTTGTACACACAGTTCCTCCAGCCAGGAGACACGGACCCAGGCACGGGGGGCCCACCTTTCTCACCCGCAAGTTGTACGCCTTCTCCTTAAATGACTTGCCCAAGTATAAGCCCCAGCCCTTACAGACTCTCGTCCGCAGCCGGCCGTCCTGTCAGCCTGTTCTCGACGTGCACACGGGGAGGACAAGGCCGTGCACACAGGTACGGGATCGCCAGCGAAGGACATGCAACCCTTCCTCGTCAGCCTTACTCTGGGTCCCACACACGTCCCCAAGCGCTGTTACCAGAGCCAAGCAGGGTCCTAAACCACGTCCCCGGCTCTTAATGCCACATTCAGCTCACAGAAATTCCTAATCAAATTATTAAGAAAGTCAGGAAAAACCTGTTCCTCAAAATGCATTAAAGTTCTCGTCGTGAACCCACAGAGGGTCACTGTCTGGGAGGACACTAGCCCTACAGACAGAAACGGAAATGACCTTAGCGATGTAAGTACGACACGGAATTACTCAACCCCGGTTCTCTCAATGAACCTCTCCCCGTGGACCGGGGCCGTGAGCAGGTACGAAGTTCACATCAACCCAGGCCACTGTCCCAGGAGAGGGGCTCGCCAACGCAGAGCAGAAACACAGCTCTGCCCAGGAACTGCTTTCCCGCCGCGGCTCCCTCCCGTTTCCGTGACACCCACAGCTTAGTCCGAGCACAGACGGGTACAGGTGAGAACGAATGTGACACCCTCCGCTTTGGTCACGACCCTCTAAGAGGAAACACCGCATTTTGGCAGCGAGACTCAGACCCTGCGAGGGTGTCGTGAACGTGGGAGGCCCCTCCCCCGAGAAAGCGTGCCCGACCCGCCCGACGCGCTCCATCGCCTTCTGAGGCAGGACCTGGGCCGTGGCGTCCGCTCAAAGCTTCCAGAAGGTGAGTAGCGAGTGGCGGAAAGAAGGGCGCTTGTTAGTACACAGCACAAAGTCCCCGCACGGACTGAGGAGCTCGGTCAACCTTGTTCAGGTATCTCTCATTTATGGCTTTGGCGACATGCTTGATCTCGCAGCGCTGGTCGGCGTCTCTCTTCCTCTCGTTCAGCTTCTCCGCTAAGGTTTCCAGCTCGGTCAGCGCCATCTGAAGGGGCAACCTGTCCGGGTGGCCTTTGGACGTGTTCTTCAGCATGTCCTGGGGGAGAAACACGGTCAAAGGAGTCATGGGACTGCCGGGGTGGGGGTGCGGACCACGGCCCACACGTGGTCTCAGTCAGCGGCCGCAAGGCTCACACGCTCCATCAGGGGAGAGTAAGATAAGCACCGGGAGAGAAGGAGAAGCCGAGTGACTCACGATCTGGCCACACACGGGAACGGCTCCTTTTGCACAAACAAAAGGAACTTATTAAATAGCTTTGCTAATGGAAAAAAATAGTATTTCCCAATAAAGGGCACCATAAATATGAACGTGCCACATCTCAGAAACGCCCCGCCCTCCATAACCATGCTCAAAGCCACTCCTAGCCTGCTTCTCTCCACCCGAGTTGGACCAATGGACCCAGGCCCCGGAAGTCAGCTTCCAAACACAGAGTCAGCGGCATCCCTCCCATGCCTTCACCCCGCATGCAGGACCCGACTCTCCCGGGGGCCGGACACCCTCTGTGAGCGTCCGCAGGCTCCCAGAGGGAAGAGGAGGCTGCAAGGAGGGGCCGACAGTCTGGTCACCGACAAAGTGGCACCACACGCGTCAAACACGGGAGTCGGCCTTCAGGAGCAGCGTCTGTGGGACAGTCACAGGCCGTCCCCTGCTCTGACACCGGACCCTGAGTGGGTCTCAGCTCACTCACGCAGGCCACGGACGGACTCTGCGGACGGAAGCAGACGTGTCTGGAGGCACCCTTCTCACCCAGGCCCCCGATGCCGGAATTCGACGGTGCCTGCCTCACCTTTCCACCTGCTCTTCATCCGAAGGAAAAAACCTGCAGAAGCGACGACATATTTCCACTCTGCATGGGCTGTACAGACCCTGCCACACACCCGCGTCCCTATGCGTCACTGTACAGACCCTGCCGCACGCCCGCGTCCCTACGCATCACTTGAATCCTATCGAGGCAGCAGACTCCTCAGGAGAATGCCACCGGCTCCGACGGCACGAGCTGGCAGGGCCGGCCCCAGTGCCGACCACAGTCAGGACACGCATCACACAGCAGAGCCGTGGGGGGATCCAACAACGCCAGGACACAACCATGTAGGGAAAAAGGACATCTGTCCTTCCGTCCAGACTGTGAGTCACACTGGTCCAACATGGGACAGATAACGGCATCGGGACACAGTGAGACAAACATTCCTACGAGACCACGTGTCTCAACCCAGCAGGCCCAGAAAAGCCATTCAACTTTACCACGGATCAGGGAAGCCTGCGGGGTTCCAGCGCTACCAGTAACATGGCCCAGGAGAGCTGGGGTTGGCGCAGAGACAGGGAGAGCAGGCTGCCCAATGGGCCAGAAGAAGGGGTTGGAAGCACGCCGGTCCGCAGGCCATCCCTCCCCACGCGCACTGAGCAGACTCAGAAGGGAGGGGACACGCCGTCTAGTCTTCCAGCCCGGCCGCTGGCCCCTGCGGTCCCCCAAGCAGCAGCTCCCGGGAGCATCCATACTGGGAGTGGGGCCCCTGGATGACCCAGCCTCCCAGACTACACACTCTGCGCCCGACCGTGCATTCTCCTGAGCCCCAGACCCACCCCGAGCCCCCAACCTGTCGGGGGAGCCACTCACAGGGATCTGGGAGGTCTCAGGTCAGTCTCCTGAGTCCCAGGAGGACGGGGTGGGGGTCGGGGAGGAATAACCACAGAGGAACCGAACTCACTCAGCCCATGGGCACAGCTGTTACACGCAGTGTTCCTGGACCAGAATGAGAGAAATGTCACCCAAGACCATGTTCCTGCTCTCAAGCACCATGAGGCCCAGAGCCTGTCCTCTGGTGTTTTCGTTCTGTTCCCCACAGCCCTCCCACCTTTGCTAAAAATACCTATTTTGGTAATACCTGGGCCAAAGGTCTACTAGGACTTACTAACAGTTAACCAAAAGCTGACAAACAAGATCGGAAACCACATCCAGCTGTAACAAACGAAGAACAAAAACCTTCCGTGAGTGCAGTGTGAAGACCCAGCAGGGTCTGCGGCACACGCCGCAGACGGGGTGACCGGGGTGACCAGGGGTGACCAGGCACGCACCAGCACGCCACCAAGCACGGTCTGCATGTGAGTTTGAACGCACTCCACACGATCACAAGGCGGTCAGGTCTTTGCCCTTGGTCCCTGCGTCCCCCTCTAGCTAAAGAAGGAACTGTCTAATTGCTCCATCTTTCTTCCTCACCGAACTGCCCGCCTGGGGCCTCCCACACGAGCAGCTGGAGGAATCAAACACATTTTCTGGGTATTCTGACGGTTTCTGTTGTTAACCCTCTAGCACACACGACGGAACCAGAACCTGGATCTGACACGTACATACCACAACTGACGCTCGCTAGAACACGGATGTGGAAAACAGACAAAGACTAACTGCCCCACGAGACCAGCCACGGACACAGTAGATGTCAGCAGTCTGGGGTGCGTATTCTTCTTCTCACAGCTTTGTGACAACGCTGTCTGGGAGGTCACGTTCCACAGGGATCTAGTCGGTCACAGCAGTAGCCTCAAGGGAAGGAGCCTGGGTGATGTCACTGAGGGCCAGGCGTCCCCAGAAACGAGCCCAGAACGACCTTCACTGCGTCCCCAGAAACGAGCCATGCCGAGCCGCCTGACGAATCAGCGGAACCCACACCCGGGGGGTGGCATGGGCTTTCCTCCTCCGTGCGGCGGGGCCCCGGCTGTGGGGAGGGCGAGGCGTGTGCGGGGATGGAGCGTCCCACGGAATCGGTGCCTCACATCTGGCCCCAAAACTGGATTTGTTGGAAACAACACAGTCGGAATGTTCTTAGTTTTCAACCACGTCGGGTCCACGGGTGAGCCTCTCCACACAGGGTCTCTGCTCCCTACACAGTCTGTGGACTACGTTTACGACGGGCTCGGCTTGTCGGAGTCTGGACTCCGGCTCCCGAGTCTGCCCGTGCCCTCTGGCTGCAGAGGGTGGTTCTTTTCCACTCGACCCTAGACCCAGACCCTGACGGCAGCAGAAGGGGTCGGATTCCTTTCTGTCCCTGGAGAACCTGCATCCGCCCTGTTCCCGCACAGGAGTGGGCCGGTGAGGGCCCGGGGCCGTGTCCACACTCGGGAGCCCCCGACCCTGCCCTCCCCCATAACCGCCCAGGGAGGGAGGAGCTCGGAGACGGGCGGGAGCACAGCGGCGGCGCGCAGGCAGACGCTGGGAAGGGCGCACGTCCTTACTTGCAGCAGCAGAATGAACTGCGGGAACCTCTGTATGGGCTTCGTCATCAGACTGTAGAGCGTGACGCGGTCAGGGCTGGACTCCTGGCACTGCTGTGGGGAGAAGCGGATTCTCACACTGCGGCCAGCAGGGACCCCCACCCGGGCCGTGGCTGCCCTCACCCGACGGAGACCGAGCGGCAGACGGGCCACAGAGCCCCACACCCGGCCCCGCCCGCATGCTCGCGCCTCCGAGGGCCAGAGCGCGCGGTGGCCGGTTCCAAGTGGAAATCTCCCGGGTTGGCATTCGATGCTCTCCGAGGGCGCCCGGCCCCCCAGGCAGGGCTCGTCCCTCTACAGACGCATCTCGGCCTTCTAGGGACTGACAGTTTCTGAGACGCTATAGCCACCCGAAAGTGCGCTGACAGAAAGGAAAAAAAGAGGCTCCTGGGGGCTCAGTCAGTTGGACGTTCGCCTCCGGCTCACGTCCTGGTCCCGAGGTCCCGAATTGAGCCCCACATCAGGCTCCCTGTTCAGTGGGAGCCTGCTTCTCCCTCTCCCTCTCCCCCTGCTAGTGCTCTCTATTGCTCTCTCTTAAATAAATAAAACGTTAAGGAAAAAAAAAAGGAGAAGAAAAAAACCCTCACAGAACCCCAAACGAGAGTTAGCAGGGCTCTTGAAGGCAGCCAGGCCCACGCTCTGGGCGAGTTCTCTGCGGCAGCCACTGCTGGCCAGGCTTGGCTCTCAGGGGAGGGTCTCGGGGGAGGGTCTCGGGGGAGGGGGTAGGGAGGGGCAGGCTGTCCCTGAGTCTGTGTCCTGTGGTAGCTGCCCCAGGAGCAGCCATGTCAGAGGATGTCTGGTGTGAGGGCTGCCACCACCGTGCAGCAGGGGCCACCGAGTCCCTCGTCATGCCTCTGTGTGCCAGGGAGGGACGCGCCAAAGGCCAGACCACCGCACAGGGATGGGGTCTCCAGCTAGGGCAGCGGTGTAGCCGGATGGCAGAGTGAGGGCTCAGCCCCATCACCACCAAGGGCGACTCAGCCCTCTAAGACTGGTTCCCGGGTGGACCAGGACAACCCACGCCTCGTCCCCAGGCCATCTGGCAAGCGGTCACCCAGCGGTGGGGGCTGCAGCCGCCCCCCCCCGCCCCGGCGGACAACCTCCACAAGATGGTTACAACCTCCTCCAAGCAAGTGACCGTCTGACCGTCTGTGTGTCCTTCCCCCAGAAGCTGCGTGGGATACGGAGAGACCACCGAGCGCCGAGACCCTCAAAGTGGGGACGGACAGGATCCCCCACTAATGCTGACGGGCGTGTAACCGGCTGGCGAGAAGGGCACCCGCGCCTGCTCACCGTGGTGGCAGGAGATCAAGAACTCAGTTCAAGGAACAGGAGCAAGCTTTGGCTCAGGGTTTATGGCGGGAGCTGGGGCCCCATGCGCGTGAGGTCTGGGGTCGGTGGCTGGCCACGGTGAGGGGCCGTGGGCCAAATATCCCAGGTCAACTCCGCGTTGTCCACGTCAAAGGCACCTTGCCTCTCACTGGAGCAGGGACAGAGCCCATGGCCCACGGGGGGCTCATCCCTCGGGGATCAGCTCCCTGCTCAGACTCGAGGGGCCCGGGGGTCTCCACCCCAATCCTAAGGCAGCTTCCTCTGCGATCGGACCTTAGCTTTCCGTCTGCCCACCCCTCCGCACCCCTCCCGGGGTGTGCACATGGAGGTTATTTCCCGAGAGCCCTGCCACCCCTTAAGACCCACCTTCGCTTCCAGCTCTGCCCCAGCCCCTTGGTACCAAAGCTTGTGTGACCAATGGCACTCGAGCTTTACAGGCAACGTGCAGGAAAGCTTCACCACGAAGCATGTGCACACGGAACGCGTTATCAGAGGGTGTGAAAACCCAAAATGGGAAGAAAAACCAAGGGCTAACCTTTAAGAACTCGAGGAACGCAGGCTTCGTAGCACACGTTTTCTTGAGGATTGCCACTGCGGTGCTGAAATTATTCACGTACTCGCTGTAGGCGTCCAGCACCATGGACTTGGAAAACTGAAACACCAGAGAGAACAGAAAACCGTCAAAAGGCGCACAGAGCCCAGGGGCTCACACTTGTGGGACAGGAGAAAAGACCTGAGACCCGCCCCCCTACCCGAGACGGGACCTCTCAGTCGCTGGGATGTTTCCACAGGACGCACTTCCTTACAACCCCGTGTGATTTCCTTTCTTCTTTAAGCAAACTTGCTAGGACTTGTTTGAACAGCTGGTCGGTCTCCCCCCCGCTCTGCCCGATGTGCTTGCCGGCACCCTTGCTCAGTCCCCCGATGGTCCAGCCTTCAGCTCAGCGGCAGCCCTGACCAGACACCTGCCCTTGACGTCCGGCCGGTCCTCGCTCCATGGATTTCACCTCTGGGGGGGCCGCCCCACAGGCCCCAACAGCCTGACTGGCGGGCTCCGAGGGTCCCCGGAGACACTGCGGGGGAGGCAGGGCACCAATCCCCTCCTGCGCCCCTGTCTGACAGGCCACACTGCTCCCTGTCCTGTTTCCCTAGAAACACCAAGCGGCCTCCCGTTGGGATTCTCTTAAGATCCCACAAATTCTCAAGATACACAGTAAAATCCATCCGGGTATCTGACGCAACCATCGCTGGCAGAAAGAAAAAATGCTTTCTGTATAAAAATCAACTACACTTTTTAAGGGTTTTCTTCCTTTTAAAGAAGTTACCAAGACAAATATTTCAAGAAGTGAGAGCAAATGCAGAGACCGACACGTACAACAGCCGAAAACACAACTGCCGTACAACCACGCTGTCTGACTTGTTTTCCGCAAGGACGCCTGCGGGGCACCAGGCAGACGCCGCAGGGAGAGCTCTGCTCCTGCGCGGTGCTTGAGGCGGCCTGTGACTCACCCACGTCGTCAAGCCCACGCTGTTCCACAGGAAGGACAAAGGCCTCCCACATCCCAATGGCGGCGTGGGCTGAGATCGACGGCTCCTGCACCCGCAGGCCTCCGACCGCCGTCCCCGGAAGCTGCCCGTCTACACAGAACACTCGCTAAGCCCAGCACACGGAGTTCACAAATGGACCAAGACAAAGGGTTTGGAACTGCCGGTGCACACCGGAGGCTGCTGGTTTCCAGGCAGCCGACCTCCTCCCCCACCACAAAATGTGAACGTGGGCCACCACGTCCCATGTCACCAGGGGCCTCGAGACTGCGTCAGCGCCACAGGTCCCCAGGCCCTAGAGCACTGCCTGGAGGAAACATGTGGGGAGTTTCCACTGACCCTGATGGGACAGGGAGCAGGGCGAGACCCAGCTGCCCTGGGGCTGGGTGGGAGAGAGTGGCACCCTGTCCACAGAGCCCTGGTTCGGCCACGAAAACCACACTCCAACTGCCTGGGGCTGCACTGGACAGAGCTGGTGGCGTTCCAGGACACCCCGCCAGCCTCAGGACAGCGCCTGACCACGTGCCCCGGAGCCCCCCCGCCACGGTGGCCACAGAGAGCAGCCAGGCCCACTGCCGACGTGGACCCCAGCACAAGTGTCCCCCAGGCACAGACACGGGCGGGGTGCACCAGCCTACCGAGGCCACGAAGACGTCCCCGATGGTTTCCACGGAGTCCCACTCGGCCACACGGCTGGCCAGCGCGATCTGGAACATGCCGTGGCACTGCAGCAGCTCCTTGACGCGGTAGAACACCAGCCTCAGCTTCCTCTCGCTCAGCATCTTGGGCTCCATCTCCGACAGTGGCTTCTCGTATTGCTGACAAAGACACGTGGGGGCGGCGCGGATAATGGAGGGCGCGTTGCAGACACGCGGAGAAACCCACTCACGGAAGTCACGGTTCACGCGAACCACGTAGCTCTCTGCGTCTCCCAAGGGTCCTGCCACGCCAACCCCGTCCCAGCTCGTGTGCGCGCGTGAACCCATGTGGGCGGACGAGGCCCGTGAAACCCGCGTCACCCACGACACGACATGTCCGTACCTCCAGAATCCTCTTCAGGGCGCCCACGTAGTTCTTCTCGCTGTCGACCACGGAGCCCAGGATGTACCTTCTCACAACCTGGTGATGCACAGAAACACGGCAGTGAGCGGAGCACGGCAGGAAACGGAAATGTCACTTCTCGTGCAGGACGAGCTTTGCTTTGCTCCTGAGTCCTCAGAGCGGGAAGCAAAGGACACCGCCCCGGCCCTGAGGGTGCTGGACGGCACATTCCAGGCGCAAAAACTCCTGGGCCCACTGCCATGGCCACAAGGTAGGTCCAGCCTCAAACTGTAAACGGTAGGGACAGCGGGACAAGCCACACTGCAGCCGTGACGTCAGCTGCCGGGAGCCGCAGGGCAGAGTCTCCTGGGCCTTGCGCTGGGCTGGGCTGCGGTAGCTCCCCAAGCGCATCAAGCCTGAGAGCTGCTCCGCCCTGACTCAAAGCCTGCGGGTGGTATCACAGGTCTAGGGACGTCGCTCCCGCAAACCGATCTAGGGACGTCGCTCCCGCAAACCTGTGGAAGCAGAATCAGCCTACGAGGTGAGAGAAGACCCTTCTGGCTCAAGAGCTCACAAGCGAGCATGGCCAGGCAGCAGAGGGCACGGCGAGGGGATGAAGGCCGCCCCCCTCGCCCTCACGGCTGCGGGTCAGTCGTGCCCGGGGGACGGCGCTCTGGCACGGTTCCTGGGAATGGCTGGACACCTGGCGGGGCCATCAAGCCTACACAGAGTCTGGCAAGTTCCTTTTTCCAATGAGTGAAGAATGAGCACAGAATCAGCAGGGCCTCTACACCCCATGGCCCCACCCCGCCCTGCCCCTTGCCCTGCAGCACCCGCACAACACCAGCAACAGAGCCCAGCGCCCCGCCGCGGCCGGACACGGCGTTGCCCACCATGGGGAGCTGGCAGTAGAGGACGTCCCAGGGCCGTACTGTCCCACAAAAGGTGACTGACAAGGGAGTGACCCTCCACAAAAAGGACCATTCAAACCCACAAAGCTAAGACAGAAACCAGTGCTCCTCGGGCATGCAAAGAGATCAGGGACGCACTAAGTGCAGAAGGGTCTGGGGTGGAGAGAGGCCCCCGCGGTCAGGAGTCTGAGCGCCACAAGGAAGGCCAGACCCCACCGCCCAGTCACTCCCCAGACGAGCAGCGGCCTCTCTCCACCGTCCCTTCTCCTGAATTCAGATTCCCAGATGCTCCAAGTCTCCTCAGGTAGAATGTCTGGGGTCAAACCCAGGAAATTACAGACATTTGTAACAGTCCTGAGAGAACTCTGAGAGGCCAGGCCCCACGTCCTCTACACAGCTGTCCCCTGCTACGTCATGGTGTCCCACTTGTGCCTGCCACCAGGGAAGGCCCTGCTTCAACCCTCACCACTGGACCCCATGTCCTCCGACAAGGGGACCCAAGTCCCAGTCACACTGTATCCCCCCAGGAATGAGCACGGAGACCCCATCAGTGGTCAGAGCCCCACACAGCATAAGAGTGGGGTGAGGGGACCCAGGTAGACAGACCTCAAAGGGACATGGAGGTTGTTGTCAAGAACTCAAGTCCCCTTCTCCAGCTGGTGAGGCTGGACAGTAGCGGGTAAGCCACGAACGGGGACAGCCAGCACCCTGCTGCTCGGGAATCGCAGCCGCTCGTCCCCAGGGAACACCGGAGAGAGCAGGGCATTTACAGCTCACCCAACCAACAGACTCAGGATTTAAGATTTTAGGTTTGGGGATCAGAGACTTGGCCCAGGTGTGGGGCCATACTGTGCCCAGGGCATGGCGTCACCCCTACCACCGGCCTCCTGGGAGCCCCGGCGTCCTCCCGTGGGACGTGTGCGTGACACGGATGGATGTGTGAGGACTTCATAACACCCAGCACGCCGCTGTCACCGGGTCTTCCTCCGCTGCCGACTCGCTCACAGAGCCGCATGACCCATGGTCCTCAGCCTGCTAGCCCTGCACTCAGACTCGCCTTCAACTCTGTGGGACGTTCGCTTCCTAGTCTGCGGACAGCTGACGGCCACAGATGTCCGCCCAGTGCGGCTCTTTGTCCAGGCTCCGACCCGAGCACGGTCACCACACTGCTCCGTCCCACACCACTGTCCACAAGTGTCTACCTCGCGCTGCGTGTCCCCACGACAGGCATCACACTGACCCCATGGAGAACAGCTCAAGGGCCCCCTGGAACCTCCAGCTCCACTCCTCATTCTGCTCTGGAGGTTTCTCTTTCTTTTACCCAGAGACCATTAACGGACACCACCGCGTTTTCTTCCCTCTGCTACCTGTTTCCAGAGGCTAAAATCTCAGACACCCCATGGACTTCATCGGTTGTCGGAAGTCTGCGTGCGGGGCCTGCGTACGCGCCATTTGCCGACGCTCACCCAGCATCTCTAGCTAAAGTCGTCCTGTCAGGACCGGTATAAATCGTGCCCACACCCGTCTCCCGCTTACTCTGGCGGTGGTACCCCAAACACTCGTGGGCCAGGGAGCCCACATCCAGGCCACACGGGGGCCACAAGCGGGGGACGGCAGGGGTCTGACGGGGAGACACCGAGCTCCGTGAGCAGCCGGCACAGCCCCCCATCCTACCTGCTGCTGAGACAGACCCTCAGGCATGGGCGTGAGGACAGCTTCCGGATGTTTGCAGTCAACATCAATAAATAAATTCTGCTCCTCTTCAAGACAGGATCTGTGATCTTAAAAGAAATCAGAAACGGTCATAACGCTACAGTGTGGTGACGACAACAAAACCCATCGAATTCCGGCTTTGGGAAGACACTTTGGTTTTCCGTGCTCAAGTTCCACCGGCCCATGGTTAAATGGAAACTTGGACGCGCCCAGAAAATACCCTTCCCACCCGAGGAACACAGTGTCCGTCAACACCTAAAATTTTCAATACTTGGAAGTTTAATTTTAAAAGGCAGGCGTGTCCTCTGAACACCTCCGAATCCTTCCACGTGTCGATCTATGCAACGCCGCACTCAGAACGAAGGCCAGCGGAGAGCCCACGCTCGGTCGCCGGCGGAAGCTAAGGCAGACTCAGTGTCCTTCTGAACTCTGCCCTGCGCTCCGGGAAGCAGAGCTGCCACCACAGCAAGGCGCTGGGACCGGAACTCGGCGCGTCTCTCAACACTCGGCTGTGCCGGCTGGAGACCAGAACAGCGAGGGCTCCACGGCAGCAGGAGCCCGGAGACCATCATACTCAGAGCTCCACACCGGGCTGCGCAGAAGTGTCCATGAGGAGACTGTAAAAGCCCGCGGTGACCACACCCCTGCGAGAAGGGCTCACGTCCGCAGCGAGGGCCTCACCCCGGGCCGGCCAGAGCGCGGAGCTGCAGGGCCCCCGTGAACGGCCACTTTGGAGGACAGTTGGGTGCCTTCTCACAGAAGGTGACAGTCCGACCCTGCAGTCCTCGGTCCTGACCCAAAGGACTTGAAAACGTGGGCCCACACAGGCCTGCCACGGGTGCTCCCGGCGGCTGGCTCCTGACGGCCAGGGCTTGGCGCCACCAAGAATCCCTTCGGGAGCTGACGGACACGTTAACTGTGGTCCGCCCAGAGGGGGTGGTGTCCAGCGCTGCGGAGAAACAAGCCTTTGACACCGTACAGACATGTGCCACGTGAAGGGAGTCGGTTTGAGGTGTCTGCACGCGGCCGGGTTCCGACTCTGACAATCTGGGGATGCGAAGCCACAGAGACAGCGACGAGAGCAGAGGCCACCGGATGTGCGGCGCACAGAGGGACGAGCCGGCGGAGCACAGAAGATTCTTAGGGCGTGACGCTCCTCTGCGTGGCACGGTAACGGCAGGCACCTGCCACCGGCCCTATGTTCAAACCCACAGAACACGGCACATCGGACGGAAGCTGCGTAAACGTGCCACGTGGCCTCATCAGAAGTGACAAAGGCACCACGACGATGCGGGTGCTGGGGTCAGGGGTTTTGCGTGGGAGGAGGCTGTACACAGAAGATCTCTGTGCCCTCTGCTCAGTGCTGCTGTGAATCTAAAATTGACCTTAAATAATAAAGTCTTAACAAGAAATAGAAACGGAACCTTCTGGTATCCGGAACTACCCCCCCTCGGGTTTCACGGATCAGTCCCAGGGCCACTGAGCCCGGGTGCGTGGGATGGGTTAAAAGCTCCACCTCCTTCACGACTACGCCCAGTGTAAGAACCACCAACTCAGTCCCGTCTTCCACTTCGCAGCTTGGGAAACTAAGGCTGTCAGGCTCAGGCATGCACCTGACCCACGGCCACCTGCCTCGGGGGTCCTGTAGACCGTCTCCCTGCCTGGCTCGGGGTTTCCCACCTGTCCTGCGAGCTGGGTGCTGGCCTGCAGGTCCCGGGTCAGGGTGTAGGGTGGGCCCCCAAGCCCCGGCCTGGGCACCTGTCAGAACTGCCCATGGCGCCCCTCTCCCCCGGCGCAGGGGTTCATCCTGGGGGTGCCGGCACGCTGCAGCCTCTTCCCAGGGCACACGCTGTATCAGAACCCAACCCCCAGCCATCGCCTTCCAGAGTAACCCACCGGGGCTCCTGACCCCCTTCCAGCATCTTGTTTCGAGACGCTGAAAACTTCACTAGGACTAGAACGCGTAGGGGGGTCAAGTGCGTGTTGACCCCGTGACATGCAGTCCCCGAGATACTCCTTAAGGAGACGCGGCTTCACGGTGCCCCCCAGGCACGGCGGTCAGCAAACGCTACCGTGCATTCGAACGCCTCTTAGAGCATCTGTGCAAGCAACAGGCTCGTGTTTGTGAAGGAATCCGTCAGGGTCCGGCGCCCGCTCCTGGAACGTGCGCTCCCGGCCGCCACGCAGGTAACCAGCTGCCTTGTAAGAGTGCACCGGTGTGAAGACATCTCATCCTCGGTCCACAGTGTCCACATGGCACCCTCCACATGCTGCCTCTTTCTCGGACGCAGAGAGGCTCCTGCCCCCCGGCTGAGAACCTCAGAAAACCTGAAACTTCAGGAATCATCCCCGATCTTTCCTCACCACCAAAAGGGTCCCTAAACTCCCAGTTTAGAACAAGCGCTCTCAGCCCGTGTCTTTGTGGAAATACACGTACACAGGAGAACCAACGCTCCGTCAACAGACCATCCGTTATCACACCTTGCTAAGAACAAACGACGGGGCGGCTGGATGGCTCAGGCAGTGACGCGCCTGCCTTCAGCTCAGGCCGTGACGCGCCTGCCTTCAGCTCAGGCCGTGATCCCAGGGTCCCGCGTCTGAGGCCTGCATCAGGCTCCCGGCTCAGGGGGATCCTGCTTCTCCTCTCCATCTGCTGCTCCCCTCCCCACCTCGCTCATATTCTCTTTCACCCACTCTCTCTCAAATAAATAAATAAAATCTTAAAAAAAAAAAAAAGAAAAGGAAAGAAAAAAAAGGGAAAAAAAAAGAATAAAGTTGTGGAGAAGCCGGACTGACTGAGGTCGGACACTGAGGGAATTCCGGGGGCAGAGAGTGAAGCCCCAGGGCAGGGGTTCAGGAGGGGCCGGTGTGCTGAGAGGAGACCACAGAAAGAGAAGTGGAGTCCTCCGGCCATGAGAATTCACTCACCCTTCCGCTGCCTGCTGTCTGAGTGTGTGTCGGTCCCTGAGCTACTGCGCAGATCCGAGCACACCTTCCCCCGCCCCGGGAGGGGAGACCCAAGTGGCTTGGCTAAGTCAAACCCCAGCGACAAGCACAGGGCTGAGGCACCAAGCCACTGCAGGACGGAGGGGACCGGGAGGCCTGCGCATCGGCCCGAGCCGGGCCACACACCTGCAGCCATGAAGGACCTGGTCCGAATGAGGGAGCGGCCTCTCTTCACGGCAGCCTTCGTCTTCTCCAGCCCATCCTTCGTGCCCTCCCTGGCAGCCTTCATGAGCTTCTGCATCTGCAAGAGGAGGATAAACGTAAGAAGCAGCACCGTCGACAAAAATCTACTTGCTGCTTTTATTTTAAAAGAATACTGTCAAGTATTAAAACGTCCCCTCAGGTTGGCTTTGTGATCAGGGAGAGATCGCTTGCTGTGCGTGTGCGTGCGTGTGCGTGTGGCCTGGGCCATGTTTTGTGTGTTTAATAGAAAAGAAAGAAAAGCGAACTTGAACTAGCAGCCCCTCCTCCACCCGCCGCAGGTAAGGCCAGTCCCATAGCTCCGGGGATGACTCACAGCCCCACAGGCATCAGAGGCACACAGAGTCACGCAGCGGGCCCGGGTCCCAGCGCACACACAGGACGCGGCCCCCGGCTGCCTGCTGAGCTCCCTGGGAGGCAGGGCCATCGGCTCAGGGGTGCACACAGGCTGTGTGAGCGGTCACAGAAGGAGGACAGCCCGTGGGAAGCCAGAACCCCACTTCCCACCAGAGTGCCGTGTAGGGGTTCCGGTTCCCTGAACCCAGAGCCCAGCGGCACACACCGGTCATCGGGGCACCGGGCCACGACCAGCTGCTCTGGCTTCTCACGTTCCTTATTCTTGAAAACTCTGAGATCGGAGGTATTCACCACTGGGCTCCCAGGGATTCTTTCAGAGAAACCCTGATGTCCCCTCCACACAAGCCAGCGTCCGGGCCAAGGGACCTCCACACTGCCCGCCATGCTGGTCCTCCCACCGATTCCCCCAACACTAGACACACTGCAACCCTGTCTCCACCTCCCTGCCCCCAGGGCCGGATCGCCACAGCCTGGGCCCCTCCCCAGGGGCATGCACTGGGGTCGGACACGCACTGTGACACCGGCTGCCCTGACTGTCTTCTAGTCCCCCGAGCCTCGAGCAGCTGCAGCCAAGCCATGTCCACACTCACCGGGCGGACCCTGCTCCAGCCTCCACAGGGCACGGCCACCGCAGCCCCTCTGACTCCTGCTTCGGGCCTCTCCCTCCCGAGGACACGCCCTCACCGCCACACCACCTCCCCTGCATCGGCTGCTGGGACCTCCTGCTCACAATCCCCACGGCTCGTCTGCCTGTGGGGCACCTCTGCTTCGTCTCCCGACCCAGACCGCCTCTTCTTGCCCCATGCTGGACTGCTAAGCCTCCATCTTCACCAGACCCCGGTCAGGGGCCCCCGGATGAGAATTAGAGAACTGCAAACAGACGACCGAAGGGGACCAGCCTGCACGGCACCTAGTCCGCGAGCAGCAGCGAAGTCCCAGCACCTAGGGAACTGCAACACCCGTCCCAGCATCCAGGAAGCCGAGCCAGGGCCCTCAACCCGTCCTCACGTCTGCCTCTCTCTGGACGAAGGCGGTCAGCTCGGCCTGGCCCTAACTACATACCACGTTATCACTCCCTGCTCCCAAACACATTCTGCTCACCCGTGCCACTCCCTACGGGCGCACCTGCTTCCAAACTCCTCCACTGAGCTGGCCTCCGTCATACCTCCCCCGTGACCAACGACTGAGCTCACGATTCTCTGGGAAATCGCATCAGGCCCCAGACGCTCCCACGTGACCTGCTGCTTTGCATTCTGCACAGGAACCAGCCAGAGCTGAAAGGAGGGATGAGACTCCCAGAGTCCTGCTCCTGCTCCGAGAAGCCCAGGACACAAGGACACTCCGGAATCAAGCAGTGACTCTCATGGAAGACACTTCTAGGTGAACATCTGTTTTCAGTTAGACGCCACTTCACACACACGGACAAACCACAGGACATCGGCAGGACGCGGGACGTGGACCTGAGCAGCACCTGACACACACGGACAAACCACAGGACATCGGCAGGACGCGGGACGTGGACCTGAGCAGTACTTGACAGTGCCCTTTTAAAACACAGCTCCGGGGACGGCTGCCACCTCGCTCAAACCCCGCCACTCCTGAGCCCCTGGGTCTTGGGGCCCTTTAGACTTGTAAAAGTGCCAAGGGCCCCACGAGCTCTGTCCACCCAGCCTTCACGGGTCTACATTGACTGGATGGAGAGTTAACGTTGAGAAAAATATCAAGCTTCAATGAACACTCATTTAGAAATAATAAACCTGTTCTGGGTCATCGAAGTAGCACGTTCAGGAAAATCCCTGTAGTTCCCAAACAGCCCGACAGGCGGTGCAGTTGAGCACGTGTGGGAATCTTCTGGGCAGGAGAGACTGGATGCTGCAGGTGAGGGCGGAGGGGGGGGGGGAACACCCCACGGAGCCTAGGGGACACTCCCGTCCGCGTGTAAGAGAACTAGACAGATGGGAGGGAGGGTGAAGAGCGTCTCGCGAACAGTGGGAGCCACTCCGCGGGCCGTGGTGACCTCTGGAAGCCGAGGACCACACTTAGGGAACCAGGATGGTTAGGACGGGCCAATGTCGCTGCCGTGTGGCCTCTCCGGGAAGCACGGCCTGTTTCCGAACACGCATGACCCACGCAGCTGGTCAAAGCACGAGCCGCCCTACCTTCCGTTCGTGCCTCTGCTTTAGCTGCTGAATCTCTGCGGCCCCCACCGCGGTGGCCATCAAAGCTCTCATCTTGCTCTCATAGTGCTCCTTGAAACGGGCTAGGTCATGGGAGAGCTACAGCACAAAGAGACACAAGCTGTTCACAAACGCACGTCTTCCCGTCCTGAGACACAGCCTTACGCTGGCAGGATGAGGCAGCGGCGTCTGGGGGACCCTGCGCCCCACGGGCAACCCCTAGTTCTGGCCCACCGACCCCAGGCGCTACAAATGGGGAAGTCAAACGTGGGGGAAGAAGAAGCCAGACCGGGACTTTTCTATGCCAGACAAAAGCGAACACGGGCACCGAAGCCTCTGGGACCTCATTCCCGTGCATTCTGAGGACATTAAAATGACCCAACATGTAAGTAGAAAAGGTATAAAATTATTCTTCTGTGTCAGTGCCAAGGCAGAAGGTACCCGAGTTCAAGACTGTCCCACATACAGGGTGTCGTGATTTGGGAACGAGCAGCACAGACTTCTCAGTCTCCAACTGACGTCACGTCGTCTCGGCCGGGCGAGGGCCGGACTCCTGCAGGCACTGCGCACGGGGTCCTGCGTCTCCGATAAGGAAACCGAGGCCTCGGGGCTTCTCCGCAAATGCTTCCCTTGTCGACCCAGGAGAAGACGCTGATGCAAATGTTCACTAAAGCCTCCTTGAGCTGGCTCGTCAGGCACAAGAGTGCTCAGCGAGCTGTTCTAACATCACGACTTAGAACGAGAACGCCTGGGCCTTCCCTCGGCCCATCACTCCTGCTGGCCGTGCTGCCGGCTGCCCCAGGACGTGGCCAGGCTGGGGCAGGGGAGGGAGGAGGATGCCCCATGGTCACCCCGCACACAAGAGCCACCCTGTGGGCTGTCCACCTGCCGCGGAGCAGCCTCTCCCACGGCGCTTCGGGGCATCTGCCTGGGAACCCAGTGGGCAAGGCAGGCAGTCTTGGCTCAGAAAGCGCGAGAGGCTCGTCGGCCAGCACCTGATCCAGCCACCGCCGCTGGCAGGAAGCCGCAGCGTGCTCCTCTCCTGACCCCAGCCCTAAGCCAGAGAGGCGGGTGCACGCACGGAATCCGGCCGCCTCCGCGTGCCTGCGGCCTGACGCGCAGCCTCACGCGGGCAGCACCGGCAGCTGCGGACACGGCCATGAGCGCCCTTCACCCCCTTCCCCAACGGCACAGCCACGCACCACAGAGACCACGTGTCTCAGGAAGAAGGTCCGCCCAGCCGAGTGCATCCGCGGCCACCGCAGACCACCGCCCAGCTCCGGATTTCACACTCCGGCCCCTGAAGCTCCTCCCCGACCCTCCAGGACGCACTCACACACACGCACACGTGCACACGCGCACACACCCCTCGGGACAGGAGGGGCCACTCCGGGGTTCTGCCCTTCAGCAGCACGGGCCTCTCAGACACCAAGGCCGTCCGCTCCACGAGCCCAGCGTGCCGTGACCGTCTGTGCACAACACAGGTGACACGGAGAGTGGTCCCCAAGGCCGTCTCGGTGTGTCTCTAAGAACGCCCGCCGCGGCTATGCTCACGACGCAAGCCGGGGCCCCCTTTGCTCCCACTTGCCCCTTCCCCTCGCTAAGGGCCCCCGCATGGGAAGCAGCGACACGTGATGGGTGCAACGTGCCCTCGTGCTCACGGCGCACGGCGCTAAGCTGCCCCCGCACAGCCCCAACACATACTTGCTTTCTGTGGCTGCTGCGCAGGAAGGACCTGGGGACCCCGTTCTTGCACTCCGAGTCACTCTGCTCCTCGTAGCTTTCGAACTCACTGGAGCTCCAGCCGCACTCCACAGAGCTGTTTCCGCCTTCCTCTCCGTTCTCCACGTCGTCATAAACCATCTCATCTGAGGGCGGAAAGGCCACAGCGAAATATGAAATGCAGAATTGGCTCGTTAGGGTCGGAGCGTGTGTGTGGCTTCACCCTAGCCTCGAGAGCTGCGGTGGGAAGCGTGTCAGACCCCAGGGCCAGCGCAGCACCTCTGGGACGGGGCAGCAACATGAGGGGTCGTGAGCCCCCGTGAGCCCCCAGACCCTGGTGCAAACTGAGGGCCACTGGTCTGTAAGAAGCTACCAGAACTGTCCCGAATGACCTGTCGGCCGTACGAAGATAAATGCAGGGACACAAACAGATAAGTGGATGACGGACGTATGGATGAGAGAGATTCAAACGGGACAAGGGAAGTTCACGGGAAACAAGTGAATCTTGCCTTGGTGCCAGCAATGGTTTAATAAATCTGCTTTTAAATGTTTAAAATGTTTAAAATTGCCTTTAAAATCCCGTCTGCCATTTCAGAATTAGTAGAGACCAGAGGTCTGCGCCACCAAACACAGCGACGAGGGCTCTTTACCGCAACCATTCCAAAGGCTTTAATCTCCACCTTTCACTCTGTAATCTGTATTCTGCAAAAGGGAGCTCAGGGAGCCGAGCTGCCTCACGGGCATGCCCACAGCAAGGACAAAGTCTTGACATTCGTTGTGAATTAATGAATCCGCTTCCTTCCTAACAGACGCCAAGGCCACAGACTCACGGAAAGTGATCCTGTGATACGCCCTAACACAAAAATATGCAGATGGGATTCCTATTTCCAGTGCCGTGCTGCTGGGGACGGGAGTTTCTGGGAATGAAATGTCGCTCTGCAGACTTCCAGGATGTCACATCTCTCTGGTTTCTCTTATTAAACATGTGAGCATAAACGGTTATTTCAGACGAACGTTTTCAAGCATAAATGACCCGTTAAGAGTAATTTCTGCTTAAATTATCACTGAAGGAGAGCTCTCACACCCCAGGCACAGCGGACCGCCTTTATCTTAGCGGTGTTAGCGCTCAGCAGTCAGGACGTGGGACAGCAACTCTGCTCCACGCTCTGCAACAGGCAGTGCTCTCTGGGCGTCCCCCGCGCACGGGAAGCTTCCAGGGCTCCACAGCGTCTCATGAACGACAGAGGGTTGATGGTGGGTGAGCTGTAAGGCCCTCCGGAGTTCCCGGGTGCACAGAGGGACGCTTTCTGACGCTGGAAAGGAAACACAGCCATGGGGCACGTGCTCCTCCACGGGCCAGTGAAGGGAGAGCTGGTCCACCGGCTGAGACCTCCTGGGCCACGACCTCGCTACCTGCTCCAGGCCGGGACTGCGCTGGGGGTGGCCACACCAGCCCATGAATTTGCGTCATGCCACTAAACAGTGTACTCTACTCTGGTTAAAACAGTCAGTTTCCTGCAGTGCGCACTTGGCCGCAATTTAAAAAAAAAATGTAGATGCTCCCCACTGTATGGCGTGAGGGTCCGCTATCCTCCCAGGGCTGCGACGGAACTTCACCCTCAAAGGCCATATTCCACACAAAGCACATGGGCCTCCGCTCTTCCTCGGACACATCTGTGTGTCCACGGTTCACCAGACAGCCGAGGTCCCGGGCAGCCTGAATTCTGCAATTAGACTTCCAGGGAACCTCAAATATCTAGTGCCATCTTCACTAAATGTGTTTAATTACCAAACACTTTACGTGCACCAAAGAACACCATGGAGCCGGCAAGTCTGCGCACCCCATCTACACCATGGCAGCGCCTGCTCCCACGGAGGCAGCAGCACAAAGTGACCCACGCGTGGCCGGAGCCCTGTGCCCTCCCCTAGGTCAGCACAAAGCAGATCCCGGCGGGATCCACTGACCTCGGAGGTGCCTGTCCAACGTCAAGGTACCTGCACCCTACCCCTGGGGGTCTTGCTTTTTGCTCAACCCTGCTTTTAAGCATGTGTGTTTGTAAGTGTGTGTGTGTGTATATGTCATTTACTCATTTTTAACTGCAGCACAGTGTCTGCTGTAAGAATTCACAGTCATATATGGATCCTTTCCCCAGGTGTGGGGCCACTGTGTTCCCCGCCTCTTCTGCTCTTTACAAATTGTGCCACAGACAAGCCCCCTTACACACGTGTCCTTGACATGGGCAAGAATTTCTCCAGAAAACACACCTGCCAGGGAACCACCAGTTTGTACCCCATCTGCACATTAGCTAGGTCTTACTGAAGTGTTTTTTCAAAATGTTTGCGCCACCAAACATCTCATAAGCAAAAAGCAAAGGCCACCGAGGGGACCAGGACCTTCTGTGATCCTAACAAGGGAGGGCGCTGGCTGACGTGGGAGTTGAAGCACACAGCATACACGTCGGCGCCCTGCACGGCACTGTCCTCACGGGGACATGGCTGGCTCTACCCAGAACAGCTGGGACCCTCACTAGGGAGACTACTGTTATACCTCTTGCTGGCATTTTGGTTTTGGGAGGCCCCCGATCACCCCGTCTGGGTTGGGAAGGGCCTACCTGGACGCACAAATTACCCAAAATAAATTTCAAGCTTGTTTTTGCAGAAACCGGTCTTCAATCCCCACCTCATTTGCAGCGCGCGCTTAAATAAAAGACCTGCGTGCACACTCCTCCAGAAACACTTCAGTGTGATTCCCGAAGGGGCCCAAATGTTAAGTGTGTGTCTCCCTCGACGTGGGAACCTGGAGGGCAGGGACGAGTCTGTTAGCGGAACCTGCATCAGCGCCCAGCGTGTGACGGCGTCCAAACACAGGGCAGAATGAATAAATTACCACTTGTTTTAACTCACCATTCAGTGCGCTGGATGTAGATTACAAGGACACGTCCTGGATTAGCCTGAGGACGTTTCCTTCTATTAGGAGCCTTTAACACTGACTGAATCTTATCAAGTGCATTTTAAGCATGTCTTGAGATGAGAGTAAGGTTTATCTCCATTAGTCTAGTCCTGTGGAAAAGATGGTCAAAGAACCTGCTAACGTTAAGGGATCCATAAACCCCCGAGACAAATCTAAAGGGCTAAGGTTGGCTTTTGCCTGTTTGTTGGGACACTACTGGATTTTGAGTCTTCACATTTTCATTCGGATGTTCAGCATCACCCCTTTCGGTGAAGGGGGTTAAAAGCTTCTACTGAGACCCTCAGGAGTGACCTGCTCCTGTCCTCTACCGTCCATTGGAACTGTGTGTGGAGCAGAGGAACTGCCTGTCTCCTGATGGCTTAGCCACTCTGAGACGAGGACACGGGTCTCAGTGGGCTGTCTGGCACATCAGTTAAGCAATTAATTCTAGATCGGGAATCATTATGCATTAATGTTTTCTAGGTCAGATGCAGGCCAAGTGTTTCAACTGAATGATACCACGTTGTTTCCAGAATCCCTTCATGGTGTTTATGAGTTTCTACTGTTCCAGTTTCCTTCCCTCCCTGCCTCTCTCCATCCAGTAACACCCTTTCTTCCCAACACTACCGGAGGCTTGTCTACTTTCATATTCCTTTTACAGAACTGTTCTTTCGTTATGCTGATCACTTTCTATTCTTTGTTTTCTGTTTATCACTTCTGCTGCTACCATTTTTTTAAAAAAAGATTTTATTTATTTATTTGAGAGAGAGAGATCACAAGCAGGCAGAGAGGCAGGCAGAGAGAGAGGGGGAAGCAGGCTTCCCGCTGACCAGAGAGCTCTATGTGGGGCTCGATCCCAGGACCTGAGATCATGACCTGAGCCGGAGGCAGAGGCTTAACCCACCGAGCCACCCAGGTGCCCCTACCATTTTTATTTTCTTCTATTTTCTCTGAGTTCCCTCTGCTATTCTTTATATAACAGAGTTGGATGCTGGCTCATTATTTTCCTATCTTCTGTTATTAACAAATGCCATTGTGTCTATAATTCATTATTTTAAACTATCACAAAAATTTATGTAATGTTTTCACTATTATTCAAGTCAAATATTCTTAATTTCCATCCCGTGTTCAGCCTTGTCTATGAGCTAGATATTAGTGTTATTTTTTAATATTCAAGTGTTTCTTTTTATTGATTTTTTTTTTAAATCAGAGAATGAGGCATGAACACTAATTCTTTGGCATTTGCTCACAATTGCTTTGAGGAATGCTATATAATTTTTACAAATATTCCATGCATTGGAAAAAAAGCACGTTCTGAAACGATTAGCTTCAGGGTTCTATACGGGATCCTTCCGTAGACAGTATACCGCGCTCTTCTGCGGTTCACTAACTCTACATCCAGTATCCACAACCGTGGGAGAAGCTTTCTTAAAATCTCCCACTCTGATCACGTATTTAACTATGGCCGATTCCATCTCGGTCATGTTTTGCTTCATATGTTTGGAGACGGTCTTGTTAGGAGCACACAAGTTCAGAACGGTTATGGTTCTCTCTTGGGAAGGGCTCTACGCCTACCATTTTACAGACTAACGTCCAGTATATGAGAGTAATACTGGCTATTATATTTAGTTGGAACTGGCCTGTATTTCTTTTTCCATCCATTTACTTACAAATGTTTTGTATCCGTATTCAGCTGTCATTAAAATCTGTGCCTAGCTCTGTGAATTTATCCAACCCAAGATCTGGGGTTTTTCTTTTAGGGCCAATAGGGCCATTAAAATCTGTGCCTAGCTCTGTGAATTTATCCAACCCAAGATCTGGGTTTTTTCTTTTAGGGCCAAATTGAGATAAACTCAATTTATCTTTACTATAAATAGCAGTATCCTCGGACTGACTCTGCCGGCCTTCCTCATACTATTCGCCGTCCTTTCTTATCCTACGTTCTCTTGCTCCTTACAACCCAGACTCAGGTTTTCTCCATTGGGTTAAATAACCTACTTCTATTCTCTTAGTGATCGCCCATAAATGCGGACCCAAACGATCACCGCAAAACACAATCATCATTCACACCCTCTTCCTGAGAAACGCACAGACGGCAGAAGCGAGGGTCAGCCCGCCGCCTCCCCAGATGGCCAGTGCCCTGCCCAGGGCTTTAGCCCCACCCAGCGGCCACACTCAGGGATGGAACACCACCACGGGGCCGTCTTCCTCACTGCCTGCTTGGACTCGCTCACAGTCATTATCTGCTCTCTGTTCTCTCTACAGCTCGTTAAGTTCAATACCTTCTCCTTGGAATGCAACGTGAAATCGTTTTTAGAGTCTAGCAGTCAGTCTCCCCAATCTTTATCTGATATTGCCTTTGTTTCCCTCTTTTTACACACTCGTGTTTTGGAATTAGGGGACTGAGCTGTGTGCGTGCCAGGGTATGGATTCAGGCTGGACCAGGCTTTAATTTTGTATTTCTGCAATCTGAGAACTTACATCACTCTTTAATTCTGGAAAAGTTTGAGGACTCATTTCTTCTATTTTCTCATTTAAGTCATTTATTACGCATATGCTGGTACTTAGAGCTTCCATGTTTTTTTACATGTCCATTCCTATTTTTCACACCTTTAACTCTTTCTGCTCCTTTATGTTAATTGATCACCTCATTAAAGGCCTATAATAGAAGTACACACACCTGTGTGCATAGACCAATAATCCACTACATGGCACCAAGGAGACGCTAGACAACGTACAAAACACGACCGTGAAACACACGTAAGCTGTATGTCTGCAGACTGTGTGCAGGCTAACTAGTGCTTTTTTATACCCAGAAGGAAACACTGATAACTGAACCCTCTAAAACTCGATCACAGACAATTCAAACCTGGTTCGGAGTCCGAATTCTCTCTTGGCACGTCATCATAAATGGCTTCTTCTGGATCTGGAATACAAAGAGGGAAATGTGAAAACCTGACCCAACTCACCAAGTACAGTTTACACTGTTAGGACTGACCACAGTCTCCTATGATGCTGTAATTATTCCAAAAGTCAGTTGGTAAGGGCTAATTCGTGAGACCTACAGGAGCACGACCATTGCTTTTGGGACAGGATGTTTTCTCGGGGTGGAGGATGACCCGCTACTTGACCCAGCTGGGACTCTCACCAACAGGAAGTTTTGTGGTTTCCAGGCCAACACAGTCCATCATTTTGGGTCCATCTACGCATCTCCATGTGGCCCTTTAAAAATGTCTTTAAGTTTGAGAAGTTGATGTGTTCTGATACGCAAAAAATACAACAGCGGTGTGCACAGTTTCAGAAATGAAGGGAGGCTTGAGCGGGGCTCTGTTGAAAGGAAGCTGTGAAAATAAACCGATCGTTCTGGGATATTCGGAACCACTGGCTAGGAAAAGCAGGCTTCGGCCAAGGGTGCGAAGGTTCGCCTGTTAGGATAAAATGTCTTCGACTATATCATGTGGACCATTCATCTCCTCCAAAACCGTAACAAGTTCTCTCAGGAAGAAGTGAGGCTTCTCCACGGGCAAACTCCTCGCTGTGCACCGCGTGAGAAGGTCACGTGCAGGAGCCACGGTGAAACCGGAAATGCGTTTACGTATGTGAGTGTGGCCTCACATGGAAACCGACCACACTACGGTGTTCCCGGCGACTAGACAACAACAAGAAAATGAGGCCGATACACTGAACCCCTCCTCTGACACGAGCCATTGTTCCTTTCCGGGGGGCGCTGGGGGGAGGTAATTCAGCGCGGTCCTTACTCTCCCGCTGCTACCAAGCCCCCACAGGACGGACGTTTGCCTCCTTGCAGTCGTATTAACTGCTGTCGTGATGAGCGTTTCTACACCATTAGAGAACACAAGGGACGCTCGTCTGTGGACCCCGAAACACCGCTGCGGGCTGCGCGAGCCCGGGTACGAGCAGGTTGTTCTTGACGTCTGTAGTACACACGGTGAACGTATCACGTACTTATGATTTCTCTAATAACGTTTTCTATTCTCTAGATTACTTTATTACAAAAATGCAGTATGTAACACCCACATAGAATACAGGCATGCACTGTGTACGTGATCGGGAAGCTTCCCGTCAACAGGAGGCTGCTAGGTGAAGTTTTGGGGGAATCGAAAGTTATACCCAGATTCTTTTACTGTGGTAGAGTTTAGCGCACCTAACCTGTGTGTTATTCTAACTAGCTGCCTCTGATGTAATAAAACGAGTAACAGGAAAGTCAGACAAATTTTACTTTGGAAATAAATTATCTAGAGAATTGGAAGATATTAATTTCATCCTGTAATGAACCCAATTTAGCAGCCCCTAGCAGAATCATCTACTTATGCTACGTTCCTTGTTCGACAATGCCATAATTAAAACCAGAACAACACATTCTGGGAGATAATTTAATAACTAGGAGACAGTTAAGACAATTCTTCCTTGGAAGTCCATCATATAAAATAATGACACAGAAATTAGTGAGCCAGTGGATAATAAAGAGATAATTAGAAAAGCCATCTTTAGTTTTCTTTAAAAATTAAAAATCACACATAGTTAAAAACGCTGCACTTTCTAAACTACATGTGGACCAGAAGATCTGGCCTGCCATCTGGACGGTGGGTTGGCTTACCCAGCCCCCAGCCACCCATCCCCTTTTCAAAATGGTAGCACGAAGAAGCATCTTAGTGAGAATCCCGAAAAACCTATCTCGTTGATGTCCCATGGTGACTTGCTGACTATGGGCCGGGTCAAAGCATCGGTCCCCAAACAGAGGACGGTCACAACACTGTGTGAGGAAGCAACCAATGAGGAACAACTACTTGCAGGGATGGGGTGAGCAGAGGGGTTCCAACGGGAGGGAAAGGAGGGCTGCGGAGAGCTGGGGACAGCACCAGTCAGTACTTGGGGTAAATGAAGATATTTCTAAAGTGATCAACCTGAAGAGGCCACGGGAATAATCAGCAGAACCTGACAGACACACACACCCCCCGCAGGGCCCCGCCCGGCTCTTGGTGGCTTTGGTACCTACTCTCCATCCACGCGGTGTTGGCCGGGTCCGCAACCCACCGGGCGAGGGCACTGTCCTCCTTGTGCGCCCGGTCATCGCTAAGAGAAAACAAACCACAAAATCACAACAGTGGACGCTTCCCATCATGAGGCCACAGGCTGTCCCCTAAGGGTACCCCTGCTTCCCCGTCTGTACCCCTTCTGTTTCCCCGGATAGCATCACGGGTGCTCTGAGCTGAGCCTCATGTGTTCTGAGCTGCTGCCTGTGCATTTCACGGTGTGACACGCCTGTCCACACCCGCAGTCCGGACCTGTCAGAAGGACCCAAGTTTGGGATTTCCACCGTGCCATCCCGCTCCACTTTCTCAGGGCACCTTGTAAAACCAACACTTAGAGTTAAGCCCTTAAAAAGCTAGTGACCTCTGTTCCACTCTCATCTAATAAGTGACAGGTGCTGGTGACCTTGCTCTGTATCTGCTGAGGCAGGGGACCCCCTTCCCCCAGCTCACACCCCCTGGGCCTAGGACGTGTCAGGGATAGATCTGATGACCCCACTGCCCTCGTGTGGGTGGCCCCAGCTGTGCCTTCCATCAGAGTCACCCTGGGATTCTCAGTCCCCCAAACCAGTCACTGGGAGGCTGAGGGAGCTCCCATGGACACATGTAGGAGGCTTCTGCCCCCTCACTCAGCGGGTCCTAATCTGCACGTCCCCAGTTTAACACCCCAGCTGCGGCTTCTCAACACAGAGCCCAAGTTCGAACTTCCGTTCCACGCTACTAATGATGCCTCTGAAGGCTCACCATTCGCACGGCACAGGACCTGGCACCACAGACAGAAGATGACGTGAAGTCCCTGCTCCAGAAGACCCCAGTGGTCTTCCTTTCCCTGCCAGGTCTTCCGTTAGGTGCCATACATGGTGCCAACTGGAAAGCCACACCAGAGTGACCAACGGGCCTTCATGACCACCGGGAACAGGTTAGCGGGAGAAAGCAACACACACCCGCCACCAGAAGTGAACACCGCTCACGGCACACCTGGCGATCCGCTCACCGCGCGGGGCCCCAGGGGCCAAGCCACGGGGTCTCACAGAGGGACGGCAATGTCATTTTGCAGGCGATGGAAGCCATGGCTATGCTTTACTTGGAAGAAGGAATCAGATTCCCTCAGCAGATGGAGGGCCACCTCGGGGAGAGGGACAGCTGTTGACAACACCGACGCAGCTGCGATCCGGGTCTCGGGGGCATGTGGTCTCGGGGGCACGCTGCGATCAAACACTCAGCGCCACAGAAAGCCCTTCACGGGACGGGACAGACACCGGAACGCGGGGTCAGCGCCCGAGAGAACACGGGACGCACTGGAGACCCTCCATATGGAAAAAAGAATCCGAGAGTTGATGCCACACTTCACAGCAAGTGACAGAGATGGGGGGTGTCACTGCAGGACGGTCTCTTCCATTATCGTCATTTCTGTTTGTTAAAAGGTTTCGTGAACGGTTCGATGTTTGCAAGACTGAGAGGCCTGGGGGGACGCCCTGTGGGCGCCTGTGAGGCTAGAACTGCAGTCAGTCCTGCGCTCCGTTGAAGAATTTGTCGCACTAAGAGAAAATTCTTACACCTTTTACATCTGAAATTACATCAGAATAACATTAAGCAAAAAAAGAGAAAACGTGAAGCAAGTACAGACAATATTTTAAACAATTCCTGAGTGTTTCTGTATGTTTAAACAAGGTCGCGCTTTGGCGAACAGGTCGGGGTTAGCCTCTCACGTCATTTCACGCCCTTTTGGGTCTAACTCATCATCCTTCGGCAGACGCACTCCCCAGAGTGAAGTTTACACAGCAGGGACAGCGCGCCCCACGCGTCCTTCATCACACCCGGTGCTCATGAAGGGTCCTGGATGCGGCAGGCGACGTTCGCGAGGTCACCCAGGTAGGAAGACCTTGCAGGTGCGCCCCTCTCTGCAGAGACCCCACTCGTCGGGGGAGGAGTGCGCCTACTCCAGAGGCCCGCCCCCTGCCCGACAGGAAAAGCCAAGTGCGCGTGAGCACCGCAGGCCAAGGCCACGGACACCTGGCTGCGCGCGCGATCGGGACGTCCCGGACGGGAGCCCGCACTCTCGCCGTCTGCTCTGCCGATGCCTGTGCGGACACTGGCTCACCTGCTCTCCCGTCTCCGATGCCCAGCACATGCCAGGCACTCAGGAAATGCTGAGCCGAGGAAGATCCAAGTAACGAGTAAAGTGAACAAACAAGTAACGAGGCTAAAGTGAACAAACACGCACACCAAGCACCAAACACAAACCAGGTAAGGTGGCAGACATGCCACCCCGTGGTGAACGCCGCTCAGACAAAAGGGCCCTTAACGCATCAAAGGTTCCAGAGGACAAAGGAGGAGACTGCAAATTGATAGAAGTTTCCATACCAGGAGATGTAATAATTAGAAACACATGCACCACCAACGAAGGGGCCCCAGCAAGTGAAGCAAAAATGCACAGAACTGAAGACCGAAGGGGCTCACGAGGACAGCCGGAGACGTCGCCCTGGCAGCCCAGGGCTGGGACCGCCGGGCCGGAGAGCCGTGAGCACCCCTCGAATCAGCCAGACCCGACCGCCATTGGAACATCGGTCGGCCCTGTGGGCTCACCCACGGGGCTCCTGGGAGAAAACGCGTGAGGCTTCCGCACGGCACTGACGGCCGGGCCTTTACTGGGCAGGATGACGGAAGCACAGGCAATACGAAAGGGAAAAAAATACGGAAGTTAGACTTTATCAAAATCGAAAACTTTTGTACAAAGGAAATTACCAAGAGAGGGAAAGGCAGCCCACAGAACAGGAGAAAACGTTCACAAATCACGTGCCCAACAATGGATTAATGCTGAACATTAATGCTGAACAAATAAAGAACACCGAGAACTCAACAATAACCAAACACCCAGATCAGAGGTAAGTAAAGGACTTGAAGGCATCTCCCCAAAGAAGACACACAAACGGGCCAAAGGCATGCGGGGGGGGGGCCCGTGTTGCTGCTCATCAAGGAAATGCACATCAAAACCACCACGAGGACCATTTCCCACTCAGTTGTACGACTATACTCTTTAAAAATGGAAAATCAGCTCCTGATCTTACGGAGAAGGTGGGACTGTCCATCGCCGACGGACATGTGACCGGCGCGGCCCCAGCAGAAGACGGTTGGCTGTTCCTCAGGAAGTTACACACAGACTCACCCGAGATCCGGCCGTTCCGCCCCCAGGTGCAGAGCCGAAGGGCCGGGAGCAGGCATTCGGGTGCTCGGGCCCCGGTGCCCACTTAAAGAGGAAGGCAGCCCTGACACATCCTGCAACACGGGGGAGCCTTGCGAACGTGACCCAAAGGGAAATGAGCCCGACACGGGGACAACGGCCGTGAGTCCAATTCCAGGAGGCAGCTCGATCATGCAAGCTCGTAGCCCAGCACGGAACGGACGCTCTCTGGGGCCGGGACAGGGGAACGGTAGATGACCACCCAGCCGGGAGTTTCTGTCTGAGAAGATGAAATATTCTGAAAGCGGACAGTAGTGGCGCTTGTACAACAGCGTGAACACACAAGAGGCCGCTGGCTTGTAGACTTAAAATGGCAGAATACTGCATTATGTAGATTCTAACACAACTTTAGGACGGATGATGCAATGTGCCAAAACCCGCAGGGCAGTACACTCGAAACAGGCACAGTGCGTGGTTCCCCCAGCACGGCTGCCCAGCAACCACGCACGGGCACACCTACACGCGCCCAGCACATTCCACGCTAAGCTTTGGTAAACCTGGTCTTTATCTCTGAAAAACCCTTCGTCCAGCAGCAGAGGGGACACAGGAAATACAAGTGAGGGCACAAAGCAGTCCGTTGTATTGCAAGTGTGCTCGCACCGGGGTCCTGAAACAGGAGGAGGAGCTCGCCGGGAAGAGGGGATTTTCCCGGGCATCCATGCAGACGACAGCGTCTTTGAAGGCAAGTGGCATGAAAGAAAGATCTACAATCAGATCAGTTTGGAGGACTCCAGATGCAAGGCGGGTCCGATGCGGTGAAAAGCCCCCCTCCCCCACAGGATGCTGAGACCCTCTTTGACGCTAAAGCACACGGAGCCCAAGGAGGGCTGCAGCCTCCTGGTCAACCCGCCTGTGCCCCCATACGGCCTGTCTCCCCAGAACACAAGGGACAGCCTGCGGGGTCCTTGTATCCTGGAGAGCCCATCTTGGGAGCCCCGGGTGACACAGTAGGGGGCACAGAAGACACAGCGAGCGGTCCTGGACCTGGGAGGGTGGGTCTCGGGCTGGGAGCACGCCTGGCCGGTCACCTCACAGCACCGAGGACGGGCAGGCCAGCCCCCCGTACGGCTGCATTCCACATCTCAGGAAAGGGTCATGAACTCAGAGCACGGACGGAAGTTAGTAAAGATACCTGCTTGCTGGGTCCTCAGAACGTAAAGAAGTAAACTGGCTGTCTTCTGCTGCTTCCTGAGTTTCTGTGAGGAAAGAAAAAACTCTATGGGTTTAGGCTTAGGGTAAAATGCTCAGGAAGTGGATTTTTATCCTTAAAATGCTTTTATGTAATTTTTTCAATGACGAGCTTATCTTACCATAAAAATGATTAACTAACAGATTTAAAGGTTTTTCAGGTTTTAGATAAAATGTATTTAAAATAGGATTATAGTGAAAAGTGATACATAAAGGCCGTCTGAAACCGCTGGAATTAGCCGTGCCGCAAAAAAATCGAGTTTGAGCGACAAAGAAATCTGTTTCCTCTCCGTTCTTAACTTCTGTGTGGGAATCTGCGACTGTGATCTATTCATAGCAGCCTCCAAAGATCTCACAGGAGGAAGTCACTTCCATGGTATCTGACAGCCAACCTTTCATGTCCTCATGCACGTGCACACACACACACTCACGCACACACACGTGGGCACACGCACACACACACCGAGTCCGTCACACGTGTCTCAGCCAACGGCTGTTCTCTCACCTCTGGGTCTGGTTTACCAAGAGGGTGATGAGCTCAGGACAAAAGGCCATGAGCTCAACTGAGGATGGGCGCTAACAGCCCCACTGGGACACCGTCCACAAAAAGCCTTTAAGAGAGAAGCGACGGTGCGCTGCTATCCACGAAAGCGGGGCGCAGTGTACTTAGCGTGGAGACTTCGGCCATAAATGGTCCCCTGGTCCTGCTCATTACTAACAAATGCCCTTCCTTGGTGGTGGGAACCCCCAGCAGTGCAGCCGGGGCCACATGGACACGGACTCGTGTTCTCAAGGCCACCGAACGGCAGGCATCTGCCACGGACCACGGGTCAGGTCAGAGGCAGGGTCAGGATCTGAACTCAACCCTGCGCCCCCTTCCAAACACTGCTCTTCCACCACACCATACTGCCCCGAAGAATGACCCCCAGGACCTCCCAAAAGACAAAGCTACTAGACAAAGTGTTGAAGAAAGGACATGAACTGGCAGCAACCACGCTGCACACTGTGATTGTTGCCCCATGGCTGGGCCAAGGGCATCACTCCCCACCCCCAAATGCACACCACCCAAGCTTCATCTCACTGCCCACCCAAAATGATATGTTCTTTTCCAGTGCTCCCCATTTCAAGAAAGGAGATGCACCCGGTTTACTGTGTGCTCAGACACGAGACCTTTGATGAGGAGAGCTCAGGAGGTCTGCGCACTTGGAAGTTCTCTCTCTGGCCACCGTAACTGCTCATCTCTTGTTGTTCTGGAAAGATCTGGAAGCTCTTGCCAAGAAGCAGAGCCCTGTGAGTTTCTGGCCATTGGAGGACCACTAGTGAACAGAAGGGGAACCTCAGAGTCTTTTTTCAGAACAGGTTCGAGCAGCAGGGAAGAGAAGGGGTTCTGGCTCTTCCTGTTTCTGAGGGTCCAAATGGGGCAGCTTCCGTGCTAGGGGATCTGAGCCCTGGCACAGCCAGGAGGCACCCCCAGGTCCATGGGAGAACCACAGGGTGCAAAGAGTTAAGAAGCTGGCCAGCTCACGGCAGGCCAGCAGCGCAGGTCCAGGCCTCAGACCCCAGGCACCCCCGAAGTCCAGGCTTTCCCATGACCCCAACGGAGAGCCTGGTGCACCTGTTTGTCCTTGAAGGCTCAAGAGACAATCAGACCTGTCTTCTGGCTCTGGGGACTTACCACAGTGTTTGTAATGATAGGGTTTTATTAACAGCTCTAGGAGGATGGCACGAAAAGCAGCCAATGGTTTTTAAATACACTAAGTTACTTAAAAATAAATTAGTATTTAATTATTAAAAATAACCAAACGATCTGAAAATAAGCAAATTAACACAAGAACATATTCCTTAATCTTTTTTTGACTGCGTCGTCTACTTCCTTATTTTCAGATCGTTCTTAGTCTTTGGGCTACAAGATACGGACAGCATTGTGGATCGTGGTGAACGAGATCACTGCCAAATACACCAGGAAAACATACGGGGAACATCAACCCTGAAAACCTCGTGCGTTTCCCAGTGTAAATTCGAGATTCTCTTTAAAGATGTTTTGTCTCCGTTGTGCATAACTGGGAAGGAAATAACCCCTTTACTGAAACCTCACGTAATCGAAGTTATGATTCTGGGTCTGGGGGTGTCTCGTCCCTCAGAAGCCCTCTGCCTGTGTCCCCATGGCGTGTCCGGGACACAGAGCACAGAGTTCAAGGAGAGGAGACCTCAGCAGGCTGCGTTCACAGGGTCCACTTTGCATAGAACACACCACACTTGCCGGGGGGGGCAGACAGTGCTGGGCCCTCAGGAGCGCCTGGACACCTGTGCCCGCGGCCGGGGTGGCAGGTGCCTGTGGCCTCAGCAGGAGCACGGACGGCTCTGCCTCGGTCCGCTCTGGCAGCTCTCGCTGAGCACCCAGCACCGCGGCTCCCAGGGACAAGGCTAGTTCACGGCCTGCGGTGTGCAGAGAGGAGCAGGGGCACTACCTTCCTCGTGCGGGGGCACAGCGCGGACGGCGACGGGGCTGGAGTAGGCAGGCAGGAGCAGCGGCAGGCTGCAGGGCACGGCGTAGCCGCAGGGCACGGGCACCGAGTACCCGCTGGGCACGGGCTGGCTCCCGCCGTCATCCTCTGCGTCCGCACCCAGGGGCAGGGGCTGCTCGTCCTGGAAGGGCGCGATGTCGATCACGGAGTAGGGGTTGACTCTCGCCGGGGCCTGGAGGGTGGCGGGTTCTGCCAGGGCGTCCGTGTCTGTCCCCATCCCAGCCTCACCTCCTGGAGGAAAACACACGTGCATCAAGGTGGGGGCACCGCTGACCTGCCCCCCCGGGGCCCAGGCAACACTGGGCCGTCCAGGAGATGCCCACAGCTGGGGTGCTGAGGGGCGCCCCCAACTCTGGGGATCGGAGGGCAGGCGTCCACGGGGCCTGGCGGCTCCCAGCGCGGCCTCTACTGCGAGATGAGCAAGCGAGAAGCCGCTGAGCTCGGGGCCAGTCAGCGACGTGGAGCGGTTGCTGTGAGAGACGAAGACACAGAAGCCTCGCCCACCCCGTCCTCCCGGCCAGGGAGTCCGAGCCGACGACGATCCCTCGGAGACCCAAGCGATTTCCCTCACCCGATGGCGCTGACCCCGGAACCGTTCCACGTCCCTGCGGACTCAGCACTGGGGCCGCTTTCCCCTGTCAACACCCCCAGTGCCCCTGCGCACACAGACAGGAGCAGAAACGAGGGACACCCGGCCAGAGCCGAACCCGTGTCTCGGGTTCACACCCCAGAAAGGTCACGACCGTCTCAGTCCCGGACGCCCACAGCCCCCGCGCCCATCCCACCGGCCGTGGGGCAAGGGAATCGCCAGGCCGTGCATGCCGGTGGCCGTGGGGGGCCTACCTGAGCCAGAGGGGGCGTCTGCGCCCGCGTTCCTGGCCGGGGGGGTGCCTGCAGCCTGTCGGTCTGCTTCCGGAACCTCATCTCCACTGTCAAAATCGAATTGCTCCCCTTCGTCGTCCTCGTTGCCGGCGGACTCGCACTTCGCCACGTTGTCTGCGGGTCAGAAGGACACGGTCAAGCCCGGAGGAAAGGAGAAGCGCTGTCAGCGACAGTGGACATCCGGGAGGCCATCCGGGAGGCCAGACAGCGGACAGCAGGAAGACACCCATCTTCGCAGCAGGGCGAAGATGAAGGAGAGGGAAAATCCAGACACAGGGGCGCCCATGACAGACGTTCAACCTCCTCACAGAACGGACGTGGCTCCCACCCCATGGGTCCCCAGAACCCCCAGTTCTGCCCACGCGGCCACCTGCAAAGTACATCAGAGGCAGGGGACCTCGTGCTCCCTGCGCACGTCAGGCCGCCCTGCGGACCTCTAGCCACACGTCCCTGGCCGAGGGTGTGCGGGGCAGGGAGGAGGGGGCTCGGCCTCACGGATGTCACTGAGGGGGGTCTCTGGTGGGCATTGGGACAGGCATCTGAGACTGGCCATCTCAGGACTTATCCACCGGGATGAGGCCTGGACCCCCACGCTTGGCTCACAAAGCGGGGGGCAGGTGGACAGATGCCCAGGCAGCCTGTGAGTGGTCACAGCGCCCAAGCTACAGAGCTGGGGTAGGGGACAGAGCAGGACGTGCAGGGGACAGCTCGGGAGGGAAGGGCCTCTTCCTCCTCAATGCACCCCAACTCTGGGGCACAAAGTCAGAACACAGAAAACCCCCGAACTGGACATCCTTAACCACCAGCGCACAACTCACTCGGTGACAACAAGACAGTCGGCTGGTGTCTGGTGCTCAGACAAATCACAAAATATCAGAAAAAATCAGTCACTTTCCAGGGAGAAGCTCTGGGCCGTTCAGGTTACATTCCTGCACACTCACGGGAGGGGCCCCCCTGTGGGACTGAGGAACCCCAGACCCTAGAGGAATCTAGGGGGTTCCCTTATGAAGTAATGGGCAGTAAGGGCGGAGGGGAACGTGACCTGCTGAGAGAGATGAGCTGAAGGTCAGCATGAGCAGAAATCACTCCCCAGCAAGCAAACCAGCACGCCCAGCGTGACCGGGTTTGCTCTGAGTGGCTGCTCAGAGGGCCCGAGGCACAGAGAGCTCCGGCTCTATGAGGCTGGGGAGGGATCTGCCGGGACAGGCACTAACTGCCCCAGGCCAGGTCCCTTCCAGATGGTTCCACCCCGACTTACCAGCCAAACGGCTGGTACACATACCCAACTGTTTCCCAAGACGCCTATGGGGAACGTAGAGATCTGAACGTGGTTATTTTAGAACTGAAGACACGTGAACAGGATCAGAGGCCAGGGGTGGTGCATCTGAGGGCTGAGGTAACGGAGACATCAGGAACCTCGCCCTCCACACCCCTGAGCTGAAGCCGCAGGGCTCCCTTCCCTGCTCTGTCCCCGGGGCTGGGGTCCAGGTGGATTCCTGGGATGGCCTGGGGCCTTACAGACGATGGTAACGGGGTCACCTCCCCAGTCGGCAGGGCGTGGGGTGAGGCCAGGCCGGGATGTCCCAGCACAATGGTGGGTTGTCTCCGCCCCTCCCGCTCTGCCCAGAGCCCCCCGAGCGCCCCTCGATCCCAGATCAGGGCCTGGGTCAGTAACAGACGAGCAGCGTGGGTGCTGAGCAGGCTACGCAAACAAGCTTCCACGCCTCTGGGCCGCTGAAGGACGCAGGCACCTGGCAGCTCCTGAGGGGGGTGGGGGAGACTGGGGGGGGCGGGACAGTCCATATCAGGGTTTTAGGGCGGAGTCATTCCTAGGGAGGGAAGCTGACAGACGTGTGTCGACGCAGGAGTCAGCCTAGAAACTCTTTCTAGCTGGGGCCTCACTGTCCAGACGAACCACTGATGGTCCAAAAGAAAAAGTGGCTTTAAATACCAGATGTGTATTTTGTCCTTGAATCTTTGGAACCAGCAACACACTCTAAGGGGTCTTTCAGAGGAAATACTTTCTTATTGGTGACAAGAAACGGAGAACTCAGGCTGGCCCCTGCGAGGGGGCAGGCGGGAGGGACCTCTCGGCCAGAACGCCACGTCCACGCCACGTCCACGGCACACATGGGCCCCGCCCGGCATGCTGGGACTTCATCCTCATTGGCTAAAAGCAAGACAGTGGCAAATACTGACATGGAATCAAGGAAAGGCTTCAGAAAAATACGTCTTTAAAACATGTAATTCTGATGAGTGTGCGCACTGGTGACCCTGTGGACGGTAGGTTGCCAATATTCACCGGAGCCTTCTAATTTTGTATATCCTCCATCTCAGAAATTCTACCATGAAATGTCTGCCTTGAGGAAATGATCAGAGGTCATCGGAATACTTACCTGCATGTCTTACAATAGAAGACAGAAGTCTCCAAATCATGACACGTTTACACAGTGCGTTACTACTGAAACCATTAAAATGATTTTGTTGAAGTTTATTCAGTAATTTGGAAAGAGGTTCCTGACACACTAGTGTTTTTAATTGGCCCTTTCATACTCACTTAATAGAAAATAACAAAGATTGGCGAGGACTGGAGAACTGGAACCCCGGGCGCCACTGGAGGGGACGTGAACTGGAGCAGCCGGTGTGCACACTGTCCGGGCCAAACGTGGAGCTCCCGCACAGCCCAGTACCTACTTCTAGGTGGGGATTCACGTGGAAGCGTTAAAAATAGGCAATCAAGCAGGTACTTGTAGGCCCGTGCAAATGTGCGACCACACATGTGTGCAACCATGCATGTATGCAACTGTACCAACATACAACCGCACACGTGTGCAATTGCACACATGTGCAACCATAAGTGTGTAGCCATACGTGTGCAACCATATACGTGTGTAACCCTAAGAATGTGCGACCACACCCATGTGCAACCATGAGTGTGCAACTCTGCAAGTGTGCAACCATACACTTCTGTAACCACAAGAATGTGTGACCACACACGTGCAAACATGCACCATACAACCACACACATGTGTAACCACACATGTGTGCAACTGCACCAGCAACTGTACACGTGTGACCACATGAATGTGCAATCACACACGTATGCAACCACACCACTGTAAATGTATGAGTGTGCAGCCGCACATGCATGCAACTGTACAAGTGTGCAATCACGAGTGTGCAGCCATACACATGTAACCGTATGAGTGTGCACCCACTCCAAGCAGCATTATTCACGACAGCCGAGAGATGGACACAACCCCAGAGTCCATGGCCAGATGAAAGGGTAAAGCAAATGTGGTTGACACAGACAACGGGACACACTCGGTCTTGAAACAGACAACCCTGGCCTCTCTGCGACACGGACAGACCTGAGGCCACCGCACCAAGTGAAACACGCCAGTCACCCAGGGGCGGCCACGGCGTGCCTCCCCTCACAAGCCGGCGGACACGTGGGCTGGGAGGGCACAGGTGAGAGGCCACGGAGGACAGGCTTCAGCGTGGGAAGATGGACAGTTCTGGAGGCGGAGAGTGGTTGTGGAAGCACAACGTGGCTGAACTTCACGCCACTCAACGGGATACCGCACGACGCCGCAGGGGCACCTGGTGAGTACAGCTCACCACCACGCAATCCCTTCGCGCAAAGACCAACCCAGGGCCCGTGCGCTCTTGGGCCGCCGTGAAGGACCTGCGTTTTCCTCTCTGCACTCCTGTGTTTGGCAAACTTTCTACAACAAGGACACTTCTTGTCTGTTCCACGGCTGTTTCCGGCGTTAGCACTCCTACGTGGCTGTCGAATTCGCCAAGAACATTAATCCTCTGAGGTCTGCATTTAATCAAGACGTGGATATGGCTCACCCGTGTCGTCCAAGTGAGCAGCGTGTACAAGTGAAACCACTAGACACTGTCCGGAGTTGGGGGTGGACAGAACCTGTCCCCACGCACCAGTCGCGGTGACTTACGTACCAATTCCCAACCAATTCCGTCGCGCGCCGAGCGAGGGGAAAGTACTCGCGGTCTGGGTTTTGGCTTTATCAGTAAGCGGTCAGCTTATTCACAGGAACAAATTGGTCACAACCTGTCTTGGGGCAATAAATCTCTTCAATGGAAAAACCAAAACTGACAACGTTTTCCAAAAACAACTGTTTCCATCCCGTAGGTTCCCGTTTGCCAGATCAACACGGCAGGGAAATGACAACCAACTACACACACAAAGGCCAGGTGTGGGGTGCGGGGGAGGCGATGGCCCCACTTAGCCACGAGAGAAATCATGCCGTGCACACATCCCACTCCGCAAGACAGACTCAGAATCACATGCCGGCTCTTCCCTTGGCCAATGCTCTCCTTGGAAGGGATATTCTATTACTGGGGCATGTTAAGAATTAGATAAAATACACCTACGTGACCTTGCAAACGCTGCTATTAAAAAAGCCTTGGGGCGCCTGGGTGGCTCGTTGGGTTGAGTCTCTGCCTTCGGTCATGATCTCAGGGTCCTGGGATCGAGCCCCGCATCGGGCTCTCTGCTCAGTGGGGAGTCTGCTTCCTCCTCTCTCTCTCTGCCTGCCTCTCTGCCTACTTAGGATCTCTGTCAAATAAATAAATAAAATCTTAAAAAAAAAAAAAAGCCTTATGACCTCTAACCCCATGGGCCTGAACCCCGGGCTCCCCCATGCAAGGAGAAAGGATTCCTGTTTAATGTGCTCAGAAAGGAAAGTGAGTGGCAAAGAGCTTTTCTTATGACCGACCCACACTGAGAGGTCAATGTCACCCACAGTCCGCTGCTCCCGTCAGGGGCCATGCCCCTGATGGCTTTGGACAATGACTCATGTCCACCATGGCAGGGTCACACACAGGAGTCTCACTGCCCTAAACCCTCTGTGTTCCACCTGCTCCTCTCTCCCCCACCACCCCTGCCGCCTCCCCACCACTGGGGAGACAGCTTCACGGGATGCTGGGGGATGTGTCCCCAAAGCCAACACCCATAGGTCATCCGCATCTGTCCCCTCCAGTCACTGGGCTGTTCCTCACTGCCGCGTTTGGCATCAATGACGTTACACACTCCTGGCTTTCTCCCACCTATCCGGCTGCTACTTTCCACTGTTTCCTCTCGAAGACTGATTTGTGTCTCCCAAAACCCTATGCTGAAGGCCAAAGCCCCAGTACTCCGAACACGGCTCATGTGGAGGTCCCTACAGCGGGCCCTGGTGCCGCAGGACTGGGGTCCTCATAAGGAAAAGGGATCATGACACAGACACACATAGAAGGACGACACTGGAGGATACAGGGAGAGAAAGTAGGGAGGCCTCAGAGGAACCCGCCTTGCCCCCCCCACCCCCCGGACCCTGGGCCTCCTGCCTCCGGGCTCTAAGAGACGACATCCGTGGTCCTGTCCGCAGTAAGTGGCATGGCTGCCCAGGCAGGCTCTTCCTTGATGGACCCCTGCTTCTGCCCCCACGACGAGTGCTCCAGGGTAACCGACAAGCTCCCCACGGGAGGCCAGGCCTGCCCGCAGCCTTGGTCTTCATCGGCACAAAATCCACTGTCCACGTCAGACCTCCTGCTGGAGCTCTGGAGTCACATCCAAGGAGCTCTGCTTGGATTCCGGGAAGCCCCTCCAGCTCAGCCATTCCTCGGTCCCTCTCCATCCCTGGGGTGAGAGGTCCACAGCAGGAACCTCGGGATCCCCCCAGGCCCCGGGCCACTGCAGGGCCAAGAACCAACCCACGGAGGAGTCCCTTTGCTTTGGACTCTCCTCTTCCCGACCTCTGGCAATGTTCCTGATGTGTCCCGGGGCACCACCCAGGGTCCCGCCCACAGCGCTCCAGGCAGAGGAGCCCGGCCCCGACTCAGACCCCGTGCCAGGCAGGCCCTCTGGTCAATGCCCTGACAAGACAACAACCTTGTCAGCAAGCACAGCACCAGGGATACGGTCTGACCCGCGACCACCCTCCTCCCACAACAGCCCCCTGCCTCAGTCTAGCAGCAAACTGCACTGCTGGGGCCGGCGCACTTCCAAGGAAACGAGAGTTCACACTGGATTTCTCAGGTCAAAAAGGTCTTAGCGTCTTCCCAAACTGCAACAAAGGCTAAGTCACTACAGGCTACAATGTTACATTTCCCACCGGGACTTAGAGTCCTGAGCGGAGACAGGGAGGGAGACACTGCCTCCTCCCGCCAGGGCCTGCCGCCCTCTGCTCCTGGAACGCACCGGTCTACACAGCTGACACAGAGCCTGGGCTCAGGATGGGCTGGCTCGGGTCGCTCACCCCTCAGGGGAACGGAGGCTCCAGGGCTCAGGGACACGTAGACGCCCCTCCCAGGTCGTCCCCTCTTCGAGCAGACAGCCCTCAAGGGCTGCTGAAAACCCACAAACAGGTCTGAAAGCCATGCCATGGAGGAACTAAGATGTTGAGGGAAAAAAATAAGAGAATATTCATTTTTAAGCTCAGAGATAAAGGCGACACATTTTGTCCCTGAGGCCAGTAAGACCACTATTATGTGGTCTTACTATTAGACACTATTTTGTGTCTATTATGACACAAAAGCCTGATCCAAAATAAGATGTTTCTCTCATTTCGAAAGAAGACTATTTGTGCTCTATTTCTTACTATCATTAAAAAAAAGGGGGGGGGGCTTTGCAAAGCAGCAGGCGCAAACAGCTCCCCCAACAAGGGGCCATTCATGGCCACCACCCTTGTCGGCCTCCTCCTGGCTCCGGACATCCCTGGGGTGGCGGCTGCGTGTGCACAGCGGTGTCCCCAGAACAATGCCACCATCACAGGCCACCGCCCCTCCACCCTTCGCACACAGCTTCTGTTCTCTGTGTCCTGTTGGAGCCCCGACCCGTCATCGGCAGGTGCTTGCCACCCGGCTGTGGGTGAGGCCACGTTCCTCTGGCAACGGGACAAAGGAGGGGTCCTCCTTCCCTACCATGGTGGGGGGGGGATTGCTAGGAGTCCTGGGAAGGCATCAGGAGACCACGATGCCTCCCAAGAGGCAAGACCATAAACTCAAGGCCCCGAGTGCCACAGCCAGCACAAGAGAAGGGATGGACAGGCTCAGGCCCCACATGGGTTCCTCTCAGACTCTGGCTCACTGCCCCTCAGGTCCTACGGCCTCCCAGCATGCTGAGGACACGCACATCTGTCCAGGGCACATGTCAAGGGAAGTCCCGGGGGACGGGACCCCCAAGCAGACCGTGCCCTGCGAGCTGGGAGTGACAGCACTGGACCCTCCGCTGCCACGCCGTGGTCTCTGTGGTCTGGCTAGGACCCAGGATAGGGCCCCTCCCTCTCCATCCTCACATACAGAGCAGCCAGACAGGAAGGGTCCCTGCTCTCCCTGAGCGAGCCAAGCGCAAAAGGAGGCAGACCTGGAAACCATCCTGCTGCTCCACTCGCGGACACCTGGGGTGGCGAGGAGCCTACCTGTGGTCTCTCAGTTAGGAGGTCCGCCTGTCCTCATCCCCACGTGGGTCTGCGATAGGTCGGGAGGAGTCGGACCTCACAGGACTCCAGGCAGGCGCTTGCCCCGAGGGGGTGCTCAAGGCCTGGCAGGAGGCTCAGACAGGGCACCCCAAGGTAAGGGAGGAGCACTGGGCAGGCAGAGGCTCAGAGTTCCACCTCCTCAGGGCGTGTGGCCAGACCCTCCCCTTCTCCCTGAGGGCCCCCCCCACGTCCGAAGGGGCCCTGCAAGACGACGGTTACCTTCAGGAGCAGGGGCGGGCAGCTCTGGCTGGTCCATGGCGCAGCTGGGAAACCTCAGTCCTCGGATCCCTGTGGGAGGAAACCACGGTCACCACAGGTGAAGGGCTGACGTCAGCCCCAGTCACGGTGCTCACCAAGGGGCCAGCACCCACCCCCAAAGGACGGCCACTCGCCCCCAAAATCACACCTGTGAGCACGCAGAGTCCCCGGGGGCCTGATCTCCCCAGGGTCGCAGCCAGGAGTTCCCTCCACACCCGGGCTTGCTGGCGGACCCCTCCCAGCCTGGCACGAGGGTCGGGAGAAAGGCGCCCGGGGCAGATGGCTGCCCCTTCTCTTCCTTCAGCTTTGGCTTCGAGTCAACAACTCGCTGCCCAGGATCGCGGACCAGGCTGACGGTCCCCTAAGCCTTCAGTCACTAAGATCTGGGGTCTAGGCCAGGTCTCTGCACACCCGGCTTTATTCTTTTTCTTCTTCTTTGCACTTTCTGTTTCCCGATGTGCTTTCGGAAGAAAACGAAGTCTGAGAATGTGAAACCAGCCACACTGTGAGGATGTTCATGCCCAGCTCCCGAGGGGGCCGTCCTGTTGCCGGTTCCCTGGTTCGCAGGGGCTTACAGCACCGGACACCTGCCCGGCTCCTACGGCCAACACCCAGGCTCTGAGGCGGCAAGGATAGCACCAAGGGCGGGTGCAGCGGTGACGATGCCCCAGCCCACACCTGCCCGCAGCGGGGTAAGCTGTGGGTCCCTTGCCAACACAGCTGCGGTGCCCACCATGCCGGCTCTCAGCCTGGGCAGCACAAGGGAAGCTGGTGAGGGCCCCGACGGGGTCATGGCCCACACTGCCCGCACTGCTGCCCTCTGCGCTGTGCTTCAGGCCCGTCCACCAGCTTTGTCCCGTCTCTCCTCCAGGACACGGGCTCCCGTGCTAGCTCCAAAGTGAAGGAACGGAGGCGTGGAGGGCTTCTGGGAACCCACCCCGGGGGAGACCCAGGACACACGGACTTCCATGCTGGGGCTGCACCCCTGCCCTCCTACAGGCCACCAGGAGCACAGGGACAGCAGCGGGGGTGGCCTTGTCTGCTGCAGGGGTGAAACATCTGAACACAGGGGGTTGGGACAGGGCCCGGCACGCGGGGCACCGGGCAGGTGGCAGCAGGCACTGCTCGAGTCACACTGCAGTCCGTCATCTGTCCCACCGTGCCCACCCTGGCCCTCTCCAAGGGTTCGATACAACATATAACCCGCGGGGGCCCACAGAGCCCACGGCAGAGTTTACCCTCCTGGCCAGAAACCATCGCTTGGTTCCCAAAGCAGAGAGACGCATGCAGACTGTGGCAGTTATGGAAAGAAATAAAGTAGGTGGGAGCGCATCTCCCTGAGAAGCGGCGGCCTCGGGCTGCGGTGACCTGGTCCACAGGGAGAGGGACAGAGGCGCAGAGACCCTGACACTGAACTCCACAGCCACCACCCCAAGTCAGCCAACAAATATTCAACCAACGTCCACTGCATTCCAGGCACCAAGCGTGGTGTCTGCAGGGGTCACAGCCTGTGATGCAGCATGGACACAGGACGGGCATCTCTCCTGGGCAGCGGGTGGCGGGAGGGACAGGGCGCATTTGTGCAGGGATCACACGGCCCTCAGAGCTGCATGGAGGGGAGTGCCTTCTCCTGCCACGTCATGTCCCAAGGAAGTGAGTCCAAAAGTCTCCCATGTTTCTGTGTCCTACAGGTGAGCTTGCAAAGGGACGAGGACCCAGCCAGCAGTGACACGTTGCACTGCACACGAGCACATCCAAGATGCCAGGGTTCCCACCGATGCTGGTCCCACAAGGAAACGCCGGGCTGGTCCTCACCCTGGATCCGGCCCCGCCCGGCTGGTGTGCCTAGACCCCACAGGCACCGCGGGGAACAGGAAAGACGCGACATATCCGCAGGAAGAGGGGACAATGGACTCCACAGTCGCGAGAGGAAGTCAGGAAGAAGGGAAACATATTTTTAGCCGTCTGAGAGGTGAGGACCCGGATGTGCAGCTACTCAGTGCTGTCGCCACAGACGGGGTGTGGACACCCGGCATTTTCGGAGCCGCGTGGAGAACATCCCCAAACAACAGCACCCCGGGCAGCCAGAGGGGTCCTCGGGCTTTCGGGCAACTCACAGCTTTCTCGTGGGTCTGATCTCAGCACAGGTGCCACTGGTGCACGAGGTCAGCAGGGGGCACGGCCATAGAAGACGTCCTTCCGGTTGGGGACAAAGGGTGGCGTTTCTGCCCCAGGCTCTTCCAGCAGGAGCTGGGACACACCAGCCGCCACAGCCATGTGGCTCTTCCTGTCTGAACACTGGTCGCTCGTCCTCAACACTTTTCTTTCAAACCACAGAGCACAAATCTCACTAACGCCAGCTGTCCCTGAAACGCCTGAGAACAGAGGCCAGCTGAGCACCCCGTTCCCCACTGGACGCGGACAGGACAGGACAGACGCCACTGGGGTTCCGCTGCTCCAACGGCCACCTGCGCCAACGCGCCAATGCGCCCCACTCGCGGGGCCCCTGCAGGTGCGTGACCCGCTCCAGCTGCGGCGCGGGGACTGGAAGCCAGCCTCTGGCGCCACGATCTGTGTTCTGGACACTGGCGAGCACCCAGCGGCTCGCAGCACGCTCTGTGACGCCGCTGTCCCCACAGCAGCATCCATGGGAAGCCGTGTTCCTGAGAAGAACCCGCAAACACACGCTTCTGCCCCCGAATTTCCGAGGCCAGCGTGCACTCAACCCCGACAGCCTGCTCGGCACCCGGGAGGTGTCCTGCCCCTCTGGGCCCTTCAGGCCACACCGAAAACCCTGCTTCCCCTGCAGTCACGCAGGGGCCAAAGCCACATCTCTGAGCCGTCTTCTGGTGGCACCTGACACGTGGTGCCCTCCCGGCGGACCCTCAGCGCTTGCAGACGTTGTTCTGGGGACCAAGCTGGACCTCAACCAGTTCTGTCCAAGACTGACCTTGGCCAGAGCACAGAGCCTCGCTGACACAACGTGGTCCTCCGACAGACGGCAGCAGGACATAATTCCAGTCTGGGCTGTGCGACTGCGGTCACTTTCCAATTTAAGCATCCTAATGAAAGACTGCATTCTGCACCCAGATCTCGGTTTTAAACAAAAAGATGATGTGTTCCATCAGAGCAAGAGCCCAGAGGCTGAGCCCCACGGGACCATTTCACAGGACTTGTCTGCAGGTGGTGTGGCTCTGCATCACAAGATGGTCTCTGAGGCCGGGGCAGCCCCTAGATACCCCAAGTCACTTTTCTTGCTTTTTCCCACATTGCAGAAATACTCCCGAACCTTGGCTCCCACGGTATTTCCTGGCATCTCATACCGTGTGTGGGATGGGCGAGCGAGCACCCAGGGCACATGAGCGGAAGAACGCCGAGGCTCAGGAGGACAGACGCTTCTCACAGCCTGTGACCACAGCAACACTCGGCATTCGGGGTTCTGAGGACAGCGGGACACTCCCAACCAGGGTCCCTTCCACAAAGAAGCAGCAGAGAGAACACGCAGAAGGGGGCGGGGGGCCTGGGCTTTGGGGACACCCGGCTCCCCAGACCTCCCCCAGCTGGACAGGGCTCTGCAGTTCCTGCCTCTGTGTCCTCAGCCATGAAACCCACCTGCGGGGGTCCAGCTGCAGGGCTGCCGGGGTGGGGGGACTGCATCCCTGAGGCTGGAGCAGTGCCCCCGAGGGAACAGGCTCACTCACCGCACAGCAGGCTCAGCCCTGCTGAGCACACAACCTCTTGTGCACTGTGGGCACCGGTGGGGGGGGGGCTCCCTTACAGCCACTTCACCAGTCTCCCCAGTCTGGGTCACGGAAAGATGGGTTGCAGGTAGCTGAGCCTATGCCCAGCCCAGACCCATCAGAGCCCACCACCATTGCCAGAGCAAGGACCCACCTTGGCCTGTCCGAGTCACAGAGCGCCCAGCGTCCCAACCAAAGGGGCTGGCTCGGAGCACCGGCGTGGAAACTGCCTGGACAAGGAGCCTCGGACCCTCCTGCCTAAGAGGAGAGGACCCCAAGGACAGAACCCGGGGACGAGGGGACAGGGAGCTGGGCGCTGAGCAGTGTGCGCCAGGAAACCCCAAGGGCCCACGGCAGGTGCACTCCCTCTGGGACTGCCTCTGGACGGACGTCACATCAGTAAGGCTCTTCACCCACAGAGACCGTGGAGGGACGAGGATAAGCACACAAGATTTCACAGTGCACATCTTGCCGGAATGGCACCAGCTAAGTTTAAATTCCACGGCAGACCAAACGCGCCAACCTCCCACACAGAACGTTTTCACAGTTAAGGTGACGCGCGAGGGAAAGGGAAGGATGGAGAATCTCCCCACACGCTTGAGGGAGCTCAGCTGTCCGGGACTTCTAGCCCGTGAGCACCTGGGCTTTACCAGGGAGGCTGCGGTGAGGGTTAGGGTTAGGTTAGGGTCGGGGTTGGGGTTAGGGTCAGGACAGCTACGCAGGGCTGTCCGGTGTCCGCGTCTTTCCGACTTTAAGCGACGCACTCGTGTCAGACTGACGCCAACCCCAGATCCCTTCCCGTCCTTTATTCACTGGCCCCAGAAGACAAAAAACTAAAAGAGAAGCAAATTAATTCTGTGTCAACGGTATTAGAAAACCTACGGTTGCCAGCAGCTAAGCGGCTCTTTCCCAAACAGCCCAGGGTCCACAGTACGAAGGTGAGGCCCCTGAGGTCGCATCCTCTAGCCGGAGGCTGGGCCGGGGCACCCCGTCTGCTGTGCTCAGCTCTCCATCCCCCTCGAAGCCCTGGCCCCTGGGTTGCCCACGCCCTGCACGCCACTCCCCTGCACACTCCGACCTGGTCCTCTCTCAGCCCGCCCCCCACGGCTGCAACCACCTTCCGCAGGCCCCATTCTGCCCCCAGCCACGAGGGAAGGACACATCTTTCTCCTGGAAGCCTGTGCCTGTGGAAAAGGACAACACCCAGCCTCAGGAACAAAACCTCTGCACGACTAATCCTGAGTAGGAACGGCCCCCATTCATGGCCTGAGGAAACAGAATCCTGGGGTGTCCTGGGATGGAAGAGAATGACAGAGCGGTGACCGGTGGCTGGAGGGGCAAAGCAGGGACAGCCCAGTCGGGACAGTGGTCTGACTGCAAGTCTCAAGAAAAGGAGCCTCAGCTCATAAGAGAGGGAAGCTGGGGACGGACTGGGGGGTGGGGGACGGGCTGAGGTGCTTCCCGCACCCGCACTCTCCCTGACCTCCCTCCCTGCGGCCTGGCCTATGAAGCTCGCCAAGCTGTGTGCTCCCCACAGTGCTCTGCACCCCTGCCTCCTTCCCCCTAGGACCACTACACCCCTGCTTCCCTCCTCCCCAGCGCCTCAAGCCTCTGCACCGCTGCCTCCTTCCTCCCTGCCCCGGGCCTCCGCACTGGCTGAGATGAATCCGTCTGTACATCCGCCTCCTTGTTTGCTGCTCTGCTCTCCAGCCCTCGCCAACCCTGAGTCAGGATGGGGCACCACTGCTTTCTTCTAGAAAGAGCGAAAGAAGAGCAAAGGGGCACTGTCCCTCTCCACCCCTCCCTCGTGCCTACCCCACAGGGCCAGCTGCGGCTCGGGATGGGGCCACCGCACGAGGCCTCTCCAGACGGGGCTCCGTGTCGAGGCTGCGGGCCGCTGCACGCAGGTTGGAAAGAAGGAATGCACGTGACCTTCGAGGGATGCCCGCAAGCTCTGACGCAGGACTAACACCCGAGCCAGACCCTGCGCGTTTGTGGAGCTGAAACAGATACCTAATTGTGTACTTAGGGCTGCTAACAAGGCACAAAAGCCGGAGGTGGTTCACTTTCGAAACCTTGTAAGGAGGGAGGAGGAGGGAGGAAGGAGCAGGGAAGAGAAGGGGGAAGGGAAAAAGAGGGAGAGGGAAGGAAGGCAGGAAGGGGAGAGGCTGGGGAGGGAGGAGAAGGGGGGGAGGGAGAGGGGAAGAGGGGCAGCTGCAGGTGCTCCTGGTTTGGTCCTCGTGTGGGCAGCTAGAGACTCAGGTGGGGAGGCCCCAGGACCCTGCAGACCTGTCCCCTCCCATGCTGTCCCTCCTCCCCTCACCTCTGCTTGGGGCATACTGCCTCTTCCCCCTCCTCCTCACCCCTCCTAGCCTCTTCTTCTACCCAAACTACAGAACTGGGATGTGGGGTGGGTGGGGGCTGCCCCCAGGGCTGGGGTCCATAAGGGCTCTGCCAGGATCCGAGAGGCAGTAATCCGCACCCTCTGGGAATGGGGGACCAGACGAGACTCACAGACGGCAAGTGCTTCGGGACCACACAGCACATCCCCGGGGAAAGCTCCTGAGACGCCCGCCCACACGATGACCCCACCAAAAGGGCTCAGCCAAGTCAGAACAACCCCGAGTTTTTTCCAAACCTCCCAATCACCTGGACAAAATTCCAATTGCTTCAAGTGACCACAACTTAGTGGGGAGTAAGTTAACTCTGTCTTTAACAGATAATGTTGCCCAGAAATGTTTTCATTAAGTGTCATGCTCACAAAACAAAACAACAGAAAGTTCCTCCTGGAGGGAAGAAAGCCTCCCCTTGCCTCCGCTCAAGTGAAGCCACCCACCCATCACCACCCCCAGGCAGCCTGCCAGCAAGACGTCCCTATCTCTGATTAGTTCTGGGGCTGGTCCCCTTCCACAGCCTGCTAGGGCCACCCTGTCATTCCCCACACCCGCTGGGCCCCATCCAAAGATGGGGATGGAACACCCCAGGAAAGGGTCAGCTCAGGACATGACCCCCAGTGAAACAGCAAGTCCCTCCCCTAAGACCACGTGCACAGAGATTTCCTGCAGAACGTGAATCCAAGTTTAAGCACCACCCTCGCAGACAAGGACACCAGGCCTCAGAATGGAAGTCTCTGGGGAGGCTCTGGGGCCAGAGTCCATGCCCCTGGTTGCCCGCTGTGGGTGGGGGGGCAGAGGGGGGCTCCACATGGGGAGGGGCTGCCCCGTGCTCCCATTCCCACAGTGAGGGTGCCATGTACAGGAAGTATACTGAGGGGTTCCCACAGAGAAGGGGCACCGTGCCGATGTGCCACTGCATCAGTCAGACCCAGAATAAGCACCGTCACCCCATAGCACAGCAAGCCGCTCCTCAAACACCAAGGGCCAGCAGTTCTGCCGGGGGTGGGGAGGCCCAGCCCTACCTGCTTCCTCCTCGCAAGACGCGACTCCCAACCCCGCCCCAGGGGTGCTGGGGCTGCCCACACACCCAACACCAGCTGGGGCCACACCGTGGACCCCAGGAAGAAGAAGAGCAGGGTGTCCAGATGGCACAGTCACTCTGCCCACGCAGCAGGCCTGTGGCAGGGACGCAGACATAGAGCCAGCTAAGACTCCATGAGGCGAGAAGGAGCCCAGAGCGGGGAAGAAGGGACTGCTTCCTGGAGGAAGACTGAGAGGAGGAAGGCCCCAGGACGGAGGGAGAGGCAGCTCACTGGCCATGGGGACCTGCAGCCCCCGCCAGGGCAGGGCCTCATCCTGGGCTCAGAGGGGACCCACAGAGGTGTCTGATCAGGTGACTGATGTGGCTGGAGCACCGGGGAGGATGGCCAATCAGATGGAGGGCAACACTGGGGAGGCCACAGGGCAAGAGTGGAGGCTCATGACCATGAAGATGCTGATAACTGGGAGACTAGGGTCTCCATGACCAACAGCCCTCCAGAGTGGTGGGCATCTTCTCCTGGAGCCCCACCGAGTCTTTGGGTAGAGTTCGCATGACAGATGGTCCAGACAGAAAATAAGGAACATTGGCCTTCAATGGTACATTAGACAAGACGGACTTAACACAGAACATTCACTCCCAAAGCAGAATATACATTTTTCTCAGGTGCACACACATGTTCTCCGGGAGAAAGCACAGCTTAGGCAACAAAACAAGTCTCAACAAATCTAAGGAGACTGAAATCATATCAAGAACCTCCTCCAAACACAAGAGTATGTAACCAGAACTCAACCCCAATAAAATGGGAAAAGACACAAATATGTGGAGATTAAACGATATCCTACTGAGCCACCAATGAGGGAAAGAAGAATCCAAAGAAAATCAGAAAAAATACCTTGAGGCAAATGAAAATGGAAACATTAACACCCAGAAAACCTATGGGATGCAGGAAAAGCAGTTCTAAGAGGGAAGTTTGTAGCAATAAATACCTACATTAAGAAACAAGAAAAATCTCCAATGAACAACCTAATTTTATACCTCAAGGAACTAGAAAATGAAGAACAAACTAAGCCCAAAGTTAGTAGAAGAAAGGAAATAACAAATATCAGGGTGGAGGAAATAAAGACAAAAAGATGATAGAAAACCTCAGTGATATGAAGAGCTGTTTTTCTGAAAAGATAAAACTCGCAAACCTTTCACTAGACCTACTAAGAAAAAAAAGAGAGAGAACTCAAAGAAAACCAAAACGACAAGAAGAACCATTCAAACGACACCACAGAAACACGAAACACCATGAGACACTAACGTGAACTATTATAAGCGAACAAATGGTCCAAACTAGAGTCCTTACAAACAACCTACAAAGACAGAATCACGAAGAAACAAAAAGTCTGAACAGACCAATTACTAGTAAGGAGATGGAATCAATCATCAAAAACCTCCCCCCAAAAACAAATATCCAAGGCCAGACAGCTTCACTGATGAGATCTACCAAACGTTAAAGTTAGAATGCCAATCCTTCCCAAACTCTTCAAGGAAAACAAAGAACGGGAAACACTTCTAAATGCATTTTAGGAGGCCAGCATTACCCTGACACTAAAACCAGACAAAGACAGTAACAATGAAGGAAAATTACAGGCCAACAGCCTTGATAAAGCTGTAAAAACCCTCAACCAAAGAGTGCTAAGCCAAAACCAGCGCAACGATAAAAAGATCAAACACCATGATCAAGCGGGATTCATTCCAGGGATGCAAGGACGGCTCAACATCCGCAAAGCAATCAGTGAGACACGGCACTCACAGAAATGATAAGAATCATATGATTATTACAATCGGTGCAGACAAATGCTGACAAAATTCAACATCCATTTATTTAAAAAAAAACCAAAACTCTCAACAAGTGGGTCTAGAGGGAACATCCTCCAACATAATAAAGGGCCCCTGAGGTAAGCCTGCAGCTCACATGCCCTTCGATGAAAAGCTGAGAGCTTCCCCTGTAAGAGAAGGAACAAGACAAGGACGTCCTCTCACCACATCTATTCAACATAGTACTGGAAGCCCTAGCCTCAGCAATTAGGCAAGAAAAGAAAAAAAAAGGCATCTAAATTGGTAAGGAAGAAGAAAATCATCACTATTTGTAGACAACATGACATTACCTATAGAAAACCCTAAAGACTCCACCAAAAAATGGCTAAAACTAATTTAGTACAGTTGCAGGACACAAAATCAATATGTAGAAATCAGTTGCATTTCCATACATAACAAATCATCAGAAAAATTAAGAAAACAATCCCACTTACAACCACATCAAAAAAAAAAAAAAAACTAAGAATAATTTCACCGAGGTTAAAAACTTATACAATGAAATCTCTAAGACACTGATGAAGTAAATTGAAAGAGACACAAATTAAAAAAAAAAAAAAAAAGATATTCTATGTTCATGGATTGGAAGAATATTGTTAAAATGTCCATGTGACCCAGAGCTATCTACAGATTGAATCCAATTCCTATTAAAATTCCAATGGTGTTTTTCACAACAATGAAACAATCCTAAAATTGGTAAAGAACCACAAACACCCCAAATAGCAAAGCGACCTCGAGCAAGAACAAAGTTGGAGGCATCACACTTCCTGACGTCAAACTACATGGCAAAGCTCCAGGAATCAGTAAAATGGTCTGGGAGCAGCATAAAAGCAGACACACAGAACAGAAGGGAGAGCTCAGAAATAAATCCACGCATGTTCACCTAATTTACAGCCAAGGAACCCAGAGTGCACACACAACAGTGTCTTCAGCAAATGGAGCCGGGAAAACTCAACAGACATGTGCAGTGTGTAAGAATGAAACTGAACGTTACATCACGACATACACAAAACTTAACTTGAAATAGATTAGAGACATTAACATATGGTCTGAAACTATAAACACCTAGAAGACAATAAACGCCTAGAAGAAAACACAGTAAGCTCCCGGACACCAGTGTTGGTGACAACTTTTTGAATTTGACATCAAAGGCAAAGGCAACAACAGCACATTTAAATGAATAAATAAATAAAGACTACTTAAAACTGAATGCTTCCACACAGCAAAGGAAACCATCATCAAAATATAAAGGTAACCTAACAAATGGGAGAAAATATTTGTACATCATGTATCTCATAAAGGGTTAAATGCAAAATATATAAACAATTCATACAATGGTAGCCAAAAAACCACCTAACTAAACAATGGGCAGAGGATCTGAATAGCTTTCCGAAGAAAACCTACCGGTGCCCAAAAGGTATGTGAAAAGATGCTTAACATCACTGACCGTCAGGGAAATGGAAATCAAAACCACAATGCGATACTGCCTCCCACCTGTCCAAACGGCTAGTATCAAAAAGATGAGAGATGATAAGTATTGGCGAGGATGCGGAGAGAGGGGAGCCTCCCGCACTGCTGGTGGGAAGGCAAGCTGGTGCGGCCACTCTGGAAAACAGTGTGGTCCTCAAAAAACAAAAACTAGAACTACCATATGATTCAGCAACCCCCTTCTGGATATTTACCCTAAAAGAACAAAAACATGACTTTGAAAGGGTATGTGCACCCCCACGTCCACCGCAGCCTTATTCCCAACAGCCAACATGTGAACAACATCGGTGTCCACTGATGGCTGAACGGAAAGAGAAAATACAGCGTATGACACGTGCAGGGGGTGCTCTTCTGCCGCCAAGAGAAATTCTGCCGTTTGCAACAACGTGGATGGCCCTGACAGCAAACTGGAATAAGAAAGACAAATCCCATGTGATCTCATTTTACGTGGAATAAAAATGAGATCGTGAGTACAAAGAAGAGATCGGCGGTTGCCAGGGGTGGAGACTGGGCAAAATGAGCGAAAGGTGTGAGAGATCCAAAATTCCAAAGATACAATCCGTAAGTCATGGAATGTTCTGTGCAGCACAGAGACGAAAGCCAACCCTGCAGGATGGGGTACAGGTTCCCCAGCAAGCCAAAAGTAGAGTGTTCCTATGAAATCTTTCACAACAGAAATGGTGTAAACTGAAGAAGGAATGACCTTTCATTCATGTGGAAAAATGAGTGAGCATATCACATCCCAAAATTACTTCTCTCTGGCTCTTCTTAGGCCTCAGGACACAACATCCTACTGGATGCCCAAAATACATGGAGATAAAGGACAGCGGATGCTCACAGACACAGTTCAAAGCGCTGGTGGCCAGACGCGGAGAGCAGAGCCCAGGAAGGAGCTGGTTGGGGTGCATGCTGCCTGTAGGGGTTCCCCACAAAACAGATACTGAATGCGATGCCCACTTTTTAACTTTTTCATAAGAGGGAAATCCTCTTCAGGTTTCTTCCTGCTACTGGAACTTGGTAATAACATAGATCTTTGGAAAACACCAAGTGTCTTACCATGAACTTTGAGAAGAGTGGGGGAGACTTGTAAATGAAAGTTGCTGAGGAGGTAGAAGTTCAGAGGTCCCCCAGACACAAGCATCAGCAGGTCCACTGCGAAAGGCACCTTCCTCAGCAGGTGGAACCTGGACTACCTCCTTCCCCCAGAAACCTCCTCCTTCGCCTTGCTCAGGACAACCCACAAGAGCTCGGACTTACCTCAATTCCTCCTTTCTCCCATTCCCAATATCGAACCCACCAGCAAGCCCTCTGAGCTCCATCTTCAACAGGTGCCCAGAACAGCACTAACCCCTCCTTCCAAGGCCGCCTGTCTGGTCCACACTGGAGCCCATCTCTGCCTGAGTTCCTGGAAAAGCTTCATCACTGACCTCCCTTGCCCATCCTCAACCTGTGTCATCTGAACTCAATACTGTAGCCAGGATGGCCCAGTGAAACAGGGTCCCACGGGGTCACAGCTCTGCAGTGGCTTTCTGTCACACTATTATCACCTCCCTGAGGTCATGTCCTAAGCTGTCTCCTGTGACCACAGGACCTTCTTGCTGCTCCTGCCCCAAGGCCTTTGCACATGCTTTCCCTTCCAATAGAAGGCTCTTGGTGTGATCTCACTCACCTTCTTTCAAACTTCACTCAAGCATCACCTTGCTAGTGAAGACCCACCTGGCCCCTATGTGACTATCAACCACCACCACCCTCCCCTCCTCAGCACCCCAACCCTGTCTCTTGCTTTCCATTTCCAGACCAGTTATCACAGTCACCAGACCATCTCAGCAAGGGGAAAGTGGAGGCCTACTCAGATGGTTTCACCACGGACTCCCTCCAGTTTCCTAGAGCAGAGCCCTGGAGGAAAAGGTGACCAGAGCTCTTAAACAGTCAGGATGCCTGGGACAATGGGTCCACCTATGGCACCCTGAAGACCATCAGGAAAATAAGCCATAAGAGGAATCCACTTGGGGTGCCTGGGGACTCAAACGGTTAAGATGCTGCCTTTGGCTCAGGTCATGATCCCAGGGTTCTGGGATCGAGTTCCGCATCGGGCTCCTTGTTCAGCAGGGAGCCTGCTTCTCTCTACACCTCTGCCTGCCACTCTGCCTGCTTGTGTGCTCACTCGCGCGCGCTCTCTCTCTCTCTCTCTCTGACAAATAAATAAATAAATAAAATCTTTAAAAAAAAAAAAAAGAGGAATCCACTTGCACATGAAACCTTGAACCATACACCTTCCTCGACTCCAAGGGAGCACACACACCTCCTCCCCTTATGTGATGTGCTCATCTGGGAAAGCTGAGCAGAGAAGCATCCCAGGGTCCAAATCTCCCTCTGGCCAAGGTCCTGGGAAACAGACATCTCTCCTCCCTGCACCAGCCACCTGTGCTAGATGTCCGGCATCCTCCTGTGCTGGGGCAGAATGATGCACCTGTCCTCTTTCCTGGGACATCAACACAAACGAGGGTTTGCTGCACGGTTTTCAGGGAGGAGCCTGAAGCAGGAGCAGCCACCGCCCCGGATCGGTCTCAGTCTGGCCCGTGGAACCAGAGCTTGTGGAACGAGAGCTCCAAGGAGACCGGTGTGCCCTGTGGCCTTGGAACCTAACAGCAGGAGCTGAGATTTCAGTTCCAAATGAACACTGGCCTCTTCCACACAGCAGAGCAAAGCGGAGAGAGGATTTCTCAGGGGTGTGGCTCTGGAAGAAGAGCTTCTGCCGGCAGAATTCGCAGAACCCACGCAGATGACATTTCGCAGCAGCTCTGCCCTGGGAGCAGGCGGGGCACACAGGGCATGGTCCACGCCGCCGTGGGCTGCTTCCCTCCCCCGGCTGAGCCGCCGGCTTGAGGACCAAACAGGAAGCAACTTTCTTATCACTTGTGCAGCAAGAGGACGGGGCAGGTGGGAGCACAGTCCCTGTCCTTGGGAGGGAGCAAGCAACAGCCCACAACCTCCAGGCTGTCTGATCAGGCAACGCGGCCAGGCACAGACCTGCTCACACGGGGAGTAAAAAGACACAGTGAATTCTTTCTACCCCAGCTCAAGGCTTCTCGCGGAGAAACGAACTCCAGCCTCAGAAATGTGCTCATCATTAGCTCTGGAATTCCCTGGGTTGTGCCTACACTGGCCCACACAGGGGTCCCATCCAGATCGCTCAGCCAATGCCCTAGGGTTTCAAGCCACTCTCAAGCTGCCCTTAGAAAGGCAGGACCTGGTCCAATGAGGCAGACCAGCGGGGTGACTGTGTGTGCGGGAAACTCGGACCACATCCTCCCTGAACACCAATGCTTCCAAGTCCAGGCTTCCAACCTCCGCTCACGGGGCACAGAGCAAATCAGTGTGAACACGGCTCTTCCGTTCACTTGTCTCCCGTCCCTTCACATCAGCTCCAGTCCCCACTCCATTTTCCCTTGAGAGAAGTAAGGAAGAGGAGAGAATAGAGCACTCCGCGTGCACAGCTCACTTCTATCCAAACAGAATGCCTTGGCCTTCCTCATCCGGGTAGCCCCAGGCTGCCCATACCAAGGAAAGAAACACAAGTTCTTACGTCTGTATGTGACTTTGCAGTTTTCCATTTGGTATTTCTATTTCAAAGTAAATGTCCGTATTTCTTTCTTAAAAATAATAATGTCCATGTGTAAGGGTCTGGGTCTCCATAGCCAGACAGCACAGCTCTGGTTCAGATGAGGATGAAGACAGACCCTCTTCACAGGAAGCAAAGCCCAGACCCTCAGGGATCCTGACACGCCTCACCGGTGATGGGTTCCTTTGCTCCGCGGAGCTATGCAAGGGCAAAGGATGCAGGCGCCCTCCACGGTTCATTCTGTTTTCTTCATAAATTCCCCAGGTCAAGTCACGAGTGATTCACCAGGTCAAGGTTTCAGAGCCCAAGACGGGCCACCAGGTGTGCAGCACCCCCACCCCACCCCCCACCGTGGGGCCTCAATTTCCTTTTCGAGCACAATGTGCCACTCCCCAAGCCCAACAGCAAGCACACTCCGTCTCCAGCTCTCCCCGCACAAAGGCCACGGCACCCTGTTACAGCTCTGAGGCTGTTTTACATTAAAAAATAATTTCTAATACTGGAAGAGGGTTCATGGAAAAGAAAAACATGAACACGCACAAAGGATTTTTAGTATTTCAAAAGATCATTTTCCCGTTAATTAAAATAGGAAATAAGGCACAGACACCCCTTCCCCTAGCAGGTACAATTCCCGGCGGTGACTTAGAGGAGAGCAGGAAATACAAGAGGAACAGAGGTTCTAATGACCCATCATTTCCATCATCGAGGTTTTGAAACTTCACACACACGCAAAGAAAGAAGCCCAAACCAGCATCTCGGCCTGGCGACGCAGAGCAGTCTGGACTGGAGGGACAGACGGAGAGCTCGTTTGTGTTGGCTGAGGCCGGTGGCACAGGAGAAGGGGCCCTGCCAGCTCTCCACCCGGGCCTCCCCTGTCCTCAGCCAGCAACCTGATCACAGCCCTGACCTGTCACAGCTGTCACAGGGGGACACATGGCCACCCCTGGAGCCAGCCCTGCTCACACCCTCCTGCAGAACACACTCCGCTCTCCTGAAGGACCCCGGCAGCTCTCCGCAGACCTGGAATTCCACTGGTCCAAGGCTTTCATGAAAAAGGGAGAGGGCGACCTCCTGAATGGTTATCACCTCCTTTCCTCGTCTGTTGTATTTCTCTGCACTCACCTTCCTACCTGGGCAAACTGTGAGTCCTGGATCAACGGAACACGAACGTGCTCTGAGACCTGAGTCTTTCCCTGCAGCCTTCTGAGGACTCCCTGTGCAATAAAATACCGTATCTCATGACGGGGTTTTAAAAGTATTATTCAAAGAATTATACATCCCAACTCACCTCGGTTTTAGTTGTTCTTCATTAGGCAGAAAGTTTCTGTGTAATAAGCCATAGGTACTACCTCCCAGCAATTTCACAAGGAGTAAACAGAAGCTCTGTGGGATAACCAGACTCACCCAGGGCTGGGCAAGCAGTTCCAGAACTCACCCCAGGGCTCCTCTCAAAGCCCCTTGAAGTCACCAGCGTGCCTCGATCCAAAAGAATTCCCAAAGACTCTCCTTCTGACTACACCACAAAAGAAACTACAGAGAAAATATGGCACTTAAGAATGTCTAGATGATACAGACAGTAAATTTAGAGAAAGTCAAGCTCAACTTTTAAAAGGTAGAAGGCTATCCTGAATCAGTTTGAATTCTTCCTCTATCCTAATTCAAACTCTTTTGATGGAAAGACTAACCAGTTAGGAAAGAGCATCTTAGACAAATGGCAAGACACCATCAAAGTCTGTATCTGATGACAAAAAGACATGATACACCGACCTAACCATGTTGGCCACTAAATCCTATCCCTGAGCCAGTCAGATGAATGCTGCCAGGTTAAGGAGCAAATGTTTTAAAACTACAAACAATAAATCTCATCTTCCTTCTCTAATAAAAGTTATTTCCTAAGAAACATGTTCAGATTACATTTTGTAAGCAATAAATGAACAGAGAAAACCACGCTCCCTGCAACGTTCAGCCTGTGGGGAAACTAAGTTACTCCTGCACCTGGGGGGAAACTAAGTAACCCTTGCACCTGCGGAGGGGAAACTAACTCTTACACCTACCGGGAAACTAAGTAACCCTTGCACAGGATCCAGAATGCAGCAGGCTACTCCAGTTTTACTCTGTGGCTCAAGTAGAGCCAAAAGAAAAGCCCCAGAGGTTTAGGGTTAATGAGAAGTTTTACCTCTAGCAAAACTGAGTCACGGCCATGAATAGTACATGACATCAAATATATCTGCTGTTGTTTTCTGAACGTTGATGTACTGAGACAAGCTGAATCATTTACTCAAGTGTTTATGTTCAGAACTTTGGGTCCCACAGAGAAGCATGGCCAGGCGGGAAGAAGTAAGCATCTCCCCACCAACGCCAGCACACCTGCTTCAGTTTCTGGGCGAAGGGGAAACACCTGTTTTTTAAGTAGCGTTTGCCTTCATCCTAAAGCAGGCCAATGACTTTGTCTTTGGAGGAAAAGGGAAATCACTCTTCCAAATAAACACCTCAACTCATCATTTCTCCTGCAGGATCCTGACAGCCCACTACCACCAACCCTGGGGACACGGGGCACAATGTTGAAGGTGGGGGCAGCCGCTCATGGGCTTCTTACTGCCACACCTGTGCGTGGCTGCGGGGGTTGGGGGGGAACGGCTGCTAAATTTGGGGGTGCTGCTCAGGGTCTGCTACCTGCAGTGTCGTGCCAGGGGACAGAGGGCACCCCACTGAAGTTGGGAGGCTGCCTGTGATCCTTTACCCGCACTGTCTGTACCCAAGGGTGCAGGGGACACACTTCGGGAGCTGGGGGGCTGCACTGGCCCATTAACTGCGCTGGCTTTGCGCAGGGGAGCTTGGAGATCGCCCCACTAAAGCTGCGTGGCCGCTCACGGCCCGTTACCTGCACTGTGCGCTGGGCAGAAGGCACAGGGAGCACCCCGCTGGAGCTGGGGCTGCGCTGGGTCCGTTACCTGCACTGCTTCTGGGAACCAAAGGATACCCCGCGCCGTCTGCGCGCGGATCCGCAGACCTCAGGCGGCGGGCAGCCCAGGATTCACAGCCCGGCCGGACTGAGCGAACGCGCGAGCGTTCGGCAAAAGACAGGCTTTCAGAGGAAAAAACTCACCCGCGGCCCCGCGATTAACTCGCTGGACGCTCCCTCCAAGGACCCCCGCCTCCACCCGCCGGCCCGCAGCCTCCGCACCGCAACCTCGCCTGCCCCCGCCCCCGGGACCCCTGCTCCCTCCGGCCGACACTCACGCCCCCACCCGGACCCCCGCTCCTGCCCTGGGCCCGCATCGTCCCCCGGGATTCCCGCCTCCCGGCCCGATCTCGCCTCTCAAGAACCCCGGCCCGCCAGCCCGCACTCACCCTGCAGGGACCCCCGCCCGCCGTCCCTCTGAGCGCCCCTCACCCTGCCCCGCTCCTGCCGCCGGGGGATGCGCCCCGGCCCCGCCCATAGGGAGGCAGCTCCACCCCTACGCCCTGATTGGCCGGATCCGACGGTGCCGGGAACCCATTGGATTCCGAGCCTGCCCGTCCTCGGCCGCGCTCCACCCTCACGCCCGCGCATTCCTGCGGGGCCACGTGGCCGCCGGCGGCCCCTCCTAAGCCCAACGCCCGGCCTGGCTGCGCACGCGTGGGCGCGGGTGGCGGGGGGGGGGGCAACCTGGGGAGGGGCAGGGCCCTCCAGACACCCGCCCTTTCCCGCGGAGCCCGCCGGCTTGCACGCGTGGGCGGGATGGCGGACAGAACCCCCACCCCCGACTCCTGGCCGTTCCTGCTGACCCTCGGGCTGTGCACGCGTGGGCGTGGGCAGGAACCCCCCTCACCCACTCACACAACACCGGGTCCCTGCCGCGGACCCTGGGGCTGTGCACACGTGGGTGGTGTCGGTAAGCAAGAACCCCCACCCCCACACGCACCCTTCCCCGCGGACCCTGGGGCTTACACGCGTGGGCGAGGTCGTGGGTAGGACCCCCCAGACTCCTGGCCCTTCCTGTGACCCGCGGGCTTGCATGCGTGGGCGGGGTCGTGAGTGGGACACCCCCCCCCCCCCCCGACACCCACCCTTCCCCCGCGGACCGCTGGGGCTGCAGACTACAGGAGAGCACCGCCCCTTCCCTTCGGGAGCTCGTCTTGCCAGCAGGGGCGGTCCTGGCTCTGCAGAAAGTCAGCTGCTCCCAGGCCCAACGAGGCTTGGGCGTTAGGATACGCAAGGATCTCACACATTTCCCAGGCAATTTTTTTTTTAAGATTTATTTATTTACTTATTTGACAAAGAGAGATCATAAGTAGGCAAAGAAGCAGGCAGAGAGAGAGGGGGAAGCAGGACCCCACCGAGCAGAGAGCCCAACTCCAGCTATGGGCTCGATCCCAGGACCCTGAGATCATGACCTGAGCTGAAGGCAGAGGCTTAACCCCCTGAGCCACCCAGGCCCCCCTTCCCAGGCAATTTTAAGAGCCTGAAACTAGTGCTTTGAGAGGGAAGAGCATCCCCTTCTGGTTCCACCCTTGGAATGGCTAAGTGCTTCTTAGGCTGTCAAAGCATCCTCATACTATGAGTCTGTGTGTGACTGGAGATGAACTCACAATGCTTGGGTCTGCGCCCAAGGGTCCAGCATGCACAAGAACGTCGTACTCTGTGCTGTTGTTAACCAGCAGGATTTTTTTTTAAGATTTTATTTATTTATTTGACAGACAGAGATCACAAGTAGGCAGAGAGACAGGCAGAGAGAGGAGGGGGGGAAGCAGGCTCCCCGCTGAGCAGAGAACTGAGATCATGACCTGAGCAGAAAGCAGAGGCTTAAACCACTGAGCCACCCAGGAGCCCCATTTTATAATTTAAAAAGAAAACAGATTATTGTTATAATTATGACTGAAGTGGGGGAACTTGGGACAATCTTTAGCAAGAATACAAAGAAACCATAGTGACACCTACAGAATGTTACCTGGTTACAGGTTAACAGAGGTGCTCCCAGCTGCTGGACTCCTCCCCTTCTTGCCCAAGTCTCTGAGTCATAGAAGTAATCTAAAGTCAGAATTTTAGAACTGCCAGACATCTTAGCGATCTCTGGCCCCATTCACTGGGCTTCTAGAACAGAACAAAGTAGCTGTCACAGTTAATTTAAACATTAAGTACCCCTAAAGCTCAGATACTCTGTGTAAGTTCTTTCCCTGCAAATTTTGAGTGACATAAATCGTAGTCACAACATGTAAAGACTACAAGGGTTGGGAAGTAAATAACAGTAGGTAAGGGAATATTTTAGCGATATTTATTATTAGCATTTGCTCCTTTTGTGGAACAGGCTGAGCTATTTTTAAATACTGTTTCAGACTTGTCTTCCTGCTGTAAAGATACTGGGGGCTGAATCAATGAGAAAACATATCTCCTTCCAATGACTGTAAAATCAGAAAAACATTACAATGTCTCTATTCCTAGGGTTATTTGAGTACCTTACTCAAAGGTCTTCCACCCAGATAATTATTTTAATAGACATAGGTTAAAAAAAAAGAAAAAAGAAAAAGGCCAGCTGAATTAATTACAGCTAGCCACACGCTTGTTACATTTCCAGGTTACTAAGACCTGAGGTAAGAGGGAAAATAACACCGTATGTAGAATAAACAGGGATTTGGGGTCCACTTGGGGACCCTACTTTGGTTTCTGACCCTGATAAAATTCTGTGTGACTTACACAGTCTCTAACCATATAAAATGTGACTAATCATAGGCACATCTCCACTTAGGAGTTTGAAAGGGAGAACTCTACAAGGACCCCATGCGATGTATCACAGGAGCGGGCGCTCAGTAAGTCATAATCATGATTTGGGGCTGTTTATTGCCCCAGAAGAATGAAAACAGATTGAATCAACATTTCTAATAGATAGCTCACAAGCTTATTTTCAAAAACTTGAGGACAATATGACACATTGTTTTCACTCAAATTGTGTTTTGGGACCTATGAGGACAATACAGTAGCAGCATCGTAACTAGAAGTAGTTAAGACTGGCCTTCCCAATCCCATATGGCCATGCTGAGCCCCTTAGCTCAGGGCCACCAGAAAGGGCAGCTGCGGGTTGGTGGGGGGGAGCCACAGGCCAAGGCTGCAGGGTGTGGCTGGGGCGGGCAGAGCTCTGATTTGAGCCTTAATTCCTGTGCAGCCTCCAAGAGTGGGTGCCCTCTAGAGTGCCGTTGTCTCCGAGCCCTGGTGCGGTGAAGGTGGAGAATTCCCACTGCGAATCCCTCGCTGACTCTTGGGAGATAAAGAAAAGTTAGGTTCAATTTTAAACATTGAAAGACTTTCTGGTTTTCTTTTCATTATGACTATGGTTCAATTCCCCTGTGGTCTAAGACTATAATCTATAGGGTTTCAGGTTTTTAAAATTTGTAGACTTCCTTCATGGCCCAGCAGACCGTGTATTTTGGTTAATGTTCTGTGAGCACTTGAATGCATTCTGTGTGTATTACGTAATGTTCTGTATAGGTCAGTTTGGTCGTATTTGTCACCAATGTTTTGTCTATGGTTTCTACCAAATATTGAGAAAGGTGTGTTAGAATCTTCATACATCACTATTCTGTTCAAATTGTACTGGAGAATCTGCCCAGTGTTATGAGGCAAGAAAAAAAAAAAGTGTGAGAATTGAGGAGGGAAGATATGACTATGCAGAGATAATAGGATTGTGTACATAGAAAATCCAAAATAAGCTACAAATAACTTATTAGCATTAAAGATGGAATTTAGAAATTTGAGATGGACCACAGCCTTAAACTACAAAATTCCTGGGAAAAATGTAGAAAATATCAATCTCGGGGTAGGACACAAAATGCACTAAGGACTTAAAGGGTTGAATCAGATCCATAAAAATGGGCCATTTCTGCTTATCTCATGAACATTAAGAAAATGAGAAGCACGGCACAGACTGGGAGTGAGGGTTTGCACACAAACTAAAGGACTTGCCAAGGAAGAGTTCCTACAGACCAACAAGAAAAAGTGTATTTAAAAACAAACATTTCACCAAAGATTCCCTGATGGCCAATTAGAACAGGAAAGGGGGCTCAACAGTAGAATTTTCAGGACGATCCAAGTGAAGTCCACAATGAGATACCATCACATGCAAACAAGAAAGGCTAAAATTAGACTGACCACAGCAAGAGATAATGAGGTTGTTGAGCAGCAGGAACGGGTCTACGAGCCAGGGTCCTCCACAGACAGAGAACCCAACAGACACCTGTGCAGACTTAGAGGTTCAGCTCCCCCCTGAGAGCGCCACAGCACCCCCTCCAGGGCTTTCTGACTCCCAGCCTTCCCCGGCATCCCACCAACCAAGCCCCTGCTTAAAATGGACCTCTCAAATCTGTCTCCTAGTGGCTCCATTTCTCTGGCTGACCCTGCCTCTAGACCTACTCACCGGATCTTGTCACTAGAATAGAGAGGATCTGCTTAAGGAGATAGAGCCCTGGCTCCTGGGTGCAGGTCCTATGCTGCGTGGGAGGGCAGAACCAGCTTTGGGAACCCTATCCCCCAGGGCCAGGTCTCTGCTACCTCTCAGTGGGCGACCTCGGACGTGTTACGAACTTCACTGAGGCCCCGTGTTCTCTTAGCTGCAACAGGCTGCTCCCAGCTCAGGGTGGAAGTGGAGGTTAAATGTGGCCGCAGGCATGCACCTGCTTGGCACTCTACCCAGAGCCACAAGTGTGAGTGTTTGCTAAAGGCTCTGTCAGTGGTCAAGGGACAGTGTAGATGGTGTGATGGGAGAGTACTCAGCAAGCAGGATCCCAGCCAGTGCCACGCGGCCAAGGACCACCATGAAGCCTGGGGGCAGAAGACACGGCTCCAGGGAGGTCTCAGGTGGACAGCAGCTCAGAGCACACGGCACTGGGTTAAGGAAAGCTCCCCCGATGCCCTGGGCTGTGTGAGACCACTTAGAAGTCTCGGCCCCCAGTGTTCTCATGTGTCTGGCTCTTCCTCTGCAGGTCTGAGCCATGGGAGTCCTCAAGCTTCCTCCGAGCCTCCCAACACCAAGTATAGGGCCAGACGCACATTGTGTGTTCAGTTAGTGTGGAACCCTACCCCAGTGGCCTGTCTTGCGGTCTGTCTGGCCCGCAGCCCTATCCCATTCCAACTCTCCAGCAGGTTTTCCATAAGCCCCTCTCCTCCTGTGCCATCCTTGACCCTTGAAGCCCTGTCCCAGGGATGGTCCCCACTGTGTTTGGGTGCCATTCCCCACACAGCTTGCTGACCATGCCTGGCACAGGGTGGGTACACAGGACCTCCTAGGGGACGGTCCGGCCCACGTGGGCCACCAGGGGAGGGACTGGGCTGATCATAAGGGGCCGCAAAGGCCTTGGGGCACCACTCCCAGGGAAGTGCGTCCGCCCTCTCTCCCTCCCCTCCCCTGTACCCCTTCCCAGTGCTCTGTCCCTGAGGACAGAGTCAAAGATGCACACTGGGGCAGAGCCACACGGTTCACTTCCCAGTGTGGCCTCCTTGCCAATCAATGGATCATTTTGTGTCTTGACAAAGTTCTCAGATAAAAACAAAAACAAGCAAGTAGGTTAACACGGACGCCATTCAAGAATCTGCCAGGAGGGGCTTCTGATGGGGCAGGTGGTCCTAAGTGGAGGAGGGTGGCCGCGCTCACTTTCTGAACCATGGTGATGGTCACACGTGTGCGCAGACGTCCACACTCAAGTACGCACGGTTCCTCGTATGTCAGTGGTATCTCGACAAAGCAGTTTGGAATGACTCAGAGAAAGCGTGAACAGCCTGGGCCGCGACAACACAACCTGTCCTGAAACCACAGGCGCACCCCCTCTGGTCCAGCCTCCCCGCATACCAGACCCTCCTCTCCTGGTGCTCAGGGCTCTGCTCTGGGGAGCTCGTTTACATGCACACGTGTTGGACAGAGCTGGGTTTCAAGGTCAGGCGGTTACAGACAGCTTCCTACTTAGAGCGGCCCAGTGGGACCCTGGTGGGCGGTGTGGCTGTGGACAAAGATGGCCTGCAGGACCGGGCTGGGAGTCATGAGTTGCAGGGTGTCGAGCCCCTCCACCCTGTCTCCAGCTGCCAAACGCCCCAGAGGGACAGCGGGACACAAAGGACCGGAGGAGATGGTCTAGCTGCGTTAACTCAGTCCGGATCCCATCCACCGGATTGGAATGTGTGTCGGTCAGCGGAAAACAAGGGGCAGGAAAGTGGGGAGAAGGCAATCATCATGCAGGCGCCCTAAGTGCGGAGGCCGAGTTCTCTCCCTGTGCCCTTGTCACCACTCACCTCAAGCATGCGCATGTCCTGCCCACCCATGTCCCCTTGGAGGGATGGCAGGCTGCGTGGACAGCCGCTGTGGGGAGGGGAGAAAGAAGGCAGAAGAGCTGGAGTGGAGTGTGGAGGGGCCTGGGGGAGATCAGGGGTTAACACTGCCCCTCTGTTTCAGAGGGATCCCTAGAAGCTGGTGGGGAGAAGGAAGCATTGTTCCAGGCGGGAAACAGGGATGTTTTTGTTCCCAGAGACTTGCAACAACGACTAAGCTGTTTTCTTGCTTTGCTCTGTGTCCAGTGGAAGGAGAGGCCGAGGGGGACAGCTCTAAGGACAGCAAGCAGCTTCTCAAGGAAACACCTGCGGCACGAGTGGGGGAGGAGGACAGAGGCTCCTTGAAGCCAGCGGGCTGAGACTTGGGGCTCTGAGAGCCATCAGAAGGGCTGCACCCCTCCTTACATGGGCGCGGACAGCACAACCTCTCCTCCCTCCCCCCCACCACCTCCCTATTCCCTCCTCCACCCTCTCCCAATCCCCTCCCTCTCTCCTTCTCCATCCCCTCCCCCAGCTCCCTCCCTATCCCCTCCCCCACACTCCCCCATCTCCCTCCCCCGTCCCTTCCCCCACCCTCCTCTCCTCCAGACCAAGCTTTCGGCAGAGCAGTTCCAAATTTGAGGAGCTGGAGCTGGGAAGAATTGTTAAAGAAAGGACAAAGGAAGAAGACTCCTATGGATGATCTAGAAGGTTCCTTTCTATTCCAAGAGCCCTTGTTCTACCCACAACAAGCTGCAGTTCTCAGTGCTGACAAGGACAGGTGTCATCCATGCCTAGCAAGACACACAGCCTGGAGCAGGCCACGACTCGAGGAGCACCTGTCCCCCAAACCTGTTCTCCATTAGTGAGAAGTTGGGCATCTGAGCCCCAACCACACGTCGGAGGACAGCACTTGTTCTGATTCCATCGTCAACCACGTCCCCCGTCCTCTGAGGACCACTAGGAGAAGCCCAGGGAGAGTGTCGTGAAGTACACTGGAGCACCCCGTGGGATGTGGGAATTCGGGTGCCCGGGGCTGCAGGGCTGCGGCTTCCCACTCCCCGGGACGGGGGGGGGGGGGGCGGTGCGGCACTAGGAGCAGCACCAGCCGCTGACACAGAGCACGTTCGGGTCTTCCAGTTCACTGACGTTCCTCCCACGAGGATTCCAACCTCGAGCAACCCCGTGGGGCTGACCACCCACGCCTTCCCTCTCCTCCCATCTTAACTAAGTCCTGAGCCTGGGGGGGACCTCCCTCTGGCCCCTTCCTAGCTGCATGCAGAAGGACCTGTCGTCCTCAGCTCTTATCAGGGACAGGGTGTCCCTGCTCCAGCTCAACCCCATCTCTGAAACTTTCTTCCCCAGACCTCAGCCTCCTGGTTCAGCTTTATCTCAAAGCACCAGCAGGCCGATCCTCCTGACCCCATCAGACCCCCACCCAAATGGGCAGACACTCACACAGAGAGGATGGCTGGGGCTCCAGCTCTGTTCCCCGGAACCCTCCCAGGGAAGGCTGAACCCACCCCAAGATGCTCACATGTTCTAATTCCCCACTGCCAGGTCTGCCTCTCCACCTTCTACAACCGGTTCTCATCACACCTTTGTGATAAAATACAAAGCCTCCATTTCTCTGCTCCCAGTTCCTGACCTGGAGCCAGGACCCCCTTGCAATTTCCTGGGGGGCAGGAGCACATGTGATCGAATGAGGCGAAGAGGCATAGCTTCAGGTCAGGGCGGCTGGAGCCGGCATCAGAGGCGGGGCCCCTCCAGTCGCACCCCACATCCTCCGAGGAGCAGAGGGGGCTGGAGATGGTTTTCATGCTCCATCACGTCCACGTGAGGAATCCCCACGAAATTCCCAGCAGTGGGAACTCAGGGAGCCCCCGGGTGGGTAAACATGCGGAGTGTGGAGGGGGTGATGCCCCCCAGCCCCGCAAGGGTCCTCCCAGACCTCGCCCTCTGTGCGTCTCCATCTGGCTGCTCATCTGCGTCCTTTACCCTATGCTGGGTTCTGGAATAAGCCGGCACGTGTCCGTGTTTCCCTGAGCTCTGTGAGCCACTGGAGCGAGTTCCTGAGCCCAAGGACAGGGCCGTGGGAGCCCGGGTGGAGAGCCACGCGGCCATGAGTACCTGCGGCTGGTGTGGGGGCGGGGGCGGCCTGCAGGACGGAGCCCCCTGCCTGGGGACCATGACACTACCTGCGACACACAGTAGGACGCCCAGGGCTGCCTGGAGAACCTGCCGGTGCAGAAATTCCCACGCGTGCCATGTCAGCAGTGCTGGGAGTGGCCCTTAACCTCACTCGGGGGACACATCTCGCTAAGGACACCAAGGAGTCTGGCCGCTCGCACCACCAAGGGCAGCGGGCGGGGCTGGTCTCCCTCTCGCTGGTCGAAACCACTGCTCCCTCGGCCGTGGCCGCGTGCCTTCCTGCTGAAAGCCTTCTGGCATCTGCCCTCCTCTGCCCGGGCCTCTCCTGCCCTGTGTGGAGCTTCCCTGAGTGCCAGCCCCCTTGTTCTCCAGCATCTTCCTTCTTCCAGGAAGGGGTCCGCCCCATTCTCCGCCACCTGCAGGGCTTCTGGGTGGCTTCTGGCGGAACGGAGGCTGGGCTCTGCCCTGTAGAAAGCTGAGGTCACCGGAGGAACAGAGGCCAAAGCAGGAGGGAGGCAGCCTGGGCTGTTACCCTGTCCCTGGTTGTCATCTATAGGCTTCGGAGACCAAGGGAAACACAGCTGTGGTGGCCCATCACACGACATTTTAAGCACTACAGTTACTCAAAAGCTTGTTCGTGAAAGAGGTGGTTCTCTCTCTAGGATGTGGGTCATTTCGGAGCAGAACGACCAGCCATTGATTCGATGAAGCCAAACCATCCCAAGGGACATTGCATTTGAGTTGCCCAAACAAACGGTCTCCTCTGGGCCCTGGCTCCCCCTCGGTGCACCTGCTCCCGGGAAGTCCCGCTCCCAGGCCAGCCGTCTATCCTGCTGAGCAGGGAGCCTGATGTGCGGCTCCATCCTGGGACCCCAGGATCATGAGCTGCGCGGAAGGCAGATGCTTAACCGACTGAGCCCCCCAGGCACACTCCCCCCCAAAATTATTTCCGGCTGTGTTGTTTAACAAGCAGACCACCAGGTAAACAAAGAGCCCCACCCTATCTAGCTCTAAGAAGCTGGCCCTTGCTGGGTTAGAACCAGCCAGGACTTGAAGCCGCGGTAGAAGGGCTATGACTCAGTGCATGTTCACAATCTTGTTGTTTTAATTCCTTTTCTTATTCCCTTCCCAGATGAGACTTAGGTAAGGTGGCTACGTTGTGGAAGATAATGCCGACCACGTCATCGAGGGGGGAAACTGCTACCTTTTCCTAAAATCCCCTAAATATTCCCTCATCTGAAAACAGACACAATTAATTGAAGTAATAGGCCAATGGAATAGTATTCAAAAGCAGCAACATGCTGTGGTAATAAAATGTGCCCTGGCTGAAAGGAAAAGGACGTCTGTGTTCAGCTTAGTCGTGCTTCGGCTGGTCGGACGAGCCCACGAAGGACTGAGCTTCCCCGGTCTGTGAGCTGGCTGAGCTACCCCCGGCTCCCGCCCAGTCCATGGTGAGGGACCAATCTAAGAGTTAATGCAGGGAAGTGTTGCTGCTTGGGTTGTCATCATTCCACAGGCGGCTCCCCAGAGGTGACTCAGCCTAACCCACAACCCAGTGCCCCGTCCCACCTTGTCGTAGCATGTCGTGAGAATTGGGGTGTATTCCACAAACAGTTCGCACAACACAGGTGTGGATCGGACGATCCAGTCACTGCCTGCTTCCCTACCACCCAGTTTAAGAAATAGGACGTGATTAGATCATATCAACGTCCCCATTTGTGTCTCCTTCTTCCATCCCGAGGGGTAACAGGAATATCCCAAATTTCGTGTTTGTCATTCCTTTGCTTTAATTACCAACCTACTGTCAGTATCTTTCTCTCGAATGTGTTTTCTTCCATTTCCATGTTCTTGATCCTGGATATAAGTAGTGTCACACTATATTTTTCTGAGACCTTTCTTACTTGAGACATGAAGTTCACTCATCGTCAGCGCCCTGAAAGGATGAACCGATGAATGCACCAGAGACGGGTGCTCCGACCGCTCGCGATGCTGCTGCTAGGAGCCACACGTCATGGACCTCCATAGCCGTGTCTGCCGGGGCACCCCTTCTGGCCTCCTAGGATGGACACCCAGGACTGGAAATGCTGGGTCAAAAAGTGCACACACCTTCCGTGTCACTAGCTGACACCAGCAACTTTGCAAATAGTTGGACCAACTTGAACCTCGACCCGCGGGGCTTACCTGCCTGACACGCGTGGCAACACCCTTTGTCAGATAAGGAAGTTCGCACTCATTCCCACGTGCTGGGAGGTTTTCTCATTAAGGGGGTTTGGCTTTTATGAAATGTCTTTCCTGCAGCTGTTGAATGAACTACAGATTCCCAGCGCGGACTCAAAGGTCATAGATTCTCGGACTTTGAAGGACTTTGGCTGGCTGCCATATGGGCTTCTTTCAACGACTGCTGATTCAGTTGCCTGATTTTTTGAAGGATTTTTTTCCTAAGTTCACAAGCGAGATTGTCATTTCCTTTCTCAGACTGTCCTTATCAAGTCTAAGCTAATCTCATCAACATGTGCAGGTTCTCTACTCCTGGGAGAGTTTGTCTAAAACCCGAGCGTGCTTGGCTGGCTTAGTTCAGGAAGCAGCCCTCAGACTCTGGGTTGGGGCTCCGGTCCTGATGTCAGGCTCCTGCTCAGCGGGGAGTCTGCTTCTCTTCTCCCTCTGCCTCCGCCCCGCTATGCGTGTGCTCTCTCTCTCTCAAATAAATAAGTAAATATTTTAAGTAAAATAAAATTCGAATTCTCTCTTCCTTGAATATTTGGTCGAATGAGCCCACAAAACCAAGTGCAGCTTCTGTCATCTTGCTGGGAAATTTTTACTTAATTTTTATGATGGTTTTTTGAACTCTCAGGTCAGTATTGGTAAGTTAGATGTTTCTGGGAATTTATCCAGGGATTCTAAGATTTCACCTTTATTACCATGGAGCTACTTCCGATATGGCGCTCTTACTGTCAGACTCTCTGCCCCTGGATGAAAGCGCCACAAACTCAGTCCAGAAACAACACCCGTTTATCCTCTGACACGTCCGTAGGTCAGAGTGCGGCACAGCTCTCACAACGACAAAAGAAGACACGGGCAGGGCTGTGTTCCTTTCCAGAGGCTTCGGGGCAGATCTGCTCTGGGCATTGTGCAGAGTTAGACGGCATCGCCTTTCCTTGACTTCACGCCCCCTCTCCCGTCCTTCAAGCCACCAGCTGTGAGCGGGGTGGTCCTCACAGCACCTAACTCCGAACACTGCTCCCTCAGCCCGTACTAAGGACACTTGGGAACAGATGGGCTCTCCGAACAATCAAGGATGTCTCCATCTCCCGGCCCTTTTCCCATGTGAGGTCGCCATCACTGGTTCTGGGGACCGGGGGGATGGGCACACTTTGGGAGAACACTATTCTGCTACCACAGTCTCAAAGATGACTCATGTATTATGCCTCCTCTCTCCCTCCCTCCCTCTCCCACCTCCCACTGCCCTCTATTTTCTATTTTCCTTCGATCAATTTTGCCAGGGACTTTCATGCTCTCAATCTGTGCCAAATCTCTTTCATGTTCTATCTCTATAGTAACATTGTTTTCCACTTTATTAATTTCCACCTATCGTTTTTATTTTCTCCCTTCTATTTACTTTTGGGTTGTTCTGTTATTCTATTTCTAATTTGCTAATGTTATGGAGCCAATAATCTTGACCCCTTTTTTATCTAATTATAGCATAGGAAGCTATAAACATCCCTGGAGTTATTGCTTTAGCTGCCTTTCACACTTCTTTTTTTGTTTGTTTAATTAGCTTTCACTTGTAAGTATAATCCAATTTCAAAGAATGATTTATTCTAGAGTGTGAGTTTTAATAAGTATATTTTTTAAGATTTCTATAAATGTTTTTTAAATTACGTTTGTTGATTTCTGAGTTAATTGATCCACACTCAGAGAATATATTGATACAAAACCTTTCCTTGATGTTTGCTTTATGGTACATTATATCAACAGTTGTTTCAAATACTTTTAAAGCACTGCATTCTCAAAAGAAAAAAAGAAATAAACAATCCCATTTACAATTGCATCAAAAAGAATAAAATAACTAGGAAGAGATTTAATCAAGAAGATGAAAGATCTGTACATTGAAAACTGACATTGTTGCAAGAAGTTTAAAAAGACACACATAAATGCAAAGATATTCTGTGCTCAAGGATTGTAAGAATCAATACTGTTCAAATGTCCATACTACCCACAGCAGTATACAGATGCTAGGCAAACCCTATCAAAATTGTAATGGCATTCTTTTTTTTTTTTTTTAACATTTTATTTATTTATTTGACAGAGAGAGAGAGACAGAGAAAGAGGGAACACAAGCAGGGAGAGTGGGAGAGGGAGAAGCAGGCTTCCCCCTGAGCAGGGAGTCCAATGCAGGGCTTGATCCCAGGACCCAGGAATCATGACCTGAGCCAAAGGCAAACGCCTAACAACTGAGCCAGTCCAGGGCCCCTGGCATTCTTTATAGAAATTGAACAATCATAAAATTTATATGGAACCACAAAAGGCCCCAAATAGCCAAAGAAAGATTGAGAAAGAAGAACAAAGATGAAAGCGTGCACCCTGATGTGAAACCACTGCACAGATCTACACTACTCCAAAAAGAATGGCACTGGCATGAAAACAGACACATTGACCAATGGAACAGAACAGGGAGCCTAGAAATACACCCATACGTATATGATCAATTAACTGGAGGAAAAGGCCAGTCTATGAAATGGGGACAGTTGGCATCTTCCTCAACAGTGCTGGGAAAACAGGACAGCCACATGCAGAAGAATGAAACCAGACCCTCTCTTACACCGTATGTGGAATCGACTCAAAGTGGATTAATGACCTGAAACCAAAAAACTCTCAGAAGAAAGCATATTGGGAAAGTTCCTGGACACTGTCTTTTCAATGATTTTTTGGACTGGACACCAAGAGAAAAGCAAAAATAAACAAGTGATACTGTATCCAATGAACCAAGTTCTGTACAGTCGAGGAATTAGTGAATGGAACGAAAATGCAGCTTTCCAAATGGGAGCAAACATTTCCAAAGCACAGACCTGCGAGTGGCTAATCTGTGAAATATATAAGGACCCAGACAACTCAAAAGCAAAAACCACAACAAAAACTCCCAATCTGATTGAAAAATGGGCCCAGGATCCAAACAGACATTTTCCCCAAAGAAAACATACAGGTGGCCAACAGGTGCATGAAAGGGTTCTCAGCGTCCCCCATCACTGGGGAACTGCAAGCACCAGCCACAGGGAGGTCTCACCTTCCATGTCTTAGCTCGGCTATTACCAAGAACACAAGAGGTCACAAGTGTCGGTGAAGATGTGGAGAAGTGGGGGCCCCAGGGCACTGCTGGTCACCATGTAAATTGCTGCAGCCACTGTGGGAAACAGTTCCTTAAAAAATTAAAAACTGGGGGTGCCTGGGTGGCTCAGGGGGTTAAGCCACTGCCTTCGGCTCAGGTCATGATCCCAGGGTCCTGGGATCAAGTCCGCATTGGGCACCTCGCTCAGCGGGGAACCTGGTTCTCTCTCTGCCTCTGCCTGTCTCTCTGCCTGCTTGTGTGTGCGCACTCTCTCTGACAAATAAACAAAATCTTTAAGGAAAAATTAAAAATTGGACTATCATGTGATCCAGCAATTCTGCTTCTGTGAATACATCTGAATGGAACGAGAACACTAACTCGTAAAGTGGACCCTCCCCATGTTTTCTGCAGCATTATTCACGGTCATCAAGATACAGAAACAGCCTAAGTGACCATCGATGGACAGATGGAGAAAGAAAACGGGGCCTAGACCCATAATGATACGTTAAAGAAAAATCTTGCCATTTGCAACCACACAGGTGGACCTCGAGGGCCTTAAGCTAAATGAAATCGGTCAAAGACAAACACTTATACGTGGCATCTAAAAACCCCTGCGTAGGTACAGAGAACAGGTTAGTGGTCAGCAGAAGCCGGAGGGTGGAGGGAAGAACCACCCAGGTGGTCCCTCAGGGTCCCCAGTGCCAACGCTCGCCTGGGTCTGGGGTACCGGAGGGAGGTGGGCCAGGGTGCCCAGTCGGGAAGGGAGGTGGGCTCTGGGATCCAAGTGGGAGGTGGGCGGGGCTCTGGGGTCTGTGGGGTTGCGCCCGGGGTCCAGGTCCAGGCTGGATGTGGGCCTGGGTCTGAGGTCAGGTCTGGAGTTGGGCGGGCGTCTCCAGTCTGCCGGTCCACGCCCACTGCCCGCCTTCCGGTGCCCCCTCCCCCCGTCTCCAGCCCCCAGAAGGGTCCCGCGACCGAAGCTCCACCTCCTTGGATCCCCTCCAGGGCTCATCCCGGCGGTGGCATTTCCGGGTTCAACCTCCCTAGGCCCGCCCACAGCATCAGCAGTGCCCAATCCGGATCCAAGGTCTCTCTGGAGGCATGCCAATCAGCCGCGCACCGGCTGCGGATTGGTTGCTGCACACGGTGGGCGTGGCCTGTGGGCACCGGGCTCTCCCAGCCTGCGCAGAGGACAGCAGTGAAAGCCTATGACACAGATGCCCCTCTTCGGAGAGGGTCATGGGGAGGGAACCATACGGAGGGGAGTCTGCGGGAGGGCGTCAAGGGGAAAGGGGGGAGGGGGTTGGACTGTAGGGGATCATGGGGGAGGGGCTCAGCAGCAGGGGGCACAGGGAGAGGAGGCACAGCAGGAGGGCACAGCCCAGAGGTGGCTTGGTGACCGCCCATGGTGTCACCTAGGGTTCCGGGGCCCCACATCAGGGGCCCCACATCAGGTGCCCTGGTGCTGCAGGGGTGGAGCAGTGCAGGGGCCTGCTTAGTGCCCACCCTGCACCGGGTGTCCTAAGGGACTCCAGAACTCGGGTGTGAAGGCCAAGGGGAAGAAGAGAGGCTGCCCACGGCCATGGCGAAGACCCCCGCCCTCCCCGGACCTCTTCCCCACGGTCCACGTCCCCCGGTGGGGATTCTTCCCTGTGTGCCCCATCCAACCCCACGGCACCTTCTCTGGGACCTTGACTACTTGTTTGCTCCTTTCTCGAATTTACTTCTTGGAAAATATATTTTCCCAGAGCCCAGAGACTGTCCATGTCAGGCACTGTTCAGGGTGCTGCGGACAGGTCGTGAACAGTCAGATGATGGGAGACGGCGGGGGGAATGAGGGGGACACACAGCAGGTCATGGGACACGAGCGTGGGGAGGCAGGTGGTCAGGAAGTTTCCGCAGGAATGTCCTGAGGCCAGGCTAGCAGCAAACGGAGCAAGGCTTGGGGATAACGGGGCAGGGAGCACTCAGCAGCTGGGAGGCACGTGTGCCCTGAGGCTCCTGGAGGACAGTGTCTGCAGCAGGACTGGGGAGGGCAGATGCACGGATGCCGTCAGGCAGGAAACAGGCCTCCGTGTTGGGGCACGGGCCCAAAGGGGGTTAAGCGATGGAAGGTCACCAGCCTGCGGGAGCAGAGGAGCGAGCCTCTCTGACCTCCATCTTAGAGAAGTCCCTTGAGGAAGCGGGGAGACCGGGTGAGTCCGTGCCACCTAGAGAGACCTTGGTGGCCAGCGTCAGGACAGTGGCTTCCCAGGTGGTAGGAAGCAGCCCTCGGATTTCGGATGTATTTGACAACAAAGCAGAAGATGTTTTCATGTTGGGCTCTGAAGAAGAGAAGTGTGGCCTGTGTCCACGGTGTTCTGGAAACCAGGGGATGGAGTTACACGGAGGAGACAGAAAGCCCTGAGAGGATCACCTCTGGGGGTGGCATGCAGCACCCGCCCCATGAAGGTTGAGGGACCTGCTGGACCTAGAAATGTAGACGCCCATTCAACAGTGGACCAGGACTTAGAGTCCAAGGGACCATGAGTCCGATAACCACTCACTTGTCCACACCCACAGACTGTCCTGCAATGAGAGTGAGCCCAGATGAGATTCATGCTGGACTCCGGGTGATGATGGGTCACTGTGGGCTCAGTGTTGCAGCAGAGGTATGATCGGTGGGGACGTGGACGATGGCGGCCGAGTGTGGGGGAGAGGCAGGCGGTGTATGTGACGTCTCTGCACCTTCCCCTCAGTTCTGCCTTGAACCTGAAACCATTCTAGGAAGTTATGTAAAACATGTTAGTGCAAGAGGAGGGACTACTCGCTGGACTAATGTCCTCAATGAGGCTGTGTCTTGACCCTGTCCTTCCCTTCCGCCTTAGCCCCCCCCCCCACCAGCATCCAAGCCCACTCTGGACTTGGCGGCTTCACAACAAAATCTTCCCAGAAACCTCAGAGTTTCCTCCTGCCCAAAGTCCTTACTCTTGATCAGACCAGAACTTGAAAGAACTGACGGCAAAGTCAGCCTCTACCTTGTCATCTGCAGCGTGTCTCCCACCCCGACCTCCGTGTACCTGCTCTTAAGTCACAGGACCTCACGTCCCCAGGTCCAGGGCAGGCTGACCAGTGTGCACCTGCCACCCGCTGTCTGCCCAGAAGGGCCACCTGCCCAGGTGCAGAGCCTGGCGAGCGATCCCTGTGCCTCCTGTCCACCCCCCCGCCCCGCCCCTTGTAGCCTGCTCAGAAAAACCAGAGTTCTCCCTGCTGCATTCCTGGCCCCCGCTGCCTTCCTCGTCTCTCACTAGAATTCCTCCAGGATTTTTTAAAAAGATTTTATTTATTTATTTGACACAGAAAGAGCAGGAGCAGGGCAGAGGGAGAGGGAGCAGACTCCCTGCTGAGCAGGGAGCCCCAACACCCAGGAGCCCGACGTGGGGCTCCATCCCAGGACCCCAGGGTCATGACCTGAGCCACAGGCAGACTTGTCGCCGACTGAGCCCCCCAGACGCCCCTCCTCCAGGCATGTTACTGAGCTCCCCACGTCCGCTCGTGCTTCCTCACTCCCACCCCTTCCAGACTTCTCCTCGTTGTGGCCAAAATGTCTTTTAGAAATCTCAGTGCCATTCAGAATCAGTGAAGTTAATCTGTCACTTTCAAGCTAAAGTGCAAAGTTGCAGGGACATATCAGTAGATGCGGAAGAGACGTTCGACGAAACCCAACACGTGCTCATGACAAAAACTGTCATCAGACTAGGAACAGAGGGGACTTCAGCTTGATAAAGGGGACCTACAAAAACCCTCTAGCTACCATCATGTTGACCCGGCATGTCATGCTGTCCCTCCCACCACTCTTTCCCACGTGGCCGCGCGAGTCCTGGCTCAAGTAACAAGGAAATTAAAGGTGTACAGATTGGGAAGGGAGACATGAAACGGTCCACAAATGTCATGATTGTCCCTGTTGGAAACCTGCCTCCCAGCTCAGAACCCCACATCAGATTTTACTGAACACGAGGTACAACTCGGAGTCCTCCCGACGTCATGTAACCCCGGACTGTTCTGCAGACACTTTCGTGCTGTCCCTTGCTCACTTTGTTCTTAGTCGGACCCTCCCGAGCATGGAGGGTGGGCGTCCCACCTGCCCTTCCTCCCCCCCTCCCCCTCTCCCCACCTGCATCCTCGTGCCGGCTCTCCCTTGTCCTACATCCCCTTCCCCACACCGCTCCTGTCTTGTCCGAATCCCAGCGCTTCTCCAGGGCTCTGGCAGAAGGTGCCCGCAGGGTTCCCTGTGGTTCCTTGTACGACCCCCTTGCACTCACCTGCTGCCCCCAAAAACAGTCTGGCTGGCCTTTCTAGAAGGTACAGGAGCTGCTCAGCCAGAAAACCTGCAGCGGGGAGTGGGGAAACATCCGTCAGTCTGGGGGGAGGAAGTCTGATGAGATGTCCAGCCCTCCAAACCTCGGCCAAGCCATTCTGAGGTGCAGTCTACGCGGGTCCTTCAGGGACCCGAGCCAGACCGAGCACCCTTTGTTTACAGGGCGACCAGCGTGGTAGGGCATCTGATCAACTCTCCCTCCCTCCCTGTCCGAGTCCTCTGGCTTCCTGGACTGACCTCCTGATGAAACCACCTGCCCCCAGCTCCATGGCGCACGGAGTATTTTCACCAGCGACTCCCTCTGCAGACGGAAAGCTCCCTGGTCCGGGGGCTGTTTCTCTGTTTGGCTCATGTGTTGAGAGACGTGACAGACACTCAGCACACTTTTGTTGTTTTTTATTTTGGCTGTGGTGTGAGTGAACCAGTGGACCTCAAAAAGATGGACAGGTGAGGACAGATATGGAGAGGAGGGAAGTGAGCTTTTAAATTAAAAAATGGACTAGAATCTGGATTTCTGGTTGAAGTCTGGCACACCCGATCCCCCGGTGTCTGACCACAGAGACAAATCGGAAGGTGCTAGAAACACCACAGAGAATGCAATCGTGGACAGGTTTCTGTGCTTCACCTTGTACCCACTCCCCTCAGCATTTAGAACTTTGTTGTCAAATAAAATGCAGTTGATGAGCGAGAGTGGTCAGTTCTGTGAAGAACTCTCAGGGAGACTTTTGTCCAAAGACCTTGGAATTACTGAGGGCACCTAGATGGCTCAGGGGGTTAAGCAGCTGCCTTAGGCTGAGGTCATGATCCAGGGTCCTGGGTTCCAGCCCCGCATTTGCCTCTCTGCTCAGCAGGGAGTCTGCCTCTCCCTCTGCCTCTGTAGTCCCCCTGTCCATGTGTGCTCTCGCTCTCTCTCATCTAAATTAAATAAATAAAATATTAAAAAACAATTAAGGGCTTATAATTTCTGAAAAAGTCCATCTTGTCCATTCCAAATACTTTTGATCACCGGATTCCTATTCTAATCCCTCTCACTTCGCTGTAAACAAACCTTCGTCCTGCGGCCTCACTTTTGCCAGCAGCTTCCTGGGCATTTATCCCCCTTGGTCTCCCCAGAACCCAGGTGAAGACTTGGGAGAGTCTGGTGTTGCGGGGAATTACAGGGGGGCTCCCCGCCCTGCCCCGGGCCGGGATCGCGAGGGGACAGCGGAATGAGAGCACCCGGAGTCCGGTTCCGGTGGAGCAGGCGTCACTCTGGCGGTTAACTTTGCTTCCCGGGCAGTCGGTCCTGGAAGGGCGTTCCCACGGATCTGAGGACGGTCCATCCCAGTCTGGTCCGGTGGGCTCGGTTGTCCAGATCGTTCAGGTGGTCGACGCAACCTGACTCAATTCCTTGGCCGGTGTCCTCTATGTTGCTGAGAGCAAAGGCACGGAGGCGGCCAGACCCCACAGATGGCGCTCGCTGCCTCTCCCTGCAGGTTTGCTGTTGAAAGGACGGCCGTTCCCTCACCGCCATAGTGCACCCTTCCCTGCGCACACCATGCCTGTCCTCTACGGAAAGTGCACCCCTGGAAGGAGGAGGAGGCTGGGCAGCAGGATGGACAGAAGCGGGACACCTTTGCGGTGACATTCCCTCGCCAGCACCTGGCACAGGCACGGTCTCCTGGGTCCTCTCTGGATAGGGACCATCTGGCTCCCGAGCCGACTTTTGCAGGTGCGTGGGTCCCTCGCAGCAATGCAGTCACTACTTAGGATCCTGAGCCCGTGGTGCTGCTTCCCAGGCCTCGAGGGGCGTGTGGAATCCCTGTGCTAACTTCCAAGCACTCTTAGCACCTGCTGGAGGAAGCGTGGCGGGGGGGCGGTGCCCTGGTGGCTCCAAGGGCCCTCAGGGTGTGCTCCAAATGCCTCCTGTCCCTCCCTATCCCTGCGCACCCAGCTGTGCCCCGCGGGACAGGTGGAACCTGCAGTGCAACAGGTGCACTCGCTGCTGCAGCGGGCGCCTTCCCACCTGCAGCCCCCTGTGCTCCACCCCGGCCCCGCGCCGGGCGCGCACGCTCGGGCGGAAATATTACTAGCGCACAGACCGGCTGACCTGGGCAGCGCGGTGTCTTGCAGCATCGGCTAAACCCAGAGCCAGAGGATTTCTGCACTGAGGTAGATGACAACCGCTAGGGCGGTGGAGGCGTGGGGGGCGGGCGAGGATCCCAGGGCAGCCTGGGCAGGGGTCCCAGGCAGGGCAAGGGGTCTAGCCCCCTGCGTGGCTGCGCCTGTCTCTGACCCTGGCTGGGGGTCTCCGACCTACATCAATCCCGGGTGCGGGCGCAGACAGGGCTGGTGCGGCGGAGGCGGGACGGGCTGGTGCTGGGACGGCGAGCTGGAGTAGCTGGCAGAGACGAAGGAGGGGGCAGTGGAGGTGGAAGGAGCCACTCTCGGCTCCTCTGGGGCGGGCCCCTGCGAGGAGCCCAGCCTGGGGTGGGTTTACGTGTGCGGTGGACTCGGATTGGGGTGGATCGCAGGGTCCAGGAGCCCAAGCTGCGCGCGCAACTGGTGTGGGAGGGCGGAGGCGCCACTTCTTCTGGGTCGGTCGCCGCGGCTGCAGCGCGGGGAGGGGGTGGCCGCCGCCCGCTCTTCAAGTGGGAGCGCGAGCACCCGGCTTTTTTCGGGGTGGTTGCTAAGCGCGGAGCTCCCGGCGCAGGGTTTTGTAACCAAGCCTCCCCCAGCAGCGGCTGTTCCTGTTCTCGGCTTGCTCGCTAACGATCGCAGAGAAATAATGAGGATGTAATTATTGCAGCCTGCGCTGCCAGGGGTGGGGGCGGCAGGCACGGGCTCTGCGTGCGCTAGCAGGTGAGGCCGGCGGAGGACGGTGCCCCAGCCCACCTGGCCGCCCTCCTTGCGCGCACTGCGCCCAGAGCCTTGGAGCCAGCTGGACAGGGAACCTGGGGGTGCCGGTTAAGGGAAAGAGTTAGGAGAGGTCAGGAGGGGGCGAGGAGGCGAGGAAGGGAGGAGGCGGAGAGTCTCAGAGGTCAAGAGGGTCTGCAGGTGGAGAGGGGAGGAGGGCCCACGTGCCAAGGGGAGAGGGCGCAGGTGGAGAAGGGATAGGGCCCAAGGGGCGGCAGGAGAGGTCTGCAGATGGAGAGGGCAGAGGTTCTGGGAGGGGAGAGGGCGCAGGTGGAGAAGGGAGAGATCTGCAGGTGGAGAGGGCGCAGGTGGACAGAGGAGAGAGCATGCCCAGGGGCTGGAGACTGGCGTGGGAAACTCGAGCAGCCTCTCTTCCTGTGACTCTTGCACACTTGTCAGCTGCTGTGATTCCAGCCGCCTCTGTTCTTTTCTGCCAAACCAATGGCGATTAGGGCTGGGTCTCGGAATTGGAAATCGGAGACTTCTCAGTGCCGTGGTCTTGTATTGATGACAAATGAAGGATGGGTGGCGAGTTCTCCCTCGGTGGTGGTAATGCTGCCGGACTGGGCTGGCGTAGTTTTGGAGCGGCTTGGTCTGTCCCCTTGGATACAGGAGAGCTCAGGGCAGGACTTCAGACAAGGACTCTCCCTGGGGTCCTGGGCGCTTGCTTGCTGGCTGTGTGTCCTTGGGGAGCACTGCGTGCGATGGGAACTGGCTGACCTGGTACTTATTTCAGATGGTGACTTAGTTCCGTTGGGGACTAGAACATCCCCAGGCTCTCAGCACAGCCTCTGGGAGGCTGTGTAGCACGTCCAGGGCCTCTCCCCCACCCTGTCCCCCACAACTTGCAAGAAGCAACCCTGACTTCCGAGGTTCACGTGCGTTACACCACCATTCTCGTTTTTCTTCCTTCGCATTCTCTGGGTGGGTCCTAGGTAACCAAAACATGACGAACTGATGAGAAAAACTGATATTTTGGCAGGTCAGGTTGTCATTCTGGTGTTCAAAAAAACTCATTAATCAGGATTTTCCAGTAGCCAAATTGCCTTGTGCAGGCACTGGGTGACTCACAGACTTGGCTCCAACACTCATTGTGGCACGTGTGTACCGTTTCCTTTTAGATGATAAGACTTTTTCACGGCTTGGAAGAGAACAAATTGGAATATTTGATGCCCCACATCTGGCAACACGACAGCAGACTGGGGGCATATTGTCTGCTCAGGCACATCTGGGCAGAGTGGGGACCTAATGAACGAAAATGGGGAGAAAGTCCTGCCCTAAAGCTTGCTGCCCTTTTCAAGGTCAATGCAATGTCCTCTTGTGGGCGAGGAGGTCCCGAAAGGCGGGATTAACCCCTTCATGAACTCTCCCCGGAAATCTCTGTTCCGGGTGAAGAAGTCAGTAAGCCTTGGGTGACTTACTCTAGTGACCGGTCCTGTCCCAAATGCAGGATAATTGTAGGTTACAGGGCGAGCTCCATGAGCGACAGGAATGCCACCTCAAATCATCCAAAGTGCTGAAGTGCCCAAAATGAGAGTTTTCTCCCCGTGGAGATGTTTTCTCAGATAAGTGAGCTAAGCCAACTTTTTACTCTGTTAATTCCCTTTCCATCCAAGAAACTTCACGTTTACAGTAGAGTTGTCCAAAGTGGTCCTGCCCAAGGCAGAAATGAACTTCTTTTTTTATTTAATTATTTTAATTAACATATAATGTATTATTTGCCCCAGGAGCTCAGGTCTGTGAATCATCAGGCTTACACATTTCATAGCACTCACCATAGCACATACTCTCCCCAGTGTCCATCACCCAGCCACCCTTTCCCTACCCCCTCCACTCCCCAGCAACCCTCAGTTTGTTTCCCGAGATTAAGAGTCTCTCATGGTTTGTCTCCCTCCTGATCCCTTCTTGTTTCATTTTATCCTTCCCTACCCACCAAGTTCCCTGCCCTGCCTCTCACATTCCTCATATCAGAGAGATCATATGATAATTGTCTTTCTCTGATTGACTTATTTCACTCAGCATAATACCCTCTAATTCCATCCACGTCATTGCAAAAGGCAAGATTTCATTTCTGTTGATGGCTGCATAGTATTCCATTGTATATATATACTACCTCTTCTTTATCCATTCATCTGTTGATGGACTTTTGGTTCTCTCCACAGTTTGGCTATTGTGGACATTGCTGCTATAAACAGTCGGGTGCACGTGCCCCTTCAGATCACTACATATGTATCTTTAGGGTAAATACCTAGTAGTGCGATTGCTGGGTTGTAGGGTACCTCTATTTTCAAGTTTTTGAGGAAACTCCATGCTGTTTTCCAGAGTGGCTGCACCAGCTTGCTTTCCCACCAATAGTGTAGGATTTCTCCGCATCCTCGCCAACAACTATCATTTCCTGACTTCTTAATTTTAGCCATTCTGACTGGTGTGAGGTGGTATCTCATTGTGGTTTTGATTTGTATTTCCCTGATCATGAGCGATGTGGAGCACTTTTTCATGTGTCCGTTGGCCATCTGGATGTCTTCTTCACAGAAATGTCTGTTCATGTCTTCTGCCCATTTCTTGATTGGATTCTTTGTTCTTTGGGTGTTGAGTTTGATAAGTTCTTTCTAGATTTTGGATACTAGCCCTTTATCTGATGTGTCGCTTGCAAATATCTCCTCCCATTCTGTCAGTTGTCTTTTGGTTTTGTTGACTGTTTTCTTTGCTGTGCAAAAACTTTCAATCTTGATGAAGTCCCAATAGTTCATTTTTGCCCTTGCTTTCCTTGCCTTTGGTGATGTCTTTAGGAAGAAGCCACTGTGGCTGAGGTTGAAGAGGTTGCTGCCTGTGTTCTCCCCAAGGATTTTGATGGATTCCTTTCTCACATTGAGGTCTTTCATCGATTTTAAGTTTATTTTTTATGTGTGGTGTAAGGAAATGGTCCAGTTTCATTCTTCTGCTTGTGGCTGTCCAATTTTCCCAACACCATTTGTTGAAGAGGCTGTCTTTTTTCCATTGGACATTCTTTCCTGCTTTTTCAAAGATTAGTTTGACCATAAAGTTGAGGGTCCATTTCTGGGCTCTCTATTCTGTTCCATTGATCTATCTGTCTGCTTTTGTGCCAGTACCATACTATCTTGATGATTACAGCTTTGTAATAGAGCTTGAAGTCTGGAATTGTGATGCCACCAACTTTGGTTTTCTTTTCAACATTCCTCTGGCTATTCAGGGTCTTTTCTGGTTCCATATAAATCTTAGGATTATTTGTCCCATTTCTTTGAAAAAAGTTGATGGTCTTTTACAGGGATTGCATCAAACGTGTAGAATGCTTTAGGTAGTGTAGACTTTTTCACAATATTTGTTCTTCCAGTCCATGAGCATGGAACATTTTTCCATTTCTTTGTGTCTTTCTCAATTTCTTTCATGATTACTTTATAGTTTTCTGAGTACAGATTCTTTGCCGCGTTGGTTAGGTTTATTCCTAGGTATCTTATGGTTTTGGGTACAACTGTAAATGGTATTGACTCCTTAATTTCTCTTTCTTCTGTCTTGTTGGTGTATAGAAATGCAACTGATTTCTGTGCATTGATTTTATATCCTGACACTTTCCTGAATTCCTGTATGAGTTCTAGAATTTTTGGAGTAGAGTCTTTTGGGTTTTCCATATAAAATATCCTATCATCTGCAAAGAGTGATAGTTTAACTTTTTCTTTGCCAATTCGGATGCCCTTAATTTCGTTTTGTTGTCTGATTACTGAGACTAGGACTTCTAGTAATATGTTGAATAGCAGTGGTGATAGTGGACATCCCTGCCGTGTTCCTGACCTTAGGGGAAAAGCTCTTAGTTTTTCCCCATTGAGAATGATATTCATGGTGGGTTTTTCATAGATGGCTTTGATGATGTTGAGGTATATACTCTCTATCCCTACACTTTGAAGAAATTTGATCAAGAAAGGATGCTGTACTTTGTCAAGTGCTTTTTCAGCATCTGTTGAGAGTATCCTATGGTTCTTGTTCTTTCTTTTATTAATGTGTTGTATCACATGGATTGATTTGCAGATGTTGAACCATCCTTGCAACCCTGGAATAAGTCCCACTTGGTTGTGGTGAATAATCCTTTCAATGTACTGTTGTATCCTATTGGCTAGTATTTTGGTGAGAATTTTGGCATCCGTGTTCCTCAAAGATATTGGTCTGTAATTCTTTTCGGTGGGGTCTTTGTCTGGTTTTGGGATCAAGGTAATGCTGGCTTCATAAAATGAGTTTGGAAGTTTTCCTTCCATTTCTATTTTTTTGGAACAGTTTCAGGAGAATAGGTATTAATTCTTTAAATGTTTGGTAGATTTCCCCTGGGAAGCCGTCTCGTTCTGGGCTCTTGTTTGTTGGGAGATTTTTGACGACTGTTTCAATCTCCTCATTGGTTATGGGTCTGTTCCAGTTTTTTATTTCTTCCTGGTTCAGTTTGGGTAGTTTACATATCTCTAAGAATGCATCCATTTCTTCCAGATTGTCTAATGTGCTGGTGTATAGTTGCTCATAATGTGTTCTTATTTCTTTGGTGTCGGTTGTAATCTTATCTTTCTTTCATGATTTTATTAATTTGGGTTCGCTCTCTTTTCTTTTGGATAAGTCTGGCCAGGGTTTTATCAATCTTACTAATTCTTTCAAAGAACCATGTCCTAGTTTTGTTGATTTGTTCTACTTTTCTTTTGGTTTCTATTTCCGTGATTTCTGCTCTGATCTTTATGATTTCACTTCTCCTGCTGGGTTTAGGCTTTCTTTGTTGTTCTTTTTCCAGCTCCTTTAGGTGTAGGGTTAGGTTGTGTATGAGACCTTTCTTGTTTCTTGAGAAAGTCCTGTATCACTATATACTTTCCTCTCAGGAGCACCTTTGCTGTGTCCCACAGATTTTGAACAGTTGTGTTTTCATTTTCATTTGTTTTCATGAATTTTTTCAGTTCTTCTTTAATTTCCTGGTTGACCCATTCATTCTTTAGTAGGATGCTCTTTAGCCTCCATGTATTTGAGTTCTTCCCAACTTTCCTCTTGTGACTGAGTTCTAGCTTCAGAACACTGTCATCTGAAAATATGCAGGGAATGATCCCAGTCTTTTGGTAATGGTTGAAAACTGATTTGTGATCCAGGATGTGATCTATTCTGGAGAATGTTCCATGTGCACTAGAGAAGAATGTGTATTCTATTGCTTTGGGATGGAATGTTCTGAATATTTCTGTGGATGTCCATCTGGTCCAGTGTGTCATTTAAGGCCTTTATTTCCATGCAGGTGCCCCATAACTTTTTTTATTTTAACTTGGTTAGATTTTAGTTCTTTTATTTCTCCAGAAAGGGACTTTATTTCTCTAGAAAGGGATTGTCTAATACCTTCCATGCCTTTTTCGAGCCCAGCTAGCACCTTGAGAATCGTTGTTCTGAGCTCTAGAGCTGACATATTACCAATGTCCATATTGATTAGGTCCCTGGCCCTCAGTACTGCTCCTCTTCTTTTTTTGTGGTGAGTTTTTCTGCCTTGTCATTTTATTCAGTCGAGAATATATGAAAGAGAGAATAAAATACTAAAGGTGTGGCAAAGACTCCAGAAAAATATATGCTAACCAAATCAGAAGAGACCCAAAACTGGGGGGAGAATAAAGGGAGGAAAATACACACACATACATACATACATACATACATATATATATATATATATACACACACACACACACACACACACACACATATATATTAGACTGGTGAATAGAACAGAGACACCCACTTGATTTTTGGTGTATTCTGATCTCTTAGAAGAAAGTACCTCCCAAAATTTTGAAGAAAGGAAAACCTGTATATACACAAAAATAAGGGTAAATACAATGAAGGGATGGGATATGTCTGTAAAGATGAAAATTTTTAAAAGTTTCTAAAAAAGGAATTGATACAATAAGTTGGTTGAAAAAAGGAAAAAACAAAAGAAGAGAATGTGATCAGATTGAAGACTAGAACAAAGCCATGTGCTAGATTTAGGGTATATTTTGATCTATTAGAAGAAATTGCATCTCAAAACTTTAAAGAAAAAAAGTATATGTATACAAAAAATAAGGTTAAATACAATGAAGGGATAAAATATGACTTTAACAATGAAAATTTTAAAAGATTTTTTAAAAAGGTATTGTTAAGATAAAATAGTTTAAAGATGTTAAAAGGGGAAGGAGGAAAAGTTTAAAAAGTAGAATAAGAAGAAAAGTAAACTTAGGGGTGCCTGGGTGGCTCAGTGGGTTAAGCCTCTGCCTTCAGCTCAGGTCATGATCTTGGAGTCCTGGGATCGAGCCCCCCCATCGGGCTTTCTGCTCGATGGGGAACCTGCCCCCCCCCCCCCCCGCCTGCCTACTTGTGATCTCTCTCTCTGTGTGAAATAAATAAAATCTTAAAAAAAAAAAGCAAAGAAAAGAGAAAAAAGTAAACTCAAAAATTTACCTTATCAAGACTAAAGGATCATGGGGGAAAAGCCATGAATTCTGTGCGTTGCTTCCCCGCGGGAGTTCCTCTGTTCTCCTGGATCGGTCGCTCCGTCTGGCTGTGGTGCTGCCGATCTCCTGCAGGAGGGGCGGGTGCCGTGATTCTCAAGTGTCTTTGCCGGAGGCGGGATTGCGCCGCCCGCGCCGGGGCCGGGCTAAGTCAGCCGCTCGGTTCGCTCTCGGGGCTTTTGTTCCCCGAGCGCTGTCCGTAGAGTCTGGGGGGCGGGGGGGGGGGCCGGGAGCGAAGATGGCGGCCGCCCGGTCTCCGGCCGGAGGAGCCGAGAGCTCGGGCCGCTCCTCAGTGCGCCCTCGGGGATGAGCCGTCCGTCCCTCCCGTCTCCCTGGTCTCCGGCCGCGCTCCGAGCTCCCCGGCCTGTGACCGGGAGTTTCTGTCTCTGGCGCGCGCCCCGTTTGGAGTCTCCAAGCCCAGCCGACTCCTGCCGTCCTCCCACTCTACTCCGCTCCAGAGCAGGAAGGTGAGTCTCCCCGATCTGCCACTTGTGTGGTCCCATCTCAAAGAGCAGTGGCCGTGCCTCGGATCACGGTTTAGGGTAGCCCCCAACGGAGAGCTCACTCCTTGGCTCCATCTCTGCCGTGGCTTCCTCACTCCCATGCCTGGGGGCTCTGCGACACTCAGACACCCCTGGTTCTTCTGTGACCCCGCGGGTCCTGAGACCACGCTGTCTCCCCGAGGGCCCCACCCCTGCTTAGCCTCAGGAGCGCGTCCCTCTGTGGAGCGGACTTCTAAAAGTTCTGATTTTGTGCTCTGGGGCGCTACCGCTTGCTAGGAGCCGGCCCCTCCCCCCGCGGTCTGTCCTCCGGTCAGTTGGGATTCGCGTCTCCGCACGTCCTGCCTTCCAGAAAGTGGTCGATTTTCTGTTTCTAGAATTGCTGCTCTTCTCTCTCCTGCTGAGTGTGTAAGTGTTCAGAATGGTTTGGTAACTATTTAGCTGCACTTCCGGGACCTGATGCTATTTCAGTCGCGGCTCCTCTGCCATCTTGCTTCCTCCCAACCTATATTCTTTTGCCACTATTCGTCTGGCTTGGGGTACCTGTGATTTAGATGAATTAATAAGGTTTCATTTTTCTAGAACTCAGGTTACTTTGCATTATTTCTTCCTGGTGACACAAATATGTCCCCTGATGGAAATCTATTGCTTTCTTATTTGTGTCTACTTCATTTTTGAAACTGGGGGGGATTCCAAATTAAATATTAAAAGCAAAAGTATGCTTTGCAACATTTTGGCTACTTGGGATTCCAGATGCCCAGAATCCAACCACTTCTGAAATTAAGGGGTTTTAATCTGATCAATATTGTTAGAGGATTTCTCAGGTCGTGTGTCTGCACGATGAAATTGAAGAAATGGTGTTTTATGACTATATTTGAGGACAACTTCATGATTACCCAAGGAGTTGAAGGACGTACACTTTGAATATAGATCGTAAAGGGAAAATAAGCAAATGCATCACGTATTGACCCTTGGAAAGGATGTGCCGCGGTCATTCATTGGGTACAATAAAAATAGATATGATTCATGCCGTTGGACAGATGGGAGTCCTCCCGGAGCACTGCCAGGATGCCGGTTCTAAAAGCATTACAGGCTACTGTGCAGGAAGTTAGTAGGCAAAACATCTCAGGCAGTTAAAACTCCTCCTTCATCCCCCCCAGTCTTATGCGCAAGCCCTTTGCACCCTGGGACCCTGTCCTGGCTGATGTGCAGCCTTTCAGAGGTCTCGTGAACACACGGGATCAGCAGGGGGCCCGTGTTTCCTCATGACGGAAACACTCCTGCACGGGGAGCTGGGCCTGGGGTGGGTTTGTAGGGTGTCGAGTTCCGGTTCACGTCCTGCACTTTGGGGCGGAGCGCCTGCCTTTCCAGCACCCCGCCCCCGTCCGGGACAGATCCCGTTGCTGTCTGCCTGGGGCTTCTCGCCAAAGGTGCCGGACACCATGTGCAGTCCCTGTTGTTCCCGCCCTTACCCTGCGCCCTGGCTCCGTCTGCTTCTGAAGAAGCTGCTGGCGGTGAGCCTCTCATGGGCCCCGTCTTGGCCTGACTTGGTGCCCTGGGGTGGGGGGTGCCTGCCCAGCCCTCCGGCTATTCCGACAGCTCCCCCCGTGCGCCTCGGAGAACGTGCCTCCCCGAGTGGTTGCAGGAGGTTTTCCTTGCTGGGTGCAGGTCACGCTGGTTCGTGAGCTCTCGGCATTTCTGGGTGGGTCTTTGAGGAGAAGAACTCTCTAGAACAGCTTGTTAGGCTTCTGTTGAATGTCCGGTGCAGCACGAATTCGCCCTTGGGTGACTGCTGATGTCCTTCCGATGGTCACCTGTGCCCACCATTAGCGCTCCGCTGTGGTTGGAGACCACTGGGTCCTGAGACCTCGTTGTGCCGAAGCGTCATTACTGCTCGAATTTCGCTTCTGTAAACCAAGAAATCTCCCCTAGTTTGAGCTGGCTTTTCTGTCCCTGAGAGTCAGGTGGAATATAGGGGTTTTAGTTCCCCCAGAATGTCCACATTAACATTTTCATTGTGGTGGGGGTGCCTGGGTGGCTCAGTTGGTTAAGCCTCTTACTTGGTCTCAGCTCAGGTGATGTTTTTATAGGGTCATGAGTGCAGGCTCCGCATGGGGTTGCGTGCTTGCTATTGGGCCTGTTTAAAACAAAACCAAAAAACCCCGATGTTCATTGTGGTGGAAGACTTGTCTAGAGGGAGTATTTTTGTCCGATGCATCTTTGTGTATAGCCATAGAAAAAAAATCATTGCTAAAAAGGAGTAAGTGTTTGCCATGAGCCTATCCATAAAATTAGAGCAAATGCTTTATTTTGTTTCTCCAAATTTTTATTTAAATTCTGGTTGGTGAACATATACTGTAATATTGGTTTCATGAGTAAGATTTGGTAATTCACTTATGTGTAACACCCAGTGCTCATCACAAGTCCGCCTTAATACCCATCCCCTACCTAGCCCATCCCCCACAGCCCCTGATCAGGCCTCAGTGCTCTATAGGTAAGAGTCTTTATAGTTTGCTTCCCTCTCCCCTTCCTCCCCTTCCAATATGTTCATCTGTTTTGTTTCTTATATTCCACATAGGAATGAAATCATATGGTATTTTTCTTTCTTTGACTGACTTCACTTAGTATAATACCCTGTAGCTCCATCCACATCATTGCAAATGGCAAGATTTCATTCTTTTTGATGACTGAGTAATATTCCATTGTATGTATTCATGCCACGACTTTATCCATTCATCTGTCAACAGACATCTGGGCTCTTTCTAGAGTTTGGCTATTGTTGATAATGCTACTATAAACATCGGGGTGTAGGTATCCCCTTTGAATCTGTATTTTTATTTCCTTTTGGCAAATACCCAGTAGTGCAATTGCTGGGTCGTAGGGTATCTCTATTTTCAACTTTCTGAGGAACCTCCATGCTTTTTTCCAGAGTGGCTGCACCAGCTTGCATTCCCACCAACAGTGTAGGAGGGTTCCCCTTTCTCCACATCCTCGCCAGCATCTGTCGTTTCCTGACTTGCTCATTTTAGCCATTCTGACTGGCATGAGGTGGGATCTCACTGGGGTTTTTTATTTGTATTTCCCTGATGATGAGTGATGTGGAGCATCTTTTCATGTATTTGCTGGTCATTGTATGTCTTCTTTGGAAAAATGTCTGTTCATGTCTTATGCCCATTTCCTAGCTGGAGTATTTGTTTTTTTGGGTGTTGCATTTGATAAGTTCTTTATAGATTTCAGATACTAGCCCTTTATCTGATATGTCATCTGCAAATATCTTCTCCCATTCCATAGGCTGCCTTTTAGTTTTGTTGACTGTTTCGTTGCTGTGCAAAAGTATTTTATCTTGATGAAGTCCCAGTAGTTCATTTTTGCTTTTGTCTTCCTTGCCTCCAGAGACATGTCTAGTAAGAAGCTGCTACGGCCAAGGTCAAAGAGGTTAGACAGTGTTCTCCTCCAGGATTTTGATGGATTCCTGTCTCACACTGAGGTCTTCCATCCATTTTGAGTTTATCTTTGTGTGCGGTGTAAGAGATCATCCAGTTCCGTTCTTCCGCATGTCACTGTCCAGGTTTCCCAACACCATTTGTTGAAGAGACTGTCTTTTTTCCATTGGACAGTCTTTCCTGCTTTGTCAAAGATTAGTTGACGATAGAGGTGTGGGTCCATTTCTGGGTTTTTTATTCTGTTCCATTGATCTATGTGTCTGTTTTTGTCCCTTATGATTTTATCTCTTATGATGACAGCTTTGTAATGGAGCTTGAAGTCTGGAATTATGATGCATCCAGCTTTGCTTTTCCTTTTCAAGATTGCTTTGGCTATTTGGGGTCATTTTTGGTTCCATACAAATCTTAGGTTTATTTCTTCTAGTTTTGTGAAAAATGTTGGTATTATTTTAATGAGGATTGCTTTGAATGTGTAGATTGTTTTGGGTAATACAGACATTTTAACAATGTTTGTCCTTCTAATCTATGAGCATGGGCTATTTTTTCCATTTTCTTTTGTCTTCTTCAATCTCTTTCATAACTGTTCTATAGTTTTCAGGGTACAGATTTTTACCTCTTGAGTTAGGTTTGTTCCTAGGTACCTTATTGTTTTTGGTGCAATTGCAAAGAGGATTGATTCTTGGTTTCTCTTTTTACTGCTTCATTAGAGGTATATAAAAATGCAACAGATTTCTGTAGACTGATTTTATATCCTGTGACTTTACTGATCTCATGTACTACTTCTAGCAGTTTTTGGGTGGAGTCCTTTGAGTTTTCTACGTGTTGTCTGCAGATAGTGAAAGTTTCTTCCTTGTTGATCTTGATGATGTTCTTTGTTTTTGTTTTCTGACTGCTCAACTAGGACTTCTAGTACTATGTTCTATAGCAGTGATGAGCATGGACATCTGTGTCCTGTTCCTGACTGTATGGGAAAAGCTCTCAGATTTTCCTCATTGAGGATGATATTAACTGTAGGTCTTTTGTATATGGCCTTCATGCTATTGAGGTGTGTCCATCTATCCCTATTTATTGAGGGTTTTTAAAATCATGAATGGATGTTGTACTTCATGAAATGCTTTTTCTGCATCTATTGAGAAGATTATATGGTTCCTTTTCTTTCTTTGATTAACATGATGTATCATGTTGATTGATTTGCGAATATTGAACCATCCCTGAAGCTTGGGAGTAAATCCCACTTAATCATGGTGCATGATTCTTTTAATGTACTGTTGAATTTGATTTGCTAGTATCTTGTTAAGAATTTTTGCATCTGTATCTTTGGAATAAATATCCAGTAGTGCAATTGCAGGGTCATAGGTCTCTATTACCCAATTCCTTAATTTCTTAAGGAATCTCCACACTGTTTTCCAAAGTGGCTGCACCAACTTGCATTCCCACCAACAGTGTAAGAGGGTTCCCCTTTCTTCACATCCTCTCCAACACTTGTTTACTGTCTTTTTAATTTTGGCCATTCTAACTGGTGTAAGGTGGTATCTCCATCTGTATCCCAATGTTCATAGCAGCAGTGGCCACAGTTGCCAAACTGTGGAAAGAGCCAAGATGCCCTTCAACAGACAAATGATAAGGAAGATGTGGTCCATATACACTATGGAGTATTATGCCTCCCTCAGAAGGGATGAATACCCAACTTTCGTATCAACATGGATGTGACTGGAGGAGATTATGCTGAGTGAAATAAGTCAAGCAGAGAAAGTCAATTATGAGGTTTCATTTACTTGTGGAGCGGAAGGATTAACATGTAGGACATTGGGAGATGGAGAGGAGAAGGGGGTTGGGGGAAATCAGAGGAGGGAGATGAACCATGAGAGACTGTGGACTCTGAGAGACAAACTGAGGGTTTTGGAGGGGAGGGGGCTGGGGGATTGGGTGAACCTGGTGGTGGGTATTATGGAGGGCATGTATTGCATGGAGCACTGGGTGTGGTGCATATACAATGAATACTGGAACACTGAAAAAAGATTTAAAAAATAAATAAAAATTAAAAAAAAAAAGAATTTTTGTATCTATGCTCATGAGGGATATTGGTCTGTAATTCTCCTTTTTGGTGGGGTCTTTGGATTTGGGATCAAGGTAATGCTGGCCTCCTAGGATGAGTTTGAAAGTTTTCCTTCCATTTCTATTTTTTGAAACAGTTTCAGAAAAATAGGTGTTAATTTTTCTATAAATGTTCAGTTTAATTCCCTTAGGAAGCCATCTGGTCCTGGACTCTGGTTTGTTGGGAGATTTTTGATGACTGCTTCAATTTCTTTGCTGGTTATCTGTTCAAGTTTTCTATTTCTTCCTGTTTCAGTTTTGGTACTTTGTATGTTTCTAGGAAATTGTCCATTTCTCCCAGATTGTCCAGGTTGTTGGCATATAATTTTTCATAATATTAAAATTGTTTGTATTTCTTTGGTGTTGGTTGTGATCTCTCCTCTTTAATTTATGATTTTATTTATTTGGGTCTTTCTCTTTTCTTTTTGATAAGTCTGTCTAGAGGTTTATCAATTTTATAAATTCTTTCAAAGAACCAGCTCCTAGTTTCACTAATCTGATTTGTTTTGTTGTTGTTTCTATATTTTTATTTCTGTTCTTATCTTTTAAAAATTTTTAAAATTTATTGTTTCAAAAATATTATTAAAATTCAAGTTAGTCAACATATACTCTATTATTAGTGTCAGAGGCAGAATCTAGTGACTCATCAGTTGCATGTAACATCCGTGGCTCGTCCTATTCAGTGCACTTCTTCATGCCATCCCCATTACTCCAAACCGCCCCCTCCAGCAACACTCTGTTCACTATAGTTAAGAATCTCTTGTGGTTTGCCTCCCTCTCTGTTACCATTTTATTTTTCCTTCCCTTCCCTTATGTTTATCTGTTTTGCTTCTTAAATTCCACACAGGAGAGAAATCATATGGTATTTTTCTGTCTCTGGCTTATTTTGCTTTCTGCTCTAATCTTTATTATTTCCCTTTTTTCTGCTGGATTTAGGCTTTGTTTGATGTTCCCTTTCTCGGTCCTTCAGGTATAAGGTTAGGTTGTGTATTTGAGACTTTTCTTGTTTGCTGAGGAAGCCCATGTTACAGTGAATGTTCTTCCCTCTTAGAACCACCTTTGCTGCCTCCCAAAGGTTTTGGACTGCCATGGTTTTGTTTTCATTCATTTCCATGTATTTTTTTAATTTCTTCTTTAATTTCCTAGTTGACCCACTTATTGTTTAGTACAGTGTTCTTTAACCTCCATGTATCTGTTGTCTTGCCAAATGTTTTCTTGTGGTTGACTTCAAGTTTCATAGCATTGTGGTCTGAAAATATGCATCATATGATCTCAGTCTTTTTGTACTTGTTGAGACCTGCCTTGTGACCTAGTATAGGATTTATTCTGGAAAATGCTCCGTATGCCCTCGAAAGGAATGTGCAGTCTGCTGCTTTAGGATAAAATTTCTGAATATATCTATTAAGTCTGTTTGGTTCAGTGTGTCATTCAAAGCCCTTGTGTCCTTGTTGACTTTCTGCTTAGGTGATCTGTCCACTACTGTGAGTAGCATGTTAAAATCCCCTAATATTATTGTATTATCAATGAGCTTCTTTATGTTTGTTACTAATTGATTGATATGTTTCAGTGCTCCCCAGTTAGAGCATAAATATTTATAATTGTTAGAGCTTCCTTTTGGATAGACCCCGTGATTATAATATACTGCTGTTCTTTGTCTCTTGTTACAGTCTTTGATTTAAAATCTATTTTTTTTTCTGATATAAGCATCGCTCTCTGGTTTTCTTTCTCTTCTTTCTTTTTCCCCATCTCTTTATTTTCAATCTGGAGATGTCTTTGGGTCTAAAATGCATCTTTTGGGATGCCTGGGTGGCTCAGTGGGTTAAAGCATCTGCCTTTGGCTCGGGTCATGATCCCAGGATCCTGGGATCGAGTCCCACATCAGGCTCCTTGCTTGGCAGGGAGCCTGCTTCTCTCTCCACCTCTGCCTGTTTGTGTGCACGCTCTCTCTCTCTGACAAATAAATAAAATCTTTTAAAAAAATGCATCTTTTATAAGCAATGTATAGATGGGTCTTGTTTTTTTATCCATTCTGATATCCTATGTCTTTTGATTGGAGCATTAGTCCATTTTCACCCAGAGTGATTATTGAAAGATATTAATTTAGTTCCATTGTGTTACCTATAAAGTCACTCTTTCCTGAGATTTTCTCTAGTTCTTTCTATTCTTTATTGCTTTTGGTCTCTCTTTCCCACTGAAAGAATCCCCTTTAATATTTCTTGCAGGGCTGGTTGAGTGGTCATAAACTCCTTTGGTTTTTGTTAGTCTGAGAAACTCATTATCTCTCCTCCTAACTGGAATGACAGCCTTGCTGGGTAGAGCATTCTTGGCGGTAGACTTTTCCCTTCAGCATTATGAACTGTCTCCTGGCCTGCTAAGTGTCTGTGGAGAGATCATTCTGACCTCGTAGGTTATGGACTTTGTTCTCTTTGCTGCTTTCAGGATTCTTTCCCTGTCTGTGTATTTTGTGAAATTGACTATGATATGTCTTGGTGATGGCCAGCCTTTGATGAATTTGATGGGAGTTCTCTGTGCTCCTTGGATTTTTATGTCTGTTTCCTTCTCCAGATTAGGGAAGTTTTCAGCCATGATTTTTCTCCAATAAACCTTCTGTTCCTTTTTCTTTTCTTCTGGACTCCTATGATATGAATGTTATATTTTAAGGAAACACTGAGTTCCCTATGTCTGCATTCATGATCCAGTACCTTTCTTTCCCTCCTTTTTCCCAGCTTCATTATTTTCCATAATTTTATCTTCTCTGTTCCTGATTCATTCATTCCTCTGCTTCATCCATTCTTACTGTTAATGTATCCATTTGGTTTTGCCTCTATATTATAGCATTTTATAGTTTGGTCTGCCTAGTTTCTAGGTCTTCTATCTCTGTGGTAGGGGACTCCCTGGTGTCTTCTGTGCTTTTTTCAAGCCCAGCTAGTATCCTTATGATTATTGTTTTAACTTCTGGTTCAGACATATCACTTTTATCTGTATTGATTAAATCCCTGGTTGTGACTTCTTCTGTTCTTTCCTTTGAGGTAAATTCCTCTGTCTTGTCATTTTGTGTGGGTCTCTGCTATTTTTGTGTGTGATTGTTTGGAAAGCCTATTGTATTCCTGTTCCTGAGAGTATGTCTGTATTAAGAAGAGATTAAAAAAAAAACAAAAGGAAGCCAGAGCTTAGGTGTGATTTTTTTTTTAAGATTTTATTTATTCATTTGACAGAGAGACAGATCACAAGTAGGCAGAGAGGCAGGCAGAATGAGAGGTGGAAGCAGGCTCCCTGCTGAGCAGAGAGCCTGATGTGGGGCTCGATCCCAGGACTCTGAGACCATGACCCAAGCCAAAGGCAGAGATTTAACCCACTGAGCCACCCAGGCGCCCCAAAATAAATAAATCTTTAGAAAAATAATATATATTATACTGTGCACAAAAGTAAAAATATTGAAATGATTCCCACAGGGCCCCTGGAGTATACATTGTAAGCCAGGCAAAATAAAACAATCTTCTTGTGCTAAATGAAACTCTGTCCTTCCGATTTTGCAGAGCCCTGGGCAGCAGGACCCATGTTGGCAGCATAGGCGGTGACCAGAGTGTGGGCTCTGGAGTCACACCTGCGGGGCAGCCCGGGGGCCTCAGTTGGTTTGATCTCCATCTACTTCAGTCCCTGTCACTAAGAGTGGGATGGATGCAAATGAGTTTGGTAGGCTTGTCACAAGGTTTAAAGGAATTGATGGGCGTCAAACACTTAGGACGGTGTGTCCAGTAAACGCCCAGTAAGTGCTGACCGTTTCAGATCCCAGAGTAAACTGGGGACCGGGCTGAGCCATCCTGTATTGTGTGTAATGAAGCAGTGCTCTGAACTCCCATAAACCTTAAGAATTTATTACTTCTGGTCATCTTTTACTCGTTTATCTGTCTCGCCTCCTTTTTCCAACATTTTGACCCAACTTAACCACAAAGGACAAGGCCAAAAATGCTAACCAAGCAGCAGTAGACAATCAGAGCAAACAAGTATGACAACCGGGGGGGTAACATAATTCTTTGGGCATCAAACTTGACTGAATTTCCTGTTCACCAAGTCTGTGAGACCCCCAAAATCTTGGCCCTGACTTGATCACCTTCTCAGGGTGGACTTCTCATGCTTGTTTTTTAGTGATGAACCTGTCTTGGCCCAGGAGGAGTGGCCGTGTGGTCTGAATGTGACCCCGGGTGAATGGTGTCCTCATGGCTACGCTCTCCAACCCCAAGGCCATGTCCAGGCTCTACCACCCATGCTTTGGGGAGCAGCACTCAGCCTCCGAGTAAGAGATCTGAAGCCATGACAGTAACTTTCCTGAGCCCGTAAGGTCGGCTCGGTAACTCTCCCTGTGCACCGATGAGTGTGCTAACCCTCACAGTGCACGCAGTTACCCTTTCCTTCTCTCCGCCTCTCAGAACGACGGATTGGAGGGAGGCGCTGGCCTCGGGCATCCTTGGACCCCGTCTGTCTCACTGTCTGTTGCAGCGTGTGAACGAGAGCGGTGAGGAGACGCTCAGCCTGGCAGATGTGACCTTACGTCTGGTTCCCTTCCTTCGTCGCCACAGCTCCTTCTATGGTGTTCTAGGCTCTGCTCTCGGATCCCGTCCCTGCTTTGTTCCCTGTTTCCTGACTTGGCCACGAGCGGAATGACACCATGCTTCTGCCCACACGTAACCACTGTGTCTCTTCCGTGCTTTCCTCGGTTTGTCCTTTCAGACCTTGTTTCACCGTGATGTCCCCGTTGGCAGGTTCCCCAGTCCTTGAGTGCTGGAAGCAAGTCATCCCTATGCTTCTCTGTGCCTTTCTTGGGGAACATTCTTTGGAAGACCATTATTTCTGCTCCTAATAATTCCATGACCTAGAAACAATCATTGTTTCTATCTTGCTTCCTTCCCATCTCATTCTTATTTTGTAAAGTGAAATTGGGAACTATGGTATGTTTTTCATCTTATATTCTTTTTTGAGACTATGCCCATATTTCCAAATTATCTTTGAGTTGATTTTACTTGAAATGTAATATTCCAGTGTGCAGTATTATTCAACCATCCCCCTCCTTTTTAATGTTCAATGGCTTACTAAAATTTTTGGCCATTATTTTGAGGTTAAGAACTTTTCTGATATTTTCTGGAAATCTAGATAATTCTTCTCTAGGAAATCCCGAAAGAGAATTCTTAGATTAAATGGTATATCTAGTTTATTAGGGCTACTGTGACAAATTACTACGAGTTGGTGGTTTAAAATGGCAGCGATGTATTCATACATTTCTGGGACCAGAAGTCTGAATTCTATGCATCCCAGAGCTGTGCTCCCTCCAAACTGTCCAGGGAAGGGACTTTCTGCCTCTGGCATCTTCTGCCGGCTGATTGAGCTTCCTATGGCTTGTAGCCCCATCACTCAGTCTCTGCCTCCGTCGTCATGTGGCTTCTTGACTGTGTCCCCTGTCCATATCTGGCCTCTCTCTTTGAGGCTCTCTTGTCATTGGATCTGGGACCCACTCAGATGACCTGGGAGCGTTGGCTCATCTCCGGGTTCCTACTTGAATCAGACTCTCAGAGATCTCATTTCCAAATAAGGTGGGTTGCTGGGTTCCAGGCAGTGGAGCAGCTGTCCCCGGGGGGCCGTCTGGCTTACCGCAGTGGGCGTGAATGTTCTTAGAACTTGAACCTGCTGCCCAGCTCCTTCCAGAGCAGGACGTCCCCACCAGCACGGTGTGCGTGATCCCCCTGTGACACCCTCGCCATGACCGGGAAAGGGCACAAGTGTGCACTGATCGTGGCCCAGGACGGGGTTTGTAAGTGTAAGAGCCACAGAGCAAAGGGAAGGAATGTTAGGAAACTTTTCTGGGCCCACCCGGAGAAGACTAATGGCACATGGGTTGATCTTGGAGGCACGCTTGTTCTTGTCCTTACAAATGGCTTGATAACCTTTATGGACAAAGATAATTTTCACGAGTGCATAGAAATGGACAAGGAATAACCAGGAAATTCATGAAGGAGTCAATAGTTTGGTCCATAAGCATCTGAGAATGGCCAGAATCACTAATCAAGGGTAACAAAAAGGCAAACTAAAAGTCACTTTTCTCAACGTATACAATAGTTTATGATTTTAAAAATAATGAACGGCCGCCCTTTTCCGTATTTGATGATCAGACATCTGAGCACGAGTCCCCCACCTGTACGCCCTCCACGTTCCCAAAATACGCCCGCCCGAGGCACTCGGACCAGCCAGCGAGCCCTCCCTGACGCTCCTTTCCCCCTGCGCTTCCCAGCGGACCAGAGAGTGCGGTGTTCGGGCTTTATAATGAAATGTAGACTTCCTCTTCCGAAAGGTTTAACGGGATGGCGTTTTTTAAGAAGAATTCGAGTGGGCTAAATGTAGTGTCTGAAAACCGTCCGTCCTAAAACCGACCCATCCTGAGCTGTCCGACGGGGCTGGAGAAGGTGAGCTGCCGCAGGGTGGGCGCTCGGGCCCCCGGAGCCTCTGCGGGCGGACGGGTGCCGAGAGCAGCGCCGCAGCCACGACCACGCTCCCCGCGGACATGTGTGCCCTGGCGGTCTTGCCGCCTCCGACGCTCCGGGCCATCGCTGTCTGACGTGTTACAGGCTCCTGCCGCGTTTCCGATGACTGCTCAGGGGCGTCTCTCCCCCGTCCCTGTCCTCAGCTTGCCGGCTCAGGGTCCTCCCTCCCCGTCCTCGTTGCTTTCTCTTGGAGACATTTAATAGCCGAGTTGTAAGGTTTAAAGGACACCCGCACTTGCCTGGGTTTGCTGCTCTTCCCAGTCCTGGCGGTTAGCTCAGGCTTCACCCGACGTTCTCAAGCTTCTGTTTTCCGTGCGCCTGCCTCGCCGGTTCTCCTCTGTGACAGGGTCTGTGTCCGTCCCCGCTGCGGTCAGAAGGGACAGTGGCAGGCGGTCCTCGCCCTCCCGAGGTTCCTCGTCTGGCGGGAGCCATGGACACGGCAGAACCGAGCCGTTGGCCTCGCCCAGCACTTAACAGTGGTGCCTGACGTGAGGACACGTGGAGCCGGGACCCAGGGGACCAGGGGTGCACGGGGCCTGGCTAGCCTCTGTCTGGGGTGCGTCTGACTCGGTCGTCCAGGAACAGGGGTTGAGGCTGCAGGTGGGGACTCAGAGCGGCGTCTCCTGCCAGTCTTCCCGCTGTCACACCCCAGGCCGTTCATCGGCGCTGAACACAGTGGATGCACCGTAAGGGGGTCCGGATCCCCCTGAAATGTACAAGTGACAGGCTGCCCAAGGTGGCCAGAGGCGTGGGGTGGGTGAAGACCCAGCCAGGCTCTGGCAGCGGACCCTGCGGGGCCCGGCATACGTGGAGTTTGGTGGCCCCTTGTGACGAGGCCTCTGGGGAGTGGGGTGAGGCTGGCCCTGTCCCCTCGCTGGAGCAGCCCAGAGTCACCCCACGGTTGGCCCTCTTGGGTTTCGCAGGGCAGTCTTCCTCTCAACTGTTCTATTCCTTTGTCCGCCCAAGTAGGCTCCTGCTTATCTTGTTTCTCACGATTATTTTTAGAAATGTGGCAAAAGCCACAGTCCTTCTCCTATGATTGTTTTGTCCCAAACCCCCACCTTAGAAGAACACAGATTACAAGCTTATTTGGGTCAAGTATTGTCCTGTCTCTCTTGAAAACATGCAAACAGTGGCCTTGAGAGTTTGGAAGACTCTACAGTGTGGGACATAAGCCAGGAGTAATGGCGTCGCTGTCCACCTGTGATTCCTGGGACGGGAGGACATTGGTCCCCTGTGCCGTGTCCCCTGGGTCCCCAAGCCTGGCTGTGACAAATGTCTCTTGGGAGCAGTATTCACACTAGGGTACATTAGGAAGGCTCAGGGTTCTTTAGTGTTGTTTCTGGGCCACTATGGCCAGGATTTATTTATCCTGAAGCTTTGCCAGTAGGAAGATGGGGGCTTCAGTCACTCAGAAGAATAGAGGTTCTTTCGATCGTCACTGTGCTAAGTAAATACTTCCTCCTAGGAAAGAAGAGTCATGAATTTCTGTGAGGTAAGAGGTTTCACTGAAGGTCTTCAGAAATTACGAGCTGATCCATGAGGAGTGAGATGTTCTAGCTGAGGCCACTCTAGAGGGATCAGGAGGGAGGGGGGCCTGTAAAATTGAAGGGAGTCACAGAGAGTAGAAGAACTAGCCAGTAGGTGCAGTCAGAGCCCAGAATCTTCTTTGTGTATTTATTTGTTTAACTATTGTAGGCGTAAGGAACTTCGCAGTGCATCCAATGGAAATATATCTATTTCCCAAATATGCTTGTGCGTCCTTATCCAAGATGATCCAAGGTCACAAGATGAGATAAATAATCATTATTTTCCTTAAGGTATTTGTTTGTTTGTTTGTTTTTGTTTTTCTTTTTTTTTTTTTTTTAAAGATTTTATTTATTTCTTTGACAGAGAGTGAGAGAGAGAGAGAGAGATCACACATAGGCAGAGAGGCAGGCAGAAGGGGAGGGGATGACCTAAGCTGAAGGCAGAAGCTTAACCCACTGAGCCACCCAGGTGCCCCTCCTTAAGGGGTTGTAAAAATACATATCAAGTAGGGTATGTTTTACAGTTGGCCATGGACACTGGCCCTGTGCATGCACTTGTGTTGGGACAAGCATCTCCAGTCCCTGAGAGAGCAGTGGAAACAGTGTCACATACAGAGTTGACCCTTGGGTGACATGGGGGTTGGGGTGCTCGTCCAAGGCCCATGTTCAGATAGCCCCCCCCCATATGAGTCCGGCCCAGGATGTTGTATATGTGAGTACGCAGGTGATGACGTGACACAAAATCTTGCCACACAAAATCTTGCCCTCAAAGATCTTGCATCCCGTGATGAGATTTCCAAACGAAGACAGGGACCCACACATACACAACAGATGGGTTTATTAACTGTGTGGTGTGATGGTCATTTACTCCTCATGAAGTGGAAGGGGATCATCGTAAAGGTCTCCGTCCTTGTCTTTACACTGAGCAGGCTGGGTAGGAGAAGGGGCCAAGGAGGGGTTGGTTTTGCTGTCTTGGGCGGAAGAGGCAGGAGGCAGGAAACACAGTGCACTTGGTGAAAATTCACAGAAGCACATGGTCGTTTCTGTCTGACTTTTTGCTTGTTCATGTCTCTCTAAATGTTTCTGGACGGGCCCAGTCCTCCCTCCACCATTCGCTCTAGTGTCGCTTGTCAGTCCCAGGGTCATAGAAGGGTCCATGTTGTAAAAAGAGGCAGAAGCAGTCTTGGAGAATCAGGCCCCTTCTGCCAGATCGTCTGATGTCCGTTTGTGACATCTCGTCTCCGTCAAGTTGTGTTCTGTTAATTGCCCTGGTGTGGTGTCCATTTGCTCTGAATTTCTTCAAGATCCAGATCTTAAAACCCTTCCCTCCTCAGTTTTCTTTTCCTTCTTCTCCTTCTCTCCCTCCTCCTCCTTCTTTTTGCCATATCCATAACCTCTTTCATGATTTCCTTGATTGGCCCTAACATAAATCCTATGAAGTCGTACCCTAAATCCAGACCGTTCCCTCCCCATGGGAATTTGTTTGGGGTTGATGGTTTTCATGGCTGTTTCTGAAAATGATGACGGTGTCTTCAATGGTGTCATCCTTCCAGACCTTCATGATGTTCTACTGGGGCTCTCTTCCATAGCCTTGTCCATCCTTTCCCTATAGTACCATGTGTAATGACCCTTTTTAAAGTTCCTTATAACCCCCCAGTCTAGATGCTGAATTAGAGGTGTTTCTTCAAGGGCAAACTGAGCACTTCAGTGCCTTTGGTGTTGAACTCCTGGGGATCTGGGTGGCCAGGGGTGTTGATTAATATCAGAAGAGCTTTAAAATGCAGTCCCTTACTGGCAGGGAATTTCTGGCTTCAAGGATAGATCACTGGTGGAACCAGTCTGGGGAAAGGTTTCTTGTGTCCAGGCCGTCTTGTTGTACAACCGAAAGGACTAGTGGCTGGTGCTGATCTTTTCCCGTCAGGGCCCGGGGGTGATGGCAGCTTTATGGATAACGGCGAGCCTCAGCATTAACCCTAGTACATTTGCACAGAACAGCAGAGTTGACCTGTCCCTTCCTGCTTTAAATATGGCTGCTCGCTTCTCTTCCTTATAAATAAATGTCATTTACAGCACTTTTTTTCCCAGAATAGGATACTTTTGTTTGCATTAAAATCCTATTAAATATACTCTTTCTCCTCAATGATTTTTTTTTTTTTTGGCAACTCTGTTGGGACCCCACAATGATATTTTAGTGGCATCTGGGAATCTGCCTAAGATTGTCTCTCTCCCTCTCCCCCCTGCCCCTGCCCTGTCTCTGTCTGAAATAAATCTTTTTTTTTTAAAAGATTTTATGTATTTATTTGACAGAGATCACAAGTAGGCAGAGAGGCAGGCAGAGAGAGAGAGAGAGGAGGAAGCAGGCACTCTGCTGAGCAGAGAGCCCAATGCGGGGCTCGATGTGGGGCTCGATCCCAGGACCCTGAGATCATGACCTGAGCCGAAGGCAGAGGTTTAAGCCACTGAGCCACCCAGGCGCCCCTGTCTGAAATAAATCTTAAAAAAAAAAAAAAAAAAACCTGTAAAATGAATAACAGAGGGGGGTATAAAGACATGCCTAGTGAAAATTCCTTTTAATGTAAGTGAGCTAAACATTCCAATCAGAAGATGTGTGTGACCGAATGGATAAAAAATAGACACATCTGTCTGCTGCTACACGAGACACGTTTCGACTGAAACACACGTATGGACTGAAAGCGAAGGGATGGAGAAATGTTTGTGAAGCAAGTGGACGTGAGAAGAAAGCTGGGAGAGCAGTACTGAGACAAAACAGGCTTTAAAGTGAAGACTGTAACAAGAGACAAAGAAGGGCACTAGGTCATCCTAAAAGGCAGTCCAAGAAGATGTGAAAATTATATTCACCCAGCAGGGGAGCACCCGGATACGTAAAGCGACTGTTCACAGACGAGAAGGAAGAGGTCGATGGAGCTAAAATCATAGCAGGGGACGTCAACCCCTCACTTACATCAGCGGAGCTAGACCAGCCACAATCTACGAGGAAACTGGCCTTTAGTGGCTCATTGCACCTGATGCATCTAACAGAGATATCTGGAACATTCCATCCCCAAACAGCAGAATTCACATTTGTTATTTCCAACTGCACATGGAACATTGTCCAGAACAGGTCACATATTAGGCCATAGGCCATGTCCAAACAGATTTAAGAAATTGAACTCCGGTCATGCATCTTTTCTGATCACATTAGTATGGAACTAGAAATCAGCCACAAGAAAAAAATCTGGACCAGAGATACACGTAGGCTAAATAACATGCTACTAAAATATGATAAGGCCAGTCAGGAAATCAAATAGGAAATGAAAAATTCATGGAGACAAAAATGAAACACAATCGTCCAAAATCTCTGGGATGCAGCCAGAAGCTATTCTGTGGGAAGACTGTTGCAGTAAGTGCCAGAAGGAAGCAGGAACGCTCGGGAAGCAAGAAAAATCTCAAATGACCTAACCTCACACATGAAGGGCTGGGGGGAAAACGCCCAAAGCCAGGAGAAGGAAGAAAATAATAAACCTCAGAGCAGATAGAAATGAAATAGAGATGAAAAACATAGAGCAGTGAAACCAGGAGCTGGTTCTTTGAAAAGATCAACAAAAATTACAAACCTTTAGCAGAATCATAAAAAAAAAAAAGACAAGTAAATAACAGAAGTGAAGGGGGAGAAAGAAGAACCAACACCGCGGAAATGCAAGGGATCCTAAGAGAATGTTGTAAAAAATGTGTACGCCAACACATTGGACGACCTAGAAGGAATGGATAAATTCCTGAAAACATACAACCTCCAAAATGGAATCGGGAAGAAACAGATAATTTGAACAGACCAATGAGTGGCTGTGCAATTCAGTCCGTAGAAAACCAAACCAGAGCAGAAACAAAGAACAAAAACTCCGCAGAAACGGAAGTTCGGGACCAGAGGGCCTGCTGGGTGAGTTCCACCAGACGGTTAGGAAGCGCGGCCCGAGACGCCCCGCTCTTCCGGCCTGCAGGACAGGAGGGAACCTTCCAGGCTGGCCCCTGCGGCCGACCCACCCCGTCCTCAAACCGGACCGCAACGCCGGGAAGAGGAACACGGCCCAAAGCTCTGACCGATGCGACAATCCCCAACAGAAGCCGAGCGAAGCCGACGGCAGGGGTGCTCCAGCGCGCCGGTGGGTTCCTGGAGGCGCGTCGCCCCTGCCCTGTCTCTGCGGCCTGTCGCATCCTGCCTGGTGCTGTCCCTTCTCTGTCCTCCGTCCACCGCGTGACCCTCTGCTTCCTGCCCCTCCTGCTGTGCCGTCCGGGGCATCTTACGTTTCTTTCACGGAGTTCCTCATTTCTGAGGTTCGGTGTCTTGTCAAGGGTCACCTTGGTGTCCCCACGCTTTCCCGAAGGCCCGTGAGCACCTTCACGACCGTTCGCTATGGAGCACCCGCTGTTCTGTCCCTTCCATCTCCGGGACTGTCCTTTCCGTCGGGACAGCCATCGGCCCGCCTCTCGGGCCTGTCTCTGTGTTGGGAGACCCCCGGTCTTCTGCTCTTGGAAGTGGCGGCCTCCTGCAGCGGGCCGTGTCCCTGTCCCCCACAGCCTGGCGCTGGAGGGGAGCCCGTCTGCGGGTGGCTTGCGTCCGAGCGGCTTTTCCTTTCAGTCCATGTCTGCCCGTGCTCTCGGCCAGTTGTGGCTCTGCTCACAGCGTCTGTGCTGCTGGGGAGCCCGGGGCAGCGAGCGAGGGGGTGGGGGGTTGGGCCGGGCAGGGAGCTCTCGCCAGGGTGCGGCTGGCCTCACTGGCCCGCCGGTGGGGCGTGGCTGCGGGGGCGTGGCACGCGGGGCGTGGCCCGCGGGGCGGGGCTGCGGCCCGCGGGGCGGGGCTGCGTAGCGGAGGGAGGCAGGTGTTAGCAGAATCTGTACGGAGCCCCCGCCGGGCTCAGTGAGGCGGGGGTGACTATGGTGCCTAGGCTCCTGCCTGTTCTGCCGAGGTGGACGGTTAATGTAAACCGTGGCACTCACCAGGCCCTCTGACCCGGAAAGAATCCCAGCAGTTCCCATTTTGTGGATTTCTAGCTCTGGATCCTTTATATACTAGTTGCTCTTCTAAACCATGGCATTTCCCCCCGGGGCCCCAGGGCAGATGGATCTGTTCCCAGTCTCCCGTACCTCCCCTCCCGCTGCGGTTCACAGCACTGGGGGGCGGCCTCCCTTTTCTATCCTGTCTCCATCTCTCTGTCTCTCCACTCTCCATATGATGTCTGTGGACAGATCTCTCAGTTTTTCAGGAGGAATTTCGTAAACATCCGTGTAGACCGGTGCGTCCGTGGGGGAGGGGAGGTCATGGTCCTCCTATGTTGCTGTCTGGCACTGGAACCGTGTTCATCTCTTGATTTTCAGAATTTGTTCCTGGGTCTGCTGAGACCCGGAGAAGCCCCCTCTCTCCCATGGGAGGGACTGGGCCCCTGGGAGAGGGGAGTTCTAGCACCAGAGAGGACTGGGAATGGCATCCCCCCTCCCAGGAACAGTAGGGAGCTGCTGACTGGGACCTGTGCCTTCAGGGAGAGGGAACTCATGAGCTGCCCCAAGGTAGGATCCTCAGGCATGTCATTGAGTACCACGCAGGGCCTCCTCTGTCCACGCAGGTGCACGACTGGGTAAGAGATGGTGTTTCTCTGAAGCAGAGGTGCACAGGGTACCCCCAGGGCAACTACCAGCTGACAACCCGCCACAGATTCGCAGCGGCTGTTACCCTGCCCTAGGTCAATGCATGCCTGATTTACCCGATTGTAAGCTTTTTTTTTTTTTTTTTTAAAAAGATAGGATTATAGACAAAAGTTCTTCCTTTTGTTACAAATTAGAATGTGTCTACCAATGTAGGTGAACTTGACTGAATTCAGAAAAAAAATCGGGTTACTTTTCATGTGAGTAGATCTGTCAGCAATACGCGGCCGGGCTGACGTCCTCATCCCTGGTGTCACGGAGGGCACGACAGAGGATGGAGACCGTCATTCCTCAAGCACGAGGAGTGGTGGTCAGGATTTCTCTGACTGTTGCATTTTGTTTCCTGCAACAGACTTTGTCATGGGAAGTACTGGCTTGTGGTCCTTCGGACTCGCCAAAGAAATGGGGTCTTGTACCAGTTTGTCCTTGGTCTGTGATGCCCTGGAGGAGCCCTGGGCCGCAGTTGGGGGACCGCCACTGAGAGCCCTGACCTGCAGGTGGTGATTTGGGCTCAACCCCTTTTTCTCAGCGGGGGATGCATCCTTCAGTGGCACTGGGGTTTACCGTGACCTACTCCCAAACCCTCTTAACGTCACTGTTCGCGATCTGGAAGACATCAGGTCTGCCTTCTCCCTGCGCAGCGTGTGGGCGTCACATGAACGCAGTGCCGCTTACTGTCTCCATCTCTGACCTCTGTCTTTTCATCCCTCCAAGTCTACTGGTTCTTGCAACACGTGATCACTCAGATTGTTCAAAATGCTTTTTATATCAAAATGCTCTTACCATTTTTTTAGTCACTAATTCAAATATTAAATAAAATAGAATAATTTATCTGGCACACACCATTACATCTCTTATGCTAATGAAAATACAACAATTATAGCCCAATTTCAAATAAAAAACATAAATGCCTAATGCTCTGCCGTTTGGATCTCGTGCGCGGCTCTTTGTCGCCTGTGGTTTTCAAAGTACATTCTGTAATGACGTTCATTACACCGTCCGTTGTTTTCTATAATTCTTATTCATGACACATGCCAGGTCATAGTTCTCTGTAGTTTTGTTCACTAAGTATGTACAGTGCCATATTCTACGTGAGAATCAATTCTAAAAGCATATAGGTATTATTATCCCATTTTTAATTAATTTTTTAAACTGAAGACAGAAGAAAAAAATAGTTTACAGTGATTTGTGAATTGATTTCTTTGTCATGTACTTGGCTCTCTCCTGTCAGCCCCTGCAGGACTCAGCTGGTCTGAAACGTTTTGAGGCTGTGGTAACCCTGGCATTTTGGGGATATCGTAGATTTGGTTATAGATATTGCAACAGTGAATCAAATGCATTTTTTGGTTCTGCAGTGCATATAAAAATTATGTTTATAATACAGTGTAGCCTTGAAAGCAATGTAGAGGCCTTAGTTTAAAAATACGTGATTCAGAAAAATGTGAACCATCATTTAGTCTTCACTGGTAGAATCCCTGGTGTCGTGGCTGATGGCTGCTGACCAGGGTGGCAGTTGCCAAAGGTTCGAGGCTGTGGCAGCTTCTTAAAAGAAGACAACAATTAAGTTTGTAGCGTGTGATGCCATTTGATAGCACTTGACCCACAGAAGAACTTGTGTCAAAATCAGAGTTAATCCTCCCAAACCCCTGCTACTGCTGTTGTATCAACTTTTATGTGATATTTGATATCGTCTGTTGTCATTTCGATATCTTCACAAAGAATGGATTCCCTCTTGAGCAATCGCTTTCTTTGCTCATCCAGAAGAAGCAACTCCTCACCCACGAGCCTTCTATCATGAGCCAGAAGCAGTTCCCTCCCATTCTCAGACCTCACTTCTAGCTCTTTCCATCACAGCTGTGGTTACTTCCTCCCTGGAATTCTTGAATCCCTTAAAGTCCTCCATGAGGATTGGAATCAACTTCCTCTGAAAATGCTGATGCTTTGACCCCTTGCCACAAATTATGAATGTTCTTAATGGCATCTGGAATGGTGGACCCTTTCTAGAAGGTTTTCAATGTGCATTGTCCAGATCCATGAGAGAAATGACTGTCTGTATCACCTAGAGCCTTATGACATACATTTTTTTCACCTTTTAAAAAAAGTTTTTAATTCCAGTTAACTTACAGATTTGTACTCTGAAAACTCTGAAAACACTTATGAAAGAAATTGAGGAAGACTCAAAGAAATGGAGAAACATTCCATGCTCATTGATTGGAAGAACAATTGGAAGAACAATTAAAATGTCTATGCTACCCAAAGCAATCCACACATTCAGTGCAATCCCTAACAAAATACCACCAACATTTTTCACAAAGCTGGGACAAGCAGTCCTAAAGTTTGTATGGAACCAGAAGAGACCCCGAATAGCCAAAGGAATGATGAAAAAAAAAAAAAACAACCCAAAGTTGGTGGCATCACAATTCCAGACTTCAAGCTCTATTACAAAGCTGTCATCATCAAGACAGCACGGTACTGGGACAAAAACAGACACACAGATCAATGGAACAGAATAGAGAGCCCAGAAATAGACCCTCAACTCTATGGTCAACTAATCTTTGACAAAGCAGAAAAGAACATTCAATGGAAGGAAGACAGCCTCTTCAACAAATGGTGTTGGGAACAGAGGACAGCCACATGCAGAAGAATGAAACTGGACCATTTCCTTACACCACACATGAAAATAGACTCAAAATGGATGAAAAACCTCAATGTGAGAAAGGAATCCATCAAAATCCTTGAGGAGAACACAGGCAGCAACCTCTTCGACCTCAGCCACAGCAACTTCTTCCTAGAAACATCACTAAAGGCAAGGAAAAAAAAGCGAAAATGAACTATTGGGATTTCATGAGGATAAAAAGATTCTGCACAGCAAAGGAAACAGTAAACAAAACTAAAAGGCAACCTACAGAATGGGAGGAGATATTTGAAAATGACATGTCAGAGAAAGAGCTAGTATCCAAAATCTATAAAGAACTTCTCAAACTCAACACCCAAAAAACAAACAAAATCCTTTCAAGAAATGGTTTCACTCATTTGTGGAGCATAACAAATAGCATGGAGGACATGGGGAGATGGAGAGGGGAAGGGAGTTGAGGGAAATTGGAAGGGGAGGTGAACCGTGAGAGACTATGGACTCTGAAAAACAATCTGAGGGTTTTGAAGGGGCGGGGGGTGGGAGGTTGGGGGATCCAGGTGGTGGGTATTAGAGAGGGCACGGATTGCATGGAGCACTGGGTGTGGTGCAAAAACAATGAATTCTGTTATGCTGAAAAGAAATAAAAAAAAACTGATGACAATAAAAATGACAACAATTAAAAAAAAATGGGCACAAGATATTAACAGACATTTCTGCAAAGAAGACATCCAGATGGCCAACAGACACATGAAAAAGTGCTCCACATCACTGGGCATCAGCGAGATACAAATCAAAACCCCAAAGAGATCCCACCTCACACCAGCCAGAATGGCTAATATAAAAAACTCAGGAAACAAGAGATGTTTATATATTTATTTGAGAAATTTGCATGTATATTTTTCATCCATATCTATACATGTCATGTGAGTAATTCTTTTCACCGTGTTCAATTAGCCAACACAGAGTACATCATTAGTTTTTGACGTAGTGCTCAGTGATGGATTCGTTGAGTAGAATATTCTTTAATCTCTATGTATTTGTAGTCTTTCCATTTTTTTTTTTCTTGCAGTTGACTTCAAGTCTCATAGCGTCATGGTCAGAAAATATGCATGGCATGATCTCAATCTTTTGTACTTACTGAGGCCTGATTTGTGATCCAGTATGTGATGTATTTTGGAAAACATCCTGTGTGCACTCGGAAGGAATGTGTATTCTGCCTTAGGATGAAATGTTCTGAGTATATCTGTCAAGTCCCTCTGGTCCACTGTGTCATTCAAAGCCCTTGTTGTCCTTGTTGACTTTCTGCTTAGATCATCAGTCCTCTGCTATGAATGGGGCATTAAAGTCCCTACTATTGTTGTATTATTATCAGTGACTTTCTTTATGTTTATTTTTAATTGATTTATGTATTTCAGTGCTCCCAGGTTGGGGGCATAAATTAATTATGATATGATGACTTCTTCATCTCGTTACAATTTTTATTTAAAATCTAGTTTGCCAGGTATAAGGATGGCTACTCCCGCTTTCTTTTGAAGTCTATGAGCTTGACAGATGGTTCTCCATACCCTCACTCTCAGTCTGCAGGTGTCTTCAGTCTATAATGAGTCTCTCGTTGGCATATAAAGGGATTTTGCTCATTTTTAAAAAATCCATTCTGACAGCCTGTGTCTTTTGATCGGAACATTTAGTTCATTAACATGCAGAGTGATTATTGATAGATATGAATTACCACCACTGTATTACTTGGTCAGTTGTTTCTGGATACTTTCTCTGTTCTTGTCTAGGCTTTGTCACTTTTGGTCTTTCTCACCCCTCAAAGAGCCCCCTCTAATATTCCCTGCGGGGCTTGCTTAGTGGTCATTGGTCATGAACTCCTTTAGTTTTTGTTTGTCTGGGAAGCTCTTTATCTCTCCTCCTGTTTTGAACGGTAGCCTTGCTGAATAAAGATTTCCTGGCACCATAATATTCCCTTTTAGTATGTTGAATATATCATGCCACTGTCTTCTGGCCTGCCAAGTTTCTGTGGACAGATCTGCAGCTAACATTATTTGTCTTCCCTCGTAATTTAGAGAATTCTTTTCTCTTGCTGCTTTCCGGATTTTTCTTTATATTTTGCAAATTAAACTACAATATCCATTGGTATTGGTCTGTTTTTGTTGATTTTGATGGGAAATGTCTGCACCTCCTGGATTTGGAGGTCTGTTTCCTTCCCCAGATTAGGGAATTTTTCAGCTATGATTTGCTCAAATAAACTTTCTGCCCCTTTCCCCTCTCTTCTCCTGAGACTCCTATGGTACGGATGTCATTACACTTTATGGAGTTGCTGAGTTTCCTAAGTCTACATTTGTATCCAATATTTTCTTCCCCTCTTCTTTCCAGCGTCATGATTTTTCCATAATTTTATCTTCTGTATCACTTATTTTTTTCCTCTGCTTCTTCTATCCTTGTGGTCATTGCATCCGGTCAGTTTTGCATCTCAGTTATAGCATTTTTTATTTTGCCTGCCTAGTTCTTTGGTCTTTTATCTCTGCAGCAAGGCACTCCCTGGTATCGTCTATGTTTTTCTTAAGCCCAGCTAGTATCCATTTGATTGTTGCTTTAAATTCTGGACCAGAATGGGAGATATTACTTATATCTGTTTCAGTTAGATCTCTGGCCCTGACTTTTTCTTTTGGGATGAATTCTTCCATCTTGGCATTTTGCCTAGGTCTCTGTCTTCCTTGTGTTAGAACAGCCTGTTATGTTATGTAATGGCTTTATGAAGAAGAGGTCATATGCTGTCCAGGGCCTGGTGCCTCAGGAACTGTTCCTGGTTGTGCTGTGTGCATGCTGCAGCTGTGTTGTGGGTATAATTTGCCTCAGGTCGGTCGGCTGCAGAGTGTCTCCTGCCTGCCGTGGGGCGTGTGTGCACCTTGGCCAGACTGTGGTGAGTTCTAACTAGGCATGTTCTGGTCTGCTTGCTGAAAGAGACCTGATGCTATTTCCACTGGAGCTGAAGCTTTGCGGCACTCTGCGGTCAGTGGACATGGTGTGTCTGGGCAGTGGGAATGGTTTGTGCTGGTCCTCTTGGGGAGGGGCCGCTGCTCTGGTTCCCGTGCACGCCTGTCCTAGAAAAGGAGCACCTGCTGAGTGCGGGGGCGGAGGGGGGCTTGGTGTAAACAGTTTAGGCCACCACTCTTGGCACTGTGCCGCTTACTAAAGTTAGTTTATGCTGAGGGGCAGGGGAGAGAAATGGCCCCATTCTCTTCCCTTGTCCCAGAGAGGGGAGTTTGTACCCACTGCTGTCTGAGAAGCGCCCCCCCCTCCAAAGAGCAAATAATTTCCCCTTCTGTGTCGCAGGCTTCCCTCAGATCCCTGCCTTCACCCTGTGTCCAGGCCATCTGTCCTCTGGGCAGTGCCATGCACCTGTGTTCTATCCCAGGAAGGCCAGTTGATTTTTAAAACTCAACTTAGGGGCCTGGTGTAGTGGGGACCTATGCTGATCCTCTGGGGGAGGGTCCCACTGTGCTGGGACTGGTGCAGTTCTGTCTCAGAAGGGCAGTTGCACCAAAGCACAAGGGGGTGATGTTGGAGTAAAGTACAGCAAAGAGCCAGTGTCCCGCTTCGGCCACCCTCATCAGGCATCTCTGTGTGTATGTCGAGGGGTGGGGATGGTAATGGCACTTGCTGGCTCTTGTCCCTGCAGAGCCGATGCCGCCACTCTGAGATGCACCCCAGGAAGGGGGAACCATCTCTCCCAGTGCCTCCCAGGGGACCCTCCGCTCACACCTACCATGGGCAAACTGCCCTCCTGCACTGGGGCAATGCAGTGCCCACAGGCTCACATGGGCCATGCTACGGGTCCCTAAACTCCTGTCGCTGATCCGCACTGTAAAAGCTCACAAAACTCGGCCCTTCTCATTTTCCCAGTCAGTGGCTTTGGGAAATGTTTTCCTTGTGCCGTCCTCTGTGCACTCCTCTCGCTCATGTCTCTGTCTCTTTTTCCTCGCTCCGTGATCAGGGCTCCCTTCCCTCCACAGCATCTGTAGTCCTTTTCTCCCCCAAATCACATCTTAGCGCCTCCTACCATCCACGATGTGGCCTCTTGTCTCCGTCTGGTTGTGCATTTTGTTCTGTCAGCGTCAAGTCAATGTCTTGGGTGTTCAGAATGACTTGCTGTTGATCCCAGCTGTGTTTAAGGGATGAGGCAAACCTAGGGTTCTCCTATCCCTCTGATATCTTTCTTCCTCTCTTTTTTCCCCATTTATAAAATTGTGCTATTGTATTCCTTTCCTTGTTGAAGGTTTGCTAACTAGTTGTCTCCTCTGCTTCTCTCTCACCCTCCTGTTTCCTGCTCGCTGGAAGCCCGGGGAATGAGATTACAGTTAAGATACGTCTGTTTTCTGTACAATCTGATCACCTGCCCCAAATCTAAAAGGCAGTTTCTTGGCCGTCTCCGTTCAGCGGTACCTCTCTCCCTTTGAACATAGAACTGCCTTTGAGATGAGGAGGACCGTGGCCAGCGGGAAATGGAGGGGAAGAGGGAGGTGAGCGAGCGGCAGAAGACCGGGGAGGCGGAGACAGCTGGAGGAGAAGCTTGGGGGACGCTAAGAACTGGGTTTGTTGTACATTTAAACGCACAGCCGATGGGTGACTTAGGTAATTTGGAATGTTAATGATTGACCTTGAAGTCCGGTCTGAGACGGGGTCCTGGCCGTGGCCCCTGTAAGTTGTGTGGTTCACGCTGACCCGCTCACGGGCGCCTGTCGCGGGGGGGGGGGGTAGAATTCCCGTGTCGTGGCTGGTGTGAGCTTAAGGGCGGGAAGGTGTTCCGTGGGGTGCCGTGGTGGGGAGATCCTCCGCGTGTCCATCACCGGGGTCCACGGATGGGATTTCTGTGGGTTGGATACCATCTCAGTGATGCGCGTGGGTGGGCGGGGACCGGTCGGGGAGGGTGTGACTCGAGTTTGTGCGGACAGATGTTAAAGGAAGGGCCTGCTTGTGGTGGCAGATAAGTGGCGGTGTCTTTCACAGAAGAAGGCGGGACCCAGAGTTTGGCATCTATGGGTCATATTCATTTCACTTATTATTTATTTTTTTACATTTCACAGATACTTTTCTCTGAAAATGATTTTCTTTACCATCAAAATCTATGTACACATGAATTAAACATCTTTATTAGTAGGGTAGAGTTGACAGAATGTCACATTAGTTTCGGGTGTACGGCACGGTGCTTCTAGAAGTCTACATCGTGTGCTCGCATCCGTCCCTGCCCCGTGCTGTCCCAACACAGCTGGCCACTTCCCTACGCTGTATCTTTGATCCTCGTAACTTGCTCATTCCAGGACCAGAAGCCTGGCTCTCCCACTCCTCTTCGCCCATTTGCCCATCTGTGCAGCCCCGCTCCCTCCAGCAGCCGTCAGTTCTGGGTGTGTACAGGTCTGATTCTGTTCGTTTGTTCATTTGTTCTGTTTTTTAGATTCCGCGTACAAGTGAAGTCTTACGTTATTTGTCGTTCACTGTCTGACTTATTTCACTTGGCCTAACACCCTCTAGATCTATCCACTGCGTTGCAGAGAGTAGGCTGTCGTTCTCTTCTATGGCTGAGTATATCCCGTCGTGTGTGTGTGTGTGTCCCCTTACCCATGCCTCTGCCGAGAGACGTGTGGATTGCTTCCATTTCTTGACATTGTGAACAATACTGCAGTAAACAAGGAGTGCAGTATATTTTCGAATTAGTATTTTCATTTTCCTTGGGAAATACCAAGTAGTGGAATTGCTAAATCATATGGTATTTCTATTTTTAATTCTTTGAGAAGATTCTACACTCTTTTCCATGGCGGCTGCGCCAATGTGCATTCCCACCAACAGTGCACAAGGGTTCCTTTTTCTCCATATTATTGCCAACACTTGTATTTTCTTGTAAAATAAGATGTGCCAGGTATTCTCTCATTATGTTAAAGAATATTCTTTATTTTTCTTTTTTAAAAAGATTTTTATTTATTTGAAAGAGAGATCACAAGTAGGCAGAGAGAAAGGAGGAAGCAGGCTCCCCATTGACCAGAGAGCCCAATCTCTGGGACTCAATCCCAGGACCCTGAGTTTATGACCTGAGCCAAAGGCAGAGGCTTAACCCACAGAGCCCCCCAGGTGCCCCTTCTTTATTCTTTTTGATAGTGAGGTTGAGCATCTTTTCATGTATCTGTTGGCCACTTTATGTCTTCTTCAGAAGAATGCTCAGGACCTCAACCCACCTTTAATTAGATGGTTGGTTGGTTGTTGAGTTGTGTAAGTGCTTAATATATTTTGGATTAATCCCTTTTCATATATATTATTTGCAAATATATTCTCCCATTTAGTATGTTACCTTTTTGTTTTGTTGGTTTTCTTTGCTGTGCAAAAACTTAGGTGGTGGTGCTAGTGTAGTCCCCATACTGTGTTTTTTGCCTTTGTTTACCTTGCCTGAGGAGACATAGCTAGAAAAATGTTGCTTAGGCTAATGTCAGAAATTACTGTTTTTTTGTTTTGTTTTTTTTACTAGGATATTTATGGTTTTTGTCTAACATATACCTGAGTTAATGTGTGTCTAATGTAAGAAACTGATCCAGTTTTATTCTCTTGTATACACCCACTGGTCTTCCCAGCACCATTCATTACTGTCTACCCCATACTCTTTCTTTCTTCCTTTGGCGTCCATTAAGTGACCACACAAATGTGAACTTCTTTCTGGACTTTCTAGTCTGGTCTGTTGTTCTGAGTCTGTTTTTGTGCCAGGACCATACTGTTTGGGTTATTACAGCTTTGTAATAGAACTTAAATCTGGGATTATGTTACCTCCAGTTTTATTCTTCTTTCTCGAGAATGCTTTGGCTACTGGGGGGCTTTGGTGGTGCCATGCAAATTTTAGTATTATTCCCATTTTGTGAAGAAATGCTGTTGGGATTTTGACGGGGATTGCACTGAATCTGTGGGTTGCTTTGAGTAGTGTGGACACTTTGACAGTACTCACTTTCCGGTCTAGGAAGACGGAATACATTTCTGTCCAGCTCTGTCATCTTCTAGTTCTTTAATGAACGTTTTGTTGTGTTCAGAGGACAGTCTTTCAACTTTTTGGTTAAGTTTATCTTGTTCTTTTTGGTGCAATTGCAAAGGAAATGGCTTTTTTTTTTTTAAAGATTTTATTTATTTGAGAGACATAGATCACAAGCAGGCAGAGAGAGAGGAGGAAGCAGGCTCCCTGCTGAGCAGAGAGTGTGACACGGGGCTCAATCCCAGGACCCTGGGATCATGACCTGAGCTCAAGGCAGAGGCCCAACCCACTGAGCCACCCAGGCGCCCTGCCACTAACATTTCTCGAGAGGGAGAAACAGCAGATGGCACCTGTGAGAGGCCAGGGGGTCTGGATTTCTCCCAGAAAGTTGGAGGAGCAGGGGACTGCTTCTTCCTTGCAAGGTGACGTCTGCACACTGGTCCCCCAGCCACCAGGCGGTACCGAGAAGGCAGCTGCTGGGGACACCACCTTTCAGGCAGATGTCAGACTCTAACCCCAGGGAACTGGGACGCGCTGGGGCCCAGAGTCCCCTTGTGTCAGGGACAGACCAGCGCGGGAGATGGGGACAGGACGCTGGGCTCTCCTGCACCCAGCTCTGCTCAGGGCTCCCTTGAACTCTCGGGACCCTTCCCTGTCTTTCCATTGTTGGGTTTGCTGGAGGCCTGCAGAATCCGCTGAGCCACAGTGCCCCCTCCCCTCCCCAGGCGTGGTCTGGCGGCCTGGCCCGCCTTCAGCAACATTCCTTTACCTTAGCGGGATGCCGCTGCTCTGCTCTGTCTTGTGGTTCCCCCAGAATCCGGATGTTTAATCCTAACCCCGCAGCGTGCTTGTGTCAGGGTGGAGGGCCTTTGGCGTTAACGAGATCAAGGGCCCCAGAGGGCTCCCAGCCCCCCCTCCATTAGAGGACACGGGGAAGAGGCCTTCACCGCGCAGCGGATCAAGTCCCGAGAAGCCCTAGTCCGCGTGCGCAACAGCAGCCCAGACGCACTAGAACGGCCGAGTCCCGACGGCCCCTCTCGGTAACTCCACCTGTGACCCACTTGCCCCGGGCTGTGCCCCCAGTCATCCCCGCTGTATCACCCCCAGTCCTGCCGGTGCTCCTGCTGGGGAAGGCCTTTGTACCATCCTCAGCAGGTGTCCCAAGTCCCTCCTGGCTCAATGGCAGGAGGCGAGGGTGGGATGCAGCGGGGCTCGGGGCTTGGGTCCCGGGACCCTCGCTGTTCTCGACCTTGTGCTGGAGAACGCTCTGCCACGCTGACTGGGCTATGAAGTAAACGTGAGGCTACTTGAAAGCATTAATTCGTTAAAAATAACATCCGTCACATGTTAACAGTTTATTTCATGAAAAATAACTTTTCTAAAACCACAGCATCGTGAGCAAATCGCTGTCATCTCTGCCACTCTGTCACCATCCACTGTGGCTCCTGCTGTCCCTGCGCCGGCCCGTCCCGGCATCAGCAGTCCCCGGAAAACCAGACCGCGAGGGCCCGCGTGCAGACGGTGCACAACGCCCAAGTCTCTCAGGGACGGAGCTGCGGTCGCGCGAAGCCGGGATGTGTTCAAGATCCCACGGGGGACGTCAGAGGCTGGCAGCACTCAGGGCTGGGCTGCCGGTGAGCACAGATGTGGCTGGAACCCAAGGCACAGGTGAGCTCGTCCATGGACAGAACATGACAGAGGAGAGGTTCTGAGGATCAAGAGGCCGACAGAAGAGAGGGAGAAAGGCAGGAGGGCCCCCTGTAGGAGGCGGCTCTGGAAGTGCTTACTCAGCCCTGGCTGGGTAGGGGATGGGGGAGGTCGGGGGCCTGGGGGTGGGGTGGGACAGGGGAGGGACGGCTGGCGCAGGTCTGGCTGGCACGGGTCTGAGAAGAACAGGACAGGAGGAAGCAGAGGAACCTTCTCCTGGAGATTTTCCTGCAAAGAGGAAGTGGCAGCTGCGAGGGATCAGGCCATGTAAGGACATTTGGATCACGCACGGCTGGGACCCCTCCCTGGGCTCAGTCCCTGGCTCTCCCCACATGTGCTCTTACAGGGTCACCCAGATCTGCCAAACGTGTCCTCCCCCAAAACGCTATGTTCCCAGCACCTAGTAATACTTGTTGGGCTACGTACTCTGTGCCCATTACCACGAAGCCAGATGGGATCCGTGAGCCACGAGGTACATGGACATCCTGGCGTGTGTACACACACGCGCACGCAGACAGGCTTCCAGTTGTGGGGCTCCCGTCCCGTGCTCCGGAAAGACCACACGTCACGCACTGTCGGTCCCCACCGGGGGGAGAATGGCCAGCACGTAACCCCCCCAGGGGTCGTGATCTCCCAGTGGCAGTCTGGATGTCTCGGACGGCCTCATGCCTAGGCTGGGGGACTAAGGCGCGGGGCCAGGCCGTCCGCAGGTGTGTGGTGGTGAGGCCGGGGGAGTCAGCCCGGGTCCCCACCGGCCTCATGGAGCTTCGGGACGGCTCGAGTGGGGTTTGCGCGTGAGCTCCTTGTGGTGCGGCCCGCTGTGCTGTGGCTGGGGGTCACCCGTGGACCGCAAAGGAGTCCCCGAGGTCTGCGACGGCTTCACACGGCCACAGACTACGTTCACAGGTTTATGAATTGCAGGAATTTAGTCCTATTGCTTATTCTTTCAGAATCTTGCAGTAAAAGCAAAATCAAGGCAAACGATAAACAACTCCGACCACCTACTACTAGTATCGGCTTTAATCGTGGTAAGACACACGTAACATGAAATGTACTCTCGTAGCCATTTTCAGGTGGACAGGCCAGCAGCACGGAGCAGGCACACCGGGGCCCACGGCTGCCACTGCCCACCCCGGGACGCGGTCCTCTTCCAGCCCAGCCGTCGGTGCCCGTGAGTCCCTGACTCTCCCTCCCCTGCCCTGTGCCCAACAGCTGGGCTCCACTGGGCTGAGCTGCACTGGGCTATACTGGGCTCCAGTGGGCTGGGTTATGCTGGGCTGGGCTGTACTAAACTGGGTCCTCTTGGGTTGTACTGGTCTGTACTCCCTGGGTCTGGCACTCACTGCTCCTCCACACGACCTCTCAGATGGCTCCCTTGGGCTTTCCACAGCTCAGTGGGGCCAGCAGTTGGCGTGGAGGAAAGGCAAGGGGGCCAAGGCCCCAGCAAGCTCCACAGGGAGAGGAAGTGAGGCCACCTCCAGGGGCGCAGCACTGAGGCATCAGGAGGAAGAGGCCACGTGCACCTGTCTGGAGACACCGTCCCTCCCAGGAGCTGAGCCAGACGGAGCCCATGTCCCTAATACCAGGCCACAGTGCAGCTGGGATGCTGGAGACACTCCAGGCAGGTGGGTGTCTCCTGCGCTGGTTCCGGGAACAGGTATGCTAAGGGTCTGGAGTACGAGGGAGGAATGAGGCAATGCTGGGGGACGGGGACCACAGTGGGAGGAAGCCATGGGCCAGGGCGTTCCCGATACCTGGTACAGGTGACCGCAGGTGCCTCCCAGCTTGTTCGGCCTGCCCAGGCGGAGCTCGTGGCCACGTGGGGGCCTGGCAAGGCGCGAGGGCAGGGGACCTGTCTCCCCCCACCCCCTGTGGGAGCGGGGAGGTGCGCCTGCAGCGGGGGCCGGGAGGACAGCCCCGGGCTTCAGCTAAGGGAACTAAGAAGACGGTAAAGAGAATCCAGACGGCTGGAGAACAGCCGAAGGCTCTGCCATGTTTGGGGGTGAAGAGAAGGCGTCCTCCAAGGGACGAACGTGAGGCCATGAACAGCCGGGCCGGGGGGACCGTCAGGAACATGCAGGTACCACACGGCACTTGGGAACGCATCGGGCAAAACCTGACAACTGTACAGAGAAGAACACAAGTTGGCAGCTGCGGCTGGAGGTTTCTTATTCTCTTGTAAAAAGGAAACATTGCAGGGATATGAAGATTTAAACACATTTGTAAGGCTAAGCTGTTAGACCTACGTGGGACTCCGATCCAACAGAGACGACGATTCTTAAAAGATGACGTGGGATGTTTATAAAACTGGATCTCGTGTCGCGAAGACTGTATTTAGCAACGAAGGAAAACCCAGTAAGTGCGAAGCAGCCAAGCGATCACATCCTCGCTTGTGCAGGACAGCGGTTTCCAGCATCAACACCAACGGACAGATCTGTAAAACACCACATCTGGGGGAAGAAAATACTATTACTAAGTAACACTGGGGCCTAAAAGTAAAAACCTAACAGGGTTAAGAAATATTTAGAACGGAATGAAAATGAAAACAGAAATGTCAACACAAAGATAAAGCAGTTCTTCCAGGAAATTCTGTAATTTCAAAGTGCAGAAAACAAGAAAACTGCAAAAAAACCCCAAATATTCAATACAAACATTTAGAAAAAAGAAACTGAATTAAGTCAAAGTAACAGGAGATAATAACAGAAATAAGTTATTGAGAAAGTGAAAGGGTTAACAACAGGAAACTCCTACTACTTGGGAGCTTTACTAACGTAAACAGACCCCGAGCAACACTATCAATAGCAGAAAACGGGGCGCTGGGGGCTCAGTTAAGTGTCCACCTTTGGCTCAAGTCATGATGCCCGGGTCCTGGGAAGGGTCCTTCCGCTGCTCCGTGGGGAGCCTGCTTCTCCCTCTGCCTCTGCTTGTGTTCCTCTCTCTTCCTCTCACATAAAAATCTTTATTTTTTATTATTTTAAGATTTTACTTATTTATTTGACAGAGAAAGAAACAGTGAGAGCAGGAACACAAGCAGGGGCAGAGGCAGAGGGAGAAGCAGGCTTCCTGCCTCGCAGAGCGCCCGATGCAGGGCTCAGTCCCAGGACCCTGAGATCGTGACCTGAGGCAAAGGCAGATGCCTAAGGACTGAGCCACCCGGGCGCCCTCAAATAAAAATCTTAAAAACAACAACAACAACAACCAGACAAGAAAGCGCAAATAAACAAAACATACAACCCCTGACAACTACGAACATGAGATTTGCCAAAACAAGAACAACGTATTTTAAAGTTACACATTCCTCAGAAAATGCAGATGAAAGGCACGTTTTTGTGAAAACACAAACGCTACAACTGCGACAAGAACGAGACACAGAAGCCTCTGCACAGGGCAGTGAAATGGGAGCGAGGTGGCCCTTTCCCGAGGGGAAATGGGCCGTGATCGTGCAGGGGGAGGGCGTGCCGCCCAGGAACGCAGGAAAAGGCGTCTGGTTCAAAGAGGGGCCGGAAAATGGAGTAAGAACAGGGATGGACTCGGAGGGAGGCAGGGGCAATGGAGGAGGACAGACAGGCAGACAAGGGAAGACGACCCACCCACGCCCACCCACACCATCAGTCTCCGTAAAGGCAGACGCACCCAGGGCCGCCTGGGGTCCACGTGCTCCTTCGGCTGGAACAGAGCAGGACCCAGTGCTCGCTGCGCCAGGGACGCGCTCGGGAAGGCGCCCGATGGGAAGTTACCCGAGCTCCGAGGCGGCAGCGGCCCCAGTCCAGCCCGAGGCTGGGTCAGTGGCCGCAAAGGAACGGGAGACCGATCTGAGGGAGACAGGGCAGTGACGTGGCCACGTCTCGGTGGTTACCCAGCAGCCGGGGACCACGAGAACACAGAGAACTGGCCACGCCGCTGACAACCTTGCTTCCGTGGTGACTGCCTTGGGCAAGGATGGATTTTTACCTTAAGTTAAGCTCCCAGCAATCCCTACGAGTCCCCCCGCGGCGTTTACCTGGGAAAACCGGCAGGTGCACACGGAGGGGCTGTCGTGGCGGCCGCATGCCTCAGAGCCGGAAACTGCCCGTGACCCAGCACCTGCGCGCGCCAGCACGCAGGCCGAGCGAGGCGCACGACACAGCGGGGCAGAGACCCAGGGCTGTGCGCTCCTGAGACCCAGTCTGTGCACAGAGCCCACACGTGAGCTGGAGGAGCCAGGCCCCAAGGACGGAGCTTGCATGGTGCGGCTGTGGGACCTTCTAGAACAGGCCAAGCCGGTCTGAGCTGGAATGTGCAGCGGTTGCTGCGTTGGCCTCTGGGGACACAGGAAGCAGGGCCGACAGGGACGAGTCTAAGAGACTCTCCGTGAGGCACGCACAGGGCACTCGAGGGCAGGACCTGTGGTGTTCAAGCTCCGTGATGGCCCGCGGGAGGGCCGCGGCCTTTCTCTACAAAGACTGGGCATCGGGAAAGAAGTGGGACCCGATGACGACCTTGGGTGCCCAGGCTTTGTGCTGCGGCATGGGCTGGCCAAGGCGCAAAGCAAACTCATGAGAATAGCAAGGACGGAGGGACGGCGGGACAGGCCGGAACTCTGCAGAGAGATGGTCCGGGGACACCAGATATGCAGACCAGACCGACCGACGGGGCCCTGTGGACACGTCCGGACACACGAGCGCAAGTGAACACTGTCTGTGTTCCCGGGGAAGTTACTAACCGGCTGCTCAGGGAGGGCAGGGGGAGCTCTCTTCTCCGTGGGGACAGACTCAGAGCTGGCCAGTGTCCGACCCCTACGTACACGGGGAGAAGCTTCTGGAGGATTCTAGCTCCCACCAGTGCAGAGCGGAAACAGGCCCCGTCTGCACCCCTGACCCAAGGAGCCACGCACACAGGAAAAAGAGTTGCTTACACCGCCAAGTTTCGGGGTGGTTTGTGACTCTGAAATACCATAAGACCCAGTCGTACCACAAACAAGGGTGAGTTCCAGGGGCACGGGGAAGAGGAAACTACAGGACTAACAGCCGATGACACAGGGTGGCGTCTCTGGGACACAGAATGGGGAAAACCCCCCCAGTCGCCAGCAGCATAACCCGCGAGATCAAAGTTAACTTGATGACACCCGTGTGAACGGTTCATGCGACATGGGGTAAACCGTGAAACGAACAAGCAGGCAGAAGGCTGAACAAGGGGATCTGCAATTAAAAAACGTACCTAGCACAGACGAGAAACTTCAGCGCATCAACGTTCAGAAAAAGGACAGGAATTCCAGCGGAAAACCAGGCACATGACATTATGACGGGCACAGACAATGGGCCCCCAAAGATGTCCCCATCCGAACCCCCTGGGGCTTGCGCAGGTGTCCCCGTCGTGGGGAAGGGGCTCTGCCGCGGCGTCCAGCGGTCTGGCCCCGAGCACCAGGTGGATCCAAGGTGAACACAGACACCCTTGGAGGTGGGAGGCCTGCTCCCGGGGATCCTGGGAAGAGGGCCCGGACCGGAGGAGGCTGAGCAGGGCAAGGGCCGTGCAGCGCACCCTGCGGGCGGCACACCCTGCGGGCGAGGGGTCTCTGTCCCGCCACGGCGAGCAGCGGACTTCGCCAGCAACTCAAAGGGCCCCCCCACGGCCACCACGGATGACCCTGGCTCTGCCAACACCTGCTTTTTGCCCCTCGAGACCCCCCGCACAGCAGAGCTTCGGGACCACAGAGCAGGCCCGTGCCGCTCGACACGCGGAGTAACAGCAGCAGCAGGACACCCACAGTGGTCCGGAGCTACCGGCCCGGGAGACCCGCCCGTCATCAGGAGCCCGAGACGCAGCTGCAGCACGCAACACCGGCCCCAGCCTCCGGTGTGCCGGGCAGTTCGACGTCTCAACCGCGCCGACCGTTCCTGTGAGCCGTCGGGCGTACCCAGAGTCTGCTGCCTGCCGACCCGGGCTCCCCGCTCCTGCAGACCCCGGCACGCCATCCCCGCTCTGCGGTCCGGAACAGGCGGACGGTGTGGGTCACTGGTACGGGGCCTGGCGGCCCCTGTGGGGTTGGCACGCTGGATGCCAGGCGGGGCTCAGAACCAGTGGAACGTCCTCACAGCTACTCGGTGCGTCTTGAAACAAGTCCCGAGGGGAAGAAACACCCCGTATCTGCACCCACCACCACGGACGCGATCTGACAAACACCTGTCTTCGCGAGCACCTGTTCTGTGAGGCTCGCGGCTGCCACGGCAGGCGTCCGGACCACCGCCCCGGGCAGCACTGCCCAGTGCCCGGGTCGGTCCCCGGGACCACCGTCTGCATCCCTTAGTCTGGAGAAACCACCCACACCCAGAGCAGGACGGAGCATGCTGGGACCCGACCGCCGCCTATAGCAGGTGTGGAGCCGGCCTCCACCGGAGCTACACGGCGGGAAACCCGTGCTCCCCGCAGTCTGTGCTTCTGGCAGGGTCCTCCGCCTGCCGTGCTGGCTGTGGACTGAGGACACCCTTGCGGCTGTTCCCCTCCTGCCTCTCACTGCCCCCCACCCTGCCCCACCAGGAGCCTCCTGTGTCGGCCGCAAGGGCTCCCGCCCCCACGTCCTGTCCCAGAGGCTGCTGGCGAGGGAATCTCACTGGGGACAGAAGCAACCTCCTGGGAAACCGGGGAGCGGCAGTGACAGGGGGACTCTGACGGGGGCCACCAGGGACGTCCACCCACGGCCCAAGAGTGGGACGGGCTCCATCCCACACCGGACGTCTGAGAACAGAGACAAACCTCTAGCTGTTCTCCCCCAGGAAGGGGCCCAGGAGGAGGCCGCTGGCTTCAGTGTGAACTGTTAACGGAGAATGAGGACTGTGTAAAGCGCCGTTAACTCCGTCCCCACAGCCCCTACGCTGCAGCCTGCAGAGCCTGCAGTGAACAACCAGCCCATGGGGCCGGGGGCCACGCGGACGCTCTTGTTTCAGTCTCCTGCTGAAGCAAAGGCACGAGCCCTGGGCAGGGAACCGTGTGGCCTGGATGCTGAAGGCGACAGAGGTGGTATTATTTCCAGGACGGTCAGAACACCCACCCACGAGGCGACCGTGTTGAGAGCTAACGCGTCACAGACTGGGTTTGGTTTCCAGTTCCCGCATTTCACGCAAGGCGCATCAGAACACCTCGCTGCACTGGCACCAAGAAAGACAAGAAGGACGACTGTCGGCTCACAGTTCTGTGCTCAGCTGGGCGGACCCTGAAGCCTGAGTCGCTTCAGAAACGTGTGAGCCCTCTACACACACAATCTAAAAAAACTGGTAGCTTAGATGAAATGAGTAATTTTCTAGGAAAAAAAATTTTCTAGGAAAAAAAAAAAAAAAAAACCAAGATCAACCCCAACAGAGAGAGAAAGCTTAAAGAGACCAATTTCCAGAGAAGAAAAGTCGGAAATTCATCAGGGAGTTCCCCCACCCCAAAAAGCGCCACAAGATGGTTTCACGAAAGACCCACCACATTTGCGCAGGCTGTGGAGAGCAGAGTTCAGTTTGCTTTTAGCAAGCACGTAAGCACGTACAACATACCTAGAACTGACACAGACGGGGTGCCGGGGGCTCCGTTGGTGAAGTGTCTGCCTTCAACTGAGGTCATGATCGCTGGGTCCTGGGATCGAGTCCCACATCAGGCTTCTTGCTTGGCAGGGAGGCTGCTTGGCCCTCTCCGTCTGCCTCTCCCCCTGCTTGTGCGCTCTTGCACTGTCAAATAAATACATAAAATCTTTAAAAACACAAACACACACACAAAACAAAAACTGATACAGACAAGCACCGATACGTACAAGAGAATTTTAGACCAGTATCGCTTATGAACGTTAATGTAAATTTCAAAATACTGGCAAACAGATCCCAGCAGTCAGAATCACGGCCAACAACCACGTGAGATTTTTACAGGAATACAAGGGTGGTTCGATCCTGGGAAATCTCTCAATATCCTATGATGGGTCTAAAATGAAAAACTATGCGATTACCTCCACAGATGCACCGGAGAAAAAAGAGAGAAACTAACAAAATTCAGCACTGTTGTAATTACAAGTGCTTTGGCTGACTGAAGGGCATGAACGCTCTCCAGTGTGGGTCTGCCCCGACAGAGGCCGGCATGTCCGGAAGGGGCCCTCCTGAGGGATGCCCACGGCTTCCCCGTGGTCTCTGCTACTGCGGCATGTCAGCCAGCGTCACCACACAAGGGAAACAACCACAGGCCTGAAAATTAGAAAAAAAGTGAAAGTACCTATGTGTGCAGCTGAAGGGATAGTATTACGCTGGGAAAATCCAGGTTATCTATGAGAAACGAACTCAGACAAATCGGCAAGTTCAGACAGAAGGTAACCTGCGAATAGCAGCCACCGTCAGATGCGGACACAGTGACCCTGCGGCGGGGGAGAGAAGAGGGAAGAGCACACGGATGACAGGAGGGAAACAGAGTCAGCAGCTGGCAAGCAGACGTACCGAGACGGGTGTGACACCTGTGTGAGGAGACACAGAAAACCTCCCGGGCGCACAGACACGGCAGACAAGGTCACCGTCCTCCAACCAGCCTCGCAGGGAGCAAGGGCTCTCTGGGCCGGCCACTTCTGGTGTGAAGCCGAGTCCGGTGAATCTGGGCTCACAAACGGGGTTTTAACGTGCCACATCTCAGGCGGTCAGCTGCGCAGCCACAAGTAACCAGACGGTGGACACGTGTACACGGCAGGCTCCCACGGTTGCTGGGTGTGGCTTCGGAGTCACCAGATGTCAGGGCTCCAAGCTGCCATGCGAAAGCCACGGGGCCTCCGTAAAGGACGGGTGAACAAGCGACACAGTCCAGCCGAAGCACGTTGCTCAGCTCAGCAGCTGGATGGAGCGCAGAAGCAGCCCAGCGTGGACGGACAGATGTCCTCTCCGGTCGGTACAGCCAAGACGGACGCTGTAGCACACGGTGCTGGGACAGCCGGCGCGCTGTGTGGAGAGAGGCGAGATCAGGTCCGTTCTCCACACCCCGTGCGGGAGCAAACTCTCCAATGGTCCGAGACTGCGGCGTGAAACGATGAGGCCGGTTTTTCCACGGCCTGGTGGACAGGACGCTCGTCCCACCACGGGTCCAGACGCGATGGGAGCCTGAGCCTTGTAACTCAGAAACATGCGCACGGCCAAGCAGAACACCCTCTCTCCAGGAAAGACGAATGACAGACTGAGCGAAGGGGACCACGTCGCGGAGGTAAAGGCTGGATCAGATCCTTGATGCGAAACGGACTTTAAAGCCACAAACCAGTTAATGATCCTGTGGAAAACAAACGGGCAAAAGACCTGAACAGACGACTTAGACCGTATGTACGTGAACAGGCATTACACATGGGGACGTTCAGCCTCATTCACATGTGAGAGGTGCTGATGACGACGTGTCTGAGACACCGTTCACTGGTCAGAAAGCTCCTGGACGCCGTGGGGATGGTTGCACGCGGCTCGGCTCGGGGATGGGGATCTGGGCCGCCTACTCTGCACAGGCACTCGCAGCTACCTCCTACCCAGCGGATCTCCGAAGGCCTCCCGGACTACGACCAGGCACGATACTCATGAACACATCATCTGTCATTGCGACAGACGGCAGCAGTGGAAGGCCCGGTGCGAGCAGCCGAGAGACTACGTGCTCGTGGGTGGGCCAACGGGTATCCGAACGGAGGGGGCAGATCCGGGAAAGGAGCGAGGGTCTGTGGGGCAGGGAAGGACAGGCAGCAAGAAAAGGAAGGCACCTGCCAGCTTCTGACGAACACGTAGAGATGCTCTCTGTTCCTAGGTGGAAACACTGCCCAGGTGTACAACGTAGGAAAAAGCTACAGTAGTAAGACAGTGGGACAGTGGTGGGAGGACAGATGTATGGATAAACAACAGAACCAAGAATCCAGAACGAACCTTGCAACTCAAGTCTGTTCACTTTTGACAAAGGTGCCAAAATCGTTCAACAAGGAAAGAATCACCTTTCCAACAAAGCGGGGAACACATGTCTGCAGGGGGAGGAAGGTGGGCCCTCCCTCACTCCTCACACACGAGTTAACTCAAAATGGACCAAACTTCTCAGCTATAGCGAACACTATAAACGGACGTAAATTGTGACCTTGGGTTTGGCAAAGCCTTCCTAAACACCGAGAGTACACGACAAGAGAAAAATAAAGGCTTTTGTGCTTCAAAGGGCACCGTCAAGATTGAAGATCACCCAAAGACAGGAGAAAATATTTACGAATCTTATGTCTGGGAAGGGCACGTACGCAGAGCAAGTAAAGACTGCCTACAGCCCAACGACAGAAGGACTAAGAATGCAAGAATACAATCAGAAAAGAACAAAGCAGTGCGCCTGGCTGGCTCAGTCAGGGGAATGTCCGACTCTTGACAGCTCAGGTCACGATCTCAGGGTCTTGAGTTTAAGCCCCAAGCTGGGCTCTGTGCCGGGCGTAGAGCCCACTTAAACAAAAAATAAAAAAGACCGTAAGTAAGCACTTCTCCAGGGCAGATATACAAATGTCAATGACCTAATGAAAGGATGATTAACCGCCAGGGAAAGGAAAATCATGGGCATCACAAGATCACTGGGTACCCACCAGAATGGCTCCAGGGAGACAGGCCGACAAGGCCCAGGGCCAGGGGGAGCCTGGAGCCTCACAGCTGTTGGGGGGGAGAGCAGCTGGTGTGTCCACTCCCAGAAGCTGTCCTGGACTTCCACACAGAGAGACACCATGTCCCAGCAGGTCCGTCCTCCGCTCACACCTGAGAGAAAGGAGACCACGCGTCCACGGGAGAAAGTGCGCAGGAACGATCGCGGCAGTGTCGTCCACGATGGCTGGAAGGTGGGCCACCCCCGAAGGGCGGAAACGTGCTCTACCCACAGAAGACAAGCTCCCTGGCCATAACAGGGATGCCGCGTGGCCACACGGATGAGCCCAGAAGCCTCGCGCCCTGTGAAGGACACCGCTCACAGAACACCACCAGCCGTGTCCAGAACTGGCCCACCTGCAGACAGAAAATAGATTCTTGGTTGCTGTGGCCAGGGGGCCACCATAGGCCACAGGGAGCAGCTCCTGATAGTGTGGGGTTGCTCTGGGCGAGGACGGCGCTCGAATGCAGACATGGTGATGGCCGCACGGTCCTGTGAACATTACAACCCCGAAACACACACTTGAAATGAGTGCGTTGAAAGGGACGTGAGCTATGGCTCAAGACAGCTGTGAACGCAAATGGAATCAGTTACCGATGAGGAGGGGAGGGCGCAGGGTGCGGGAGGGAGGGGAGGGCGCAGGGTGCGGGAGGAAGGGAAGGGCTCAGGGTGGAGGGAGGGAAGGAGGGAAGACACTGCTCAGCAAGGGTTTGAACAGGAACCATGACCGTGTTCTACTGATCCAAGCAGCAAAATCAACCCCAAGGACTCGAGAAGACTCACAGACTGAGCAAACAAACGAAGCCGACCACCGTCTCTTCCTTTTTGATGTCGTGTTGGTCCCCACACGGTCCGTCATCAGTTTCGGATGTCATTCGCGTCCCGATGCAGTGTTTGCGTGGAACACCCAGTGCTCCGTGCGGTCCGCGCCGTCCTCAGTACCACCACCAGGCTCCCCCAGCCCCCACCCCTCCCCTCTGAAGCCCTCGGTTTCCCAGACTCCATAGTCTCGCACGGTTCATCTCCCCGTCTGACCCCCCGCTTCTCCTGTGGCCCTCCACGCTCTTCCTTACACCCCACAACTGAGTGACACCACGTGGTAACGGACTTTCCCTGCTTGACTGACCTCCCCAGGCCCGGTGTCGATGCAAACGGCGGGCGATCGTCCTTTCTGATGGCGGAGTCCTCCTCCACTGCGCCCGTGGACCACATCCTCTCTGTCCCTGTCTGTTGAAGGCATCTTGGCTCTCTCCACAGCTTGGCTAGACAAGAAACGGCAGATGCTGGCGAGGATGCGGAGAAAGGGGAGCCTCCTGCACTGCTGGTGGGAGCGCAGGCCGGTGCGGCCACTCTGGAAAACAGCACGGAGGTTCCTCAGAAAGTTGAAAGTGGAGCTGCCCTATGACCCAGCATCGCACCACTGGGTATTTACCCTAGAGATACAGATGTAGTGACCGGAATGTCCACAGCAGCAATGGCCAGTGGCCAACTGTTCTCCAGAGAAGGACCCGATCATGGTGTGGGGAAGGGCACTGGATCTGGCCACTCTCGGGGAGACGCCCTCAGGCTGAGGCACAGAACACAAGCTGCCACCCTGCGGCAGGGGTGCTTGGGCAGCCCCATAGATGAAGCGATCCCAAGCCTGGTTCGTACACACGGAAGGTTGGAGCGCGTGTCACTGCCGATGCCGTGCGCCGTGTTCACTGCCCGAGGCGGGCGGGGCCGGTGCTGTAGGCAGGAGGGTCTGAGGTCGGGACGGTCTGCGCACAACCAGCACATCTCATCGCCTCGTTTCCACGTACCAGCCCTTACTTAGAAGGAGCACGTCCTTGGAGGAACGGTGGAGTCCAGTGCCGGGACAGTACACAGAGGGGACACTGGGGAAGTACGGCAGTGGCCGGAAGCAAGGAGAGGGCGAACGCAAGGACTGGGGCTGGTGTGCACTGCGGCTGCCTCACAGATCTGGGGCACCCTGAGTCTCAGAACATACCAGAACGTTCAGTGGTTCTGGCTCTTGTAACCACGGTCAGAGCACAAAGACTCTAGGAACTTGTACTAATAACTAACATGGATGGAGAGAAGGGGAGGCTCATCCTGACAACGGACGCAGAAGGAGGAATGGCGTGCGAGGAGGGACAGCTGGCCGGCGTCATGAGCAGGTGCCGGGAGGGTCGGCGGCCTGTACCGTGCAGACAGGCTTACAGGCTCCCCGTCCCCCCCTACACGACCCACTGTGACAGACAACACACCAGACCCACCCACGCTGAGGGAAGGTCTGAGCATAGGTGGCTGTCATCCCTCACCGGTGTCACTTATCAGCTCAGGGGGAAAGCGATGTGTAGGGAACTCAGGGAAGGAGGGATGAGACAGGTTCTTTTCCCAACTGTCCTCTGACATTAGCGCTGAGAGAGTGTGGAGCCCAGGGTCCCCGCAGCATCCCCTCCCATCAAGAGACGTAATTTTGAAAAAGTTCAGTCTCACGTCGGAAACGTCCTCCCCCAAGGGCTAAATACACCTGTTCCCTTGAGCCCCAGACAGAAGACCATGAACACTCAGTGGGCTGAACATGGTGTCCCTCTATTGGACCTACGTCACGACGGTGGCTCTAGGGCTCACCCGGTCTGTCTTACCTGATAAGCCGTCCGGATGCAGGTGGCCTGGACTGTGTGGAAGGGCCGTGTGCCCCGCCGTCCCTGATCCTCGTCACAGAGGTCCTCGTGCTGTCCCCTCTGTGACGAGGACCACGACTGCCCCCCCTAGACCAGCAGGAGGCGGGAAAGGGGCGAAGGGCGTCTGCTCTCAGGCGTCATCTGGGAAGGAAATGCACTGACTGAAGTCCGTGGTCAACCACCGTCCCTGTAACTGGCTCCAAATTAAAATGCAGAAAATCAGGGGCGCCTGGGGGGCTTAGTGGGTTAAAGCCTCTGCCTTGGGCTCAGGTCATGGCTCCAGGGCAGGGAGCCTGCTTCCCCTGCCCTCGCCACGCTCTCTGCTTATTTGTGGTCTCTGTCTCATAAGTAAATAAATAAATCCTTAAAAAAAAAAAATCACTTCGGTGAGGAAGCTCTTTCTGCACTTTACGTGTTTTGACGGACTACACGTCTCACATCTGAGACACATGCAAGTACAAAAGATAGAAAACGGGGTCCTGGCACGGGGTACCTCCCGCTGCCAAACCTTGGCTCCACACACAGAGGGCTTCTGTGGCCCCAGGGGCCCGCACTCTGGGTTTGTGTCGTGTGGAAATAAAGTCTCCGGGGTGGGCCGAACGGACTCGGGGATTTCTCGGGCAAGAACTGAGTTACTTTAACACGAACCAAAGACACGGCTGAAGTGTGGCCTCTCGCTCTGGTGGTTCCGCCTTCTGCGATCTCCGTGACTGGGAGGGTTACAAGTTACAGGAAACGTTTTCCCGGGTGAATGTCGACAGGGAATTTGGAGACTGAAGATGCGGACGTTTAAAAACGGGGGGTTCTAACTCCGGGTTAATGTCGACAGGGAATTTGGAGACTGAAGATGCGGACGTTTAAAAACGGGGGGTTCTACCTCCGGGTTAATGTCCGGGGTCCTCCAGCTGCTCTGGGGCTGCAGGCATAAAACACCGAAATAACGCTAAACCCAAGGGCCCTTGTCTGCGCCAGCTGCCCGAACAGGTGACCACCAGCCAGGAGGTGAGGAGGCCAAGGTCACGGTGCTGGCTGACCCCACGTCTGCAGACCCCTGCTTCCGTCTCGCCCTCTTGCCCCCACCACTGCCCAGTACGTTACTACTCCCTTCCAGATGCAGGCGAGCCTTACGCCAAGTGACAAAAGACCTCCGCTCCCCTCGCTGGGCTTGTGGCACGAGGTGAGGACAGTCCCCTCAAGGGGAAGGCGTCGGGCAGCTCCAGAAGGGTGTGGATCCCCTCCCCACCCACACCCTCCTGACGTGGCGCTCCAGCCGTCCTGAAAGGAGACTACCAGGCTCCGGATACCCTGGAGTCGATTCCAGAACATTCTACCTTCCGGGTCATTAGAAGAAAAGAGGTTCCCAGATCCCTCCCATCGCCGTAGTCTGGACAAGACCCAGGAAGACAACACGTGTGTCACACTCTAGCTACTGACAAAGGGGACCAGCGGTTTCAAACCTGTAAGCTCCCCCACTAGAGCGAAGCAAACGGTAACACGGGGTGAGTCACAGTCTGGGTGTCGTCCGCTTACTGGCAGGAGGCCTGAGCCCTGGCTCTGGGCGTCAGTCTGGCGGCTGGCACGGGGGCTCCGGGGTCCCACAGACGCGGCTGCTGTACGGGGACCTCCCGCCCGTCCCGCAAGCTCACGGGAACTCCACCGGGAAGGGGCAGCAGGGTGCGGGCGGGAAACAACACGCACCTGGTTTGGGGGCCCCAAGCATGGAGGTGCTCTGATCGCGGCATGCGGGGTGGCCCTCAGGCTCAAGGCCGGCCCCAGTCACCCCTGCACCTCATCCTGGGGTAGGGGCTCTGTGTCCCGCCTGCCGAAGCCTGGGGTCAGGGGACCCACGCACCTGTCAGGATGTCTGACTGGTGCCGAGCCTGGGCCAGCCCGAGCAGGAGCTACAGCATGATTACAGGGTCACGAAGGGATCTGCCGCCACCGGGGAGCCCTGGCGGGTGAGCGGCCAGTCAGGGGACGTCTCCACCATCCGATGGCACGAATGCAGAATGAGGCGGGCTTCTCCACTTTGCTGCTGGCCGCACGCGTGTTCACTGGATGGAACAAAGGGCAGGCGGGCTCCTGGGAGGACAGAGACATCTAACGATACTTTCCGTAGCGTCATGCCATCTGACGGCACGGACGTTGGCACCCACAGGGCAGAGAGGCCTGAAGACTGTCACGAGCCCTGCCAGCAGCTCAGCCAGCTTCCAGGCACTCCGGTTCCTCACCAAGAACACCCCCCGCAGCCACCCCCACCGCACCCCGTCCGGAACGATCTGTTCGCACATGTTGGCGAGTACCAGCTCTCCGAAGGGACCTTCTCCACGGCTGGCTCCGGACTCTGCGTCTGCTCGTCCCTCACCCGCTGTCCCACGCCAGGCACTGTGGCTACGCGGACGGGCGGACACAGACCCCGCCCTCAGCAGTGCGGTCGTCTGGGAGCCCGGGCTGTGACTCTGTCAGCGGGCAAGGACCTGCCGGTGGTTGTCCTGCGTCCTGAGCTGACGGTTGGCAACCTCAGCTCCGACACCAGAGGAGAAAGTCCCCGGGGACGCGTGGCTGTCCCACGTCTCCCAGAGGCAGGTCAGGTTCCTGATGTCCGTCTGTGAAAACAAACCTGCAGGGTCCCCGGCACGGTGCCAAGCAGAGGCCCGCGGCCCAGAGCTGCGGGCGTCAGCGGTGTGCGGGGCACTTGGAGGGGCCCGGGATCTACGGAGAGAGACGGGGGCACGGCCCCCCGCCCGCAGGGCGCTCAGAAACAGGGGAGCAGGGGCGGGGGCAGAGAAAACGCGCTCCGTCCCCTTGGCCGGGTTTGTGTCCCCACCTTGAACACCACAGCCTGGCTCCCAGGAGAAAGCGCAGGGCCGCGCGCTCATCCGGGACGCGTGACCTCCGCCTGAGGCCCGGCTGGAGAGCCCACGTCCTCGCTAGGGGCACAGCTTTCCCCCTCGGACACCCGGGCCAGGGCAGTCCAGCTAATGCTGCCAGGCCCGCCCGACTCCCGAGTCCCCAGCGCCTCCAGCTGCCGTGTGCGCCCACCCGCGGGGGATACGCAAGTCGCCCACTGCCCGGGCCGCAGGGGCCTTTCTGCTCGAAGCCTCAGCCTCGCACTAGCTAGCGCAGAGCTCGGGAGGGGCCGCACCCCCGGGAAGGCACCGCCAGTCCCTGCGCAGTGACGGCACGCGGTCCTCCATCCACTGGGTTCAGACGCCTCTTTCTACACAGACAGGCTGCTTCTGTGTCCCTCACAGTGTCCCTGGTCGGACGGAGCACTGACGTGGGGTGGGGGGGGGGGGCGAGCTCCTGCGCTCCCTGGCCTCGCCGTGCGCAAGAACAGCATCTCTGTGAAGATGCAGGGCGTCAAGGGGGAACTGGGGAAGGCCCAAGTCCTCATGCAGGTCAGACAAAAACGAAGGGGGTACCTGGGGGGCTCAGTGGGTAAAGCATCTGCCTTCGGCTCAGGTCACGATCTCGGGGTCCTGGGATCAAGCCCCGCACGGGGCTCCCTGCTCGGCGGGAACCCTACTTCTCCCCCTGCCCTCCCCTGCTCACGTGAGCTCTGTCAAATAAAATCTTAAGAAAAAAGCTAAATACTTGGTACCGTAACCCAAATTCTGAGCAGAGATGGAGCATCCGTCTGCCTCCCCCCGACGCAGGAGACCTGCACGGATGCGGACGGTATCGAGAGACAAGAACGGACATCCTTTCGAGTCTATAAACTTAAGTTACTTTATTACACCTCCGTCCCGTCAGAAAACACCAGTCGCACCAGCTCCGCAAGACAGCGCGTAACCGTGGGCAGCAGGAGCACGGGCCTTCCCAGCAGTCTCTGCAGGGACGTGGCGCGCCGGGCACTGCTGAGCTCCACAGCACGTCTTACAAGGAGATAAATAGGTATTGCACATCTTAACCTAAGCCCGATCCGAGAATCGAGGCAGCAGCACTGAGGACATGGCCCTGTGAGCTGCGGGTCCCGGGTGAGCGCAGGTCGGGCATCCCCACGACCAAGAAACACGTCGTTTTTGCAAACCTGTCTAAGGGACTTTCGATAAAAAATACATGTTTAATTGCACGGTCATGGCCAGAAGGAGAAGCGTGTGTGGGCCCCCACATGTCATGAGCTGCAACGGCCCACCTTCCTAACGTCTGCACTAAGGCTTCGCAGGCCTATTCTGTGCCCGTGTTCACGGCCTGACGGACACCCACTGGGGGCTGCCCCCCTGGAAGGAGGCGCTGCCGCAGGGACACAGGTGTCTGGGAAAGGCAGAGAGGCTGGCGAGCTCTAGAAGTGGGGTGCCCAGGTCTCCCCACACAGGTGCCAGGCTGCTGTAACTACCATCGGGCGTGGCATGGACAAGGCGACGGCCTCGGGACCCACCTCCAGGCGCCCAGCAAGGGCTGCTGCACAGGGAGCCAGGCCGCTGGCCTTGCCGTCCAGCCTTCAGCGCACAGCAGAAGGCGATGGCTGCCAGGCCTGGACACCCCCAGAAACCAGCCACCAGCCACAGGACCCACCGGCAACTCGGTCTACTTAAGACAGTTCTCCGGTCCAGACAAACCTGATGCCCACACACCTCCCTTGTTTGCCAAGGGAGCCACGGAACGTGCACACACTTCTTGTCCTCCTACAGATGCCCTGACCTACAAGCCTCGCAGGCCTCGCTGTCACGCACACGCCTGTCAGGCTGGATCCAGTCCCAGGTGGAGGGCCCTGCCCGTGGTCTCCACGCGCTCTCACCGCCTGACACGCGTGTGCACAGCGGGCCGCACGCTTCACGCAGGACGCTCTGACGAGAGGCACAAACAGGACACCCTACCAGCCCGGGGCAGGTCTCTCCAGCTAAGCGGGGCACCATGACTGGACAGGACCTAGGACACGCCGACCGTGGGACCAGAAAGACCACACTGGCGGCCACAGCGCCATGGACGGGAGCCTGTGGCCCGGCCTTCACCCCCCCACCCCTCGTCGGTGCTGCTCAGGGCCCCACACAGGCAGGCGTGCAGGAACAGATCACAGCAGGCAACCGGGTCAGAACGGCGAAACCCCGCCCCCGGAGGCAAACTGTGCCTTCCAGAACACGCGGCGGCTGCGTGGCAATTTACACACACGCCACAGTGGCTCGGACCTGGAAACCGTGCTGGGCTCAGAGTCTGTGCTGGGGGACCGTGGGGGGCGGGGCGCCGGTGGGCCCAGGGGCAGGAGCCGCAGCGCGCTGCGGTCTGGGCCCTGCGGCTACTGCCCCTTCTTGGGCGGCACCTGGCCGTCGGCCCCAGCAGGCCGGCTGCTCCTCGGTGCAGGCTGCGCGAAGTTCCAGTCCACGGGGCGCAGCAGCTGCTGCGTCTTCTTGTGGGTCCAGTAGGGGTTGATGACGAGCGTGAGCAGGCTGAGCCCGGCCAGGAAGAGCGCCAGGTGCAGCTGGTGCAGGCTTCCGAGCAGCCCGTCCCAGTGGCGCAGGCACACCCACCACATGTGGTAGGTCAGCACCATGCGGCAGTGGAACAGGTGCACCATCAGCCACTGGTTCAGCCTCCAGAGCCGCGAGTCCGACCAGCCAGCCTGTGGGCAGAACACACGCCGTCAGCGCTCCACCCCGCGTCCCCGCACGTGCGTGCCCTCCTCTCCCCGGGGTTCCTGGAGGACAGAGCCGCCCGCGTAGATGCACGGACGGTGGGGCCCTTCCGCTCCCTTCCGCTGTCCCTCCCATGAGCAGCGTCCGATCTTCTCTCCGGTCTCTCCGCAGAGCCCACATGTAACCCAACCACACTCCGACCAACGAGCTCCCACAGCACCGCAGCCGGGAGGAGGGACGTGGAGGGAGACACGTGTGTCCTGCCTGGAGTTCCCACACTTTCTCCCCAGGGGCCCATGGACACAGGCAGACGCAGACTTTCCCTGAAACAATTAAATTTACACTCAACTGGTTTCCAAGAGTCGAAGCCAAAAGTGAACAGAGAACTTGACGATGGCCCATAAGATAGCGGATACCAAGGTGGGACCTCACCAGGACCAGGAGAGCCGGGCACCAGGACAGCCAGCACTGGGACAGCCGGACTCCGGGATAGCCGGGCAGCGGGACAGCCACACACCACATTCCAGCACCCCCCAGACCTCCCACAAAGCAGCCTCTCCAGCCTTGTCTCTGCTGAACCCAAGCTACAAAACCTCCCCCAGGAGCTCCGTGCTGCAGGTGGCCCCCAGGGTGGGCAGGCAGCGTCTTTTTTGCAGAAGGAGCTCTGAGCGGGCCGCAGAGCATGGCCTCGGGAAAGGGAAGGGCTGCTCTTTAGGTGCGTCTGCCAAGTCCTGAAGAGGATGCAGGAAAGCCCAAAGACGTGGTTTTTAAACAATGAGGACGGACTCCTGACCTCTCACGGCACGAAAATGCATCCACGCGGCTCTGACCCAGGAAAACAAGAATCCATGGGCCTGATGACTCGGGAGAAATAAACTAATAAAAACAGAAACTCCCCTGTTGTCTGAAATACAGTGAACTTACCCAAAAATAACTGCACAAAACCTCCGCGTGGTCCACTACCTCAGAGCAGACGTACCTGTGCGTGTTTTCCAGTCGGCTGATGCCCCATCAGTGTGACACCCCACAGAGGCATCCTGCCCACTCCGGCAGAGTGTGAACACGACAAGGACGGGAAGCGAGGACGGGAGGGCCCACAGAAAGGCCCGTGGAGGCTCCAACAGCGCGCTCCCTCTCCGGGCACGCGTCCTCGGGCCTCCCGCGGGCAGCCCGCCGCGGAGTCCACAGCGATGGACACGGCTGTGCTCACGCAGCGCACCACCTTCAGACCCTGCGGGCAGCGTTTCCCATGATCACCAAGTACTTCATTTGCTCCAACCCTGTGTTTGGTGCCACTTAAGGGGGACCAGAGCCACGCACTTCCCGTGGACCCTGCTCTGTGGGAGCGATAAACACGCAGGAGTCAGGGCCAAGGCACAAATCCAAAACAAGTGCGGCCCCTCCAGAACGAAGGGACAGGGAAGAAGCTGAGACCCGGAGATCTGTGCTCATCAGTCCTGACGGCCATGTGACAGGAGGACAAAACCAAATGTGTCTGCTAACTGGTCTGTAAATCAGAGGGCGAGGCTACGGTTCTCCGAGGCTCCTGTCTGAAGGAGAAGCCACGACGGCCGTCAGCCCTCCATCAGCAAGAACCAGGTGCCCCAGCACTCCAGCGTGCTCCAGTCTGGTGAGAAACAGTGCGGACGGACCCTGCCAAGTGGCCCCATCCCAGGTCCACAGGCGGCGACGGACAGCACCTGGCACTGGCACGGGCGCATTGTTCACGTGCCCTCCTCTGACACCTACTGGTGGCACCGGCTGTAGCCTGGACGCACACAGGTGGGGACACCTGGCCCCAACTGCATGCATGGGCTCTGCTCACCTGTGCGAGCTCCACTGGACTTGGCTACACTGTTTCCCACGGGAACAAAGCATATGTCAGCCCCACACGGACTGCACCTGCAGAGCTCAGTCCATTGCCCGCATCTCCTCCCCTGTGCCCGCCTGCAGCTGGCCCAGCACCTGATTCCTACCAACGAGTGTGTATCTTCTGTGGGATTGTACAAGGAGACCATAGGTACACACTGCTCTAGCACAGAAATGCAGAAGGTTTGATGTTTCCCAAGTCAGATCGCTCCGTGGGAGAGAGGAGGCTTCCCATATGCAAACTCTGGGGGACCCAGGACAGAGCACGCCTCGAGGCCACCTCCCCATCACTCCTCCTTCACACTGAGCAGCACGGACTCCGTCCCACTTCACCATTCCCCCCAAATTCACAGAACGAAGGTCTCTTCTCCGTTATTCCCCTCACTGCTAAAGTGGCCTTCTTAAATTATTAACGTTCATATCACAAATACAAACTTGTCTGCATACAGTAATTAAGTTCCGAAAGCTTGGAGCTTGAAAACTGAGCCTTCTTTTTTTTTTTTTTTTAGATTTTATTTATTTATTTGAAACAGAGAGAGAGAGAGATCACAAGTATGCAGAGAAGCAGGCATAGAGAGAGAGAGGAGGAAGCAGGCTCCCCGCTGAGCAGAGAGCCCGATGTGGGCCCCGATCCCAGGACCCTGAGATCATGACCTGAGCTGAAGGCAGAGGCTTAACCCACTGAGCCACCCAGGCGCCCGAAAACTGAGCCTTCTTCAGCATAACTTGGGCACCGTCAGCTCGCGTCCCGTGTTACCACGTGCTCTGAGCAGGGACAGGGACAAAGTCACCGGTGACGGCCCGTACAGAGCGGCTGGGTGCAGCTCTGGCTCCCAGGGCTAGCGTCGCATAGCACATGTGCCCAGACGCCGACACAACCCCACTCACAGCACGGCCTGTCCTCTGTGGGCGAAAGTTACCCCGAGGTTCGAGTCCTGGGTCTTTCGTTCATTGACTCTAACCTTCCAGAATCAGTCAAGAAGGAAATGCGGAGAACAAACCCCTGCTGGAGGAGAGCCGGTGGTGTTTGCTAACTCCGCGCCTGTCCTTTGCTATCTCAGCAAATCAGACCTGACGGTCCAGGATTTCCTGAACCCAGGAGCCCCGCTGCGCATGACTCTGGCAGCTTCATTAAAAGCTTAAAATGATTTCAATACTGTAGGCCCCATTTATTTACATGTAATAGGAGGGAAACCTCAACAAGAAACAGCACATCTAGAAAACCTGCCCTAAGCTGCCCCAACTTGGGGTGAAGTTCTGGTGCTGGGGTCCGCTGGCTAGGCAGAGGGTGAGGGTGTTAGGAAGCGAGCACAGAGATCCCTTCGTCCATCCTGCACAAACAGCACCCAGCAAGCTGTAGAGACAGTAGAAAAATCCAAAACCAAGTCTCTCTCCCATGCCCACCCGCCGCTGGAGTCTGCCTTCGTCCCGAGGACGCCAAGGACCAGAGGCTGGTGGCCATGCCTGTCCCAGGCAGAGTGCATAGGAGAAGTATCTGTGAAACCATTCAACGCTGATCACCACTAGGGACTGGCAAGAAACAGGGAGATTTTTTCTTTCTCTTTTAAGACGTTCCTTCCAAAAATAACAAGAATTCCATAAAACTAATCGTCCATTTTCTTGAACACGTGTGTTACATCGCAGGCCCATCTTAAGGCGCAGGTCCCTGCTGACCACAGCAGTCCAGCCCATCCCTGAGAGCAGGCCGTACGGGGGCACATGGGACAGGACCGAAGGACCACAGGCTGTCTGTCCGGCACGGCCCCGACCATAGCCGACCACGACGCTGGTGCTGTGCTCATGGCCAGAGAACATAGGGAAGTCACGAGCCCTGCTCTCCGTCCTCGGAAAGCCCCTCTCCGTGGGGAGGACTCCCACAGGGAGAGAACGGGAAGCCGGAGGGCACAGGCAGGACACACTAGAGGTTCCCGAGTCATGGCTTCTTATCGCAACGACCCACGGCTGGACAGGTAGCCTCCGTGGTCACTCAGAGGTTGGATGGCTTGGCTTCCACTCCATTTACGGTCTCCAACCTTCCCCCAACCTTCACAGCCCAAGGACCTCAACCATCCCCAAACCCCGCATTCTGACGCTCTCTGCAGGGGCTCCACAGAGCGGCGGCTGCGGCTCCCAGCACACGCCCGGGTTCGCGGGCCAGCCCCGGCACCCCCCTGTGCCCGTGCTGCCCGGCCCGCCCACTCGCCGCGGTGCCCGTCCCTGCCCTCGCACGTCCTCCTGCGGCACCGGGCAGAGCCACCCCAGTCAACAGCGGCGAGGCCAGACACCAGCCCTGTGCCCTGCAAGCGTCTGCTGCGTGGGAGGCGTCCGCCCGCGGACATGGTAATTCACTCCACGTTCCCGAACCGCCTACCCCAGGGGACCTGAAGGCTCCGAGGAGTCTTCCCACTTCTCGATTTTCTCCTGAAGCTCACCATGGCATTAGCGACTGCTCAGGGACCTGAGCCATCCGTGGTGCCAGCATCAGACATCTGCTCAAGGAAAAGCAGTATTTCACGTTTCATACAAAATGCTCTGTGAACAGTGAGCCGAAAAAGACAGCAAGAAACGTGTGCTGAAGAAAGAACTCCGGAGTCTTGCCTGGACGCTTTGATATCAAAACGAGAACCAAGATGGGACGCAGGACCCACACAGGTTCCGAGAATACGCTTTCAGAAACAAACATGCCACAGATGCTGCACAAGGGAGGGTGTGAGGGCCCGACGCCCGGGCTGTGACACAACATTGCATCTGGAGACACAGAGCCACACGGCACGCGAGTGGGGACAGACGCCGGGACACGGCGGGCGGGAAGCCGGACCCAGCCGCCCGCAGATGCCCCGGCTCGGCACAAAGCCGCTTTGTGACAAATCCGAAATCTGAGAGAGGCTTCTGCATGCGAGGGGCCGTGGGCCACCCTCAACACAGCGGGGAGGGACCCTCCTGCAGCATAGGGTCAGGAGATGACCCCAGAAGAGGGAGGAGCTGGTGGTGTCCTACATCCCAACGCCCCTGGGGGCTCGTGGGGGACTGGCCTCCGTCCGGTCGGCCCTGGAGTTCTGACAGGTCCGGCACGGTCCAGTGGCCACAGCCCATGGGAAGAGAGGCAGTGGCTGGGCCGGCAGACCCCGCGGCTTCCGCCCCCCACTCCAGCTCCACGTGGAGGGGGCACACGGCCGGTGGCCCACAATCCCCCAGGAGGGACAGAGCCAGCAGAGAGCCCAGGACTTCCAGCTGGGCTGAGCAGCGGGGCCGGGTCTGTGTGGGGACAGCATGCGGAGCCTGAGAGACGGGCCGGCTTTGTCTGAGGCACAGACAGCAACAGCCTCAGGCGAGCATAGACTTGGGCCAAGGTCCACCTCCAAAAGCTGACCCCAAGGGACTGGGCGTAAATGTATCTGACAGAGAAGGATGCGTAACTGTCAGGAAGATACAGGTCACTGAAGTCACGAGAACGGCACACGAACAAAACGAGTTCAGCACAGACAGAAGATGCTTAAAAAAAAAAAAAACCAAGTCCCAAAAGGAAATCAAGGAGCTGAGAACACAGTAAAGGAACTGAAAATTTTACTAAAAGGCTCACCGACATGAGCCCCAGTTCAACGCCATCTGTACCAAAATCACAATGGCGCTCTCTGTGGAAACAGGAGAAACCATTCTAAAATTCACAGGAAACGGCAGAAAACCACAAACGGTCACCTGAGCCTTGAGAGAGAACACATGGAGGCACCACACGTCCTGAGTTCTAACCGTACGACAGAGCTGCTCCCAACGGCACGGTGCTGGCGCGAACGCGGGCACCGAGGCCGGAGCCCGGAAGAAAGTCCACTGTGGACACTCAGCTCGTCAGCCATGAAGGGGCCAAGAACCTACAACAGGGAAAGGACTGTCCCTCCAAAAGTGGTGCTGGGAACACTGGGCCATGTTCCTACACCAGACGCTACAGTCAGGATGGGCCGAAAGCTCACACGAAGACGGAACGCTAGCAGTCCCGGAAGGAGACAGGGACAGAGCTTCACGACCCTGGTCTGGGCAACGACTGCCCGGGCATGACACCAAGGGCATGGGCGAGAGAGAGACGAGTAAACTCGGACTGCGTGGAGCTGAAAGGCCCCAGTGGGGGGAAGGTACCCACAGACCACGTGAGCAGAACACGCGGCTCTCCATCGTGGGAAAAGGACTACAGGGCGCAAGGGGAGAGAAACCTCTGGTTCGAACACGGCGCAAGGCCGTGGACAGTTTGGAGGAGACACATGCACGGCCCACAGCCGCATGGAGGTGTCCAAGGGCACCGATCACCAGGGAGAAGCAAACAGAACCCACAGGGGCCTGCCACACACGGCCAGGATGGCCCGAATCCATGACACGCAGGAGACCAGGGCGGATGAGCACGCAGAGGCCGGGACCGGCCGGCGTCGCGGGCACGGGAGGGGGCAGCTGGGGGCAGGACAGCACACAGGTCAGCATCTCGGAGAACCACCCCATCACCCAGTCATCCCACTTCCGAGCACTCTCCCCAAACAACACCTGCCCCAGGACCTCGAGGAGTGGCGAATGCCTCCCCATCTCACAGCAGCGCTGTTCGCCACGGCTAAGACGCGCCCCCACCCCGGGTCCCTGCAGCGGATGCACGGACACACCACATGGCTGCCCGGGCCGGGTGCAAGAGATGGGGGGGACACTGATCCCCGGGCAGGGCTGGGAGCCTGTGAGATCCACAGCGATTACAGCGAGGGACACGGAGTTCAGCCGGGAGGAGCTCCCCACGGACTCTGACACTGCGACTCAGTCTGGGGTGACCGCGGAGCGCAGCACCCACAGAGCTGTCGTCCAGGCACGCCACAGGCCAGGCCCCCGCGAACCGCCGGGAATGCTCACCTTTAAGAGCATCCAGGACACGCAGGTGAAGGGGGTGCTGGCCTCCAGCAGCAGCGTGATCATCGCCAGGTAGTGGCCGGCTCCCAGGTTCACCACGGAGCCCAGAAAGCCAAGGAAGGCGAAGAGATGGTGGACGGCCAGGAACAAGTCAAACGTGCGGAAGAGCGCGTTGGACAGGTGAACCGCCACGTTCTCGAAGAAGAAGAAGCCGGTGGCCGTGGCGATGTGGAACCAGCACCAGTTCTGCTGGCCGCGGGCCTTGTCGGCGTGCAGCACGGGGTCCGCCAGCAGGGCCCACAGGCCTGCCGCCGTGCTCTGAACGCCAAACACGGCGCGTGTGGCCGCCAGGTCCCAGAAGACCTTCTCTCTGGCCGCCAGAGAGCGGTACGTGGCATTGAGGGAGGATGACAGCTGGTGACAGACCACGAAGACACCCAGGTAGAAGACGAAGCCGGCGACCGCCAGCGTGGCACGGACCTTCCAGGAGGTGTAGTCCAGGTCAAAGACGCTCTCTGCCGTTCCCCCCTCGCTCCCAGGAGTCATCGTCCTTGCAGAGTCTACCATGGGCATCCCAGGAACACAGTGTCAGTGTGGGGGCCTTGGCGGTCCGCATGAACTCACGGAAACCTGCAGAAAGGACAGGTCACTCCACGTGGACGAGGCAGGAGCAAGCCCACAGCCCCCTCCAGCGTGACCGACATGCTGCTGTCGTGAAGATTTCCACACCCTCTTCCCCGTAACTGAAGGCACACGACCCCACAAGAGAACCCTGCCAGGGGCCCTGCACGAGGCCAGGGGCGGAGCCAACAGCATGCACCATCCCGGACCCAACCGCGGGCCCACCCAGGGTCACGCCACACTCCCGGGGGTGACGTGCGTTCAGTCATGTGGCTGCTGGTTCCGCTGCAGCTTCCCGGCCAGGGTCATCTGCAGTCTGAAGGGCTGCTAGCGTCTGTGGTGCCAGCGGGGGCATGGCCACACGCCAGAGCCCGTGTCCCACGGGCTGGCCTCCCATGCCCGTGGATTGTGGCAGGTGCTCACAGACGCTCCATCAAGAGCACAGCCCTTACCATAACCCCAGGAGAGCCTGCATCCCTGATCTTGTCTGCTGACCTGCCACATGGCACCAAGTCCACCCTTGGTCCCCCATGGGAAGCATGCGCAAGGCCCGGACCAGAGGGGGCAAGGGCAGCCGCGCACGCCCATGCATGGACTGCAGAAGGACCATTTTCCACGGAAGGACCGCGGAAACTGCTCTCCCTGCGGCTTGGTGCCGGGTTCCCACCCTGGACCACATCACCGTCAGGGCCACGTGCAGCTCTCCAACTCAAGTAACTCCACTTCTGACCACGAAAACAACTCCCTCCACTTCATCCGTAAAAACATGAACGGGGCACGTGACCCAAGGGCTGTGGGTAGAGATTATCACTGCCCTGTTTCCAAAACTCCTATTCTCCTACCAATGGCTGCCTACAGGAAGAGAAAATGTCACAAACACGCTTACTAATCAAGAAATACGTTCAGCGGAAAACGCCGCTCACTATTCTCTGTAACAACGTGAAAACAAAAGTTCATTCTTCCAATGCCCAGAAACATGAACTATCTCCTCTCACAACCAACTGTCTTCCTATCCCCACACAGGTTCGACAAAACTTGGAGATCACGTGAAAAGGAACCTCAAATCTGATTTCCAGGAGCGTTAAGAAGTGTCCTGCCTCCGTGTTCAAAGACAGCTGTCGTAGGGGTGACACTAGTTAGGAAGACAGACGGACCCCAGTTACCCCTGGAAGAACGTCGTGCAGGTCTGTGCTCCCGGCCGATCAAGTCTGAGCCAGGCGCTTTCAGGACCCCATGCTGCACCCCGCTCCCTGCTCCCGCCCTACTGAGGCTTCTACTTCCTTGGAAGCCCGTCTCCCTTATTACTTCTGGGCTTCTGCTCCTCCTGGATCCCCTACCGGGTCCCCTACCTCAGAGTCCATCACCTGCCCCACCCATCAGCCCCTCTAACCTTTCAGATCTCAGCATCCGTGCTGTTTCTCCAGAAGCCCTCTCAGACCAGAGCAAGTGCCACAGACCACCCACCCTCCGGCCCCTCCACCACTGTATCTAGACACGTGTCTGACCACTGCTGCTGGGACCCCAACCTCCCCCAGACCAGCAGCTCTGAGCCCAGAGCCATGCCCACCTGTCCATCTCTGCACCCCCACTGCCTGATCCAGCACTTGGCACAGAGGACGAGCTCAAGAAGCACTCACTGAACATGAGCACAGATTTCAAATTACGCGTACTAGTCAAATTTATCTAAGTTTGGACATGTTTTGTTTGTAAAAGCGCGAACGCCAGAGTCTCGAGTCTTCTAAACAAGCTCCCTATGTCGGACTTCAGAGAGAGGACCCCAGGATCAGGGGCTCACCAAGGGGCCTCAGGGGCCTGGCCTGCAGGCGCCCCCTGGTTCCCCCAGCTCTACAGGGGCTTGCCGTATTGGGCACTTCCCCGGGGAGCCGAGGGCTGTCCCCCACATCTGGCGAATGATGAGCTTGCAGGGGAATCGGGCTGCCCATAGCGCAGCCATGACCCTCTGACCTCGGGAGACACCATGTTGAGCGGAGCCTAGAGCCACAAGCATTAGACCAGCTGTTGTTCTGTGACTACTCAGCAAAAAGCAGCAAAACGGCTCTTCTGCCCAGATGGTCACCACGACTAGTCAGGATGCAGAGAGTACTAGCTCGTTAAACCCAAACTACAAAGGAACCATTTCTAACCACTGAACGCCTGGATTTGATAATGCTCCCAGAATCAAAGGCCAAAGCCACGGAAGTGTTCGTTTCCCTATTTCTCAGTGAACACGAGAACTCCTCCGGGAGCAGGAGTCTGATTCAGGGAGAAAAGACGAGACCACATTCATTCGCTGACTTTGCACAGGCTGGCGAGAGCACTTGGCTCTGGGTACCTGTGCACAGGTGTGTGCACGTCTCTCCCCCTGGATGTTCTGACATCTCAAAACCTCCCTGCCTGGGGAGACTGCCCGCCCAGGCCCAGCCCACTCTTAGGGAACAGCAAAGCAGGGAACGGACCCATCAGAGCCTGGCCTCCCCCACCCTCACCGCACCAGGCGCAGCACCCTCTGCCCAGACTCCCCACCATCCGCACCAGGAGCAGCGTTCCTCTGCCTAGATCATCCCAGGCTGCCACCCCCATCACCCGAAGCCACCGAAACTGTTCAAAGCAGCCAGTCCCGAATCATTCATCCCGTCCTGCCTGCCCATCCCATGGAAACCCCATCGGAGATCATGGTCTCAGTCCTCCCCTGCCTCCGGACCTAGTGCTTACCCCGGCGGGGCCCAGCATGGGGGTGGCCTGGCGTGCCTTCCTCTCTAGGGCCCACGAGCGTGCTGACCTTGGTTTTCCGGAGCCCCTGCTCCGTGCCCTCCTGCAGCTGCACAGGCCCCATAGGAGCACCCAGAACAATCTGGTTGTGCAGTACATCTCCGGCTCACCCCTGAGAGTGGGGAATACGACATGTACAGGCGCCGAGCCACTTCCGGCCAGCCGTCTCCAGGGCTCGGGAGCACAGTGACCAGCATAAGGCTGCCCTGGCAGCACCGCCAACTCTGAGAAAACACGGACTCTGCCCAACACTGCTTCTTGCACTTTTCCCCAAGTCAGTCACGAGATCCGGGCTACAGTTCCTACTTCGCCACGATTGCATCAATGTGCTTTTAGCCAAGTCATCGAACTCCTGGGGCACCTCGGCCTTGAAAGCGGAGGGGCCCCGTGACTCCAGGACTCAGGCTCGCCCCAGCGGAAGCGGCCAGGACAGGCGTTATTCAAGGAGCTCCGGGTCGGGAGTGAGGGACTCGGGGGGGCCAGGGCCCAAGGAACACAAACAGTGGGCTCTGATCTTGGTTCCACTACTCAGGCGCTAAGAAAACATGTTTCACAACCGTCGGGGGCCCTGGTTTCTGACGAGAACAAAAAGCGTACACAGAAATGCAGGACAGCGGGACGGTGCTTACTAACACGAGGTGCCTATTACGTGCCAGACACACCGCACTAGGTCATTTAGTTTTTGTTTCCAGTTTCCCTAGCAAGCCCAGGCCCAGCCCCCTTGTTCTGGACTGGATCGGCACCTGTCAGGGGCCGCGGAGCTCCGGTCCCCGCGGCACGCAGATCACCGGCATAGGCTCTGGCAAGGGCGGGTGTCTCCCCTGCCTGTGCAACACGCCCGGGCCAGGGCCACCTCCAGACTCTGCCTTGACCGCCCTGGAGTGACGGTCTGCGTGGCCGGGTGCCTGCAGCAGGTGCAGAGCCGCTGTGCCGGCACGGTCTCCGGTCCCCGTCTGGTCACAGAAACCGTGGACTCGGCAGTGGGATGGGTGAGTATCTTCCTTCTCCCAAACAGGCTAGCGGAACCTGTGTCCCATGTGCCTGAACGGTTTGACAAGCGAGCAGATGCAATTAAATCGCATTATCCTGCTGGAGAGAAACCCTGAAAGCAGGCCCCTGTGAGCCCCGGTCTCCTGCTGCCCCTCCTGCCGTCCCTGCTCCCCACCCAGCAGCAGGGGGACAGGAGGGGACCTGATGCTCCGGGAGGGGAGCCCCCGTGCACCGTCCTGGGTGGTTATGGGGCAGGTGGCCGCTAGCCAATCACGAAGGCTCCTGAGTGCTTAGGATGAGGCTGGAGCACAGGCTCGTTCCTGCGGCCACATGTGCTCAAGTCCCTAACAGTGCGACCCTGAGGCAAGGATGGGAGGAACAGGGCTCAGGGGGAGGCCCACATAAAGCAGGCCATGGGCGGCGCAGGCACTGCCCTGGGCAATGGAGACTGGTGGCAAGGGCTCAGGAACCCAGGAAAAGCCTCGGGCTCCAAAGGGCACACGGCGCACCTGCGGCTGGCGGCCAGGTCTGCGAGCCTCCTGGACAGCGTTCTGGGACGTTCTCGGGTGGGAGCACAGAGCTGCAGACAGGCCGGAGCCGGAGCTGGCACAGACGCACCAGTGAGAGAAACGGGGACAGCTCACCAACACCCCCGTTCTCTCCCCATTCTGATCCCCACGCCGGCTGCAAACCTGGCCTCATGGGCTCTGACACAGCTGCCACGTGGTGTCTCCCAGCAGCCGGCACCACGGGTGTCTTGGGGTCTGCTGAGCCGGGCCGGGAGGCTCCAGCGAGGGGAGCCACCATGCGACCATGGCCAGGCCGAGGGTCACAGGAACCTGCAGGGACCCAGTTGGGGCAGCAAGTCGGCCTCCCCGAGCCCTGGGGAGGTACTGCCATCCCTTCCACAGCGTTGCAACGTGACCCAAATCCCTGCACCCACAAAACCAGCCAAGCTCTGTTCCAGAAAGGCAGTGCAGACAGGGTGGGACAGAATGGCATTCCTCCTCTTATCTCCTATTGGCCTGCCAGCCAGACCACAACCCCCTGACGGCATCCCCCAGATGGCACGGGGGACACCGGGTCACCACTGTACCGCTGCCGCATACCCACCCCTGAGGTGGGAGGGCCTCTCACGTGGCCTGGAGTGCAGGCGTCGTCACAGCTCCCTCCCGGGCACCCCAGGAGGCCCAGTGGCTCACACTCAGCCCTTCTTCTCCGTGGAAGGCTCTGGGTCCCGGGCACTCCAGCTCTGCCTCTCCGTGGTGGGAGAGCGGCAGCCGGGAGGCACTGGCTCCTGGAGGGCCGAGAGTCCCGCTCCCGACTCTCTGAGGGCCTTCGCTGTCTTTGTGAAGAATCTACCTACAAACCATGTCTTTGTCTCTCGTGTAAGATTCAGTGGATCCAGCGGACGCACTACATGGAACCAGGCATTTAAAAAAAGAATTCCTGAGTGAGAGTTTCAGGGCTGTGGCGACCCGGCGGCCGCGTCTCCAGGGATGGGATCTGCTGCCACCAGGACCCCAGCAGCTCTATCTGACACCCACAGACGAGTTCGTGGAGGGCTAAAGCTACTGCCACGGATACCAGCATTTTCCTATCTGACTGCGATAACTAATTAAAACTTGGAAAAGAAATAAAAAAGATGAAAGAAAAGTTGAATGCTTTCCTGTCCACCCCCTGAGGATCACCAGACTATGCGAGAGGTGATGGTCACTGGCCCCCGCGGACCAGCCATGTCAGCTGGCGGGGTGGTAGGTCCGAGGACGACACCAAGGGGCTGTAATCTCCCTCCCTCTCCGCCCAGGGGGAAAGAGCCAGTGCAAAGGCTGCGGTTCCACCAGCGCCCGCGAACCCCATGAGCTGATCCGGGCCCTCCCCTCCTTCACTGGCTTGACTGGCCTTGTCTTCCCGCCGGGTCCACCTTCCCGAGATCGAAAGTAACTGACGTGGGCTCCCCATTTGTGTGAGAATTACGTTTGCAACATTTTGAGAATTGTGCCTTGGCAGTGTGTAGAAGTATCTCTTCCAAAAGCCAAAGAAACAGAGACTCAAGGAACAAAATTTAGGAACCACGAGCAGCGTAAAAACACAAAAATAAAACTCTGTAACCCCCTAAGGCAGCCCCGGGGCGCACGACTGCTCTGGGTTCGATCCTTCGCTGATACAACCATTTCACTCAATACAAACTCCCATTTTTCCCCATGAAAAGGGATCAGGCACACACACCCCACCTTGCTCCTGCGGCTTTCCCTTCTGCAGTCTGGGACTCAGTTTCCCTTGTGAATCAACCCTACTGTACAGAGCCTTTCCTCTGGCCCCCAGACCCGTCCCCGCCCAGAACTGCTCTGCTCCATCCCACGCCTCACGCTCAGCTTGTTTTTTAGGGACAGCAGGTGCTCAGCAAGAACCTGCACAGAAAACAGAGCCTGGAAGCTGCTCCTAGAAGGCTCACAGCTGCGGCCCGGCTCCTTCCCGACCCCCAGCACTGACCTGCACAGGGCTCCCCTGGACGCGGGGGGCTCCCCTGCACAGGAGTAACTCGCAAACCCGGTGGCTGGAGCCCTGCCCTGCGCGTCCCCGCCTCCCAGTCCAAGCCGGGGCCTGGCTCGTGCCGCGCGCACCCACACAGCGCAGCACCGGAGGGGAGCACCGGCCCGACCCCGGCGGAGAAGAGGCCCACCCCGCCCGCTCGGCCCCGTGACCCGCTCAGCCCCGCGCTCCCCGGTCGCGCACCGCTCTGGCACTCAGCCGCCGCCGCCGCCGCCGCCTTCGTCACGACCCCGCCGCAAACACAACCGCGCAGGCGCACCTCCGCTGGGCGGGGCCTATGGCGGGGCCGGGCGAAACCGCGCGCGGCGGGGGTGGGCGGACCGGACGGAACCACGCGCGGGGGGGACCGCCCCGGGAGAAGTTCGCGGACCGGAAGTACGGCCCCTGCCGGGCCTCCCGCCCTCTCTGGAGTGCGCTGATCCCGGGTGCCCTTGTCAGGTCCCGGGATGACCCGGGGAGAAGGGAGTCTGTAGGGAGGAGGGGGGAGTCTGAGCGGACCGCGCGGAGCCCCTGCTGGAACCCCACCGCGACCCTAGAAGCGCAGGGATGCGGCCTGGGAAGGGGAGGGCTGCGCGGGAAGCCCCGGCCAGCCTGTGGCTATGACCATCTGAACCCGCAACAAGGAGCTGAGGCCGCGAGCGCTCACGCCCAGTAGCACCTCCCCGGCTGCCCTGTGCTTGCTAAAGGCCAACCGCTCCCGACCTTCAGTCCGGCGCGGTGAGCGCCCGCAGCGTGCGGCCCAGGTGCGGGTCTCGGTGGCGCGAGCGTGAGTGTGAGCGCGCACCTCGTGTGAGGCTTGCAGAGCCCGCCTCAGCGTCCTTTGGGGGGTCTCCTCCCCGGAGCAGGGGCTGTTACCTCCCCCGGACCCTGGACAAAGGAGACGAAGTTGTCTACCGGCTCCGGGTTTCCAAAGCTTTTCAGGGTGCACGGTCTCAGAGGTCAGCTCTCGTCTCCTGGCCCTCAGAGTCCGCATCTGTGAAGCGGAAAACAGGCCGTGTCCACCTTGAATATGGCCCAGAGGTAGACGTTGGGACAGGAACAGCAGCTGGCATGAGCATTGGGCACCTGCTCCTTAATAACAGAAATAATCGTCAGATGATGCGTGGAAACAGGTTTATGAACTGTGAACTGGGTGCAAAACCTTAGGTGTCCTTGTGTCCACCTTCCAGCTAAGGAAGACTCTAGAATGAGATTTCTAGGGAAAAGGCAAAGTTTGCCGCCCTTGCCTGTGGCCCCGATTTCTTTCACGGTTCGCTGTACAAGGACCAGCCCCCAGAAGACAGAGTCGGGGACTTCGAATTGGGGGTTTTGTCTTTGAGCATAGATGGCCAGGCTTTGGAGAGCCCGGAGCAGCCGCATCGTGTGTAAAACACCTGGCTCTGCAGTGAGACAGACCTGGGCTCCCGAACCCCCCGCTTCGAGAAGTTGGTGTGCACCCTTTGAACCTCAGAGCCGTGACCTCCCTACAGAAACGTGGCAGCAGCTGGTGGGTGCTCTGGGGTCTCCCCAGGGCTCTGACTCATGGGGCGCAGGGGCTCCCTGTACCATACAGCAGGGCCCTCACCCCTGAAAACCCCCACTGAAGCCTTTTCTTTCTTTACTGGCTTAACTCCCCAGACATTTTGTATTTTTATATGCTGATCTTACTTCTTTGTTATTTTCTGTGTCTTCTGACCAAAATGTGACCTGCATGAAGGGGGACTTGGTTCTGTCCCCCTTCTATCCCCAGCACTTAGGGAAGTATAAGGAACAAGGATGGTGCCTTCTACTCTGCAGTCTTTAAAGTGTAGTGCCGTAGTGCCGAGGTCAGTGCTAAAAACTAGGCGCAAGGGATGCCTGGGGGGCTCAGTCAGTGCAGCATCTGCTTTCAGCTCGGGTCATGATCCCAGAGTCTTGGGATCAAGCCCCACATTGGGCTCTGCTCAGCAGGAAGCCTGCTTCTCCCTCTCCCTGCCACTCCCCCTGCTTGTACTCTCTCTTTCCCTCCCCAACAAATAAATAAATAAAATGTTTAAAAAAAAAAAAAAAGAGGCAGGTAAAGCTGGTGATAAATAACCAGGTGGAACCCCGAGACTGAATAAAATGCAGCCCGATTTCTGCGCACACATGACCCATGGGACTCTCCTCCCACGGGGCTCCCCATGTGTCCAGCCGGGTCCCTCACCTCTTCCCTCCCCTGGAGAGGACAACAGATGTACATGCGTGAGGCACCCGGGCAAGGGCTTTCCGAAATGGTTCACTTGGGCCCTGTGAGTCTGGCACATTCTCAGGGGCTCGTAGGCGGACCGGCATGTCTCCTCGGTAAGAAAACCAGTGCTCAGCATGGGTGAGGCCGAGGAACTTGTCTAACTACCCTCAGTGGCCAAACAAGAAAGCTGAGTTTTGAAACATGAGGCGATGAGGTGTTTGGAGGCGATAGAAATGGGCTCTTTGGGGGAAGGGGACTGTTGCAATGTTCCCTTTCTGTTCTGATGGTATAAGCAATACAGGCTTGGTTAAGCAAAAGACAGATTTTTAAAAGACACCTGCAGAGGGCTGCTGAGCTCTCTCTCCTCCCGCCCATAAGCAGCAGCTGGGATGGCCGAGTTCTCACGGGGGGAAGTTCCCTGCTTTAGACCAAGGGCTTCTCACTGGAGAGCTCGGTTAGCTGCGCGAGAGACAGATTCCAAACAGGAATTCAAGCGTCGGACCCTGGTTCATGATCTGCAGACAACAGACACCCCCCCTGCCCCACAGGAGTCTCACAACATCCGTCCTTCCGGGGGTAGGTGGCCGCCCCAGCTCCATGGAGCTGCTCCCAGACGGGCTCTCCTGGGGGTCCTCTAACCCCAAGTCTCGGATCTAGGGCTCTGCTCTGGATGGTCAGTCCTGCTGAGCGACCCCCGCCCGGCTGCTGTCACCCTGGCCTGCTTCTGCAAGAATGCTGTTCGGCTGGTCCAGCAAGAGAGGCCTGGCCTTGGTGTTGCCCAGCTGCCAGCGCCTGGACACACACCCGCTTGTGCCCGCCGGCCGCAAAGCCCACCAGAGGGGCACCCTACTTACAGTGCTAGTTTCCTGAATAAAATCCACATCAGCATTTTTAAACAAGTGTTATGGATAATATTTTCTTCTAATAAATATGGCATCATGAAAGCATTTTCGAAGGAAAAAAACATTTGTCCAAGAAAACCGCATCTTGCTGGAATCACTCCTGCTTCAATGAGTACTCGCTGTGTCCGCCTCTTTGTTCTGAGAAGCGTGATCTTGAACCACAAGCCACGGTGCCTGAGGCTCACGTCCAGGGTTTTCCGAGGGCTCGGAACCTGGCTCCCCCTGCCTCGGCTGGTGGTGTGACCTTGGAAGGGCTGAGTAATGTCTGAGCCACAGATGTAAAAAGCTGAGACTGGTCTCAAGTCTCTTGGAACACCAAGGCCTCTGCCGAGTGCCTGTTGGCTAAGCCAAGGCAGGGCTCTCTCTGTGGAAAATGATGACCTGCGACCTAATGACTGTCATCCCAGGGCACAAAGAATCTTTCCGTCTCGGTTGGCCAAACAGATGACCACAACAGCCAACGTTTAAAAAAAAAATACCTTGATAAAGACTATGTTTGTTCAAGGGCCAGGAGGCCAGGTTGTTCTTGAGGGCCTATCCAAGCAGGCCACTATCTGCCCCACCTCTCCTGGGGGACATCGGGCAAGGTGGGCACCTTCAGTGTTCACAGCTGGTGAGGTGGGGGGAGGGGCCTGGAGATGCTGTCACCTTCCCACGCACATGGATCGGCAACAAGGAACACGACAGGGCCAGTGCAACCCCACAGAGAGCCTGGCCCAGCCCAGAGCACCGCCTCCAGTCACACACTCAGTCCCGAGACAGAGAGGCTGCCTTCTCCCCCAAGCTGGTCTGGCCAGTTCCAGCCCCTGGCGTGGCTTCAGAAGGTACTCGGGGACCTGGAGAATGTGGGGAGCTCTGAGAAATGTGTAAGTCCTGTTGGCAGGGAGGTAGAAGCCCTTGGATTTCATTAACCTCAGATACGAGTTTCAGAACAAATTTACGTGCTCAGAACTTGCCCTCTCTCCCCCCTACACAAAGTGTAATGTGATACGGAGTCAAATTCAGGGGACACCTGGGTGGCCCGGTTGGCTGAGCAGCGTCTGACTCTTGATCAGCTCATGATCTCAGGGTCATGAAATTGAGCCCCACACCTGCTCCCACTCTCTCTCTCCCAAATAAGTAAATCTTAAAAAAAAAAAAAAAAAAGAAATCACGTATAGAGGCATATAAAAGAAAATAGAGATTCAGTGTGTTTAAAAAGGCGGGTAGAGGGGCACCTGCGTGGCTCAGTCGGTGAAGTGTCTGCCTTCAGCTCAGGTCATGATCCCAGGATCCTGGGACTGTCCTGGGATAGAGCCCCGCATCGGGCTCTCTGCTCAGCGGGGATCCTGCTTCTCCCTCTGCCTCTCCCCTCCCCCTGCTTCTGCTCTGTTTCTCTCAAATAAGATCTTTACAAAATAAAATAAAATAAAAAACAAACGCAGGTAGAATGTTACGAGGTTGGCGAACCCACCAAGGGGGCTGGTTGGTGAACCTGCCCGACGAGGAGAACCTACCCGAGAGTCTCCTTTCCAGTCCAGCCCCCAGCAGCCTCGCAGAGGTCGGATGGAGAGGCAGGAGGGACACCTGGCAGAAACCTCCAGCGGCGATCAGGAAACACCCCTCCGACCGCTGCTTCCTCCCCTCCTTGGAAGGAGCTGAATCAAGGCCAAGGCGAGGGAGCCCGCCCCAGCCCTGCCCTGCTCGTGGAGGGGCCCCAGGGGCCGGGTGACTTCCTGCTCGCTGGTCAGGGTGCTGACTCCTCACTGGCCCAAAACAGAGCCTCTCTGACCGTCCTAGTGACCTGGCAGGCACGCACAGGACAAACCAGGCCTGAGTCACCCGACGCGAAGAGGGAGGAGCGAGGACCGTGGGCTCCCGCCGGCTCAGGATGCCCATCATCACCGCCTCGGGCGGCTGGGCGGGCCTCTGACCTGAGGGAGAGGTCTTACCAGCCGCAGGTGCCCCCGCTCGCTGACCTGCCCCTCCCCCCATGCCGGCCTGCTGGGGGGGCTGCACCTGCTGGTCACAAGTGCCAACGAGGCTGCTTTATTCTGTGCACCTCAGAGAAGGCCTTTTGCTCGTTTCTACCGATAAAGGTCAGCCGTGAAGGTCAGTTAGCTCTGGCCTGCAGGCGTGTAAGAGCGGAATTCTCGTCAGGACAGGATCTACTCGGAGAGATCGCAGACGCCCAGACACCGGGGACTGACCTCAGGGCAACCGCCCTGCTAGAGAGCCCGAGTCCCGCATACAAGCCTTTGTCCGAGCGCAGGTTTCCCGAGCGCGTTAGCGGGTAAACGTGAGGCTCCTGTTCCACTGGACGCATCCCCAAAGGGGCAGGATGTCGTCTACACTACGCCGTGTTCTCAAGGGAGCGAGGGAGCTCGCGAGTCGGCCGCTCCCTGCGAGTCACGTTTGCGTCCGGGCCCGGGGTTTCACTGTCCAGTCTCGGGACGCGGTGGCTGCGAGGCCTCGCTGGCCCCCGGGGGGCGGACCGCAGCCCCACCCAGCACTGCCCCGCGCCGCTCCCTGCTGGGCTCTAACCCGCCCGCTCAGGGCGACGCCAACCTCCGACAGCCGGGCCGCCCCGACACCCGGGGCCGCGGAAACGACCCAAACCCGCTGGTCCCCCGTGGGCTCGCCGTTCCCCGCGACCGCCGCGGACAGGCTTCGCCGCACACTCCGCCCGCAGCCCGCCCTCCCCCCACAGCCCCTGCTGTGGCCCCGGGACGGGGGCCTCCTTGGCCCAGACCTGCGGCTCCAGGCTCCGTCCCGCACGACGGTCGTCGCGGGGCCCGCGTGTCTCCGACCCGCCCAGAGCCACCCGGGGCGTCTTCGAGCAGAGTCCGCTCAGCGCCACACCGACCCTTTCCGAGGAGCGCCCTGGGGTCTCGTGCCCGCGCGGGCCTGACGCGCACAAACGCAGACCGGAAGCCGCGCAGGAGCGAGCGGTCCCGGCGGCGCGATCGCAGCGCGGACTGGCGAGGCGCCCGCGGCGAAGCCTCCCGCGCTGCGTGTGGAGAAGGGCCGCGGCCGCTCGGTCCGGGGCCGACGCACGGCCGAAGGCAGCACGTCTGAGGGTCGCGCGTCGGTCCCCACGGGTGGTCCGCGGCACGTCACGCGCCGCCGCGAGGGGGGACGAGACCGCGCGCGCCCGTGCCTCCGCCGCCCCGCGCCCTCCTGGGCGTCCCTGGCCTGGCCCGGGGCCCACAGGGCCGAGAGGGGCCTGCGCAGCTCCCCGCGACGGCGCGGACCCGTGTCTCCGGCCGGCGCTTCCCGCTCGCGGCCCAAGCCTGGTTCAGGCGCTCCGTGAGGAAGGGGCGAAGCTGCGCGCCCAGAAGAGCCCTTCCCCGGCGCCCGCGTCCGTTTTCCCGTTCACGCGACGGAGCCGGCGCCCTCGGGCCGCGCACTGAGCCGGGCTGGGCGCGGGCCGCTGCGCCTCCCCGTCCTTCCGCCTCCCGCTCCGCAGCCGCACGGGCCGGCGCGCCGAACTCCCGCGCCCGGGAGCCGAGCCGAGGCCGGGAGCTTGGCCGCCGGAGTCCCCGCGCCCGGCTTGCCGCGGACCTTCTCTCCCCGGCACCGCAGGCCCCGGCCGCTGCGGGCGCCCACGCTGTCCCCACGACGCTCGGGCCGCCGGGGGCGGCGTCTGCGGAAGGCGGGACACCGGGGGCGCGGGCGGCCCGTCTCCGAAGTCGCGGCTGGGGGTTGCGGGAAGCCGGGTCCCGCGCGCTTACTTCAGCTTGACGTGCGGCCTGAACCCCGGGTCGAGGCGGTTTCCCTGCGGCGACGACGCGACCCTGTCAGCGCGCGCGCTCGGCTGCTGATGGAATCGGAGTGGATCCGCCTCAGAGGGCCGCGGGCCTCACGGGCGCGCGACGAGCCGCGAGAGGAGGCTGCGGGGCTGCAGGAGGGGGTTGGCGCCTCCGGGCTTCGCTCTGAACGCGCCCAGCAACGTGCGCGAGCGCGTGACGAGGTCGAGCACGTCTGCGGGAGCGCGTGAGGGCGCGGGCGCGTGGGAACGTGCGTGAGGGCGTGGGCGCGTGAGAACGTGCGTGAGGGCGCGGGCGCGTGAGAACGTGCGTGAGGGCGCGGGCGCGTGGGAACGTGCGTGAGGGCGTGGGCGCGTGGGAACGTGCGTGAGGGCGTGGGCGCGTGGGAACGTGCGTGAGGGCGCGGGCGCGTGGGAACGTGCGTGAGGGCGCGGGCGCGTGAGAACGTGCGTGAGGGCGTGGGCGCGTGAGCGTGACGACGCGCGCGTCTGCGGGAGCGCGTGTGGCGCGGGTGGGCGCGTGAGCGCGGGAAGGAGTCGCGCCCCAGGCACGGAGGAGTCTGCGGCGTGCGGCTCCGCCTGACGAGGAACAAGAGTCTCCCCCGAGGGCGCCGGGGCCGAGTCCGCCGAGCCTCTGACTCTGGGTCGCGGTCCCGAGTTCGAGCCCGCGCTGGGTCGGTGCTGGGTGCGGCGCCCACTTAGGCAAATGCAGTAAAAGTGAAGCTGAGGAACCAGTTCCGCGAACAGCTTCCACCGTCGTGGACAGGGGACCCGAGACCCCGAGCGGGGCGTCTCCAGGTCCCGACGGAAGATGAGGCCGCGCACCGGGCCGCGGACCGCGCTTCTCCGTCGGGAGGGCCCGGGGCTGCGGGCTCCATAGCACCCGGCCGGGGGCCGCGCGGCCCCTCCTGCCTGAGCCAGGCCGCGAGGTGTGACCAGGGGCGGGCGCGTGTCCGAGCGCGTCCCAGCCGGCCCGCGGGCCGCTTCCCACGCACGAGGCGCCCCACCGCCGCCCCGCCCGCTGCCCCGTGGGTCTCCCGCGACTCGGGGGGACGGTCAAGCTCGCACGCGGAGCGAGGCCCTCGGGACGGCCTGGCCCTAACAGGCGCCGCCAGGGGCGGGAAGGCTCTTCGTTTTCCCAAAGGTCGCGTGCGGTGTCCGCGTGTCTCAGCTGCGGGCCAGCGCGGGGCCGGGTCAGCGACAACCGGGAGCGCGGTGAGGGTCGGCCGGACGCGCCGGTCCTCGCGGCCCAGACAGACTGGGAGCAGACGGTCCCCAACGAAGCCTGGCTGCGGGGTGCCCCGAGGCCCGTCCTGTGGGGCTGGGGATGTCGCCGCCCGTCTCCGTCCCGGCACTCGTGTGTCCACGACGGTTTTGGGAAGAGACGTCACATCCTCCCCGGCATTGGCGGGGACGCAGAAGAAGATGCGGGGAGCACGGAGGCTGCCCTTTAGGTGGGTACGGGGCTGACCCACGTGGCTGGTCGGTGCAGTTCGGGGGCCTGGGGGGTTGTGGGGGCAGGACGAGAGGTCCTCTTTCAGGCCAGTCCGTCTGCGCTCCAGCGCGTGAGGTCAGCCTCAGGAACTTAAACGTCAGGTTGCAGCTCTGCGACAGAACGTCCGCAGGGCCTGAGAACCAGCATTGTGGGCATGGGGGTCATTAAGGCACCACGCGGGTCCACTCCACAAGCACTCACCCAGCGCCCACTGTGCGCCCAGGTTAGGCTGTCACTGGCATGGAGCCCCCCCCCCCCCCCCCCCAAGCGCCCAGCCCAGGAGCAGAAGAGTCCACTTGGCCGGTTATCCCAGGCTGAACGTGTCCTGCCCAGACTGGAGGAGGTGGTGCAGGAGGTGGCCCTGGGAGGTGACCAGGGCTTGGGAGGGGGAGTCTCGCAATGGGACCAGCGTCCTTCTAAAGGACAGGACAGACCGTGCTTCCTCTCTCCGGGCTGTCTGCCCTGGGAGGGCACAAACCAGCCAGACACGGGCCCTGGTGGCATCTGGAGTTCGGACTTCGCTTCTGGAACGGTGATGGCCATCCCACGGGCGAAGGCACAGCTGCCTCCGTCATCCCGTCCATGATGTGTGCGTAGGGCACGTGCGTTTCCCGGGAGAATAAGCTCAGAGGATTCCCTCGTGCACCCTGCTTGGAAGTGTCGGCGGTGGAATGTGTTTTCCGGGGTGGGGGGCGCAGTTCAACCCCTAAGAGGGCGTCAGGAAATCCAGACCCACGAAATCCCTCCGAGGCCTCACGGCCCCTCCCGGGGCTGCTTCCACCACTCGCCACTGGGTGGTGCCAGCGCGAAGGCTTCTGGTCCAGCTGCCCGCCCCGGAGCGGCTCCCGTGGTCGGTGGTCGGTGGGGTTAGAAGCGTCGTTCCATATCTCAGGTTGTGATTTCATCGTCAGGACATTTAACTAAATACACCACGTGGGGAGTCCAGCCACAGATGTGGGGGACAGCCAGGCAGGGAGCGCATGGTCCTCTCTGCGCTACAAGAGGGAGGCTCACAGGTCACAAGCCTGGGGGTGGCGTGGAGGGGGACCGGCAGCCGGCTGCTCGCCGCTCCCTCCACCGTGATTCACGGTGCTTGTGTCGATGGTGGGGGGCCGGGGGGCGCGGGCGGGGAACTCCTACAGATCCAGGCACAGAAGACAAGACACGTAACAACTTTGGGGAATGCAGGCGGGTCTTGCACTGTCCTCCTGCCCTCCGTACCCTCCGCAGCAGCCTTATTTCCTTCTTGGTTCTCTTCTTGTGGGGGGGGGAAGCAAAAACAAGGGGAGAAGGTGCACGGATGCTGAGAACTCATGGGTCAGGAGGCATCGTTCCCAAGGTCCTTCCGCCGGGGACACAGAGAGAGCCTGCAGACCCCCACGTTAGGAATGCCGCGGGGGAGCTCGGGGAGGGCTCCGCTCCGGTTGGTGGGGCTGACCTTCTGGGGGTGGCAGTCTCGCCCTGTGCAGGCATGTGGCCATGACAAGCCCCACGGCCAGGCACCTTCTGTGGCCGGAAGGGCTGGGTCATGCTCAGGCTGAGAGCCCGTCCGGAGTCGTGGCGACGACGTGGAACCGTGATGGTGGCTGCCTTGCACGCGGGGCATCTGGCGGTCAGGCACGGCCAGCTCGGACCCTGCTCTGCCGGACCACTTGGTGGCAGGGGGTCCTCGTGACCTTCTTCCATCACACAATGGGAACAACCAGAGCCTGAAGATTTAAACATGCTCACGTGTCAGACAGTCCCCGGCAACACAGGAAGTCACCGCCACAGGTGACCCCTGGCCAGCACTTCCGAGGACCACTCAGGGAACAGACTTCTGGCTGCAACAGTGTCCGTGCCGGGGATGCACGTATGGCGCGCCGGGCCGGCAGGACTCGCCGTCTGAACCCTGGATGTGGGACAGAGAGCCTGGTGCGTGTGCCCTCAAGCACTGAGTGGCTGACACGCTGTTTTCCCACCAGTGTCTGCTTTTCAGGAAACCAGTAAGGCCGGCATTTTCTTAAATGGCCCGGATCGGGGCGTCTCACCAGTAAGCTGAACTGAGCTCGGTTACGTGGGCTCAGGCAGCGTCTGCTCCGGTCTGCCTTTGCTCTGACGTCGACACTTGGATGAACTGTCCTCTCCTGACCCCCCCGCCCGCGCGCAGCCTTGAGCCCCCCGCAGCCTCCCTGCCCGCACACAGGCTGGCTGTTCCCCAGTCGCAATTCGTCTCGTGGCCTGATTCAACTCCTCTTTTTGACAGTTTTGATCTCCACTCCGTTTACCTCCTTTTTAAGGTCAGTGACTGATACTCTATTGTAGACTTGGAAGTCAGGGAGAGTTACGATCTTCAGTGTTTCTCGTCACAGATGCCACACGTGTCACTGTGTGTGGTGACACAGGGTAACGAAGCCAACAGTGGAGGTCATGCCTCAGTCCATACGGCACCTGATCCGTACGCCAGTACCCAAAGCCACCGTATCACACGTCCAAAGAAAGGAAGCAGAAGTCACCCACCGTATTTATTTCTTGACCGCGGTGCATCTTCGTGCTTGAGTCTCTGCCTGTGCGGCCTCGGGGCTGGGTGCGAGCATCACTGCTAGAACGTTTCTGTCGGCGGCTGCCCACCTCAGGACGTGTGTCTTTACGGGGAAGGCATTTTCCGTCCTGGAAGGAATGGGTGAGTTTCATTCTCTAACTCGTCGAGCCCTCGAGCGATGTTTACTGAGACCTCCACTGGGCTGGGCCGGCGCCGAGTGACGCTGCTGGGCTCGTGCTGGGATCCTTCCTTCCTAACACGTCAGGCGGATGTCGCTGTGCTCAGGGGTCTCTTCCGTTTGCGGCACTCATTCTGTGCCGGGCCGCGCGCTGGACGCTGAGGGTGATGACCGAGTGCCGCCTGCATACAATTTAGTGCCCCTCCCCGTGGCCCTGAGGGTGCAGAGGTCATCTGTCCCGATCCTGCCACGCCACCTGGGCCACGGCTTCCCTGTCCCAGTGGTGACCTTCACCCCGTGGGCTGGCTCATGTTACTGCCTTCCCTGGGGCCCTGCCACCACCAGGACCCAGCCCGGGGGCTGCCTTCTCCTGACCTTGTGGATCTGTCATAAGCTCAACTAGCACTACGCCCCCATCCAGCCAGGCGCAGACCCTGCCTGGGGGTCCTCGGTGTCTCCTGAGTCACTCCTCACAATTCTTTATTACCATTACTCATTGATCTTTTCTCCGGGGTGGCCGTGTTGTGTCGGCTTAGCTAAGCCAGAGCCACGTCTCTCAGACTTCCCTTCACGCTGGATCCCAACTCACAGTGGGGATGTGGGGGACTCCCCTACCATCTGGAAGGCAGAAGCTGGAGCAGCCACTTTGGACAGACTGTTTTCATAATACTGCTTGAGAAGCACTGAGGCCCATGTGTCCCCTTCCACCATGCAGCCCTCCCAGGGCCCATCATGGCCTTGGGAGCCTTTCTCTCCATCCATCCCTCCATCCATCCATCCCTCCATCCATGCATCCCTGATTGCTGCGTATGAAAAAATGCAGACACAATTTGCGGGTGTGGATGTATTATCCGTGGGAAAAGCCTTTTCCTTCTCTCCCGGCAGGTGTGTGGGTGGGGCCGATTCTGCTAATCCAGTCAGGAACTGAGCAACTGGGAGCTGGAGTTTTGGTTTGGTTTTGTTTTGCTTTGGTTTGTTTGGGAAATTGCCGTGAAATCACATAGTGAATTTGTGTTGAAAATCATGACCTAGAAGTTACTTCGCACCACCTGGCTCAACCTGCCTTGAGACTTGTGAGCTCAAAGCATAACGTTCTCAAATTGTGGCCGCAAAGAAGTCAGTGAAAAACAGCACCCCCGGTCCTGCGGCGACCAGGGCCGACCTGCGGCCGCCGCCTGGTCCTGCGGCAAGAGCTGCTGGGTCTATGGATGGAGAGGTTTGGGTGAGGGAGGGGCAGGGGCAGGCTGGCTGCACGAGGACAGGGGTGAGCCCTATATGGGGAGAACGGAGTCCCTCAGGGACGATGGGAAGTTGAGGCTATATGGGGGAGAGCTGAGCCCTATGGGAGCAGAGTGAAGCCTGTGGGGGGGAGAGCTGAGCCGAGCCCTTTGAGGGGAGAGCTGAGTCCTATGGGGGGTAGAGCTGAGCTTAATGGGGGGAGAGCTGAGCCCTTTGCAGGGAGAGACGGGAGCCCTCATAGTGGGTTAGTGCTGAGCACTATGGAGGTGGGACTTAAACCCTGGTGGGGGGACTGAACTGAGTCCAGTGGGTGGGAGAGCTGAGCCCCTGGGGGGTTGGTGAGAGCCAGCCTGAGGTGAGGTCGAGGCTCCTCAGCTTTGGCAAGTACAGTTCCCTATGAGTTTTACTTTTCCCCTTTTATAAGAACAAAGCAACTGAATTAAACCTGAGATGCTCTTTGTTAATCTCCTGCCTTGACACCAGGCAGAGGCTGCGGCAAACGGGAACAGGATGAAATTTACCGTTTCTGCACCCAGCGCCCAGCTGACTGGGCTCCTCCTTTCTCCCTCGCACTCCGCTCCCTCGTTCCTTTCTTCCTCTCGTGTGCAGGTTTAGGTGTGTGAGACACGTAATGTGAAGTTCTCTTGCATTAAAACCAGCATTAGATCTGTAATTTGCTGAGTCCGGAGCTAGTGCGGAGAACCTCCCGCCTGCACGGGACCCCATTGCTCCTGATGGGTGAATCCTCACGGTCTACACTGGCAGACGCCCAGCTTCCTGGCGGGGATGCTCGTCGTTTCTTGCTGGGGCGCTGGGCTGCAGTGGGGTGGAGGAGTCTGGGGGTCTGTGGGTGGATGCGTGCGGGTGACCCCCTCTGTCCAGGCTCCCGCGTCAGCTGGTATTTTCACACAAACACTAGCTGGTTAGAGGCAATGATTGGCTGATTTTAACTAAGGATTAAAATGGAAGATCTGTCCGTCCTCCGTGTACGACGTTCACTTTCTTGGTAGAGTTTACGGTCGAGCCGTACCCCGCCGGCCAGGTCAGAAGGGAGGCGACAGTGCACAATTACAGAAAACTGGTTTGGTCAGCTTGGGCCAAACTGGGCATAGTGTCGTCTTACCAATCCCTGTGCACTCAAGTTCCTGAGCGAAAATCAATATGCAGAAACAGCATCGACTCGATGTGTTCGTTAGCTCAAAACTCAGTGTTTCGTGGTGGTTTTCACACTCGTCATGGGCAGTCGGAGGGGAGGCCGGGAGGAACCTGGGCTTCATGGCCTGGGCGCCCTCCCCCTGCGTCCAATGGGAGAGGGGAGTCTCATTCCATTTGCCAGGAAGCCAAAAGGTCCCCAGGCAGCTCTAATTAAAGACGTTTCACCTTGGGAAGTCTGCTGGCCCCGGGCCGCTGCTCGTTAATGCCTGAGCCCGAAGACAGGTTTGCCGGGTGTCCGTTTCCGAACTCAGACGAGGGCTCTGCGCTCCACGTCTTCACGAGCGTCCCGGTGAGAGCAGGCTGGCGCTTCCAAATCTGGTGTGTCCGCGGATCCTGGGCCTTAAAACCTGGGTCTGTGTCTCACCCCCGGAAGCTTCCCTCAGTCTTGATTCCAGTGGAGGATGGGCTCTTTCTCAGGGAAACTGGTCACTCGAGATGAAGGATCCAAAAGCCTCTAGCATTTTGATTTGTTCAGAGCTTCTCAGGAAACCACCTTTTTCTTCGAATACAATGAAAACAAGCTCTTACTGAGAATCAATCATCTGACTCGTTTTGCAAATTTTTACGGAATTACAGACCAAATATCCTTAGTGGGTACAAGACGGCTGAGAAAGGGTGGGCGGGGAGAATTTGGCGGGTGCCAGAGAAGGTCGAAGATTCATCAGGATTCAGACCCAACGTCAAGAAAGGAAAGTCACCTTCGAGCAGCGGGAGCCTGTGCCGGGTGCCTCTGTCCAGGTGGGGACTTGCCAGCCCCGTGTCCGCTGACCCGGCTGCGAAGTCCCCCGTCCTCCCTCCACGTGGCTCAGCTCCCAGGGGCACTAACAGACCCCACGCTGAAGCGACTGCAGTGAGGGAATTGTGGAAATCACGGAGAGCACAGGACTTGGAAGCAGAAAGAGCGATGTTGACAAAGAGGTTAAGAAAACCCTGCCCCCCTGGGGACCTCCTGGCACATAGAGTCTCTGCTGTTCAGGGCAGAAGCTTACAGCTGCTGGGGAAAGCCATCCTCTGGGATCCTTCTTACACCCGGTCTCGTCCGGCGTCCTGAGAAGGCAATGTCATACCTGTGACTTCCCCGGCCACCTCTCAGGCCAGCGCTCGCTGAACCCTAAGGAGGAAGGTCATGTCTCCCTCTGGGACCGAGATCAGGCCTCCTTACTGTTATCTGTACTGATGAGATCCCCCCGCCCCACCCATGCTGAGACCCCCAGCTGTGCTGCCCAACAAGTGCCACCAGCATCCGTCCCTGCTCCGGCTCCCAGGCCTTGGCAAGTCGGGGGTAAGATTTTCTGATTTCCCAGTTTCCGCCCTTTGGCCAGCAGCCACCTAACAGTAACAGACCGGCTTGTGGGCTCATAAGTAAAACAGGAGCATCTGTGCCTCTTCGCAGACCAAGATTGCTACTGGTAGTTAATGCAAGTGCCCGGTCGTGACTCTCTCCAGCACAGCGCCCAGTACCTAAATGTTGTCCAATAACTCCGTCATGAACCAGCGAATGATCAATGGGGACACAGAAGAGTTAGACGCACGGGTTCACCAGATGGTCACCCTCAAGTGTGTGTAAGAGTATCGTGTGTGTTTACCGCCATGTGCTTTACTGGGAGCCAGAGACCCAAGAGCAATCCCGTATTGTCCCCGCGCTTGGGAGGCTCACGGTCGGGTCCCAGGCCTTAGTGTGACCCAGGACGACAGCTACAAGGAGGAACATCATTTCAGGGGAAGAAAGAAGAAAGCCATCATGTCGCTTGGGAAGGAGAAGGGCGGCACTCCAAGGTCACAGCTGAGGTCACGTGAAAGCTCAGCAGGATGAGTCCACGGGACCCGGAGCAGGGCAGGGGCCACGACACAGCTGTGACGCAGAATGAGGCAGAAATTCGCAGCCGCTGGTGACTGTCATAGCAGGGACTCTGGTGCATGGTCGGTGGCGGAAGAGGGGTTCAGAGAACGCACGGCCTGGGCACTTGAACCCGGAGCAGCCGTTTGGGGATCGGGACTGTAGAAACAGCATTTTGGCAGTGGTGGGGGTCAGCTCAGTGGAACATGGTGCCGGGGCTGGCAGGGAGCGAGGGCCCCAGAGGACTGCGTGACGGGTCTGAGCAGGGTCTCAGGGTCTCCTGAGGAAATGTGCTTCAGGCCAAGGACCTGCATTTGGAGAGAGGAGGGAAGGGGCATGGGAGAGGCCGGAGGAACGGGCCAGGGGAACATAGGGCCCTCTGAGAGGCCACCCAGGCTTTGCAGCCCAGTGGGGTGTCTGTCCCAGGAGCTTGGAAAGAGGACGTGCCTGTGGGGACGTTCACAAAGGTGTGTATGCTTTGAACATGGCCCTCACGGCCACTGAACCTCTTCTTTGCAAAATATGTTGTTGGTAGAAAATAGGATTTTTCACACTCTAAGTTGCAAAAGACCATAGCAGTGTAATGAGATCACCTGGAAGTGGATTTTCTCTGGCACCGGATTTCACTGGCACTACTGGTTTGGAGTACGTCCATCTTGTCCATTTTAAACCATAGCAATGGCTGCATGAGGTGCGTTTGGGAATTCGAGGTGGTGCTACGGGGCGGGAGGCAAGGCCTGGAGTCGTGCCTGCGAAGTCATGGCTTCCCTCCATGTCTGTGAAGTCGTGGCTTCCTTCCGTGTCTGAAGTCGTGGCTCCTTCCCCGATATGGCGCGTGGCCCTTCGCCATAACGAAGAATCAAGTGACATTGGTCTGGACACATTAAGTGTCTCTGACTTCCGAGCCAAAGAGTAAACGTGGACAAAGATAAAGAGCAGAAATCTTTCCAGTGTCCGAGTTTTCAAAAGGAACTCACGTACAGTACTGGATGACGGAGAGCGAGCTGCGGACGGGCAGACAGCTGCGCCGGACTCTTGCTAATCATGCTCCTCGCTTCGCCGCTGCTGCTGCTCTTAACTGACAGGTCATTTCAGGGGAGCCTGTGGCTGACAGGACAGGGCCCCGTATATACCCGCCCCCGTCTTCCCTGGCACCAACACCGTATTCTGGCCGGTCAGTCTGTTACAGTTGACAAGCCAGAAGTTACACATTTAAAATGAAAATCACATTCCTTGACATGATTGTCTGTTTTGTGTGTGTTGAGTTTGAGGAGTTCTTTATAGATCCTGGATATCAGCCTTTTGTCTGTACTGACATTTGCAAATATCTTCTCCCATTCCGTGGGTGGCCTCTTTGTTTTGTTGACTGTTTCCTTTGCTGTGCAGAAGCTTTTGATCTTGATGAAGTCCCAAAAGTTCATCTTTGCTTTTGTTTCCTTTGCCTTTGGAGACGTGTCTTGAAAGAAGTTGCTGTGGCCGATGTCGAAGATGCCCATGTTCTCCTCTAGGATTTTGGTAGATTCCTGCCTCACGTTGAGGTCTTTCATCCGTTTTGAGCTGATCTCTGTGCGTGGTGTCAGAGAATGGTTGAGCGTCATTCTTCTGCCTGTGGTTGTTCAGTTTCCTCAGCACTGTTTGTTGGAACGCGAGCTGCTGCAGCCGCTCTGGAAAAGAGCATGGAGGTTCCTCAAGACATTAAAAATAGAGCTTCCCTATGACCCAGCAACTGCACTACTTGGTATTTACCCTAAAGATACAGATGTGGTGAAAAGAAGGGGCACCTGCAGCCCAATGTTCATAGCAGCAACGGCCACAGTCGCCAAACTGTGGAAGGAGCTGGGATGCCCTTCAACAAATGAATGGATAGAAAAGATGTGGTCCATATACAGAATGGAGTATGACTCCGCTGTCAGAAAGGATGGATGCCCACCATTTACATCGACATGGACAGGACTGGAGGAGATTATGCTGAGTGAAGTAAGTCAAGCAGAGAGAGTCAGTTATCATATGGTTTCACTCATATGTGGAACATAAGGAATAGTGGAGGACCACAGAGGAAGGGAGGGGGAACTGAAGGGGAAGAAATCAGAGAGGGAGACAACCATGAGAGACTCTGGACTCCAGGAAACAAACTGAGGGTTTCAGAAGGGAGGGGGTCGGGGGATGGGGGGATGGGCATTAAGGAGGCCATGTGTGCGATGAGCACTGGGTGTTCTGTGCCACGGATGGATCCCTGACCTCTGCCTCTGAAACCAGCGACGGACTACATGTTGGCTCATTGAATTTAAATACATAAATAAATAAAAAGAATATCACCGATCTTTCTTTGCACTTTCGCTGACTTCTGGGAAAACAGCGTTAAAATGTATGTGGATAAAAGTGTAAACTTTTCAGCGTAAAGCCAAAAAAAAATAAACTTTCCTGGAAGAATTATGGGATTAACAATGCGTATGTACAAAACCTTCCTTTTGCTATTTGCAAGTGTGTTATGGACAGTAACAGGGTAAGTGGAGAACACATCTGCTGGGTGTGTGTTCTCAGTGTCTTTTAGACATGGTTTCTCTCGGCCGAAACGTCTGTAAGTCAGGCTTGTCGCTGAGTGCGGTGCGAGGAAACGACCCCTGTACGGGTCCCCTCCCCGGACGGCCCTGTCTCACCACATGTCCGCAGCTTCTGCAGGACGCTCCACCCACTGGATTGCCCTCGCTGCGGGCGATTGGAAATGAGACTCGGCGGTCCCAACCCTCACCGGAGGCTCTTCCTGTCCGTCTTGCCATGTCCGTCGGAGCAGTTGGAGGGCAGGAAAGCATACGAAGCATGGTCCCCAGTGAGCACGGGGGCCAGGGCCTCCTGAGCTCGAGATCTTCTTCCTCAGGACCTCTGTTCTCGTGTCCTCGGGGGTTGGAGGGACGGACTCAGGAAGGGAGCCCCTGCGGGAACGGCCTACTCCAGTCCCCGAGAGATGAAGCACGTGGCACGGCTGTGCTGGCTGGTGGCGGCCGGAGCCTCCCCGTTCCGGGCGGGCTGAGCTGCTGCAGGCACAGGACGGACCCTGCCTCCCGTGAGCCCGGGCCGAGACTTGGCGTCATGACCTCACAACGTGGCGTCATGACCTGACGTGTCTCTTCTCAGTGCAACTCAAGAGAGTCTAAAACAACCATTAGCTAAATTCCGTAGTATTTATTAATTTCAAACTCATTTTAATCTGTGCATTTCTGCATACATATGAAATCTGTAGCCTTAATAAGTGTCCATTTCTTCTTAGTAGATAGAGAGACTGAGGATATTTCAACAATGAAATAAATCATGGGGGAAGGGTGCCATTGTTCTGTGATAAAACTCTTTGGTCTATATAATTTTTTCCGAGTTCAAAATAACACGAGAAGTCACTCCAATAAAAAGTAAACATTACTTTTCTCAAAAAATTTAATTGTGGAACTATTTACAAGAGGTGAGTGTCAGCAATACAGAAATCAAATGAGAGAGGCATCATCAGAGAGGCATTATGGAGAGGACGGCGGGCACGGTTTTCTCGGGATCGGCGGAGAGTGGAGAGTCATGGACACGGAGAACTGAAAGGACAGAACGCGGCAGAGCCTTAAAGAAGTGGCCCACATTCGGAGAAGGCGTTATTGACAGGAAGCAGGGAGGGGCGGCGATGGAGAGCATACATTGTACATTCACGTCCGGTATCCTGCATGCGACCGAAGAGAATTTATCAAAAGAACTGTAAAAGCATGAGAAAGAGAATTACATAAAATAGTTTAATTCCAGGGAAGGGAACCTTTGTACAGATGTTGAATATTTGGCACTCTGTTCACCGTCATTGTTGATATGGTTTCGTATGTGTATATATTTATATATATTTATTTATATACTTTGTTTTTAAACTTTAACTAAACATCTAGTTTCCTGGTTCTAACATTCCTTGAATTTCTAGAGGAGGCATTGAGTTCAGTCCTTAGGCCACACCTGGGTATTTTGGCATGAAACATGGAGGCGGGTGGGTGAACGGGTCTCTCGACAAGAAGGGCCTGTCCGAGAGGAAAGTGGCTTAGCGTTTGGAAATCAGAGTTAAGAGTAGCCTAGGGTTCACGACTGGTGGTGGGGAGACCTCTGAGTTCAGCAAACCAGTGATAAGGTGGAGGGAGAGACACACGTGCTGAGCCCTTTTAACGTGATTTGATCCTAACGTTGGAATGGCGGGGGCGGGTGTAGTCGGGGAACATCGGACAGTGGGTGCGTGGCCTCCGGAAGGTGCCACCCCCACGGCCTTAGTGCTTCCGTCGTGTGTGTTAGTGGAGGGTGGAGGGCATGGCCTTTGGAGACCACCGTCTCCTGGAGCAGATCAGTCTGTCCTTCAGTCGGAACACGAACGGGGCGCGCGTCTGTCGTCCTCAACCCCACCCCCCCGACCGAATACATGAGAGCTTGGACCCCAAGCTCTCAGATTCGGAATGAGCACCCATGATGAAGAGTCACATAAAATCTAAGAAAGTAGGGTGGTAACCCTCTGTTACCGTAGTTCGTGTACATACAAAATACTTTAAAAAGTAGGTTAGAGTAGTAACTGCCATTTCCTCAGCCAAGAAGTCGTCTGTCACGCATGTCCAGGTTGACGCTCAACACGGTCTCTTGTTTTGCTGCTGGGTGAGAAGGCCGGGGTTAGGGGAGCAAATCAGGAACGTATGGATGCTTTTCAACGTCGCGGGGTGGAAAAGATGGTTATTTCTTGGAGTGTCCCCATGGACCACTTCTGCGTTCTCCAAAGATTGAGGAAGAGTAGTCGCGAAACGCCAGGCTGTGAGGGCAGCTTCACGACCTGCGGCGGTCCTGCCGGTCGGCCCGACTGCGGTCAGGCGTGCCCCGGCCTCCGCGACCTTCATCCCTGCCGTGCTTCCTGGACTCTCTCCCTGCATCTAGGGTACAACTGAGCCTGAGTGAGGGTGAAAAACCCACGGCCTAATTCTGGTTGGCGCTGGTCCTCTGAGATATTCATGAAGGGGCCTGACGCTGGCAAGCGTCGCACACCTGGCAGGGGGTTGTTGGCACGAGGGCCACGGCGGCTCAGCCGTCACTCCTGCTCACTCCTGCTTCCGAAGAGCTCGGAGGACATTAGAGCCCACGTAACCTCAGTCTTCACCACCGATCTGTGAAGGAGACAAGGGACAGGAGAAAACCGACGTGAAGTTTCGTCTAGCTGATGTATGACCTGGAGCTGGGGTATGGGAACAGCCGGCTGGCCATTCATTTCCAGAACATCTGCAGCTGCTCTGCACCCAGGCGTGGAGCAGGGGTGTGTGAGGCCCCCTCCTCCAGCGCTTCGCTCGCTGCCCACGCCGTGCTGACCGTCAGCATGGCCTGGGCCCCGGACCAGGCAGGCCGCCGAGTTGGGGCGGCCGGGTTAGCCCTCAGCAACCAACCATGTTCTCCATCGCCTCCGCTCCTGGTTTTCTAATCTGTTTTCAAGGTTTGGACTCCTGTATTCGACCCAAACTTTCAAATAAGTGTAAACAAATGCGCAGATAAAAACAAGAGAGAACCCGCAGGAAGTTCCAAAGGAGTCCAGGGTGGGCACCCTGGCCCGCAGCTACCTGATTAGTAAGTTAAATTTGCAATAGAAAGAAAAAATATCCGCAGTCGAGGCTTGAGAAGAAAGCAGCACATGGCAACAGGTGGAAGTTAGCCATTTAGGCCCGATTCTGGGGGAGCAGAATCTGTGCTTGATGGCAGGAGCGTTCCAGTTTTCAGAAGCGGGGGTCCAAGGCCGTTCCCGGGTGTTCTCCCGCATGGGGGCATGCGGGCGGGACACGTCACGTGACCATGCTTCCTGCTGCTGGCCCCACTGGGAGGTTGGGTCCCCACGCTCACGAACGCCAGCCTGGACGCTCTTCAGCTTGGGGACGCACGGGGTCCTAAGCGGATCCCCCCTTCGGCCGCCGGACCTTCTGTCCACTAGGGCTCTGGGCACAGGGCTGGTGGCTCTTCCCGGCAGAAGGGGCTCAGCACGGCTGCCTCTCCCCTGAGATGCTCCATTGGCCTCCAAAACCCTGGGCCACGAGACATCTGGCTTGACTGACAGTCCGGCAAAGACCACGATCCCCTGAGGCCTCTCCTTCCTCGCCACCAGGGGGTCTGGCCTGAACCAGAGAGCTGTCCGGACAGGTGTGCACTCCGCGGTCACCGTGTGGCTGCAGTGCCGCAGCTTTCCGGAGATCCCGGCCCAGATCGGGGTGGGGCAGGGGTGACCGTCGGGCCCGGTGGTCGGTGGCCACACAAGGGAGCAAACACGCAGCACGGGGGCTTGACGTGAGGGAGGGAGACCGTGCTCAGAAAGGCAAGTGGCAGGCGGGGCAAGAAGGGACACGGACCGCAAGGCGAGGACGGCCGCCCACACGGCCGCGAGCCCTGAGACAGTCTGTCTTCCGATGGCACGTGTGGCTGCTTCTGCGGGAGCCTGCACGGCGGGTCCCTCCACTTTGCGGGTCACTGATTTTGTGGCTATGTGTGGTTTGGTTTGGCTTTTTTTAAAAAGAGGGACCCTTAAATATAATTTTTTCTCTAATGATACACTTTGCTCTTTAACGCTCTAGAAGTCTTTAGTACTGACCTTGAGGGGAACACAGCAATGGCTCCTTTCAAACAGAAATGTGAATTTTTGGTATCATCCAACAGTTTCATTCTTTACACCATTCAGGGATGGCTCTACGCGTTTGCTGAGAAGAACGCCGCAACCGTCGTTACGGGTCGCAACGCTTACGCGACACATGGCAAGGACAGGTGAGGTGGCGTGGGATGGGTTACATGGAAAGTGCTCTTGTGGACAGGTGACATTTGGCTTCTCTGGGTCTGGGGGACGTCAGGATGCTGTTCCTCGTCCTCGTGTTTCGGTGTCGAGAGTCACCTGGAGCCTTCAGTGGGGCAACGTCAGCTCGTGGCTGTGAGCCGTATCGTTTCCCACGTGGGGTCTCAACAGTTAGGCTGTGTCCTCCAGGAACGTAGCTACGGGGTCCACGGGAACCCTGAGCTTCCTTCCATGACGATGGCCACAGGGCGCGGTGCGTGGGCGTCTCCTGCCATGCTCTCCGGCTGGCGCACAGTATTCACCGGAACCATCTCCGCACCGTGGTGACAGCTCACACTGTTGCCCCGCAGGGTGTGGCTGCTCGCAGGGCCTGGAGGAAGTTAGCTGCACTGACGCACTGTTCCAGACAGCTTTCCTGTTCCGGACGTGCACACCGAGCCCACGCGGCTCGCCGCAGGCCCTGCAGGGGACGTCCCCGTGTGGGAACTGGGGTAGTGCACTTCGTCATGGAGCATGACGGGGCGGCCTGTCAGCACCAGCGGTGGCTGCGGCTGCGCGTCCGTCACACGACCTTCTTTGGGACTCGGTGGACCACACCGGGGTTCGCACACGTCCCCCAGCGCGCATCAGCGGCTGCTGTCGAATGTAGTGGTGGGTTAATTTGCTCATCTCCGCTGTTTCGGCCTAGACTTATTGGGATTTTAAGATAAAAAATGAGGATACAACACATAAAAAAAAAAGCCAAATTCAGTGAAGACTTTTTTTGAAGTCAGGATCAGAGAATCTGGGACACAGAATAATTATTGTCTAATTGTCTAATTTGTTGTTCTATGTTTCGTACAAGCGCATGGAAACGGTCAGCCCGGGGACAGGCGTGCCGCTGGCCTCTGTGTGTGCGTCTTATGCTTCCTCTTACTTCTCTGGGTTGTTTCCAAAGAGCATTTCACCTGAAGTAATACATCATTTTTAAGTCTAAAATGCCAATACTTGTGAGTACGCTTGTTTTTAACAAGTACAGTGACTACAGGGAGAAGCATCATTATTGTCCCTTACTCAGGATTTAGGTATTTACTCAGGTAGAAAAGAACACTTTCAATACTCTGGGGAACGAGGGTGCATTGATACAAGAATATTTCAGGGATTTTTTTTTTTTTGCATTTTTTCAAGGATATACATTCGTACTGATTTTTGCTTCCAAATATATTTTAAGGCTGTTTGGTAAAATATACCAGATATGAGGCTCAATTTACAGGGTTTTTTTCTTACAGGGAACTCTTAACTACTCAGCTTTAAAAAAGTAAAACTTTGAAGCTAGACATGCTTTAATACCAACTATGCCCCAACGAACCGAAGCTTCTGGAATGTGGAGTGTGAGGGGAGGGAAGCCTGGGGGCGGCCGGGACCCCACTGGTGCAGCTGACGCCAGCGGGCGGGGCGGGGGATGGGTACAGGTAAAGTGCCGGTCGAGCTGAGGGAAAAAGTGCCACAGTGGGTAAGCGGGGCTGCTCTGCACGGAACCTCCGGCGGCGGGGAGGCCTGGGTTTGGGGGGACACACCCGCCTCCAGGTGCCATCCTGCTTTCGCCTGGAGTGACGGCAAGCACCCCGAGCACGGGGTCGGACGGAGAAACGCGACAGGCCCTTCCTCCAGAGACGTGTGGGACAGGGACGTGAGAAGCGTTGGAGGGACGGTCACTGCACCTACATCTGATTGTACCGACGGAAATCCTGCGCATTCGAATCCTTCCTGCTTTTCTCTGGTGCCAATCGGAATTCTTAAAACTAATCACTTTTCTTAGAGTCTACGGATGGGAATCATATGTAACCTTTTTTTTTCTTCGTCATGTCTAAAACAGGCAAGAAATAGATTCTTGACTTTAGCAATACTGCATAGGACACAAGAATTCTGGAAAAATACGAATGTAAACTACATTTCTTCTTTACCATTTAAACTGAGATACTTACCACTCACATTCATATTTCTTAAACTTTGTACAACATCACAACTGTCATTTTAAACAAGCAAATTTTGGGGGGGTACCCTGGAGAGTGAACGGATAGAACAGTTTGAGGATATATATACATCTGTAAAAAAAATCACACGTACAGAAATGGGGACACGTAGAGCCGAGACAGTGTGATGTAAGTTACAAAGGAACAAGACCTACAACGAGTTCGGCGTCAGAAGGACGGCCACGCTGTTTCTTTCCAGACGCCTGCTGGGAACACCAGCCTTGCGTAAGACTTTGCTCTCTCTTCATGTGTTGCTCCCTTGTGTGAATGAACAGGCAGCGGATTTTTTGATGGTGTAGACACTGTGCTAGGCATTGTGAATGGGTTCAGACGCGGAATCCCCTGGGTTTCTGGAGAACTGCATGGCAGGGAGCCGGGGGCCTGGAGAGATGGCTTCTCATCACCGGAGACTTGACACAAGGACCCTGGTGATGGGTCAGCTGGATTTAGGGAGAAGCACCCCCAGGTGGAAGGGGGCAGAGGGGTCTGTCTTTCCTGCCCTTCGAGCTGGAGCACCTTCCCCCGGGGGGTCTGGTGACCGGGGAGATGTACCCACTGAGTTTGCTGTTTGTTACTCTTGCCTCTAGCTATCGCACGATTTATAAAAATATAAATAACAAAATGTCAGCCGGGTTCCATCTCTCGAGGTGTTTCTTGTTATCCTCTGAGAACAGAGTGGCTCGGTGAGGTGTCCCCACGCGTCGCCATCAGAGCTGACGGAGAGTCAGACCTTCCAGGGGGGAGACGAAGAGGAGGAAGCTGTTCTCGCCGCGAGCTCGGCGAACTGCGGAGTCCAAGCATTCCAGTGTGCGCGGAACAGAACACGACGGGCGGCTTCGGCGGAGGGACGGGAGGGAAGTTACCGGGCCGGTGAGAAGCTGTACAAGCATTTTGTTACAAAGCAGAGAGAGGACGGTGGCGAGGGCTGCGGCCGTCCCTAGAGACGCGTCTGGGCCTCGGGAATGTAGATCTCGATGCTGTCCGCGCGCTCCGAGGCCGAATTCTGGCGGAAGGACGCCGCCCTCTTGGCCGCCATGAGCCGCCTCCGGGCCTCTTGACGCTGTCGGTCCGGCAGGTCCAGGGACTTTTCCCTCGTGATGGGAAACTTCCCTTTGGGGGGCTTCTTTGGTATCGGAGGGGGCACCTTTCTTTCTTCCTGAAAAGCATCACAAGTCAAGAGTGGGGCCATCAGAGGACAGCAGCACCCGCCCGTGAACCCGCCCCAGGCGGGGGTGGCTACGAGTGGCATGGGACACCCCCCGAGGGCCCGAACTGGCCCGGCCCCGTGGCCCACCCCGCGGCCTGGCCGCCTGCCCGGTGGCCCTGCCCGTGACTTCTCACAGCCTTCCTCAGTGGGTATTGGGGTCTGGTGACGGCGTCACACTTAAGGAACTCAAACCCGCCCCCGAACACTGCCCGTGTCCTCGGTCTCTGCTCTATTCTGATGTCGTGCCTAGGGTAGCGGACTCTGCGTCATCGAGCGTTGGCACACGCCTGCCACCCAAGGTCCTGAGCACCCGGGGGAGTGTGGCAGATGACACTTGACGCCCCCGTCACATGCTGCAGTCTTTTCTACGGACTCCGGATTCTACGGGCCTTCCTGGAAACCATCTTACGTGCGGGGCCGTCAGCCAAATCCCTGTTAGGGCCCTAAACCCCTTTGACGTTAACTAGATGGTACACAGACGCACATGATTACTTCATGTTCTTAAGTCACGAAAACAGGTGTATGCCTTTTCTAGAAAGCTCCGGGCCACAGTCGTGCAGTGCATGTGGTATGTAGTGCTTGTTACTGTCCCAGAGACATGTCTGTGTCCCTAACCCTGCCGCGTCACTCACTGCACACCCTAACCGGAAAGGCTGGACTGGAGGCGGACTGTGCTGATGGCAGAGGGCTGGCTGGGCTTTACAGAGTCGACTGGCCCCTTCCCAGGAAAGGGTGCCTGGCACAAGGCACCAGAACCCCTTACTTGTCTGAGCAGATGCCTCGTTGTTGGGGGGAACTCACCCCCTCTCTCCCTCCAGCCTCTACAGAAACCCAGAGGGGCCGGACTGTGGGCACGTTGTGGGGAAGACATGCGGGGCAGACACCAGTGGCCAAATCTTCCACTGCGAGTGTCGGCTTTGGTAGGAGGCTTGCTTTGCTGTCTGACACTTTATTCCCACGACTTATTCTAAAATGGCTTGGACCGAGATGTTTTTAAAAAGTAGGGGGTGTGGTACCCGTGACTTGGTCAGCTGAGTGGCTGACTTCCAGTTTTGGCTCAGGCCATGATATCAGGGTTGTGGGATCTAACCCTGAGCTGGGCTCTTCACTGGATGAGGGATCGGCTTGGGATTCTCTCTCTCCCTCTCCTTCTGCCTCTCCTCAGATTAAAAAAAATTAAAATGACTTGGACCAGAAGCAACACCTTCTTCCTGACTCTCGGGCGGGCATCTATGACGATGGGGTGACTGGTTCACTGAGACGTTCAGCTCTCTTGGAAGTTGGTTCCTGCGCCGGGCACATGACCACCGAGCTCGTCTCTGCTCGGGAGCCTGGAGTAGGGGCTGCAGGAAATACATGGGAGCAGCTGTGGGGGGACTCGGCCGTGCACAGGGCCTTCAGCCTCCAGCGTCCCGGGGTAGGGAGGGCTGACCAGGTGGCCGCAGATCTACAGAGTGGACTCGCTCAAGAAACATAAGCGCGGGGCCTCTGTGGTGTGAAAGAGCTGCCCATCGTCTACACCGGGGTGTCCGCCCCCGGCAAGAGACGGTCTTCAGCTAGGGGCCGTTCCCTGTGCATAGCTCAGGCAGGATGGATGCTATCAGCTGTCAATTGCAGAAGAATGAGAAACATAGGAGGGTTCCTGCCTGCCTTTAGACTGCTGGCTGAGTTCTACTTTTAGTATTTTATTAGAGCCACATTTGCACCGCTGTACTTGTGACCTCCTTCACTTCAAAACCAGAGCACTGATGGGACTTGCTTACCTACGCTGTGCGGCTCACGGAGCGCCTACGGCTGCCTACTCCGCTCTGCCCCCGTCTGTGTGATTTGTCACGGTCTGCAGCGGCGCCAACGGCATCGAGCCCAGAACTCCAGGACGGCTGGGGCACCCTTGTGGGCACGGCGCTGGTGGCCGTGATGGCTTCTGCTCGGGCTCCCCACATGGCCATCCGTCCTGTACTACAAGCTACAGCCACAGCTTCCAAGCACGCTGGGTTCGTGTCATTATTTTATTTTGACAATGTCTATCTTATGTTTACTTAGATCATCTTTAAAATGTGATAGGGAATCAATGTGTTTATTGCTGGTTCAGACCCACATGTTAGTCCCCTAAAGACGAAATCCAAAGGGAAGATGTGACTGACCTTAAGGGTTTAAATTCAATGGACACGTTCAGTACTTAAGGGCGAGGCTGGGAGATCTAGAGGGAGTTTTAATCATCAAACCACTCACTGAAGCTTGAAATGTTTTCTTGGCTTCGGCTGGAGATAAGCAACTGAAACGTTTACCTCAACAGGAAGCAGTCACTGTGACCAGACCTGACACACCCCTGTGGAAAAGCACCTGCATATGATCCCAACAAAGGTGTGATGAGGACAGGTCAGAGGGCAGACCCTGCATGAAGGGAGACTCTAGATCTGCTTGTGGTTTGGGGCTGAAGCCCAAGAGAGCCGGCAAGAACGAGCCTCGGGCACCTGGCCGGTGACTCCATCCCTCTGCACACACGTGCCCGGTGACGGCTTGACGTGGGGTCGCTAACCTGAGACTAGGAGCCCATGGCATGGAGCGTGACTCCCGCAGCCGGGCCGGGCCGGGGTGCGAGGACGCCGGGCAGAATTACCTTCCTTTCGGGCGACTCGACGACGTTCCAGCCGCCGAGCTTCAGCTGGTGCAGCTCATCAAACTTCATGCTGACGTCCTCGACGGAGAGCTGCAGCATGTCCCAGTAGCCTGCCAGGTCCTGGGACGTGGGTCTCGGCATGGCGCTGGGGTCCTGCCAACACAGGAGCACAGCTTACAGCCCACTCTTCCCCGCACGTACCTTTTAGGGCCTCGGGTCAGGGAGACGCCCGGCTAATTCCAACTCCGATGCAAGTGTTCGAGTGGGCTCGCGAGGGCCCGGTAAGCTGGCACAGGTATCTGCTGACACACTGCACGTCCCCAAATATGGACAAGCTACAAAGTGTGTAATCCCAGCTCTGTGACATTCTGGAGGATGAAACGCTGTGGGGACAGTAAAAGGATCAGAGATTGCCTGGGGCTGGGGGGAGGGACACACGGGTGGGACACAGACATTTCGGGCAGGGAGACTACTCTGCCTGATACCATTCACATCACCGTGCGTTCGTCCAAACTCACAGAGCGCACGACACCAGGAATGACCCTCATGTGCTCCCTGGACTCTGGGTGACCGTGACGTTGTCATGAAGGGTCTCTGACTGCAACAGAAGCACATTCTGTCGGGGAAGCGGGTCATTTGTAGGGGCGGGGGAATGGGAAATCTCTCTCCCTTCTCAGTTTTGCCATGAACCTGAAACCGTTCTAGAACAACAACCCCCGTTAAAGAGGATACGTGCGCTACGTTCATTCCTTGCTTCCTTTCGAAAATGCTTTCTTAGGTGATGCTCAAAGTTTCCCGGCGCTGGGCATTCCTAAAAGCCACGAGGCGGCCACATCTTTGGTCTCCCTGGGGGGCTATTCAGCAGACTGGTGCCCAGGACCGGGACACGTGTTCTGCAGCGGTGGTGAGGCTGGGCTTGGAGCCGGTTCTGTGCGCTCTGGCACATCTCGGTGCTAAATCCCACGGCCAGCGCGGCTGCACAGACGCGGCCCCGGTTTGCTGTGCCCCCACAGAGGGAGGACGGGGACGCCCATCCGAGGTAGGTGCACAGCGGATTCACGCACGGGAGGCCGCAGAGCCGCACGCCAGCCCCAGGTGCACGCCGTCCCAGGGCGCGGGCTGCATCCAAGTCGGACGGCTTTCCGAGATGAGCGCCCCCGTCCGCCCACGTCCCCTGCGCGTGTGAGCCTAGCTGCTTCGCACTGTACCTGCCTAGAGGCACGGGCTGGGACCCCGGGTTAAGTGTGTGGGTGTTTCCGCGGGTGGTGTCTTTGATTCAGTGGGAGGCTATCTCAGATTCAACTGAGAAATTTTGGTGAATTTGCTTATAATGTGCAAATTTCATCTTACTTGTGAATTGTTCCCAGTAAGCTCCACATCCTTTACCTTTGTCAAAGGTCTGATGGACTATGGTCCATCGGGGCGGCGAGACAGAGCCCCGCGGTGCTGGAGGCTGGGCATCTCAGCTCAGGCTGGTGTGGACGTGTCCGGGGGGGGCCCTTGTCCAGGTGGCCGATTTCCGACTGTGTCATGTGGGGGGCGGCTGCGGGATCTGTGGGGTCCCTTTTGTAAAGACACTAACCCCATTCATGGGGACTCCACCCTGATGACCTCATCACAGCCTGAAGGCTCCATCGCCCGACGTCATGACCCTGGGGGACACATTCAGTCCACATCACGCTGGCTTGACACCCTTATCAGAATGATCACTTGGCCCCCAGCCTGCCATGTGCGACCCACCAGCAGCCTGTGTGGGTGAAGGTCAGGGGGAACGAGCTGTGTGTCCGTGGAAGCTGGGGGGATACGGGCATCGGCGAGGGGGACAGCCAGCCTCCAGGGAAGTGTCTTCATGGGGGCAGCTCCGTCCACCAGCCATGGGGGCTCGTCCACTCACATGTGGGAGCCTGACTCAGTTGCCGCTCCTGAGGAAAAACAGCACGACCGTGTGATAGCTGGGGCCGCGATTCGGCAGTGACGGTGACGGGACTGGACCCTGAACATGCTTGCGGCCATCGGGAAGGAAGTGGGGCGGGAGGAGGCTTCTCATACCTGGGAGGCATGTTCCGTCTACACTGGAGTTTCGAAGGGGGGCTGTGGAAGTCTTCTGAACTTCACCAACCCGACGAACCTCTGCTTTTTGTGGGTTTGGGAAGGGGGACACCTGAGTGCGTCTGCAGGAGGTGGCGCAGTGACCCTGCCCATCTCCGAGGTCAGGTTGCTGGGCTCGGGTCATGTCCTCAAAGGGAAAAGCTAAGGAGGTGCTCCTAGCGAGATGCAGGCTCCCGGTGACCCAAGGGTGGACATCGCCCTGCTCTGCTGTTCTCGAGGCAGGGGTGCGGCTGTGTGCAGCCGCCGGGCACACCCAGGCTCTATACCCCGTCCTCTGCCCTCTCCTGGGTGGGGATGGCCGCATGCCCGTGGGGGGCCGTGCCACCCCCTCCCCCAGCACAGACACAGTGCCGTCTTTCCCCGCTAAATTCTCATTCTGCAGAGTTTGGTGGTTTGTTGGCCCGGCCGGCAGAGGCCCCACAGCGTGGGCTCTGGCTCCCGTGTTCCCAGCTAACGTCCTCCAAAGGGCACATAGGGGACGGTGCCGGACGGTGCCGCTGCTGGCATGTAGGTCTGGAAGGGACTATGCACTCTTCCCAGGCCGGCTGGGGATGCCGGGCTCCTGGTCCATCCAGGAAGCCCGTGTTCTATAGGGTACGAGGGCCATTGCTTCCGCTCGGCTCTGCACCCCGTGACTCGGCCAGTATCCGATGCCCTTGCCTCGGACATGCTGCTTTGCTCTCCATCTGGAATGTCTGGGCTCCGGCTTGTCTTCTGGGCTCATTTCTTTGACGTGAAACTGGTCAGCCGCCTAAGTCCTCCAGCTAACGACATGGCGTCTGCCTGCGCCCCAGCGTCTCTCTCTGGCCAGGCCGCCTCAGACACCCACCCCTGCTGCCCCCTCTGCTGAAGGCTGGTTTGGGTGGGTGGGTTTTTTTTCCTCCTCGAATCCTAGATAGAATCCAAAACAAAAGGAAGCAGCCACACTGTGTATATTAGAGCTCAGAAAAGGACTTTTTGAAGGTTAGGATAAAATGCGATTGGACATGTGTAAAGCATCCAAAGTATTCGGATGGATGATTAAAAATCTAGTATGAGCTGCTTCCGGCACACAGGACGTGGACACGTTATAAGCTTGCGTAACGTCTTTACATGTTTTTACTGCCTGTTCGGTGCGTTAGGTAGTGAGTTCCTAAAGACGGTGAGTACCGATGCTTACCCAACTCAGTTGACACGTACGGAGCTCAGTAACTGCCTAAATCCGTTCCTTTAAGGACAGTCATCAGACAGGGAGAAGCAGGACATGCTCCCCACACACCACAGCTGGGCACGTCGCAGCCGCACGTCCCTCTCAAGGTGCACGGACCCTTCCTGCCCCCACTTCCTAATGGGGGTTATGATCTCCTGTCCCGGGAGACACAGGGGCCACTTTGTACATTTTGGGATGAACTCCAATGGGGTTAACAGGAAAATACTAGAGAAAACATACTTTTAAACAATCCTAATCAAGAGGGTGAGTTGGCAGCTCTGGTGCACTCTGCCTCCTTTGATGTGTGAGAACATTCAGTAAGTTCGCGTCTCCTTACAGGTTAAAACAACAAAACAAAGTCACATCGTGAGCACCATCGCTCCCATGGTGCACAGACCTACTTGCATTTTAACGACAAGTTTGCGCTGAAAGAAATCCATGTATGGGTTTATAAAACAGTCTGTACGGTGATGTGAAAGCTCCTTAGTTACTTCTACAAAAAAGTCACACGGCTATGTGCTTTCATCAGACAAAGAACATGTGCGCATGTACACAGATGCCGTAAGTAAGCGTCAACCTACGTGTGGGTGTTCTTTCTCTTCAATGTTCAGAACAGTCAGAGCCAAGTTTAAAGCCAACTGTGCTGTCTGTTCCTGGTATCTTCTTTTCCGTCCTGACTATGACACAGAAAGCCCCGATTATTCTACAGTCTCTCCCGAATCTCTCTGAATGTTGCTGTCAATGCGTTGAGTCAAGCCGCCCCTCGTTGCGGTCTTTGTCCGGGACATCACAGCTGTTCCCATCCCCGCCCTCCTAGGGCCTTGGGCAGGTGGACCGTGCAGCGGAAAGGCGCCCTAGGGCTCTGGGGGGCTGTCCCCGTGCCGCTCCTCCTCTCCCCCAGCACGGCCTCACAGTAGCCTCTTCAGCACCCCGAACCCCAACCCAGGACGTTGCTTGAATTTGCTCCCTGCTCTGCAGGCCCCAGGAGCCTCCGGCCGAGCAGCTCGGAGACCCCGCCCCCTCGGCTGCCCCTAAGGGCCGAGCACACCTGAGATCCACTCACCATGTTCTGCTGGCACAGCCAATAAAACTGCTGGAATTTCTGGGACATCAGAAGCTGCGCGCTCCCCACGGCACTCCTGATCTTACCAAGAACTGTGAACAGAACAAACAAAACACGTTTAAAACTGGGTCAGCAAGAAACCAAAAGCAAGAGTGATGCACGGGGAGTCAGGTTCAAATGCCTGAGTGAGTCTCCCCCTCGTCAAAACTTCGAATTTGCTGTGCGGGGCACGGCCACGGACTGAAGCTTTTTCCAGGCCGGCCCGTGTCCGGGTTTAGAGGGAAAGGCAATGACGTGTAAGTACTACCAGCTGTGAAGCTATGACTGGTCAATGCTGGGACGAGTGTGGCCTGGAAGGGTGGTCTATACCACAGGAGGCTCTTCTCCTAGCAACGCTGCTCAGGGGAGCTAGAAGGTGAGGCACAGGTAGGAACAGAAAAGACATTGAGTCCTTCTTACTTTTTATGGCCTCCACAAAAATGAAGATGTTAATTCCTAATTTCTAGGAACTCACATCGGACTCGGTGACCTCATTGGACTCATGGGAGTCGTCTCTGGGGCTCTGAAAGCGTCTACCCAGAGGGAGGAGCTGTGCAGGGAGAGGCTGTGGTGTGCTTGGGACCCGTCATCTCCCAGCCTTGGGCTCTGTCCAAGCTCCTGCCACCGGCCGCAGGGTCCCGTGGGCAGACGATCACTGTCACGGCGCTGGGCTCCCGTCACATTCGACTCACCAACTGACTCCCCAAGGGCATTTGTAGTGACGATGCCCTCGCCCCCGCTCCCGTGACCCCACTGTGACATGACAGGAAGTCTCCAAACGATTTCTAAGTCATGTGACTTTAAGCAATCAAACGCCACTTTTTAAACAAGTAACTGCTGTAGTTTTGTCCATGGAGAGGACTTAACACACTGAAGAAGCGTGGGGTGACCACTTCGGGATGGAGTTCGGGGGAACGCAAGCCTGTGTGTGTGACGTGCCGGGTCTCTGCCCCAGTCCTGTGACCTCTGGGTGGCTCCAACGCCTGCCACCTCCGTCCCCCGTCCTCACACAGACCAGTCCTTGTCAGGCGTTAGCGCCATAATCATTTGGGAACTAAGAGCTTCGGCGGATCCCAACTCAGAATACTCTACAAGCATTTGGGAATCTGTGGGGACCCGTTTCCTGCCTCCATACCCTGAGCCCAGGCCCCCCTCCGTCCCTGAGACACAAATACAAGTTATGCTCAGGGTTTCGGCAGACCGGCGTTGTGGAGCTGGAGCGGGTTGTCCCCACCGGCTCACTTCCGGCTGCCCTGCGGCTCTCCTGCAGACCCTCTGGAGTGCACGTGTCGAGGAACGGAGGCAGCCTCTCCGGGGCCAGGGGCTGGGCCTCGAACTCCAGCCTTCCCGCCAAGAGCGCCACAGGAGCCTGTATTTGTGAACGGCAGGTGGGAGGTGGTTACAGACGGGCTGTTTCCCTGGAGATGCGTCCGTCCTGGAAGGGGAGGAAAGAACCGTCGCCCTCCCACGCGGGCTTGTGCCAACTCACCATTTCTGGACTCCTGGCCCATCTCAAGAAGAGTGTGGACCAGAGCTCGAGGCGCACCAAGGATGAGCTTGTGTCCCCCAGCTTCTTGTCTGGAGGGCTGTCCTGACAATGCCCCTGGGGGCGCCTGTGCCAGTCCGTGGGGCACACACGACTGTCGAGGCCTTGTAGGTGTCCACAGAGGGAAAACTGAGTCCAGGGGAGTAAACCTGGCTCCCCCCACGGCCCCCAACATTTTCCAAATGCAAGTGACTAAACCCGCGGCCTCTAAGCCGAGCGCCTGGGAGACTCCTTCAGTGTGTGTAGACCCCCCGTGGAGGAGCCGAGCGCTCCCCAGACAAGCCCCGCCGTTGCTGTGCTCCCCCCGGGGCCTGGCGCCGGAGGAGAGGGCCAGAGACCATGGTGGGGATGAGCTTCCACATCCACGTGACCAAGTGCTACGAAGCGGTGCGGACAGAAGTCCCAGGCATGACCCCGTGGGTGGGTCCGAGACGTGTCATGGGCGCCAGCGGTCCCCGCAGGCAGTGGTAGTCCCTTCCCTCGAAAGCGAAGTGCTGGAGTCGGGCATAACGTGTCCTTAAAATGATTTTCTCCAGAGTAAGACGATGGACTTCAACGCTTAATTCAATTCGTCTTGTTTTCCCATCTGCCTGGGAGGACCTCAGCTTCCTGCTCCCCAGAGTTTTATTATGAACAATTTCACACACATGCAGGATCTGAAAGGAAGGCATCTGCATCACTGCGAATCAGCAATTAGTAGTTCGCCACGCGCGTGTTTATCTTCCTGAACGAGCTGAAGATAAGCCGCAGCCAGCCCGTCTGTCACCTGCCGTGTCCTGTGCCTCCGTCACGTCCTTATCATTCCGAAGGCGGGAGGCATTCCCTCACGCGTCTAATTCTGCACCGCTTCTCGAATATTAACAAGGTGAACACGTGTGGCTTTAATAAAAGTGAATAAATTAGAAAACACTGTGGCAGCCTTTCAGACTTAAAAAATGTTTTCATGCTTCTTGATCCCCAGGCCCAGGTGTGTTCTGCCAATCTGTTTCGAGAGGGGATTTCCTCCCCACAGACCCTCCTCCTCGATCTGATTTGCCAGGCAGCAGTGGGCCTGGAGTGGTGGTCAGGATCTGGGGTTGGGGGAGCTGGTGCAGGGGGAGGGGGAGGGTGCTGGGGTTCAGGACTGAGTGTGCCCTGAGGACAGGTGGTGGGCAGGTGCAGCATTAGGGCGGTGGGCAGCAGTGGGGATGGGGGGCAAATGCTGGGATGCGGGGAGATGAGCAGGAGCAGGGACAGGGGTGGGCAGGTGCAGGGAGAGGGGTGGGCAGGTGCTGGGACGGGGTTCGTGGGAGTGGGTAGGTTCAGGGACGGAGCGGTAGACAGGTGCAGGGAGAAAGGTGGTGGGACAGAGTCAGAGCATCTCCTAGGAGGGGTGAGAGTACTTTCCCCTTCATTCACATTTTGATCCCCAAACTGAACGTGTTTCCCCAGCTCTGCTCTCACTGCTGCTGGGAGTTCGCCGTGTGACCCCTGTAACCTGTAAGACTTGACAAAAAGATTTGGAGACATGGGTTTTGATCAGGCTGTCACTTTAGGAAGACATAGAAGCGATGACAAAAGTGCTCCTTGGTAGGGACCAGGTTCCCTCAAACGGTAATTAGAAGTCAGTCAGTTTTATATAACTTGGTTTTAGTCACTAATTTTCATATTCTTCTTAAAATGTAGTTCAACAGAAGTACGAACACAAAGCACTTCAGTTTATAGCCTTAACTCAGCATGGGTAGACGGCACACTGCGTGGGATGCGGGGTTAGTCTGAAGGGTGCAAAATGACCGCGGCTCGGGAGAGACGGGGAACGTGGCGGAGAAGGTCACGATGTGACTGCTAATGGCGAGAGGGTCTGCCTCTGGGCGAGCGGGGACAGTTTCATCCAGTACCTTTAATGCGAATACCTTCCCATAACTGCTGAGAATTGGAAGTGAAAAATTCAATTTATTCTTTTCCACTCTACTCCCCTAATGTCGTCATAGCCCCGACACTTGGTTTCCAGAGCCGCAGGTGAGCGTCTGCGCTCCCGGACCGCGGACTGATGAAGAGCCCGACGCGGCGCTGGCCTCCAACGCGCAAGGAAGTTTGATTCGCTCCCTCACTCCCTTTCATTTTTCATACGTCCTCTAGAATTTCCAATTCTTTCTAAATTTGCTATGAAATGCCAGGACAACATTTACACTTTCAGAAGCTGAAGTGGATTTTTGTAGAATTTGCATCGTTTGAAAAGATCACGGGACTGTTTATCTCCTCTCGGGTCTCTCGGGCTCCCCTAGGACTGGTTTCCTCCAATGGAACAGGTGCGGGAAAATCACTGTTTGCGCTGATGTCCCCCCTGCAGGTCTCACGCGTCACCATTCTTGTGTTTATCGTGCGCACGTGTCTTTGCCCACTCCAGTGTCCCATGGCCCTTTGGAGCCTGGCATGTGAGGGACATCCCCCTGCGCACCTACCCGGGCTGCTCGAGAACCTGCAAGCCCGTCGGGAGGCCGGTGGCGGCAGCTGCACAGTGTGCTGGGCCCCAGGGCTGGGGCGGCCGCGGTCATGTCTGATTCTGCAGTTTTCATTCCTCTGCTGACACGAGGCGTCCACCAAACTACAAACACAGGGGTGGCTTCTCTCCGGCCCCGGTCCTCCTTGTGCCCGTGCACTCAGGGTGGCTCTGAGCAACATGTCCCTCTTCCCCGTGCCTGCTGCGTTGTCTACGAGCTGGGCGTGGCCCCGTCTGGAGGTCACAGCTGGGAGCCCGGGGTCCCCCTCTCTCTGCCGGTAAAGGGAGACCCTCAGATGAGGGAATCGCTTAAGCCCCCATTTGGGTTTAATCTAACAAATATAAAAGTCCCCAAATATGAGTATAGTAATGGTTTCCAGTCCCTCCAGGACGGGTCTTTAATGACTTAACAGGAGGAAGGCCGCTCGGACATGACTAACATGCACCGCATTTACGTGGGCTCCTGATGCTTTTCATCGACCACACAGGGCCGAACGGGTCTCACTTCAGCCGATCAGCGCCGTGAGCCGCGACGATAAAACTACAGTGTGGAAGAAATCAGTGCACGTGATGGGAGCTCGGAGTTCTGCTTTAACAAGCCAGATTAACGTAATCTTCTTTTTAAAGGTGGCCTCACCAGTAACCTTCTGTTCTCAAAACGAGTGCAAGAATCAGAGCTGATTTTTTAACACTTCTTAGGGAAATACCTCACGTTGATTAATAGGGCGCCGGTTTCAGGTGCGAAGGGCACAGAAGACCACAGCCAAAGTGTTGTGTCATCTTCGTCCACAAAACGGTCACACGTCTGCACAACTTCAGGAAAGAAATTAAGAAAATCACAGAAAGTATCAAGTGCGTCTACTCTCTGTTCTCTGCAGCTGAGTCTTCCAGCAAAGCCGTCATGTTTAGTCATGAACCGGGACTGGGACAAGCGCACACAAAGCAAATCATTAGTTGAACTCTCCAGGCTGGGCGGGTGGGTGCTCCCAGGCCCCCACGTGAGGGCGGCGGGAGGTCTGGGGGGTTAGATTCGAGCGTTTATGAGGGTGTGACAGGAGCGTGACCGTCCCCGTCCCTGACGACCGTCCACCTCGTTCCTCCTCCTGTTCCTGCTACGTCTCCGCGGCACAGCCCTGTGCCGGACACGGGCGGTGAAGGCAAATGCAGGAAACAGCGTCCCCGCACCCGAGGAGCCGGGGGCCTCCCACGACAGCAGAGGCACGGCCCCGGGAGGACTCCGCAGCGTCCTGTCCTCTGAGGAATGCATGTCCCCGAGGGCAGGCAGGTGCCGAGTCCATGTCAAAGTGCAGTTCCTCTTAAGGAGCCTGGAGACAGGGGCTCCTGTCCGTGGAGGGGCTTCCCCCATCCACCCCTCTGCTGCCCCTGCCGTGCAGCCGAATCCGATGCCCCTTCGAGGCCCAGCATCATGCCACCGTCTCCATGAAGCCTTCCTGGAATTCCCGCTGGTGAAAGCATCTCACACCTGTGAGTTTCTTAAGCTCCCATCTGCATGTCTCCCACTACACGGGGCGTGGGGGGAGGTTCTCCACTCGGTATACATAGTTCTGTCCCGCTCTCGCTGATCCCGGGCATGGCAGTCCGTGTCTACACTGTTGGTCACTCCCCGTCAGCCTACGGTCTGTGGGGTGGCAGCTGGCTCAGGCACGTACTCAGGAAGTATCTGTTGAATGTTTACAGCAATGAGAGAATCCAAGAAGATCCCAGAGCTTCAGGAAAGGTGTTTAGGGAAATGCAATCGAGGGCAGCAGAAATTCGCTTTCTGCTACAGCTCACTGAAGAAGAACGTGCTTTCCAGATGCCTCCGATTAAGGCGGCCAGAGTCTGAGTCCTGTATTTCCCATGAGGATGGACTCTCACGGCCGATCGGGGGTCACTGCTGGCCACTGAACGGAATTCCGTATAAAGTAGCTTTATAGCACTGTTCCCAGAACTCTCCCGAATGCCCCCAATGACAAGATAATCATGACTTACCAGGACAATGCATCAGGGCTGAAGCCTTCCAACTGTTAGATCTTTTGTGTTTAGTTTGAGAAGGAATTTGCCCCCTTTTCCCTCTTCATCTCCGGTGGCCAAGCAACGACGAGCTAAGTCTCCATTTTATCTGCCCAGGGATTCTGTCTGGAGCACAAGCGGGTGCCACAGCCACCGGAGACCAGAATGAAGCAAATGGCCAAGGACCAGGACTCGACACGCTCTACGCTAGGCAGAAGGTAGTCCACAAGAGCACAGACTGGAAGGAGGCAATGCGGGGAGAGGGTGCCCAGTAAAGGGACCCTGGGATTTGATAGCCTCCAGCAGTCCAGTGATGAAGCATAGCTTTCGACAGGAGACCATCCTGACCTTGCCTCTCGACTCCCTCCCCGTACTCTGTGGGATCTGGGGTGAGATGCCAACCTCCTTAGGCCCGGGTGTTCTCATTGTTAGGATGGTGACGCTGCTCTCCACGCACCCCAGGGCAGGGCGGTGAGTGCTGAGCGAGGTGTGCAGAGACCTGCCCGCAAGATCTGTCATGGGATTCGTGCTCGGTACGTCCTGGCGTAGGGCTCTCTTCTTTTAAAACAGTATCCCTTTTTAAACTAGAATTCTTGGAAAATAATATTACATTATACTAAAATAACTACGTTATTTTTAAGGGCATGTTAAATATGGAAAATCATGGTAAGGTAACAAAAGCTCTGGGCCTCCTTCCAAACACAGCAGCGGCTAGTGTCTCCTGTTGTCCTGCCCACAAAGGGGGACCAAAACTTCTTGGATGTGTCCTAAATGATGTAACATCAAATGATGAGAGGACCAAATGCACAGACACGTACGGAGCTAGAGCGGACAAGTTCGTCTTCTGCGGGGTTCTGCTGCAGGAGGGCGGGGACATGTCCTGGCTGACCACCCCGTGGGTCTGCCCGTCCCGGGCCCCGGAAGAATGCACACCGACCCCAGGCGCACAGCGGGAGCCCACAGCCTGACTCCGATTTCGCATCAACTTAGGCAATTTACTTTTTCCAAGTTTTGTCTTTGTGATAAAGACCGTAAATCCCTACAGCCATTAAGTACCGATTTTGCCAAGCAGAAACAGACTGACGAGTGAGATGAGTGATTTTTAAATATCAGAATTGTGAGTCATTGTTGCACTCAGTGTACCCTGAATGGGTAATACATTTGGACAAACGCACGAGAGCCGTCTGAGACGCCCATCAGCCACAGCCGGGTGGGGGGCAAGTTCAAATGCTTCGCCATGGCCACACTTCCTCAGAAACACCCAGGGTCTCCCACCCACCCTGGTGAACAGTGTGTGCGACGTGATGCTGAAGAGAGGAGTGTGGGGGAGAACTGGCGTATGTCTCTCTTCCTAGGCTAACAGGGAAGTTCTGACTGCGAGCGATCGACACGCCAATTAGGTTCTGGGCTTTCTGGACCGCAGGAATCATACTCTTATATAAGTCCACATAATTTCATCATCGTCTTTCCACGTGCAGGGCAGACAGACCCTATCACAGCAGACATCGAGACATGTATGGAGGCGCACAATTCCCAAGGACGCCAGCCATCCTTCGGAACATGAGAATTTAGAGTCCAGCAAATGGACAAAGGAATTCATGGGAAAAGAAAAAAGAGAGCATGACTTGTCGAGTCGAGACATTCAGAAATGACTCTGTGAAACCATATTCTGGTCAAGGCAATGTTAGTTCCAGGTGGGTGACAATTACTCTCGGATCCTTGGTCTATCCACAAAGACAGGTGGTGTTTGTTTAGAAATCACATAGAGCAACTCTGACAATGTGCAAGACAGGATTCTTCAGGTCAGTGGGAGGCAGGTGCAGAACGAGGACTGCTGTCCCTTTCTCTCCCGAGAGGCAGAGGCCCGTCAGAGCCAGAAAGGGGCTGGAGCAGTTGTGCTCTGCGGGCCTGGTCAGGAGGTCACACGGACTCCCACCCAGCACGGTGATGGGGAGCTGGGCGCACACTGCCATGGGGCTGGCCGGCTCAATCTCTACTCATCGCAACCTTCTCTTTGGCATAAAGCCAACTCAAGGGGCGCCTGAGGGGCTCGGTCGGTTAAGTGTCTGACTCTTGGCTCCAGCTCAGCTCGTGGTCTCGGGGTCCTGAGATGGACCCCAGGTGAGGCTCAGTACTCACTGTGGGGTCTGCTTGAGAGTCTCCCTCTGCCCCTTTCCCTGCTTAAGCTCATGCTCTTTCCCTCAAATAAATAAATCTTTAAAAAAAAAAAAAAAAAAGCAAAGCCAACTAAATTCCTTGGAAACACGGGGTAGTAACGATTCTGGAAGCCAGTGGGCATCCTCCACAGCCAGTCACTGCGAGAGTTCAGGAGGAGAGGCACATGGAAAGTTCAACCACACCACCCACGGCGCGGTCAGTGCCCTCGGGCTCGCGATCTCACAAGACCCCAAAGGGTCCCCTTGAGCATGCCGCGGCGCTTCTGCCCCTGCCTTCTGGGAGCTGAGCCCCTGCCCGTTGCCCGCTCGCTCTACTGACCAACAACCGGCGCTAAGAAGCCTGGGGAAGGGGTGAGCTCTTACTTTCCTCCGAGAGGTCGTTCTCCTCTGCGTCTCTCTCCACGTCCTTACACCAGCCTTCCATCCTCTGCGTCTCCGTGTGCAGCAGCTTCACAAACCACGAGCCATCCCTCCGGCACGGGGACATCCTCCCGGTGTCCGCTGTCTCGATGGATGGCTCCAGCCAGGGGTCCGGCGGTGGAAGGTTGGCAGTGTCCGTGGGGGTCCTGTAGTCCTCTCTGTAACTGAAGAGCCCCTGGGTCCGAACAGTCCTCACGGCCCCATACTGGGTGGGCGTGCTGGGCTCCGAATGCCGCTGGAAGGATGGCCCAAACTGCAAGCCTTTGTCCTCCATGGTGACGTGTCCCGGGAAGCCCTCCAGCTCCAAGTCTGCTTGGACGGCGGCGGTCACACTGTTGGAACGCTTGAAACGCCCATGTCTGTGGGGGAGGGAAGGAAGAGAGAGGGGAGGCTTTCGGAGCTGACTCTGCGGCGAGCCCACGCCTAGCTGGTTGAGGACACGCCTGCCTACGGCGAGCACAGTGCCCTCGGGGAAGACATCGTCCCGTCCTTCAGCTGCTATTTCGGTATTTCAGCCGCGAACGAATGTTGGGTTTTGTAATTAACCTCTCACATCTACCCAAGTCTCAATGCCTAAATAACGGCCCTGAGGACGGACAGGCACTGCAGGGAGCAGTGAGGATGATGCACTCTGTCACCCGCAGCTGTGGCGTGGTTCCTTCCCTTGACAGACCTGTCCCGTGCTGCTCGGATGCAACAGGAAGGCCAGGTCACGTCCTTTATGTGAATAACTTCTGCACCCCCAGGTTTCAGAACGTGAGTCTCTTCTCCTACCTGAATAACTTAATATTATCCCCATTAAGTCTTTTATGCAAAAAAGGAATCCAGATTCTGACCTGAGCAGGCTTGTGTGCCGGAACGGCCCCCAGGCCCACGCAGCCCGTTACCGAAAGGATGGGCAGGGAAGGGCTCATGACGGGAGTCCCGACGCTGCGGGTGAGAACCCTCTGTGTGTGGGGGGGAGGGGGCTACTCCAAGCAGATCCCTAACTCTGCATTTGGCTTCTCACCAACAGAGCCCTCCTCTGGCAACAGCTGTGTCTGCAGCTGGCTAATGAGTTTGCCACTTGGTGTCTTTGCTGGAGGCAAAGGAGGAGAGAAGGAACCCATGATGGGAATGGAAGGCTGGAGGGCGGCAGGTCCGGTCCCCGCGCAGAAGCTGTCTGCGGTCTAAGTGCTCTCCAGGGAAGCTGGGAAGCCAGTAGCTTGTAGATTTCTTTGCAATCAGAATCTTTATTGGCTGGGTCCCAGCGCCCACCACGATGAGCACCGTCCCCCGGGACTACGTGCTAACTGACGTTGCAGATGTGACAATCCTCTCATTAGATTAGTTTTTTATGAAATGTACAAGATGTATTTTTTTTAATACAAAATAATCATCTTGTTCTCGATACAAAAATCACACCACCATCATAGACACCTCTGTATTTTATAGTTTGAAACCATAGTATGCTAAGGTCTTAAACTTCCTTCCTTCGCTTTCTCTTTCTTTGTTTTGCTTTTAACATTATTAGGTAAGGAGATGTGCACCCAGTTCCACCTCAAGCTCCCCCGTTCTCCCTTCGGGGGAAGAACTCTGGCTCTCAGGCCCGTCAGCCCCTCACTGCCCAACTTCCTGGGCAGTGAATCACTTGAGAAAGAATTACTCCCCTGCCTCTCACAAGAACAAGACATGAGCAGATGTTAATTCACACTTGAACAGTATAAACTGCAAAGTGTAAGTATTTGACCCTGTTCCCACACACGGCATGATCACTGATGGCCAGCGGGAGCTAGACGTGTGTAGCCGGGCCCCTAACAGATCACTCTCGCTGGGGACGTCGTGTACCGCGCTGGGGCTGAGTTACCGCTTCCCGTCTTCCACCTGGACGCCAACAGAGTGGTACTCCCGAAGGCCCCGGCTCTCCGTGTCGGAGTCTGTGGCTGTTTCCACCTAATGTGACACAGAATATCTTATTTTAGAACCGAGACAAGGGACCTGGGCAGGGACTGTTTTGTGTGTGTGTGTGTGTGTGTGTGTGTATGTGTTCATTTGCTATAACTAATTACACATTTAGTTAGTGCAGAGATGCGCTTGACCCCGTAAAGTCACAAAAAAGGGGAATGCATTCATAACGGTGTAATTACATTGCTACTGCGTTTCATCAAATTTCACATGACTACTTGAACTCAGCATTGCACTCTGATCTCTCAAATGTATGCCGATGAAAGTGCTTAGTTCCGCTAAGGCAAAAGATAGGCTTCGTTGGATTGAGTGATTATAGGACTTAAAAGCTCTTATCACGCGCTGCAGTGAAGAAGGTGAGTACCACAGGAGCCAGAGGGAGCTGACAACCACACACGCGATTTACTAGAGTTACACTGGTGGCTGCGTCCACGCACAAACACACACGGAAAGGAATTTCAGCGTGCACTGGGACACGGAGGCCATCTCCCTGCTGCCCCTCCACACAGGTGTCTTGCATCTGCTAATGGAACTGTGCCCAGCGAGGCCGTGTCAGAAGCCTCGCACTGCGCATGGACCCTTCCTGTGGTTCTTTTTTTTTTTTTTAAGCTTTTTTTTAAAAATTTTTTATTTTTTTAGTGTAACAGTATCCTTCCTGTGGTCCTATCTGCCCAAATTGTCTCCCAAACCCAGCAAGTGCTGTGGGGCCATCCGCGGGGCCGAGGAACATGTGAGGGGCTGCTGATTCAGTCCGTTTTCTAAAACAAACAAACGAACAACAGCAAAACCCGAACTCGCGGCCCAAGAGGTCTGCGAAACCGAAGGTTAGTTTAACTGTGAAGATCATGCTGGCTGCTGCGACATCCCTTTCCTGCGCCCCAGGAAACGCTACTGCTGCAGCTGGGGACCTGGACCCTAGTCGGAAATGTCACACCTAAGCTGTAAACCACATTTTCTCTTCAAGACATTAGTGATTACCATGAGGACAAGATACGAACCACTCGGCAAACCATTCTGACACCCTCTGGGGACTTTGGAGAGTCGGTGACTGTACCTTGTGGTTGCCCTATGGCCGAGCTCAGGCCACTGAGCGCTGACCTGACTAGCGGCCGGAGAAACAACCGCTGCCAACACCGCTGTCTGTTGCGGGCTCAGCCGGTGCCAGGCCTGCGCCAGGAGTGTAGTAAGCGCTGCTGCGGGCAGCGTCCATGACCTGCTGTGATCTCCTGCCACTCCGAACAGCTGAGGAGTCAGAGAAGGTGAGTAACTTGCCCAGGGGTGCACAGCTCGCGGGGAGCAGAATGAGGATGCACGCCTGCGTCTGTCTGGCTCCGGCGCCGCGCTCTGTTCTGCTGCTCTGTGACCAGAATAGAGACAGCCGGACCTGGGGCTCCTGGTGAGTTCGCGAGCCATAGAGCACAGCTGGGCACACCCCCTTTCTGACTGGCAGCACCTCGCACGCACACAGGGAGGTCACACCCCCTCTGTGGTGCTTGGTTGGACAGCGAGATGAGGACACAGGTGACCACAGGAGGACAGACATTCTGGAGTTAGATCTGGAGCCTGATCTAACCTTGCTGCTGTCTGTGCGGGGGTCATGGCTCTGACATACTCTCCTTCCTGGACGTGGGGATTGTTACTGTCATGACTTTACATGGAAGACAGCAGTAACAGCCCCACATCGAAGAGGTCGTCCTATGTCAGAGCAAACAGAGCTGCTTTGTGTTTTAACTGCTTGTTTTCCATTTCAGGAACACCCCCTGACTTATTTCGTCTCCCATGGAGGGGTCATCTGGTTACTTCCGGTTCTGCCACGATGAACGATGCTGGCACAGGTGCACGTCTGTGCGCATTTTATGCACAGTCATGGTGTACGTGATTTCTGGACCAAAAGTATCGCTATGCTTTACAGTTCTGGTAGAAATTGTTGAATTCGATGGATACGTGACTGGGGGGATCAGTGCACATATACAATTTTAGGAAAGATATTTGTAATGGAAAGAGTGGTGGTTTCTATCTTGGAAATATTCAGAACATTGTCTTATTTATTCCTCGTCCAGGATTCTAGTCTAAGAAAATCACCATCGGTTCTGGTAGTTGTGAGAGCTGCTTGTCCCCGCGCTACTGACCGGGTGAAACAGGGCAGGGGTGAGGCGGGGGGGGGGGCGGCAGCAAAGGGTAAATTAGGCTTTGCTCACGACACGACCATGAGGCAGCACGAAGAGGATGGTTGTGAGGGCTACGCCACGGAAGGTGCTCATGGTCCCATGCGCGCTAGCAGGAGGCATGAACAGCAAAATCACAGGACGTGCGTGTAACCACAGCCACGGACACACGCCACGTGAGTGACTGAACACACGACCAGGTAACACCACGTTGTCTCCCTTCATCCAGTCTCCACATTCCCTGCTCTAGGAATCTCTCCCATTCCTGGTGAAAGAGGAGGGTACAGCTTTGGGGCCAGAGTCTGCTACGAATGGGCCACAAAACTCTCAAGGAGTCTCAAATTTTTTTGAGGCTTTTCTTCCTCATCTCAGAACCGAGGGGACGTGAGACCCTTCACTGGACCAGAGTAAGTCTCCGCAGGAAACAGACAGGGAGAAGCTGTTGCAGCAGGGCCGACACACTGTCCTCTCACCCTCACCTTGACTGTGAAGACGGCCAGGCGTGCGGCGACACGGACACTGAAGGGGGAGCTCACAGACTTATGTGCTTGTCACAGGACACTTCTCTAAGAACAAGGGATGCTGTCTCTGTGTTCAGAAGGCGAAGGCTGAGGGGGATGATAAAATCACATATGGTCTGGGCGAGCTAAAGTCTTCACCATTTCAGAAATCCTGGGAGCAGAGACCCTTACACGGATAGGAAAAAAAGCAAATTTAAGACAAGGAAAGGAATTAGTGCTTTGCACAGTGGAAAAGAAATCAAAGGAGTCTCTTCCCAAGAGGAGAATCAGGCTGAAAAGTCAAGGGATCTTAAAAATTGTGAGAAAGGAAGGCATATGTTCATTTTATGGGACCAACCACGCTCTGGGCATTAGGAAGGAAGATGTCTTAGCAGAATCACGTGTGATAAGTGAGCTCTTACTGAAGCGAATGTCATGTGTGCAGGGCTCCCTGCTGAACGGGGACAGCCATCTCCCCGGTCGCTGCCGTGAGTGCTGGGCGCCGTCCCAGCGGAGTGTCTGAGGTGTGCAGAGCCCGGAGCCCCGCGCGGGCCTCCCTGTGCGATGGCGGAGGCTGCAGGCTACCCACACGCCATGACGACAGGTGGGAAGGAGGACGTTTTGAAATAGGTCTGTTACAAAACAAGGAGCTTGTGTTGGCTGGTGTGTGTGCACTTGTGTGTGCACGTTTAAGTACCTGTGTGAACGTACGCGCGTATGTGTGTGAGTGCGTTTGCACGAGCAGGCACATAGGTGAGTACATGCACATGTGAGCGTAAGAACACGTGTGTGTACTTGCATGGGCAGCTGCGCACGTTAGCTGTGTACACACATGTACACACACGAACATGCTTGCACCTTTGTGGGTGTGAGCACATGTGCATGTGTGGTTGCGCACGCACATGTGTGCAAGTGACCTGCGTGTATCCGTGTGAGGTGTCGGTGTGAGGACGCAGGTACCCGTGTGCGCATGTCTGTGCAGACACGTAATCCTGAGTGCCCAGGAGCAGGTGCATTGAGTGTGAGTGTGAGCGTGTGCATGCTGGGGTGTGTGAGCTGGGCAGGAGGCGGCCCCAGTGTGCCCTGGCCCCTCTCCTGCACGGCAGGCGTCTGCGGGAGGTCAGAGCGGACCAGCCGCAGTCCGAGCCCCGCCTCCACAGCCCCTGGGAGGAGCATCCAGGCAGAGAGCCATTACCAACGCCAGGGGCAGCTCCCCCCATCTCTGCTGCCTCCATCCAGATCACTCATGCTCTGCCTTCAGAAGCCAGCGCTGAGCTGGGCAGGTGCCGTGCCTCTGAGGCCCAGCGGCCCTAGTTCCCTTGGGGACCTATTATAAGTCCAAGAGCGAAAGGAGCCCTGCCCGTGTGGCTGCAGAGAGACGCCCCACGCAGCATCAGCACTTCCAAGAGCAGGTGGCGGGAGGCTGGTCGGAACGTAAAATGGCTCAGACCTGCAGCGAAAAATCCGCCTTGTGGGCAAAATGGTGTTCTTGCAGCTGGACGCTTGAGTTGAGGAAGAAGAGGCCCGTGGTGGCAGCTCCGTTCACCCCCAACCTGGCGATGTCAGAGCAGTGATTGCTCCCACTTTACAGACGGGGCGACGGGGGCACATGGGCCCAAGGAATCCCTGCACACTGACCCAAACCGCCATGTCTGGGAGCAGGAGACGTTTCCAGCGGACAGTCGCAAACACAGACACGTGCACGAGGAGAGGACAGATGCTGCAGGGACACACGCGCCACAGATCCACAGACCAGGGACACAGGGGAGAGGCACATGTCAGCAGAGACGAGGAAACGTGAGGGAGATACCGCAGGGTCGCCCACGGCCCCATATCACCAGGCCAGCCCATGAGGAAGGGCTTGGAGCTGCACCCGCAGCCCTGCAGACATGGGTGGGAAATGCGAGGTGGGTCTTCTGCCCCAAGAGCAGGCCACGGCCGTGAGGTGGCTGAGTGTGCGTGGAGCTAGCCGTCTCGCCCTATGAGTGACAGGACACACAGACCGGGGGCAGGTCGCTCCTGGCCACACAGCTCGGGACGCGTGCTGCACCAAGCCCGCCTGTGTCCTGTCTGGGCAGTGGGCGTCACTGGGTCTTCCATCCTGCCTGCAACACTTACCGGCCATGACCCTCTAGGCAAGCCACTTACCCCCGAACCTCAGTTTCCTCATTGGTAACTTGGATAATGCCTGGCCCCTGTGGTTATGATGAGATTATAACGAGACTGTGCTGGACAGTCGGGGACATGGCCACGACCACAGCCTGCTTCTCTGCTACTTCTGCATTGTGCCTTTGCTGCGTGGACATGCCGGCCACTCTGCTGGGTCCTCCACGTGTCCGGGGTCTCGCTCTGCTTCAGTGGCCCCTTGCTCTACGTCGCTGTCAGCTAGCTCCCTACACCTGCTTCGTTTCATTTCTTTGACTCACATTTGTGCTAAAACCTGAGTTTCTCTGACGCTGTTTTCTATCGGCTCTTGGAGCCACCGAGTCCGGTAATGGCAAGGGCACAAGCTCGTGCGGCGCCGTGCATTCCTCCACCGCCACGGACACAGCTGACCCTCGCACACGCGCACTCACACCGTGTCCACGGAGCACTCACCACCATCACCCGTGCACTCACCACCATCACCCGTGCACCCACTTATCCGACATTGACCGAGCACTTGCTATGTGCCAGGCACTGTGCTAGGCGCTGGGTGGCGAAGGCGGGGGGCAGCTGGGTCTTCAAGGACACGTGGTGCAGTGGGGGGGTTGCGCAGGAAGCCTTCCAGGGAGGGGTCAATGTGGGAACGGCTGGGGGCAGACGGGCCGGCGGGGAGGAGGTGGACGATCTTGCGGAAGAAGGGCATGGTTGCCCGCAGCAGAAAGTGCCCCGGGGTGAGGAAAGTTGTCTGGGCATCTGGGAGATGACGTGGAGGTGGGGGGCGCCCTCAACCGGCAGGTGACCTGCTGCTCAAGTAAAGTCAGAAGAGGACAGTCCCGCCCTCGCCCCAGGCTGGCGTGGCAGCCAGGGAGAAGCCTGTGGCAGACGGCAGGTGGCCGGTGAGAAGGCCAGACGTGCACGGCGCCGGGAGCGTGGAGTCGGCCTCATGCGTCTGCGTGCCCCACACGTCTTCTCCGGAGCCGGGGGGAGCGGCGTCTGAACCTGCTCCCTCCCTCGGACCAGCGCTGGGGTCCCCACAGCCGGTCACTTGCCGGTCACTTGCCTATTTGAGCCCCGTCCTGGTCCTCATCAAAGGGGGGGACTGATTCCACCTCACTGGGGGGCGCGAGGGCTCCTCGCTGTAATACGGGGCACCTAGCATCGTGCCTGGCATATAGAATCAGGACAGAGAGAGGTGGCAGAGCAGTCGTATGAGAAACCCGAGGAAGGGGAGGAAACAGAAAGTCATGCGTACTCGGCTCTGGAGGATCTTCGGTACTTACATCTGACCTTGGGTATGGCTGATGTTCTGGGAATTCGGAATCCTAAACAAAACAACGAAGCCACAGTGTGGGGACCTGGTTCAGAGGACCTAGTGAAGTGGGCAGTCGCCCCAGCCTGCGCTCTCCCGTGTCCCCGGGATGCCCAAGCCATCGAGCCCCGTCACGCCAGTGCCAGGCACACATGGCTCTTGGGCAGAGCTCCGCTCACCCTCCTCCCTGGCCACGAAGCCTTCTGATTCCGGGACTTCTGGCTGGATGCAGGCTGAGCGGAGGAGTGACAGGAGGCAAGAGTGGCCCACGTTTGCGGAGGACTCCGCGAGGACCCTGGCTGTCCGTGCCGATATGACCTCACAGGGCAGAGGAGTTGAGGCAGGGCAATGCCAGTGTGAGGCGCATCCCATGCGGTCCCTCGGGAGCGGTCTGGGGCCTTTGGGGGTGTGGGTCTGCCCTCGGGGGTCTGTAAGCATGGGACCCGGCTCTGCCACCACAGCTAAGCACCCAGAGCACCCTGTGGCCAGTGGGGACGTGCTTCTCGCAGCTGGGGCGGAGCAGCATGCCTCTGTGTGCACGAGGAGGCCTCTATGACCTCTACCCTGTATTCCCGGCCCTTTCCCCCACAGCACTGCTGGAGCACAGGACGGCAAACCTTTTGAAAAACTGAATTTCAACCAAAAACCATCCTTCCAAAGTATCAAAATAAGCTGTCTCCACACTCGGTCAGCAGCAGGCATCCCCTAGAAAGTGCCCTGGGCTGGGCATATCTGGTTGGCAGGGGCAAGCATGACACGGGGACCCGAGATGCCCTGGGGTGGTCCCTGGCTGGTGGCTGGCTGGCGGGCCCCGCGGCTGAGAGCTCAGGCGTCTCCCGGCCCTCGGAGGCTACGCTCCCTGCTAAGGACCCCGGGCCGCGGGGCCGCTGAGTGAGTCCTGCTATCAGCAGAGCCCGTGCGGCGCAGGGAGGCTACCTGGATCCCGATGGAGGAGTGTCTGCTCTTGAGGAAGTCCTCGGCCTTGGACACCAGGACGGCCTTGTCGGTGGTCCGCATGGAGCTGCTCTGGCCCTCGGAGGTGAGGCGCTGGGCTGCGGCCGTCTCCAGGGCAAGGCTCATGGCCTTAGTGCTGTCCAGACTGTCTGTGGAGTTGTAGAGGCCGCGGCTGTCCTGGGGCCAAGGGGACACCCGCTGGGCGCGACTGTCCTGGTAGGCGTCCTGCGTGGACTCTGTGCTGCTCTGCGCGGTCACCGAGATCAGGGGCTTGGAGGTGGTGCGCGGGGGGACGGGTGGCGGCGTTTTCTTGTAGTTCGCGTAGGAGATGGCTGTAAGGAAAGTCAGTGTGCCGTCAGCAGATGCAGCCTCCCTCCCGGACCCCTGCTCGCCCTCATGGCCCACGACCCACGAGCCTTCTCAGAGATGGTCCACGCAGACAGACTCACAACAGTGGGAGATTAGAAAGCGCCCCCCCAAATGCCATAACAGTGACCACTTGGGGAAACTTGGCTCAGCAGGACGGACAGCAGCCACGAGACCGTGTCCACGCAGGGGAGCGCCCCAGGCAATGCTCATGGTGAGAAGCGGGGCCTACTCTGCTGTGTGCAGGGAAAGGTGGGGGTATTTATAAGGAGACCCTGTGTGTGAGAAAAAAGTCAGACACACAGAAAACCATTCATCAGCTCTCACTGAGAGACAACGGGGTGACTCCTGTCTCTTCTGCTTCTATGCATGTTGCCCAAAGGCTTATGATGAGTCGGTATTACTTTTCTAATGGAAAAGCAGAGAATGTGAGAATCAGAGCATTTGCTCCCTGTAAGGACACACTTCCTGGGTCTACAGTATAGACGGCGGTTGCAAAGGGACCCTGGCTCTGCAAACACGCATCGGCTGGCCCTCTCACACCCTGCCCCTGCCCCTGTCCGCCGCCTCCCGCCCACACGCACTCCCCGACTGCGGGGAGCCCCCCGAGGGACAGAAAGTGCCTCTGGACGTGAACCCATTTAAATGTCTTCAAAGGTCACCCCAAAGTCATTACGCATAGTTGCCGGGACCTGGGTGTCCTATGTCTTTTTCCAGTAAGATGAACGATGCCATTTTGATAGGAAAGTGTTCTCCATTGCAGTTAATACTTCTTCTTTGTCTGGAACGAGGAACTCACCATGGGCTTCGGCAACAGACGCCTGCAGGACGGCCACCACCACGACCAGGCGCAAACACGCCCAGCCAGTCCGCAGGGTGTGAGGCCCCCTGCGTCGTGTGCGCATCCACACCTGCACGCACGCCTCTCCGGCGGGGGCTCAGCCTCTCTGGGAGGACAGACCGGGCGAGGTTCCCCCACGAATTTCAGAAGCGGCCAGGATGGGTGTCCTGCTGCGGCCCAGGGGAACACGCCATTTCCGCTCTTCTGTTCTGGGGACCTCCACGCGTTCCCATTTCCTGCCACCTCCCCCTGTGATGGGGTAACCTGTGTCAGTGGTTCTCCTAATAAATAAAACCTCAAATGTCATTCCAAACAGAAATTCCAAACAGAAAACAGAACGAGTTTGTCGCGTCAGGAAGACTTGAGTTTGAGGCATCAAAGCCGCACATGAAAATTTGCACCGTGGATGCATTTTGAGATCGAGGCATCGGAAGAGGCTCGGGAAGGCGGGAACAGACGGAGGCGGACCGCTGTGGGAACAGGCTTCAAACTCTGCACCAGAGAAACGTCGGAAATCACCTTTTTTACTTTCCTTTTTTCTCTCCCTTACACTAGACCTCAGAAGCCGGCAGACCCCTTGCTCTGCTGGACGCAGCCCCCTTCCCCACTCACCACCCGCCTCTGAAGCCCAGCCTCGTGGATCCCGCCACGCTGGGTCCCAGAGCTGTAGAGACCCACTGGATGGTCTGTTCGGGACTCGGCACATCAGGTGGGGGTCTGCGGAGTGCAGGACGGGCCACTGTGGGCCCGCAGCCAGAGAAACCCCAGAGGGGCGCCCCGGCCCGCTGTCGGCAGTGCCCCACCTCAGAGCTGCTAGGAAGCCCCTTCCTCCCGCCCTCTGGCTCTGGCCTGGCCCGACAGCAGGGCTCCCACTTGGCCTCGGTGTTTAGAGCCCTGCCACCCACAGTCATCGTCCCCTATGACTGACACCTGGCTCCACGTTTCGAGGGACAATGGCCTCAGCTGCGTCCTCCGTGTACAGGTGCTCGCTGGCCGGGGCTGGTCAGCTCCCTGCTATCTAGTCCTCTCTTCACAGACTCCTGCACAGGTGGTCAGGGGCCGATCCCTGGTACAGGGACTGTCCCCACCTCATTCCCCTGTACCCTCCCTGACCCCCCTCGCCTGTATGGCCCTGGGGACTCTGACCTGGGGAGTCTCAGACTCTCCCATTGTGTACGTCTGTGGGTCAGCCCTGGGTGCTCTGCTGGGGCGATCACACCTCCTCTTTCCCCGGGGGGCCTTGGCAGGGTCTGGAGGACATTCTTGGTGTTGTCACGGCCGGTGGGGTGAGGGTGCCACCGGGATCCAGTAGGAAGGGACCAGAGAAGCCATCAAACCCCGTCCAGGGCACACCACAGCCCCCTGGTCCCCCTGTAGAGCTACCCAGCTCAGAAGGTCATCGTGCTGAGGCTGGAGACACAGGTTGGGGGATCACGTCACCTCTCTGGGGGGACTCCTTGGCTCCTCGGGGAGAGGAAGGGACATGCGTGTGGGTAGATTGTCCTGCAGTAGCTTGTCACTTCCTCCGGTCTGGCCATCAGCTTCGGCCATTCCCTCTTGTTCCTAGTCTGGACGAGGGTCACCGCCCACAGTGTGTTTCTCCTTGACGGCGGTGGCCCACCGCAAGACTTGCTTCTCCCCCAGCTTCTCTGAATCCTACTCACAGTGTCAGGGTACACAGTGCAGACACCCGAACACGGGGACTGACCGGGGAAAGCTGTGACGAGAGCGTGCCAAAGGCAGAGCTCACGCAGCCACACGGAGCCGAACTGTCCGGCATTGCTGCTTGGGCGAGCGAGTCCTGCTCCCTGAGGACGCGTCCGCGGACGCTCCAGGTGGTCGGTAAGCCAGGTAAGCCAGCCGGTAAGCCAGGCGCCGGGCACACTGCATGGCAGGCCCGCCACACAGGGTGCTCCCGGGAGGAAACTCCACTTCTGAGAGGACGCCACGTCTCGGTGGTGGCAGGGTGACCATGCAGGCAGCCGAGAAATACGGGAACACAAAGAAGTCACTTCCGCCGTTTAACATGGCTGTATAGCTCTTGGCCCACGTGGAGAGGAGTCGAAAGGCACTCGGGAAAATACCAACCCGGCGTGGTCCTCCCACCGGTCCGGTCCCCTCCACAGTGGAGGACGGCATGTGCATCTCGAGGACCGGGACACGTCGAAGGCACACAGAGCAGATGCACCTGCCCGGACTCCAGTTCCAGTGTGGTCACCCCTTCACAGCCATCGGCAAACATCTCCCTCCACCCCTGCATGACGATACGTCTCCCAAGAGCACCTGGTACAACTACACTTCCCACGTGGACACTTTGTACGTAGGAACGACAAGACACGTGCCAGGCGTCTCCACGATCACAGCGGACCGCAGCATCGCGTCTCCTCGCCCCACAGCGCATTCACTACAGGGTGATGACATGAGTTCCGAAATCGACTTCTTTCCGAAACGGCAGCAGAACGACGTTCTTTCCTGTGAAACTGATGGACACTGGGCAATGCCCAGCATGTGTCAGGGACGACAGACGTCACTCAGGCCGGGCCAGTGCGGCAGAGTGACCTCTTCAGGGGGGGGCGAGAGACAGATGCTGTCTTGGTGCCCTGCCCGCATTTGATATCACTGCCTTGCGCTGATAACCACTGCAGGGGAGCGTGGTTTGACGCCGTCAGTGTGGTCTTTCAGAGCAGGCGCACACGGGAGCCCGTTTAGGGCGGCTCGGAAAAGCTACCGACCGGCTTCGGTCAAAGACCCTCTTGTCTGGAAGAGAGATGTTCTCCCGCAAGCCAGCCAAGCCCGAGCACCCCGTGTTCATCCAGGCTGCTCTGGTCCCTACTAAACCCCGTAGGAGGTGTGTCCAAATAGAAGCTTTCCTACTGCTTAAAGAAATCAGCTGCCTGCACGACCATTACTTTCCCTGCCAAACAGTGGAGGACATTTTGCAGCAGCACGGAGCCAACTGACGGAGGACACCCACAGCTGCCGGCCGTCCTCTGTCCCCATCGTACTGAGATCCACTGGCTCCACTAAACATTTGTCTGGAGCCCAAGACGCTGGCTCCTTCCGATCGCTCGTAATCAAATTGAAGAGAAGGGCAGAAGGGCCAGCATCCGCACCAGAGCCTCACAAAAGCCCAAGAGAGAATGACCCAGGGCTCCAGGAGAGCTTTCTGGAGGAGATGGGCTGCAGCTAAGTCCTGGAGATGGACGTGACAGGCGGTGTGGGGAGGGTGGGGCCAGTCCGGCCGGGCATGGGGGTTCATCCACAGGAACTCACGGTGCCAGACACAGGTGGCAGAGCCTGTGGGATGGGGGTCTGGAATCAGTGGGCCAGGAACTACCGGGGAGATGTGGCCCCTTGAAAAGATGGTCTGAGCTTGTCTGATTCTCCCCAGGGCTTGGAGGCTCTTAGGCATGAGGGACGGATTACACTAGCTTTCTAGGGAGACCTTCTTGTTTGTTTTTAAGTGTTATAGAGTTTTCTTCAAATGATTTACTTTCTGGGAAAACAGCAAATGGACCTTCTACCACTCGCTCTTCCCCCAAATGGGAGGAAAGTGTTGTTTAGTGTCCACACACTTGTTCTGGTACATTTTAGTCATTTGGTGTCTTGACGTTTTATTGCAGTGCAACTTCCAGGACTCTGATGCTCCTGGTCCGATGTCCCAAATCCACGGTGGCTGAAGACATCTAGGAAAAGGAAGTGCTGTACATTTCCTTCTGGTTCTAACAGCCCTGAACTGACCTGGCTCTTCCCTGCTTCCCACATAAAATGAAGTAACTGGGATTGTGGACAAAGTAAATTCTCTCTGCCCCGGTCTGCTCATTCGTAAAAGGGACACACTCAGGATGTCTCATTATCTGTCGTCATGGGGATGGGAGATACAGCCAGGGGACAGGCAGCCGCTACGATGTTGGCCACATAGAACCATCCCTGCGTCTGTCCTCCAGGAGAAGTAACCCGCTCGCGGCAAGTGCACACCGGGCGGCGCCCACCATCCGCTCCCCGTGGCCTCCTGTGTGTTTCCGAGGTCTCACCGCCCACGGTTCTCCTGGGAGCGCGTGCACGCGGCCGCCACCGGGCGGCCCCAGGCCGAGCACGTCACACTCGGTGCCTCTCCTGAGCCGCAGACAACCCCGCCAGCTACTTGGCATTTGGACTTCCATTTCCCATATGAGAGAACGGGTTCGAACGGGTTCAAACATCGGCCTCAGGTCAGCCGGGTGGCAGGACGGGGACTTCGGTGCCCTCCAGGTGTCGGTTAGGAAGATGCTTTCCCTGACCCTGCGCTGAGCTCAGTCTGATTTCTCACGGCTGGGTCTGACCTTATTCCTCCTTGCCCGCTGCAAAGTAAGTGAAAGAACCATTAATCGTTTCAGCAAGAATTTCCTCTTAATAGGATCAGTTCCGAGCTTTCTAAAAAATAAAAACACATGAAAGGCATCTGGCAGGAGAAGGAATTTTAGACCGCACGCCCACTCAGCGACGCGAGTCGTTTGAAGGGCTGTGAGCCGATGGGCTTGAGGCGGACTCAGAGGAAATTAACTGCAATTATCTCTCCATTCTTCACACGACGGAAACCAGTGAAGCCATTTTTGGGACAAAGGCCTTCTAATATTTGCTTACTCATCTAATGAGACATTTCCTTGGTTCACAGGAGGCTCAGAAGGGACCTGGAGAGCTGGCCTCACCGCGCCGTGGGAGCTGAGCGACAGGACGGGCACTCCTCCCTCCCGCCAATCAGCCGCCTCTCGAAGAGTAAAACTTCTCATGGGAAATGTTCCTTCTCTGTTTTAGCTGAATAACAGTGGCGTTTGAAGCCCGCCCCTTCTCAGCACGGACCAGCCGTCTGGCGAGGGGGAGGATGCTGTTGCTCCGTGAGCTTGTGACTAGCGTTCCCACGGCCCGGACAGCAGGTGCCGCTGCCAGCCGAGCGACCCAGACCTAGCCAGCCCACAGCCGAAGTGTTCTCTTGGTGCTTGAACACAGATGGGAAAAAGTCCTTGAACAAACAGGACAAAAATGTCTGTTTATAGGGTTTTTTGGAAACAGCTAACAGTTAGTTGGTGAACACTAAGTCCAAACACTGTATTATTTTGGACACAGATGCCTGCATTGGATCTTCCAGAAATCCTAGGACATAGAAGCAGGTCGGCAGTGTCCTCAGTTGCACGGGGCGCGAAGACTCGGGAACCCTGCAGCCTCGCGGCCGGCGTTGGCATGGTCAGCCCGTGTTACGGCGTCTGCTGGGCTCTGGGACCTGCTCAGGGACAGTGTCGCCTGGGGCTGCTGTCCAGAGCATCAGGCTCCCTGGAGACAGCCAGGATGGCCAGCTAAGGGCTCAGGGAAAGTTCTGGTGGAAGGTTTGAGGATTTCCCACCTACTCACCCACAACTCCTCAGAGGGAGATACGTGCATGGTGGGGGCAGGGGGAGGACACATTTTTTTAAGCCCCTGAAAATGCTTATTGTCCGCGTGATTCTGTTTGCAATGGTCCCACCATAAATCCAACACACGGATTTAATAGACATAAGCAATACTTACTATTTCGAGAATAATGAATACTATGTAAGTTAAAGAAACATTTAGAAATACCCACAAAAACTTCCAGTCCCCCGGATACCAGACGCATTCTCACATGTTAGCATAGGAGTCGAGATGGCATTTGTATTTTAAAATATAAGATGCGCATTTGATATACGTCTTGACTGTACCCACTTTCTCTTGGGGGCCCTATGTCCATATGACACGGTCCCTCATGGAATTTTGAATGGGACGTTTATAGCAGAACAATAAATCACAATTATATTCCTGGTTAACTGAAAGCTTTTGAGTTTTATAATTTAAAAAGTGTCAGCTGTCAGCGTTCAGTAAATTAAAACTGCAACACACAGACTATTTTAGGTAAATAAAATAATGTTGAGACAGAACTTTTGAAAAACTGATGTAAACCGGTGTTCTCACTGCTTTGTCAGTCTGCTCCCGCGACAAATATTTGTTGGTACCTGTGATCTTGTGGGACAGAATCGTGCTGCCTAAATGGAATTCCTAAATGGAATTAGAAACTTGGAACTACAGTAAAGAAAGAATTTAAAATGATCATTTGATCATGTTATTTTGCTGTTAAGAATTAAAATAAACAATTAAGGAAATCATTTTATATATTCAAGAAAAACATTCAATTATTCAGCTGGCTAGTTTGGCGATAATAACTGTCTTAATTCTGTGTATGTGAATACACAATTAGAATATACTCACCAGAACTAATACTTACTATTACAGGCATTGTTATCTATCATTTTCTATATGCATATCAGGCAAACCTTAAATGCAACTGAAAACTGAAAATTTAATTTAGCAATATAATGCTTCTGAATTCTCTGCCAACAGAGAAAGTTTTCTAAACAATCACTTAAGATTTATTTAAATATCAGTGATCAAATAAGAATTTTGAAATAAAAGTGAAATAATTATTTAACTTAATATCTTAAGGTGTCTGAAGATCTATTTTTTTAAAAATTGAGTTCAGGCATAAGCCTCCTTTTGGTTTTAAAAGCCCGTCATGGGTTTCTTTTATTGTGTGTAAAACACAACGGAAATCTCTGATGGCTGTTCCAGTGGCTTCCTCGTTCCAGGGAGGGAGATTCCTATAGACTGTGGACCCCGGGAAACAGACTAAGGTTTCAGACGGGAGGGGGTGGGGGTTGGGCAAGCCTGGTGATGGGCATTAAGGAGGGCACGGCCTGCAGGGACCACTGGGCGTTACACACAAACGATGACTCATGGAACACCGCATCAGAAACTAATGACATCCCATCTGGTGACTAACACGACGTCATAAGAAAAAAAACCATATACAGCTGTGTCTTCTACTCCAATTGCAAAGTTAGTTTGGGTTTTGCTTGTGTTCCTGGGATCGGAGCAGCTGGTGACCCTCATCCCCAAACCGCAGGATCCAGGGAGGGAGGCGGCTCAGCAAAGTGCCTTCCTTCTCGAGTATACTTGGTGCCAACAACTCCTCTGTGCCATCAAGAAAAGGTTAATTACACGATCTAGGAAGGAAGGAACCATGCACAGAATCCAGTTTGGGAAGATTTCTGTAAAAATTGCATCAAGTGAAGGCAGTGAGGCCTGAAGGGAATGGTCTCAGGTCGATGAGCTCTTCCCGCCCAGAGGCGAGTGCGCGGGGCTCGGAAGAATCGTGCGAAATGGGTACTTGTCCAGATATATGTGGGGTGGAGAGAGCCTCATCGGGAAAGCCTTCCTGAGGACCTGCCCAGAGCCCTGGGTCGAGAGAGCCGTAGCCAGGAGCAGGTGAGAGAGGCTGCCGTGGCCGACGCACCGCCAGCAGCCACGCAAATGACCTAGCTTCCGAAATACCTCAGTCTCTGGGTGTCAGTTAAAAACCAGCTCCTGTGTTAACACCAGCTGAGTCTCCAGTGTCTGACAGTCCTGCACGGTGACGGGTCCCCAGGCGGGGAGCACGGCCTATGGGCTTCTGCCTCCCTGGACAGCACTGGGCTAGAACATTCTCGCCCTGCACAGTCGCGTGAGTACGTACGCACCAGTCCGTTCCGCAGACGACACAGAGCACACAAGCTGGTCACTGGAACTTGCCTCTAGGTCTTCAGAGGGTTGGGTAATGGATCTCTGGAGGGATAATCTAGAGGAACACACTTGATTTGAGATCCGTTAGTTTGAACGAGATGAAACTAAGGGCGAGCCAATCTCCATTGTTCCACGGTGTGGGGTCATCTCTGAAGCGAACACTGGGGTATTTTAAATCCATGCCTAGTAATAAGCCATCCACACCTTGTCTTCTGGACACTGTTTCTGAAAGCAAGCCTTGCTAGGCATTCGCAAGCCAAAAAGGAAATTTAAAAATTAGCACTCCAGGGGCGCCTGCGTGGCTCAGTGGGTTAAAGCCTCTGCCTTCGCCTCGGGTCATGATTCCGGGGTCCTGGGATCGAGCCCCATATCGGGCTCTCTGCTCAGCAGGGAGCCTGCTTCCCTTCCTCTCTGTCTGCCTCTCTGTCTGCCTCTCTGCCTACTTGTGATCTCTGTCTGTCAAATAAACAAAAATCTAAAAAAAAAAAAAAAATTAGCACTCCATCACAGAGAGCACAAATCCGTAATCAAGATGGAATGTGTTTCCAACGGCAGGTGTCACCGCTCTGTTTGGATGTGAGAGCCACACTTAAACTTGCTGCCCTCTGTTAATTAGAGCCTCAAAGATAACAGCGTAGAAGGAATTACAGCAATCAAGCTCATGAATGTCTAAGTGAGAGCCTGCGTGGTGGAGAAACCGAACTCCGAAGGTGAGAGACTCAACATAAGAGATGAAAGCCGTGTTGACACCAGAGTTAATGTTAGTCTCAGGGCATCAGCGTAAGTCCAACAGGACACAGAGGCCACATCCCATGGCCAGACACGGGACGGTCTCCCCGAAGTTCAGAGAGCGATACAGGCTGTCCAAGTCCTGGGCAGCACGAATGGGCTGGCAGCAAAGACCTCTGTTTCCGACGTGTTAATTAGCAAGAAATTACAGAGTAACCAGCATTTAGCATCTTGTAGACAGTAAAATAAAGTCATGACAGCTGTTCCGCTGCTCAAGACACTTCCTGTTCTTTTAAATATTTAAAGCTCACATTACATAATAAGAGCGTGGATTTTCCAGAGAAAACGTGTGTGTGTTTAGTTTCATGTGGGACATTTACTGGTGAAGGGTATTCAAGCTGTGCCAGGGTTACGGTTTTGTCCTCAAACTTCGGGAAGGGGGTGACATCGTGGATCCTCACGTGTGGCAAATGGAGTGTGTGTGGACGATGATCTCTGTAAGTTAACGTATCAGGAGTCGCCACCGTCCTCTTGTTCGTGGAAAGGAAAACAATCTTCCATGAAGAAGTTAGTAAGTCGATCAGGCAAATGCTGCTTGTGAGGGGAACCACACCCAACGCCTGACTCCCCCACCCTCCTGACGCTCAGAGTCCCACGATCGCATCGTAGACGGGCCCGCTTCTCCGCACAGTCCCGTGAGGACGCTGCAAGGCCCACCCCCATGGTAGGCATGACATTGCCATGATCTCAAGGTGACTGTGATGGGAAATAGGGTCATCGGCCCCGAAGCCAGGGCTGACTGTTGACATGCACCTGTGGTGTGTCCCACTGACAGTGACCGGTCGGGTGGCTGTGCCCGTAGATCCGAGCTTTCCGGCTGAATTCTCTGCGGACCTCCAGAGCCCGTGGGAACCGACGGGCACTAGTGGTGTCACCAGCAGGGCAGGAGCAACGCATGTGGCCGGGGAGCTGGTGGCTCTGAGCGCAGAGGGATGGTGGTGACGGGTGCTGTCCAGGCAGCATCGGGAGCTGAGGCGTCTGCAGAAGCAGCCCTGCTCCTGACCGACTCGCAGACAAGGAACACGGTCAAAGCAAACATGAGGTGGTCTGGGAGCGCCTGCTCTGTCCTCGTCGATGACACGTCGGCTCCAAGTCCCCCGTGGGACCGGCGCTGGAGACACCGCGGAGAAGGGCTCAGTGCAGCCCTCCGTTCGCTGCAGGGCCTGGAGAGAAGAGCAGGCGAGGGAGGACGCCCACCGGCCGCAGCGGGACGTCACCGCGCTCTTCAGAAACCGCTCGCGCACTCGGGCCTGCTGGCAGCTCCCACGCCTGCGTTCTGACTTTACCCTTCATGAAGAGGATACCCTGACCCCGAGTCCTGGAGCTAGAGAAGCAGAATCCCCGCTCCAGGGTGAGCCCAGACACACCCTGCCGAGGGCCCCAGGTGAGGTCGGCACAGTGACAGGTGCGTCCCTGACGTGTGTGCCTCTCCTGGACCTTGGTAAGTGTCCTGAACGTTAGAGAAACACCTGTTCTCCTGTCCCTGTGTCCCCGCGCCTGTGCCCTACCCGGGGTGCGGGCAGCACACCAAACCTAGTCAATTATTAAAATCCACTCGGGGAGGTGCCTTGGGGGGCCCCATTGGTGAGGCGTCTCCCTCCGGCTCAGGTCATGATCCCAGGGTCCTGGGATCGACTCCTGCATGGGGCTCCCTGCCCAGCGCAGAGTCTGCTTCTCCTTCTCCCTCTGCTTGTGCTCTCTCCCCCTCTCTGTCAAATAAAAAAATAAAAGCTTAAAAAAACAAAATACACATTATGTTCTATGGGGACAGACGGGATGGACTGAGGACAGACTCCAAGCACTGCCCCGTGCATCAGCCCAGCCAGGTTTCTGCCTCAGCGTGCCCTGTGGTCCGACAGCCCGTTAGCACCTGTGAGCGCGAGGGCTAAAACGCCGAGCGGAAGCACCACGTCCTCAACGCCACAGCCGCCTGTTAGCGTACGGCTAGAAGCGAGAGTACCCGAGTTCTCCACGGAGGGGTGGTGCTCGCAGGCATTTGGGGCCGGACAGATGGGCCCGTGGCATTCCAGCCCCGTAGCGCCGGCCTCTTAGGAGATGCCCGGGAGCGCGGGCCCTGCTAGCTTAGAAGCTAACCCCACGGAGCGCAAGCTGTCCTGCAGCCAGTCAGGGACCTCCCCGTGTCATGCACCTCGGGGGGTAAAGGCTGCACTCCTGCCGGGGACTGTGCCATTGTTCGCAGCGTGTAGGGACGATGGAGCGACCTCCCGGGGCCGCGGGAGGCCGGAACCCCAGGCTAGAGAAGGACGGCTGTGGCAGACCATTTGCAGGGGGAACAGTGTCCTGCCTGCCACAGGGAAACGTCCCAGCTGGGGCCTCCGGGTCTACGCCTGGGGTGTCACCTCTCTGGGGAGGCACTGGAGGCCTGCCGGGGGCCGGGGAGCTGGGTGCCTCGACCCAGAGTGTGAGCCAGGCCGAAAGCTGCCATTCTCATGCCGCCGAGGATTCTGAACCCTCATGACCTTTCCGGGACCACTGATGTGGCCGCACTCATTTGCATTGGCCTGAGGGCCCCCCATGAATACATGTCATGGGAGTGGAACAGCCTCTCTCAGCCACACACTCGTGTCCCCAGCTCCTCTGACAGGATCAGAAAAAGATGGGACTGGAGTGTTTGCGGGGTCTGCCGACCCACCTACCCCAGAACGGACCGTGGGCTGAGCACTTGCGACAAGGAGAGCCTTTCTTTGTCGGCACCAGTCCCCAGAACACTCGCCCTGTGATCCCGAAACTGTGCGGGGTGCGGACTGTCTTGCTCTGGATGCTGGAGACGTGCACTTGAGGCACCGAGGCGAGTCCCAACGTCTGCACTTGCCCCCATCTCTGCTGCAGGGACGGGCGCCACGCTCTGTCCTCCGAGCCCCGGCAATGCGGCTGTAGACCCTCAGAGTGGCTCTCAAAAAGCGGAGTCCTGCGCCTTGAGTGGCCCCACGTGCCACAGAAATTCATCTTCTTCTAGTATCGTTTGCCAGAAGGCATGTCTTTTGGGAGTCCTCTCAGAGACAGCTCAATCCCGGTCTGCAGAAGGAGCAGGCGGGAGCGAGCTCCTGTCCCCACAGTTAAGGTCTACGCTCTAAGCTCATGCTGCAAATACTCAGCAAAGAACACAGTTGTTTTACGAATCGTAGAACATCGTGTACGGACGTGTAAGGCCGAGCAGGAATTAAACGTCAACTAGCAGGTCTTGGAAGAGAAGCTGTGAATGTTGTATTTATCGATGTGCACACACGTGCAGAGCCCCTCAGCCTGTCCCCGTGCTGCTTGCTCTCATGGTACGACGCACCTCGCTGGGGTGTACCAGCGTTCAGCGCAGAAGAAGTCCTTGCGGGTCGGACTCGGTTGATGGCGCGTCGTCGATCAGAGTGGGGGCAAGTGAATGGCGGCCCATAAACCAGGACGCTGATCGGGAAAATGCCGGGGTTCTGTCACAGGCAGAGACATCTTAAGGAGCCTGCATGTGAGCCTCCCCGTGGCCCCTGTGCGGTCGCCGCTCCTGTGGGGTCGCCGCTCAGGAGCTCAGTGGACCTGGGGTTGCTCCAACGATGAGGTTTCTGTGCTTCACCTAAAGAACCATTTCCTTCCCAGGCTTCCTGTTTATGCCCAGGTGAATCTGACATGACCCGTCCTCTCTTCCACATCCCTCTCCTCCTTGGCAGCCGAAGAATCACAAAGAGACCAACAGAGGGATAAAAGGACCTGTGATCAATCCACTGGGATCTTCCACTCATGTCTTAGGGTTAGAAAGTGCAACATCTCCATGGTCACGGTAGCGTGAAATAAAGCCCATCCTACGTTCTTGACACATAGGAATGATACACGTTTTCTACATTCCACATGACGATTTCTTCACCACGCACGACTCCCACCTGTCTGTCATGGGAAAGTATCAGCAGAAATAAAACCCACGGGCCAGGTCCCTAACCACACACCAGCTCATGGGGATTGAGAGTGAGTGTGTGCACACGCGTGTGGGCCTGTGTGTGAGTGTGAGACAGTGTGAGTGTGTGCCTGTGAGTGCATGCACGCATGTGTGTGTACATATGCATGAGATAGCGTGTGCATGAGTGTGTCCACGAGTCTGATAGTGTAAGTGTGTGCATGTGTGTGAGCATGTGTGAGATAGTGTGAGTGTGTGCCTATGAGTGCACGCACACATGTGTGTGCGTGCATGAGGTGCACGTATGTGCAAGAGTTTGAGACAGTGTGAGCATGTACACGTGTGTGAGCATGCGTGTGTGCACATGTGTGAGCATGCGTGTGAGACAGTATGTGTGCCTGTGAGTGCATGCACACGTGTGTGCAAGGGCACAAGTGTGTGCACGTATGTTCAAGAGTTTGAGGCAGTGTGTGTGCATGCTAGACAGTGTGAGTCCATGCATGAGTGTATGCATGTGTGTACTGTGTGTGTAAAAGTGTGTGTGTGACTGTGCATGCATGTGAATGTGTGTTTGAGACTGTGAGTGCGTGCATGAGAGTGTATGCATGCGTGCACTGTGTAAGTGTGTGACTGTGCATGTGTGCGTGAGAGTGCGAGTGTGTGTGCATGTGTGTGAGACAGTGTGAGTGCGTGCACGTGTGAGCATGTGTGTGTGAGAGTGTGAGTGCATGTGTGCACGTGTGTGAGCGTGCATGTGAGAGTGTGAGTGTGTAGCATTTTCGGTGTCTGAACAGTAGTCGAAGGATTAAGCTCCAAGTAATCCACCTGGTTCCACCCTTTCCTCCAAACTCAGGACTGTTCCGCGGCCAAACTCACTGCGTGTGGCCTAATCCCGCTCCTAAAAGTAAACAGTAAATGGCCAGCACTCACTGAAAGTCTGAATTTTGAGCAGCTCTGGCGTCTTCGTGAAGGCAGAAGGAAAGTAGTGCTGGAATTTTTCTTCGCTCGCAGAAACGTTTTTGAGATGTGTGTTAGGTTGTGGCCATCGTGAATTTTAGAGAAGGGCAGGCTCCTTACCAGTGCGGAGAAGGAGAACTCAGCTAGGAAGGGCGGCAGGCAATGATTCTGTGGTCGGGCCACGGAGTGCCTCTCCTCAGGGTGCACGCAGACATCGTCCAGGGGCGGGTTGGGGCGCGGCCGCCGGCACCCCGGGGAGAACGCCACACTTGGCCGCCACTGCAGGTAAGTCTTCGGGGATCACCTGCACGTCCTCTTCCTATGGTCCTTCCCGTGGCAAGCCGGCTCTGGGCCCCTCTTCTTGAGGTTTCCTCGGCGGGAGCCAGCTCTAGGGTAACCTCAGCTGGACCCTTGTGACAGCCTGTGACAGCCTGGACTCGATAGAGAGAGCATCCGGCAGTCCGGGTGGGGTGGGACGAGAGCAGAGACCGCAGAGGACGGTGGTGGGAGCCAGGGACAGGGTCTGTGGGCCTCTGGGAGCTGCAGTCCTGATGAGGCCCCATGAGGCCGGGAGACTCACGGGGCCCTGCAGAAGGGACACGGAGATCTTGGGCAGCGGCAGGATTCTGGGGGCCTTCCTGCCATGTGTGGGTGTGGGCCTCACCAAGCCCTGGGCTCACCCCAAAATGACAGAGGCTGTCTCCCAGTGCACCAGGCAGGAGGGCGAGGCACTCAGAACGGGGGTGGGACGCTGGTCGGAGAAAGTAAATTATGGGGTTCTGTCTCGCAGGTCTGCTGTGAACAGTCGGGGCAGTGGCCTGTGGACATGCGAGGCCGTGGGAGCTGGTGAACGGGGACTGCCCACAGAGACAAACAGAAAAGAAGAAAAGCCCAACTGGGTCATAGCCAAGCACACGGGAGTTTAAATATTGAATTTAAAATATTAAGTCAGTGCAAAATGCTCCTGTGAATGGATCTAAATATTTCATAGACTGTAGATTCTCAGGTCAATTATTCATGCGTTCAGCAAATATTTATGGAGTCCCGTACTGTGTTGGGGTAGGTGAGGCGATTGGGGAACTAAAATCTTCTGGAGTGTTTTCCCCCAATGCCTCGGGAATGGTTGTGACCTTCGGTCAATCCTCTGAATTCTATCAACTCAAGATAAACGAGGTCCTATCCCGCAGTTTTGTGACTGCTTTGGGCGGGACGTCCCAGCCTGGCAACACCAGCGCTGTTTGGGAATAATTGTGGGGTTTGTTTCCAGTGGGTTCATCGGAGCTGGTGGGATCAGATTGGTCATGGTGCCAGAGAGGCCACTGGGAGTAGCTCCCACGAAGGACAGCCACCAAGAGCAAACCGTGGGCTTCCTGATGCCACATCCCTGCTGTCACGCTGCTGGTGGTCTGAGACCCCGGGAGGAGGCATGTTCCGTGGGACAGCAGTGTCACGGGGGACCCCAGATCAAGAACCCTTGGGAGACGCAGCATTACCCTGCTATCGCGTGTGCACGAGGGAAACTCATCCCGGAGCACAGTCCGTGTGCGTCCGACAGGTCCTTCCTGCCCCGGGACGTGCAAGGCAATTCACAGGTGATGAATTCTAAGTGTGGACACTGCTCTGGGCGTTTCTGATCGCACGTTTCACCATTCCTAACTGGTGCCCGTTCTCAAGGCCCTCACATCCCAGTAGAGGAAGGCAACACACAAGTAAAGATTAAAATAGTTTCTGATCTCTATGAGAAAACCCAATACTATAAATATGGGGCACTGCACTCAGCTGTAGGGAGAGACGTCTCACCGTGATGCTGGCCGGCGGGAGCCTGTGCTCCTAAGCCTTCTGTGTGCTATGACTCCTTGGTGGTTTGGTGGAACCTACAGCCTCCTTTTCAAAGTCAGGGTTTAGCCACAAAAAATAAAATGCTGATGATTAAAGACCTTACATTGTACTGCAGTTGCCAAACCAGTCCACGTCTTTGAGATACAGATGTGTGTACTAATGCGGCAAATGATGAGCTCTGACGGCAGGACGGACGAGCATGGTCATTTCTGAGCCCGATGCACTCAAGGGATGTTTTGAAATGGCATCAAGAACCGAGTGGCGGTCACTCTCTGGAGTTCCATGCTCGATGAAGTCATGGACATGGCGCTCGTGAGCGTTGCCTGTTGCCCACATCCGTAACCAAAGCAATTCTTATGGTCAGACATTCATAAAAATAAAGATTCACTTTTAAACCCATCAGCCTTCATGCAGCCCTGACTCTTGACTCTATTAAGGACCCCTGGACTCCAGGCTGGGACCTCAATTCCAGAGCAGGTAACCTCTGCTGAGAGACTGTCTGCATTTCTCATCAGTTCCCTGCAGGGCGTGAGCTGTCGACTCATCCAGGAGAACGGGGATGGCTCCTACCCAGAGCCACACGCTTTGACCCCGCAGACCTCCACGGTCCTGACCGCCTGTGCTGGGATGAGCCCCGTGACCGCAGGCTATGTGGCTGCTGAGTCTCCAGTGCCCTGCTGCTGCTGGTCACTGCCGGGTCACCTCTGCAGTCTGACCTTGCCCTCCCTTCTCTGTGGGGCGTTTTGGGCACTCGTCATGGTCGTCCTGTTTCTAAACCAAGTTTGCAGAGTCTTGTCTGCCTTCTGGCTCCACTCACTTCTGACAGGCCTGGTGGACCCGTCCCCTACCACGTGTGGTCTGGTAGCAAAATGCTGATTTCCCAATTTGAAGAGTCAGGCAGGACAAATTCTCTCCTGCCCATGGGAGGGTCAGCTTTGTGTTCTAGTCAGACCTTCAACTGATTGGATGTGGCCCACCCAGACGAGGGAGGGCAGTCTGCTTTCTCAATCCTATTGATCCAAACGTTCATTCAGCAGAAAGAAAGCAAACCTCGCAGAAACATCCATGATTGTGTTTGACTAAATATCTGGCCAAGTCAGGCTGACACACAGTCAATGATCCTAAGTGAGATTTTCCAACGTTCCTCAGAATGACAATGCTTTCATCCTCTATCACCAACGCAGAGCAGAAGCCCGCCAGCCACTTGCAACACAACGGGAAGGACGTGGGGGTAGTAAGAAGTCTAATTCTCTTCCACTCATGTGCCATGTTTTAAAGGTTCATTTTTATAAAAGGCTAATTCTCCAGAATCTAGAAATTCCTAACTAGAAACCATTTTTGTATAAGTCCAAATTTGTCGTATGAAATTGTCTCAAGTGTTTCTTGGAACCCAGAAGCAAAGAATGAAAATTTGAAGTTACAAAAGTAACAGATCAATTATAACTTTTAATTGTGTTTTAAAGACGATATATGTGAAATTATTAAGTCTGCATAATCAATAAACTGAAAAGTACGGACAAGAGTTTACGGTCGTGTTCCTCCCATTTCCAGTGTGAGGTTTGTTTTTTTAAAGATTTTTATTTATTTGAGAGAGAGAGAGAGAGAGAGAGAGAGAGAGAACAAGTGGGGGGAGGGGCAGAAGCAGAAGCAGACTCCCCACTGAGCAGGGAAACTGATGCGGGACTCGATCTCTGGAGCCCCGGATCACGACCTGAGCTGAAGGCAGAGGCACCACCAACTGAGCCACCAGGCGCCCCACCGGTGTGAGTTTATGTTCTATGTCATAATAAGGAAAGAAAACTAAAAATTCACTTTGGGTGATCTGATTGAACAGCATTGTTAGAGGATTTTTTCTTCCTGAGAGAGCAAAATTATTTTTTTCAATATTCTCATGTTTTATAATATTATGAATTTAAATAACTTGTCTAAGTTATTAAAAAGCATAAGTTAAAAAGTATAACTATAACGCTTTTTAAACTAACAAGTAAGGACTAAAATCCATAGTATCAACGCTTTTACAACCTGTATAAAAGACAGTGTAAACACATAGACAAGCGCATACGGCTGTAGCCTCACGTCGTGGGCATCTAGTATCTCTACATCTTTGAAAGAGAAGCACATTTTTTAAAGAAACAAAAATTAGGATTTTGTTGTTTTAATAATTTTTTTGTTAGAACTTGTCTGATCAGGGAGTAGGAGCTAACAAATTATTTTTTTCAAAGATTATGTTTATTTATTTGTTTGAGAGAGAGCACAAGTGAGGGAGTGCGGGCAGAGGGGGAAGCAGGCTTCCTGCTGAGCAGAGAGCCTGATGTGGGACTTGATCCGGGGACCCTGAGATCATGACCTGAGCCGAAGGTAGACACTTCACCGATGGAGCCACCCAGGTGTCCCAAGACTGATGATTTTATCTTGGCATCTAAATTGATTAGGAGAATGAATCAGAGAAGGCTTCCTGGAAGAAAGGATCTCTGAGTTGCATTTTAAGCAAAGCTATGAATGACATACAGAAAGCCGGGCAGCGGGTTCTGGGCTGGGCAGGGCATATGCAAAAGCAGTGAGAAGGTCTCAGGGGGTGGGCACCAGCCGGGGCGCCCAGGGCAGCTGGGGGGCGAGCCTGGGTCAGGTCATCGAGGGTTGTTGTCCCCACAGGGGACGGAGCCTTTGCTCCCTGGTAACAGGAAACTGAGAGGGTGACAGGAGGGCACACTGGGGCTAGGCTGTATTTTTTATTACATCTAATTGCATTCTATGTATTTGGGGGGCTATTTTTTTTAGAAAGAAAATCAGAGGCATATGGAGGGTGGGGTAGAGAGAGGATAAATCCAGAGACAGCTGCTCGCTGCTCCCTCCATGACGGACAGAACAACCCCCTGGGTCTCCAGCCACACCGCCATGCTCCTGCCTGCTCCAGTTGTCACCGATCTCAGGTAGGGACGGAGGGACAGGGTCAGCCGCCGACAGTCGTAAAGTATAAGAATCCGGACTGAGAGTCTGGGGTATGTGGGTCTCCTCTCCGTCCTGCTGGGACTCAGCCTGTTGGCCGGTTTGGAGACGGAATGGAATGGAGCCCACGACTGGGGGTCACTCGCTCTGCGGTCCCCTCCCCCCCCCCCGGCATGTCAGTGCCCGGGGAGTGTTTCTGAGGGAGGCGCAAGGGTGGCTTGAGCACGGGTTTCGGAGGAGAGAGCACGCTCACCCACCACCTGCCCGGGAAACGGGCCCCTCCGCTGCGTTTGGTAACTGCACAGTTTCGCCCCCCAGTCCCCAGGGCTGGGACCGTCTTGTGCCTGTTTATCCGGGAGGTCATGGGCACACGTGGATAAAGTTGGTAGATGATTCTTGACTGTCGTCCAAGGAATCAGGAAATTCCCATCCCACAGAGGACGCCCCACCTTTTCGACGTTCAGCCTGCAACCCAGACTTCTACTGGAACGCAAGTCCACGGGGAGAGCAGAAGCCCCACGGAAGCCTCGGCAGAGACACCATCAGGCTCCAGAGATCTTGGTGCTACGGGCCGCCTCATAAAGGAGGCGAAAGTCTTCGCAGTCGGCTCTTGCCCCTGAATTGCCCACGCGCCGGTTCCCGTGGCCACGCAGCTGGAGACGAGCCTTTGGCAGGAAGTCTGATCCTGCGGTTGCGGGAAGGGGAGCCTCCATGTCCCCTTGCCACAGCTGAGGGCTTCTCACGAGACCCCCGTCCGGCAGCCTCCACGGGGTTAGGCTTCCCGTCACCTGGAGGAGTTTGGGTTCATGACAAGGACTAGCTTCACGTGCCCAGCAGGGTGACAGGTTCCCCATGCTTTTGAGGACACAGACATCTACTCTGGGCTCGGGGTACCTCATCCACCCAACCCTCCCCCAAGGCCCGCAGCCAGTACTTACTATAATATTTATAGGATTTAGGGTCACGGCATCATGATCCCATGACGGTAGACAGGAGAATGCCCACACCCCCAGATGTCTACAGTCTTGTTCCTGGGCCCTGTGTCACCTTCCACGGCAGAAGGGACGTTGTAGGTGTGATTAGGTTCAGGGTCTGGAGATGGGACCATCCCTGGGTTGAGTGCAGGCCCAACGTCATCCCAGAGTCAGAGAAGGGAGCATGGGGACAGAAGCAGACAGAGCTGTGGCTGGGGAGCTGAGGAAGGCGGCTGAACCCTAGAAGCCCAAGGTGCTCCTGGAAACTGAATTACGATGGACCCTGAGGGACAAGTTACTGTGGAACTATAAACGGTAAAATAAAAAGAAATTTATGGCTGTTCCTCTGTCATGCTTTGTATGGATTTTCCCTTTGTTCTAATAACTTCTAGAATCGGTTGTGACATTTGTTGAAAAAACTTTTGACCCAGAGAAAAATCATTATAATCTAATTTTATGGCATTTTCCTCCATGGTATCAATAACATTCTCTCCCCAGAAAGATCGGGTGAAATGCATATTTAGACAAGTAAATCTCTCTGATAAATCATTTCGTAGACGAGGAAGAACCCATGTGTGAAATGAAAGTTGGATGTTTTTGAAACCACTTCATGGAAGGACAGGACAGTAATCAGTCTGCAGCCTTTCTCCTAAGAGAGACACAGTGCAGGACAGACGTCTGTGGCCGTGGGTCACCCCGCAGAGCGCGCGCCAGGCCCCACGTGCGCTCCCCCGGCACCTGAGCAGAAGGCCGTTCCGGCCGAATGGCCACATGCCCTTCAGGGTTCAACGCGGCTGCCCTCCAGCCCCCAGACAAGCAACGCACTGACAGCATCGATCTGTTGGGTGTCGTGGGCAGGGGCCGCGGAAGCGAGCACCCACCCGCGGGCATCTAAACCACAAAGGCCACCACACGTCCCAGTGTTCTCAACACGCTTTCACGCCTCTGTCACACAGTTTGTGACTCCGAGCTGTGTATTTCGTCACACGAATGCATTTGTTCTAGGGGACACAACCCAATCCCACCAACTTCCACTTTTCAAGCTTGCAAAAAGAAACATATTTAAATAAATCTTAGATTTCCAGATAATCACTGTGAGTAAATTTGAAAATCGTTTTCTATTTTTTTTGGAATTATTTTCCAGAGACAGTTGTAGAACCATAGAAGAAAATCAGTTTGTCAAAATGCTCTCTCTTCACACACACGTACACCCCCGTGCCTAGAGGACAGCGGTGAGAGGTCAACGTTGGAATGCTGCCTTCTGAGTGTGTTAGGACAGAACGACTGCCTGACAGGGAGCCCTGGGCCGACCTGGAAGTTCGGGGGCATTTACGTTCTGTGTAGTTGGGAAGTTTCTCCCCTCTACCTTTGTTTTTCTACATGAAGACCCTCCGTTTCTTAGTATTTTCTCAGTCTCACTAAACGGACATTTGCTGCCTGCTCAGTTCTATGGAGGACAGGAGCACACACAGCGCTTGCAGTAAAGCGGGAAACGGAAGCGTGAGAGAGCCCTCTGCTCTCCCCTTCTTCAGAATGGCATTCTGTGCTGGGAATCTCCCCGAGCGGTTTTTGCTTCCTCTCTTAACCCGATTCTCAGACCCTTCCCTGACCCTGGCACGGCCCCACAGCCCCAGCCTGGAGGCAATCTTGACTCCATAACCAGGCCAAGATCTGAGACAAATGCGGACTAGAAGCGTGTTTTGTGATTTATCTGGTGCCTACATTTTGGGAACACAACAATGTACTTGGGAAGATGGTATGTGCATAAATTAGAATTTCAGTCTGGGATCCGCACGGTTCTTGCATTATCTCTATGCAAACAGCTTTCTCTTTCTTCTCCCACAATGACAGCCCTGAACACAATGAAGTCATCTTCTGCTGGGTAATTACGGTTGCAAAGCCTTTCTGAAGACCATCAGAGTGCTCACTTGTCACTTGCTCATAAGAGACATTCAACAAACACCAGCAAAGAGATCAACCAACATCTCTCAAAGTGTGTTTTTTAAAATGCGGGGGTTGTGAAGCTCACCACTTCCCTACGTTTGGAACGTGGTCATTCCCCACCAGGAGCAGAGCGGGAAAGGTGGTCCATGACTGCGCCGAGGGGAGGCAGGGACCTCCTGAGATCCGGGGCACGTAGGAGGAGGGCCAGAGCCTCAGCCCTGCCACCCACGAAGCCCGCCGAGATGGTGCCCCGGTAACTGCCACGGCCTGGCCCACGTCCACGGAGCACATCCGTGGTGCTGGCCTCTCCGTCGCCACGGCACCCTGCTGTGGGAACCCGGCACCCCGTGGCCCGGTCCACTTCTTTGGAACACCTTAAGCCTTCATGGTCAAAACAGGTCACCAAACCCCCACGTGGGTGCCACAGAGCCACACAGAAAGATTGCTGAGGACCCACACGCACTTTGAAAACTGGCCGCTAGCTCCCTGCACGAATTAGTCATCGCGACCGCTTCTTCTGAGCACCGAGAGTCGGGAAGTCAATAAGCCCGTGGTCCGGGAGGGCCGGACTCCCAGGGCGAGGCCCAAACGCAGTTCCTGCTCTCCCACCGCACGCTCTTCCCAAAGTGTGCCGACAGCGGGCCCCCTGCTGCCCGCGGGCCAGTGAGACCCCCTTCCGGAGCTCCCTGTCCCGCCCCGACTCTGGTCCTGCGCTTGTTCGCCCGACACTGTCTTCGCCATTTTCCCACACTGGTCCCTTCCTTGCTCTGCCCAGAGTCAGAGGACCTTGTCCCTTGTCGCGGCTGCTTTCTGAGTTCAGGGTGTGCGCAGCTGGACGGCGCTTCCTGCACACCGTGTCGCATGGTCTGTCCGGGCCGCGAGCTCTCGCGCACCAACGTGTGGTCCCGGTGGTGGACATTCCCGGGGTGGATGCGGTTGTCCAGAAGAACGCAAGCCCACCGTGACACGGAGCCGCAGAGTGCAGAGATGGTCAGCAGACCCACGCGGGTGACAGGTGTGCTCTGAGCACAGACTCGTGGGTATGAACCGCTCAGACTGGACGCGGTGAGGAGGGAGCCCGGGGGTCTGGGCGTGACCCTCAGGTCTGACCGCGACCCAGCGAACCTCTGGCTGAAGTTACGATTACCGCCCGGATGTCAGCGCATCAGCCCGTTTCCTACAGAAACCCTCACGGAAGCTGCGCCAGATTCTTTTAAAGAATCTTGGTACTAAGATCGCATCCTAAGCAGAAGAAAGGTCAGTCATGAAAGAAACGTTTCCAACCCCACCGCGAGTGTGACAACGCGCCGAGAGCCACTTGGCAAAGGTACGGAACCTCTGCGGAATGTCGCTCCCCTGCGCGGAGGTGCTGCGCTCCTCTGGGAGGCCAGACGGGCACCCTTACCTGCTGCGGACCGGATGGTCGCGGCGGCGTTGGGGGGCGTTGCGGCCGGAACACACTCCTCGTCCTGCGAGTAGCCGGCCTGGATGGCCCGGAGGTAGCTGTGGCTCCTGGTTCGGAAGCAGCCGGGGAGGTCCAGGGCGTCCATGGCCTGCGACTCGGCCTCGCTGAAGACCGACTCACACACCGACTCGAACTGCCCGTTCATCTCCGCCTCGCTCATCTGCAACAACAGCGCATAGTCAGTGGCGAGGCCAGGCCGGCGACCGCGGCCGGGTCCGCCGAGAACGAGAGAAGACAAAATGCACCTGCCCCCAGCGCAGTCTGTGCAGCGCCGTTCCGGGAGCCGGGCCGCGCGGTTCTGTCAGGCTTAGGGGCGTCTTCCTGGGCTATTTCTTACCAAACACTAAGAACAACCGTCAGTTCCAAGACGCTCCTGAACTTCCGTGCAGCCCACGGAAAGCCTGACGGGTGGTGGCTGGGGGCGGCAGGTTTATGAGAGGCCGAGAGTGTGCGAGGTCAGGGTTCAGACGGCCGTCCCCCTCTGTGCGTCCCCAGCGCCTCTGTCACCTCTCCAGGCTGCTGACAGCGGCCAGCGCCAGGTGTGGAGGCCACAGTTGCAAACACACGCTCAGTCTGCTTCTGGGCATCATCATGGAAACCGACCACACGTCTGGCTGGCGGGGTTTCGCCCTGTGTACCCCAGCTCTGTTGCTGTTGCGCTGGGACAGGAGGAGACTCGCCTCCTCAGATCATTTGGCAGGGAAAGGAGTGGTTTGCAAGCCTGCAATGTAACTGCCAGGTCGAGAGTCACCCTGGGAACCTCAAAGTTCCAAATGTATCAAAATAAATCTCCAGGCTTTGGACGGGGGTGGGGGCACGTGCGCACACGGTCATGACCGTCGGGTTGGCTGGAGGGCCTTGGTGTGGGGTCTGTGACACCGGCAGGGGACACACTTGCCCTGAGTTCCCAGGGCTGATACTCATCAATTTGCCCCGAGACCAACTCGCAGTTCTAAATGGGAGTCCGGGGAGGTGGGACGCGGTGCTAACGGCAGCTTAGAGGGAGGGGGTGGGAGGAGAGACGAGGATTTCAGGAATGAGAAGCTCACGGTGCACGGCTGCCCCCTGGCCTGAAGACCGGAGGCTCCCTGGGTGGTTCAGAGTCAGGCTGAATGGGCCGCTGAGGAGGGAGCCCTCTCCTGCTACTCCCACAGGCTGGGTCTGCCGCTTGCGTGAACCCTGCGTGGCTTAACAGGTGCGTGTACATGGGACGAGGCCGATGGGAGAGGGCCGAGGCCCACGGGAGGCCAGGAGGGTGTGCGTGGGCTCCGCGCACAGTGGGGAGGCACCGGGCGGTGGGAGCGCCTCCTGGGTCTGCACTGTTCCCAGATCGGCCCCTGTCCCATCCCTCCTGCCGTAGGCATTCGGAGGGTCTGGGGTCAGACCTGAGACACCTGTCCCACTTCCCAGGTGGCTGCTCCCTGCCGAGCCACGAAGGAGCCCAGCAGCCGCTCGTCCCCAGCACATCCCTGCACCCGCCAGCCGCTGCGTCCACACCCACACCTTCCCGCAACCCTGGGTGGTGCTGACCGACAGGCACCAACAGGTACGGTCTGAAACGCCACGTCTGTCGCCGTCCTCTGACCTTTCGTAGAGTGAAAGACCCCGACCACCCCTCTCACAGGGAAGCAAGCGCGGTTTTTTCTAAACTCTCTAACTGTAGACCTGACCGCGGCTTCTTTGGTGTCTCCTGAGGTTCTCGACACACTAGAATAAAGGCTCCTTCCACTCGGCACATCGGAGCACGCTGAACCCGGCCTCTGGTGGTAGAGACGCTGGGGGACGGGGCCTGGGGCCACAAAGACCCATGGCGTAAGGGGAAGAGTCTCCGGGTTGTGCGGCAGAAAGGACCAGAGGGAAATTACAGGTGAGAGCGTCAGTCTGAACGGCCTTTGGGTTCCTGAAGCTGGAGAGGGACAGACAGAGCCGACACTCGCGTCATGATGGCCCCAGCTCCTTGGAGAGCAGAGCACGGCACACACACGTGCTGGTTTGAAACACGGCATTTTCAACGACACACTCTACCAAAAAGCTTCAATCGCTGCATATCATGTATGTTGAAGAGCCACGTTAGACAGCCAGAAGAGGCCCAAATCTGAGTGTTGTGGCTCGCGTCCGGTGGCAGGACTTAGCGGAAACCCTGCTCAATCCCACTCCCTCCTTCGAGGAGAAAATCAGTTTATAGACAAAGGACTAAAATTTCAGGGAGGCCCACTTGCTGGCACTTATAGCCACACAAACACTTCCGGGAGGTTCCAGAAGGAAAGTTGCCTTGTTCCTCCCAAGCAAAGAATTGGTCGAAGTGACCTGCTCTCTGAGAGCTGACGTGTTCACTGAGACTGAGGGAGACTCGGAAACGCAAATACAATGTCACACGGGGACTCGAAATGCGGCTCAGCCCCCGGAACCCAGGAGGACACTAAGTGCCAAAGTTATGGCGACAACCAGTGTCCTTCAAAGCTTCCTCGGTCTTCTTTTGTGAACCGTAAACTCAGAAACACAGCTAGACCTGCTTCTGGAGAACGTGGGCACCAAGGAACCAAAGCAGGCAACATCAGGAAAATGGGGGATGACAGAGTGACTGTCCTGCATGTGGCGGGGAAGCCTTGCAGAGGTCGTGACAGATGGCACCCCTGAGCAGGCACGACAGGGTGTGGCCACGGAGAACCTGGGCCTGGTGTGGGCCAGTGGGAACGGACGCCGGTGTGGCCGCTGTGGAAAGGGGGTGGTGGGTCCTCAAGAAATTCAAAGAACTACCCCAGGACCCAGCACGTCATGTCTGGGTATCCATCCAATGGCACAAAGCAGGGACGAGAACAGTGATCTGCAGACCCACGTCCTCCCCGTGGACTATTACTCTGCCTGCCCACGGAGGAGTCTGACACCTGCTCTGATGGGGAGGGACCTGGAGGGCAGGATCCAAGGGAAAGAAGCCAGGTCCGGCCGAGCTGGGAGTGGCGCCAAGGGCGAGAACAGCAAGGAGACGGAGCCTGGTGCTCCACGCCGGCAGGAGGCGGTGTCTTGGGCATCCACAGATGCCACTAAAGCTAGGGGCTCCACGGCAGCTGCGTCACGCCTCCCAGTGGCCCCAAGGGTGTGTGCCTTCTGCCTGGGGCCTCCGTCTTTCTCCCACAGAGAGGCGTCAGGGGGAGACCTGGGGACCCAGCGGCCTGCCACTTCATACCCGGGGACGCAGCCGTGTCCTTGCAGCGTGCCTGGAGAGGGCTGGGGCTCATAAGGAGTGTCTGACCCCAGCAGTGCCAGGACGCATGGGCAGCTGGCATCTGCGTGGCTCTGGGACCCCTCTGGGGTGGGACGCTGGCCCCCCACACATGGGGTGTGGGTATGTGACAAGGTGACACAGGGAAGGAGGCTGCGTGGGGTGGTGGGGATGGAGGGGATGGGAGGGGGCTGTGGTGCCGTCTGCTCCTCTCTGTGGGCAGCTGGGGGTGCCGGGCACAGACATGAGTCCCTGCTCAGCCCTGAGTGTCAGACAGCTGACCACCTCGAGACCCGGTTCCTGCCTTGCTGCTTGGTGTCCCGCTCCCCTGCGTCCTCATGTCCGTGCACAGCTGGGAAGGAGCTCCAGGGCACGTGGCCGAGTGTCGGTCTGCCGGGAACCCACGGTGCTCACACCCCACTGGGTGACCCCTGGGTGACAGTAACGGGCAAAGCCATGGCAGGGATGGGGACCTGCGGGCTCGGCAGGGCACACTGCTGTCTTATTATTTGTCAAATGATGGAGGACTGGACGGTGTTACAGTCTTGCTCTAAGTGCTCTCTGGGATGTGGAAACCGTGGGCATTCTTCCAGCCAGGGCATAGGTTTGGCCAGACAGACCGTAATGCAGAACGTGGATGCATGTCGGGGAGGGGCACAGTGCAACCAGGACAAAGCCCACTGTGGTCTCTGGAATGGTGGGGACATCATTCTGGGAGTAAAAACCCTGTTTGGGGTCTCGTCAGATCAACCGGCAGGCTGGTGTGTCCCAGAGAGCTTGGGGAAGGTTGGCCATGACGAGATGCCTGGAGAGCGCAGGCCACACGAGCAACACGACGTGTCTTTCTAGTACTTTCCAGGACGTTTCTCCAGGGAAGAGACTTTGGTTAAAGATAAATCCCACCACTCAGGCTAGTCCCCGGGAAGGTGTAACGTCCCGCCACCACTGTAATCCCAGTGCCCCTGCTGGCAGGTCCAGCATCTGCCCAGATGCTCCACGCACCGATGTGGACTTGTCCCAGGCTCGAGAGCTCAGAAACGCCAGACCCGAGTCCAGCGACTCAAGTTCCAACCACTGCATGGCTGTCGGATGAGTGAGTCTCATGAGGACTCAGTCAGACCTGTCGTCTCGCTTCTGCACCGGAGAGAGCGCTGCGCGTTAGGAGTGCGGAGTCTGGAGCCACTGCAGGCACCACTGCAAGGCGCTCAAGGACACTGCGGGATTCCTGGGGCATCGCCCCACGTGCACTGAGCTCCGTTCCGGGAAAATGCCCCCTCTTCCTCCTCCCCGGGGTGGCAGGTCACAGCGGCCGGGGTTTCATATGGAATTACGACAGATTTGCTTCCAGGGCTGAAGCGGCCCTGTCCACTGCCAGGGCGCCAGGGTTCTTTTAAGTAACACTTTTTTAAAAAAAAGAAATCAGAATTAAAAACTGAGTTCAGCATGAAGTCTGACCATAGAACTCAGCAATCAGAGCGACTTAGAACTCCAGAGGTCCAGGCCTTCAAAACCGGTGAAGCCCCACACGCCCACCTTGTCTGCCACTGCTCCCGTCTACAGTGGTGAGTACTTCCCAACAGAGAACGGCGGAGGGACCTGCTACTTTTACTGACGTATTTTTGGAAATCCCGGCTCGGGGTCACCAAAGACATGGCATCGAGGATTGCGCACGGGTTATGTTCCTGCCACGAGGGAAGCTGGTGGCTTTCACGAGAGCATCTGCAGAGGCGCGCTGTGCACTCAGGGAAACCTGTTTGTTGAGAGCAAATGAGAACCAACGAAAAGCAGAATCGGACCCACAAACAGAGAACGAGCTGACGGTTGCCCAGGAGAGGGATGAGGGGATGGGAGAAACGGGTGAACAGGAGAGGAAGGTGCAGGCTTCTGGTAATGGAATGCACGAGTCAGGGAGACGGAAGGTGCAGGAAGGTCTGTTAGGTCGTGACAGTGGGAACCGACACAGGACAGCACAGACGCAGTTACACTGTGGGGAGCTCCCCAGGATGCAGAGGGGGTCCGGCCCCTGTCTGAATCTAATGCGACACTGGGGGTCAACTTGACTTAAATAGAAAAGAAAGAGAAAGAAAGCAGATCCTGGAGGAGTCGCCCCATCTGCTATGAAGTCACCCTGCCCCCTGCCGCAGGTCCTGATGGGGTCACGTCTGACTCCGAAGTCGTGTGTTGGTAAAGGAGGCGTTGCAACCAGAAGGGAAGCTCGAGTTTCAGGAGAAGCCCGCTGGGAGGGTCCTTCTCCGGAGGTGGGCACGAGGTGGAAGGTGCCTCCTAGAGTGCCCTGTTCAGTTAGTAACCCCTACTGTCATCTTGGACCTTCTCGCTGAGCGGGGCGTCTCCCCAATTAACTCGATAATTACGGTAATCTGGCTGCCGACCATCTGTTGCTGTTTCTACCATTACGTGCAGGGACACGTGAGGTTAGGCTGCGGTGTGGTCCCCGGTCCCTGTCTGCCCGGGGCTGAGGGTCAGTCCAGGACGGCCCTCGTGTGCAGTCAGGAATGGTCTTGAGAGGGAAAGGTCCACTGGAATTCTCTTTGCTGAAGCTGGAAACCTAATCCTGTTTTTAAAGAAAACCAGCATCTGAGTTGATGAAAGAGGTCATGTCTGTCTTCAGTTGTGGAACAGGAAAAACCCAGACTGTTTAGTAGAAAAAGTCTAGAGTGCAAGTCTCTGATGAGAAAAAAAACTTAAAATGAGCAGACTCTTGCTTTATAAGGCATTTAAAGCCTGTGGCAAAACCGTCTTCAGCATATCTGAACCCCTGGCAGGCTCCCGAATGGTCCTAGCACGTCTGTAAGCAGGAGGGCTTTCTAGAATCACGTGCTACTGGTACTGTTGCTATTACTCTAGTAACAATACTGGCTGGCACTGAGTGTGCACTGACTGTATACTTCTCCTCCCAGAATGAGAGTCACCATCCATCATCCCCCGCCCATGAGTGAATGCAGGTCACCCCCGTGCCTTCCTGTCCCCGCCGATGGGGAAGGGGAGGTTCTCGTCAGCTGAGGGACCCACAGGGAGGAAGGGAGCCGGGCTCTGCCCCAGCCACACCCTAGCCGCTGCTCCGCAGGAAGGGCAAGAAAGCATCAGGTGTAAGCCTGAGACCCATGGGGTGAGCTCCTGCACTGTTTTTAGCTGCAGCTAGAACGAGTAAGCCACCTGTTTAAAGTTCCAGGCATTCAGCTCTTATCGCTCCTACTCGTAGGGCAATTAGAAGCGCCGGCCACAGCTCGCTTTGCTCAGGTGAACTCTCTGAACAGTTCAGAACAGGAGGGAAGCCTGCTGGGCTCCCTGCCCCTCCAGCAGTCATGCCTCTTGCCCCCGACTGAAACCTCAAACACGGCCACTCGATCCCGGGGTCACTGATCCCACCTGGCTGCGCGAGGACCGAGAAACGGGTCCTATGCGCCCGGCAAACTCGGCTCCACACCCCGGATTATTTTCACCTCCTCTTACTGGATTGGCAGAGCTGCCAGTGGGTACCGGGGTGGAGAGCCACTGCCTTCAGACCCCGGCTGTCATGCACCTGCCCGGCCCCGCCCCCCGGGGAAGGAAGACAGTCTGAGCTAGGACAGCAAAGCAGCCTGAGAGGTCACCCCTGACGCAGAGGAGGCCAGTGTGCGGGGACGCCATCGCAGGTGTGGACAACTCAGGGTTCCAGGGTTCCCGGGGGTAGGTCAGAGATGGTTCCAGGCAGGAACGTCCTTCTGCTCATGGCCTTGCCCCCAGCAAGCGGCCACTGTGAGGACACGGCGTTAGAGACTGGACCGGAGGGAGAGGGGAGGGAAGGCATTCCCGACCTGGCTCACACAGCTGGCCTGACTCAGGGTGCTGACGGCTCTCATGTAGCTCTGGTTCCGCGAGCGGAATTTCGGGGAGTTGTAGCTGGCTGAGGGGTCCAGGCCGTGGCCGGCAGGCACGTCGCTTGTAGCTTGCAGGTAGCTCTGGCTAAAAGAGAAAAGAAACGAAGAGAAAAGGTGTTCTGTGAACATGCACATGGAAGGGGCAGAGCAGGGAGGCTCATTCCAATCCACACCAAGAGGCCGTTGGGAAGTTTCCAGCTGGATGTGTGTCTTTTGGTGGACATCCCAGCCTTAGGTCCACACCGCAGGCTCAGTTATAAATGCAAAGTCGTCAGAAGTAACAGGGGATACTGTTTACAAAGCTGCTTTGAAACCTGACTGTTTGTGGCCAGGTAACGAAGTTAGGATCCTTCCACGTTCACAAAATGTGCCGAAAAGAGCTGTAACTCACACAGCACAGCACTGGACGTGGCTCCTGAATTTAAGCCCAAAACCTGAGAATCTTACAAAAATCATGTTAGCTTTTGGCAACTTTACACACTCAGAAAAATAAAAGGAAGGCCAAAAGTCTTGCCTTTGGTTGTAACTCATGCACAGTTGTGTGGGTCATGCACTGCAGCAGAGAGAAAGAGCAGGCTGGGAGGCCACCCTGCCTCACCCTCACAGTGGCTGTGTTCCTCCAAACTCCCTTAAAATCCAGCATTCTCTGATCCGCCTTCATGCTATGCTCCACCGTGTTTAAAGACGGGAAACCTGTGAGGGCTTGTGGTGGGCAGAAAGGTCAACTTAGCTTAAACTTCTGGTGCAATGAATTCCGTTTCAAGTTCTGCAGACCATATTTTGATAATAGAGTAAATATTCATTTTATATGATCGCAAGCTGCAGTTGTTAAGACCAGATGTAGTGAAGCCTCTTTTCTAGTTTGGGTCGCAGTGGGAACACCAACAGGGTCAGTGCACGCACCTGGATGTAAAAATGGGGAGAAGTACTCGATTGCTAAGTCTGACTCCATTGCCAGTTAAAGTTTGTTACTTGCTTTTCGGAGTAAATTCCTGATGTAATTTGTTTTCTCTGTGATTTACTTCTTTCTGTAAAAATGGGTTAGCAGAGAGAAACTTGGCCTCAATTCTAAGTTCTGATTAAGCAGTACCCATTTATTACAGATTTAAAGTCTGTCTTTCTTTCTTTCTTCCTTTTTAAAAAAAAACTTTTTATCTGTTTATTTGACAGAGATCACAAGTAGGCAGAGAGGCAGGCAGAGAGAGAGGAGGAAGCAGGCTCCCCTGCTGAGCAGAGAGCCTGATGCGGGGCTCGATCCCAGGACCCTGAGATCATGACCTGAGCTGAAGGCAGACGCTTTAACCCATTGAGCTACCCAGGCGACCCTAAAGTCTGTATTTCTGCCAATATTAATAATACTTATTTTTACATATCAGTAGAATATAATTTATATTGTAAATTATATCATGTCCATTTTTGTTTTAAAACCAGGCGTGTAGCACATTTCAACTCCCTTCACTGAAAACAAAACAAAACAAAAAGAGAAAGATATTAGCTGTCATACAGCTGGTTCTAATTTTATAATTTGGGCATCTAATGTGGAGTGGGCACTCTTTGCCTAGGCTCCTGGTTTGATCCCACAGCTCCAGCTGGCAGGGGCCAGCTTCAGGCATGGTCACCCGTCCTGAGTGCCGCAGGAAGTGGCCAGAGTCCATGGGAGCAGTGAGATGCCAATGGACTGCGTCCTGGACTGGGCTGCATGTGGGGCTTGGGGTGGCTTGCACAAGTGGGTGAGGTGCGTGTGAGCAGCTGACCACCCCCACCCAGCCAGGGTCTGCGTGTTTTCAGTCCAGTGTTGTGTGCGGGAGCCTGGAACCCTCTGGCTAAACCCTGACTTAGGCTCTTGGCCTCACTTCTGACTTCACAAAAATGCAAAATCTCTGCATCTCGCCTCTCCTTGTGTTGCTTTGAAATGGCTCATCTCACACTTCGCATTTCTGCCAGTTGGTGCCAATTTCTTATTTTCTTGCCATATACTAGCTTTCCCTTCTAATACCACCCCCTTGTCATCTCAGCGTTCTCAGATAAAGGGTCTCAGGGCCCCTGAAAGATTGGGTCTGTCTCTGTCTCCACACTTTCAGCTCAGTGGCTGTGAGGGAAGAGATGTCCTCAAAATAAAAGCAAGTGACCCTTTTGGTGGCTTCTGGATGGCACTCACACCCGAGGAAGTCTATGTTTCCTACATGTTTCCTAACACCCCGTGGTCTCTTTCCTTCAAAGCGGAGCAGTTGTCACTGTAGAAAGCTAAACACATTTTTTCCTCTGAAACATTGACTCACGATGGCTCACGTTTGCTACAATATTGTGCTGGATATGCCCGGAAGCATTTGACGTGGCACAAACTGGACACTGAGTCACTGGTGCCGGCTCACACACAGTGTGCAGCAGAGCTAGACCGTGCCGCCAGTTAGCTCCCAGATTCATGCTTTTAGCCCCAAGATTGCAGCTGCTGAGTCAGAGAAGCAGAGAGATATATGGCCCTTCGTTTCCATATATCTTAAATAGTTCAAAAAACCCCTAACTTCAGCCTCACTTAAGAGGATTTTTTGGCAACCGTTCAGCGTTTCTCAATACCACCATGTCCCAGAGAGACAGCTGTCCAAGCCGATCACACATCTGGAGGCTGAAAATCAGACCTGACGCTGAGGGGCACAGGTGGGGCTCAAAGCTGATGGTGGGCTCCTTCTCTGGCACACAGCGTGCATCCCCAAGCCCCTGGGACCCTCACTCCAGGACAGCCCTGTGCCTCTGCAGAAACCATCCTAGGAATCCCACCTCATTCTGACAGCCCCTCAAAGCCCCATGGTTATTCCCGAAAACGGAGAGTTCCTGCTTTGGGATCCTGGTTGCCAGGGGGAGAAGCACATCTTCATGTCTAGTTTTGCCCTGGCTTAGAGAACACGAAAAGGAAACCATAGGAAGGTTTCCAGAATAACACAAAGATACTTTTTTCCCGTTCTCCCCTTCGGAATGGCAGCCCTGCTGGCCCGTCCCACCAGTGTGGAGGCCCAAGTCAAAGGCTGTCAGAGGGAGACGCGGGGGAGCAGACGCGGCTTCCCGGGATCCCCATGTCCCCCCACGTCCCCTCGTGTCCCACCCCTGCATCCCTTGCTGCCGGTGGCTGCCCTGCGTCTATGGGCTGAACCCCGGGCTCGGGGCTCCTCCCTGACGTCTGGCCCCGTGAGACGGACGGACAGAACCGAGTCTATGCGAAGCAGGCCCTGCCTTCAGCGACGCCGGTCCGGTAAGCAGACGAAGTAGATCCCCGACGAAGTAGCCCAGGCCTTTCTCTCCGGCGCCGCAGTGTAGTGGTAAGCACTGTGCGGGTTGTGGGAAGGGGAAATCCGCACTGAGTGTGTTCCTCCCAGAGCCACAGGCACCCTCCACGTCTGCTCCGCACGAGGGGTTAGGAGGTGTGTCTGCTGTCGTGTCTTCCCCTGCTTGGGGCACAGGCTCCGGCCCCGAGCTCAGTCGTGACTGTTTCCTGTCTTCAGGATGGTCCGTCAGAGTGGCAGGACCCCGGAACAGGCCTGAGCCCCGAGACCGAAGGGGGACACGGAGCGCGGTCGCTGGTCACCCCAGGGGAGCTGGAGGGCAGGAGAGGAAGGGCCACCTGCGCACGGCCCGGAGTGGAGGCGGCAGCGGCCCCAGGCAGAGCCATCAGGGTCACACACCCCACTGGGGAAATGGTGTTGGGGGATTTGGGGCAGAAACTAGATGGCGGCAAAGGTAAAAAAAATGGTAGTGCAAGTGACCGTTCTGAACAATTCGTCGAATCTGTCCAAGAAGAGGAGAGTGCAGGGGTTTTCTGAGAAAAGTCATGAGTTTGGTGGATGAGCCAGTGTATTTTTAGAAAGTGAGAGGATGTTGTGGGAAAGAGACCCCAGGGGGTGGTGGGAACAGCCCCCCACGTGAACACGGCACTGCAGGCACTGGGCAACCCCCCGTGTTCCCGGCGCCCCACGTGAACGTGGCTCTGCACGCGCACCAGTCCCGCGGCAGGTGATGGGTCCCGCAGCGCACTCCGCGACTGGCGCTGGGAGCACACGCGGGGGCAGCCTGTGTTCCTGCCCACTCGAGCCCGTGTCCCCTCAGACAGGTTTCTGCTCCTTGTGGGCGTCTGCAAAGCGCGGCTCGCAGTAACAGGACCTAACGTGTCACGTTTCCTGAATATTCAACACAAAAGGCTTAGGGGGTGCCCAACATGTGGGGAGCGCTTGCTTAATGGTGGCAAACATCCATTTTCTTTGTCCTTGGAAGGCCTGGATGTGGGGAGGGGACCCAGGGCAGCGGCTCTGGTGTTTGGTCGCGATGTCTCGTCCGGCAGGAAGCTGATAGGGAGGGGGCGGCCCATATGGAGCCCCATTTTTCCCTGTAAGATTTTGTCCCAACAAAACACTTCAACTGTTTAAACCTTTTTGAAGAGAATAAAAAAGAGATTTCCCCCCCTGAAATAGAAATCCCAGAACAGAGCAATAGATACGCAGTCTGTTCCTACCCATGGAAACCAAGCTGGTGTAGGAAGGGCAGAGCTCCAACACATGCCCAGGCCGCTCTGCGGGTGCGGTGACCCCACATCCTTGTGGGGATCGCGCTATCCTTTGTCCTAACTGCAGGGGGTGACGGGGCTGTCCCCGCGGCTCTGCTTTTCATTCCACCTGCATATCTTCCTTTGTGACTCGACGACTTCCAGCTGCCCCATTGTAAAGGCTGGGTTATCTGGCTTCATGTTTCTGTTCTGTCGGACTTCTCTATGGGTTCAGACCCGTTGTCAGATGGGAGCGCGTTCCTTCACTCTGCAGCTGCCGCCTCCGGTTCTTACCGGGTCACTGGATGAGTGGAAGCAGCGCCTGTGATGCGGCGCTGACCTGTTCTCTTTGCATGGTTCTTCACCCGGGAGGGTGACGAGGGTCCTTCACCCAGGGGACCCTCGGCCATGTCCGGGGACAGGGTGGCTTGGGCGGGGGCATCTAATGGTAGAAGTCAGAGATGGGCACAGCGGGCTCCCGACAGGAGACAGCTGCCTGGCCCCAAACATCAGCCGTGCCGGGACGGAGAAGCCCAGCTTACTCTTGGACCAAATTCACGCCATCTTATGAGCAGATCGTCTCCAGCCAGCAGCACCCGACCCACAGTCTCCTCAAGCACACGCTGAGCATTCCCTACAACAGACTAGACTTGGGGCCCTAAAACGGACCTTAACAAATGCTGAAAGAACAGAAATCACACCATGTGTGCCGTCGGACCGTGATGACATCAAGCTAGAAATCAATCACAGCGCGGTTTCTGGAAAACCCCCAAGGACTTGGAGGTTAGACAACAGTCTTCCAAATCCCTCATGATTCCAAGAGGAAGGGTTTGGAAGGAGACGGAAGGACGCTGTGTGCAGGGTGAGGGCGGGGTGGCTGTGCTGATCCTCAGCCATAGGACAGAACGGAATCTCGCCATGTGCGACAACGTGGATGGACCGAGAGGGTGTTATGCTGAGTGGAGTAAGTGGCTGAGAGACAGACAAACGCCACAGGGTCTCACGCATATGTTGGATCTAAAAAAACAAATGAACAAACACACAAAACCCAGAAACAGACTCTTAAGTACAGAGAATGAGCCTGTTGTTGCCAGAGGGGAGGGTCGCGGGGAGCAGGTGACAGGGCTCAGCAAGCACGGACTGCGGATTGTGCGCTTCCCAGCTGTCCATCGATGGTCCAACGAAATGCAGTTGGGAAGGGGCGCCTGGGGGGCTCAGCTGGTGAAGCGTCTGCCTTCGGCTCAGGTCATGGTCCCTGGGTCCCCGGATCGAGTCCCGCGTGGGGAATCCCTGCTCAGCGGGAAGCCTGCTTCCCCCTCTCCAGCTCCCCCTGCTTGTGCTCACTCACTCTCTCTCCCCCTCTTTGTCAAACAAACAAACAAACAAACAAATCTTTAAACAAAAAGAGGAAGAACTACAGTTGGGTTTTGTATATTTTGCTAGCGCCCTGGCCTCAGTAAATGCCATTATTTGTTCTAGTATTTGTTTTGTACTTTCCTTAGGTTTTCTGTGTGAACAATCTTGTTGACTGAGATAAACAGAATAAAGTTCTTCCTTTTTAATCTCGATGTTACTTATTTAACTTGCTTGTCTTCTCTTGCTCCACTGTTGTCCACTCTAATGTCAAATAGGAATGATGAGGGTTGATGCCCCAGCCTTTACCTAATCTTAGATAATCTTAATATTTATACTGGCTCTACATTCTATGCAGACATCCTTCCTCCTTCCTCCAGCTGAAGGAGCTCCCTTTTCTCCTGGGTTTGCTGAGAGCTTTCTTTTCTCCGCATGTGCTCAGAGTGACCAAGAGCCCACACCTGGATTCATAGGGAACGGTGTCTCTGAGGTCAGTCCCGCTCTGCCGAAAGGCTCCCTTGGATTCATTTTTACTTAAAGTCTTCAAATTGGCCTCACTACGGACATCTCTACCAGGAAGTGTTGAATACAAGTAGAATAGAAGATATCAATTTAATTCTTTGAAATTTAACATTTCTGAGGTTTGTTTTTTTAAATTCAATGGACTATAACATCTTTCCCATAATTTATTTTTCCAAAGAGACACAAAACACAGGCCAGGATTAGTGAACTTCTACAAAGGATCGATGTCAACAGAGAGGGACCCAGGGGGACAGAGACCAACCTCAGGCAGGACTGAAGCTGAAGGGGCCCCTAAAAAGGTTTTCTTCTCCAGCGTTAAAATGCTCTCCCCAGTAGGTTTATCCAGCAAAATGAGTCATTCATCTAAGGAGCATTTATTGGTGCCTATCACAGAAACAAGTTGATTGAATCATTGCCCCTTGTCCTCAAGGAGCCGGCTATGCTGCCCATAAATTTTAATGGAATTTGATTTCCTGAAGGATGTTTTTAAAGAGATCCAATGTCTTCCAGAAAATCTTGTCTTTGTCCTACTTGAACTGCTTTACAGTTCAACTTCTGAAATGTGTTTTAAAGGAAAGTGGCAATATTGTGAGGGGAGTATGAATTAGACTGCACTTTAAGGAAAGCAGAGAGCTCAAAAAATCAAAGAGAAGGTGTTACGGAAAAGTTCCGACTACTTACCCTCCACATACGGGTGTTGGTATCTCAACATTAACAGATGTAATGTGTCGAGATAGATGAAAAGATCTGCTCTCAGCACAAAATTATGTGTCTGCAAGCCTTCAGAGATTAAAGTAATGAATGGAAATATGAAAAATTTTAAAATAAGGGATAGATTTTTATATAAATATCGTATATTTATATGTACAGTACGATGTAGTATGGAACCCATTGGAGATCAATTATTATTAAATACTGAGTGAGTCACAGCCACTTTAAACACGGTCTGGACACTCCTCGAAGGTTAATAATTTCCCTAGGCCCACGTTTACAGGCGGCTGCCGGGACAGGCAAACGCAGGGAGGCAAAAAGCACATCCGTGGTTGCTGGGGGCCCGGGGCTGACTTTCTTTTCGGTGTGAAGACATGTTCCACAAGCGATCACAGTGAGGACCTCACAGCTCTGATATACAACACTGTTGACTCGTGTGGTTCCCATGGGCGCATCGCATGGTGTGGAAATCGTGTCTTCATAAAGCTGTTAGAAATCAGATACGAAAAGTGCTGTGTTTAGTTTCATAGCATTTGGGTCAGAGGATCTAGGCAGGCCCCGGAGAGGGTTCAGCAGGGGAACAGTCACCGCAAAGCTTCCACGAACACTTCTGTTGTCCTGGGTGTTGGTTACGATTCTCCAAGGAAGGTAATCGGATAATCTGATAATCTGATAATCAAGCTCGTTTCATAAAGGCAAGAAAGTCTTGGCTGAGGGGAGACAGAGCGCCCCAGGTCTGAGCTGTGATACAGCAGAGATTCAAGCACAGAGACGTCACGGCCCAAGCGTGTATACGTTACTTTGTGTCACATAGAAGCATTTTAAACATTTGCAATGGATCGTCACGACTGCGTGATGAGTTAACATGAGCACAAAGCCTGTCCCGGTTTGTTTCCAGAACAGAGAGCTGGGCCATTGCTGGCTCACGCGGCAGAGCTACCAGAGGACCTCAGACTCCACCGCCCCCTTAAAAAACGGAACATGACGTCAGCTGGGGTGCGGGGTCTGCAGGGGATGAATGGCCAACGAGATGAGCAGGGTATAAAAGCCTTAAACTTCTAAATAAAGAAGTCCTAGACTGGAGGGGCATTTTAGGCAAACGAGGACGGAGGATGTTTCTAAAGCTAGTGTGAAAAGTTCAGGCTGGTCTCAGTCGATGGTCAAATCTGGGCACTCAGGAGAAATCCTCGCTGTCATCCGCTTTAAGTTGTGAACAAAGAAAACTCGGGGGAAGCTTCTCAAGGATGTCTCAAATCTCATCCTGCGTTCGCCATCCGCAGGAGCGGTGACAGAAATGCAAATTAAGTGTTTCCACCAGCATCCCTGTAAGTTCTTCAGCTCCCTTGAAGAGGGAGGGAGGAACGGTGAGAAGAGCAGATCTGATGCCAGAGGACCTGGGTCTGAAGTCGGAGTTTCGTCCGTGCGCGTCCTTGCAGAAACGGCACAAGCAGCTACGTGCCTGGTCCACACTTCCTTCCCTCCGCTATGAAGCCCGTGCTGATGCCTCCCGACGTGTCAGGGGCTTGTTGGGAGGGTCCGGGAGTCCAGGCCGTGCAGAGGGGGACGCTCGCTGAGGTGTCATGCGCTCTGCCCACGCCCGCTGCCGGTGCTTTTGTCTTGAATATTGTTTTATTCTGCTCGGGTGCCCGCTGCACAGTGCGTCATTAGTTCCTGACGCAGAGTTCACTGGTTCATCAGTTGCTGGTGCCCCTGACGACATGTGGCCGCGGGCTGCTCGGCACGCCATCACAGGGACCCCACGGCGGACAGGCCGATGCTGAGCTCACTGCTTACAGAGAGCCGCTCTTGTGCCAGAACTTACCATTATCACTCACAGCTATGCCTTCTTCTATGTTTGAGACTTTGTTTTAAAACCAAGGAAATAGGTTTTCTCTTTATAAAAATTTCTAGCAGTTACTGGTTTGTATTTAAAGGCTGTATCAAGGTGACAAGAAAACCTCCCTCAGTGAATGTGCAAATGCTAACCTGTCCCCCAGCCCCCCGGTGCTTGGGAATAATGCAGGGTCCTGGACCACATTTGCAGAGACAGCTTTAGGATGTTCCGTAAATAGAATTCTAGGTGATTCCATCGGGGGTGGTCAGTGGACCGGACCACACTCGAGAAACACAGATGCACGTGGATACAGGGGTAGGGACCCACGGCAAGACCTTTCAAAGAACGTGCATTTTTATCTGTCTCACCCCCAAACAACAACCGCACGAATGAAGCATCTTTCCTGCGGTGGTAGGACACGGGCAGCTCTCCACGCTGTCGGCCGGCTAGGATGCCCTGATGGCAGGTTATGTAGCCACGGGTCCCGGAAGACAAGCCTCCGGCCATGCAGATCCTGACCATGCATGAGCAGCATCTGGGAAACAACGGAGCAAACCTGAGGTACTCACCTGTGTGGGTACCTGCCCTGAGCCCCTCCCCTCAGGCACGGAGCGGAACCGTGCGGTTCTGGAGTGGCTGATGGCGGTCCCCACAGAGGTGCGAACAGGGTGGCCTGGGTGTCCCACGTCGGGGTGGAGAGGGAGCACCAGGAGTGCTTCTTGCTGGGAGCACTGAGTTCAGTACTTGGCACTGGGTCTCATCAGAGAGTAAATGGTCAAATACTGAACAGCAGCTTCCTGCCCGGAGAACGCTGGGCCAATGGGCAGGCTGGTTCAGAACGGCCAAGTCCACCCGCCGCCTGGATCCCCCGGACAATCACGGAGACAGGAAACCCTGCTGGGAGCCCCCGTCCGAGTCGGGGGAGCAGGACCGCAGACACACACAGCTCCTCACCCCGACACCACTGGCCAGGACACCGGGTGAGTGACTCAGAGAGGCCCCCATGCTCAGGTGTGTGGCTCCCAGACTCTGAATGGGCCGTGCGTTCCAGTGACCAGACTTCTGAGTGCCCAGAAAATAAAATGTTCAGAAGAAGCCTGACAAGTAGGACAGAAGGATTGTTGCTGGCTGGGCCAACCGACTTCCATGGCGTCTAAGTAGAAGCGGATACGCTAGCGAGTTAATTACATTAACACACCAATGAGTGCGTCTAACGAACACACCATCACTCATTAACCGGTTACCCATTTATTCGACTACAACTCCCCGAGCAGACACACGTGTGTCGTGGTGCCAGGCACAGAGGGAAACGTGCACACGGCGCTTCCCTGCCGCGGCGGCAACACCGCTAACAGACCGCAAACTGCCAAGCCTCAGACCCTGAAGACCGAAGAACTTAGGGTCACGTTCAATTCCTCCCTCACGAGGCAGTGAGCAGGAAGAAGACAGACAAGGGAATCTGAAGATAAGGGAAACCGGGTGCATCCCCTGGGATGAGAGCCCAGCCCAGCCCAGCGCCGGCGCCCCCCCCCCCCCCCCGCGGAGCCGGTCCGTCCCGTCGGGTACGCCCCTGTGCGCGGGTCTGCCCTGCCAGGGAAGCCGCACGCTCTGCCTCAGGGAGGCGGGTGCTGCACGGCTTGTAGCTGGCTCCCCCGCCCAGCCTTGTGGCCCTTCAGCCTCATCCCACACCCCCGACCCCCCGCCGGAGCCAGTGTCTGGCCAACCGTGACTCTGTCCCTGGTGCAACCCCCATGCGGCGCTGTGCCTTGGAGGCGGGACCGCGGCCTTCCAGAGCAGGATGTTCCTGAGCGCCCTGTGGAGGTCGAGGGGCCAGACCCCCACCCTGGACATCTCATCAGGGTCCTCTGACCCTGGGCCCCAGGGGAGGTCTGCTCACCAGCCACTCTCCAGCAAGGACCCTGCTGGGTGGTCTAGCCATCGTCTGCCCCCTGCCACGTGTCTCTGCTCTCTAGTTCCCATCATGCTCCCCTCCCCTCGTCTTCAGAGTTGAGCCCAACCGCCCCCCGCAGCAGCGCCCCACCTGCTGTCCACACACCTCTGATGGTCCTGACTGAAGTCTGCCTTACCGCATAGCGTTCGCCATGAACACTTGTCCCTGAGTCCGATTATCTCACGCATCTGCTCAAACCCTGGGGTCCCTCTGTCCCTCAAAGTGATATGGCAACAGGCCGATAATAACGTGACTTTAGGGCCTCCACGCCATGCCCCTTCCTCAGGCTCCTTGCCTCCCACCTCACCTCCTCCTGGCTTCCTGGCTGGCTCTGGTCGAGCTGGACCCTGCTTCTTCCCCAATTCTGAGGTGTGTCCTTACCTCAGGCCACTTGCTTCCCATTCTCCTGCCAGGAGCTCCCTCGTCCAGGAGATCCACACAGCCAGCTCCCTGGGTACCCCCAGCCACACTAGTTCAAACTGCCACTGCCCACCGTCCACCCCTACTCCCCTCCCAGCTCCGTCAGACCCCCAGGTCAGCTCGTGCTTCCTGTGGCACAGATCGCCTTCTGTCACACTCATTACAGATCGGCGGTTACGTCCACTGCCTGTCTCCTGGGTCAGAGAGCGAGGCCAGAGGGGCTGGGTGGTCTGTCTCGTTTGTTCATTCCACATCTAAGGCAGATAGGACAGTGCCTGGCCCGGGACAGGAGCGCGAGAGCTGTGAACCGAACACACGGATGGATGAATTTCTGCCATCACTGGAAAAGCAAATCCCCTTCACGCCACGCTCCGTCAGCTGAACGGGTCGGCCCAGACCGGTTGGGTGCCGTCCTGCCAAGGCCTGGGGACAGTCTGATCGTGGCACACACAGAGCAAAGGAGAACGGAGATGCTGGGTTCACAATGATGCTGTCTGGACCTCCGTGGACTCGTGCTTCGCGCCGTGTCTAGCCCTGGACACCTGGTTTTATCAGCCGGTTCATTCCCTACTTAGCTGGAACCTTCCACATTCAAAACCAGAGATTCCTGACAACGTGCAGCCTCTGAGCAGTGGTCTGTCCGTGGACGGCTGAGTTTTAAAGAAAGGCCCAATTCGGTGATGTGTATTAGCCACAGTAGGTCGTTACCGACAAGTATCACTGTCGTCCGACGCTTCCTAGTCACGCGCGATTTCGCCCCCCACATTGCATGGGTTCACTTGGCGCGCACTTACTGAGCACCTAGCACACGTGAGGAGCCACGCCCAGCGAGGAAATTATCCTCGTTCACCGACTCACCGGTCTTCTCCTCCAACTAGTACTTACTGAATGCTTCTGGCAGCGCGCTGTCCCAGGAGCCAGGAGGGTGGCGGCGCGTGTGACCAGAGAGCACTCGTCAGGGAGATTACAGGGTGTGACGTGTGGAGACAGGCTGTGGCCGTCCAGGTCGGAGGCAGGGAGGCGGGTCGGCGGAGAGACGCTGCGATGCTCCAGCTCAGAGGCAGGACTGGGGAAGCAGAGGCCGGCCATGCTCTGGGCCTCGCCCCGCAGGACGCAGGGGCAGGTGAGAGCAGAGCCGAGGGCCATCCGGAGACCTCCTTACTGTTCACGCAATTGTCTTTGTGGCTTTGTTTAGGGGCATGTCCTCCTTCGTTTTCTTACACCGCAGTCAGAATGGGACCTGGATATTTCTATTTCTCGGAAATTCTTGAGCTCAAAAATAAACATTTATGTTTTCTAACCTTTGCTTTGGCAAGAGTTTTGACCTACAAAACACCTCCAAAAATCCTGCAGAGCCAGCACACACCCTCCGCCAGCATTCTGTCACATCGGCGGCGCACAGCATCACGGAGCCATTATCAACACAGGACGCTACAGGCAGCTCGCCGGAGTTCTACGTCTTCCCACCGATGACGTTTTAGGGTCAGGATTCAGGCCGGGACTCCTGCTGCCGTTGGTTGTCCGGCCCGTGGTCGCCTCCCGTCTGCAACAACTGCCCCACCTTCCCCTGCCGTGCACGACCTGATGCTTTGGAACTCCACCGGTCACCTGTTTTGTAAAATGCCCCTTCTTTGGGGCCACCTGGGGGCTCAGTCAGTTAAGAGGATGACTCTTGGTTTTGGCTCAGGACTCTATGGTCCTGGGCCCCTGGGATCGAGCCCCGAATTGGGCTCCCTGCTCAGCGGGGAGCCTGCCTCTCTCTCTCCCTCTCACCCTGCTCGTGCTCTCTCTCTCTTGCAAATAAATAAATAAGATCTTAAAAAAAAAAAAAAAAGTCCCCTCGTTGGGCTCCGTGACGTCTCCCAGGATGAGCTGGAGGTAATGCATTTGGGGCAAGAATTCCACAGAAGTGATGTTGAACTTTCTCCTATACCTAGGGATACCTGGGGTCCTGGTGTCTTAGAGGGTGTGTGTGAGGGTGCTGGGTTCATCCTCAGTGGAGTGTTGATGGTCCCCCGGGAATGTCTCTCAGCGTGGTTTTCTCTCCTGCTCACATGTCCTGCTGCGGTCGTGGGCGCTGCAGGGTGGCCTCGTGGTGACCTTCCGTCCCTGTCCCTTCCAGCCCAAGTGTTCTCCTACAAGGAAGAACTGTCCTGCTGCCCAGGCTGACCATTCTGTCAATAACAGTAAAGTCAGCCCGGACTCCGGAGCTGGGGGCTTCCGACCCAGAGGTATTCACTAGCCGTGGTCTGGGCCGCTGGGAGCCCCTGAAAGCTGCTGTCTGCGTCTTTTCAACCTGCTCCCGCCCCGGGCTGAGCACTTCTTCACTTTCTGAAGCCACCTGGTAGTCCCCATCTGACCTGGTGTCTTCTCTGCCCTACACTGGGGTCAGACATTTGTCCAAAGAGCACGACGGGTTCCTTTCCCTGGAGACTGGTACTGAGGAATCAAGACCCAGCTGCTGGGTGCTGAGTGCTGGGTCCTTGCTTCCGGGCCCTCAGCACACGGCGTGGGGAGGGCTGGGTGTTAGCCCCGCACCACAGGGGCACCCACGTCAGTCCCAGTGTCCGGATCTGGTCTGCGTCTATGTGCATCAGAGTTCCCACTCCCCGTCCGATCCCAGTCAAACGCCACGGTTCTCACCTTCCCTCGCGGGTAAGGTCTTCCCCCGACAGTGAGGTGTGTGGGTCTCACTGCCACCCCATTCAGTTCCCCGTGGGGGGCTTCATACTCGTCAGCTGTGCTTACAACTCTAACCCACGTGCCCTGAGAAGCGCACATCCTCCCTGGAGCCCCGAACCTGTAGGATCTGTCTTTAGCCTCAACCCTGTGGTCGACGTGTTTCCCAAAGTCTCCGTCCGGCTCACTCCCTTCTCCCCCGCCCCCACCTTCAGCATCACCATGTCTTTTGTGTGTAAGAACCTCACTGGCTTTCACACCTATTGCGTTTGGGGTCCTTGTTGATTTCAGCTGATTGTTTATGGCTTGGGCCCGTGGACCATGAGCATGGTTCTACAGACTGGAATATCCTCGAAATGTGTCCCCAGAGGGGTGTGGGGTTCCCTTCACGCTCACTGCCAGTTCCCGTTCCTTGTTCTTCCCACCACGTCCTGTGGGTAACTGTCAGTCCTGGACGCACGGGTTGAGGGGTGTGATGGACTCCCGCATCCTGCGCTGGGGGAGGAGACCGTGAGCACGGCAGATCGGGGATGAGCGGAGGGACCGGGAGTTATTCTGGGGCCAAGTGCAGCTGAGAGGCTTACCAGACATCTCTACGGAACCACAGCTGGGCAATTTCCTATCCCATATGGAATCCAGACAGAAGTGAGAGGTTCATGGGAAAATCTGGGTGAATCAGCCCAAAGATGATCTCTGAGGCCGTGCACGTGGGCAGGGTCATGCAGGAAGGTCACAGAGAGAGGTCAGAGCCCGAGGTGGCGTCAGGGACCCGGGCGCTAAGTGCTGGCAGGTCCAGCCAGAGGGAGGGGTGGAAGCTGACCCGTGACTGGAATGCAGGTCAGCGTCCTTCTAGACGGAGGCTTCATTTGTGCAGAGGGTGGGGGGTTATGCAACTGGGAGACACAGCAGCAGGTCCTCCGGAGCAAGTGGGGAGGGGAGACCCGCAGAGGTTGTGGGCGGCCATCAAAGCGGGGAGCCCGGGGCGTGGCTGTGGAGGGCTGGGGACCAGGGAGCAGAACCCCCGAGGAGGGGCCCTGCAGAAGCCAGCAGGTGCCTGACCCGGGGTGTCACACCCAGCATCTCGCACCACACGTACGACAGGAGCGAGTGGAGACAGTCCTCACGCGAGAAACAGTGCAAACATGTCACCACGTGCCCCGTCCCTGCATCCCTGCACCTGCTGCCCCCCACACACATGCTCTCCGCGGGGCGTCTGACCGCCCCACCGCACCCCAGCCTCTCCCGTCTGCCTCCCGGGCGATGCGCCCCTCCCAGCCTCGCTGGAACTTCCCGCCACACCCACTCCCTCCACCTCACTTACCTCATCTCCTGGCCGTCTGGGCCCCTCGCACCCGGCTCCTCCGCGGGACCTGCTCCTGCTGGGGCTGGCGCGACCCCCGGGCTCCCATCTCCCAAAGGCTCCCTGCGCACCGCGGCGCGGCTCCCCGCCCCTCCGGCTCCTCTTCCATCTTTCCGGACACTGCTTGGCAGGCAGCCCTCGCTCTGCGTCCCGCCTCTGCTCCGCATGTTCCTGCCGGGCCTGGGCGCCCACCCACACGGACTCATCACACGGCTCTTTTTGTGATAATTCCCCAATACACAGCCCCGCCGCGGCCACCAGGACGGGCTACGTAATGTTGCAGCAACAGAGCCTCCGAAACACGGGCTCCAAATAAACCAGGTTTATTTTCACTCTCTGCCACATGCCCACCGTGAGCCATCTGGGGACTCTGATCTATGCTGTCCTCTCTCTGGGACTCAGGCTGAAGGAAGCACGGCTCCCCGAAACTGCTGGGTGCCATGGCCGAGGGAAAGACGGTTCTGGAGGGTCAGGCCCATTGAGAGGTGACGCCCGTCACTTCCCCTCACTCTCACGGGCCACATGCCGATCCCATGGCCCCTCAACCCCTGGCGGCTCGAGTGTGCCCCCCTCACCCACCAGCCCAGAAGGCAGAGGAGGACAGGTGCTCAGTGGGCGGCACCGGACTGGGCAGATCTGGGCCGAGGCGGCCATCCGGCAGCTTCTCTCCTCCCTGGTCAGCAGGACTGTGCACGCGCTGCTCGTCTCTACCGTTTCAAGCTCCACGTGCCCGGAACGGGACTCAGCAGGCCGCCCCTCTTGACCCTAGCCCATGAGAGCACCTGCGACCTTGGGGGAGCCATCGCCAGGCTCTTCCAGAGACCACACACGTGCACCATAGACCTCTCCGGCATCTGACCCTTGCTCTCCTGCCTCCCCCGACTGCTCTCACGGCCTCCCTGGTCTTGACAGACACTGAATCGTACCCACGCAGTCAAAGCGATCTTTCCAAAATGGAACTCTGCTAGTCTGCTTGAAAATTTTCAGTGCCCTGTAGGACCTTCAGGAAAAATATTTTAAGAAAATTACTTGCCTAACCAACAAGATTTCTGGAACACGGTTCTGGTAAAGACGGCGCACGCCCAAGAGCCCCCCTTATTACCAGCAGTAACCCCGTACGACTGAGCCCGGCTACACTCTCCTCGAAGCAGTGCAGCCCCACAGACACTAAGCACCGGCCCCATGTCAGGGTCACTGAGACACGTGCCCTGTCCTGCGGGTCAAGTCCAGGGAGCGGGGGAAGGGGAGGACCAGGTTGTTCCCTGTGAGGCCACCTGTGCCCGGGAACACGTCCCGCCCTGTCAGGTAACAGCCACCAGCCGCACAGGGTTTTACCAGACCACACAGAGGTGAACCACCCCTTCAGCAGAGAAACTGTCCCCACGATCTCGACCTCCCGCCGGGATTTCTGGCTGTGGTTCCGAGAGCACGTGCTTGCTGACCTACTGCTCTATGAAGTGAGAGGCACGTGCTATTTACTGAGGAAATGTGTGTCCCCTGAAATTCAACAGTGTAAGTGTGCCGTGCACGAGGTCACCAGGGCCCGGCCGGTCGCCAACGGACGACACGACCAAGCACTGAGCGTCCCAGGGCATCCCCGGGTGTCCCCGTGAGGAGGCTGCAGTGGAGTCTGGAAGCCGAGGAGAACACAGACGAGGGGAGTAAGAATCGTCGTCTCAAACGTGCGGGGACATGGCACGGGGAAACCATCACTGGGCGCTTCGTCGGAAGTCACCCCATGATGACCCGGCGCCTGTGGTGGAGAAGCCCACCTTCCACGCGGGAAGGAAGGGGAAGGCCCCTGCTGACACCTCACGGGCCTCTGAGACCCGCGGCAGGTCTTTACGGGCAACGCCACCTGCCCTGCCCTCGCTCTGCCCGCGAGGCGCTCCCCGGGTGGACCAAGGGGCGATATCAGAGGACAGCGCGGGATCCGGGGAGGGACATGCATGAGAAGGAACTGAGAAGGGAGCAGGAACGTTGCAGGGGGAGATATTCACCGTGTCATGATCCCTGCAGGGATTTTTAGGGAAGGCAGTGAGAAGCGGCGGACGAGGGCGATCGCTGTGTGACCGGGAGAAGCCGTCGGCGGGCAGGCGCTTTGCAGCCCTGGCTGGAGCACCTGCCGGGAGCGGGAGGCTGGACTTCCAGCACATGCCCACCCGGCCGCCCATCCTCCCCCCGCCCAGCTCTTCATGAGCGTCTGTCACATTCGTTTGTGTCCTTTTTGAACAAGTTCACTGTGAAAGGTAACCTAGTTTGCATTAAAACTATTTATTTGTTTATTTGACAGACAGAGATCACAAGCAGGCAGAGAGGCAGGCAGAGAGAGGAGGAAGCAGGTGTCCTGCTGAGCAGAGAGCCCGACGCGGGGCTCGATCCCAGGACCCTGAGATCATGACCTGAGCCGAAGGGAGAGGCTTAACCCACTGAGCCACCCAGGCGCCTGCATTAGAATTATTGATGCAGAGGCCAGAAGCACAAGCTCCAGAACCCACAACAAACATCCACAGCCCAACAAGCCATCTCCCCTCTGTGAGGGTGGGGATGCCTCTCTTCTTCCAGTGGAGCCAGGATGCTTCTGGAGCCATGAGGGGTGTGGGGCCAGAGGCAGCAGCAGGGGGACCGGTCTGCACCTCCCCTGGTGAAGTGATCATACGGCGATAACCCGCAGGTCGAGTAGACACTCAGGGTGTCTGGTTTTGAGCCATTTTAAGCTTCCAATTCCCCAAAGAATTGTGCAGGATCTGAAGACACTGGGGGAGTGAGCCCCCGCAGGCGATGGTGGGAAGAGACAGGGTGTGGGCAGGAAGAGGGGAAGCGGAATCGTGTCTCTCCTGCTAGGCAGGGAAGGAAGGAGAGGACAGCCTCAGGGTCGCCCAGGGAACCAAGAGATGCTCTGGGCAACAGGCCAGCTGTAAGGGAAGGGGGGGCCCTTGCTCGTCTCTTCCTTCCTTCCCGCCCCAGTGCCAAAGGGCCGGCAGTGGGAAGAGCGAAGTGGGGGGCTGTTTGTGAGCATCGACGCCCGTGCTCCCCTCCTTTCCCCGTAAGCTCCTGCCTTCACAGAGGGAATGGAGGGGAAGAGCCCTGGACCAGAGAAGAGGCAGAAGTTTGAAAAGAACCCAGAGTGTCTGCGTGGTATTTGACGCCTTATCTGTAGGGACCGAGGCTATCTCAGTAGCTTAACCTGCTCACTGCGGCCAGGATGGCCTGGGGTAGTTGCCAAGTGCGGCAGGGCAAGAACGCACCGAACATCTCCATTCTGAGATCCCAGTGTCCTGACGACCATTTAGCCAAGCCAACACCAGAGCGCGCGTCTTTGGCTCCACGCTTCAGTTGTCAGGGAGGACCTGCTGGGACAGCTTGCGGAGCCGGGTCAAGGGCTGTGTCCCAGCAGTGCCAGGCAGTGCACATGGAGGTGGGGCTCTGGGAGGTGAGGTGGGATGGACACGGGGAGTGTCCATCCCCAGGACCGGAGCACAGGAGGGCGGATTTCAATTCTTGAGCAGAAGTGGTAGGATACATAGGTCATAAGACGACGTACCATGTGGAATATGACTTCGTCTGTTTTAGGCAAAGTGGTCTGGGCTCCTGACGAGTCACAATGAGCACCTGCGTGAGTTGATTCATGCACAGATAATGGAGGACTGGAGAGGAGGCTCCAATGGGGGGACACAGAACTCTCAGTACTTGCTGGCAGAATCGCCATAGTCGTCTGGTGAGAAAATAGCTGCTACACGTTTGGCCAAAGACTCCAGTGTGAAACACAGGGACTGAAACCACCTTCAGGAACACTGTCCGACGGTCACCAGTGTGGATCAGCGCCAACTTGTACGTGCTTCCATATCTTGGCAGAGCGGGGGCTGTCTCTGGGATGAGGTGAACAGTGTTTCCGCCTAGAGTTGTGCTGAGGTCCTAACCCCCAGTACCACAGAGTGTGACCTTCTGTCTCTGTGAAAAGGGGGTCGTTGTGGATTGGTCATGAGGATGAGCTCAGTGGCGTGGGTGCCACTCCAGTACGAATGGTCCTTCCAGCTGAGGAGACACCACTCCAATGGGAGGTAGAGGCTGGAGTGAGGAGCTCACAGGCTGCGGAGTGGGTGGGGCCGCCAGGAGCTGGAGCTGACAAGGAAGGAGCACACGCCAGAGGCTCTGGAGGGGCAAGGCCCTGCCAGCCCCTGGGTTTTGGCCTTCCAGGCCCTCAGTGCACGGTGCTGTTAAGAGCACGGTAGACTCTAAGCTTGGGGGCCGCTAACAGACCCCGCACTGCAGGCTGAAAACCAACAGATGCTGACTTCTCACTGTTTGGAGAATGGAAGTCCGAGGTCACATCCAAGACTGGAAAGTGCAGATCTGGTCTCTGGAGAGGAACTTGTTCCCAGACGGCCATCTAACTGTGTCCTCACATGGCGGGAGGGGCGAGGGGCTCTCTGGATTCCTCCATAAGGACACTAATCCATTCCTGGGGGCTCCCTAACGACCTCATCCTTGCCCAGAGGCCCTACCTCCTGACACCAGCACCTTGGGGGTTAGGATTCAACAGATGAACCTTGGGGACACACTCAGCGCCTAGCAGGCAACCCCTAGGGAGGTAATACAGATGCTATCCCCCAAAACATCAACAATGATGCTGGAGTCAGAAGTGATTTTGGAGAGGGCTTCCAGTTTAGAAATGCTTCAAACTCATTCATTTTGCTCCACCAGGGACGGAGGGGCCCTGGTGACACCGACAGACCCCAAGCACCCCCAACGTGGGTACAGTCTCCATGTACTCTTGCTCTGTGTGCCTCGTCTGAAACACACTTCCAAGGTACAAAGTGTGGGGGAACACCACCAGGAATGATTTCGCTTCTCTGCTTTAAAACACATACACAATGATATTTCCACTCATTGATAATGTCTAATAAAGCTGCTGAGCATAAATTTATTACTATGGCAACTTTACAACACAAGTCTATTTCATTTTTATATTCTATTATTATTGGAAAAACAACACTTAGGGATTACGAGAACCTTAGAACACAATGAAATGGTTTTCAGTATCTCTTCTTATGTCAACACTAATACATGCTTTTGCAAAAATTTAGAAAATATTTAAATGCAAATAAAATTCAGCCACAAATCTACCACCCAGGGATGATCATTATTCCTATTTTGGTGCCTTCCTGTATCAGATTTCTCTGGCTGTGTGTGATGGGTTAATTTTATGTGTCAACTTGGAGAGGCTATGGTGCCCAGACATTTGGTGAGATGGAAGTTTAGATGTGATTAACATCTAAATCAGTAGACTCTGAGTAAAGCAGATTGCTCTTCAGATTGGGTGGGCCTCATCCAATCAGTTGAAGGTCTTAAGGGAAAAGAATGACCTCCTCAAGGAGAAATTCTGCCTCCACACTGTCTTTTCACTTGAGCTGCACCATCAACTCTTCCCTCAACCTCCAGCCTGTCAGTTTGCTTTGCATAATTCAGACTTGCTCACTCCAAAATCATGTGAGCCAATTCCTTAAAATCAATGTCTCTCTCTCATCACACACACACACACACACACACACACACACACACACACACATCCATTGGATCTGTTTCTCTGGAGAACCTGGCTAATACACTGCATCAGTACAAATGTAGAGGGTTAAGGCGACACTCACGTCTTAGCTCACACTAGAACTGCAGGTCGAGTCCAGCACATGGGCTGGGTCCTCTGCTCACAGGCTCATAGATGGACATTATAGTGCCAGATAGCCTGAGACCTCATCCGCAGGCTTCTGTGGGTTGTTGGCACTACTCAGTTCCTTGTGAATGTAGGAAGGAGGTTCCCCTTTCTTGTTGGCTGTTGAGCTCCAAGACGTGGAGTCCCTCCTTCCATGTGGACCCCCCCCCCCCATGTTTGAGTCATGAAAGGCTTTTCCAATCTTTCTCCTGCATCAAATCTCTGGCTTCCCTTTCTGCTACCACCAGACAAACTTCTCTTCATAAGTTCATGTGATGAGGTCCAGCCCCCTGGATGACGTCCATCTGCCATATAGAGTCACATGCCTGAGAGAGGGGTTTGTCATGGTATGTACTGGTCCCAACCACACTCACCACAGAAGAAAGTCATCTTAGGCTTCTGCCCGCCACACAATCTTTGCAGTTTTTGCTATGAATGTTCCAATGTTGGGGCCTCATGGGGTACAGAAATCTTATAAACACTGTAACCATTTTGTTACACAATGAAAAATTCTTTGTAAATATTTTTTATTGATTACAAATAAGTGAATCTATCATTTTGTATGTTGATGGATGTTTACTGTTTCTAATTAATTCTTTACTATAAATAATAGCAAAGAATTAGAATTTCTTCTAGGGCTTTTTTTTTTAATTAAATCTTTTATTGGAAGTTGACTATTTCCTTAGGATCCCATAAGTGGAACAAATATAAAGGTTTTTGATATGCATTGCCAAACTTTTCAGTGGAAGAGATTTAAAAAAATTTTTATCCTAATGAAAATACTTATTTCAGAAACAGTTTAGTTCATCAAAACTTCAGTTTTTTAACTCTGTGAAAATTATTTCTGTAATTTTTCATTGTGTAGATTTAGGTGCCTAGTTAATGCCCTAGCAATGTTTACATTTACTTATTCATTTATTTATTTGATAACTATCTTATTTATATACTCTGCCCTTAACACACAGCTATTCATTAGATGAATGAATGAATGAATTCATATGTTATGTAAGATACATCAAAGACGACAATGAATTCCATAGAACACATTCTCTACACTACATTTGGGGGCAGCACATGCAGAAAGACTCACTGCTGCTTCAAGTTCAGTGTTGGGTTTCATGTTATTTAATTTTGCCCCCAAACCTTACAGATTTGCCTCCGCTCTATTCTCTTCATTCAGCGTGTTCTCTGGAAATAGGCTTTCAACAGTGGTGGACTCTGACTCATTAACAGAAGCCCTCTCTGCTTGTCACAGGAGTAGCAGGGGTGCTGGCATGCTGTGGACAGTCTGAAGTCTATGAAAGTGAAGAGACTGACTTGTGTTCAGAGAATGATGCTTTCAACACCCTTCAGTGTTTAAAGGTGGACAACTCTGTCCGTTACGCTGTTAGAGCTCTGTCACAAGGTGTAAGAACTGAGAGAACACTTCAGTTGCTGAGCAGGAAGGCACACGTCAGGGTTAGACGAACAGCCGAAAAGTGCACAAAAATAGCTCATGGGTGGCCTGAAGAGTGATAAAGTGCCTTTTGCAGCTTTGAGAATTAGTGCAAGTGACTTGACTACTGGGGAAATTGAGAGCTCATTTTATCAGAAATGGGAACAAATGGGGAAAAAAGGAAAAATGATAATATTTTATGTATATCTCTAAATCTAGTTCCCTGCCAAAAGGGCTAACAAGGAAATGTGACTAATATTAAAGAATATCACACATTATAAAATTCTTAAAAAAAGTAATTAAAAGGGAAAAAAATAATTAATAGTGGCTCTATTTATCCTAGCAAGTGTGTCTTTCCTTCAGTTAATTCATTCCATCTTGATCAAAGTGGAGATCAGAACAAAATTGCAGAATATCTACAAAGTAGTAAGGATGAAAGCATCATATCTTATCAGAAGAGATGCAACAAAAGATACTCTCTTAGGAATATTCATAGTCTAAACTCCCTCACTAAATAGACAATCAGCTGATAAATGAGGGAAATAACAATGGATCTAAGGAAATAAAAAGAAATTAACAAAAGCATAAATTGATTTAATGAATAAGAAAACAGGAAAACAATAGAAAGTTGACAAACCAATAAAGAGCTGATTGCACAGTCTGGCTCTTACAACACCACATCCCAGAAGCCCACCCTCCTTTCTCAAGATGGCCCCAATGCTGATGGACTGTTGTAGCCTAAGGTATGTCCCCAGCAAGCTGATCTGTAAGAACATCCTAAGACCCTCTGTCCTGAACTTGAATGGTTTCTAGAGATGCGTGGATTGGCAATCGATTTCTGCAAAGGGACCCGTATTTGGGATAAGGCCACACTGTCTAAATAAGGAGATTCTCAACCCTATTCTTGAGAAGTATGATCTTTCTAAGATAGTGTCATGTTATGTTTTTAGGGAACAGGGCAGTTGGACAGTCTCAACAGAATGCCTACCCCTCAGGCCTATACAGAGGTAGAGAGTGAAACTATTCCTGGGTTAAGGGCACAAGTGAACCCATTAATAAAACTAATTTGGAAAAAAATAACTAATTTGGAGTTATCGCCCCACTAGTCAGATACTTCTCGGCCATACTGATGAAGGTGAAGATTCGGAGGCAGATGTGACCCGAGAGTTCCCCGATGCCGCTACCCTGGCCAAGAGCGGGGCTGGCAGCTGTACAATCACAGAGAAATACCTTCTTTTCGACATTCTACACAGTAGTGAAAACTCAGAGGCGATCCCCCAACAATAAGGTAATGACAATAAATTAGAGCCTGTCTACCCACCGACACCCAGACAAGCACAAGGACAATGTGCTCAGTGGATAGGTGTGCCGTGAAGGAGGCACATGATGGCTGTGTGCCAGGACTCTGACCACCCTGACCTTCAGCCTCAAGTGTTACATGTGGGAACGTGCTGTGCTACACAGAAAGGGAAATCAGGGTGCAGATGGGACCGAGGCTGGAGGTCACCTGACCCAGAGATGGGGAGAGCCCCCCGGATCATCCAAGCAGGCCCAGTGTCACCACGTGAAAGTCTTCAAAGCAGAGAAAGGCAGAGGGAGTCAGAGGTACAATGGCTGAGATGAGGCAGGAGAGGCTGGGGAAGGGGAAGGGATCCTCTGCCACATGTGGTTTTGAAGACACAGGCTGACACATGCGTGTGGGGGCCCACAGAGACTCAGCTGACGGCCAGCAGAGATAGAGGCCCAGTTCTAAGGCTGGGACAAGGAGACGAACCCCCACGCAGTTCTCTCAGAAAGGAACGCAGCTCTGCTGACCCATCAAGTTAGCTCAGGAAGACGCATGTTGGGCTTCTGACCCATAGGGCCCAAAGAATCAGATGATAAATCTGTCTTATTTTAAGCTACTAAATATGTGGTAGTTTCTTATGATAGCCATAAAAAACTAAAGGATGGTGGAGAGAAAAAAAGGAAAGGACATTAGAGTAATATGTACAGTGTGATCTCATTTTTGTTTTAAAAATAGGTACATCGGGGCGCCTGGGTGGCTCAGTGGGTTGAGCCGCTGCCTTCAGCTCAGGTCATGATCCCAGGTCCTGGGTTCAAGCCCCACATCGGGCTTTCTGCTCAGCAGGAAGCCTGCTTCCTCCTCTCTCTCTGCCTGCCTCTCTGCCTACTTGTGATTTCTCTCTCTCAAATAAATAAATAAAATCTTAAAAAAAATAGGTACATGTATACACTTCTGTGCAAACAAATTGTCTAGACAGTGCAAAACCATCAGCAATGGCTGCTCCCAGAGACATGGCAATGAAGAGACAGAACGACGTTCCACTTCATATAATTCTGTGTTGTGTTAGCTTTTAACTGCAAGTATAAATAATTCTGCAGGTTAAAATCAATTTAATCATGAATTTAATTAACAGATGGGTTATCTGAGGCCAGCCCTGTACCATGCGGACGCCACTCTTGGCCAGGTTGTGAGGGCTCAGGGTCCCCGGGAGAATGTCCTGCTGCACAGGACCACCCAGACCCACGTTCCTTGTCTGCACGTGCACCGGCATCGTCGGTTAAACAAAAGCGTGTGTTCTGGAGATTCTGGACGCGTGGTTCCCGTAACAGGACGGGACAGGCACTGCCGCAGCCCAGCGCCGATGGCCGGAACGAGCATGAGCGAGCGAGAGAAGGCAGGGTCCGAGCGACAGGACTGGCCACCAACGAGCTCGCACAGTGACACACTCAGAATAGAGAACAAGTGGACAGAAGAAACCGTGAAATTTCAAAAGAGCAATTTTTCATGAGCCTTTCTTCCTTACTTAGTTTTTGATTTGACTTTTCAAAACAACTTTTGCTTTTAAAGATTTTATTTATTTATCAGAGAGCAAGCGTGCGAGAGCGAGAGCACGTACACAAGCAGGGGCAGCTGCAGCAGAGGGAGAGGCAGGCTTCCCGCTGAGCAGGGAGCCCGATGCGGGACTCGATCCCAGGCCTTGGCGGTCATGACCTGAGCTGAAGGCAGATGCTCACCGACTCAGCTACCCAGGAGCCCCCCTGACGTGACTTTAGAAACATCAGAAGAAGGAAAAGAATCCGAGTGTGACTGGAGTCAGCGTGAACTGAAAACACAAGAGCCGAGCTGGGGTAGAACGCTGGGAGCTTCCTAGACAAACACGCTAGATGAGGACGCGTGGGGACGGTCCTCGCACGTCCACGAGGAGAGGAACAGGCAGCAAAGTCGAGTGTGTGCCCCTCTTTGTGGGCTCGCAGCCCACTTGGGCGACGACCTGGGCCCCAGCAGCCGGGCGCCCCGCCTACCTTCCGCTCCGACAGCACCCTCTGGTGAGAGACCCGGGGCTCCCGGGGAGGTGGGAGGTGGGAGGTGGGGCTCCCACAGGGACAGAGAGCAACCACCCCCCTCCTCTGCTGAGCCCAAGATCCGCAAGTCAGCAGCAGCGGAAGCCTCGAGCCTCCTCCACACGCGCGGTGCCCATTAGCGGAAGAGCTGCCCAGGTGCCGTGTGGGGCATTTTCAAGGAGCCTGGCATCTGGTCTTTTTGGGACTAATGTAAAGAGGGTCAGGAACTGGGTGGATGTGAATCAGCTTTACACGTGGTTTTTAAGTTGATGATCTTATATTTAGAATCTTCACAAATGACGCTTTTACTGGTGCCCTTAATAGCAGCTCCTTAATCAAGCGGTTAGCGGTGACTCCTGAGAAGTCATTCACGAGAAGCTCATCCTGCACACTCACTCTGTGAGTGTGGAGCACAATGTGCTACACGACGGAGAGACATGACAGTGACACATGACACATCTCTTGCCCTCGCGAGTACACAGGCGATTGGGGGGTAGCTAACAAGTGGCAGCGGTAAGCATGGGGTGCTCAGGGAGCACTCTGGGGGGTGTCTGACCTAGGGAGCCTCCCAGGAGGAGGCGGTCCCCAGCTGAGCCCCAAAGGACAAGCAGGAGCACGGCAGTGCGGGGGTGCTGGGGACAGATGCGCATCTGGAAGTGGGAGCTGTCCGGGAGGGCCAGAGTATAGACCTCACTGTTCGGACATGGTGAGAAATAAGGCCTCACAGGCTCCTGGGGCTGGATCGTGACCAGTCTGCCATGCGACTCGGCTACAAACCGGGTGGTCAGAGCTGACAAGTGGAGGGGGAGATCGGCACAGGGCTCGAGAAGCAGGGCTTAGAGCTGCTGTTTGAGAGAAGGCAGGAGCTGCGTGGTCTGACGGAGGCTGTGAGCCCCAACCACAACGGAGTCCCAGTATCAGGAAACAGCAAGAAGCCAAGATCGATGACGCTAGAAATGAAGACGCTGGCTTTGAGGGACCCCGTCACCCTTCTGGATGGGTCCTGAATATTCTGCAGGCCCTGTGATTGCTTCCAGAGGCTTCTCAGGGCGACTCCACCACGTCTCCGACGTAGACCTGACTCCTCCCTGGTAGCTGAGTAGTCTGACCATTTGTCATGGACCAGGGGCTTCCGGGACACCCACAGAGCAACTACCCAGCTAAGACACACGACTAGGCTACTCTGGAGGAAAGGGGAGCTCCCTTGTCCTAGGGCAGGCTCATGAGCCAGCAAGGACACCTGAGCCCATCTTCCGAGGCAGGTCACCCGGCAGGCAGGCAGGCAGGATTCTCTTCTGATCCTCCTCTGGATGGCTTCCCCCAACCGACCAGCCAAGCGGGAGGGAGCAGGTGCTGGGAGCAGCTTGTGTCTCATGTTGCCTGGATACGCACTCACCAAAAAAGAGAAGCAAGGCAGACCTACGCTCCCGTCTTCCTGTCCCAGAATAAAGTTAGTCTCTCGGCACAGAGGAGCTGCTTGCACAGATCCTTGCTCTCAGCTCCCATCCTTTGGTTTTGCAAGATGCTGTTTTTCCAGCTCTGGTTGGGCGGCTGGATCTGACGGCGCCCCCACTCTTGGCGCAGGTCTGTGAGTTCTGGCAGATCCTGGAGTCACGACCGAGGCGCGGAGCTCCTCCGTTCTCTGCTGGGGCGCCCGTGTCTGCTGCTACGGGACGGTTTCATCGCACCTCGGAGAGCTCCTTTAATGCAAGGATGTGGCCCCGCGTGTGGGCGGGGGTCTTCCCACTTCGGTTCTGATGACCCAGCACTTCCTGCACGTCCATTCGCAGGAGCCCTCTCCCGCCGTCCCGCCTTGGGGCTCACGAGGTTCTTCTCTCGGGGCTTGGAGGATGTCACTTCCTTGTCACTTTCCTGGCTCCTAACATTTGTGATGACAAGTCGGCCCCAAGTCTTCATTCCTCTATATGTAACGGGTTTTTATTTTTCTCCAACCGTCCTCGAGCATTTCTCTTGGTCCTCGGTTTCTGGCAGTTTGAATACGATGTGTGTACATACGAGTGGGGTTCTCTCTCTCGTATTTACCTTTCTTGAGACTTTCTGAGATTCTTCCGTCCTTGATTCAGTGTTTCTGTCTTTGGGGCATCCACAGGGATCGAATCTGGAACGACCCTTCAGTCCTGCCTGCCCTCAGTTGCTCTCAGGGTCCTGGTTCCGTGTCGGCCGCCGTGGCAGGCACTTCCCCCACAGCTCCTACGTGTTCCTTCCCACTTCCGCTCCCCCCACTTTTCTTCTCTGAGTTCCTTTCGGTAACTTCTGCAGACCCACCTTCATGTTCATGGGTGTGTTAATGGCGTTCACCGATGAGCTCCTCAGCAGGGGCCTCGCTCCTGACCTGAGGTCTGTCTGCTCTATTTCTGTCCACCTTTCTTCCACTTCTCATCGCTCTGCTGGCCCCGCGGTTACGGACGCATGTCATCCCCTCTTCCAGCAGGCCTTCTGCCATGTGAACCAGGCCTTCTGCCATGTGAACCAGGCATCTGGAGGGTCTCTCTGACAGTATCATGGTCCTTGTCCTCTCCGTTCTCTGGGTTGCTCTGTCTCCGGAGAGCGGCTTTTGTTTGCTTTTACTCTGAAGTTTGCTGGGGCGCTGGTCCTCCGTGCAGAATGGCAGAGGCCGAGGTAAGTGAGGTTTGTGTTTGGGAGTGGACACACCCCGTGTTCTTCCGGACTGAGATCCTGCCGCGGTGGCCGATGGCTTGGGGTGACACGGTTGGTTGGGTGTTCGCCGCCAGGCCTGGCCGCGGGCAGCCCCATGTCCGTTCGTGAGGGCTCTTCCTGCTCCTCCCAGGGGACGAGCAGCCATTCAGTACTGGGTTAAGATCAGGGCCTAGGACTGGGGGGCGGAGGGTTTTCCTCCCTCTCTCCCCGCAGGTTTACTCATGCGCCCTCAAGTGGGTGATGGCCCTACTCCATAGGAAGGTGTACAGGCAGGGGTCCCAGGGGTGGGGACCTTCCCTGCAGGGGTAGGGGTCATCTGCTAGACAACTGTCCCAGCAACCTGGGTCGAGGGGCTCTCTCCGGCTCCAGCCCCCTTCCTACCCAGCACGGGGCCGTTGAGGAGCACATGGGGGCCTGTGTTCACCCCGTGGGGCTGGGGCTCCCAAGGATCCACCCAGGCAGACTTCACGAGCCCCACAGCCCTCCCTGCCGCACCTCGCTCCACGTGGGGCAGCCATCGAATCCTAGTCTTCTGGAGCCCCCTGGGGTGCCCTGCTGCCTGGGGGTCTAGTGCCATGTTATCCGGCCTTTCCCCCCGATATCGGGGTGGCGCCGCGGGCACTCTGGCTGTCCGCACCCAGGCAGAGCGGGAACTGTTCGCCCACTGCTTCGCTAGAGGCCGCTCTCTGGGGCTTTGTGAAGGTACCTGCTCTGCTGCCGGCCGCCCAGTACACAGCCCCACGGATGCACGGTCTGTTTGGCACCTTTGCTGCTCTAAAGAGCCTTGTTGTTCCACAGCTGCGTGGACGGCACACCCGTGTGGTGAAGCTGTTCACCTGATGTGGAGAAGGTGCCCAGCAGGCTTCTGCCCTCGGCCCCCGCTGCATCTACTTCCTCTCACTCCTTAGACACAAGCTGCCTTCATTAGTTTCTTGTGTTCTTCTGTGTCTTATGCCATACAAAGTGATAGGAATTTTCTTACTCCCCCATCTGCATTATACAGAAAATGACATGCTTTATATTGTTCTATGCTTCGCTTTTTAAAATTAACATAATCTGGATCTCGCCGCTTGAAGACATGCGAGTCTGACTGGTGTTTACAGCCATGTCGTGTTCTAGAACATTTTATGACTATATTCTGGGGTCTGCATGTCTATTACTCAGTCAGCCCCGTGGCAGTGGATTGTGGGGTAGATTCTGACGGTCCCTAACAGTGCTGTAGTGAACAGGATTTTGCCCACATCCCTCCTTACAGGTGCAGGCACATCCAGGGCACAAGTTCCCCGAAGTGGGGCCCAGTGCCTACAGCTGGGCGTCCGGGCGACTGGCAACGTCTCATGATGATCTACAATGACAGAGTAGACATCACTGGATTTTGTACATCTTTGTGTGCTTTCAGGAATTTCTTTAAAACAAGTTCTGACACTTCTCGTTTTAAATGGTACACTAAAATACTCTCCAGAAAGTTTTAATAATTTTTAAGATATGTGAATAATCATTTTCTGGTCTTTATCCATATTTATATTGTGGTTTTTTTTCTTACTGATTCGTAAGGCAGCTCTCTACATGGTAAGAACATAAATGTGTGACTGAAATGACAAAACATGTGTCCAGGTCTCAATTACTATTTTATCTTGGTGATGGTACTTTTAGCTTGTTGGCTGGTTGGTTTGCTTTTACTACAAATAAGTTTTTAATTTTATGAATTCAAATCTGTCCTCATGTTGTAGCTTCTCAATGTGGAGTAATGTTTGCGTATGTCTCCTCCGTCTGAAAATCACAGAACAGTCACACGCACGCACATGTGTACAGCCTGTGCACACGCCACAGCACACATTCACGTGTCAGTGTGCGCATACATATCATATGATACACACATATCGATAGGAGTCTTTTTTTTAAAAACAGGATTCACACTGAGCATGGAGCCCAGCGCAGGGCTCAAACTCACAACCCTGAGATCAAGACCGGACCCGAGATCAAGAGTCACTCACTTAACTGACCGTCCCAGGCTCAGTGCACCAGCACGATTCTTAGATCTCCTCGCCATCTGAGTTTATCTTTACATATGAAGTTCTTAAAATAAGTCCTCCTTCCTCTATAAATTTAAAATACCTCCTTCCTGGGAGATGACTCAGAGATGTTCAGAATTATTAGAGCTTTGACTTCTCAATTCAACTAAGCAAGAAAAAGAAGAAAAAAAGAAACAAAACCTCAAAGGCCCCCAAATGAAATCAGTCAGTCTACCTTTCCTAATAATCAGAAATGAGTTCTGCAAATCCAGTATCTCTAATACAAATACACAAGCTGATTAAAAACCCGGCACACCGGATGCACAGTCACTGGAAATCTACCTTTCACCTGTAGTCATTCCAGCTGGTGTCCGCATGTGGCCGGCGTCTGTCCCAGGTGTGGGTCTGACCGTCCAAATGAGCACTCGGTGCAGGACAGCACCGTGACACGTGTGCGGGATTTCGGCTGTTTGCGCTGGACTCTTCTTTTGAGCGTGAAGCTTTTCCCTCCCTTGCTCATCCGGAGAAGGCAGTGAGGTGAAGGCAGGAGTCCTCATCTGTACAAAAAGGACGTCTGTTCAATTATTAATGAGAGGATGGGTTTTTCTTGGTTAACAGCAGAAAGGCAAGATTGTGTTCAACAGAATCACCGTTGCAAGAGGTCACACATTTTGAAGGAGAAAATCTGCAGCCTTTACAGAAAGGATTTCATATTCGATGGCATAAAAGGACTGATAACAGCCAATTAGAGATTCAGTTTTCTTCCAGGTCTTTAGCCCTGCAGATGGAAAACGAGGGGCTGGTCCAGTTCATTTTCTCTGTGCCTTTACTGTGATGGGGAGCGGCATATGGTTCCTGAAGTTTCAGCGCACCCGTGTGATAGTTCAGAGAAAAGAGTGTAAATCCAGGCCTGCCACGTTGGAACTGAAGTGTAACTACCACGTCGTGCTGCTGCTTTTTTTGCATTCTTTTTTTTTTTTTAAAGATTTTTATTTATTTATTTGACAGACAGAGATCACAAGTAGGCAGAGAGGCAGGCAGAGAGAGAGAGGGAAGCAAGCTCCCTGCTGAGCAGAGAGCCCGATGCGGGACTTGATCCCAGGACCCTGAGATCATGACCTGAGCCGAAGGCAGCGGCTTAACCCACTGAGCCACCCAGGTGCCCTTTTTTTGCATTCTTAAATACTGTTGCCAGAAGTCGTCTGTGCATACCAGAGGAGCACAAAACCCAGAGGGGGTCAGCAAATGGGAATTCTTACTTTTAGCTCCTGAATCAGCCTGTCACCTGGAAATGTCTGTCAGCCACCCCCTCCTGGGGAGGTTCTATGGTACAGACGGGGACACGCTCAGGGCACTGTGAGATCAGAGGACTTCAGTTACATTTGAAATGCAACTTAAGAACTATGAGTTTTACTTCGTCTTTGGGTGTAGAACGAACTCTAGAATACAGAGGGTCTGCTGAGGTAGTCGACCACACACGTCACATACAGCGGGCCCAGGGGCCTGCACACCTTCCTATAGCAGCGCCGAGCAGGTGCGAAGTAACCACAGGTGGGGGGACCACAGATGGGGGACTGGACTGCAGGCTGGGAGACCACAGGCGGGGGGACTGCAGGTGGGGGGACCACAGATGAGGGACTGGACTGCAGGCTGGGGGACCACAGGCGGGGGGACTGCAGGTGGGGGGACCACAGTCGGGGGGACTGCAGGCGGTAGGATGGGGGTGAGGTGATGGACAGGTGTGTTGTACAGCCACCTGTCTGTTCTGCAGAGCCTGGTCTGCTCATCTGGGAACCCGCACCAACCCCCTCATGGTTTCCTGCTGCTCCTCTGACCACATGGTGATGATATAATGAAGTACTCCTTCCTTTCCCTGTAATGCCCGCTGGTCTCCACAGGCACAGTCGTGCAATCCTCTGGCAAACATGCTCACTCTGGGCACGGGGTTAAAATCACTACTTTCATGTCAAACCCGTGGTCACTTCGGGGATGTTCTGCATCTCACTTCTCTGAGCTGGGGTCATGCTGCATGAAATGGGCAGAATTATAACTTCCCTGAGTAAAGAGTCGAATTTCTGTGATGTCACTTGAAATGAAAATAAATGAAATCACATTGGAATGTATAAAACTCTAACCCGAAGTAAAATGGGGTCCGATGCTGACAGGCAATGACGGCAACAACATGATGACGTATCTCCCATCACGTCACCGTGTTTTCAACATGCTAGCCCCAGAGAGTGACTTCCGGGAGGTCCACACAGCTGGCGGAGCAGCAGAGGGCCCCTGCTGGGCACGGCCCCACGGGGACTCCTCATGGGGCACCGCCCTTCCCATCCTGTTTTCTCCAGGGCACGGTCAGGTGTGGGAGTAAGAATAATTTGCACGCTCGCAGAAGAGCTCTGTGCCCCGACACTAGCTGGAAGGACGAACAGAGTGACTGGGGCTGAATCTGGACTGGGACCAAAACGGTGGGGCACCACTGGGCCATTCATTCCCCTACTTCTACTGGCCCTCAGAACCATCAGTGCGTGGACGGTCAGTATCTGCATTACGACGTTAAGTGACCTTGGTCTCTTCCTCACTCTGGGGCTTGGGAGGGAGTTCTCGGTGTCCCGGGTGATGCTGTGGGTTCTCCTAAGGCTGCCTTGTGAGCCCTGCCCCTGGGCTCCTGGTACCTGGCCCCGGAGTGGCCGGGTGAGGGGGTGCGAGGGATGGGAGGGTCTCCTCCGCCCACTGCGGGGTGACATGAGCTCAGTGTGGCGAGGACAGCTCCACGATGGGCACATGGGATGCTGCGGGAGTGCTCCCCAATGGGGGGGGGGGGCGGCAAAGAGGGGATGGGGGGACTCATTAACACAAAAATCAAGTTCTTATTTGGAAACTACCAGATCCCTGCTCACCATTAAAACACAACTTTTCTTCTTTTTTTTTCTCTCATTTGGTTTGCTTGAAACATACACACTTGGGACAAGAGTCACCAGCTTTCAAAAAGTCAGCTCAGGTCTGTGGCCACATGCCCAGGGGCCCCGAGCCCCAGACCCCAAGCCCCGGACTGTGCGTGAGCGTCAGCAGCTCAACCCCCAGAGCTGTGGAGCACGCGGCTTCCTGGGTGTCACCGTCCTTGGGGAGGGTGACGGTCATTCCTAATGCGCACGTGGGACTCCGCAACCCAGGGTAAAGATGGGGAGGCTGGCGGCCAGTCTGCTGCCCGCCCGTGGGGTGGAGTCAGGTTCATGGCCGGGCGGCTCTGCAGGTGACATCCCGCAGGGCAGCGCTCGGGGACACCTGTTTCTGTGCTCGTCCACGCCCCCGTCCACAGCATCCTGCCAGCCCCCTGACGCCGTCCTGAGCGGCTTTGCTCCCAGGTGGCCCTGATGAGTATCCCTGACTGTCCTCTGCTCTCTGTGTGGGGCAGAGCAGGCACATGTGTACAGTGAGGGGACCCCGGTGTTCCCAACCCGACTGCCGTGCAGCTGAGCTAAACCCAGCAGCAGAGACACGGTTGGCCACAGTGAAGAGTAACATCCAGCCGGGTTGAGAATCAGGATGGGGCGTCTCGCAAGCTGCCGCCAATGCCTACGTGGTGGTGTTGGGAGAATCTCCACGGTTTTGCCTGTGGCCGTGCGCACCAGGCACGGGAGGGGCGCCACAGAGACCACGCCTCGGTCTGGGGCTCCGTCCTCCTGCTCGCGGGTTACGGTGACTGGTCAGTGCAACCGCGGGAAGTGCAGAGACGCGGATCTGGAGGCGAAAGCTTCATGGTGGAAGGAACTTCACGGGGACAGTGGCTGCTTGCGGGGGGCGGAGCCAGAGCACTCACGGGTTGCGGACCCCCAAACAGCACCGGGTGCGGGGCGCGGGCCCGCTTCTATGTGGGCTGTTTCCCATAAACACAGCAAAGGTACTTCCACTGTCCTAAAAGCCCGTGACATTCAAGGGTCAACCCTACATGCAAAGTGAGTGGCAGGGACCAGACACACAGCAATGCGGGCATGAGAGCCGTGTTTTCAAGTTCATGTTAACAGTCTACTTCCCAAACGGCTGTCCTTGTTTGTACTTTAGAAAGTAGTTAAATTCATCAGCGCCCTGTCTCAGGACAACAGTGTAAGCACGCGCTGTTGTACCTGTACAAGCCGTCCCCCAGCCCTGAAAAACCCCTATTGCCCACAAATGCGCTAAGAAGTTTTTAGTGCACAAGATACGCCCGACAGTGATCTCCGCACACGCACGCTCGTTCCCACCACTACGCAGCCGGCACGGACGGGTCTCACCGGGGACGACAGTGGCTTTACTGAGTGGATGTGGAAACCACCCAAGTAAATAATCAAAGGTCTGTTTTTTCTAAAGCTCTTGAAAACTGATGGCCCCATATCTACTATTTGCAACTCAGACACCGAGGGTGGCCCCGACAGGCCGTGTGTGCACGGGGAAGACAGGAAGGCGGTCTTACGTTTGGAGGTCTGCCAGTGGCCTGGGTCCCATGGGCTTGAGCAGGGGCTCTGGCCGCACGGTCGCCGTGGGGGACGTCTTGGGGCTGGAGTCGGACTCTGCACTCTCCTCGTCGCCCATGGCTTTGATGTAGCTCCCACTTCGCATTCTCCTGCAGGGGATCTCCTCGTCCTTGGCGCCCGTGGGGTACCCTGCCCACTCGTCTTGTGGCACCTAGGGGAGAACAGACACACATGCATCAGGCGTCAACAAGAAGCCCGGGGCTCTTCGGGACACAGACCCTCTGTGGTTCGGTGAAGCCACACTCCTTATGGCTGACGTGAGGAGAGTAAGACGGACGCTTGCTGGCATTGTCACTCAAATCCCAAAAGGACACTCATGTCCAATTACTGTTTTGTCCCCATCATAAAAGTGACAGTTAAACATGGAAAAGTGACAAGGTGAGAGGAACGCCGGAGGGAAAAAGCCACTTGTAGTCCCAGCACCTAGAAACCAACACTGCTCGTGTTTTAGGTTTATTTCCTTCTGGAATAAAAGGAAATTAAAATTGTCTTTGAGAAGACTGGGGTGGGGGGCGAGCTCCCCAGGGCAGGGAACAGGACAGCAGCAGCAGAAGGGGAGAGCAGAGGGGAAGACGGGCTGTGTCCTGGGGCTTCACCCCGGGGGTGGTGGAGCTCAAGGGGCGTGGGTGTGCAGATCCTGGGCACTTGGGCACAGGCCCCACAGGCCCCCTCACACCGCGGGCCCCAGGCTCTGGGCCAGGCTCCCAGCCTGATGGAGACTGGGACCGCAGAACCGGAAGCAGGTGAGCACCTGGTACTCACCTGCCACACCCAGGACCTGAGCTCCTCACTCGACAGGAAGCAAGAGGCATGGGACTAGACCAGCGCCTGCTGCCCCCAGTGGTCCCTCTCCCTGCCTCCCAGGGCTGAGTGCTCCACAGCTCTGCACGGCCGCGGGGAAGGCTCTGGGGGACCTTGACCCCTTCAGGCAGTCACATTTACAAAAGCAAGACCACGCCGCAGGCAGCATCGGGTGCGGAGAAGCTCCCCCGTGTCTGTGGCACAGGTCCCACCCCACGCCCGGGCAAAGGGCCCCCATGACGTGGTCTTCCCGCTGTAGGTGACAGACAAAGAAAAGGACAGAATCCCACATGGGAAGCGTCTCCAGGGCGGGCATTTTCCCGTCATGAAGGGTTTGGATGCTTACGCATTCTCTGTGGCGTACCCCACGGGAGGCCTCCCTCCCTGCGCTGGGCTGAGCGCCCCGCCAGGTTCCGCATGCCCGTGGGGACCTTTTACTTCTCTCCTGAAAACACAGACTGTAGCCTGGCTCTGGCAGACGGACAACAGCCACACGGCGGCCCAGCTCCTCTGTGGACCTGGTAAGCTCCACCTGCCAGCCAGGACACGGGTGTGGCAGGCGCGTGTCTAGACCTTGGGAAGCCCTGCAGTCCCCATGGGGATGGTGTCAATGGATCCTGTCTACACTCTCCTGAGTCCACACAAGGTCCTGGGGCCCCAGCGGGAACATGCAGTGTAGCCGACCCTGACGCCACAATGAGGTATGGAAACTTGCACACAGTCATTCAGCTGTGCCCACGTGGCGCTGCGCAGTGAGCAGACCCACGCAGGCCGGTCCCATGGGCTGTACAACAGCACGCAGCTGGGCGGCCCCTATGGCCATGGGAGGCTCTGGGGGACCTCTGGCAGGCATCGCTGAGCTCCTTGTGGCCTGATGTCCCATGCGGGTCTCCACGTGGGTGTAGACAGGAATGAGGCCATGTGCATAGAACAGGAGATCCTGTTCACAGCCTCTGGCCCCGAGACATGGCTTCTGGGAAGGTGTCCCGATATGGCGAGCCACGGTGCCGGGGCTGGTGACTCCCGGTGACTGATGCGTCATGGTCACAGGGGAAACCCGGAAGGGGTCCTCGATGAGGTAGCTTCAGTTCTCACAACAGGTGCTGCTCGGCCCCCAAAAACAGTTGTGCAGAAGAAAACGTATTTAGCTACGGAAAGAGGTTCGGGGGAGAAAGCAATTTTTAACGTACCGTCTGCACTCCGTTTTCTATACTTTAAAAATAGACATGCTTGCAGGATGCACGGAAACACAGCTGGGAGGGTGTGGGACGGGGCCAGCGCTGGATGGGTGACGATGGGCTCCCCAGTCCTGTCCCCTCACACGTCCGTTTCCTGAAGTTTCCATCTGGAGCCTACAGCACTATTGTGGCAGATGATAAACTTTTTTTAATTTAAGAAAAGTCAGTTCTCAGTGACAACACCTCTCAGTAGAGGAGACACAAAATACTTGTGACTTAACGGAGGTGAAAGACACAGTGCAGGGAAAGTGAGGGGTCAGGGGAATCCGTGGCCAGAGAGGGCGTCTGGAGAGGCTTCCCGGAGACAGGGCCCTGGGTTCTGACTCACTTACATTGGACCACAGGCGGGCAGGCTCAGCAGCGCAGGCTCCCAGCCTCCGAGGAGGAGGGGCCCCTTCTGGGGACAGCTCTGGGGAGGAGCCAGGAGGCCGGCTGGGGACAGATGGGAGAAGGGCCATATGCCACAGAGACACACTCCTGTTGGCAGCTTTAGGAAATTTCTGTGAATTAACAGTGTTTCCATTAAAAACAAAAAACAAAAAACAAAAATCAAAAAACCTACAGAGGTTTTTTTTGGGCCCAGCAGCCGGTGAATTAACTAACCAACGAGACCAGCTTGCATTTTTGCTATTACTGATTTAAGAAGCCAATTCGCAGTCTACAACGGAAGAAATTTCAATAGCGAGAGTGTGAACCAGAGTCAAGTGCAGGACATGAACACTGAACCCAAAGCATGTGCCTCCCGCCCAGCAAGAGAACGGAAGAGCCACACCGAGACGCCTCGAGGCCTCCGTCCGAGGATCTTTTTGGGGCATCACAGCGTCAAAACCCTGCAGCGGCCGCACGCTCGTGGCCGACGCTCCATCCCCGCCATCAGGACGTGGCTCCGGGTTTCCAGTGAGCCAGTACGCAGATGACTTTCTCTTAAGAAGAGCCACCAGCCTCTGCAAATACAGTGTCCATCGATGCCCCTAATTACCTCCCTGCGTATCGTGATGACGGATATCTGTAATTTCCAAGTGGGTGTCTTCCCAGGGTTGACTTTGGTGCCTGTTTTGGTGCATCCCGTTTCTTGCTGCAAGGATACGTCAACGCTGCGTGTTCGAGTGCGCTCCCTCTCTCAAGCAGCAAGGCACGGGCCGACGAGACCGGCTCCTTCGATAACATTCTCTGTCCGGTGGGGAGATCAAGGAAGAAAAACAGCAAGCAGCACCATGCTTCCCGGAGGGAAATGTCTCCTTCCTTCATGCAACATGTGTGTTGTTTTGAGTGCACACTGAGTGCATTTGTCACTGTGGACGGAACGGACAGCAAGACAGCGGGGCCTCTGCATCCCGGATTTGCATGGTAAAGGACAACCGCTCTGAGTGGGGGCGGCCTCCAGATGCCATCAGGGAGATATGGGACAGCTGGGCCTGTCACACCCCTGGGAAGCAGGACCGGCATCCCCGGGGCCAGAGAAACTAGTTTTCGGGAAAGGGCAAAGCAATCCCACCCAATGGGAGAACTGGTTTGCGTCCTGTGTGATTCTGAAAGTCCGTTTTCCTATCCACAGTTACTGAAGCCTTGACTCTTCACTCTGTTTTGTATGTAAATCAAAGGGTGTGTGAGTGTGCATGTGTATTTGCAAAGTTTTAATGAACAACAAATTTTTCAGGAATGCACCTAACCGTGTAAATCAAAGGAAGGGAGAATTTCAGTTTGAAGTTTTACCAAGAATTTTTGTTTACCATTTCCAAAAATCCCAGCAGCAGATGAATCCACTAGCCTCTGTAACTCCCCCATCGGACTAATCAGTAGCCCAAAATTACGTGAATCTCCAGCCAGAAACCAGCTTCCGAGTTCTTCAATTTGTACACCTTTGCCATTGTGCTCATTTTTATATTAGAATTCGTGTTTTCCGTTAAAAGTTCTCTTCCTTTTATTTCTCTGTTAGGGTTTGGATACATAAATACACACAAGTTCAAACAGCGTGTGTAGGTCGTAATGTGTAGGTTCACTCTAGAACAAAGGGATGTGATGAAATATCTATTATAAACAAGACACTTGTTTCAATGAGTGTAGGAGCCACCGCTGTGGACAGGGAAGTTATTTCCCCCATGTCCCGATGTGTCATCAGTGCAAGGAGTCTGGAGAGCGTGTAGGAAGCTTACCATGCCCATCTCCTAGGATGCGTGCAGACCCTCGTAGGAAGGTCTCCGCTGAGCTTGGAGATGGGGAGGCTGATGAGGGCAGGACACTGGACACAGGCAGGGACTGCAGGGGACGCCGTGCTTGCTCGCCAGCCTGGGCGAGAGGATGGGCTTCGCAGGATCCCAAGTCTACCTGCTTCTAAGCTTCATGCTCTTTGGTTACACCAGTGGTTCCAGCTGGGGGCTCGGGTTTCTGCAACTGGGACACTTGGCAACATCTGGAGACAGATGTGTGTCTCCCAAACAGGGGCACTGCTGGGGACAGAGGCTAGGGAGGCTGCTCAGCGTCCCCGTGCACAAGCTAGCCCCCCACGAGAGAGAGCTGAGGGGCTCCGGATGCCGGCAGGCCTCCCACTGGGGGTGCGTGTCCTGACTGGCAGGACGGTGCCGATGTCGCCCCAAGTCAGCCGCAGGACCCATGTCTCCTCAGCGGGCGGCAAAGTGCCTCTTTATTTAGTTCTGGGTTGTGGTTTTTCCTCTGCAACACCACTCAGCTGTCCAGGTCACTTTCTTCAGCCGGAGCTGCGTCCGCTTCCCTCCCTGCTGCGGCCAGGATGGACGAAGGAGCAGAGGCACGGCCCGGCCCGGAATTATGGGCTGCACCCAGCGCCCCCTCCATCCCCGGCGCACATCCCAGTGCTACCTGCAAACCACTGGGCCTCATGCAACAGTCTCTCCTCCGGACCCAAGGAGCCTGACGCCCTGGGGCCTTCTCGCTCTGTCACAAGCGACCTTGGATTTCCTACTGTAAATGCCTACAAGGGCTAGGTCATTCCTTTTTTTTTTTTTTTTTTTAAAGATTTTATGTATTTATTTGGCAGACAGATATCACAAGTAGGCAGAGAGGCAGGCAGAGAGAGAGGGGGAAGCAGGCTCCCCACTGAGCAGAGAGCCCGATGCGGGGCTCATCCCAGGACCCTGAGATCATGACCTGAGCCGAAGGCAGAGGCTTTAATCCACTGAGCCACTCAGGCACCCCAAGGCAACGTCATTCTTAACTGTAAACCTGGATGACACACAATGATCGCTCCTGCAAAAGCATGGGTTTATATCATGATTTCTAATTTCCAAGATGCCTTTGTTACCTGATCCTAACTCTCTCCTGACTCTCAGCACAAACGGACACCCGCAAGATCGGCCCGGGCTGGTAGATACCCGAACCCCAACAGCCTTCCACAAAGACTTTATTCCAACAAACACTTCCTGAACGTTTGTCACCTGGACAGGACGATTCCAGCATCCAAAGACGACGCATTGCAGTGGGGCCCAGGGCAGGGGGTCATTCTGTGGGCCTGGGATTCATGATTCCTGCCCCGGGCCAGGGGCAGGGGGCAGAGAGGATGGCCGTGGGATGGCCGTGGGATGGGTTCCTTCCTGCTTTGGATCTTGGGCCTGGGGTCTGCAGCGGGTGTGTCCAGCCAGCACTCTGGCCCCCAGGGATCCCGTCTCTACAGTGCCTCTCCCCAGATCCACCCAGCTTCCCCTGTCCCCGGCACTGGTGTGGTGAGCGTCCCATCCTTTATAGGCCCTCCAGGTCACCCCCTCGTAGGGGACTCCCCAGCCTCATCATGGAGACACCGCGCAGGAGAACAGCGACACGGGACACTGCCCTAGAGATTGCTACATGGTGAGGCAATGGGCCAGGCAGCACACAGACACCCTGTGAAAGGCAGAAGATGGGGGGATATGGCAGGGAGGAGTGTCTTCCGCGGGGACTTGGGGACAGGAGATGCCGTCACAGAGCACATGTCACCAGGGACGCATCTGGCTCAGCATTGTGGCAGTAAGCCCGCCAACTGCAATTTCTATGTGACTGAGATGCCAAGCCGTTCCCGTGGTGATGCGCTGGGGGGGTAGTGGGGCACAGGAGGCCTGTGAGCAGGTACAGGAGTGGTCCCACGATCCCAGCAACCCCACAGCCCCAGTGCTTCTGTGGACTGGCCCCAGGTAGAGCACAAGTTCATGTGGGACAGGATGGAGGGGAGCTGGGCTCGATGTCTGTCGCCCCTCGAGGCTGTGAGTTCACGTCCAAAGTGGCTTCAGAGGGATTCCAGAAATGCTTCTGGGTCTGATATTTCACTGGAGGCTTGGAAGTGAGCCCGCTGCCTCAGAGTGACCATAATGCTAGACCACGGTCAGTCCCTGGCCCAGGTTCCCAAACCGGGGCCATCTGGAAACAAATGCCTTCCTTCTGTGCTACGGTGGGCATGTGCTCGGGGCAGAGTGGCCGGGCGCAGGCCTCCTCCCCCGGCCACATCACTCAGGTCTCTCCCTCTTCTCCTGATACTGACGGGCTCTCTGGGACGTTTGTCAGAGCGCTGTGTTCCGGAACCCCAGCCTCCTGAGGACGCAGGGGTCCCATGAGAACACGGGCCAGGGGCTCCCTGCCCCTCTGAGGCCAGGAAACACTATTCCCTTGTCCAGGGGACATTGGAGCAGCTTCTGTTCATGGCTTCCAAGTGTCCTGCACATGGTCACTGGACAGGTGAACTGGCGGTCCTCGAGTGCAGTCTCTGGGGAGCGTCTGCCCAGCCACCAGCAAGGGAACACACGCAGCAGGGATGGGTCAGCGACGCCCCAGCCTGAAGCCCATGGGGTATGCAGGTCAGAGACGGTGGCGCGGATGGACTGAGGCACAGACGGGTGAGTGGTGTGCCAACCAGGCAGAGACGAGGACAGAACCGGGGCGGAGGGTTGGAGGCGGCCATGTCCCCAAGGTAACGCACACCCTCAGCCCGGGGCCGTGGTGGCCCTTTCACCACTGAGTCACAAGGAAGCTCACAGCCACGGCTGTTGGTCTACTGGGGCCCCTTTCAAACACTTCGTGCAGAGATAGCAAACAAGCCCTCTCGGTAAAAGATGGTGGTTTTCCTAGACCACAGACACAACCTGTGAGTACAGGAAATCAGGAAACGTGGCATTTTCCAGAAGCCCTGTTGTCTGTGGCAAATGGAAGAGTACTCAGCTCCCTGGCCACTCTGTCTGCCAAAGGTGCGTGCTGGGGACTGGCAGCCCCCAGCCACGCTCGGATGGCCCCACTGCGCGCCGGCTGCTTCCCACGGCTTCCTGCCGTGTCAGCGTGGGACTGCTGCCTATCAGGCGCTGGGCGAGATGCTGGCTTCGAGGCCGCAGTGTCAGTACAGCTGGGATAAAACCATGGGGTCGCCAGGATGGACCAAAAGACAGGGGAAGACAACCGAGAGAGGAGAAAGTGGGTTGAGGGGGACCTGGGACCTGAGGAGCAATGGGGACGGTAGGTCCATGGTCAGGTGACCACGGAGCCACGTTCCTGCCTGAGAGGCAGGTGCACCTGACATACCCCACTGCCCCACCCCTGGGGCCGGAAGCCCCTCCCACCTTGGTGCAGTGAGAGCTCCCTGAGCTCAGGGCCATCATCAGCTCTCAAGCACATGACATTTATTTAAAGTTTGACCTGAGATGCTTTGTCCGCAGAGGGAGAAAATGGGAAAACGAGCCATTTCAGAGAATAAAATGCATCCTAATTTTCTTTCAACCCCGTCTGCTGTCTGCTCTGACCTGCTTCAACACAGGAGAATCCTTCCTGCACCGTGTGGGCTGTGCACTGTGCGAACCAAAGGTAGGGTAATGAGCTGCTCTTTTGCTCAGCCCCGGGCGATCCCGTCTTCAGTGAGAAAGAAGCGAATAGAAGTTAGAAGCATTTCTTCTTCCCTTCTTGTCTTTTCAATCTAATTCTCTAAAATCCACAGACAAATTCTTCCTCTTCCCCATCTTGTAGCCATGACTAAAATCTATGCTTGTGAAATCTTAATGTTTTGAAGGTTCAATGCAGGCAGCACGGGAAGACATGCACATGGGCTGAACATGGGTCTGTGATGCCCCAAGACAACTGGCCTGGGAAGACAGGAGCATCATCAGTGAGGTCATGGCCATAACTATTTGCCCCGTGCCCCGTGGTGACAGCGGAGGACAGCAGGACAGGGAAGGAAGGCACGGAGCTGCATCCCTGCTCACCTCTGCCTTTGCGCATGTGTGGGTCTGTCCACTGAGACACGACTCCTCATGGACCCCATCTGCCTCGCCACTCCCCACGCATGTGCGTCAGAACCGCCCATGTCCTGGGCTCTGGAGCTCACACTTTGCTGGGGGCAGCCCCCTGCACACCCCACGAGAGCTGTCCTCACTGTGCATGTGAACAGCGGTGCTGGGGAGGCTCTGGGAGGGAAGGGGGAGGGGCAGCAGGTCCTGCATGGGATGCTGAGGCATAGGATGGATGCACATGCACACACAGCACAGGGGGGCCCCGCAGCTGGGGGGCCCCATTGCCACGGGCAAAACATGAGTCACCTGTACCAGGATGCCAGTGTGGATGGAAATAGACCGTGGGAACACCGTTCTCCCAAAACCGGTTCCTCAAGAGACAAGCAACACAAGTGCACAAAATTCAAGGAAAAAGAGAAAAGAGGATGAACCAATTGATGGGCTTTTCAGAGCCTGATGAACCTGTTTCCATGGAGGCCCCTGGTCGGGATCCAGGTCCAGACAAACCATTAAAAAGATGTTGTGAGGGAGTGGGTCAGGATGGCGGAGGAGTAGCAGGCTGAGACGACATCAGGTCGCAGGAGATCAGCTAGACAGGTATCAAACCATTCTGAACTCCTACAAACCCAACGGGAGAGCAAAGACAAGAAGAGCAGTGATTCTAGAAGCAGAAAATCGACCACATTCTGGAACGCAGGACGTGTGGAGATGTGAATCCAAAGCGACAGGAGGACAGACCGCGGGGGAAAGGGCCGGCTCCCGGCAAGCAGGGGAGCAGCAGAGCACAAAATCAGAACTTGTCGAAGTCTGCTCCACAGAGGGATGTCACTCCAGAGGCTAAGCTAGGGTGGAGCCCTCATGGGAACAGCGTGGTTTCAGTCCTGTGGGGTCACAGAAGGATCGGGGTTTGTCTGAGTTGGTCACAGAGCTCACAGGGATCGGAGCGGGGAAGCTGGCGGCAGAGGCAGAGCCGAGTGAGCTCTCTGCTCGGGCTTACCTTAAACTGTGATCTGTGACACAGTTGAGCCATTGCTCCTCAAGCAGGGACCCCACAAGTGGCAGAACTGGGGAGACTCACCTTCCTCTCTGGGAGGAGCAGCAAGGAAGCGCGGCAGGAATCTGCCGTGTCTGGAGACTCCAAATGGGGCCACACCCCAGAGACAGAAACTCTCAGTCACAGGCCAGGGGAGCTCGGAGCGCAGCCGGACACCAGGGAGACGGGAGGGACTGACGGCTCATTCCCGAGGGCGCACTGAGGAGCGGCCCGAGCTCTCGGTTGCTCCCGCCGGAGACTGGGCGGCCGCCATCTTTGTTCCCGGCCTCCAAAGCGCTATGGAAAGTGCTCAGGGAACAAAAGCTCCGAGAGGGAACCTGAGCAGATAACTTAGTCCAGTCCCTGGCAAGGGCGGTGCAATTCCACCTCTGGACGAGAATCACGGCAACAGGCTCCTCCCCCAGAAGATCAGCAAGAACATCCAGTCAAGACCAAGCTCACTGATAAGCTGAGAACTGCAGAAGTCCAGAGACAGAGGAAAGCAACACATAGAATTCATGGCTTTTCCCCCCATGAACCCTTAGTCTTACAAAGTTAATTAACTTTTTAAAATTATATTTTTTTCTTATTCTAATATTTTTACCTTTTCCTCTTTCCTCTTTTAATGTTTTTTAAATAGTTTATCTTAATAATACCTTTCTAAAAAAATTCTTTTAAAACCTTCATTATTATAGTCACGTTTTATCCTTCAGTCTAACTTTATTTTTTGTATACATATAGGGTTTTATTTTTTCAAAAAAATTTTGGGATACAATTGCTTCTAATAGATCAAAATATACCCTAAATCTAGCACAGGGCTTTGTTCTAGTCTGCAGCCTGAGCAAATTCTCTCTGCTTTTTTTTTCTTTCTTCTTTTTCCAACCAAGTTATCAATTTATTTTTTAGAATTTTAAAAAATTTTCATATTTAGAGTCATATTCCATCCCTTTATCATGTTTATGCTTATTTTTGTATATATATAAGTTTTTCTTTCTTTAAAATTTAGGGAGATAATTTCATCTAAGAGACTAAAATACACCCAAAATCAAGTGGGTAGCTCTGTTCTATTCACCAGTCTAATATATATATGCATATATTTTTTAATTTTTTAAAATTTCATTTTACCCCCTTTTATCTCCCCCCAGTTGGGGTCTCTTCTGATTTGGTTAGTGTACATTTTTCTGGAGTCTTTGCCACCCTTTTAGTATTTTATTCTCTCATTCATATATTCTTATCTGGGTAAAATGACAAGGCAGAAAAACTCACCACAATAAAAGAACAAGAGGCTGTATCAAAGGCTAGGGACCTAATCAATATGGACATTGGTATTAAGTGAGATCTAGAGTTCACAAGGACGATTCTCAAGATGCTAGCTGGACTCAAAAAGGCATGGTATATATTAGAGAAACCCTGTCTGTTGAAATAAAAGCCCTTTCTGGAGAAATAAAAGAACTAAAATCTAACCAAGCTGAAATCAAAAGAAGCTATTGATGAGGTGCAATCAAAAATGGAGGCTCTTAGTGCTAGGATAAATGGGGCAGAAAAGAGAATTAGTGATACAGAAGACCAAATGACAGAGAATAAAGAAGCTGAGCAAAAGAGAGACAAACAACTACTGGACCACGAGGGGAAAATTCGAGAGTTAAGTGATACCATAAGACGAAACAACACTAGAATAATTGGGATTACAGAAGAAGAAGAGAGAGAGGGACAGAAGGTATATTGGAGTGAATTATAGTAAAGAATTTCCCAAATATGGCAAAGGGAACAAGCATCAATATCCAGGAGGCACAGAGAACCCACCTCAAAATGAGTAAGAAGAGGACCACACCCCATCATCTAATAGTAAAACTTCTAAGTCTTAATGACAAACAGAAAATCCTGAAAGCAGCTCAGAACAAGAAGTCTGTAACATACAATGGTAGAAATATTAGATTGGCAGCAGACTTATCCACAGAGACCTGGCAGGCTAGAAAGAACCGGCATGATATAGTCAGAGCACTAAATGAGAAAAACATGCAGCCAAGAATACTACATCCAGCTAGGCTATCATTGAAAATAGAAAGAGAGATAAAAAGCTTCCAGGACAAACAAAAACTAAAAGAATTTGCAAACACCAAACCAGCACTACAGGAAATATTGAAAGGGGTCCTCTAAGCAAAGAGAGAGCCTAAAAGTAGTAGACCAGAAAGGACAGAGACCATATACAGTAATAGTCACTTTACAGGCAATACAATGGCACTAAATTCATACCTTTCAATAGTTACCCTGAATGTAAATGGGCTAAATGCCCCCAATCAAAAGACATAGGGTATCAGAATGGATAAAAAAAACAAAACCTACTCATATGCTGTCTACAAGAAACTCATTTCAGACCCAAAGACACCTCCAGATTTAAATTAAGGGGGTGGAAAACAATTTACCATGCTAATTGACATCAAAAGAAAACTGGGGTCACAATCCTTATATCAGATAAATTGGATTTTAAGCCAAAGACTATAATAAGAGATGAGGAAGGACATTATATCATACTCAAAGGGTCAGTCCAACAAGAAGATCTAACAACTTTAAATATCTATGCCCCTAACATGGGAGCAGACAATATATAAACCAATTGAAAGCAACATGGATGGGACTGGAAGAGATGATGCTGAGTGAAATAAGTCAAGCAGAGAGAGTCAATTATCATATGGTTTCACTTATTTGTGGAGCATAACAAATAGCATGAAGGACAAGGGGAGTTAGAGAGGAAAAGGGAGTTGAGGGAAATTGGAAGGGGAGGTGAACCATGAGAGACTATGGACTCTGAAAAACAATCTGAGGGTTTGAAGGGGCGGGGGGTGGGAGGTTGGGGGAACCAGGTGGTGGGTATTAGAGAGGGCACGGATTGCATGGAGCACGGGGTGTGGTGCAAAAACAATGAATACTGTTATGCTGAAAATAAATTTAAAAAATCATTAAAAACAAAACAAAACAAAATCAAAGAAACACATCAACAATAATACAATAATAGTAGGGGACTTTAACACCCCCTCACTGAAATGGACAGATCATCCAAGCAAAAGATCAACAAGGAAATAAAGGCTTTAAATGACACACTGGATCAGAGGGACATCACAGATATATTTAGAACATTCCACTCCAAAACAACAGAATACACATTCCTCTCTGGTGCACATGGAACATTCTCTAGAACAGATCACATCCTCGGTCAGAAATCAAGTCTCAACTGGTACCAAAAGATTGGGATCATTCCCTGCATGTTTTCAGAACACAATGCTCTGAAGCTAGAACTCAATCACAAGAGGAAATTTGGAAAGAACTCAAATACATGGAGGCTAAAAAGCATCCTACTAAAGAATGAATGGGTCAACCAGGAAATTAAAGAAGAATTGAAAAAATTCATGGAAGCAAATGAAAATGAAAACACAACAGTTCAAAATCTGTGGAACACAGCAAAGGCAGTACTGAGAAGAAAGTATATAGTGATGCAAGCCTTTCTCAAGAAACAAGAACGGTCTCAAGTACACAACCTAACCCTACACCTAAAGGAGCTGGAGAAAGACAGCAAAGAAAGCCCAAACCCAGTAGGAAAAGGGAAATCATAAAGATCAGAGCAGAAATCAATGAAATAAAAACCAAAAAGTAGAACATATCAATGAAACCAGGAGCTGGTTCTTTGAAGGAATTAATTAATAAGATAGATAAGCCCCTGGCCAGACTTATCAAAAAGAAAAGAGAAAGGACCCAAGTAAATAAAATCATGAATGAAAGAGGAGAGATCACAACCAACACCAAAGAAATACAAACAATTATAAGAACATATTATGAGCAACTTTATGCCAGCAATTTTGACAATCTGGAAGAAATGGATGCATTCCTAGAGACATATAAACTACCGAAAGTGAATCAGGAAGAAACAGAAAATCTGAACAGACCCATAACCAGTAAAGAGGTTGAAGCAGTCATCAAAAATCTCCCAACAGGGGTGCCTGGGTGGCTCAGTGGGTTAAGCCGCTGCCTTCGGCTCAGGTCATGATCTCAGGGTCCTGGGATCGAGTCCCACATTGGGCTCCCTGCTCAGCGGGGAGCCTGCTTCCCTCTCTCTCTCTCTCTCTCTCTCTCTCTCTGCCTGCCTCTCTGCCTACATTTGATCAGTCCGTGTCAAATAAAAAAAAAAAAAAAAAATCTTAAAAAAAAAAAAAATCTCCCAACAAACAAGAGCCCAGAGCCAGATGGCTTCCCAGGGGAATTCTACCAAGCATTAAAAAAAAATAATAATAACTAATACCTATTCTCCTGAAACCGTTCCAAAAAATAGAAGTGGAAGGAAAACTTCCAAACTCATTTTATGAGGCCAGCATTACCTTGATCCCAAAACCAGACAAAGACCCCATCAAAAAGGAGAATTACAGACCAACATCCTTGAAGAACATGGATGCAAAAATTCTCACCAAAATACTAGCCAATAGGATCCAACAGTACATTAAAAGGATTATTCACCACGACCAAGTGGGATTTATTCCAGGGTTGCAAGGATGGTTCAACATCTGCAAATCAATCCATGTGATACAATACATTAATAAAAAAAGAACAAGAACCATATGATACTCTCAACAGGTGCTAAAAAAGCATTTGACAAAGCACAGCATCCTTTCTTGATCAAAACTCTTCAAAGTGTAGGGATAGAGGGTACATACCTCAATATCATCAAAGCTGTCTATGAAAAACCCATACCGAATATCATTCTCAATGGGGAAAAACTGATAGCTTTTCCCCTAAGATCAGGAACATGGCAGGGATGTCCACTATCACCACTGCTATTCAACATAGTACTAAAAGTCCTAGTCTCAGCAATCAGACAACAAAAAGAAATTAAAGGCATCCAAATTGGCAAAGAAGTGGTCAAACTCTCACTCTTGGCAGATGATAGGATACTTTATGTGAAAAACCCAAAAGACTCCACTCCTAATCTGCTAGAACTTGTAGAGGAATTCATTAAAGTGTCAGGATATAAAATCAATTGCATTTCTATACACCAACAGTAAGACAGAAGAAAGAAAATTAAGGAGTCCAGCCCATTTGTAATTGCACCCAAAGCCATAAGATACCTAGGAATAAACCTAACCAAAGAGGCAAAGAATCTGTACTCAGAAAACTATAAAGTACTCATGAAAGAAACTGAAGAAGACACAAGGAAATGGAAAAACGTTCCATGCTCATGGATTAGAAGAACAAATATTGTGAAAATGTCTATGCTACCTAAAGCAATCTAAACACTTAATGCAATCTCTATCAAATACCATCAACTTTTTTCAAAGAAATGGAACAAATAATCCTTAAATTTATATGGAACCAGAAAAGACCTTGAATAGCCAGAGGAAAGTTGACAAAGAAAGCCAAAGTTGGTGGCATCACAATTTCAGAATTCAAGCTCTATTAAAAAGCTGTCATCACCAAGACAGTATGGTACTGGCCCAAAACCAGACACACAAATAAATGGAACAGAATAGAGAGCCCAGAAATAGACTCTCAACTCTATGGTCAACTAATCTTTGACAAAGAAGCAAAGAATGTCCAATGGTAAAAGGACAGTCTCTTCAACAAATGGTGTTGAGAAAACTGGACAGCCACAAGCAGAAGAATGAAACTGGACCATTTCCTTACACCACACATAAAAATAGACTCAAAATGGATGAAGGACCTCAATGTGAGACAGGAGTCCATCAAAATCCTTGAGGAGAACACAGGCAGCAACCTCTTTGACCTCAGCTACAGGAACTTCTTCCTAGAAACACTGCCAAAGGCAAGAGAAGCAAGGGCAAAAATGAACTACTGGGACTTCATCAAGATCAAAAGCTTTTGCACAGCAAAGGAAACAGTCAACAAAACCAAAAGACAACTGACAGAATGGGAGAAGATATTCACAAATGACAAATCAGATAAAGGGCTAGTATCCAAAATCTATAAGGAACTTTTCAAACTCAACACCCAAAGAACAAATAATCCAATCAAGAAATGGGCAGAAGACATGAACAGACATTTCTGCGAAGAAGATATCCAGATGGCCAACAGACACATAAAAAAGTGCTCCCCATCACTCATGATCAGGGAAATACAAATCAAAACCACAATGAGATACTTCCTCACACCAGTCAGAATGGCTAAAATTAACAAGTCAGGAAATGACAGATGCTGGCAAGGATGCAGAGAAAGGGGAACCCTCCTACACTGTTGGTGGGAATGCAAGCTGGTGCAACCACTCTGGAAAACAGCATGGAGGTTCCTCAAAAAGGTGAAATAGAGCTACCCTATGACCCAGCAATCGCACTACTGGGTATTTACCCTAAAGATACAAATGTAGTGAATTGAAGAGGAACGTGCACCCCAATGTTCATAGCAACAATGTCCACAAGAGCCAAACTGTGGAAAGAACCTACATGTCCATCAACAGATGAATGGATAAAGAAGATGTGGTGTGCTGGGGTGCCTGGGTGACTCAGTGGGTTAAAGCCTCTGCTCTTGGCTCAGGTCATGATCCCAGTGTCCTGGGATCAAGCCCCACGTCAGGCTCTCTGCTCAGCGGGGAGACTGCTTCCCTTCCTCTCTCTCTACCGGCCTCTCTGCCTATTTGTAATCTCTGTCTGTCAAATAAATAAATAAAATCTTAAAAAAAAAGAAGATGTGGTGTGTATGTATGTATGTGTGTGTGTGTGTATATGTGTGTGTGTGTGTGTGTGTGTGTGTGTGTGTGTGTAGGAATACTATGCAGCCATCAAAAGAAATGAAATCTTGCCATTTTTGATGACGTGGATAGACTACAGAGTATTATGCTGAGTGAAATAAGTCAATCAGAGAAAGACAATTATCATATGATCTTAGTGATGAGGAAGTTGAGAGGCAGAGCAGGGGGTTTGGGGGATAGGGAAGGAAACAATGAAACAAGATGGGATTGGGAGGGAGACAAACCATAAGAGACTCTTAATCTCACAAAACAAACTGAGGGTTGCTGGGGGTGGGGGGGGGGGGGGGGGGGGTGGGTGATGGACCTTGGTGGGGTATGTGCTATGGTGAGTGCTGTGAAGTGTGTAAGCCTGACGATTCACAGACCTATAACCCTGGGGCTAATAATACATTATATGTTAACTTAATAAGTAAAAAAAAAAAAAAAAAAGATGTCGTGAGAAGTCGGGAAAGTGGAATGTTGACTGAATCTGTGAAATCCCTACAGGATTGTGATGATTAGTGTCTGAGGCAGGGAGCACAGTGATGTTTTAAGGCCAAGAGTCCAATGGGGGTCTTTTAGAGGTAAACACAAACCAGCTTACTTGGAGGCTGGATTTCTCCCTACCTAAGCCACAGGGGATTGGGGTGAGGCATGGAGGCGACCAGACTGGCCTGGAACCGAGCCTCCCTGAATGCATGGTGAGCGTGTGTGGTCATTCTAGTACACATTAGCCTTTGTAAGGGCTGATATCCTCCATGACTAAAAGGAATTCAGAACAGAGGCTGGAGGACAGAGACAGCGTGTGTGGTCATGGGAAGAACAGGCAGGAGAAGCGCCAGGGTGTGCGGCCGCATGGGGGCGTGTGCCAGGAGCCACGTCCTGGAAAGGGGCAGGTTCTGCAGGCAGCCACCTAAGGGCCCAACATGGCAGTGGGAGCTTCCTCGAGAAGGGTCTGGGCACACTTAGCGAGCAGCAGTAGAGTCTGCTTCTCCAGGCAGGACCTGAGTGCACCCTGAGTCTGCCTAATTCCTCTAGATGGGGGCAGGTAGACATTTTATATTTGTGTAGGTTTGGGCTCGCTGACCACAAGCAACATTTACACCTCCCCCATTGCTGTAAAAGTATTTCACCCAGCTATCAATTTGCACCTTGGAGTAACTCTGCCTGTGAAAGCAATTTGGGTGTTTCCTTTCCAGACAGAATGGCCGGCTTCCAGACAATGTGCCAGGATGGGCCCTGGATCTCGGTGCCCGCCTGCCTGCTGGAAAGGGTCGCAGGCACCTGTCTGTGCCAGGAACCGAGTGCCCGGAGACATGGCCAGCACTGAGAAGCATCACTCATGCTTTGGCATGTACAGAGGACTGTGATCTTAACACAAATTCTATATATATTGAAGAAAACCTTCACACCTGTAAGCTTTGCCAACAGCTGTGTGAGCTCCTGGAAGTCACAGCAGAGGCATCTGTGAACGAAGTGGAAGGTTCCCGGGTGTGCTCAGCCATGACGTGATGGGCAGGCAGAGGTGCGGGGTCACAGAAAGGCAACCCACAGGATGCCCAGCCGCCATCCGCCCACCTCCGTTTATTGTGGCCCTGGGTAGAGTGGGTGACACCCATCCCGGAGGGCCAGGTCCGTGCTGCCCCTGACCACGTGCTCTAGCCTCTTATAGACTTCGAGCCGCTGCTCCTGGGTCCTGCAGGAGAGCCCCGGTAGCCTGCCAGCTGCCTCTATGCAAAGGCACCTCTTCTCTGTGGCTACATCATCTGGCACTAGAGGCACCTGGGAACGGCCCGCTCGCTTTAGGGTTGTGGACTCAAGGGGACCAGGAACCACTCAGAAGCCATCCCGGAGCAGGCCAGCCCACCCATGCACGACACCCACTGCCAAGGCCCCTTACCTGCAGATAGTGGCACGGCCTCAAGGATGGTTTGACCTCCTGGTGGACCAGAGGCTTATCTAAGTTCAGGGAGCTCTTGCGGTAAGCCTCCTTCGCCTGGCTCACGGTCAGCGTGGACCAGGAGCTCCGTTTCATGTACTTGGTGTCGGGTGTCATGGTCAAGCCCTCACAGGCCGAGCACTTGACGTCACTGTTACTCTTGGACGTCTTCAGGGACAGATCCCCAAAGGGGCCCGGGAGCACCTCGGGGTAGCAGTGGGAGACGTGGTCCACGTGGTGCCTGTTGGCCACGCTGGACGTGCGGCAGGTGCTGTCACTGTCCAGGTTGTCATCGGAACTCCACCAGCTGCTGGTGCCTGACCTGTGCTTGCCCTCTGGCTTCCGCTCCTTGCTTTTACTCCGTTTGCCGTGCTTCGGGTGGTGGCCATGGTGCTGGTCCTCCACCCGACTGTCGCCCTTGGTGCCATTCACGTTGCTCTTGGAAGAGCCCTCGAGGGAGTGGGACTTGGTGAAGAGTTTCTGCACAGAGTGTACGAGGTGTCGGATCCTCCCTGGGCTCTCGCTGCGCTGCTCAGCGGCCGTGGACGTCCTCTGGTATTGCAGCGTGTGGAAGCCGTCCCGGTGCAGAGGCAGCTGCTTCTCAAACTGGTCCAGAAGGTTGGCTGGGATGCGGTTGACCCTGGTGCTGGCGTGGGACACGGCACAATCGTCCCTCGTGTCATAGTGGGAGCTGTAGTGCATCCTGGGGAAGGTGCTGCTGGACATGTGGTCACCCAGCACCACGGGCATCATCATGCACTCGGAGTGGACGGAGCTCCCGGGGGAGCAGCGGTGGTGGTCCATGGGGCAGCTCTCCACAGGGCTGAGCAGGTAGGGCTGCCTCGCCTCCTGCCCATGGTGCAGGAGCTCGTGCTCGCAGTCCTCGGGGGCCGCCAGGCCACAGGTGTGGCCTGAACACAGCTGTGCCTGAGTCCGGCCCCCGGGGAGCCCCTTCATATTCCTAGGAGCAGGGGAATATCTTCCTTCGTTGAAGTGCTGCGTTGGGGACCATGAGTACTGCTGGTCTGTTGAGAGAGCACAGAAAGCCATTTAAGACGAGGCGGGGACAGCAACCAAACCCTTACTTACGTGTGGGACACCCCATGCAGAACTGTCTTATCTGGTAACCGGGGGCCATTTTTGGGCATCCGAGTGGGTACTCATTATTTTCATACCATACTGACTGCTCTGAATCATGCGCCTATGAAGAAGCACTGACTCTGATACTCCTAGTTGTTCTAGTCTACACGGCCAAATATTCTAGTCTACACGGCCAAATACGCATCACTGGGTAGATGCGTCAGCCTCTGGACAGCAAGATTTTGTGGTGTTCAACAGATACACGGTTTGTGGGGGAAATGAGTTACATTTCAATCAGATTTGTGTATTGTGGCTCCGCTAAGAAGTTTACAAAGTAGCACCTCGTATTTACTTAGTAATATTCCTCTAGACGCCAGTGGGCTACAGGCCGACTTATGAACCCCAAAGCCCAAAGCCGCCTGCTGGTCTCCCAGTGGGAGAGGGGGAAGCTTTCTTGGGGCCATCGGTCAGTCAAGAGGAGGACTAAACCAGGATGTCCTGACCTTTCATCACAGATACTTGGTTCTGAATGGTAAGAGTTTATCCAATACAGAAAAAATGGTTCGGTTCGGTGGGACGTAATACTGTGCCTGGATGAGTTGTTGGGACTCACTCTCGCGGAGGTCACTGGGTTCTGGCTAGGGAGGTGACTGAGTGGGGCACAAGATGCTGACTCCCAGACATGGGCTTGTTGGGGTTCGGGCCTCCGTTCTTCCACCACGTGGTATGTGATTCTGAGGGTCGGGCAGGTGGGCCCGCCATGTTCCCCATGCTTCCGTGCGCTCCGAATGTGATGGGGAAGCAGGACACTGGCTAAGCACTGGGCAGGGTTCCTGGACGACCACACTCTCAAGCGTTCTCCCTTGTCTGTGCCATTATTACCGTAAGTGTCATCCTTTCAAACTATCTTGGGTCAGCACTGACCAAGTTCTGGGTTTATTAAACCCAAGTGTCTGGACTCCAGGATTCCTTAGAGAAGCCTCTGGCTTCATCCCTGTTTCCTGCTGACCCACACTTTCTGTTTCAGACCCAGTTCAGAGCTGGCTTCTGAAGGTCGCCGCACAGATGCAGGGAACAAAGACTCTGTTACACCATAGGACATACACACATGCATATCTGGTGTATAATACACATATTATACATACAGAAAACAAAGACTATTAGAGTCATACGCAGGTACTAGGTACAGCGTGTGCATGCATGTGTCATATGCTGTGTGGTACACAATGTGCGTGTAAACCATGCTGGGAATTCAAGCGCTGTTAGGATACGTAATCTGCACAGACAGTGTGTATGATGAATCTATCCACAGGTAACAAACGTATACAATGTATGTATCACATGACATGCGCAAGAAATGCAGACACTATCACAGTGTATCATATGCGTATGTAGTGTGCATATCTAATGTCTACACCCACATGACGTGCCCACGTACAATATAACATGTACATAACATGCAGGAAACACTGATGTGGAGGCCGACTCCCACAGGAAACAGGTGGGAGACCCATGAGAATGAGCACCCGGGGGAGGGCCTGTGGGGTGAGCCCACCCGGCATCTGAGGGCCCCAGCCTCCTCCTCAGGCTGGAACTGCACAGTGTTCTCTTCTGGAAAATGGAGCCCAGCTAGCTCCCCGGACACACCCGGGCTATGGCCCTTTCCATGGCCCATACCACCTTCCCCACGAGGCCCACTGAAGCTGTCGAGTCATGACTCTGGACCCCAGGGTGTCCCGGAAAAGGCAGGGGCTGGGAAACATGGAGAAAGACCGCTGGTGCTTTCCTGGCTGTGCTCCCCCAGGCCCTGCACGTGCTCCCACCTTCTCCTCTGCCCCCTGCCTTCATCCAAGGCCCCTGCCCTGGCTCAGACCCTGAGTCCTTATCATCAGCAGCAGCTACTCTCCTCCCCCCACGTCCCTGCACACGCCCAGCCAGTTCCTCCCTGCTCAAAGGCTCAGAGCTTACCGCGGAGTCCTCACTCCTCAACAGCACGCAAGGCTGCCCCTGGGACAGCTGGCTTGGCGATGGCTGTGCGCTGGCTCAGAGCACAAGCTAGAAACTGCATGTTGACCCGATGGGCCGGCCCCTGCTGCACCCGTCCTAGTTCCCAGTGCGTGTGGCTTTAATCAAATGGAACCAGCCCCTATTTCTAATAGTTGCCCTCTGGGCTCCTTGCCGAAAGAGGCTGTGGACTGTGGGCTCCTTCCCAGTGAACTATTTCTAATAATTTACTCTGCGGGACCCACTCCAAGGCAATCCAGCCTCAGTCCAGACAGCATCAAGAGAGAGTATCCACTGCTCATGGTCCTGGAGGCTTGGGTCCAGACACGTTGGGAGCCGGACTTCAACGAGGCCCCTGTGCCCCACTTCCTCGGGAAGAAAGCTGTCTGCTGCCCCCTGCCCCGGGGCTCCCGCATGGGCCTGGCCCCCCTCCCCTCCCCACTCCCTCCCATCAGTTCAGGCCAGTTAAGCAGTCCCACCCGCCTGCCCTCCATCCCCCTTGCCTGAGAGGTGCCACCTACGGTGTGGGGTCAGGGACACACGGAGATCACAGGACCACCCCCAGCCCCCCATAGCAGACCCCAAACACACACCCCGGGCGATTGTGGAAAACATTTAAGAAACCCAAAAGACTCCGGACTTGTCCATAGGAAACATCACCTCCTTCCAAACGATCAGTCCAAGATGTGGGTTCAAAGGGTCCCCCTTGCAGGCTGTGGACTGCCAGCTGTCCAGGCCAGCTCCCACGCTCACATGTCTCACAAGGCAGGGCCCAATCGCACTGATCCCCAAGGAGTTAGGGGCAAGGCTTGACCCCCCGGGAGCAAGGGACAGCAGCAGCGACGGGCCTCCGAGCACAGGTGGGGTAGTCTCCTTCCAAGGGCAGCACAGAGACCTCGCCCGCATGTCCTCACAGTGAACAGCCTCCCCCGCAGGGACCCCTATCTCCAAGGACAGCCCAGCTTCTCTAGTTTGAGGGGCTCCCCCGGGAGAGCTCCCGGCATCTTCCTTTCTCCGCAGATAAACTATAGCCGGAGCACTTTAATATGTTAGGAGGGGATACTTGAGATTATACTATATTTTAATATAATTAAAAGCAAGTTTTCAAAGGAAATTCAATATCCAGTTGATAAATAGGAAAACTACGTGCTGGAATCCAGACGCTCCAGCGGCGTAAGTTGTCGCTATTATCTTTTGCTTTATTTCCCATTAGCACATAATTTAATACAATTCTAATCTTCCTCCATATTAAAAAGCGAGACCATTACTGCCCCACTCACGTATCCTATTTCTGCCAAATGTTTGGCCTCGAAGCTACGTTTTGAATGTGGCGACATAAAAGAACCGTGCGAAAGATACAAGTTTAGCTGAAATGAATTAAATCTGATCGTGCGGCGCGTTGGGAGCCCACTCTCTTCTCTCCACCGCGGGACTGAGCAGCCTGGTGCATGCGCGGAAACGGATCCACAGCCTCCAAAACGTAAGACACTAAAAACTAATAGCTAATAACTAATAAGACACTCATAAGAAAATAAGGTGTGTAAATAATGGCAATTCTGAGATGTGTCACAAGGACTGGGGCTGTCAGTGGTTTTTTTCTTTTTTTTTTTTAAAGTCAACATGACACAGAATAAATACTTCGGGCTGGCGGTTTCTCTCTGTGGAAGTGGGGTGACAGGCACCAAATGTGGAAGGCACCTTAGCGCCCTCATTCCTAGCTACTCACAACACCGTATTTTGTTCTGAAGCAAGAGAAAACAGCAATATCCTCATTATCCACTAACTTCTCCCCAAATCCAAGCTCGAATGCGGAGGTCCATCTCACTGCTGGATTTCAGGGTGTTGACATTCTCATTCTAAAAGGTGTGTTTTCAGCATAGAGATAAGAACTCAAAAGTACGCTAACATGTCTGGGGCGGTCTCTGTGTGTGGGCGCTGTGTGCTGGGAGGTGGTGCTTGTCCACACGCCGCGGGGAAGCCCAGGCTGGAAGGGCAGGTGGGGAAGGGCACTGAGGTCGTACACACACATCTGCCCAAACACACACACTCACACAGCCTCAGAGCTGGATGGACCCCAGTGTGCAGCTCCGTGTGGCATGCTGCCAGCACCAGCTGCTGAGGGCTGGGGGACGGTGGTGTGTGGGGCCCCAGGGGCTCTTTCTCATTAAACTGGGCTGGAGGTTCCACACTAAGCCCTAGCCTGAGCCAACCAGGCTGGGCACACACCGTGGCAATGGACCCAGTCCCTGGTTTTTGAGAAAGCGTGGAAGTGTGCGTGCACCCTAGCCCTGGAGGGTGTAGTCATGGGTTCTGTGCCCCCCGCCCCCACAGCAGACACCCTGAGGTCCCGCCCCACTGAGGACACCCACTGGGTCTCCCTCGGCCCGCGGTTCACCTAACGCAAGTGAGCCCCCCATCTGCACTTCCTTTTTTAAATTTTTAAATTTATTTTTAAATTTATTTTATTTTTTGACTATCCTTTTTTAAAACGTATTTAAACTCAATTAATTAACATAGAGTGTATTATTAGTTTCAGAGGTAGATGTCAGTGAGTCTCACAGAAGGCCCAGGGCTCATCCCATCACTTGTCTTCCTCAGTGCCCATCCCGCAGCCGCCCCACCTCCCCACCGCCTCCCCTCCAGAGACCCTCACTTTATCTCTTATGGTTTGCCTCCCTCTCAGTTTTCATCTTATTTTACTTTGCACTTTCACCCGAGTTTATCTGCCCACGGGGACAGACCCTTCACTGTCTCTGTCACTGCTCTTGATGCCCCCCACAGGAAAATCCACAGGTGGGAGCGAATAGTAAAAAGCAAACCGCACGAGACAACACTGCACTACACAGACGTTGTGAGCGGGCTGTGGAGCTGTGTGCCAGACAAAATCCACTTCGCTACTATGTTTTCCCACAGTAGTTAAACTTACTGACAGTTCTTCTGTCCCTGTGCAGAATTGCGAGGGGCCCCTGCTTTGTTCCTGGAGTTGTCTTGGCTCCCCCTTTCTGCCACCTTCATCCTTCACACATTCCCCACCGACCCGTTCTTCCTGCTACCCCCTCCCCCCGGGTGGCTGCTGGTGGGACCTCAGAACACACGCACAGGCTGGGGAATATGGTAAGAAATAGCCATGGGGCCCTATTCCTGTATTTACTGTGTGAAGGCATGAAAGACATGTCCCACCATATGTCAAGAAGCCCCATTAACAAAAAGTTTCCTCCAAAGTTTTCACCAAAGACTCCAATATGTGTATGCTGGCTACCACAGAACACGGTGGGAGGAGTCGGTGACGGTCTAGGCGAATGGATGGGTGTCCCATATTCATGGACTGAAGACAACTCGGTTAAGGGGCAAACACTCTCCAAATTGATCTGCAGACTCCACACAATTCCTATCAAATCACAGCTGGCTTCTTTGTAGAAATTAAGAGCTGATCCTAAAATTTACACAGATTAAAAAAACAAAACCAAACCAAGGGTGTAGCCAGAGGTGGAAGGAGAAGGGAAAGCTGAGAGCAGAGATAAATGGCATGATGAAGGGAATCAATGAAACCAAAAGTTGGTTTTTTGAAAAATCAATAAAATTGACCACCACTGATGACAGAAATAAAATGATTATGATAATATGACAAATGTAGACAACCTAGAAGAAATAGATTAATTCATGGAAACCCACAAATTATTTCCAGAAGAAACAGAAAATCTGATCAGACCAATAACAATAAGAAGACTGAATTAGGAATCAAAACCTCCCAACAAAGAAAAGACCAGAACCAGATGGTGGGTTCTGCCAAACATTTAAAGGAAAATGAATGCCAATCCTTCTCACTCTTCCAAAAGGTTGAAGAGGTGAGAACAATTCCTAGCTCAATTCCATGAGGCCACCATAAGCTAATATGGAAACCAGATAAAGACATCATGGGAAAAGAAATTATAGACCAACAGCCTTTATAAATAACAGATGCAAAAGTGCTAACAATGTACCAGCAAACCCAACCCCGCAGCATGTGAGAAGAATTACATACCACAGCCAGGTGGGTTTATCCTGGGAATGCAAAGGTGCTTTAACATACAGAAATGAATATATTACAACAGACTAATAGGACAAAGGGCAAAAACATGTGACCAATTCAGCTGATGCAGAGAAGGCATTTGACAAAATTAAACAGACTTTCATGATAAGAACACTCAGAAAACTAGGAATACAGGGGAATTTCCTTAACACAATAAAGGTATTTATATAAAAAACTCCCAGCTCTCCTCACACTCGGCGGTAAAAGACTGAGAGGTCCCTTCCTGAGAAGAGCAGGAAGACAAACTTGCTGGCTTTTGCTGCTCCTGTTCAACAATGAACTGGAAGTTCTAACCAGAGCAGTTACATAAGAAGAAGAAACAAGACATCCACATAAGAGGAGAAATGTCTCTATTTGCAGATGACATACTCCTGTATAGAGAAAAATCCCAGATAATCCACAGGAAAGCTATTTGAGCTAATAAATGAATTCAGCAAAGTTGTAGGTTACAAGATAAAAAAAAAATCCGTTGCGTTTCTATGGCCCAGAAAATACACAATCCAAAAATGAATGAGGAAAGCAATTCCATTCACAATAATACCTAAAAGAAAAAAAAGACGTAGGACTACATGCAACCAAGGAGATGAAAGATTTGTATCCTGAAAACTAGAAAACACTGTCAAAGAAATTAAAAACTTAAATATGTGGAAAGACATCCTGGGTTCATGGATAGACGACTTGTTATTTTATGGTTTTGAAATTACCCAAAGTTACCTACAGATTCAACAGAATGCCTGTCAAAATTCCAGCTAGCTTTTTTGCAGAACTGGAAAAAGCAATCCTCAAATCCATACAGAAATACAATGAGTCCCACATAGCCAAAACAATGTGCAAAAGAAGAACAAAGTTGGAGGACTCAAAGTCCTGTTCCAGAATGTACTCTGAAGCTACAGTGGTGAGAGCAGGGCATACGACCACAGGGCTGGGCATGCGGCCCACAGATGAGCTGAGGGTCCAGACAGAAACCCATACATCTACGGCTGGTTCATTTCTGATGAGAGTACCAACAGCATTAACAGAATAGCCTTTTATAAATGGTCCTGGGAAAACCAGATATCTGGGTGCAAAAGAACGAAGTTGTACTCCCTACCTTCCACTATATGCAAAACTGAACTCGGGGGAGGAAGCAAGATGGCAGAGGAGTAGGAAACTGAAACAGCATCAGGTCCCAGGAGATCAGCTAGATGGGTGTCAAACCATTCCAAACACCCACAAACTCAGCAGGAGATAGAAGAGAAGAAGAGCAGCAATTCTAGGAACAGAAAATCAACCACTTTTTGGAAGGTAGGACGTGCAGAGAAGTGAATCCTAGGCCACGGGAAGATAGACCGCAGAGGGAGGGGCCGGCTCCCAGCAAGTGGGGGAGCAGCGGAGCACACAATCCGAACTTTAAGAAGTTCTGAGCTAGGGGAAAGCAACGCATAGAATTCATGTCTTTTTTCCATGATCCTTTAACCTTTCTAAGTTAATATTTTTTAATTTTATTTTTTTCTTATTCTATTATTTTAACATTTCCTCTTTCCTCTTTTAATTTTTTAAAACTATTTTATCTTATCAATACCTTTTAGAAAAATCTTTTAAAATTTTCCTTGTCATAGTCATATTTTATCCCTTCATTGTATTTAACATTATTTTTTGTATAAATACAGGGGTTTTTTCTTTAAGATTTTGGGATACAATTTCCTCTACTAGATCAAAATATACCCTAAATCTAGCATATGACTGTGTTCTAGTCTCCAGCCTGATTATATTCTCACCTCTTTTTTTTCTTTTTCCAACCAACTTATCAATTCCTTTTTTAGAATATTTTTTAATTTTCATCTTTACAGTCATATTCCATCCCTTTATCATGTTTACCCTTATTTTTGTATGTATGTGTGTGTGTATATATATATATATATATTTATCTATATATATAGATATATATATAGATAGATAGATAGATAGATATAGATATTTTTTCTTTCTTTAAAATTTTGGGAGGTAGTTTCTTCTAAGAGACCAGAATACACCCAAAATCAAGGGGGTGGCTCTGTTCTATTCACCAGTCTAATACATATATATTTATATATATATATATATTTTTTTTTTCTTTTACCCCCTTTCATCTCCCCCCAGTTGGGGTCTCTTTTGATTTGGTTAGCGTACATTTTTCTGGGGTATTTGCCACCCGTTTAGTATTTTATTCTCTCCTTCATGTATTCTTTTTTTTTTTTTTTAAGATTTTATTTATTTATTTGTCAGAGAAAGGGGGAGAGAGAGTGAGCAAGCACAGACAGACAGAGTGGCAGGCAGAGGCAGAGGGAGAAGCAGGCTCCCTGCCGAGCAAGGAGCCCGATGTGGGAATTGATCCCAGGATGCTGGCATCATGACCTGAGCCGAAGGCAGCCACTTAACCAACTGAGCCACCCAGGCATCCCATCCTTCATGTATTCTTATCTAGATAAAATGACAAGGCAGAATAACCCACCACACACACAAAAAAGAACAGGAGACAGTACTGAGGGCTAAGGACCTAATCAATATGGATATTGGTAATATGTCAGACCTAAAGTTCAGAACGATGGTTCTCATGGTGCTAGCTGAGCTCAAAAAAAGCATGGAAGATATTAGAGAATCCCTTTCTGGAGAAATAAAAGCCCTTTCTGGAGAAATAAAAAAACTAAAATCTAACCACCTGAAATTAAAAAAAGCTATTAATGAGGTACAATAAAAAATGGAGGCTCTTAGGATAAATGGATAGGATAAATGGGGCAGAAGAGAGAATTAGTGATACAAAAGACCAAATGACAGAGAATAAAGAAGCTGAGCAAAAGAGAGACAAACAACTACTGGACCACAAGGGGAGAATTCGAGAGATAAGTGATACCATAAAATGAAACAATATTAGAATAACGTGGATTCCAGAAAAGAGAGAGAGAGAGGGGCAGGAGGTGTATTGAAGCAAATTATAGTAGAGAATTCCCCAAATATGGCAAAGGGAACAAGCATCAAAATCCAGGAGCACAGAGAATCCCCCTCAAAATCAATAAAAATAGGTCCATACCCTGTCATCTAAGAGTAAAACTTACAAGTCTTAGTGACAAAGAGAAAATCCTGAAAGCAGGCGAGGACAAGAAGTCTGTAACATACAATGGTGAAAATATTAGATTGGCAGCGGGCTTATCCACAGAGACCTGGTAGGCCAGAAAGAGCTGGCATGATATATTCAGAGCACTAAGTGAGAAAAACATGCAGCCAAGAATACTACACCCAGCTAGGATGTCAATGAAAATAGGAGAGAGATAAAACTTCCAGGACAAACAAAAACTAAAAGAATTTGCAAACACCAAACCAGCCCTACAGCAAATATTGAAAGGGGTCCTCTAAGCAAAGAGAGAGCCTAAAAGTAGTAGACCAGAAAGGACAGAGACAATATACAGTAACAGTACTTTACAGGCAATACAATGGCACTAAATTCATACCTTTCAATAGTTACCCTGAATGTAAATGGGCTAAATGCCCCAATCAAAAAACACAAGGTGGGGCGCCTGGGTGGCTCAGTGGGTTAAAGCTCTGCCTTCGGATCGGGTCATGATCCCTGGGTCCTGGGATCGAGCCCTGCATCGGGCTCTCTGCTCTGCGGGGAGCCTGCTTCTTCCCGTCTCTCCCTCTGCCTGCCTCTCTGCCTACCTATGATCTCTGTCTGTTAAATAAATAAATAAAATCTTCAAAAGAAAAAAAAAAGACACAAGGTATCAGAATGGATAAAAAAACAAAACCCATCAATATGCTGTCTACAGGAAACTCATTTTAGACCCAAAGACATCTCCAGGTTTAAAGTAAGGGGGTGGAAAACAATTTGCCATGCTAATGGGCATCAAAAGAAAGTTGGGGTGGCAATCCTTACATCAAATAAATAAGAATTCAAGCCAAAGACTACAATAAGAGATGAGGAAGGACACTATATCATACTCAAAGGGTCTGTCCAACAAGAAGATCTAATCTATGCTCCTAACCTGGGAGGAGCCACTATATAAACCAATTAATAACAAAATCAAAGAAACACATGGACTATAAAACAATAATGGTAGGGGACTTTAACACCCCCCTCACTGAAATGGATAGATCATCCAAGCAAAAGATCAACTATAGAGTACTCATGAAAGAAATTGAGGAAAACACAAGAAATGGAAAAATGTTCCATGCTCATGGATTAGAAGAACAAATATTGTGAAAATGTCTATGCTACCTAAAGCAATCTACACATTTAACACAATCCCTATCAAAATACCATCAATTTTTTCAAAGATATGGAACAAATATCCTAAAATTTATATGGAACCAGAAGAGACCTTGAATAGCCAGAGGAATGTTGACAAAGAAAGCCAAAGTTGGTGGCATCACAATTCCAGACTTCAAGCTCTATTACAAAGCTGTCATCATCAAGACAGCATGGTATTGGCTCAAAACCAGACACACAGATCAATGGAACAGAATAGAGAGACCAGAAATGGACCCTCAACTCTATGGTCAACTAATCTTTGACAAAGAAGCAAAGAATGTCCAATGGTAAAAAGACAGTCTCTTCAACAAATGGTGTTGGGAAAATTGGACAGCCACATGCAGAAGAATAAAACTGGACCATTTCTTTACACCACACATAAAAATAGACTCAAAATGGATGAAGGACCTCAATGTGAGACAGGAATCCATCAAAATCCTTGAGGAGAACACAGGCAGCAACCTCTTTGACCTCAGCCACAGCAACTTCTTCCTAGGAACATCGCCAAAGGCAAGGGAAGCAAGGGCAAAAATGAACTATTGGGACTTCATGAAGATCAAAAGCTTTTGCACAGCAAAGGAAACAGTCAACAAAACCAAAAGACAACTGACAGAATGGGAGAACATATTTGCAAATGACATATCAGATAAAGGGCTAGTATCCAAAATCTGTAAAGAGCTTAGCAAACTCAACACCCAACGCACAAATAATCCAACGGACGAATGGATAAGGAAGATGTGGTCCATATACACTATGGAGTATTATGCCTCCATCAGAAAGGATGAATACCCAACTTTTGTAGCAACATGGACGGGACTGGAAGAGATTATGCTGAGTGAAATAAGTCAAGCAGAGAGAGTCAATTATCATATGGTTTCACTTATTTGTGGAGCATAACAAATAACATGGAGGACATGGGGAGATGGAGAGGAGAAGGGAGTTGAGGGAAATTGGAAGGGGAGGTGAACCATGAGAGACTATGGACTCTGAAAAACAACCTGAGGGTCTTGAAGGGGCGGTGGGGTGGGAGGTTGGGGGAACCAGGTGGTGGGTATTAGGGAGGGCACGTATTGCATGGAGCACTGGGTGTGGTGCAAAAACAATGAATACTGTTATGCTGAAAAGAAAAAAAAAAGAAAGAAATGGGCAGAAGACATGAGCAGACATTCCTGCAAAGAAGACATCCAGATGGCCAAAAGACACATGAAAAAGTGCTCCACATCACTCAGCACCAGGGAAATACAAATCAAAACCACAATGAGATCCACCTCACTCCAGTCAGAAAGGCTAAAATTAACAAGTCAGGAAACGACAGATGCTGGTGAGGATGCGGAGAAAGGGGAGCCTTCCTACACTGTTGGTGGGAATGCAAGCTGGTGCAGCCACTCTGGAAAACAGCATGGAGGTTTCTCAAAAAGGTGAAATAGAGCTACCCTATGACCCAGTAATTGCACTACTGGGTATTTACCCTAAAGATACAAATGTAGTGAATTGAAGAGGAACGTGCATCCCAATGTTCATAGCACCAATGTCCACAAGAGCCAAACTGTGGAAAGAACCTAGATGTCCATCGACAGATGAATGAATAAAGAAGATCCGGCACATATATACAATGGAATACTATGCAGCCATCAAAAGAAATGAAATCTTACCATTTGCAATGACGTGGATGGAACTAGAGGGTATTATGCTGAGCGAAGTCAGTCAGAAAAAGACAATTATCATATGATCTCCCTGATATGAGGAATTTGAGAGGCAGAGTGGTGGGCTTGTGGGGATAGGGAAGGAAAAAAACGAAACAAGATGGGATTGGGAGGGAGACAAACCATAAGAGACTTTTAATCTCATGAAATAAACTGAGGGTTGCTGGTGGGAGGGGGGAGGGAGAGAGGGGTTGGGTTATGGACACTGGGGAGGGTATGTGCTATGGTGAGTGCTGTGAATTGTGTAAGCCTGACGATTCACAGACCTGTACTCCTGAAACAAATAATACATTATATGTTAATAAAAATTTAAAAAATTAAAAAATTAAAAGAAAATTAAAAAAAAAAACTGAACTTGACGTGTGCAGAGAGCTAAAAGCAAGAGATAAAACTATAAAATTTTTTGAAGAGAACATGCATGTATTTCCTTGGTAATGTGAATTAGAAATGGCTTTTAGATATTCCATCAAAAGTATAGGAAAAAAATAGAGACAAAATGGACTTCCTAAAATTAAAAACTTTTGTGTTTTTAAGCAGACTACGAAGAAAATGAAAAAGCTACCCACAGAATGGGGGAAATTTCTTGCAAATATGTATCAGATGAGGAAATTTTATCTAGAGTATATAAAGAACACTAACACCCCAATTACAAAAAGATGGAAATAACCAAAATAAAAATGGGCCAACGAGCTGAATAGATATTTCCCCCGAGAAGATACACAAATGGCCATTAAGTTTGTGAAAAGGTGCCATCAGGGAAATACAGCAGAAACCACCATGAGATGGCCCTCCCTATGCGCTCCATGTCTGTGCCAGAGGCGGACGGTGACAGGTGCTACGAGCACACAGCAAAGTCCAACTCATATGCTGCTGGGCGGGCCGTGACATGGTGCGGCTGCTTCAGAAAACGGTCGGGCAGCTCCTCACGAGAGTGAACAGCTGTCACAGGCGCCAGGGCTTCATCTCCCAGGCCCCCGGCCGAGAGGCATGGACGGGTGTGTTCTTAGCCGCGTTGTCCACAGCAGCCCTGGGACCACACCGAAATGTCTTCCGCTGACAAGCGGACACACAATGGGGGGCCCATGCCTTCAACGGAGTATTACGAGATGCTGAACCCCAGGTGCTGAGCCGCAGCCCACACGAACGGACGTCACAACACCGTGGAGTGGAGAAACCAGTCCTGTGGGACCCCAGACTTGGGCATGGACAGCAGTTGTTGGCGGCCGGGGGCTGGGGCAGGGGCCCGGGGAGTCATTGCCAAGGGTGTGAGCAATGCATCCAGAGGTCTGTTAGGAGATGAGCCCTCCCAACAGGAGGGACGAGCCAGAGACTGCGGACAGCCGTCCTGCTGGACACGGAGCCCACCCCTCTCCCAAAGCGTGGTCCTTTCCAAAGTTTGGGGCTGTCCTCTTTCCTGTGCCCGAGCAGAATATGCCTGGGGCCTCCTCTCAGAGGACAGAGGCCTGAATTATGAGGGTAAAATCCTATCCCTGGAAGAGCAGCTCCCAGCACTCCCAATAACCAGAAAAGAAATGGCACCGTGACACTCCCTGGCCCCCCAGAAGAGAAGGGGCGACCCCACGGCCTCCCCGGTTCGGGCTGTCACCCTCGCCATGCAGAGCCCCCGCGTCCTCTCACGGCGCATCCAATCTTATCACAAAGCTGGGCGCTGGGCCCCGTGGAAATCAGACCAGGGATCTAAGGGGAATTTAGTATGTTTTCGTTCCTCTCTGCTCCGTTCCGGCCGGGTTGCCGGGACTTCTGTGTTGGTGGAGAGGGGGCGAGGCCGGTCTCGTTGAGTGTGATAGGGGGCTGGGCTGCACACCACGGAGCGCTGGTGGCAGCAGTGGGGGGCGCTCTGCAGCGGTTTCCACCCACTAAGACACGTATTTGGGGTGGATTTTGAAGGGAGAAAAGGAAGAAAAAAATTGAGCGTGAAGAGCACGCGAACGGGCAGGAAAGGAGGAAGGGAAGAGGCCGAGAGAGGCGCAGGGACGTGGTGGACCTGCCTTCGGTAAACTTGTAGCAGCCCTGAGTTGACCGCACCTGCCCCCTGCCCAGGCTCCTACCTCCGGACCTCGACTGGTGTGGGGCGCGCGCCCCTCTGAGCAGCCACTGCTGAAGTCACGCGGCCTGAGTCCCAACCAAGGCGACACCCTGTCTTCTCTTGCTGCCCGGGTTTCTCTGTGCAGCTGCCTGGCCTCCTGAGACGCCACCATTCCCGAAGACCCTCTGCAGTGACGTCCCCCCAACCGTGCCGAACATTCCTGAACTCTGCCACGACAGCTCAGTCGCGCCTTCTCTGAGCGGGAAAGACTGTGTCTTTCCGGGGACATTTATCTCACTCGCATATCCCTCCATCCTTACACCTGAAAGCCACACGTCCCACACCTACAGGGCACCATGCTTGGTGGCTGGTGTCGGGGACAGAAAATAAAGGAGACAGTCCTTGTTCTGAAGAAGCAAGGCCTAAAACGCATGGTCTTGTAGGAGAAACAAGGACCTAAGCCGATCGCTATCCCCGAGGGCTTCCTGTGCACGGAGAGGGACGTGCAGTGCAGACGAGAGCCCAGGGCGAGAGGGATGGGGGCAGCCAGGAGGGGATTCTGACTCACTACCCATAACTTACAGACAACAACATCGCTGCCCTAGAAAGGTGACCCTCCCGTGTTAAAACTGCTCGGCAGAGTCCATGCTCTGGCCGGACCCCGGTCCTGACTTCTGCTGAGTTTTCCAGACTCTCAGCTCTTCCACTGAGTGCGCACGGCTCCCTATCCGTAGGGAGCTGGATGCCTCGCAGTGCTTTCTCCTCGCCCCAGAACTGATGCTCACAAAAGGATTAATTCTGTAGAGGGATGAACGGGCTAAGGCCACCCGGGTGTCACAATGTGACCGCGTCCTGGAAGGACAACCATCTGTCTAGGCTTAGACTGGTGGAGGGCTCGTGCCTAGAGTGCAGGGAAGCAGGATCACGGCTGTCCTCGCCTGCCACCCTCGTGGTCCTTGTCAAGCCTGCCCACCCCCTCCCAGGTGAATCTGTCACCTCCTGGCCACGTGCCGCCTCCATGCTGGGCGTGGGGGTAATGAGCGCTCTCAGGACCCAGCAGCTCCCCAGCACCGCGCCTGCCTCTCTCAGGTGATGAAGACGACTCTGTCCTTCAGTCACAACGAGGGATAGTGCACGAAGCACACCTTAAAAATATTTGCTCAAGTGAAAGCAAATCCGTGGTGTTTTACAAATCATACATACTTGGACAAGAACTCAAGACGGTGTGAGTGTCTGCCAGGCACACCTGCTGGACCCCTGCGACCCACGCACGTGCCGTTATCCTGCACCATGACCCCTGCGACCCACCACTCTTCGGGGCTGGGGCATGAGTGATGGTTTCTGGTCCATCACGGGGCGGGGAATGAGGACAGTCCCCGTGTCCTGGTGGCGGAGGGAATAAGCTACACCCCCTTTCTCGGGTCGCGTGAAATCCAGACACTGAGGCACTTCATGCAGGAGCTGCCGCATGGAACAACCAGATCCCCGGGCATGACGACCAGGTCCCAGCATCCCCCCGGCCTGCAGTTTGTGATGGGGCCTACCACGGTCCCTGGGAGGACATTCTTGTCCTCTGCCAGCAGCCGCCGCATGGACGCTGATGCTCCTGTCTCCCTGACTTCCTCATGCACCTGTCACTCAGCGGCCACTGTGATGGCCCGGAGCATCTCCTTCTCCTGACTAGAGAGGGCGGGAGAGAAAGACTGCATGGGGCAGAAGCATGGGCTTGGGTGAAGGGAACCCCATGGCCAGTTTGGAAATGGAACTGCCTGGAAGGAAGATTGAATCCGCTCGAATCACAATTACAACTAATGTTCAGGACGTTGTCATGTCTTAGCCTCTGTCCACAGTGCAGCACGCCTGCTGCTGGTCGCACATGACACCATCCAAAACAGAAGCCTCGGGACCTAGCCTGGCTCTCGGACGAGGAGTTCCAATAGCATGATCAATCATTTGTAAGATACACAAGTAGCTTTTTTTTTTACTCCCGCCAATTCCGCACAGAGTATCAAAGTTCTAATTTAAAAGGAGAGCTACACAAAGGTGGCTTTGATGGTGAATGTAACCCAGACTCAGTCATTCTGTTTTGTAGGAATTTCATTATATTTTCAAAGAAGCATTTACGGTGAGCACATTTGCAACTTAATTGCACTTAATTATCAAATGACTTCTTATTTATGAGCCAAATAAATAGCTTTCAGATAGATCTTGAGTCTGTCTCTCACAACAATGGCTTCCAAAGCACAGAAGAAATCACTACCAGTTGTAAACCCAACCCCATTACTCATGAGCCTGAAGTCATTTCTGGCTCTTTCTGGTCCCACGATATGTGCCTTGTGAAATACATGGCAAATACACAGCTTCACAGGAGCAGTTACCATTTTTCCCCAAACATCTTCTTCATACAGTTCCTTTGATGCAAATCACAGAGGCTCCTTGATTTAAATCAATCTTTCTCTCTTACCTTTTCCATAGGTTTTGATGATTATCTCTCAGTTTCCTTTGACAAAAGTTTCTAACCTGTCAGAAACGTGTGTTGCCAATTCCCAAATGCATATATCAGAATCCAGAAAAAGAATGATTGTTCTAAAATATTTGATTTTTGAGAATTATTTCATAAGCAATCGGTTTTCAAATAGGAACTCATAGCAATTTTTAAGGTAGTATTGATGACTTCCTCATTTTATAAACTTGAAGTTTAATGAAAATTAAGTTAATTTTCAGCTCTTAGGTGACAGAAGCTCATCTGTCCATCCTTGTGTAAACATTTTGATTTAAAATCTGCGCTATCCAGCTTCCTACTGGACAGGTCCCCAAAGGCAAGGGAAACAAAGGCAAAAACGAACTATTGGGAATTCACGAGGATAAAAAGCTTCTGCACAGCAAAGGAAACATCAACAAAACAAAGAGGCCACCCACGGAATGGGAGAAGATATTCGCAAAAGACAGTACAGACAAAGGGCTCACATCCAGGATCCATAAAGAACTCCTCAAACTCAACACCCAAAGAACAAAGAATCCCATCAAGAAATGGGCAGAAGACATGAGCAGATATTTCTGCAAAGAAGAAATCCAGATGGCCAACAGACACATGAAAAAATGCTCCACGTCACTCATGATCAGGGAAATACAAATCAAAACTACAGTGAGATACCACCTCACACCAGTCAGAATGGCTAAAATTCACCAGTCAGGAAACGACAGATGCTGGTGAGGATGAGGAGAAAGGGGAGCCTCCTGCACTGTTGGTGGGAATGCAAGCTGGTGCAGCCACTCTGGAAAACAGCATGGAGGTTCCTCAGAAAGTTGAAAATAGAGCTACCCTATGACCCAGCATCGCACTACTGGGTATTTACCCTAAAGATACAAATGTAGTGATCCGAAGGGGCCTGTGCACCTGAATGTTTATAGCAGCAATGTCCACAATAGCCAAACTATGAAGAGAACCCAGATGTCCATAGACAGATGAATGGATAAAGAAGATGTGGTATGTATATACAACGGAATACTACGCAGCCATCAAAGGAAATGAAATCTTGCCATTTTCAATGACGTGGATGGAACTAGAGGGTATTAAGCTAAGCAAAATAAGTTAATCAGAGAAAGACAATTACATGATTTCACTCATATTTGGAATTTAAGAAACAAAACAGAGCATCATAGGGGAAGGAAGGAAAAAAATAAAGCAAGACGAAATCAGAGAGGGAAAGAACCCATAAGAGAGACTCTTAGCTGTAGGAAGCAAATAGAGAATGGCTAGAGGGTTGTGGTAACTAGGTGACAAGGATGAAGGAGGGCACGTGATGTGATGAGCATGGGTGTTCTATGCAACTAATGAGTCACTGACCTCTACCTTGGAAACTGAAGATGCTCTCTATGTTAACCACATCAAATTCGAATAAAACCTTAAAGAAAACCCGCGCTATCCAGCAGGCAGTAGTCAGACAGTACCTGCTGTTGCTGATGGTGTGTGGACATTAGGGGACAACACATTCTCTCACTAAGTCACATGACAGCCTGGTGACACCAGAGGGGATTTAGAGTTCCGCCTTGTCTTTTCCTGCCATCAGTGACTAACGACTGGGGACTTTCTAGCAGGTAAAATTTCTTTGGGGAGAATGTCTCATTCAGGAATGTGTGGGTCAGGTCTGCGGATTGTGTGAGTCCCCATAGGTCACCTGTAGGCAAGAGGAGCAGCAGAAGCAGGAGGCACAGCGGCAGAACACGCCTGGGGCCTCAGCGGCGTTGGGGGAGAGAAGACACTGCATGCTAACGGCGCGTCTCCCCACCGGAGAGATCCTTGTGCGGGGCAGTCCTTGAACACACTCACAACATTTGAACAGAGCTGTGAACTGCGCCTTAAGTTCTTCATTACAAATCAGAGAGAAAAGGTGTTTCCACAGATCGGTCTCTCCTTTTTACTCATTTTTTTAAAAAGTTTAAAAGTCGAAGTCAAAATATTTCTGCACATCTCTTTGACTCAAACAGATGTATTAAGACTCAACGTCAGCCCTTAAGTCAGGACGTGCTAAAGTGCGACTCCTTTCCGACTTGAGGGGGTTTAAAAATCAGCACGACCTCCTGGGGAATAAAGAAGGCGAAGTCTTAGGAGCCATGAGTCTCCGTCCGGACAGCCAGATGCCTAGAGTGACCATGTTGGATAGGAAGAACCATCAGAAATGAATTTTGCACAAGGTCGTTTCTGGTCAGATTAGAAAAGTAATTTCTTCTTTGCTTATTTACTCACATGGGGACGTACTCCTAGGATTTAATTTGATTCTATAAACATGAAGGCGAAAGTAAGGTAACTTGAAAACACAAATACGCAGTGTGGGGCCTAAAGACACACTGCTCCAAAGATGGGCCACTCTGGCATGGATGTCATTTTGAGTTAAAAGACAGTAAAACCCAGCACATTCCGCAGAAGCTCTCTGGCTCCCCATTGGCCGCCTAGATGTAGGCCGGAGAGGAGAGCCGGCACCGGGACGGGTGCCCGAACAGACCCTTCTTTTCCTAAGAAGCCTGTCTGCACAACAGGGCAATGTGTGTTCTCCAAACCCCTCCTCCCAGCTTCCTGCCATCCTCCCCTGGGGACCCCCAGCAGACCTCGTATCATGTTGCCCAAGGAATACGAGATTCTCGTTGTCTCTGGCGTGTCCACGTCTGTGTGAATTCCCGTATGCAGGCTATTAAACTTGATTTTCTCCTGTTAATCTGTCTCATGTCCATAGGGTTCTTAGTCCAGTGGGAAGGACCTAGGTGGGGACAGGAACTTCCTGCTCCTGGGCAGGAGCAAGAGAAAGATGGGTGGGAGCCATGACATGGCTGCAAGTGAGGCTCCCACACATCCCGAGTGCCGGCTGCAGCGTGATTCTCACGCGCGTACAAGGAGAGGAGCAAACTCGACTTACCCACATGCTCGACACACACGCATTGGCCAGAAGAATGCAATTTCAACATCAAAAGAGAACGCTCCCCTGTATGTCTTCTTAGAGAATATACTTTTCCCGCTTTACTGAGATACAGTTGACACGCATGCTCAGTGAGTCTGGGGTGTCCAAATGAAGACTCGGTACACGTGTGCACCGCGAAACGCTTACCAGGACGAGGTCAGTTAGACACCCTTCCCCTTCGTCCTGCAGTTACCGTATGTCACTGCAGCGGTAAGAGTGTCTCATCTCTCCGTTCTTTGCAACCTTCCGCCATCACACACCCATCACCTGTGGTCCACAAGCTGTACCTCAGGTCCCTTAGTTGCCCCTGTCACTGCCCGTGGGTATCTGCCAACCAGCACCTTCCCAGTGCCCCACCTCAGGGAGGGTATTGGAAAACAAAAAAGGAAAAAAAGGAAAGGAACATCCCAAATGCTAATATCCTTAACATTTAAATAATTTATGAAGGTAAGAAAAACATTTCCTTGGAAAAGCTAGCAGGTAAGATGAAAATAATTTCAGACACAAAACCACAAATTATTAACAAAAAGCTTTAACCTCACAGAAAATTTAGCCTAACAATGTTAACCACCAAATTAAACGAATAAAATCTCTCAGAAGTATAGATCCAGAAACAAAGCAAACGAGCAAAGGCAAAAAAGAGAGAAGAGAGAGGGGCAGACGGAGAAACAGTTAACTCTAGAGAACAGACTGAGGGTCCCTGAAGGGAGGCGGAGGAGGGGCGGGGGAACAGGTGCCCGGCGCAGGAGGGCACCTGCCGTGAGGAGGGCCGGGCGGTGTGTGGAAGGGATGAATCAATGTATTGTACACCGGAAACTAATGAAACACCGTACACGAACTCTGCTGGAACCAAAAATAAAAACGTACTGAAAAGAAAAGAAGTACACATCCATTTACCAGGCTGTTTCTCCCAGAAATTCGTCCAAGAGAAATATAGAACCAAGAAAGGAAGACGGTCCCATCTCATCATCACCTCTGCTGAGATGCATTCCTGGTCGAGTGTAAGAATGCACACATGTGCACACGCACCACACACACACGAGTGCACACCAAACCACACAAACACACGTGTGCACACTCATACCACATACACGCGTGTACACCCAACCACATACCCGCATCTGCACACCCACACCACACACACATGTGCACATGCACCACACGCGTGCACCACACACACGCGCACACCCAACCACACATACCCGCATCTACACACCCACATCACACACACACTTGCACACACACCATACACACACGTGTGCACACTCACACCACACATACACGTGTACACACCCACACCACACATACCTGCATCTGCACACCCCACCACACACACACACGTGCACGCACACCACACACACATGTGCACACCCATACCACACACACCTGCATCTGCACACCCACACCATATACACACACACACATGCGCACATTCTCTAATAATCTCAGTATTTAACAGGTGCACATGGTTAATCAATTTCAAGCAAACGCTCACATTTTTGGAGAAAGGAATGCAGTTGCTTACAAAAATAAACTTCAAAAAACCTAAAAAAAAAAAAAAGAGATTCAGCAGACTGAGGATAAACGGGGATTGTAGAATACATATGGGGAATTTATAGTTTCTCAACATTTATTAAACACACAAAAAACTGGACTGGACTTTGAAGGTGAACCGTGTTGGAAAACGAATGGGACTTCCGTTCCTAGCCCTATCTGGCACCCGCAGACGAGAGGGGCTGTGCCCCCGGCCAGCTCAGAGGCTCCGCCGTGTGTGTGTGAGACAGGGTCCTCCCGCCCTGAACCACGGCCGCTGTCTGGGAGGGACGCTTGCTGCAGACCATCATTAGCAAGGGTCATGACAGTCATCCCCTGGGACAGGCCGTTACGGACACACGTAGTGTCTGCTCAAGCGGGAGCCGTGGCCGGCTTTCTCACGCACAACGGGCTCGGCCTCATCGCAATCGGACACTCGGCACGCCGGCGCTGGGCTGGAGCGCGTGGCTGCCTGGGGGCCCGGCTGGCCAGGGAGAACACTTGGGGACGATCACAGCGTGCTTCGGGTGGGAAATGCTGGCTTTAGTGCTTTTGTAAAGGCAAATTTATCTCAGCCTTAGAGGATCGCTCTGGCCTCTCGGTGTCTGGCTTCTGCCAGAGCCCTCGGCCTGTGTCACTGCCCACCGTGGAGAAAACCGGCAGGAGGGGAGAATATAGGAAAATGACTTTCTGCCATCAAACTTCTACAGGCACCAGGACCGTTCAGTCACACGAATGCTGGAGCGGGGGAAAGGCTCTTACTTCTCCCTTAACAGCAGCGTTTATTGGCCTGGAAGTCACCTAAGAAATTCAAGCTCCTATCTGTCTGTCTGTCTGCTCTCTTTTTTTTTAATCATTTTTTAAAATTTATTTTCACCATAACAGTGTTCATTTGTTTTTGTACCACACCCAGTGCTCTGAAAAACAATCTGAAGGGTTTGTCTGTCTGCTCTCTTAAAGGAAGACTAAACCCTGCCCTGTTCCTACAGACCACAGGCTGCCCCCCTCTCATTTCCTGCCCCTTTCCTCTGCCTTGTCCTCCCGCTGGTGGGAGGCCAGAGACCCCCTGGGGTGCCTCTCTTGCTCCTCTGAACCCGTGGGGCTCCCTGCTGCTCAGAGGATGAAGGAGGGCCTGCCTTCCACAAGGGCATCTCCATATGCTCTCCCATCTTCCAGAAGATTCTTTCCTGCCCTCCCAGCTCAGTTCGCCCCCACTGTCCTTTCATCTGTAACGGCTACTTCCTGGCCAGACTGTGCTGACCTGCACAACTCACTGCACTCAGAAAGCTCGTGGGCCTCCCGCAGCTCCTCCCAGTGCCACCTGCTCTGGGGCCCTGGACCAGGAGTTGCCGTATTTCTTTCAGTACCAACTTTTGAAAGAAGCAAAACGAGGATCTACCAAGACCAGCACCACATGGCCACTGCCATTTGGCTTTGATTTAGGTAGTTGTTGGATGAAAACCGGTCACTCCTGCTAGACTATAAGTCCCATCAGGACAAAGGGACCTGTGACACATTCTCCCCTTTCCAGGCCAGGCTTGTCTGCGCCTCTGCCCACCAGGCCTCGCCCCCCACCTGCCAAGATGTGAACAAGAAACAGGGGTTGTAACAGCTCAAGGTCACATCTCCAGGACCCCGGCCCCCGCAGGTCCTGCCCGAGGAAGCCCAGCTCCCAAGAACTGCCCTCGTGGCCAGCAACACCTGGGGACGCCTCGGTGGCTGGATCCTGAGGGCCAGGAGCCCAGGCAGCAAGCCCAGGGCCACAGGGACCACCCTGTTCCCGGGTTTGCGGTTTTCCCTCCAGGCTCCACTGAACCTGGGTGGCCCCTGCCACATCTTGCCCTCCTGCTTCCTTTAAACCATCACCTCTGCACAAATCCCGGGGTGGGGGGAGTCTGCACTGGCTCCTCTCCCGTTCCAGGAGGTCTGTCACCGATCGGAGCCTCTGCTGCCCCTTTGCCCAGTGCCCGCCTGCTGATCTCTGATCCTGGGCCAGTGACCGTCAGGTACTCAGAGTGTTTGTGGAATGAATGAATGTGGAATGAATGAAGGAATGCTTTGCCTTCTGACATGTGTTTACCTAATGCTTTGCACTGGCTGCTCCCTTGAGCCCTTTCAGAGGGAGACAGACCGTGGGGTTTCCCTGAGCTGGACTAAGGGAGCATTAGGCTTTGGCTGGGATCCCACACACCATGAAGCCACCTGCCTCCATGTCACCTAATCTGCACGCTGTGGCCTAAGCCCCCTGTGAGGCTGTCCACCCAACTGCACCTGGGGTCACCCCACTATCACTGATACAGCATTCACACGTTCAAATGGCCTAAAATATATGGTGGACCCATCATCCTGTTCCTCAAAGTCATGTGAATCCCCATGACATGATTAAACAGAAAACAACAACAACAAAACAAAACAGAACCCAAAACTGCCGCATGAGCTAATGAAAACCATTGATTTATAAACCTTGAAAAAGACTGGATGGATTGCTTCCAGATTTTTGATAATTTTAATAGTGATTATATCTTGGGAATAGAATTTTATTTTTTTTAAATTTTTGTGTTTTTTCACAACTTCATTAACCAAGCATATTTTAATTTCATCATCCAAAAAAACCTGAAAACAAACCTGACATTTTAGAAAACATGATAGGTTAAAATTTGTTCCTGCTACATTGAGGCAGTGGGGAAAAGTGTAAGCCACAAATTTTTTAGTTTTTTCTTCTATTTTCATTAAAAAAAATACAATTATTGCATGTGAAGAAGGTAGCTTTATATTCATTATTTAAGCATATACTACATATTTATTTATTCATGTTTAAATTGCTTGGTTTTATTCCACTTTTAAAAAGACCGTGTCGGGGTGCCTGGGTGGCTCAGTGGGTTAAGCCTCTGCCTTCAGCTCAGGTCATGGTCTCAGGGTCCTGGGATCGAGTCCCGCATCGGGCTCCTTGCTCAGCAGAGAGCCTGTTTCTCCCTCTTCCTCTGCCTGCTCCTCTGCCTCCTTACACTAAGCGCCCTGCACCTGCCCTCCCTGCACCTGCTTCCTCCTGACTGACTGCAGGAAGGCGACTGCGCTCCATCATCTCCCCAAGGGCCCTTTGGTGATAATGAAGTTTTCATTTAAAAATTGGCGTTGAGTTGAGAAGTAAAGTGTCATGGAAGTGGGGCACAGAAGGAAGATATAACAGAGAAGAGGGAAGAGGGGGTGAGTGCCACCATGTCAGGGGCTATGGCTCAGGCCAGGCCAGGTTTGTCGCTCCCTGGGTAGGGGCTGAGGAAGGGACAAAGCACAGAGGGGGTGACGGACACCCCCAAACCATTAAATCCATGGAACATTCCTGCAGAGAGAAGTGCCTTCCTGACCCACGGTCGGACTTCTGTTGTTTCCATCCCAAGTGTGTGGCAGGCGGGGAGGCTGGTGCCTAGGCTCCCACACAGCTCCGTCTCTCAGTCCCTCGAGCCCTGATCTCTGAGCTTCTTCCTGATTCATCCTGATTCATGGGTCAGATTCCGTTCCGTTACCGAAGCCGCTGAACTGAATAGTTTCACCCAGTCGGTTCACTCAAGAGATTTCTCTTTATAGGCAAGAGCTGGAGCGGAGAGATGGGCAGATGGGCGGGCCCGGGAGGCTCAGCTTCTAGGAGCTGTTGGCAGAGGTGGGGGCCGGGAGGGGGCCCGCAGGGGTGCTCTGATACAAGGCTGTGATTACTGAGGAAATCAACAGAAGGAAAAGACCGAGAGCTCTGCCAGAACTCACAGACTACCTAAGTGCTGCCCTGAGGACTTGCAGGCCTACAGAATTTGGGGCAGTCACAGACTGAGTGGAACTCGGGACTCTGTCTTAGGGGTGCACAGCAGGGATGGACCAGAGGCATCCTCGCCGTCTTCCGAGCGGTGGTGCACAGCCCCCTCCCAGGTCTGCTTGCAACCTCCAGGATGGCCCAAAGACCACTGGGGACTGTGTGGGGTGGTTTGGAGTGTGTTGGGGACGTATGTCCCCATCTGTGTCCTAAGGCAAGGGAAGGACTCTGAGGCAGGTGGAGGGTGGAAACTGGCTGCTGGCCAGTGATGGCCACAACTAGGACACCTGCAGTCTGTCCCTGCACTGGACCCCTGAGCACCCCCATGCGTGGACGACAGGAGAAGCCAGAGCTGCTTGCCCTGTTTTGCTGTAGGATTATCAATGTCAAGGTGCCCCGGCAGGACCACAGACTCTGAGCACCAGGAGGGAAGGACAGGTGACCTCTGACGCACTGCTCTTCCCCCAATTTATTTGACATGAGGAAGCTTTAAGGTCTGGGAAGGTCATCTTCAAGGTCATCCTGCTGGACTCTGGCCCGGCCAGATTGGACACCAGCGCCGGTCACTCCTTGGTCAGTGGTCTCTGAGCCCCACCTGTCTTTTTTCCGGCGGCTGTAGTGAAGACCAGAAGCCAGAAGATAGAGCTGGACCCTACTTAGTACGCACAGCTTTCCCCGAAGTTTTGTCCCATGACTCATGACATCGTATTTTCTCACACAAGGCAACTAGGAATAATAAATGGGCATTGTTTGCTAGCAAGCCTGATTTATCTGCTCAGGAAATACTTGGTGCCATGTAATTTGAAAGTGTTTTGAATTATCATCCAAAAAGAAGTAATTTCCAACTCCTAATTCTGCTTGCTCAACTGTTTTTCTTTCTGCCAAAATAGAAGCTTCTGCGTTACACCCCTGGGTTTCATTGGCCTCACTATAAACGCGACCCGTAACCCTCATGGTGGCCAGGCTGGGAAGGTGGTTGTGTCTCCATCGCACTGAGGACAAAACTAAGGCACAAAGGGGATAGAGAGAGCTGCTGGTGGCCACACGGCCAGAAACCCCAGGCACTGATCTTAGCTGAAGATCTGCGGGCGCGGTTTGGTGTGAGTTCTGGGCTGCTGGCATGAGCCGCACAAATGTCTACTACGGAGCGAACAGTAGGTCCCCACACCGTGACCTCCGGGACAGCCTGCCAGCTCCCCACCTGCACCTGAGCCCACCGGCAGGGTGAGGTCAGCCTTCCTGTGCTCAGCTGATTCACGCCACTCTGGGCGACCTGGACACACAGAAGGGCTGTGATTCTAGAACACAGGCTCATGGAAGAGGAGATCTGCCCATCCCTGGAGATCTGTGATGCCAGGAGCTTTGGTGACTGGTAACACGGTGAGTGCACCAAGGGTCCTGCCGGCCCATCAGGCCAGAGTCACTCTCTGCAGTGACACAGGGGCTGGCAAACGCTCTGCGTTCACTGCACTTGGTAAGCGCTCCCTGAGCTGTGGCAGTGCTGTGTGAAGCGTGTGGACAGCTCCAGAAGTCCTGCGATGTTCCCGCAGTGGGTCTGCATCTCCCCTCCAGCCACCCCGTGCCCCAGTGCCGGTCCTCGCTCCTCTGCATGGACCTCCGGCAGCCCCTCCTGGGGTCCCGTGGCCGGCAGCCACCGTGTCCTGGCCACGGGGGCTTCATGATCAGCTTTCTCACCCAGAGCACAGCTCCAAGATCGCCGCTCCTTTAAAGGAAAAGCCAACCCACCCCACGGTCTCTGATTTGCTTCAGCAGAACCTCTGAGCTCTCCAGCAGGGGAGGCCCCTCGGAATCTGTCCTCGAGGACTTTCCTCCTTATTTCTCAGGCTCCCTTCAGCTCAGCCTCCATTCCCGCTCTGCCCTGGCTGGGCCTGGCATCCGGGTGCCAGCATTTACGCTCTCCCTTCTCCATTTCTGAAGGTCCAGGTCCTTCCGTCTATCGGTTTCCTAGGGAGGCTGTAGCAAATCATGGTGGACACAGGCACTTAAAACAACACTGGCCCAGCCAGGGAGGAGCCTTCAGGTCCCCGCTCCGCCTCACAACTCCTAACGAGCTGAGCAAATGGGAAGTGGACAGCCGTCAGGGACAGCTGAGAACAAGGTCGCAGGGTGGCCCCCTGCCCCCGGCTCTGGAGACACAGAGATCACAGCCTGTCTGGGCAGAGACCAATGCCAGGGGAAACTCCTGCACTGCAGGCTCGCTGGGAATGAGCCTGAGAACTGAGTCCCAGGGGAGCCCCCACAGTCTGCTGCTCTCCGGGAGCCCCAGCAGGCTCACCGCGTGGAGAAGGAGGCCGGGCGCTCCAGAGCACTTTGCTCGTCCTAACCAGGCCGCGCTCGGGGAAACCGGCCACCCGGAGCTAACTTCCCGGGGTGCTCTCAGAGCTGGACTCACCGACAGGAAAGGAAACACCAGCTCGGTCTCCCCTGGCCTTCCTGTCCCACCTAAGTGGGGGGAAAATGCAAAACGATTCAAAACAGTGAAACAGAAGCCATGTGAGGTCACAGCCTGGGGCTCACTGGAACGCCTGCGACCCATCACGGGGGCACAGAAGGCCTCCCCTCCCCACACCAACGGGCTCGTGCATGCCCGGGGCAAAAGCAGCCCCCGGAGGACACTGTGGCCTGATGCCAGCCGCTGCAGCCACCAGCAAACACAGCCCAGCTGCTGGGCAAGAAAAAGCTATGAAAACTCACGCCGAAGATGTTTACCAAGGACGGCATGTCCAGCTTCCCGAGAAGGTTCAAGGCATCCTGGGGACAAGCAGCACAGTTTGAAGAGACCTAGAGCTTCAGAACCAGGATCAGTCACAGCAGGAATGTTGGAATGATCACATCGGGAATTTAAGCAACTAGATTAATATGCTAAGAGCTCTGACGGACGAGTGGACAGCATGTGACAGCAGATGGGCAGTGCCAGCAGGGGATGGGGACTCTCAGAATCTAGAGGAAATGCCAGAAATAAAATACGCTGTCACAGAAATTAGGAAAGTCTTTGATTGGCTCATCCATAAACTAGACACAGCTGAAGACAGACTCTGTCTTCATTTCTTAAAGAAATGTCAAGAGAAACTTGCAAAACTGAAATGCAAAAAAGAAAATATAAAATTTAAAAGACAGAACAGAATCCCCAAGAACTGTACGATGATTCCAAAACATGTAAAATACTCATAATGGGAATACCGGAGAAGGAGAGGGACGGAAACGACTGAAGAAATTTCTGAAGCAATAATGGCTAAGAATTTCCCCAAGTCACTGATGTGCGCCTGCCTCAGATTGAGGGAGCTCAGAGAACAAGGAGCAGGACAATTACCAAAACCCGACATGTACACACACCACATCCAGACACTGGAGCTCCAAGTCAAAAACAGTATTTTAAAGAAGCCGTAGGAACCAACACTTCCCCAGAGAGGAGCGAGGGGACGGGCTGCTCTGGACCCCTCTTCGGGAATCGCAGCAGCAACTGGAAAGCGAGGGAGATGTTTACTTGTTAGAAGAAAAACAACCCCACGAAGGTACGATTCTATCATCAGTAAAAGGAAAAATAAAACAAGGGCTTTTCTCAGACAAACCAAAATTGAGGGGATTTGTTCCAGGGGACCTGCCTTGCATGAAATTTTAAAAGTAACTTTCAGAAGGAAGGAAAATGACATAGGTCAAAGACTCATTCTAGCTAACAAGGAAAAATCATTAGAAAATGAGCAAATAAAAGTACGATAAACACTTTTTGAATTCTTAATTGATCTAACAGATAACAGTTTGCTCAAAATGATAACAGCAACAAAGTACTCAGTGATCACAGCTTACGGGTGAGTGGAAAGAGGGACATAAGGAGTAAGACAGGGTACTCGGGAGCACTCTGTCATGAGCCAAGTGTCCTGCGTGTGCAGGACCTGTGAGAGGACTTGGATTCACTGGAAACCAATACTGCAAACTCTTCCAAAAATCAGGAAGGAAGCACAATTGTTATGTGAAGGAGGGAGAGAAAACAGAATCACAAAATGTTGAACTGAAACCAGAGAAGTCGCAGCAACACTGGAGGACATAAAAACAGACAAAGAACAAGGACAAACAATAGTAACAGTAACAAACCTGGTAGATATTGATCTAACTATACCAGTAATCACTTTAGTTTTTTAAATTTTTTAAAGATTTTATTATTTATTTGACAAGGAGAGAGAGTGTGTGAGAGAGAGAGCACAAGCAGGGGGAAGGGCAGGCAGAGGGAGACGGCAAAGCAGACCCCCACTGAGTAGGGAGCCTGACACGGACTTGATTCCAGGACTCTGGGATTGTGACCTGAGCCGAAGGCAGACACCTAACCAACTGAGCCACTCAGGCACCTCCTGTAATCACTTTAAATGGTATAAATATGCTAATTAACTACCATGTTAAAATGCTTAACATCACTCGGCATCAGGGAAATACAAATCAAAACCCCAGTGAGATCCCACCTCACGCCAGTCAGAATGGCTAAAATTAACAAGTCAGGAAATGACTTGTTCTCCGCAAGGATGCGGAGAAAGGGGAGCCTCCTACACTGCTGGTGGGAGTGCAAACTGGTGCAACCACTCTGGAAAACAGCATGGAGGTTCCTCAGAAAGTTGAAAATAAAGCTACCCTCCGACCCAGCATCGCACGACTGGGCGTTTATCTGGAGGTTACAAACGTAGTGACCTGAAGGGGCACATGCTCCCAGTGTTTATTACAATGTTACCAACAACAGGCAAATTATGGAGAGAGTCCAAATGCCCCCGGACAGATGAACGGATAAAGAAGAGATGGTGAATATATATACCAGAATACTACTCAGCCATGAAAAAGGGTGAAATCTTGCCATTTGCTATGACCTGGAAGGAGCTACAGTGTATTATGCTAAAACGAAATGAGTCTGTCAGAGAAAGGCAAATACTGTATCATCTGACTCGTATGTGGAATTTAAGAAACAAAACAGGTGAACATATTTGAAGAGAAAAAAGAAGAAGAAAAAAGAGAGTATTAGGAAACCCTTAACAGAGAGCAAACGAGGGCTGACGGAGGGAGGGGTGGGGGTGGGATGGATGGGGGAGGGGCATTAAGGCGGGCACTTATGATGAGCACTGAGTGTTGTATGTACGGGACGGATCACTAAATTCTACTCCCGAAACAATATTACATTGTGTGTTAACTAACTAGAATTTAATTTAAAAATAAAAAAAATAAAAGAGATGGTCAGAATGGATAAACAACAAAACACAGCTGGTGTTCTGTCTACATGAAACCCACGTTATACTAAACGGAGACAAACAGGTGAGAAGATAAGGGATGGAGGAAGCCATGCCATGCTAACACTCATGACGAGGAAGTGTGTCAGCATATTAATTTCAGCGAAAGTAAACTGTCAGAGATAACGAAGGCCATTATGTAATGGTAAAGGGTTAATCCTCCAGGAAGACATAACAATCCTTAACATGTATGTGCCTGGCAAGAGAACATTTAAAATACACAAGGCAAAACCTGAGAACTGAAGGGGAAACAGAAATTTACTGTTACAGTTGGAGAAACGGACGGATCCGGATGGCAAAAAAAAATCACAGGACATGGCTGAGTTGAGCGTCACTTTCGGGTTGTTGGACTGGACGACGTCATAGACTGACTCGCTTAGCAGCAGCAGAGCACGTTTTCTTCTCTTGCTCAGAGAGAACAGTCACCAGGACAGACCATACTCTGAGTCACGAAATAAATTTAAAAGAATAGAAATGATACAAAATATGATCTCAGACGATAATGGAATTAAGTAAGAAATCAGTAACAGACAGACAGATGGAAAATACTTGGAGATTATACAACACACTTCTAAATAACACAGATCAAAGAGAGAAGTCTCAGAAGAATTTTATAAATATTTCAAAGTAAATGAAAACACAGCATCAAATTTGTGGACTGCAGCAAAAGCAGGACTTAGAGGAATGTTCATAGCATCACATATATTGGAAAAGAAATAAGATATAAAGCTAATAATCTCAGCTTCCACCTTTGGAAACTGGGCAAAGAGGGCAAGTTAAATATAATGTATAATAAAGAAAAGAAATAATAAAAATTAGAGCATAGGTAAATGAATGTGAAAATGTGAAATGAAAAGATAAAATCAATGAAAGCAAAAGGTGACCCTTTGATCTTTGAAAGATCAATAAAATCAATAAGCTGTTAGTCTAGTTCACTAAAAAAAAAAGAGAGAGAGAGAGAGAGAATACCCAACTTGATACCATCAGAAATGAAAATGGGGCCATCACTCCTGATCCTATGGATACTAAAATGGTAGAAAAAGAATATTACAAACAACTTTATACCCACAATTTGATAACCTGAATAAAATGGACTAATTCCTTGAAAGACATAATCTACCAAAACTCCCATAAAGAAAAACAGATAATCTGAACAGATCTGTATATTAAAGAAACTGAGTCAATAATTAATAACCTTTTAAAACAGAAAGCACCAAGCTCAGAGGGTCTCCTGGAGAATTCTATCAAATTTTTAAGGACGAAATTATACCCATTCTCTAGAGTCTCACTCAAAAAAACAGAATCAGTGAGTATACTCTATAACACTTCCTATGAGGGTGGCGCTACCCTAATCCCAAACCCAAGACACTACAAGATAGGAAAACTACAGACCAGTATCTCTCATGAACCTAGATCAACAAAATAGGAGCCACTTGAGCCCAATGACGCATAAGAAGATTTACACACCATGACAAAGCGCATCCACTCCAAGTACGTAAAACTGATTCAAACTCTGAAAATCAATTAACGTCCTCCCTCACATCAAAAGGCTAAGGAAGAAAAGTCATATGATCATATTGATCATAGATGCAGAAAAACACATGACAGAACGCAGCACCCGCTTACAGAAAAAGGAACTCCCGCATCTTGGTAGGAAACACGGACGGAAAACCTGCAGCTGGTTTCGTACTTAATGGTAAGGAGCTAGATGTTTTCCAGTCAAGATCAGAAACAAGACGAGGGTGTCGCCTCTTAGCTGCTCAGCACGGCACTGGACACCCTGGCTAAGGCAGTAAGACGAGAGAAGGAAGTAGAAGGTACGCAGTCTGGGGAGAAAGAAACGAAACCCGTGTTATTCACAGCTGATATGATTTTTTTTGTAGAAAATCCAGAAGAATCAGTAACGATTCCTGGAATTGACTATAGCAACATCGCGGGGTGTGTGGGCAACGTACAGAAGTTGCTTGTTTTCTTATTCACTGACCGGGAGCGACTGGATTGTGAAATTAAAAACACAAAAGCACTGACATTGGTGCTGAAACCTGCAATAGGTTTACATCTAATAAAACACGTGCAGGTTCTATACGAGGGGAACTATGAAATTCTGATGGAAGAAACCAAAGACGGCCTGGAAAATGGAGAGCTATGCTGTGTATGCAGATGGGAACACTCCTTATTGTCAAGATATCCGCTCCTCCCAAATCATCAATTCAACCTTAATTCATGGATATGGACAAACTGAGTCCGGTTTGTGTGCAGAGGCAAAAGACAGGGAGAGCCAAAACAGCACTGCAGAAGAGCACTAGAGAGACGCTCTCTGATACCACGTCCTACCTCAAAGCCACGGTCACCAGGACAGTGAGGTAGACCCGCAGTCCAGCCGGTCTGAAGGCTTAACTTGCTTCAAGTCGACACACTCTTGACTCGCTGCCCCAAGGCCGTTGCTCAGTAACACAACCGATTCACTCTGAGATCTGCAGAACACTGGACCTGAGAGAGGAGGACCAGAATGTTCCCAGGCCAGTGAGCCTGCCTGAAGATGCCTCGGCTTTCTGATTAGCCCAGCATTTTTCTAGCAAAATGTTTTTCTTTTTTAGGTCACACGAATGATTGTACTCAACTCCCTTTGTGCCCCTAGAGACCCTGCCCTCATTTGCAGAACAGAGTCCTCCCGCACATCACGGAACAGGAATCAGACCCCCTCCCACAAGCCTCTGGCTCTGAGATAACGTCTGTGGCCAGCATCATTGAGGCTGCACGCGATGAGACCTGCTGTGGGCCTCTGCGCTCCCTTTGCCGAGTAACTGCCCTAAACCCCCTTTAAAAACCCCTGGGCCAGGAGCAACCTCGGAGTTGCTTTGGGACAAGAGTTCCCCCTCTCCCCAGGTGGCCACCCTCCTGAATAAAGCTCAAATTCCTTTCCAATCCAAAACATGTCGCTTGAGTCATGGCTTTTTGAGTGAGGGGCAGTGGAACTTGGGTTCCATGATGGTACTGGGGCAAGAGGAGACAAACAGAGCAATGGAACAGGATACAGAGGCCAGAAAGAGACCCAGATAAACAGAGTCATTTAATCGCGACAAAGGAGACAGCCAATTCGATGGAGAAAGGGGAGTTTGGTTTTTGTTTTTTAAATGGTGTCAGAATAACTAGATGTCCACATGTGAAGGAAGAAAGGGAAGGAAGGAAGGAAGGAGGAAAGGTGGGTAGGTGAGTCTGGAAGCGGACCTTACATCTTTCACAGAAATGAGCAAAAACTGGATCACAGACCTAAACCAAAGAGTACAGCTATTAGAAGGGACCACGGGATAAGGCGGATGAGTGTTTAGACACGAGACCAAAAACCATGATCATGAAAGGAAAAATTGATCAGGTAGATTTAACTACAGTTAAAAACGTACTCATTATTCCCCAAACTCAAAGGCAACCACGGTGTCCTCCAGCAGCTGAATGGCTAAACGGGCTGTGGTCCGTGCAGACAGTGGGGTATGAGCACTGAGTGACAAGGAGACACGAGCTGGGGAGCCGTAGCAGGACGGGAACATCGGATGCGTACCGCTGAGCTGGAGAAGCCGGTGGGAAAGGCTCCCGACTGCATGACTCCAGTCGTATGATATCAGCACGAGGGCAAAGCTCTCAAGTCCGCAATGAGATGAGGGGTTGCCTGGGTTTGTGGGGCAGGAGGGATGAAGGGTGGTGCTTGGAGGACGCTGAGCCTGCTCCATGTGACCCCGTGATGGTGACGGATGACCTCAGACGTCTGCAGAGACACAGGATGCACGGCACCGAGAGCAAGCGTGGGCGTAACACGGACTTCAGGCAGGGAGAGCGGGCCACACTCGTACTGCGCTAATGCAAGACTGAATGAGAGGGAAACCGGGGTGGGGGCTCGAGATTTTTCTGTCCAACTTTTAAGTACACCTAAAATGGCTCAAAATGATAAAGCCTATTAACTGAAAACAAAACCACCCCCCAAACCCAACACACACGTTTATCTTAGCGCTGTGGCGCTCAGAAGTCTGGAATCGGTTTCGCTAGGTAAAACAAGACGTCGGCAGGGTTGGCTCCCTTTCTAGAGACTTGGGGAGCGTGGTCTTCCTGCCTGTTCTCACGCTGAAGGCCACCAGCATTGCTGGCTCATGCCTCCAGCCCATCTTCAAGGGCAGCGGCGGCTGGCTAGGTTCCCTACATCACATGTCTTTCCTTGGACTCTTCCGTCCCCTGAGGGACCCATGACCACACTGGGGCCACCTCACCGTCCAGGACAATCACCATGAAGGTCCACTGATTTGCACCCTTAAACTCCCTTTCACGGTTACATGTGTAACTGATGTGTTCAGGTTCTGCGGATCAGGGACATCTCCGAGGCAGTCAAGGTGCCGGCCATGTCTTGTCATACTATCATGTCTGCTTCTTATTTGCAAGCACGTTCTGCATCCCTCTGTCCCCGCATGTCCTCCTTGGGTGGCAGTTCTTCATGTACGTGTTTACATCCCTCCCTCCTCCCCAAGCCTCAAGGTCAGGGTCTGGCTCTTATTCATTTCGCTTGGCCACAGTGTATGACTAATCGGCACATGATGCATTACTGATGCATTCAGACTGGGCTGAAGGGTTTCCTTGCATACATACTATACATGTTCCTAAGATGTTACAGCCAGTCTTTGCTGCATGTCTGAGAAAATCTGGGGCAGAAAACACTGGATCGTTTCCCTGTGTATTTGCCTGATGCTCAGGTGCGTAGCCACAAGAACACAGGTTGAGAGCCGACCACGAGGGTCTGCACAGTGAGCAGCTCCAGCGACAGGACAGTGCTCACCATGCAGAAGCCCATTTCTTCAGACAGATCCTATAGCAGGCAGTAGCCCTCAAGGCTGGCTGCTCTATGAGGCATCTGATTTCGCCCTCCTCTGCAGATGGGAAGGAAAGGCTTAGAAAAAGGGTATCAGAGGCAGGGCCTGGTGGAGATGGTCCAAACTGGGGCCAGGACTGAGTCTGGGATCTGGGGACAGGCCCAGCTCAGTCCCTCCCCAGATTTGCATAAGAATGACCTCTAATGCCTGACAAGAGGGTTAGTGGTAACCCTGACAGCCCCCAGCCCTGTCCCTCCAGCTGGAGAGGCCTGCAAAGCAGTCCAGCAACCACAGCCCACACAGAACCTTGACTTTGGGGTCTGAAACATGATTCTTCTCGAGGCGAAGGTGGAGTAAGAAGGGGAGAGGAGCAAGTCAAGAACACAACAAAGGCAGAGGAAGGGGCCTCGGGGGCTCCCTGGCACAGAGGATTGGGGGGGTTGGGGGACCCTCTGAGCAAAGACTCCTGTTAAAGATGAAATAAAATATCGAGCCAGAAAGAGAGCCTTCAACGATTTTTCAAACTTCAGAACTCAGCCTCCCTCAATCCCCAGCCTGCCTTGCCTGCCTGGAAATTGGGTTAATCAACCTTGTCACGCAAAACAGCAGACCAGAGACAGCGGGTCTACCTGGAGCACTGTTTGCCTTGGGAAGCCAATGACTTCAAACGAAGATTTCTGTATAGACAGGGATGCGATTTATGGAATTTTGGTTTTCAGGGGCAGGATGGGATGGGCACAGCATAAGCGAAGTTAATTTCTGTTCTTTATCAGAAATCCTGTTTCCCCCCGTCGTGGTGGTTGTGCTCCTGATCTCCGGCAGCTGGGGGCACGCTTGCCGACCTGCCCCGGACAGTGAGGCGCCTCCCGGGGGCCGTGCTCAGTGTCCGAGCTGCGTGCCACCCCAGGGCCTGCTAGTCAGGACAGCACCACAGCTTCTAGACACAGGTGACCTCCCAGCCACGGCCGGTCCCGTGTGAGTGACGCTGAGCACGTGGGAACCACCAGCAGCGGTAAGGACACACACACACGTGTCTCCACACACATGTGTGCACATGTGCACACACGTGAGGAACACATATAGTAAATAACAATTATTTTTCTGTAGTTAGAAAAGGTGAGTTAGAATAAATGCTGCTCACTTTGACTTACTTGGATCCAGAAGAGCGACAGAGTTTATACGTGATTATGACACTATTTGGAAATTAAGAAATGGAAGTCTCCAAAATTAAACAACTTACTTAAATCCACAGTAAACAGCAGGGAGAAACCCAATGTCTACGATCTGCCCCAAGAACCACTGGAAACCCTAAAACTTCTGAGGACCCGAGTCCAAGCCACGGCTGGGTCATTCACGGCCCATCCGTGGGCTGACGAGACACTTGGCCCTTTGAGACTCCATTTCTGTCCTGGAAACAGGAAAGCACCCAGCACGACTCTGCCACCAGTCTCCAGGGCTGCGCAAGTGTCTGTCAGCTCTGTTCCATGTGCCCTACCTGTCTACCACCAAATGCGTATTACGTCATTCGCATTGTCCTTTTATAATGAGCTCTTGAAAGTTCATTTCTTTTTTTTTTTTTTTTAAAGATTTTATTTATTTATTTGTCAGAGAGAGAGAGAGGGAGAGAGAGCGAGCACAGGTAGACAGAATGGCAGGCAGAGGCAGAGGGAGAAGCAGGCTCCCTGCTGAGCAAGGAGCCCGATGTGGGACTCGATCCCAGGACACTGGGATCATGACCTGAGCCGAAGGCAGCTGCTTAACCAACTGAGCCACCCAGGCGTCCCTTGAAAGTTCATTTCTAACATACACTGGTCTGACACAGCAACAGACTATCTGAAGACAACAGCAAACAAAAAACCCACAAGAGCTAATACCCGGTACCCCAGAAAACAAGAACGAGGCCGACAGATCTCACTACCACCCGAATGCAATGTGGGACCCGTGGCCGCTCTAGCTCAGGCTGCGCATCCGCAAACTTAACTTCGTGCCCAGCTGCAAGAGTCAGCGGTGCGACGAGTCACGGCGCCCGGGAACGCAGCACTCAGTACCCAGGACATAGCCACGGGGCTGCCACAAATCAGCGCGTCTGAGATACGCCAGACTCTGCAATCCAGCGGAGGCCATCCATTTGAATCGCTTCCAAATTTTTCCACAGATGTCGTGTCGACAAAGCGGCCTACAAATCCGCCTGGAGAGGAATTCAGTCCGTTGTCAGCAGCGACTGGCGTTCGCTCTGGCAATTTCCCAGGTGCTAACACCACGCCACAGAACGTCATTTCGTGTGGCGCTCCCTAATTCCACATCCCTGTTCCAGCACTGCCCAAGGACAGTCAGGGTGCTCAGGGCCATGTGAGACACACACACGTGTTCCTTGCACGTGCGGCTCCGGAGGCAACAAGGAGGTGCTCCGAGCGCTCACAGCGTCCCGCGGTCCTGACCATCCAAGCGTGAGGGCGGCCAGGCCACAGAGGACGAGCGGCACGCGCACCTGCTCCGGGCCTTTGGTTTCAGCAGCCGCGCGTTTGCGTGACGACGAGGAGAGGCCCATGGGATCCCCTCGCACCTCCGCAAAGAGCAGTGGGAGCTCTCACCAGCCCGGCGGGAGAGGCCGCGGTGGGCACGCTGCGTGTGGTGGGGACCAGTGGCTGGATGGCAGGGTGTGGACAGGTTCCCAGACACCAGGCAGGTGGGCCTGTCCATGCTGGGGACGGAGGGTGCAGTGTCCTCTGCTCCCTGCCCTATCACCGCGGCCTCAGGTCCACTGTGGGTGTCCTCACTGGCTTTCTGCCCTGACAGCCAATGTCCCAGCAGCCCTGTCTTACTCTCTTAACCCAGAGAGGCTTCTCCCTTGCCTGCTGCTACGGGCTGTGTGTGTCCCCAGAGTCACATGCGTAATCTCACTCCCAGTGTGATGGCATCAGGAGCGGGGCCTTCGGGAGGGCATGGGCTCACAAGGGAGGGGCCCTGGGGATGGGGTCAGTGCCCTCATCAAGAAACTCCAGGGAGCCCCCAGCCCTTTCTCTGAGCCCGGAGGCAGCAAGAAGATGCCGTCCAAGAACCAGACAGAGGCCTCATCAGATGTACAGCTTCCAGAACTGGAGAAGGGTCTGCTGCTTAGAAATCCCTGTTTGTAGGGTTCTGTCACAGCCGCCTGAGGGACACTTGCAGTCCCCACCCCACCGGCCTCTCCCCAGCATTCCTAAACACCGTGCGTCCTCCTGCAGGTACCGTGAAACATGACAGCTCTGGCACCTTCTGTGTGTGTTAGACTCGCACAAGCTCACGGAAGCCCCATGGCAGCCCGTCCCCATGAGCAGCTGGGGACGGTAGTCTGTGCAAGGGGGTGTGTGACCCCAAGAGCAGGGCGTCGATTCTCCTGGGGAAACACCTCTCAGCATTGCCAGCCTGCTCTTCCTTCCAGAGAAGCCAGAATCCTGGGTCATAAAGGAAAATCTACCCCCTTCTGTTTGCTCCCCTGGTTGGAAGAATAGCATGTGGGACACGAGGTGCCAGAGGCCTGATGGGCCATCATGCTGCTGGGCTTGTGGTCCCTGTGAACCACGGGCGCACACACTGTTGGCTGGGAGTCCGGGTCCGTGCAGGCCCCTGCCCCGATGTCAAGACATGCTCTTGGGGACAAACAGAGGCCCTGCTCTAACCACGGACAGACTTGGGGGCTATGGGGCTGCCCTCCAGACCGTGGTAGCCCATTCCCAGGGGGCAGCATGAGGGGTGCTGGGGAACCATCCTGTGGGTACCCCACGTGCCTCTCCACACTGTCGACCCCTCTTCCTAAGCTCTTGCCCTCTGTCTCTGGAGCCCTCCCCGGCCGTTGGTGGTGGCCTAGCTCCAGAGGGCAGCCCTCTGTGGGGGGGGGGGGTGGTCCCAGCAGCCCTCCCGCCCTCCCTGCCTGGGCCCCACTCCTGGGGGTCAGCATCAGGACATCCACCGTTGGTGCACACTCTCAGCTCAGCTGCATTCATCCAGGTGTGTGTGCTCCGGGGACCTCATCCCCTCAGGGACCGCCATCACTCTCCTGGGTGTGGCAGCTGCCCCGTGAGCTCCCTCTGTGTCCTCACCATGGCCCCCGTCCCCCTGCAGCACCCTCTTCGTCCTTAAGCCACGTGGGGCAGTTCAAGCTCAACTTTTCATTAACAGACACTTTCTCAGTCAGTCACACCAGGCCTGCAGGTGTCTGGTGGCACCGTTCTGGACACCACCATGGGTCTGGAGGGTGGGGGACCAAATGCTCCGGGCAGCTGAGCCCGGGGAGGGCAGCTCCAGCCAGCGGCCAGTGTCTCCCTCGCTCCAAACAGGAGGAGGCGCTCCTGCCCCAACGGCAGATGGGGCTGTGGTCACCTGGTCATCTGGGAGGCCCGCTCCGACCACCATGGCTTGCCAGGCAGGGGCCCGCCTTCTTTGGTCTGCAAATGAGGACCGGACATGATAAGCCTTGAAAGTTGCTCTTCTTAAAATGTGGCAGCCCCGGGGAATGGACCTCCTGTGGCAGGAAGCTCGAGCTCCGCTGCTCAACTGGCAGGTACGATGGGCTCTTCCTCATGCGAGAGTGTGTGAGACCTTATCTTCAGCAAAGAGCACAGGACAGAGCCACCAGAAGCTCTCGGCTGGAGGAGCTCCGTCCTCCTCGGACGCACTTCAGTGGACGACATGGACAAGCCCAGTGGCGTGTCCTGGGCAACTGGTGCCCACCGTGCCGCTGGCTTCCGTTGTTGGAAAGTGGAGCACATCCCTGCTCCCGTGCTGCGCATGACTGTGTGGGGACACCCAGGGCCCTTTCCTTCTCCTAGAAACAAGATGGGGGGACTCACTTCGGAGACACTCATCCCTGGCGTTCTGGATTGGGAACGTGCTCCAGCAGGGTCCCCTCGTCTGGCAGCCACCTTCCCATGTGCTCCGGACTTGTCTCAGCTCTTAAGACCCGCGAAGGGCTTCTCCCAGGCCACATCCTCGGCTGCAGTCCGCAGGCGCTCAGCTGCTCTGCCCACCCCTCCCTGCGCTGCTCACCGCGGGGGCTTGGCTGCTCACGTGCGCCCGCGGCTGCCCCTCCAGGGCGCCAGGAGGTCGGGCTGTGCACCGCCATGTGCCGACAGCCGTGTCCTGGCTCCCCACTCCTCCCGGGGCATCACCTGCACCAGGCACTCTTAGAGAGGGTGTCCATCACGGTACCTGTAGGGAAGGCACCATGGGCCACAGAGGTCAGTGCACCGGGGGAGTCCCCGGTGTGTATGTATGGTCCCCACGTACACACACGACCCCCCACCCTCTCTGAGGCCTTCAGTGTCTACCCCCACCCTGACCTCTCCACTGGATTCCCGCCATGCCCCCTTCCCCACCTTTGAAACACCAGCAGGAAGGCGGAGGACTACAAAGAGGACGAATAAAACCGGTTGGGACCGGGACAGGCTCCAAACAGGCCCTGAACACCGGAAGTGCCTGGGAGAGGCAGGCACACATTCCAGGCCTGTCCCCGCCCCACCCCCATTCCGAGCACTTACTTCCATACAAAGGCTGTCCTGAGCTGTCCCGTATACTCTCCCACAGAGCGGGACTTACTGCACACTGCTCTCTCCGTAGGCCGCAACTCGCCTACCTTTTATAAAATTCCACTGAGTTTTAAAAATGGGGTTTAAAGATTTTATTTATTTATTTGACAGAGATCACGAGTAGGCAGAGATGCAGGCAGAGAGAGAGAGGAGGAGGCAGGTTCCCTGCTGAGCAGAGAGCCTGATGTGGGGCTCTATCCCAGGACCCTGGGACCATGACCTGAGCCGAAGGCAGAGGCTTTAACCCACTGAGCCACCCAGGCGCCCCTAAAAATGGGGTTTAAACTGCACTTGCAGATTCCATAGTAGGTAGGGTAACAGAAAGCAGAGAGCTCATCAGTGATATTTTAAAAAACCTGGGCTACTCAGAATTAACCTTCCTTTGTAGGCTGGAGGTGGCCTTCTGGGAAGACGGGCGTAAGAAACAAACTTAGGAGGGTTGAATGTACAATCAGGAAGGAGAGGATATTTTGTGCTGGAGAAAGCCTCCCGTTTCAGACCCTCTGCAGACACTGTCACTTGCCATGCCTCCTTCCACCAGCCTCGCTGTCTAATTAGGTACCCGGTCCCGCTTCTCTGCTGCTATCTGCACGGCGGTGTGTGCATGCGGCAGCTGCCTATCTGACCCTGCTCTGCATGGAGACACTCTGATGAGTGTTCCTTAAAGCAAATCTAAATGCTTTGCGTGGCCTGAAAGAACCATTCTGAAGGGATCCGGAGAGCATATGCACGGTTATCTGCATCCTTCAGTTGAATGTCTAAATAGTGTTTTGTGCATAGCAGGCTTTAATAAATGCATGAGTGAGCAAACGTGTGGGTGGATGGGCGGGCAGATGGATGGGTGGATGTGTGGATGGATGGACGGATGGATGGCTGGATGGACGGATGGATGGATGGATGGATGGCTGGATGGGTAGATGGACGGATGGGTGCTTGGGTAGATGGACAGGTGGATGGACGGGTGGACGGACAGGTGGAAGGATGGATGGATGGACAGATGGATGGCTACATGGCTACATGTGTAGATGGATGGATGTGTGGATGGATGGATGGACAGATGGACAAATGAGTAATAGACCCTTGAGCCCCTTGGTGACCTGAGACTCATGATTTGTAGCATGCGACTTTATGCAAGATTTATTTCCATGTGATCTTGGGAGTGGGGTCATTTCTGTGACTTCTTCTGGATCTCTGAGTACTTGCTATAAAGTGCTCCTCCTGATCTGGAGGATGGGGTGAGGTTCAGGATCTCTGAGTGAGGAAGACTGTAGCATCCACAAGGGATCCCACACCTTCTTCGAGGCTGGCATGTGCCAAATTAGGAGGGGCTGGTGTGCACACAGATTGCGGCTGGGGGGGGAACAGCATACAGCTCCCATGACAACACAGTGTGTTTATGCCACTCTCCGTCCTGCCGTGGCTGGTAGCCTGCATGTCCACCATGACTCCTTACAGGCTGGGCCTGGCCCACAGAGACCCCTGGAGTGCCTCGCATTCTTTGTGAGGACACAGGGCCACACACCATGTCCCAGGCCAGGATCCCCATCATCGAGAGCCACTGAGGAACTTGGATTATCACTTGTCTTAGCAAAAAGTGGTCACGTTGATGTAGCCTAAGTAGTCTTCAGATTAGAGAAAAACGATGTGAGAGCCGGGGACGTGGCAGGCTGGTGTCCATGTGCATCCGCCATCAGCTGGGTTTCCAGAACCCTCAGCCAGGAGACTTGCTGGACTAGACCACCAGCCATGGGAGTCGTTCGTCATCGCTGACTCACAGTGGCCGCGCTCTGTCATCGCGCTTGCGGTGGCCACGGGCTTCGGGGCTCTCGTTCTCACATACCAGACTTTGAAGTATCAAGGCGCGAAGGTTTAAGAGGGGATCACTGGACGCTCACGCTCTCACCTCCAGCCCTAATCGTCTCGTGATTCATCACAATTTGTGGGAACGGTGATGTTTAATTTAACTGGTGATGTTCTGCTTAGGAAACTATACAAAATAAATAACTTGGATTATATTTCCAGGGTGAGGATAATGCAATTCCTGGGTTAGTTTTAAGTTTGTAGGGTGTTATTTTATTTAAAGTTTTTGTGTATAGTGGCACCGGGGTGGCTCAGTTCGTTGAGTGTCTGGCTCTTGATTTCGGCTCAGGTCATGATCTCATGGTCGTAGGACAGGACTCTGCGCTCACTGGGGCGTCTGCTGGAGAGTCTCTCTCCCTCTCCCTCCACCCCTCGCCTGCTCACACGCTCTCTTTCTCTCTAAATAAAATCTTAAAACCTCTTTCACGTGTGCACATAAGCTCATATTCTTCTCTAACGTAACTACATGTTGGTGTCTGAGAGCAACAGGCCACGTGCTATGGGTGCAGCAAGTTCTCCGGCAGTGTCTGGACTGGGTGCTTTTCCTACAGGAGCCTGGGGACCCCAGGGTGGGCAGGTCTGAGGCCTCTGCCTTGCCTGTGGGCTGACACCAGCTGCGAGGGGCCCTGATGCCAGGGAGCCTCCAACAAAATTGTGAGTCAAATGTTTACTGCTAATTACAGCCAGCCTTTCTTTCATGCCAAATTTATTACTTGGAGTATGCATGCTTTTTATTCTACTCCAATAAGACTGGGAGCACGTGCTTCTGAACTATTCAGCAGATTTTGAGGTTCTGCTCTGCTCACAGGACACACTGACTGTCGTGTCCGTGTCCCGTGATTCCCACAGAAGGCCTCTGCCGCCACAGAACCCTACGTTGCGGCTCCACACTGTGGCAGTGATGGGGATGCTTGTACCTGAGGATGGTGTGCGCTGGGCTAACCAGTGGCCTGGGGGGACAGCTACTGACGGAGGGGAGGCAACGACTCAAGGCGCATTCTACACATAAAGGGAAGAAGTCCTGTTGCTCAGATCAGAAAGCTGTGCAGGTCTGCAAAGAAGACGTCCAGACGGCCAACAGACACATGAAAAAGTGCTCCACATCACTCAGCATCAGGGAAATACAAGTCAAAACCACAGTGAGATCCCACCTCACACCAGTCAGAATGGCCAAAATTAACAAGTCAGGAAACGGCAGATGCTGGCGAGGATGCGGAGAAAGGGGAGCCTCCTGCACTGTTGGTGGGAATGCAGGCTGGTGTAGCCACTCTGGAAAACAGCATGGAGGTTCCTCAGAAAGTTGAAAACAGAGCTACCCTATGACCCAGCAATCGCACTACTGGGTATTTACCCTAAAGATACAAATGTAGTGATCCGAAGGGGCATGTGCACCCGAATGTTCATAGCAGCAATGTCCACGATAGCCACACTGTGGAAGCAGCCGAGATGCCCTTCAGCGGATGAGTAGATAAAGCAGATGTGGTCCATATACACAATGGTGTATGACTCTGCTGTCAGAACAATGAAATCTTGCCATTTGCAAGACATGGATGGGACTGGAGGAGATTATGCTGAGCGAAGTAAGTCAGAGAAAGAGAAATACCATAGGATTTCACTCACAGATGCAGTTTAAGAAACAAACCAAAGAAGCAAAGAGAGGCAAACGAAGAAACAGACTCTTAACCCCGAGAACGCAGTGATGGGACCAGAGGGAAGGAGGGGGCAGGTGAGGGGGACGAAGGAGGGCACCTGTCTGACGAGCGAGGACATGCCGAATCACTGTGTCACAGGCCTGAACTTAGTATCGCACTGTATGGTCATTACAGTGGACTCACGATAAAACACTTAACAAAAGAAAGGTCCGTAGGCCAGCGCAGCAAACACACATACGGAGAGCACCCGTGCACGTAGGCTGTATGTCTGCTCTACCTGCAATTCCTTGTTATTTATCTGGCCCTTAACTCCGTCTTGGGTGTCAAATGCACAGTTAGCCTTCTGTGCGTGAGCCAGGTGTGTGACACTTGGTGTCCTCCTTGGGGAGGGCTCTCTGCTGTGGGACAACCCCCCCGGGCGCGGCTCGGCTCAGACAGAACAGCCGCGAGGTCGAGAGACGTCTGAGTTTCAGCTCCGTCGCCTTCATGGAGGGGGACAACCAGGCAGACTGGCCACGGGACTGACCCTGTCGTCGAGGTGCTGGGAAGAAGGCAGGGAGCGTGTGTGCGGGTCCTCGGAGACGGTCCCTTCCTCTGCTCTTCCTCCTGCATCCTGCACCTCGTTTCCAAAGCCCCCAGGCAGCTGGAGCGGCATCAGCACCGAGCCGGGAGAACCCCCCAACCTCAAGGCATCTGCTGCTTTTCATTTTTCCACAAACCACGAAGCTCCCCGGCTGCCTCACACTTGGTCAGATAATCCTGGCTCCTCCCCCCGACGGCTGACCTTTCCTTTCCTCTGTCCCATAAGCCGCGCTGCACCAGCACAGGCCAGCACCCCACGAATCAGCCGAATTCCAGCGCCCTCCAGACCAGCCCATCCAGTTCCGCTTAATTCTCCAACCGAACGGCAGACACCCCTGTGGATTCCTTCTACTCGGTTTCCAGGCACATTGGCACACGAGTGTGCTTACCAGGCACGTGCACTCGAAGAGGGAAACCCTCACACACAGAAAACCTTCAGAACCCAAACACAATCCCGGCAGTTCTGTGTTTCCAGGGACTGAAATTTGCAAATGAATTTGGTGGTCACTGCAGTCACATTCCCGAATGACGGGGAGGAAAGCCAGGGTGCCCCACGCCCAGCTTCCCTGCATGCGCGCTCTACACTCTCATTCCCGCGGATCTCCGAAACGGTCTCTGGCACTTGGCTTAGTTTGCTAGCAAGGGACGTCCAGGAACCCTAACTGTGGTAAAAGTAAGCATTTGTCGACTACTCACTGTGATAAACCTTGCTAAGGTCTTACATCATCAGATCTAATCTACTTCGTAACTCTGTGTATGAGGTAGGAAGTAGTTTTATTAACCAACCTTTTTCTTTAAAATAAAAGAAAAATAAGTACTTAAGGAATCAAAGTCACAGGGAAATTAGGGGGCTTGCTCCGGTCTCCAAGTGGGCACTGGGGTCATCAGGAGTGCAGCTGTCATGATGGGCAGCGGGTGACCCTACGCAGGCCCCCCCATGCCCCCACGCCCCCCTCCTCGTTCCCAAACACTGCATGCAACGCAAAAGAAATTTCCTTTCTACCACCTCAGCTTCTGCAAGACAATCTCTCAGTGGCTTCTGAACTGTTTGATGACGTTCCAGAAAACAAAATGCATTCAGAGCCAGAACCTCATACACACACGCACGCCATCTCCCCAAACGCTGTCTGCCCTCGTTACGTGAGACGCACTCTGTGTTTCCCCTTCTACACATTTGATGTGTTCCTGTTCTTTCTATTCTTTTTCACTTAAAAATTGCTGGTAGACTTCAATTCACAGCCCATCAGTGCAACCCACAGTTTAGAAATCAGTGTCATGTCCGTGTAGAGGAGCAGAAACAGGAAATAAAATCTCCTGGATTAGGGAAAGGTCAATGCGATGGGCCGCGTCTTCCGTACTAAACACACATCTGCCTCCTTGTCTGCATCCCTCCTGATCCATTTCCACCCAAGGCCACGTCACTTACTGCAAAACCATCACACCTTATTTTAGAAGGTGCCAGCCTGGGAAAGTGTCACTTCAAAAGGCAGAGCTCTGAACGGCAGACGGAAGGCTTGGTGCTTGAATTTGCAAGTCTGTGCATGTGTGCACGTGTGCGTGCAAATACACATCCGGAACTGGCTTGCTTGCTTACGGATTTTCTGTGGGCAGGCATGCTGAGTCGGGGCGGAGCGGGTGTCTAGACTCCTTACAAGGAGCTGGAGGAGACCCCACGCATCTGGCTGGGTCTCTGGCAGCGAGGCCCCTGTGGGGAGTGTGGGGCTCTGCTTGCCCTGAGGGGCGCTGCTCTGCTCCCTGGTCTGTGTCCGTCCTGCGGCTGGTCCCCTCACTGCACGACCCTCTGTGCCAGGAGCCCCGTTTCCTCCCTCGCACTGCCGGCCCCTCATAGCCACCATGTGTCCTGCCGGCACCACGAGGCCAAAGCCTGGCTCGATGTAACCACTGGCCCCATGTTTGGATTCTTTTATTCAGGAGCTCATCTAGCTATCCGGTGAGTGCTCTGAGGATTTTGTTTTAATGATTTCAAAGCAAAAATCTTGTGAATTTCATACCTTCTTGCTTTTTGTGTATATATATATATATATATATATTTTTTTTTTTTTAAAGAAACCCTCAATTTCGTAACACGAAGGGGGGGGGGTCTGCAATGGAGGTTCCCAGCTGATGGCAGGTGCATAAAGTGTCTTCGACGGCCACCCCCGGGGGCCCAGGGGACGTGTGTGGCGTCTCCGCAGACACCGGAGTGCTTGGAGCCAGTGGCCTCCCCACAGAGCCGTGCACCCCTGAGTGCGGAGCCCCGTGTGCCTCCACAGGGCAAGATGGACACACACCGTACAGCTGTGTCTCACTCCTCTCATCTTCCAGAAGGAGCCGCCCGCACAGGACAGTGTGCCGTTCTGTAACCAGGGCGCACATTTCTTCCGAATGTGAGGTCTCTGATGCCCCGCACGCACACTCACGGGATGTATGCGCTATGGGCTGCTGTCAGGACACCAGGTCAGGACCAGGAGTGTGGCAGGCCGACGCTGTGCCCTATGCCAGGTGGGCTGTCCTGCAGGCTGGTGTGTCCTCTGTCTGGCCCCGAGCCTGTCCCCGCTCATCCCCCTGGGCTCTGGTTCCTTGGTCTGCACGGATCTGATTTCTGTCCGTATTTCTAGAGAACACCATCCCCACCTCTCCAGCTGTGCTGGTTTTCTCGTCTATACAGCACGTTGGCTTGTGAGCTCCTCCTTTGTGCCCCCACCTCGTGGAGCTTGCTAATTCAGGGAGCCCGCTGGTCACTCGGTGGGTATGTCCCACACAGCAGAAAAATTAGTGTCACTTGAATGAAGGCTGCTATGGTCTGAATGTCTGTGTCCCCTCCAAGTTATAGGTGGGAGCCTATGTCCAAGGTGATGGCATGAGGAGGGGGGCATCAGGGAGGTGACAGAGAGTCCCCGCTTCCCACTGTGCAAGCACCTGGGATCCCGGGAAGGAGCCTCGCCAGACAGCAAATCACGAGCACCTTGATCTCAGACCTCAGCCTCCAGAGCCGTGAGAGATGAATGCCACTGTTCATAAGCCACCAGCCCACAGCCCTCTGTCCGGCTGACGAGGACGATGAACCGACAAGGACGATGGCGTGCAGGCGTGGAGGTAGGCAGGAGCCAACCAGAGTCAGTGTTTGGAGAAGGAGCCCACTCAGGGAAAAGGTATGAGAATCCATGTCACAGCCACCAAACTCAGAAACTGTGCAAATTAGAAATGGACACTTAGGGGGAAAGCTAGGAAAGGCATTCCAGAAATTTAGAGTCAAATTCCTAATATCCTAATAATATTAGTAACTTTAAAACTAATTTTGATTTCTTTGCAGAGCAATAGTGACAACATGAAATGGTCACATCAGATTCCTCTTCTGGGATGCTCCTTTCACCGACATGTAACCTTTTCTAGCTCTTTCACACATGTGACGTAAGTACTGGGGAGCAGGGCAGCCCTCTGGGGCCTCCGGGTTCCCATGGGTGGCTGGGAAGGAACCTTAACATCCCGGGCGCATGGGGAGGACACAGGGAGGGCGTGGAAGGACGGAGAGAGGGCTCCAGAAGCTCTGGGTACAGCAATGAACACGCTGTTGCCATCTAGACAGAAACGCGGCACCGTTTCCATGGTTTCTAGAAACTTCCAGGAATTTACCTTAAGGGAGTAAGTGTGGACGGGTTACAACACTGCATGTCTGCAAGACGGCCAGGATGGCACGTATCGGCCTCTGAAGCGGGAGCGCCTGAGTTGGGAGCTTTGCTGCGCAGGCCCGCCGGCGCAGGGGGTGCCGCGGGATGAGGACACCCACACAAGCCGGGCCGCGGAGGCTCTGTGTGTCACAGGCGCCGTTACTCTAGCGTCCGAGCCTTTCACAATATGTGTCGTTTGTGCACTTCCTCAGGCTGCGCCTCCTGCGATACGTACCGACTCGCCTTCTGTCCTTTAACCTGCCCTTCGGACAAGTTCCACTTTGCAGGTGACCCAGCGCGAAATCGGGGTGCGCCCTGCAGTGCTCAGAAATGCTGGCGAGCTGCTGACTCTCAGCAACCGATTCAAACAGCTTGAGAGCCCGGAAGAGGCTTCTGTAAGCGGAATGACTCCGACAGGGGCCGGGTCACAGCACGACCTGCAGAGCAATTTAGTTTCTGTGTGTCCGAAGGTCCTCCCTCCCACGTTCCCCCTGGAAAACTGGGTTTTTCTCTTCTATTGTAGCCTTGTAAATGCGCTAAATTAATTCACTTCCATCACTGACTTGAGATTAATTGCCCAGAAACCTTCTTTATCTTCCTACTTTCCTCCTCACGCAATGATTTCCGCACCTGATGATACGGCAGCTTCTGCACTCGCACCCTAACAACGCCTGTGACGGGTCGCAGCCTGAGCACGGAATTCCTCCCTGAGTTGTCTGTCCCTGAGCCAGTGCCACTCGCCTGTCCTCAGAGCTCTGAGAGACTGAGGCCTGTCAGGGAAAAAAAGACGGGCGATCTGAAGGGAGCAGAGCAAACGTGGCTGGGCGGCTGTGTGGACGGACACGGCCCGCACTGGCCACAGAACGTGCTCCTGCACTCGGACAGGACGACCACAGCATCTCCACGACCACAGCACCAAGGGTCCCACGGAGCGTCTGCCCCAGGACTCGGCGCAGGGCAATCGGAGCGCCGCTCATTAGGGCAGAAGGGCCTGTAACACCCCATCCAGCTCAGCCCCTCAGTTCACAGAGGAGGACATGGGCGAATTGAACACACAAAACAAAACCAAGTCCGGAACACGGTGTTTCCTCCTGACTTTCATTATTGTAGCCCTGGGGGCATCATACAGACCTTGTCTCCTCCTGCCGCCCACCCCTCATCCCGTCTCCCGTGCACCCCGCAGTCTCCCTGGTGGTGCACATGGGGTGCACACGCAGGGAACACTACAGGCGGCCTCACGTCAGAACGTCAGAACGTGGAGGCACAAGAAGCAGGTCTCCATATTTCTAACACTTCCCTGGTGGCACTGGCTGGGGACAACCGCAGCTGAGACCTGGTGTCCTGGTGGCACTGGCTGGGGACAACCACGGCTGAGACCTAGTGTCCTGGTTAGTGAGCTAAAAATGATCGCTGGACCCATGTGCCCCTCCCTGACCCAGGGGACCTCTGCCTGGGGTTGTAACACGCCTTCCTGCCATGTCCATCCTGCACCTGCCCGTTCCCTTCCTCGCGGGGAAACTGGATGTGTGTGGGAGCTCCCTAAGGCCACTGGTCCCCAAACCTCTTCATTCTTTTGGACCAAAGCCTCCAGAATCTGGCTGTCCCTTGACATTCTTGGAATCTCCGTCCCCTAATGACCAGACTGTAGAAACACCTCACCAAATGCTTCTGTTCCTAGACAGTACGAGGCTCCTCATCACAGAGCTGGAATTAGCATTTCCATGGGATTCGGCTGCTCCGGGGAGCATCTCCCAAAGATGAGAGCGAGGTCTCGAAGAGCTTTTGTACGCCCCGCGGCATGAGTCTCAGGAGTCTGGCGGGCAGGTGAGCCCGGTGTCATTAGAGAGCAACAGATAAACTAGATGTGGGCAGTCCATACGGTGGACTATCACGCAGCCGTGAGAAGGAGTGAGCTTCTGTCATTTGCTATGACGTGGGTGAACCCTGGGGACATGACCCTGAGTGAGAGAAGCCAGGCACAGCAGGACCAGTCCTGCAGGAGCCCAGTCAGAACAGGAGCCTGAGATAGGCTCAGGGAAGCAGAGCATAGGGTGCTGGTCACCGTGCTGGGGGAGGGGAGCTACCGGCACCTGGGTGCAGAGGGTCTGCTGGGGAAGAGGGAGAGTCCTGGGGGGGAGGTGGTGACAGTTACCCAATGAGGTGAATGGACCCCATGCCCCTGAATATACACTTAAAAATGGCCTCAATGGTCAATTTTAGGTTGTATCTATCTTACCAAATACAAAGAATACTTTCTGTGCACTCCAGCCTGTCCCCCCTCCCCTGCATGGACACCCTCTCTGGGAACACAGCCCCAACAAGTGGCCCCGTGTAGGCGCCAACTCCGGCCGTGGGTCCGCGACACCGCCAGCGAGATGTGCAGACCCCTTCCACCCCTGGACCCTCCCGTTCACGCTCAGCTCACGTGACTATGGCACACACTGAAACTCCGAGTCCGGGACTCGGCATAGGAACATGGGGGGACCTGTGTTTCCGGTGTGATCCCCATGACCTCATGTTCCTTTTGTGCCACCACTCGGTCATCTGTGCCCGTCCGTGGTGCCGACCCTCGCGCAACTATGCCCAGCGTGCTGTGAGCAAGCTGAGAAAGGGATCCATCTCCCCCGGAGCAGACAGGCTCTCCCTGGGATGCCCTGCGCCACGGAGGGGTCAGCCTCGAACCCCCGCAGGCCCCCGAAACACAGGTCGGGGATGTGCACTCCTTGTGTTTCGGGAGGTCTCCCCCGTTCTGAGAGACAGTCGCAGGGAAGAACGGGCACCGCAGACACAGTCATGACATCAGAACCGTGCGCCTGCGAGATGCGCACGAGCTACTCCCCAAGTCCCAGGGAAACAAAGTCAAATCGCGCCCTCCCTGGGTGCTGCTGGACACCTGCTCGCTAGTGACTGTCACCAGAGTGGAACAAGAATCCAACAAGGAAGCTGGGACACTCTCCCGTGAGGAGGGAAGATGACTTAGTATGCATGTTTCTGAGAAAGAGGACAAAGGACTCTGTAGGAGGCCGGTGAGAAGCGCACATGGAGCTCCGTCGCCCGGTGGAACGTCCTATTGTTCTTTGAGAACTGCACCTATGTTCATAGTTTAATTGAAAAGAAAGCTTTTTTTTTTTTGCCTCTACTTTTCTTTAAAAGGCATCACAGCTTTATACAAACGGACTCCCTCCACTTACAATATTATTCTCAAAGACGATCCAATGGGCAACAGAGTCACTGGCTACAGGGCTGAAATCAACAAAGAAAAACTCAAGTTCAAACAGGAATCAGCCTGTTGATCTGTAATTCAGTCCCAAGCGCTGTGACAGCTCAGGGTCATCGGTGACCTGGGAGAGGAGCTGGCAAGCTTTCAGGCTGGCGACCGTCATGGCGGGTGGGGGGCAAAGGGCCGAGCCACGGTGGGGGTGTTTTCTCAGTCACCGTTGGACAGTGAACGAATTCAACAGCTCATGTGTCTTACAGAAACACGGGCCCCTTTTCACCTAAGTGTGATCCACGTCAAGGGGTCATGGCCAACGGATCAAGATGGCACTAGCTTTGTCGTGTCTGTGATGATGTAAGAGTAAAACTGGCACAGACCCTAACTAGGGATATACCCTATGACAGTGACTCGGAGCCCCCCCCGTCCATGGCACCCACAGCCTGGCGGGGGCCAGGCTTGCCCACAGCAATCAGTGGTCTGTGTCCGTGAGGAGCCATGTGGAGAATCGGGAATGAAGATGTCTTCCCTCCTTGGGTAGACTCAGGGAGAGTTTCAGTCATGAAGAAGCAAGGGACAGACCTACCGTTTTACCCGCGTACCAATTATGGCACTGCCTGCTTTAATCATTATTCGTAATGATTAGCTGTCTTAGCAGTTGGTCTGCCGTGATCTGCAGCAAGAATGTTCTCACCTATGGCTTCTCCACACTCTCCACGTTACTTACAACGCTCACACATCTCATCCAGCTCTTTAAATTAGGGCACGCCAAAGCCACACTCATGCTTCGACCATTTTTGGGGTGCAGAGAGGCGCTGGACCCGAGGCGCCCCCAGGGCTGAGGTGTGTACTCTACCTAGATCGTCCTCTGCCGGCCCCGGAAAGCTGATGCCGGGCTGGACCAGGTCCCCGCCCTCTTCCTCTGCAAGAGAGAAACAGAGTCATTCTTCAGTGCATTCAGGGCAGATGGCCGTTTGCTCAGTGCGTCTCCAACACTCTTCACCTGGACGCCCCAATACCACAGGCTCCTCACAATTGCTCAAAGGCCACGGCTCAGAGCCACGTGTGGGCGCCAACTCAGGCAGCGCATCCGTGGTTCTTAGCTCTAGCTCGGGTTTAACCACCAACCAACAACCAACGGCCAGACTGAGCCCTACGCAGATTTATGAGAACTCGTCTGCAGAGCTGGCCGCGTTCTGTGTCCCATGGCTGCATCCTGCTCCCAGAATACCCCATGAGCACTGCCCCGCCCGGGATAACACTTCCTCTCTTGTCCGGAAAGTTCTAGACTGAGGTCATCTTCATCCATATTCAAAGCCTGCAGTTGCCACATTAATGCTTCGTATCGGTTAATCTTAGGTCAGGTTCTTCCCAAATGTGAATTTCGTGTCCTTCCGTTGGGAGAACACTTCGGGTTGAGGTCACTAGCACTGACCTCCACTCACTCACTTGCACACCTCACAAATGCAGACCCAACCTTCTTACATAGGTCCTGGGGGCCATCCAGAGGCCAGAGAGACACAGAGAGCTGTGTTCTTCACCGGCTGTCCCCCACGGAGCTGGGGTGGAGGAGCCTGGCAGTCCCTGCCCGCCTCTGCTGGCTGCCCTGGGAACCACCTGTGCAGCCCCAGGGTCCCCAACCCTACAGCAAATTAGAAGGGAGAGGTGGAGACAGCTGGTGTCCCCAAGGAGACAGGCAGCTTTGGGTAGGGACTCTAGTGGAAACACAAGATGTGTGTAATACTTATGTCACCACCGTGGTAAGTGTTCCATAAATGTAATTTTCCACGTGCGTTTATGCAGGCTTTCAATATTCATGAATGAGTTTTGAGGCAAATATTCCACATTTGCATCCCACTAGTCACCGTAAATGCAGTTAGCCACACTGTAGTCTGCAAAAGGAGTCATTCCGGGGCATTGCGGTCAGATCCCCGCAGGCTCTCGCCATCCAGCCAGCAAACTGGCATTCCTGGTCACCGTAGGGGACGTCAAGAAAGACTGGCCGTGGGAGCGGCTAGCCGAGCTCTCATGCAGATCCGTGGTACAATCTCATTCTAGGGGACCTCCAGCCAGTGCTTTTCAAAGTTACATGTATGAAACTGTGCCACAGCAATAATAAAGCGCTGGACCAGGCTAGTATGTGACAAGCAAGTTACGTGGTGTGATCTGACCACGCCCCCTTTCTGCGTGGCTAACAGCAGCTTTGCACACTTCCGGGCTGTGTCTCCCTGCTAACGAGTGGTCTCGTCCAGCGCTGGCCAGTCAGACAACCACGTTAGGTAGCATGTGAAAGCAGAGATGACTGTTTTCATGTGTTTGGAAATATAATGCAATATAATGTGAGTTCTAATTAAATACAGTTGCCATGGGGACTGTGGTCACGTGGTCCATGTGACCAGCTTGAAAGCAGCCTGTGTTAGTTGGGGAAGTGTGGCACTAGCAGAATAAACCCAAACAACCCACCTTCCACTTCAGATTGTTTCCTCCGTAAACACACACACACAGCAAAGACGGGGCAAGCGAAGGGCACGTTCACGTGGTACGGCTTGTTGACACCACAAGTACGACAGGTCAGCCAACACACACACACACACACACGCCGGGCACACAGAGGCCATGCACAGGACGCTTGCATGTGCCACACAGCCGTGCGCTCACAGAGTGCGAGCTCCGTCGTGTAATCACCCTGCAGCTGGATGTGGGGACCCATCGCACTACTTCGAGAACACTCCTCCCCGGATGGCGGGGGAGTCAGACTGAAGGTCGGTCCCGAGTCTGAAGGGTGGCAATGATTGTGTGCTTTGCCTCTGCTCCTGCCCTTTGTCAGACAGACCGAGATAAAATGAGGCCCAGAAGCAACCATCACAGTTGAAAAAAAGAAAAAACAGACAGCGGGCCGAGGGTAAATGCAGCCGGCAGGTCCAGGTCCAGCGGCATCAGGAGGGCCTGTGGGTGTCACTAGCTGTCGCAGCCCCGCCCACCCCACCCGGCGTGCTGGTGTGTCAGCGTCACTGCGGTCCCGCTGTGTGTACCCCTTGCCCCCACCCAGTCCCTCGCCCAGATGTCTTGCCCTTCCCAGAGTCTGCCCGGGGGCCATCAGACCTGCAAGGGGGCGCGGGCCACACCGACCCCCTCTGACTGCCCCACTGATGCAGCACCCCCTGAAACCTGCCCTGGCGCATGCTCGCGCCCTCCGCCGTCTCTCTTCCACCCGTCAGCGCACAGGAGCCGAGCTCTGCCCCACTGAGGTCCACAGACAGGTGTCCCGGGAGTAGCCAGTGTGCGTGGGTGTGGCGACAGGCTCTGCACCCGACCTTCGGAACCTGCGGCCAGGGAGCCGCCCTGACCCAGCGTCTCAAGGTCCCACCCCCCACACCGATGCCCCCATAGCCAGGAGGGGCCGAAGCAGGGCAGAACGAGGTGCGTGAGGAGTCAGGGCCGGGAAAGCAGCACGCCTTCGTCGGATCGTGTGTTCACACTGCCTCCCGTTTTCCGAGCAGAAACAGAAACGTGCCATCGACCCGAGCATCTCGGAAACCCTCTACAATGCACGGAAAAGCATCTGATGACTGGTCTTCACTCTCATGGCCCCTGAAGGGGCCCCAGCCGGGGGCTGGATACTCACAACCCCTCCAACTGAACCCACCCATCAAGCTGTTTGTCTTTTGTACCAAAACCCAATGACATCAGTGTCCTCCGACGTGTGACCCAGCGCGGCTGCTGTGCGCTTTGGGGAAGAGCTCCAGTCAGCCTTCAGAGGCTTGTGTAACCACACTCCTGCTTGCGTGTTCTGAGCGGAGTGGCAGACACACCTGGGAGTGGCCCAAGGAGCCCGAGAGGCCGTGGGCACAGCGGGACACGGGCACGTCCTCTACGGCCTCTGCCATTGCAGGCGGACTCCCGCCCGCACCCCAGGGGTCTAGGAAGGGGCCGAGATCACCTGCGGGGGTGCCAGGCAGTTCACCACCCTGCCACCTTCCCCAACACGAGCTGAGGATGGCAGTCACAGGCAGCCGGGCCGGCCGCTTCCTCCGTCACCTCTCCGCCTGTGTGCCACGCTCTGCCACGATCGTGTCTCGCTCAGAGGAGACTCTGCTCCGACCTTCCTCAAGAGGAAGTCCTCATCTTGGACTCTGCTTGGAATGAGGTAAAACCCGCTGATGAAGGGGCAAAAGAGACCAGAGAAATGATTTGGGGTGGGGGAGGGACAGACGGGCCGAGGAGCCCCAGGTAGATGAACTTCAAGAAGAAATCCAGTGTTCGTGGAAGTCAGTGGGCATTTCGCTTCTATCGGTCCATCTATTGATCTGTCTATCCAAGACTTATTTATATGAGAGAGAGAGTAAGAGAAAGATTGCGAGCCAGGCCGAAGGGTAGAGGGAGAAGCAAACTCCCCTCCGAGCAGGGAGCCCGATGTGGGCCTCGATCCCAAGACCCTGAGATCATGACCGATCTGAAGTCAGAGGCTTCACCAACTGAGCCACCCAGATGCCCCTCTTTTTATTAATTAATTAATTAATTCATTCATTCAAGAGAGCAAGAGTAGAGAAAGAGAGAGCCTGCATGTGAGCGGGGAGAGTGGAGAGGAGGAGGGAGAGAGAATCTCAGGCCGACTCCAGGCTGAGCAGGGAGCCCGATACGGGACTTGATCTCACGGCCCTGAGATCATGACTGGAGCCAGAACGAAGAGCTGGACGCTCAGCGACTGAGCCACACGGGCGCCCCTCGAGGTCTCTCTGTGAAGCAGGCTCCCGTCTCAGGAGCCATCCAAGGAGGACAGTGCTGAGGCCGAGTGACCTTCTGCAGTGTGTGGTGTGACTCTGTGCTCTTCCTCCCCTGTCAGCACAGCAGGCCCACCCTTGGCTCTTGGAGGATGCACGGGGTCCCACAGGGGGTCTGGTGGCCCCAGGGCCTGTCATGTGCTCTCCCAGCATGCAGTGGGGCTACGTAACATCTGAGACCAGCTTGATTCACTGAGTCGGACTTGGACAGTGAATCACAGGGTCTGCTTGTGGACACCGAAGACTCTCCACGTGCCCAGAGGTGGCCCTTCTGGGGCAGAAACGTGCATAGGGTGTTCACAGGCAAACCGCTGGTCCTAGAAGTTGGGAGGAGGCGTGACCTGCTCTGTGGAGAAGCACGGGCACCCAGCACGGTGTGGCTGCTGAATGGAGCTAGGGTCCCCCACAGAGACACGGCCCCAGGGGGTCAGAGCCAAACACCGGACATCAGCACAGGCACTGCACAGGGTTTGGCTTTGCTCAGTGCACAGCGCCAACTCCCCACCTCCTCCTGGGAGTGCTCAGCTTCCCTAGGACGCTTCCTTGCTCCTGGCCACGGCCGGTCCCATGACCAAGGGGATGGATTCAGGGGCAGCGGCCGAGCTGGGTCCACAACCAGAGAGTGAGCCAACTTCTGGAGCTGCCGGCTCACTCCCAGAGTGGTCTGGAGGGCTGAGCGCCTGACCACTCAGGGCATGCCACCACCGGTGTCCCTGTCTGGGTGTCTTTTCTCTCCCACTGCACACACTTCGCGGGAGTTGGTGGCAGATCAATCTTGGAAGGTAGGGATTGGGGCCAGGACCACCCACGGCTGGAAGCGCACCACCCTCTGTGGGTCTCCACGACCTGTTATTATGGAGACGTTGGGAGGAGAGGGGCTACGTACAGTGATTGATGGTGCACCCGCGGGGTCCTGGCTCCCCGGGCTCACTTTACTGTCCTGATCATCGTGGTGAGGCAAGAACCATTATCTCTACTATGATGGCCTTGGGGAGGGTCCATTGCGTGTCTGAGGTCACATGAGGGACAGGTTCCTGTGAAGCCGCACCTCTGACCCTGCGGGGCTGGGCTCTTGCTGGCCACAGACGGCAGCCTCTGTCTGCATCAGCATCGAGGGACCCGCGTTTCGTAAGTACCTGACCTATGAAGCCCTGTTTCCACTCTGCGTGTTTAAACCCTCCCACGTGCGGGTACAAATCCCGCCTCCTGGTGGAGAAGGTTTGTGTCCGATCACACCAGCCTGGAAATGATAGAAACAGGAAAGGCTTCAACATTGTAGGTCGAAGGAAAACCACTCTTTGTATATGGACAGGGACACTGCTCATAAGAAAATACTGGATTTCCCAGCGTAAAGGAAAACAAGAACCTGAAGTGGCAGGTGTAGCCCGCGGAGCCGGGACTGTGCCCATTTCCTGCTCCCAGCAGCACAGCCACAAAAGCGCATGAGTAATGGGTCAGCGAACCCGGCACTTCTGTGGCAGCGGGAGGGCGGGTGCACGTCCCTCCCAACCAAGCAGGGAAGTGGCCTGCCCCCACCCCCTCCGGAACCCCGACGTCCACGCTGCATGTCGGAGCACAAGCCTTCAGAGGGACAATCTCACTCCCAAATGCGACCGACACAGAACCCCAAACTGGAAAGCAGCATGGAGATGGGGAGCGCGTGAGGAGGGCTGTGGGCCTCAGTGCCCTCTGCCATCCTGCACGAGCCTGGGGCTGGAGGGCACACACGGGGGCCAGTAGCAGCAGGACAAGGGGCCAGCCGCAGCCCTGTCTGAAGAGGACAGTGGCCTCCTTTGACCGTGGGGACAGCAGGCTTTGCTCTGATGGAGGCAGAAGGGAAAGATTTGCCATTAAACGTAGGCTTCGCCACCCCGCTGAGGTTCCTCAAAGACCACTCCTGGCCCCTACGTGGTGCCCAGCCGATCCCGAGTCTTCCCTCAGAGGCGGCCCCTCTCCAGGTCTGTTCTGTTCTTTTCGGGTCCTAGGACCCATCGGGGCTCCTCCCCCAGAGGGCTGGACCCGGTCACCAGCATCCTTGCCCAGGTCTTGCTGCCTCTGTCCCTTTGGTGGCTGCACACCGTGTGCTCCCATGCGCATCATGCTCCACCCGGAGCCTCTCCCCCTTGCTCAGACCCGCCAATGTCAGCCTCCCCCAGGAACGCCCCCAGGGATGCCTCGCCCCCTGACGGGGGTGTGGGGGGAGGCTGTGGTCAAGTGAGTGGGTCTGTCTGTGTAGATGAGTTTTCTGACCATGTGGCCGAGGTCAGGAAACGCCTGACAGATAGCAAGGAGCCTCGCAGGGTCACTGGTATTACTGGCGCAGGCCTGGGGATGCCCCCAGAGTGCAAGGTGGTCCCAGACTTCAGGCATGACACACGACAGCTGCTCCCCAGACTCCATGAATTCTGCTGAGAAAGTTAAGTTGCCATGGAGTTCGGCACTCCGACAGTCTGCCCGGTTTCTAGAATCTTCCCATTCTTTAGAAGTTTACTTTTAAAAAAAGCACACTCAAGCCTACATGTTAGCCGTTTCCCTAATGATGGGATCTGAAGGCTGCTTAAATTAAGAATTCATTTCTGCTCCGTTAGGACAAAGACACTGATTAGCCTTAATGTTCGCTTCCCTTCTGTTCCAGTCACAGCTGTGCCATTCAGCCGCTGCCACGATGATTACTGACAGCGTTTCTCTGAAAGCCAAAGAAACGCTCACGATTTTAATTTTGGATGGAGGATCAGGTCTCAGCAGAAGCGGCCCCTAAAGTCTGCAGAATTCTCACTCGTAATTAAATGTCACTTGAGCCCGGTCAAGAGAACAACACAAGGTCATTAGCGCGTCGAACTCGACCCAACTCAGGATGACCACAAAGGGCTCTGCAAACAGGTGGTGGCCTGAGCACCCACGTGGCACGGGAGGGGAGTGTGATCGCCGGCACAGCCCCGCCTCCCGGCCCAGAGGCTCACAAGCTCAGCGTACCGCCTGCCACCTTCCTGTGAGTTATAATCTTCCAAGGAGTTCACTTATGACCAATAGCGCCACCCACACTTGCGTGTCCCTGGACCTGGGCAAAAGATTTATACCCACCATTTCCATCAACATGGATGGGACTGGAGGAGATTATGCTGAATGAAATAAATCAAGCAGAGAGAGTCAATTATCATATGGTTTTACTTACTGGTGGAGCATAAGGAATAACACGGAGGACATGGGGAGATGGAGAGGAGAAGGGAGTTGGGGAAAATCGGAGGGGGAGATGAACCATAAGAGATTGTGGACTCTGAGAAACAAACTGAGGGTTTTAGAGGGGAGGGGGGTGGGAGGTTGGGTGAGCCTGGTGGTGGGCATTAAGGACGGCACGGACTGCATGGAGCACTGGGTGTGGTGCATAAACAATGAATCAGGGGACACTACATCAGAAACTTATGATGTACTGTGTGGTGACTAACATAACCATAAAAATAAAAACAATAAAATAAAATAAAAATGCTGAAGTAAGAAGGAGACTCTTAGTTATTTAAATCTCTAAAGGCTTCCAGATGAAATGGTACCATTTGCTGTTAAAGTTGAACATTACTCACTTCCAAAGTGACATTAGTTGTATTTTATATGTTTTAAACCTAGATTCCAAATGAGTGCACTGTTAAATCCTTTGCACTACTTTCTGTATTTAATAAGGTTTTATGCCAAAGTTTGCTTGAAGATTTGCCCACCATGGTTAAGCTGGAAGTACTACTTTACAGACAAAGAGAAGGGTTTCAGGAAGCTTAGGAGAACCTGGCCTTCACCCATGGGTTACTACTAAGTGCATTTACAGGACGGGAAGGCCTCCAAGATGCACACGGCTACTTCTGTGTCTCTGATAGATGGGTCGTTCCAATGCTTACTCACAAGAAGTCCTAGGTAAGGATGCCGCAGGCCGTGCAGAACACCCAGTTAGATTCGAAGGTCAGATACTCTAGGAATAATTCTGTTTATTATATCTATGCGGTATCTGTCATTTGTCTGAACTTCAATTTTACAAAAGGCTCTCTGTGCTTTCATTGGCTAAATGTTGGCTTGACACCCCCAAGAAGACACTCAGGCCTGGAGCATCTCCCAGAGACTCTGGCTCCACTGGGGTTGGGGGTCCCAGGCGGGTTCATTTCATGGCCCCAGAGCCCAGACTAGTGTCTAGCCAGGGTGGAGAACCACTCACTTAGTGGAATGAACCAAAGTAATTTACTGAAGGCCCCAATCCTACCTTCTCCTCCTCCAACTACAAATATCACACCTGCCATCCAACCCCAAGGGGCCAGCCACAGGCGGCAGACGTGGGCAGCATCCATGGGCAGCTGCGGTGGCCAGCGCACGTGGACTACAGGGGCCCCCAGCACGGCCCCACAGTGTGCAGGTGCACCTGGAATTACGGGTTGCGTGTGAAGACAGGGAATGGGGTCCTCCACTGCTACCCTCCCTCTCAGTCTCTCTGCTATGCCCCCTGTTATCTGGAGAGTTCTTCAGGCATTGCTACGTCGAAAGAACCCAAGACGTTAACTTTGACATACTCTTCAATTCTGTATTTGACATGTTGCCTTAATTTTCTACACTGGATGAGTATCTGGCATCTGGCTTTGCCTGTTCACCCTCCACGGGACGACCTCCACGCCGTGTGTCACGGGCTCTGACACGTAGGATGGACAAGGTTTTGGTTATGATTGCACCTCGCCCAGGACTTCACACAAATGACTAAAGATACACAGCGACACTGTTTCTTTCCCTTTTAAAGTATCCATCCGCCTGCAGCAGAACAGTCTGGTAAACTAGGGTACGAAGCATAGAGCATTGGAGACCTTTCCACTACTGTAGAAGTTCCTGGTGTAATGTTCATGGAAAAGTGGTGTGCAAACTCTGTGCACTTTGTGACCCTTGCTGTGCATTGAGGAAGGATGGGAGGCATTTACTGGGATGGCCACAGTCAGGGTCTCTGATTGGAGGAGAAGAGTGACCTTTCACTGTCCTCCAAGCTCCTAGCACTCTGCAGATCATTTTTGACCAGCGGGTTGTGTTTTAGAAGCACGACAGAATGATGGGACAGCCTCCCTGTGAATCTCCGTCATCAGATGAGATGGTCTGGAAGGAGGAGGGCAGAGGCACTGAGCTGGGAGCTGTGGTTCCTGCCCCGCGGCAGGCAGTGAGCCCCGCTGGGGGAAACTAGAAGCCCACGGGTGGTGCATGCACAAAGCTCCCAGCCCGGCACCGGAAACAGCTCCCCAGACTTTCACCGTGTGTAGGAAACACAAGGAAGGGGAAGAAGGGGTAGACCGGTGTGTCTCCTCGGCCGTCCGTCAGTGACTCACATGCGGCTTCTCAGGCACTGAAGAGGGCAGCTTGGGAGCACACGCAGTCCTGAGAACGGTTGTCGCTGAGCCTCTCGCAGACCCTGACCACTGTGCGGGGGGTAGAGGCACGTCGCGCTGGCTGTCGCCTGGCCCTGCCGGCATCTCTGTCCCTGGGAACCCCTTCAGAAAGACAGTGTGGGGTGGTGGCTACCCAGAGGCCAGGTGACCCTCCTGCCCGAAGCCAGAGGTCCAGGCCCCCACCCCTTGACACCCCCCTCTTCTGTCTCAGACATGCAGCCTGTCGTCCCCACTCACCCGCCGAGTGTGGATCCTTGCCTGGGAGGAGGCCGCTCGGTGTGGGAACGCGGAAGCCAAGAGGCTGTTACGCCCACTGTGCGAATGAGGAGGGAGACCTTCAGGGACGTCAGTGATTAACCTAAAACCCTGGGAGGTACAGCTGACGTTTAACACTGTGTTCGTGGTGTACAACTGAATGACTCCGTACTTGCACGCTCTGCAAACCGTCAGCACCACGTGTCTGGTTGGCAGCCACTGCTGCGCACGTTACAGCATACCTCGGTGACAGCGCTCCCACAGCCACTGCACGCAGGAGCGGAGGCCAGACCCGGGGCCCACCCTTCTCTCTGGCTCCCGAACCCACCTCTTGCCAGGCTTCACACCGGGATCCGCTGCTCAGCCATCAGCCAGAACCCCTGCAGACACGCTGGGGAGGATGATGAGGAGATGAACGTGTGCCTGTACCACTTCTCCTTGGCTTTCTGGGTCTTTCTTAGGTGTCCACGTGCCCACTGTCCTCAATCTCTTCTCTAAAGCACTCCTTTTCTGGAACCGAAATCTGGGCTCAGAAAAGAGCTATGACCAACTCATTCATACTTAACTGTAAATGGCTGCCAGCAAGCTTCCCCAAGTGCCCACGCTACATCCTGTTCTGCCTGATGGTGGCCAGTACCAGGTCTCTGTCCCCACTCAGAGGCATGAAGCATTTGAGGGTAGCCTGCTTTTAAGGGAAAGGTCTCAAAAGGAGCCTTGAATCTTCCATCCCAGGCCACACCACACGGCAGCCATGAGAGACCCAGGCCTATCAGGGAGTCCTGACCTTGCCCAGGGACCAAATACTGCACACAGCCTGGGGCTAGTCCTACCTTACTAAAATTCCTCCTTAAACCATCATTGAGAAGATGATATTGTCACACATACTACTGCACTAACCCGAGCATTTCCTGGAAACAGAAGTTGAGAGGGATGGTCTCCTGGCTTTCAGCACCACTGCCTCCTTGTCACTCTGAACACTGAACACCTGTAGACCTTCATCCCAGAAATCCTCACTCCGCAGACACCTACTGACCGACCCTGAATTTGCGGCATGGTGACCCGTGCTTGGGGCTCATAGCCTAGAGGCAACTCACTCAGAAACATGAGCTCTGTCCAGCGACGTGAGTTCAGGCAGAAGCACCACGGGAGGCCTTCACATGGTCACATGGATTAGGTCAGGACTTCACGGGGCGAGTTACTTAAAAAAAGGGATTTTTAGGGTCGCCTGGGTGGCTCAGTCATCAAGTGTCTGCCTTTGGCTCAGGTCATGATCCCGGGGTCCTGGGATTGAGCCCCACATCGGGCTCCCTGCTCGGCGGGAAGCCTGCTTCCCTCTCCCACTCCCCCTGCTTATGTTCCCTCTCTCGCTGTCTCTGTCTCTGTCAAATAGATAAATAAAATCTTTAAAAAATAAAAAAAATAAAAATAAAAAAGGCATTTTTAACCACACAAACTCTGCTTATGATTTATTATGTTCAGTTATTGTACAGACGTGAATAAACTCGTAATTATATATAAAATTCATTACATAAATCTATTAAAATATTTCATAGCCAAAATTTTATGTTTATTCTTACTTTCTGAAAGAAAGCAACTTCAAAAATTTGATTTGTGGGTGGTTGTTTCAGACCCTGGATCTTGTAAATAGCCACTTTCAGGACTATTTAGCCGTAAAACTGAATTTTGATCTATAGCCCCAGGCCTAGCCATTGTTCACTGTTCCTTTGGATATTAATAAAATCGAGAAACATTTGTTTAGAAATGACAGATGAGACGGGGTGCCTATTATTCATTGACAAATCGTGCCGAAGGCGTCATTCTTCTTGTTTAAATACATCACCTGTCACGTCGACAAGCGGGAACCCTAATAGGTACAAGTTTTCACGACAACACCGAGATGGCAATCATTCTTAAAGCCCTCGGTTTCCAGATCCGTTTTGGTTTAGCAAATTAAGGAGCCATACCTGAGATGCGCCACAGACGGACGGTGCACACTGCGGCAGCCAGGCTGTTCTGTATTGTCTCACCCCCCCAGATGGCTGGTCCTGTGGGGTCCCAGGGACATGAGGGACGTGGGACCAGCACGGACGTGCCAGGTCCAGCTGCTCCCCGGGAGCGCACGCCGTGACCAGCGGCCACAGACACGTGTGCGGACACTATGACACAGACACGCGATGCTCCCACTGCCATGTTCACAGGCAGCCTGTGCCCCTCCAGCAGTTCCTGCTCTGTAATGAAAATGCCATCTGACATGGGGTTCTCAGGGGTCACTTGGGAGCTAGAAGAGCAGAGTGACAGGGTCCACGGGGCAGTCCCTCCCCGGCTCAGGAGCCACATCCTGAAGGAAGCATAGCACCAGCCTCCAGGCCAGGCAGACAGCCTCCCTGACCTTCCCCTCCCTGGGGCGGAGCTCTCCTAGGACTCTCCAGAACCCTACCGGCACCCTCCTAAGTCACAGAGACCCCAGGAGCTCACGGCTCTGAGCAGCTGTCCGAGCTGAGATTTCTGAGTTCGCCCTCAAGGACTCTGTGCTCCACCTGTCTGAGTCCTGCTGCCGTGAGGAATGCCACATGGGCTGTTCAGCTTCCCGCCGCTGGACTGTGAGGGCCGACTGCCCCACATCCCGGCGAAAGCATGCCCTTGCTTCTGTGACTGCAGCAGGGAATGTGAGTCTCACCTGCCATCTGTAAAATGGGGACCGAATGACGGGAGAAGAACCTCTGGGATGTCCCTGAGCAGAGGACGTGGCACTAACAGGGCCTCAGCGTGCGTGGCCTTCTTCCCTGTCCTGACTTCTCCATGGAAACCCAAACAGCTCTCGGGAGAGGGGACGCTGGTGTCCCTTCCTCCCAGCGTGAGTACAGCTGAGACACTGAGGATGGTCTCTGTCCGGAGCCTGGAGCCCAGGGAGCAAGAACCAAGAGATGGATGGGATGTGGAAGAACACAAACATGGAGCGGGGACCCTGAAGATAAAGACCGTTGACTTCCGGACTAGTCCTCTATCTGCAAAATGGGCCCACACTCACACCACAGCCATCTGTCAGCGCTTGAACTCAGGTGCTCTGGAGAAGGACCAGGAAGCACCAGACGTAACGAATCACCTGAGCTCACGCTGACTGTGGAATAGAGTCTTGGCAACGGTCTACTGCCGTCTCCGCCAGAAGAAGCATTTCCTCTGGAGCCTCCCACTCAGATGCGCGCTCTTCCTCCTCCCCTGTCACACATGACCTGTCGTGGCCCCAGTGTCTCTCAAAGGGCTCTCTGTGAACCTTGAAGATGCAGGACTGCTCTTAAAAACATGTTCTGCATTTGGGGCACCTGGGGGCTCAGTCGGTTGAGTGTCCGACTCTTGATTTCAGCTCAGGTCATGATTTCAGGGTCGTGGGATCGAGCCCTGTGTTGGACTCCTTGTTTAGTGACGAGTCTGACTGCGGTTCTCCCTCTCCCTCTGCCCTTCCCCACCCCCCAGGATAAATAAATAAATCTTTAAAAAAAGAAAAAAAATTTTCTGCATTTGGGGTTAGATAAGTCCTGCCTGGACTGTAAGGTGGAAAAGCTTAAGTGAAAAGCAGCAATTCATTAACTGTTTATAGTGCGCAGCAGGTCTGGCTAATCAACCTGGTCTAAATTGTACTTTAAAAAGCTCATAATTAACTAGCAGGAAGAGAGAAAAGGAGGACAAAAATAAATTTTTACAGAAAGATACTGGGGCGGCTACATTAAAGTCACTGCGATTCCCAAGCCCCTTTCCGGAGCCTCCCGTGGAGCGTCCTCCTCAGCGTCCACAGGGCACATGTTCTAGAAGAGGGACCGTGGGGATGCCTGGTGTTAACGCGAGTCCCACCGTCAACTTCCTCGCTCTCACCAGCATTTAAGACAGCGTTTCCTTGCTGACGTGGCAGTCACGGCGGCAAAACAAAGTCCCAACAGGGCAGACATAAGGCAGGGAAACGGCCGAGCGGTCAGCAGGTGGGGACAAAGCTGCATTCTGGGGCAGGGAGTCCTGGGTACCGATGACTCAGCTTGAGGCGAGAGCCAGCGTCCCTAGCACCGCCTGTGTCAACCCCATGCCTCCGATACGATGACAGCTACGGAGGGCTGGGCTGACTTGTCCTGCATCACCTGTAAGAGCTCGTGAACTAACAGCGGGAGAGTTTCTGTAGCCAACGCCACAGTCACACAAAGGTCCTGACAGCTCACAGTGCACCCGTGTCCGTCGTAGCGGCAGGAGCGAGCAGGAGGAGCCCAATGACCCCACGTCAACTAGAAGCTCCTCCAGGTTTCCAGGTCAGGGCTCTGCACTCTTGCCAAATGACTCGGGCCTCAGGATAGACAATTACTGCCCCTCGAAGTACGTGTGAGGTCATGGGGCTCTCCTTGGGGACAGGACCTGCTGTGTGCAGGGCTAAGCCACCAAGCTTCTAATTTGTCTTTTGTGTGTCTCTGGGCAGTGAGGACCTACAGAACTCTAAAATAATCACGACGGAGCTTTCCTCTGCAAATCTGCGGTGCTGAATTCTGGAACTCAGGAGTGTGGCTTCTGCTGGACCGGGTGACTCTTCCCGCCTCTGTGCTCAAACACAGCATCTCACCGGGAACTGGGAGAGCCCACAGTTCAGACCAGTTAGAGCTCGTTCAGAGGCCTGTGGGGCTCATCAGGGTCCCCACGTGTCTGGTCTCTGTGTGGCCACAGGGGACCTCCCCGGCTGCTCTAGGACCACACCTCTTCCCCCGACTCACTCAGCCGCTCGGTGCTCCCCATGGTGTCCAAACCTGTGTGCAAGCCCGTGGACTCCTGCCCTTTAAGAGAAGGATTTTAATTCTGAGGGCTATTGTGACTGCTAGTTCTGAATCTCAGAGGCCCTAATGACCAATCTTGAGCAAATGACCTTCTTGAGCAAATGACCTTCTTGAGACTCACAGACGCGTCCTGTTCCCGGACAGCTCCAGGGGACCCAGTCCCTCTCCGTGAAGGGAGACTGTGGCGCGTCCCAACAGCCCACCTCTCCCTCCTTTGGAGAAGCCCCTGTACGTCTGCCCTCCCCGCCTCTCTGGCAGTACCCGAGCCTCCAGGAACAACGTGGTCACATTCTCCCCGTGTGCATGGTCTCCCTGCGGTAGTACGAAACCTCGCAACTGTGCAAGCGGCATCAGGTCCGTGTAGCTGGGGTTCTGCGCACGGCAGTCCCTCCCTCACGCGCTCCTCTGTACAGCTCCAGTGGGGGTATTTCCTCCGGAAAACCCCCAAGACTCCCCCCAAAGTGCAAAGCCCCATGTGGTCCAGGGACCCTCCCACCAGACAGGAAGCATGCCTTCTACAATGTCCTCAGGAGCGCCCCAGGTGCTCCCTCGGGGCCCCTGTGCTCCAGGCTCTGACGGATCTGTGGGCTGCAGTACGCACCTAGCGCTGGCCTGAGGTGCCAGGGCCCACCGGAGACCGTGCCGGGCGGGAGGTGGGTGTGGGGGCCTCGCGCTGCTGGAGGACAGGAGGAGGGTGTGGGGGCCTCGCGCTGCTAGAGGACAGGGCTCCACCCCCAGTGCTTTGCGCCTCCTCCAGGTGACCGTCCCCGGCTGTGTCACTCAGACAGGGGAGCGATGGGTCCAGGAGGAACTCTGGGCAAGGCAGGCAGACCCCAGGTGCCTTGTCCATCAGAGCAAGAACCTAAGTGTTCGTCGCGGGGGTATTCCTCATTAGCTACAAGACATTTTATAAAGCTACTGTGAGTTCTGGAAAGAATCCTAAAAAAGGATATAATTACTTAACAGAGCAGGCATCAATAGATTCTATTATTATATCTGTAAATTCTTTAAAAAGTCACGCAGTAAGTTTCAACACAGCCAAACTGTTTGAGAGGTAGAGCTTCTGATGCTAAGCAGAAGCCCGGAGGGTCGGGACGCACGAGCGCCTCGCGGAGCTGGGGGCTCTAGACCCACTCCAGGCACGAATGGTTCATTGTTTTGGGCCTGTCTCGGTATCAACAGGTAGATCAGATGGCTTTTCACGTTCCTTTTAAGAGGAAAACTATGACCTGGAAAGCCAAGTGCTCTGAAGTCAAGTGTCTGCTAAACCCACAGGTCCTCATGTACGTACTGTGTGAATGAACTAGTTTCCCCCAAAGGTTGGGTAGGCCTGACACCACCCAGCTGTGTCTGTGTTTGGAAGGTGCGTTCCTTTGAGCCCCATCACAAAGACAGCAGCAGCATCCTCGTCTTTGCCAGTGTGAGGAAAACTCGATTTCCCATGAAGCCTGCCCGGAAAGGGCCTCATGGCTTTGTCACCCAAAGGCTTGTGACCTTGTGTCCTCGTGCACCGGCTGTGTGGGAGATGCATGGACACTAGATAGGGGGAGGTTTTTTTTTTTTTAAAGATTTTATTTATTTATTTGACAGACAAAGATCACAAGTAGGCAGAGAGGCAGGCAGAGAGAGAGGAAGGGAAACAGGCTCCTCGCTGAGCAGAGAGCCCGATGCGGGGCTGGATCCCAGGACTCCGGGAACATGACCTGAGCAGAAGGCAGAGGCTTTAACCCACTGAGCCACTCAGGCGCCCCGATAGGGGGAGGTTTTAAACACACTGTTCTGCTTTCATTTTACTTTGTTAACATGAACTCTCTTGTTTGGCAAACCTTTTATAAATGATGCAGTGGGCCATCCAAAGGACAAGCTGACCTGAGTCTTCGCTTAAACAAGTAACTTCTTTCTTGGTTTGTTTAAAGCAAGAGATCTGAATGCGTGTGCCCATCCTTCCTTGTACACGTGTACTACTTTGTAGTAATGCGGCACTGAACGCAACAGAAGAAAGAATTTGAATCCGCCCTGAGAGATCCCCTCTCTGGTTCTTTTTCAAGAAAGCAGAGGAAAACTCACTTAAGTCCCAAGCCGGCCCTGAGAGCCAGAAAGCACAGCCCTGCTGCTGGGAACGCCGAAGCTGTCCCCCAGCCATACAGGGCTCCTCCGTGATCGAATGGCAGGCAGGAAGAGACATGGGCTCAGGGAGGTTTTACTAAATGTGCGGGTCACATGTTTGCTCACTGCAGGGCGTCCTTGGGAAATTACATCCCACAACGGCACCACCCAGCGCAGACACGCAACCGAGATACTTGCATGATGAATCCCACCAGGTAAATAACTCCAGCTTTCAAGTCCTCCCCTCCAACCAAAGGTTGTTTGCTGTTCGCCCCACAAGATCGCCGAGTGCCGCGGGGCACAGACACCTGCCGGCACGGGTCTTAGGGGATTGGGGGGAGACATAAGAAGAGACGCTTGCAGAATCAGTGGTTTTCCTCATCTCAGAGCTGGTCGACCCTTCGCGTAACAGGAGCAATACGGGAGACGGAATCAATGACTAACCAAACCAAGTAGAGAACGGTGCCACTTGCTGCTTCCGAGCATCGCTATGTGAGGGGAGGTGGGACGTATGGCCTTTCCTTTTGCTTCATGAGTCTGTCCTCCATGAGCCAACCCTGCCCCCACCCCTTCCACGAGGGGTCTGGCCTTCAAATGCCCAGCTGCGGCACGTGAATGCCAGATAGGCTGCAGAGTCCTCAAATGCGGCGGCAAATCCTCCAGCTCTTCAGGGCAAAGCGTCCTGCTCAGCAACAAATTCTCACCCCGAAACAGCCCAGGCCAAGTGCTCTGTGCCGGGCAGAGTCTCACGCGGTTCACCCACTCATCAGAGGTGCCCCTTACGGTTCCTGTTTGCACTTTCTGGTGACTGAACAAAGCTCAGGAAGCCCCTTCAGTTTATGAAATGGAGACTCAGTTTAGACTCCTTGACTCTGAGACCTGCAGCCTCCCAGGTCCACGGGAATCATTCTCTGGTTTACCTGCCTCACTGGGAGCATCACTAGTCTGGCCATCCCTCGGCTTCTTGGGACGACCACGTGGTATTATGGGTCCTGAGCTCACTAAATCAACTTGTCTCAGCGTCACTTTGGGGAGGCTGGTGACTGTTCTCCGGAGGTTCTGCTCTGTGCACCATATTTGGCTACAGCACATCTGGCCCTCAATCTGCCTCCATCTCACAACACGCCTGAAGCTGGCCTCCTTCCTCTGCACCTGGCTGGTGACTCATCTTTGTCAAGATCGGATAGGAAATCCTTCCTGGATCACCAAGCACAGGGACGCCCTGCTCTGACACCGGAGAGCCACATAACGTGGCAGAAGACACATGTATGTGGAGAGATAGACAAAATGAGCAAGGTCTTGAGGCAGAAGAGTGGCCAGGAATGGTGGACATCTGAGGGCTCACCCAGGAAAGCTGGAATCCAAGGCCGTGGTCTCAATGCTCTGAAGAAACTGGGAATGTTACAGAAACCACAGACAGACTCCCTGAGAAAATGGCTATGTCCACACATGACACTTTGAATGTGAGCTGAGGTCCTCATAGCTTGATAATACCCACTTGCGTCCTCCTGGGTGCAAATCCCCAACATAAGGAGGCCTGGAAACTGCTCATGGGACATCCCGGGTGCTCGGATGGCAAGTAGGCTCTTGTGGGCCCTGAGTCATCAAACCCACAGCCATCCGCACATTTACACACAAGATAGTAAACATCAGGGTCATAAATAAGCTAGCCGTTTGGGGTCCCCACTCCCCTGAGCAGACTGGTAGAGGCATGCTTCCGACTAATGCCATGGACAGTTGGGAGTGTGAGACATCGGACGCCAGGTCAGACGGTGCTCCAGACAGACTGACGTGGCCCATGCCACTTGAGCTTTCAAGCCCCATGCCCCAGCCAGAGCAAGATTCCTTACAGCTTAAGGGTGAATGGGGAGAGGGCACTTGAATTGGGCCCCAGGGGATGGTAAGGTAAGTGGAGATTTATGGACACAGGGAGGGGAGAGCGGTGTGTGGGTGCACAGGGAGCAGAAACGTGGGGCGGTCAGCCTGTCTCAGTGTCTGCAGAAAGGGCATTTACCACAGACAGGTCCAGAGAACGCTACCTCTGCTACGTCTGTCTTGGTATCTGATGTCGTGGTTTATACACGTCGGCTCTTATCCCAAGATCTCACCGAAGCAAACAGGGCAGGTCTCTGGTGCAGACAAGCATCCGTCCATCTGTCCAGCACCTCGGGCATGAAGATCCAGGAACCCCCTTCTCCATTCCACCCACACCTCCACCAGGGAGGACACTCAGTGCAATGAACCAAACCCTCTGACAGCCGAGGGCCCTCTGTCTAGCACCTGCTGGGGTAAAAAGGTAAATTCTGCATACAGGCGGCACTCTGTTCTGCGCGAATCCCCCAGGACTGGCCTGTCTTTATGTCTGCTTGGATTCCCAAGCATCGCCCAAAGCAAGCAGATGACGACACCCAGTGTTACTTGGCAAAAATGGGCCTTTTGAACAGGGGCCTCCTCAAAGGCAAGTCTGGGGGAGACGGACCAATGTCTCAGGAGCGTCTCTCTGAGGGTGACGACGCTCAGGTCTGCACTGGGGGGAGGAGCTGAGAGGAAGCACGTGACCCAAATATCCACCCCGGTCCCCGCGGAAACTAGCCTGATGCAGCCAACACACACACAGACGCTGGCTTGGCCCAAGTCTCAGAAACTGCAGAGGCCGAGGAGTCAGTCAAGTGACAGCCCTAGGAACACAGGAAAGACGGACAATTACCCACACCCTAAAGGAGACTGGCTCCTCACGGGGGTCTAAGTGAGCCGTGGATGTTACCAGGATTTCCTTGCTTTTCTCACGTCTGTGTGTACTGAGTCCGACTGCAGGGAGACCACTCAAGGCACCTGAAACCCCTTCAGAAGCCTGTGAAAATGAATCACAAGCCTGTCACACGGAGACAGCAAGCCCCCGTGCATTCCCGGGCGCGTCCTCTGCCTTCCCTCTGGATGTGGGAATCGTTAGCCACGTAAAGGACGATGTCATGGGCTCTGTGTCCCCCGGCTTCTGCTCTCACTGTCCCTGCCCGTCCCAAGCCTAGCTGAGCTGTGACAGTCCTTGTGAAGAATGCTGCAGGCCCCTTGTCCTTCTCTCATTCTGAAGGAAGACCGACCAGCTCTGTCAGCTGCGAGATCCCACTTTGGAAGAGTAACTACAGAAAATATTTTTCTTTTTAATGAAGAAAAGGTACTGCTGAGATTTTCTAGAGAAAAATAAAAGGAACCTGAAAATTGAATCTTTCCACTTGGTTAGTGAGGGTAAAAGTTCTATAAATCACACTCCAGAAATACCATCAAAGAGCGGGTAAAAGTAATTCACTTTGGCACAATTTCATTGACTTTCCAACGCCCGTGGAATGCTGGCCGTGTCCTGTCATCAGACAAGGGGCTGCTGGGGGCGCACCCCTGCCCCGGCTCCCAACAGCAGTCTGGTCTGGAGAGAGCCCAGAGCCCCCCACAGACTTGAGAAAGGCAGAGACCACTCAGGGCTCTGGAGTGGGCTCCTCTCACTGAGTGGACAGTAATGAATCCCTGCCCTTGGCTGACCCGCCTAAAATACCCAGCAGTGAAGTGGTGGGGCTACTTCAGAACAGAATGCTCGGGCAGCCAGTATTCCTGTCACACCGGCCAAGACGCGGCACTCGGCACAGACCGCACATAACGAGGCATTCAGCTGCCCCCTGTGATTTCTCAACAGAGGCCACTGAGTTCCAGCGGACACCCACCTCCTGTGTGGTGCACGTGTCAGGTGTGATGTCAGGTGCACGTGTCAGGTGTGATGTCAGGTGCATGGGTCAGGTGTGATGTCAGGTGCATGGGTCAGGTGTGATGACAGGTGCATGGGTCAGGTGTGATGACAGGTGCATGGGTCAGGTGTGATGTCAGGTGCACGTGTTAGGTGTGTGTCAGGCACGTGGGTAGGTTGCACATTTCAGGTGTGTGTGGCAGAGGTTGCTCTGGGCCTCAAGGACAGAAAGCAAAGAAAACAGACACAGTCTCCAGCCAGCTGATGACCGCTGCTGTGGCTGGAGGTCCGAGCGTGAGCATGGGGCTGGCTCCCTAACCATGGCCTCCAGCCACACATAGACTGACCCACTCTGCCTCCTGTTCCGGTTGCTGTTGACAGCAGCAGAAGCCTGACCCATGTACTGGGAAAGGTCCCAGCCTGTGTGGGACCCTCTGCAGAGCCTGCATCTCTCTGCCTCCTTCAGAGAAAATACCTGTTGAGCCTCACTGTTCCGAACCTATAAAAAATGGAGTAATTGTTTGACTTGCACAGTCTGCCATTTTGCTTGATGGGACCCCTTCTCAGCCCTCCCTCCAGGACGCCACACCCCAGACGCCATCCTTTCTGTCTGCGGGGCTGTGTCTCACCTGATCTTTGCTGCGTTTGCTCTAGAGAATAATGCTTGAGAGACTCTCCTACGGTGTAAGTCAGACGATTATGTTCCTTGCTGAAAACAAACACCAGAAATCCCAAATGACGTCCAGGGCCAGCAGAGCCGACCTCCGCCATCGGCACCCGCACCCCGCTCCCTTTACCCCTGCCCCTAGCTGGCTTGCTCTCCCGCCCTGTTCCCCCCAGCTCCCCACACACCTGCTTGCGGGGTCTTCCCTCAGCCTCCTGCCCATGGGCCCGGCCATCTGCCTACACCACCCTGAGCTCCAAGCCTTGTGGCCCCCCCATCCCATTGCACGGACAGGTTGTGGAGTTACTCCTCCTGTTCCTCCTAAGACTCCCATCCTGCATGGCAACTTGTGGGGAAAATAGGGAGCTTTTATGATCTTCTGTTCACTGTTTCACCGATCAGACAGCTTCGGCCCGGAGTAGTTGCTAACTACGTGTTTGTCAAATGAAGCTTCGGGATGACGGCTGAGCTGGATGCCAACGTGGTTTGGACGGCGGATCTCCAACAGAGTCACACCCCACTGCCACCGCCGAGGACACAGAGGAAGGAGCTGGGGCTGAAGCGTCTGATCTGTCCCCGTCCCCGAGCTCTCAACCATAATGGTAGAATTTGGACCCAGAGAGGAGAGGCCTACGGAGGTCCCCTGCAGCTGCTGGATGTCCCCTAGAGCGGGCCCCTTGTCACGCCTTGTGGCTCCATGTGAATCCCTTCCTGTACCGAAGAAGAGACGCTCATCCTGGTGGGCGGCAGGTCCTCCTGGAAGGGCCGGGGCTGAGAGGTGGGCAGGGCCTCAGGGTCCCCTCTCTCACACAGAGGCTTGGGGCAGGGGTCGGCATAGCATCCATGTTGTTGAAGGAGGGGACACAGTCTCTGGCCAGGTTCTCAGGCCCCTGAGTAGTAGCTGGCCCGCCCCCTGGGGACGTGGGTGCTGGGGACATGGGTCAGAAGGAGCCAAGGCATCGTGCGAGGGAGGAGATGATTATCACAGAACGCTGGGCTGGAGCTCAAGTGTGTGAAATGTGGCAGACGGCGCTGGCAGGTGGGTCCTTTCTGCTCTGATTCTGTGAAACTTTGTCCTCGATCGCTGGAGGGTTTAGTCAAGCATCAAGTGTCTAAGAGAAGGTAGAACAAGATGCCAGTATATAGGTTCTTTGTCTGTTCCCAATGCTCTGCCTGGCTCACAGCTGGGCTCTCCTTCAGAGGTAGGAAGCAGGGGACGCGGGACGAAATAGTGTGTGTACTCCAGCACCGATGACGTTAAAAATACTTATCAAGTGACATGTCACAGCATTGGCCACCTAGAATGAACCACATCTGCCGCTGGGAGCCAGCAAGGCCGTGTCCCTGCAGCTCGGCTGAGTAAACGGCCTGGGGCCAGGGCGGTGGGGACACAGGCCAGCTGCATGGCAGCTCAGAGACCATCCACAGAGCCGGGAACGCTGCCTCGCCCTGGCTAGCCTCCGCGGAGTTTTCTTGGGCTCCATACTCGGGCCGTCCGTCACACAGGACGGTCGCAGAAGCGTGTCCCCAGATGGTGCCTCTACATGACCGGCACACGTCACAGAGGCCTGCTGTGGGTTAACTCCATTTAGGGCAGCAGTGCCGACGCTCAGGGCCGCCCAGTTTCTCCGGGAGATGCGGCGCGGGGCTCCCAACCCTGAGCATGGCCTGAGGGAGCAGAGGCTGGAAGTGAGTGAGCCTGTGGCGGCCCACCTCACGGCACGGCCTCCGGGCAAAGGAGGATCCTGACAGGGAAGATGGATCCTGACAGCAGAAGATCAGGCACAAACCTCAGGAGCGGGCACGTCCTCCAGCTTCCGAACAGAGATGGCAAAGCAGAGTCCTCGTCGTCCACGGCACGGGGTTGGCCCCCAGTCATGAGGGTCCGAGGGGCAGGCGGCTGGGTCGACGCTCTTGCCACAGGAACCGCAACAGAGCCCCCTCCTTCTCCTACACCGGTCCCTCCAGGCGCCAGGCTGCAGCGGTGTGTGGCATCTGCCGGCCAGCCCGGCTCTCCCGTCCCGTGCAGGGGCCGCTGGGTGCATCATCCTCACGTCCCAGGGCCTGACATGCACAACCCGCAAAGGTGTCCGCCCTCGAAGGGATGATGGCAATGGCTGCTGAGTGCCACCCCCCACCCCAGCACCCTCGTGCCTGACCTCGTTCTCTGCAGATGGGGTGAAGTTAGGATGGTAGATGGGCCCGGAGGCAGTGGCCGGTGTTCTTACAAAGACGGGGATCTGGACAGAGACAGGGGGAGAAGGCCGTGCGACCAGGAGCCGGGGACCAGAGAGGTGCACCAAGGACTGTGAGCAGCCACGAGAGCTGGACTCTTCCCCAGAGCCTTCAGAGGGGCGAAGTCCTGCTGACACCCGGCTCTGGGGCTTTGAGCTCTAAACAGTGGGAAATGCCCTCCCACTGTCTGAGACCCCAGGACACAGATCTGGCTAGGAAGGCACCGGTTCCTGAGCCCTGGTATTCCTGACGTCCCTTTGTGGAACTGAGACTGCGCTAGGTTCCTGACCTGTTAGGATGAGGCGTCCGAGGCCTCAAATCCACAGCATTTGAACAAATCTGGGGATTCTCAGGGCCCACTGGGATTCCTAGGCACACACGGGCCCAGCCTGGTTTTATCTTCCCTTCTGAGCCTGGCTGGCCGTCTTGTGCAAATTATTTCTGGAGACAACATCACCGGGGCTCGGGCTGCAAGCATCCCCCATTCACCCCTGTGCAGAGCTGTCTGGGGAGCAGGCCCTCCCCTAGAACGGGGGGCGGAAGGATCAGCGCTCCACTGGCTGGATAATGACTTTCATGATTTTCAGCAGCAGATTTTCTTTTTCTTCAGATAAGCTTGAATGATGAATCACACACTTGTGTGCTCTTCTGACTGCAGTGGCCCCAAGGGCCTCAGCAAGCACGGAACCCTGGAGCCCCACAAAACACACTTTGAGAACCACTTCCCTCCCTGACGCTTGGTGCACAGCCACAGAGAGCAGCCTCCCCACGTCCCCGGTCGTCACAGAACTATGCCAGACTTCGGTGCCCCTGGGCTAACACACAGACCCCACGGACCAGAAGAGCAAAGAAGGTGTTTCTAGTACTTTCCTCACACACTTGCCATCTTTCAGGAGCTCAGCGAACCTCAGGGAGCACTTGCCGGTGCAGAACCCGTGCGGGTGTGGGGGACTGGGCTCGGGCTTGTCTGGGAGCCGGCGCGATGGGGAGCGGGTGGCATGGAAGGTCAGCGCCCGCATCCAGCTGTAGCTCCAGGGGCAGCCCAGAGCAGGGCAGCAGAGGTGGGGGTCGGGGCACAGAGGAGGGACTTGGGGCACGGCAGGTGGAGGACAGGGCAGCGGAGGTGGGGGTCTCAGGGGCGGGCACCTGGGATGAGAGGCCAGCTCTGGGAGCCAGGCAGAGGGGGCTCCGGGTCTGCTAACCCAGGGTGCACAGAGGTCATGCCTGCCTGTGGAGGGCAAATACGGCAAGGAAAGCAGGAATCCAGGTGCCCATGACAAGGTCTCCACACGGTCCTCGGCCTCCGACGCCTGTCCTCCTCTGAGGCACAGCCACAGCCCGTTACCCACTCGTTCCCGCAGGATGTCAGACTAGTCCGGGTATCCCCCATTCACTCACGCTTCAAAATGCTTGGTCTTGTCATCACGTCCTAGACACCGGTGGGAATGCAAACTGGTGCGGCCATTGCAGAAAAGACTGGGGAGGTTCCTCAGAAACCTGAGACTCGCACGGCCACGTGGTCAGCAATCCCACATTTGAGCACTATCGAAGCAAACAGCGGCATCTCCAAAAGCTGTCTGTGCCCCTGTGTTCTAGGGCTCGTTCCCAACAGCCAAGACACCAGACCTACCCGAGTGTCCGTCGCCGGCGGGGTGGGGGATGATACCACTCAGCACGAAATAGGAGGAGATCCTGCTGCTGCCCCCCACGGACGGACCCCAGGGGCATCATGCGGACTGAAGTCAGACACGTCGTGACCTCGCTGGTACGCGGAGTCTTAAATCGCAGGATTCAAAGAAGCTGATGGCGAGACAGGGGTCCACAGGGCATGGGGGGGGCATGGGAGAGCTTGCTCAAGGGCTGCTGACCTCTACTCAGAACCCGAGCAAGTTCTGGGCTCCGATGTACATGGCGGTGACCAGGCTCTGTCACGAGCCGAATCCGCACTCCGTTCACAGAGTGCGTGTGGGGTGCTCTCAGCGCACGGACGGGGACTCCGGGGGTGATGGCGTGTTCTAGCCTGTGGGCGGGAACCTGCTCCCCAAGTCCGCGTGGGTCAAAGCATCACATCGCACACTTCAAATACGTACAATTTCTGTCAACTCTATCTTAGGAAAGCTGGAGAAGAAAACCTAAAAATCAGTTCCACCATGAGCTCTCTCCTAACTTCCGAGAAGTACGGTCAGACCATACGTTTTTCCTAATGATTTCTCCATCCCCCACGTCAGCACACAGGAGCTCAGTGTTGCCGATTCCAGCCGCTTCGTAGAGAACAGTAATTACCACAAATGTCCAACTTCATGAAACCACACATGTGTGAGGGGCTGAAGACCCCTTCCCTTTCACCGGGAGTCTATGCCGTCTGACTTCTGTGTTTATCAAAGAAACACAAGTTTCTTATTACTCTGAAATGTTATCACTGTAAAGTACCGTATGCCCCGAGTGTTGGAATTACATTTTTATCACATACTAGATGCACAGAAAACTCAGCTTTTGAGATGTCTGACGAAGTTATTCCTTGGTTTATGATAAATTGTGCTAGGAAAAAAAAAAATCCTTCTTAAACCACTATGCTTCCAAAATGCACACGTATTTCCAGTGGGAAGATTTCCACTCCAAAGAAGGGAAAAAGGGAGACAGTTATGTCCCCAGGAGTCATGACATCGGGGTGTGCTAGAGGAAGGTCAAGTACATATTTTCACTACTTCTGTTTTGCTTGCATTTTGTGGCACCAGATTATTATTATTTTTTAACAACTTAATTTTATTTTTTCAGTGTTCCAAGATTCATTGTTTATGCATCACACCCAGTGCTCCATGCAACCGTGCCCTCCTTAATACCCACCACCAGGCTCACTCAACCCTCCAACCCCTCCCCTCCAAAATCCTCAGTTTGTTTCTGAGTCCACAGTCTCTCATGGTTCGTCTCCCCCTCCGATTTCCCCCAACTCGCTTCTCCTCTCCATTTCCCCATGTCCTCCGTGTTATTCCTTATGCTCCACAAGTGAGTGAAACCAAATGGTAACTGACTCTCTGTGCCTGACCAGATTATTATTTTAAACTGTTCTAGCCAAAGTGATCAAGCTTTTCCTGGGAGGCACAGGCCATTGTTCAAATTAATAAAGACATATACATACATGACTATCGACTTCACTCCACCAACTGGTTTTCCATGGCATACGAAAAGCTCTAGGTAAGTCCAAACGTGATAGGACACAGAGGGCTGATGATCAGAAAAGCACTAAGCCAGACAGCACAAGGATACGATGCCTCCTTTTTCTGTTCAGAGAAGAACGCTCTCACACCCTCCCCTGAAATGCTTGTTCAGAAGAGATGGACGTTTCGCACGAAGTGTCACCTCCCGCTGTTCGCTGCCTCTGCCGCTAGGTTTCGGTGTCTCCCCCCAAAGGCCCAGACAGTGTGGCTCACGGTGGGGAGCTCCGCTCCTGGCATTAAGTCCTGGTGTGAGTGGATGCGGAGTGAAGGGAGGAGGTGCTGCGAGGGTTCCTCCTGGAAACCACGGCCTTGCTGGCGTGCTCCGTCCCCGCCTCAGTCTCCACAGACGGGGTGGGCACACAATGATTCAATGGCTCCACGACCATCTGGTGGCTGCTTGACAAGGCAGCTTGTGGAGACCCTCAGGGGAAGCTACACTGACTTGCTTTCTCTGCACGATGCATGGAGTCTTTCTTCTTGTTTGTACTCTCTCCAATTGTTATGCAGCCTCAGTGATCTCTCTTTTTTTACTATCCCTGACAGCTATGGGAAGTACCCCCAGGACTGGCAATCGCTCCCCCAGAACTGCCAGATCACAAAACAGAAAGAAAAACAAAATCCGAAGAACTTAGTGAAACAGGTCTTGTTGTGGCACCAGGCCCGTCACTGAGGACACCACTCGTTTCTGCCTGTTTTCCCATCCTGGTCCTGGGTATCCCAGACCTGCCCCGAGGGAGGCCTCTGCTGACCCAGCGCTCGGTGGGATGGGAGCTCCCACCAGGCTGGGCCTCACCAGAGCCCAGCCGCAAGCCTGGAATGCTCGGAACACTTACCGGGGAACGCAAGCAGATTCGGGCCTCACGATGGGACGCGGCGCCTCAGGGCCCAGTTCCGGGACTAGGGCTAAGAGTGCTGCCCCCGTCAAGGGGACAGTGAGACCACCCAGATGGTCTCTAGGGGCAAAAGCATCACTAGGGCTGGCCGGGACCTGGAGAACTGCAGAGTGGGCTCCCGAGGGACCCCTGGGACCACGGCCGTCGCCTGGATGTCCAGCAACATCAGCTCGTCTCCCCATGTGTGCTCGCTCGTGCACTTGCCTACATGTGACCTACAAAACACACGGCGTGCCAGCTCCTACTTTGTGTAGTTGCTCACAAGCAAACCAGCAAGCTGGGCTTCTTGTGTCCTCAGTGCTCAGGACCCTGAGCCACAAGCTCAGAAGTCCCCGTGTGAGAGGACAAGGAGCAACGACCGTTGTAGTCACTGGCTGGAAAGTACCATTTTCTTCTTGCATCAGCCCTTTGATGGGAAAATGGATCCTATAAGTCATGTGTTGCCATGCCTGGGGGCCCGGGGGTCTGGCGTGTGTCACGGAGATAAGGCTTCTCCGGAAAGCAGCCCGGCCTCGCGCCCGCCGGCCGTCGCTCAGACCCGCCTGTGCCGGCTCCCTCGGTGCCGGTTGCCGAGCAACCCACGCCGTTCAACCCAGTCCTGAAGGCTGAGCCACAGCAGAGGAGGAATTAAAGAGATTTATGTCTGCCTGGTACCACAACAGTGGGTAAAAACCGTGTTTTCTCCAGCATGGACTTGGCTGGACTCCCTCCTCCTCCTTGTCCAAGTTCACCGGCTGGGTCACATCTGCCGTGCACGGACACGCGATGCTAGATGGGTTTCTCGATTTCAATTCTTCCCCAATTTCGTCTTGCGTTTTATGTTCTATAGAAAGTGTGTTCTCTGTGCCCCTGTGAACTCAAAGACTTTTGTGTGCAAAGTACACTGACTGAGAAAACACGCTGGTTATCCACATGACTGGGACCACTTCCCCCGGGGGTCGACGCAGCCTCGACCCGTAAAGTCTATTCTCCGATTTAAAAAACAAATTATTTACTCTTGATTCTGCCTCAAATTCTCCAAAGAGACTGTACCACAAAACAGATTTCATGTCTTCAAAGTTAAGAAAAACGTTACCCCGCTCCGATGTATTACAAAATGAGCCGCAGTTATCAATCTGTCTGTAGAAAGGGGTAAGACCTGCCATCCCGGAAGGCAGTCCCGTAAGGTAGAAACCTAACTGTGCATTCACCTGGGCAGCAGTGGCCCACGGCGGGGCTGCTCACGTCCGCGGAGCTCGTTCTGCTTCACCAGTGGGGTGACGTCACCTCAGTCCCCAGGGACTGTTGTGGGGACACGGAAACATAATACAAAGTCCTAGCCAGTGTCTGGACCAATATTTGTCTAAATATTTTCTCAATTGAAAAATGAAAAAGCCCATTAATACTTGTTTACAAAAGTAGGACTAAGGTTTGGGTTTTCATAGCTAACCCAAACAATCAGTTCTCAGTCCAGCGATGAGCCCCTCGGGAACAGGGTAGTAGCTGGGGAGCGTTTGGGGGAGCGGTCGTGAATACAAAATCCTTTTAAAGGGAGGGAATCTGTTCTCAAACACACGGATCGCAAGGTTTCAAGGGAGCAGGGACGGAGAGAGACCGAGTATTTGGGAATGACCCTAGGGAGGGGCTGGTGGTGTCCTTGGGTGTCCTGTCCACGTTCTCCTGCCAGAGCCGCTCCCTTAGCACCTGGGAAGGAGAGTGCTTGTCAACCATCTTCCATGAAATGCAAACAGGTCTCGTTCCTAAACCTTTCTTGGCACCTTTTGCTCCCCATTAAGAAAACAACAGGATTTAAGATGCCAACAGAGAGTCACTAAATAAAACTGCGGATCCTGTCAGGCTGACCTGCCTGCTCGTGCTTCGCATGCACACACAACTAGTCAGTTTTAAAAAGAATATATGCTTGGCACTGCAGCTAATTGAAGGGAGAAATGAATCCAAGTCCATATGAAGTCTTCCTGACAGTGACACACGAGTGCACTGAGAACGGGACATCTTTCGAGAATACCTTGGCTGTAATATTAATTGTGGATAATGACTATCATGCCTTCAGAGAGGAATAAGATGTATGTGACAAGCGACCATCTCTCAGCACTGAGAACATCAAATCTTAGAAGAGCACAGTGACCCTCGTGCGTATATGCCCTATCCAGTGGGGGGGTCTCCCCAGCGTACAGTTGGGTGGGAAGGGGGCGAGGGCGTGACACAGAGCCCAAGTACGCTTCGTAGCTGAAGAAGGCTCCGTCCAGGAGCTCCCTTCCCAGCTCCTCTCTCCCATCCTTTGAGCCTGGGGGCTGAAGGTACCACGCATGTCCTCTTGCTAAGCCTGCATGCCATCACCACGGCCAAGGAGCTCAGTGAAAACCCTGCCTCCCCCTGAAATGCACCTGTGACCTTAAGCCCGGCAGGTGACCTATAGGGTTGTCCAGGTACATTCTGTTGGAAAGTCAGAGCTTGCTTATGTGCTGATAAAAAGTCATAGACACAGTCACACACCATTTTGCAGAAACCTTTAGGGCTTCATTAGCGCCCAGAAGTCCAACCACTATCCACAGCACCAACTAAGAGCCCTCGCTGGGAGCAACATGGGACCCCGCTGCTGTGGGAGGTTAGAAACCGTGAGCACTTGTCATCTCGTCTGGTTTAGCACAGTGACAGGAAAGGGACCATACACACCGGAGAAACTCTCACCTGAGATCAGGAACTGTGTTATCTTTACTGCAGGAAAATGCTCAGTTATTCAAAACAGCAACCTCACCTAAATGACTAAGTTGCAAAGAATTCAGAGAGACTGCACATTTCCAAACCCACCGTAGGAAGAAAACTCCGGTCTTGTTATGACTGAGAACGGACAAAATCGAGGAGCCGCCAGTTCTGTCATTCTCTGCATCTTAGTTTAAAGCGATCGCATGAGCTGCAGAAAGGCACGTGCCCTCGCAGACAGGGAGCGAAGCCCACGGCTGCGCAGGCACCGGCCCTGGACTGCTGTCACAGAGACAGACCCAGAGGGAGAGCCGTCCTCAGGATGGGGGACGGTGCGCACCAGAGGGGCCGCAAACTGTGACTGTGGACTGAGGCGGCCACTCTGCACATTAGCAGAGAAGACGGAAACGGCAAGTACGCTGGAAGGAAAGGCACCTGGAAGAAAGATGCCATTTTTAGTAACATCAGATATCAGTTTATTTCAAAGCGAGGCTGGTTGAAGCTCTGTTTGCAAGGAGCCATCTGTCTTGTCAGAGCGGAAGCTCTGATTCGGTGCCATCAGCTTTCTCTATTAGTATTCAAAATGGGTCTTTAAGCTACTAATTATGGATCCAAACCTATGTTTCTTGGAGACAGGGTACACAGAATCATAGGCTGAAATGCACTTCTTGTTACGGTTTTTCTTCTCGCGGTTTGCACAGCCCGCACGAGACAAGACGCGAGCGCCACGCTGGAGTGAGAGCCGTGAGCTCTAAGCCCTGGTCTCTCCACAACGATTCTTGCGGCTGCCGGCCCATGACCATTTTCTTGGGTTATAAAGAGAACAACCTGGTGGATTTAGATCTTTTTAAAACACGTAAACAAGTAAAATGAATCAAACAGGACGGGAAAGGATAAACCAAAGCGCCCGATCTCACATATGTAACCTGCTCGTACGCAGGAGACCCTTCAGAGTCTCGCAAGCCGCTACCCTGGGCGTTTTTCCCCAGGGCCCCCGAGGCTCGGGAGACCGTGACCGCAGTTTCCGTGAAGCAGCAGGGAGTGGGAGCTGGGCGCAGACCCCCATCCCCACGGACTCCCAGAGGCCTGACCACGCCCCTGAAGCTCAGGCACACAGAATCCCCCATGTTTGGCAAGTGGTGGGCACGTGAGCACTCAGTGATCCGTCTCGTGTCTATTTTTTAAAGAGTATGGTTAATGTTTCTTTGGTGGCACCATTTTTTTTTAATGAAGAAACTTAGTTTGTTGCAAAAAGGGATGCCTCTGACAGTCATTTTTAAAGAAGCTTTTACCATTCCATTGGCCATTTCCAAAGCTGTCCTGTAACAATCCCAACAGTCCCTTATTTGCAAGCAACAAACTAGAGACTCAAGTCAATCTGAACAGCTACGTGATCGCCTTGAAAACACTTGGCTGTAACACCCACATGACGCTATTCGTTTAGTAAGACTGACAGAATTTCACTCATATTTAAAAGGGCAAAATGAACATTACAGCATTGGCAGCTTGGAGGAAGCGTGCGTATGGAAATGTTTCTCTAGAACCTGCAACACTGACTCTGATTGAAAGACACACCCTTCAGGGTAGGGAAAGCGCCGGCACATGGTGTTTCAGAGATGAGAAAGCTCCCTATTTGCAAAATACTGCAGAATCTCAGCTTTCTTGGGAAGGGCTCCTTCCAAAAGCCATTAGGTTTTTTTCCAAATGAAATGGAAAATGGTAGAAGGAAGTCATCCATGAAAAATTGCTGGAAAAACCCCCACCAGTCACTCAACAACAGGTTCCTCAGAATAAAGTCAAAGCCTCACTGACTGTTGAACACAGCAGTGTTTCTTTTCTCAAGTGGGCACCCCGTGGTAGACGGGGACACACTCCAGAGTGCCCCGTGGTAGATGGGACACACTCCAGAGTGTCCAGCACAGCCTCTCAGCTAGTGTGCCAGTGTCAGGCCACATGGATGTGAGAATGGTGTGTCAGACACACCCACCACCTGCCTTCCCGGCACGGGGTCCCCCTGGGACGCCAACACCCAACAAGAAAGAACAAGTGAGGGGAGTTTAGCAGGAAGACCTTTGGCACATGGACTTAGCAACTCTCTAGGCAACTTAGCTCAGGCTGGGGTCTAGAAAGGCTTCCCGAGGACAAGATATTTAATGAGAGGGGAAATGGGTTTCTGTGCCTGTGGGGAGGTGGGGTGGCCCCAGAAGTTCTGGTGGGGGCAGCAGGACACAGGGATACATTCCTTCTGCTTCAAGAGAGCCTGAGGAGGGAAGAAGAAAGGCTGTGGGAGTCTCTCCGCCTTCGGAGAAGGAGGGCGTGCGTGGTCGTACTCAAGCCCCTGAGTCCTTTGTTCACGCCTGATCAGGCATAAATAGGACTGGCTGATACATGCTTCTTGTCTTCAGCTCTTTTCCCCAAATCTGGGGTCCCAACTGACACAAGGTGTCTGGGTGTCAGGTTACCTCTGGCTTGTGGCCTGCAGCCCCTCTGTCACCCACGGGGCTGCCCCCCCACCGCTGTTGAAACCAGCTGTCTGCGCGCCAAGCCCTCACCAGGCGGTGCTGGGAGGGCTCCCCACTCCCGTCTGCCCCACCCTCCGTCACCAAAAGTAGCGCTGACCAGGCTGGATGCCAGGTATGCGCGGAGCCCCGGGGACAGGGCGCTCACCCTGTCCCACCGCCGGCCACCCAGTGGGCAGCATCTGTCTTCTGCCCGAAATCCAGAGGCTCCGTGGGTGACATGAGCACACACACAGGTGGCCAGCTCGCTGCTCAGCTCAGAAGCCTCCTCCCCCAGACTCAGACTCAGTGAAGGTGCTCATTTCAGCCCTGGCGAGCATGTGACCCCTGGCTTCTGCAGAGCTCAGTCCCAGCTGTCCTGGGGCCACTGTGGGGTGACAGGGCCACTGCGGGGCATTCCTGGGACCACGGGGCCAGGGCTGGGAGGGATGCGCAGCCCCCGGGCGAGCTGGCCTCTGCCTGGGTGGCTGGCTTCCGACTGTGCCCGGCTGGCTCTTCTCAGGGTTTGCCTCCTGCTTTCCTTGCAGAGGCCGCTCCCAACTGCTTCCCACAAGAGGGAAGACTCACCAGCCCCGGTGAGAACGCGCCCAGGCTTCAAGGCCTCCTGGTTAGCCCTGGAGCTCGAGAACGTGCAGGCACTTTATTTGAGAAAAATCTGCTTCCCTTGAAGTCAACACCTGCTACGAAGCAGGCTGCACTTCCCCACGGCGTGTGAGACTCCTGGTGCCGCCCCAGCCCACGGGCCTGCCGGCCATGCAGGGCGGGTCCTCGTGGCCAAGATGCTGCTTCTCACACGCGTGTGCACACGCGCCGCCGCCTCGCTGACGAAGGAGACCCCTGTCCTCTCCCAGCCAGGACATGCCAGAGCTGCCTCTTTTTATCAAGTCTCGTGGTTCTGTCACTCCTGGGATTCAACTTCGGGTTGTGGCCTTCGACAGCGGCCATTCATGCTGCTGTTTCCCAGACGCAGCGCCGGGCCCATGTGGTGCGCCCCAACCCGTCTCTCACGCGCTGGGCGAGGCATCCGGCTTTCTGTCTCCACACGTGTCCCAATTCCAAGACATACCGATACCCCAAAGACAAAAATATCTTCACGCATCCGAGGACCCAGTTTCTATGGAGACTGAATTCAAAGTGAACGGTCTAATGAGAGGGGTTTTTTGATTCATTTTTGGTTTTAATAATTTAAGCCTGGTGCTTTCTAGTTTGGGAGCACGCCGGGACGTCTGCAAGCCTGCTGTGATCCCAACACATGCCTCGTCTGGAACCGCACATTCTAATGACAGTCGGTGACAGCTGACTGCCATCGCCGCACTTTTGCTGACCCTTACAGAAGCTCTGATGGCCCAGTAGGGTCCTGGCTTCACCCTTGTGTGCTCTGATGAAGCCTCCTCTGTTCCCTCTCAGGCCCAGACGTGGCGCAGAGCTGGGTTCACCGGACGCCACAGACGCAGATTAAATGAGGCTCACGCCTCCCCAGGGACCTTGAGAGACGTTTGGTGAGAGGACACCAAGTTCGGGTTGCACATGAGGCGGTCTGGGATAACCCACGTAATTCCTGCATCTTTTGCTGAGAATCCACACCATTCTCAAGGCGATCACACGCGCGGGCTGGCATGCGCTCCGTGGGGTCACTTGTGTTAGAGGGAATTAGATTGACCCTGAGCACAACCCAGTTAGGAAAGTGAATTTCATTATGGCCCATGCTCTCCTGGAGCTGTGCGCAGTGTGCACGCAGGAAACACTGTCTTTCCTGGGGGGAGGGAACTATGATGGAGGGAACAGTGTTGCTCACACACGATTGATATTCACGCATCCCCCCCCCATGTTCATGTTCTGACCTGGGGCCACCCCACCCCTAGGACTCCTGACTGTCCCCCGTTCCCCAAGTCAGCAGGGTGTCACCCACCCATGCCTGGGAATGTCCTCACTCCGCACGCCTGAGCACGCTCGCTCCGCGGTGCAGCCCCGGGCTTCTCTCGGATGGGACCTCTCATGCGGCATGTCTCTGCGCTCTGCCTGCTTCCAGCACTCTCCATGCTGTGTGGTGGTCTCCGCTCTCTGAACGGTGGGTTCCTGTGCCTCATTCACTCTGCCGCGCTGCCTGGTGGGCTTACATCCCTACAGGCTGCACGTGCCCGGACCTGGACACCTGTCGAAGATGATCCAGCCACGCCCCTTGTATGAGACCAGTGGTTCTCGAACCTGAATGGACCTCCTCCTCTAGGAGTCTGATTCAGAAGGTTGGGGGAGGGCCCAGGAATTCGAACTTTTAAGATATTCACAGGTGAACCCAAAGTGGTTGGTCCAAGGGCCACGCTTTGAGAACCACTGATCTACACCAGGACATGGAACAGCCATCACGGGAGCAGTTCTTCCCGGCTCGGAACCGGCAGACGGCGCCTTTGCTGGGAATGTCCCCCCTGTCCCGCCTTCCAGTCTGTCTGACACACCTGACGCAGGGTCTGCAGAGGCAACACTAGTTCCAGATTCTGCTGGCGGCCGGCGTGAGTCGTAAAGGAGATGGTATAAATCAAGCCTCCCCCCTGCAACGGCTCACCAGAGTCACGTGCCTTGTTGGAAGCAGCCTCCCTCTCCCAGCTCACCGTCACAGCAGTGCTGGGGACAGATACGGAAACTGAGGTGTGGGTGTGTGTCCAGCAGACATGCTGGGTGGAGCCACGTGCTGCCTTGCCCTGGCAGAGGCTGACATGGGCTTAATTGTGTGGCAAGACTCTGAGACCCAAGGGGGTCTCGTCAACACGGGCTCACGGACATGCCTGCAGCGCGTTCCTTCGATGTGGGGAAGCCAGAGCCTTTGCATATAGTAGAACCCCATGAGGGCGTGACTCGGATCTTCATCCCCGTCCGGGGTGGACTGCAGTGGGGTTCGGCTCTCTGTCGTCTCTGTTTACACCACCAAGAGCTAGAGAAGAGTGGACGGCGGGCAGAGGGGCTGGAGCCTCGGGTACGCACAAGGTGGGGGATGATAAATTCAGGCAGGCCTGGGCTGCTGTTCCAAAGTGGCCCAGTGGGACAAGTAGTCCTGGAGGTCAGTCCTATTGACTTGGAGTGAGAAGGGCCAGTTTTAGAGCTCATGTCAAAATCCGGATTTTCTCCACGACTGGGCTTAAGGAAGTCTCAGTATTCCTAACCCAGAAAAATCTCCTCTTGAGAAGGCTCTGACTTTTATCTAAAATCATGGTGCATATCTTCACCTCAGACGGTCATGAGCTACTGCCTATATGGGGCACTTGTAATTGGGAACACACTGTGCTGAGCACACACGCTTTACCCCTTTAACCCTCAAAGTCGTCACAGGAGTTAGTCCCTGTTCTTACTCTGGTTTTCAGAATTTGGGGTGGGACAGCTTATGCACCGTTCACCAGTCCCTCCCGGGGGTGAGGAGGAGACAAGCTCAGGTGTGCCGGCTGGGGGGAACGAGCCCTCACAGGGGGGTTCAGGGTTGGGGGGGCGCACACAGGCCCACCCTGCCTGCTGAGTCCTGCTCGAGTCTGACTCTGCTCAGTCAGTCCTGACGTCAGGTTTAAAAAAAAAAAAGCGACCTACTTGTTCTCGAGTCCTTCGAGAGAAAAAGTGTGATTCAGCAGTTGAGTCCTTGTTTACAGGAGGGATTAGAGAAGGGGTTTGACAACACTTACTCTAAGAATGGCAGGACATCTACCGGCTTTGCTTATCTAAATTTGAGTCTACACCACTCCGAGCGAGCGCTGAGCGCGCAGCCAGTCCCGAGCTCCGCATGTCTCTGTGCGAAGAAGAGTCTTCCACGCTCAGGCCGGATTCTGCCTCCAGACCGTCGGAGAAAAGCCCCAGGTCCTTCCTTCCGACGGACACGGGGCGTGTGGGGCCCAGTGAGGCTGGGGGCCGGGGTAACATCCGGAGCTACCTGGAGACGCGCAGTTGGTACCTTCCCTGTGCTTTTCACTCTTCCTGGGCTGCGCGGGCAAGAAGAGGCCCCACAGTGAGCGGCCTCGGGTCGGGCACCCACACTGAAGGCCGTGGCAGCCGGGGCGGGACAGGGCGCCTGGCCGCGTGACGTGGTCGATGCCCCTCAGGGCACACAGAGACTCTCAAGGTCTGTCGGGGCTGCTGATGCCAGACACCAGGCACTCCCGTTCCGCCCGTCCCGACACTGTCCCCTCCGCCAGCCTCAGCCGGGTACATGGTGCTGGGGCCGGCAAGGGGCCTAAGAACCCTTTGCTATTCATGCACTTTCCCTGCCTCGTTCCTCCTCGGCATTGGTCCTCGCCTTCCTCTCCCATCTCCTCTTGAGCTTTGTTACCGGGACCCTGGAGCCGAACCTCCCAGCGCTAATTCCTTTCTTCCTTTCCTTCCTTCCTTCCTTCCTTCCTTCCTTCCTTCCATCCTTCCTTCCTTTCTTCCTTCCTTCATTCCCTTCCTTCCTTCCTTCTCTTTCTCTCTTTCTCTTTTCTTTCCTTCCTTCCTTCTTTCTCTTTCTTTCTTTCTTTCTTTCTTTCTTTCTTTCTTTCTTTCTTTCTTTCTTTCTTTCCTGTTTCCAAACTCACCCCTGAGCAACAGTGACACAGGTAGTTCCTGAAATAGAATGGCATCTGAGGTCCAGGACACCGGCTTGCTCCCGGGGGGCTGCTTTCTGACCCTCCGGGACACTCGTGCGGTGAGGCGGCCCATGGAACTCCGCTGTGCTGACCCTGTGCTGTGCTACCCAGTCTGGCTGGCTGACAGCTAGATGGTGTTTGCAGAATCCCGGGAGAGATGCAGCCTGCTCTGCACTGAATGTCGGTTTCCCCCCAAACCCTTGTTATACCCTAACCCCCCAGGTGATGGTATTGGCGGGCTCAGGAAAGTGGTTAGGTGGTGAGGGGGGAGCCCTCATGATGGCGGCAGTGCCTTAGGGAAGAACCCGGGCGAGCCCCTGGCCCCTCCTCCCTGTGGCCCATGGGGAGAAGACGTCCATCCACAGCGCAGAGGAGAGCTCTCTCCAGAAGCCCACGGTGCTGCGACCTTGATCCCAGACTTCTCACATCCTGAGAGGTTCCCAACAAATTTCTGATGCTTATAAGGCACCTAGTCTGGGATGCTGTCCTGGCGCCCCAGACCAAGGTGCTGCCCCCGAACGCAAGAGCCAAAGCCAGACCCACAGAGACCAGCAGCAACTCAGCACAGACTCTGCATTTCAGAAGTGGGGCCAAGCCTCTGGGGCTCCTATGCTCACTCCACGCTCTCCAGTTACACCTGGGCCTCAGGAGAAGAGCAGAAGCACATTTCATTTTCCGGAGAAACAGCTTTTTAACAATACGCCTGTTGGCACCCTCATGAGTCCTGCATGGGGGCTGGAAGGTGGTGGCCATTTGGCCTTTCATGCTGGTACACAGAGCAGGCCCTTCACCGTGAGGCCCGCTGGCCACGGGGACGATGCACGGCATGAGGAGAGCCGGCGTCTGCAGGCTCTTCGCACCTAGCTGGGCTTGCACGTGGGAGAAGGAAAGAAGGACACGAGGCTTGCTCCACGGACGGCAGGGAGAACGGCCAAGGGACTCGGCTCCTTGAACAGAGCCCCGGAACACCAGCTCCTCAGACATGTCAACAACCAGACCCACTCGGTCTTTTTGTCAGCCACTCCCAGCCACACGGCTGAGCACAGCGTCCTGGGAAAAAACAGTGGGTCGAGTAGGGCAGGCGTGGACGGTGCAGGGACGAAGGGCTTGGCTTGCAGTCAGAGAAGACTTGAAAGGATGGCTCATCCGCTGGTCAGCACATAACCCTGCCCCGGTACCTCTCTGGGCTCTACTTTCTTTGCACATAAAATACTGACCATCACTAAGTTTCTTTGCTGGGCAATCAAGAAAATTAAATGAGATCATGCATGTAAAGTACCCCGCATGAGATGTATGAGATGTCCAGTGAGCACTGGGCATTAAGATCAGCGGTGATTTGGGAAGGCATCTGAAACCAATGTCTGCTTCCTGACGCAGAGGACAAGCAGTGCAAGTGTTGACACCTAAGAAAATACCAAGGATGGATGGAGATTTAGGAAAACACGGATGGCGATTATCTCTGGGACATGGGAGTCTGTGCAAGCGTTTTCCTCCCCCCCCCCTTTTTTATACCGAGTTCTTAAAAATTCCATGGCAACGAGAAATAAATAGTCTGGGATTCACAGAGACCGGATGTCTCGTTTCAAGTTTCTAATGTGAAGGTACAATGAGCTCTCAAACAGAGAAGGAAGTCACACAAACACCAATCAGTGCTCTAACCCAGAAATCACAAGAACTTGTTTTACGAGGCAATTTTTAAAGGACTGATTATTACAGTGCTTCTTCTGAAATAAAAACTTCTTTTTGTACTTTACTCATTCTAACACTCGCTCCTCTATTTTCTTAAATAGCATTTTTCTGTCTCTCAGGCTCTTGAACATGTGAGTGAAAAGACACAAACGCCAGAGGAAGAGGACTTCTTCTTTGCTGTTCAGCTGCAGGGACAGCTGGCGCCTTCATACAACTTCATTTTCTAGCATTTTCCTCAGCCCAGACACTTGGCACATCTATTATTTAGAACTGCGATGTCAAATAATTATAGTCGGGAGAACCATCAGTAGGAAGGAGGAAGTTGGGAAGGGAAAATCAGCACCAAGACAAGGACAGACGTGAGGACGCGCTCCCGGATGACTGAGGACGGGCGTGAGGAAGTGCTCCCAATAGCCCACATGAAGATGACCGTGATGAAGTACTCCTGGCGCCTCCATTAACCCCGAAGGCCCATCCAACAGCCCTAGCTCCCCTCCTTTGCTGGGTCTCTACAGCCCTGTACACCTGCACGGTGCCATGACATCGTCACGAGGACTTCTCAGGTTAGGTGTTCTCTCTCAGCAGTTGTCACATGAGAGCTGGGCTCTGGCTTCTCACAGTTCGATCCTTCACAGTGAGGCCTGGTTTCTGAGGGCCTGGCTGGGCGTTCCGGGTTTCCACCTCATGCGAAAACCTTTGCCTTTCAAAGGGTGGTCCCTGGACCACGGCATTGCCTGGGCCCTTGTTAGAAATGGAGACTCCCATTTGGCCCCAAGAGCCCCAGGACCAGACTCTGCACTGATAAGAGCAAAACAGAAGAGGCTCTGCTCCCAACAAAGGACATGCCCCAGACAGATCCACACACAAGACCTGCTTTCCTTTGCTGCCTTTCCCGGCCAGTCCTCCGGAAATGCTGGACTCCGCACGGGCTTCGTCTGTTTGCAATCTCCCTGGGGGGCCGGCTTCTCCATCTGCTTTGCGAAGCCCTCTCTGGTCGCCAAAGCGGAGCGAACACACCCACCTACGCACCCCGTCACACCTTCACTCGTTGCTCTGCTGGTTATTTTGCTCATTACACAGGCTCGCAGGCCTGGCTGCACATTCCACCCCCCCGGGAGCTCTACACACTGTCCTATTCCAACCCCTTCCCAGTCCAGTCTGCCGGAATCCAGGCGGAAACCTCCCAGGAGATCCTCAGGCTCAGCCTGGGCGGAGGGTGCTGCTGCAGGGCTGGCTTGGCTGGTCCCTTACTTTCCCTCCGGGGCTCTCTGGAGAGGGGGAGGGAGCAGGAACAATGACCGTGGCAGGATGAAGGCGGAGACACACCACCCCGGGGAGCGGGGGCCCTTCTGTGCTGAGACCCACAGGATCGCTGCTCCACTTCCCGCGTGCATCTGAACCCGAGCAGACGCTTTCTGAGAGCCCACGCCCTGTTCGATCTCATCTTTCAGTGCCCAGCCCTACCACACTGGCGGACATCAGCGGATGCTCCAGAAACACCTGCATGGGGCACACAAGCCTACACGGTAGCAAGAGGCAGGGTGCAGATGGGATGGGACCCTGGCTTGCCACGTCCCCCCACTCTATTTCTGTTACTACATCACAGTTACTGACGCCATGCACTGAACTTGAAAACTAGTGATCGGGCAGTAACACGACTGTAGAACATTACATCTGGAGAAAAGATTTAAAAGAACCAAACAGAAATATCCAGGTTTTCAAGACAGCTGCTCTGAACCTTGTTGTTTGAATGTACGTCCTTTGAGCTATGGTGTTTGAGTCTGTGAGCATCAACAGTCTGCCCTGTGACCATGAAGTGAGAGCACAGGGTGGGCATGAGTATGCGGGAAAGAAGAGACTGCCGTTAAAACTGCCGTTAAGTGGAGCATAACAAATAGCACGGAGGATATGGGGAGACGGAGAGGAGAAGGGAGTTGAGGGAGATTGGAGGGGGAGGTGAACCATGAGAGACTATGGACTCTGAAATACAACCTGAGGGTCTTGAAGGGGCGGGGCGGTGGGAGGTTGGGGGAGCCTGGTGGTCGGTATTAAGGAGGGCACTCATTGCATGGAGCACTGGGTGTGGTGCAGAAACAATGAATTCTGTTACACTGAAAAGAAATTAAAAAACAAAAAAATGAGAAGGAAAAACCCAGAAAGGGTGACGGTGGAGACAGGGATGGAGAGCTTGCCAGCACACTCGAGAAGGAAGGGGAAGTTCCACCATAGAATGATGCCAGAGGAAAGGCGTCAAGCAAAACGAGAGGAGGGAAGGCATTAAATATGGGAATGGTTGAGTCCCTCATCTCCAGAGACAGGAAACCCCAAAATCTCCAGTTAAATAACAAGCTCATTCGATGGTGTTCTGGTTCACGGCTAAACCCTGGAATCCAGCGCGAGCGTCTGCTGGCACGGGTTTAGCTGTGTGGCCGTGTCCCTGCCCTACTGCCAGAGAGGACGTGGGCCCTGCAGATGACATGGGGGTGGGGGGCCAAGGCCACGTGCTCCCCCTCCCCCGATACTCCATGTGCACAGAACGATCGCAGGCGTGGAGAAGTCACAGAACTGTCAGAATACGTCAGTTATGAAGCTGGCGCACGCCTCCGTTTGATTTTAAAAGATCAAGATGGTCGTGTATTTCTAATTAGTGCCATTTATCACTGGATCTGACCCGAACACGTTACTCATGCTCCCTTGCAGAAAGACACGCGGTGACATGAAATGACACTAATGAACCAGTGGGGGTCACAGTAGAAATCAAGAATGCTGTGTGATGCTCTAAGTGCATACATGGGGGGAGGGAGTAGGGCTGGAAAGGGCACCCCGTGTTCGCCTCCTGCATCTCTGGGTGGAGGGAGTATGTCTCCTACAGCGATCCTGAATTACTGCTGCAACGTGAAAAGAACTTTATGTTAGTTTTTAAGTATATGTTTGAGCCCCCCTTATATAAAATAAGAGTATCATTAATGGTTGGGTAACAGCGGAATGAAGCAAGTATTCAGTAAATGAGCAACGAGGCCAACCGAATGCAGTTAGGAAGGAAACTTCCACCAACGCGAGTGCTTCTTTTCAAAACTTTTCTTTCTTAATGGAAAAAGCCTTGAGTGTATCTACGTGATGAAAATAACCAAATGCAGGGCAGTCTGGGTCACAGGTAGAATCCTAATCACTGCGCCTGTCAATAGCGTGCGAGATCTATGTACTGACAGGTCACCTGCTCGGTGAAGGTGAGAAGAAGCCACGGGGCCAACCACAGCCCCGGAGCTTACACAGCTCCCGTTCCTGGACAGCTCCTTCCTGCGGGAACCCGCCAGTGAGTGCAAGCCCTCTTTCGCCACACCCTATACTCTTGGGGAACAAACTTCAGCTGGAACAGTGACCCCAAGTAGGAGTTTCACTTGATGTGAGGTCTTAGGCAAACCAACTCCACCCCAGCAGGCACCTGACAACAGTGGAGGCATGAGGACATCTGTGTTACTTAGCACAGATGTCAGGAAAGGTGCCGACGGTGTGCCATTTTACCAGACAATGGTAAGTAGCATATCCATAATTAAATCTCCAGAATTTATTAACAGTCGGAACACATGTTAATGAGAAGATTAGCACTAAGTAAATATGACACATCAATTATATTAGCACATCTCTTCATCCAAGCATTCCTTCCTCAAAACTGTGTTTCTTGGAGCTGGATTTTTATTCTCAGATTACATGCTAATAGTACACACTAGAAATTTCCTTTTGGTGGCTTTCTATATGCTTAAACTGTACCCATGGAATATTTCATTTTCAGCATAAGCCCCTACCTACCATTTGGCTACAAAATCACGATGCTGGGAAGGTGATGGTGTAGACTGAGGGTTTTCACACTGTTCCTTTGATCAGAGACATTTCAGAAGGCGTCCTCCAACCTGAGCACGATAGCAACCGTTTCAAATGTGTAACGACCTAAACGGTCATCAAAATCTGAAGTAAGATAGTACTAGGCACTTCCATGAATCCTCCAGTTATAAACACAGAGAAAGAACCATCCATCACCATGAATCGATAACTACGTAACTCCGAACCCACAGATGCAGGTTTGACATGATGCTGTCTTTATCCCACGAATGGAGCACGGCACTGGCTGTGTGAGCCGATGTGCAGACACCCACAGGCATGGGAACTGTACAGCCCCTCCCCGCCAGAGCACAGAGGAAGCAGCCCCTCGTCCAGCCTGCGTCAACAGGCTCAGCCACATGTCTATTCACAATGGCCCATGAGCCTCTCAGTTTCTGCCGTTTTCCCCTCTCTGGTCTTAACTTACTCGTCTGGGAAATGCACACGGTGTCCCGCTTGCGAGCAAGTTTCTTTCAACTGTTCTCCTTTCCCTCCTGCGGAGGAGCTTCTAGTACTTTCTGCCGGTGGCACGTCCCACACACAGTCAAGTGTGCCTCTGTGCCATCTAGCTGATTTCTACCTATATTTTTGAAAAGTTTAATGCAAATTCGGGGTAGAGTATACGTCCTCGTGTGAGGGCTCCTCAAAGTTAGCCTAGACAGGAGCGGAAAGTCTGCTGCGAGGGAAGCTGAACTCAAGATCGGTGCCCACTTTCCATCACAACTGGAGGTGATGTGTACGATCTGATGTTTGGTGGGGCGGCCCTGGGGTTTCTTCCCCCTGAACTTCCACAGACGTCTTCCTCAGATGAAGGCAGCAAAAGCCAACACTCCCGCTTCTCAGAACAATGACGAGCGAGCAGCACCGCACTCGGCGGCAGAGGACGGCTCAGAGCCAAGCGCGCATATCCATCCCGGCTCTGCAGACCGCCTGTGCATCGCCTGCGGCCACGGCCCTCGGGGTCCCCCCCACCCCCACCCCAAGCGAGAACAGCCTCAGGAGTCTCCACGGGTAGTGCTGCCTTGTTTTACAAAATTGTTTCAGTGCCTGGACCTGATCTCCATCCCGACAAGTATCACCAGAGATGGAGCAGCCAAGTCTCCTGACCACACGGTGGCCGCTGCCCACGCCCCTTCCTGCTGCACCTGGACCCAGCCTGCCAGTCCTTTAGAACCAGTGGCTGTTTCTAAGTGGCTGGCTGTATTTGAACAAAATGTCCCTATTTTCATGTCTATATTTAAAATATTGTGAAAATTATGTTGTCTCTGAAAAAGAAAAATAATATTAGGATATCCGTATCAGACTCCGTTCAAATCCCAGCTACATTCAACTTGGGAAATGTTTGGGAACCATGGTTCCCATAGCAACGAGCGCTGTATTTTTAGCGAATGTGGCTCCTTCCTTTTCTCCCAACTTCATTGTCTTCACAGTCCACACACGCAGAGTGATTTTCTGAAGGAGTCTGTATGGAGGGACCCAATACCACCCTCAGAAAAAATCTCTGGGGAGCACTGCTCTGTTTCTGCTCGTCAGATAAAACACGTCTCATCTCCTCCTCAGCTGCTAGTTTCATTAAAATGTTTTCTACATAATTAGTTCTTCTTAAAAAAAATTATTCAGTGGAAAGTGAGAGGTGAGTCACCACTTGCATATATGCGCCGTGGGTTTGCTTAAGAAACCAGAGTTCTCTGGGTCTGGATGTGGTTCGGGGAGAAGGACAATTTTATTTTTTCCCAGAAGCTCTCTCAGCAGTCCGTGAAAACGGCCTCCTGACGTAAGCAAGGGATCTGGTAGGACGACCCCACAAGACCGTCGGAACCGGCCTGACAGTTTTAATTCTCAGTGGCCGAGAGACCAGTATTCCTCCTTGTACTCAGGACAGGGCTGGGCAGCAGAGCCCAAGCTAGGCCGAGAAACAGAGAGAAGCACACACCACAGCAAGCGTGAAACCCCCGTCAGCCCAGCGTCGCCCACCGCACGGTGCCTGGAGGCCCGTCCTCCCCCACCTTGCCTGGGCAGCGGCTCGGTCCCCGCACAGTGGGCATAGGGCCAGCCGGGAGACCAGCCGCGGCCTCGGAGGACAAAACAAGTATTTTCGGAGTAGAAACACTTAGCTCATAATTTGGCAAATCCCTTGCACAAAATTAGTATTTTAACTTCAGCCTCTTTCTCTGCTCCTGACAAAAATGTTCCTTTCTGATGCAGGAGGAAGGTGTGTGTTTACCAGGGAAGTGGCCAGAGCCGGAGGGATCATTCCTCAGGCACAGTGTGGCACGCTCACACTCACGCTCTCTCCAGCACACAGACGTGCTGGCAAGGGGGTGGCACCCGCCCTTACCACGGACGGAGGTCAACACGCAGTCCCCAAGTTTGCGTAACTCCATGTGGTTGCACAGCTACTGTAGAAAATCTGGGGTGTGAGGTCAAATATCCTGACCCCAAACTACGCCTGTTTCCTATATAAGAGAACAGATCTCCACCGTAAATCGCCAGGATACCTCACAGCAGGCAGGAGGACAAGGGTTGATGCGGCTCTTAAAATGTCAGCAGAACTAAGCTTTGGGAAAGAAAAGAGAGGGAGGACACATCTGATGGCTAGAGCCACTGGATGGTGAGACGACGGTGGCGATGGCCCACGGCCCCCACGTTTTACGGGGCATTCTCTTGTCCCCGCCAGCCTTCCCTGTAACCGCCCAGGTGGTGCCCTGCGCAGCCCTGGACTGCCATGGCCAGATGCACAGACACACCCCTCGGGCGCCCCGGTGGCTGGGAAGGCCCTCCCACACCCGGTCTAGGTTCCCCGACCACCGTCCCGGCAACTCCACGGAGTCTGGTAACTTGCTGGGGAAGCTAAACGCGCTGTCGTCAGGGTCGCGCTGGCACATTCCGTGTTTACCAAAAGAGAACCCAGTTCTCTTTTGTGAGTGCGAGTGAGCTGCTGAGCTGGACTAAGTCCCCAACCCTAGGCAGTGGAGCAGACACATGCGCCCCCCTGCTCAGCCTGGGGGCTGCCCCTCCTGGCACAGCAGACCCCCCCACAGGGCTGGCTTTCAAACTATTTATGTTTATTTGGGGGGAACGGATGGGCCCCATTTCCTTTTCTTCTCTTGAGTAATATTTACATCAAGGATCTTGCTCGTGGTTTTCAGAGAAGCTTTATCCAGTCCTTGAGTGGTAACGTCCCCGAGGGGGCGGAAAGAACATTGGTTAAAGCAGATGACACACCCGTAGTGAAGAACAGTCACAACAAATAAACAGATGTTTGTGAAGTTTGAGAAAATCTGGATTCCCACAAACCTGACCATCCACCGTGGAGGACCACTGCCTTCCCAGGATCTGCGCTCCCGATCTAAGAAGCCAGGCTTGATGCCCATTCCTTTACCTTCAGCGTCTAGCCGCTAGTGAGGGGGCAGGGGGTTGCTGGAGGCGTGTGTGGACACAGAACGAACTCCCAGAGCAGGCGGTCAGCTGGTTCTGCTGCCCCATGCTCAGTGCATCCGCCACGCTGACTAGGACCGAGTTTCAAGTGCGCCATGTAACACAGAGGCTTGTGGGCTGGCTCACCGCACAGCGGTGTGTGCATTCCAACACACAAGCTGGGGGTGGCCGACGCAATCATACATGAGTGGCCACAAGTCTCTGTGTCCAGAACGTGTTCCAGTGCTCAGCTGTCTGCGCCACTCTGCAGATTACGTGTGTGCTGTGGCCAACGACGTGTGCCCCCCATGTGGTGGCTGGGCTGCTATAGGACGAGCCATGATGTCCGAGAGGACTCCCCGGTGGGCTCTGTCCCCAAACACACAGGAGGTATCTTAAGTGATCTGTTTTCAAGGCAAACTCCCATGAAAGCTCACGGAATGCAAGCCCAGAGAATCTTCCAGAAGACACGTAAGCTCACTGCTACAGTTCTCCTCTATCCGCAGGTTTCCAATGCATCACAAGTGGAACACCTGGTCAGCTAAGCCAGTCCCGACACGTGCGATCAGACGTCTTCCCACGAACCCGTGACTCAGACCAGAACAGAGAATGGGCCTCCAGGTCATGGAGGCCCAGCTTGGTGCCGTCTCCTGTGGGGCCAGCAGAGGTGGATGGAGAGGCTGGGACTGGCCCATGGCCCTCATCCTCCACAAGCTTTTGCAGGGGCGCTCACTGTTCCCACTGAAATACTTCTGCCGTTACCCATCTTCCCGTACACGCCTGGCCTCAGCCTGGGGATCCAATGATCTGGGGTCCCAACAGGGAACAGGATGAGTCAGTTCCTGCTGAACCCAGTGTAGCCCAAACGGACTTTGAGGGGAATTAAATGTGCCCTCTGGGCTCACAGACCAGGCATTTATTTCCAAAATTTCACGGCATGCCAAATACAGCAGACGTACAAATGAACAGCTTCCTATACGTGCTTCCAATGTGAAAATTTCAAGTGTCTTTTTACTCTTAATAAAAAAAAAGCCCCTGACTTCCCAGAAACAAAAATAAAGAGATAAATTCATAAATTCATCACCCAGCAAGCTTTACACTGTATCCCCTAGTAGCCCCCTCCCCCTCCCAGGTCAACGATTCTGGGGGTTCTCTGAAGAGGTCGTGTGCTGTGGATCTTCGTGGGACGATTACAAACACACACGTGGACGACACTGAGGCTTCCCCGGTTGGACGACGATCCTGAATCTAGTCTGTTAAGTCGAGCTTCCTCCTCCCCAGCTCGTGGTACGGCACACAGCGTTTCCTGAATGCAAAAGCAGTTTCTCAGATTAAATTCGGCAGCTGCTTCTGTGGAGAAAGGGAAATCAATGAGGAATTTTTAAATGCTCTACTCTTGATCTTGGCAACTGGCCTTCAGAAATTGTCTGCTCCAGCGGAATACGGAGGGAAAAGCAGAAAGAGAAACACCTGTTTCCATAAGGAGGATGTGGTGGAAACAGCCCCAGACGATCCCGCTGCCGTGTCCCAGCCCCCACGACGACTGTCACGGTGACCGGCCGGCACGGGGTCCCATGCCGGCGGCGGCCCCGGGGCTTGACGGCGCAGCGGCCAGGCTGCAGGACAGACGGTGAGCCGCACTCTCCCCAGCCCCCGGGACGAAAGATGACGTGAGTGCCCGGCCTCCTCGAGGGGGGAACAGGGACTGGCGGTCCATGGTGGCACCGGGCTGGAAGCCACGCCCGGCTCCCAGCGCCCTCGAGCGAGCAGCACGGTCACCCAGCGGCCATCTCACCCCTTTGCCTCTCTGGCTCTGGCCTCCAAGCTCCCGGGAGCCTCTCCCTCCCACAGCAAAGCTGCCCCTCCTGGTCCTACCGTCCGTCCACACTCTCGGACGCAGGACCACCGCCTGGACGTAGAGCTGGCATGAATAAATAGTGTAAAGAAGTAAGTAATTGATGAAGAAGTAAGTAAAACTCTTCCTCTAGTAATTGCTGACGTGAAATATAGTGATTTTTCAGCCTTTAAAAAAATCTGGAAAAAAAGTGAATTGGGGTTTAAGCACGACAGCTCTCGTCCTGTGTCAGCCTGACTCCAGACAGATTCTTACTAAAGGCCCTGGACGCCTGCAAGAGACGCTCCCTCCCGCGGTTTACACACCAGCGGCAGGACTGGCCAGGAGCTGTGGTAGTAGCTGCCTTGGCTCGGGTCTGGGACTTGTAGGTTCGCTTCTAGACTTACAGGCAAGTATATCCTTTGCCCCCCATGGTGGGGGTCCCGGGAGCAGTCCTGGCTCCGTGCACGGGAGAACCAGGCTGGCCGAGTGCCGGCCACGCACGGTCATTCCTCACGTCCCTTACTTAAAAAGTTGCTTTTTGTTCTTGGTTAGCTGTTGTCTTTTATGTAAAAACTAAGTAGCTTTTTAATAACTATTGCTTTTTTAAAAAAAAAAACAGTGGATGCCACAGTTTAAAGCTGTTTCTGAATGGAAATAAACTGTGGTAAGGAAAATCCTTCAAATGATTAACTTTAGTTTTTCTTCACGCAGGTAGGGAGGCAGACCCTCCACATTTCTGGCTCTTACAGACAGGGATGTGCCGAGACCTGCAGCCCAAGGCTCAGGTTAAGCTTCAGGGTCCTGAGGCTGGGAGGCACTGCGGCTTTGTGGGAGGCACCGGCCACCAAGCTCGCAGGCCCCACGGTTCTAGACACCAGCACCCCGGGTGCCTCCTGCCGGAAGACTTCCCAGCACGTTTGGAGCCCTTGGTCTTCTATGGTTCGACCCAGACTGGCCTTGCAGGAAACATCCGTACGACCTCCTTGTGTTCGAAAAAGCACACCCATGTTCACAACATGCCACGTTCCTCCATGAGATGCCACAAAACATCCCAATATTTAAACCGTATTGTGATTTTATGCTTTCTAGCAAGGACAATTTCTAATGCCTGTTTAAAATCTAAATTAAAATCCAACCAGAGGAATCGCCGATCCATGATGACATAGAGAGACGGAGTCTTTCTGCAGAGCATGTCCTCTTCCAAGTGTGCCCCGAGCCTATTCAGGAGTCACATAACGATGTTCTGAGGTGAATGCTATGGGGCTGTTCACGGTCCTACATTGTCATATAACTGTGCTCATTAAAAAGGGATTATATTTTCGCACAGATGTTGTACCTCCGCCTTCTAGATGTTCTCATTCCACTGTGGTCTTGTGCACAGTGGAGAACGGTCAAAAAGGGCACAGAGAATATGCGGAAAATGTGTTCTGGAAACAAGCCCAGGGATCTGGCGCCAGGTGCGTTGATGGAGACAACGTTCCTTCATGGCCGTCGCGCTCGCAGACAGACCAGAACGCCGCGACCCCCCCCACGGAAACGGAAGGGTAATTACATAATGTGAAAAAGGTGTCATTATCACTACAGTGACGGTCACTGCACTTCATAAACACAAGTAACACCAGCTACCTCAAATTTGCATACTGTTCTATGTCCAACATACTGCGATAAAAATAAAGAAACAGATCAATAAAACGTATTCTGAGCATGTAGTTCTGACCTCATAGATACTGGCCCAGTCGTCTTAGGCTGAGTTAGAGGAGTATTACATGAGTATCACATGAGTATTACATGAGTATTACGTGAGGGTTACGTGAGTATTATGTGAGTGTTACATATTACATGAGTATTACAGGAGTATTCTGTATTACTTGAGTCCTTTTTTTTTTTTTTAATGAATAAAAATGCTGCTTTGCTGCCACAGAGGAAGGGCCGCTGGGGGCAGGCGTTGCCCGTTTTCCCTCTATGGAGGAGGATGCTTCTGGACTTAACGGGTTGGGAGAAGTTGGGAGGAGCGGGAGGGCTCTGCTCTAATTTGGCATCAGCTGTGTGCCCACTGCCTGGCCTTCCACACCGACAGGACGGTTTTAATCAACACCGATCTACTAGGTTCTGCTGCACGTTTCTCCCCCATCTCCAGGGCTGCAGACGGTGGCCTTTAGGAATTGTGTTCTAGTAAGTTGTTCTTTAAGAGCATCCCACAAAAGGGCAGTATTTGGCATTGCTGAGTGATTTTCAGCCCGCATGTTACCAATAAATCAATCCGGCCTCTCACTCTGTGGGTGTTCCCTCGGGACCCCGAGCCCGGCCTCTGCCCATCTCTGCACCAAGCCCAGCGATCACAGTAAAGACTCCAGTCCGTCTGGGAGCCTGAGTGCAGGGGGTGAGCATCAGTAAACTAGGGGGATGGCAGGCTGGGGGGAGGAGCTCCCCCAGGGAGGGAGTCTGTGCCTGGCGCTCAGGGAGGGGAGTATGCATGCAGCCAGAGCTCCTATGTGCCTCCTGCTGTTTACAAACCTTGCTCCGATGCACTCCCTGTATTGGACCAGCTGTTCTTTCTTTACCATTTATTTAAATTCCATTTAATTAATATGGACACTATCACTAGTTTCAGAGGCAGAACTCCGGTGAGGCCAACCATCTTTCTGTTCCTGAGATCAACCTGGCTGGGTCAAGAGTGATCACCGTATTAAAATTAAGAGTATTCGTATGTGTGGAATATACACACTTCTTATTATATACCCATAGTTTTCTCACCCTGGGCTGTTTTCCATCTGTGATCGCGAATAAAACTAACTTGCAATTTTCTTTGCTTATATTGTCCTTGGCCTGTTTTGGTACCAAGAAAAACATGATTCATGATATTGGCCAACTTTTCCTTCTCTTGTGCTCTTCTGAAACACAGCCTTTAAGTTTCCCTTCCTTTTCCACTTACAATGTTGTTCACCTCCATGTCCCTCTTTCTCCACCTCTCTTAGTCAAAGAAAACTAGAGGTTCAATTGCTTTTTATTACGGATCTATTTCCTGGTAACGGGCTTATTTGGTTTCTCAATTTACTCTTCAGCCAATTTTATTTTTGTGTTTGTCCTTTTTATTTACATTTTAAAATTCATTGTCATGAAATTGCTCACTGTTTTTATTTTTCTTGATCAATTTTGATAGACGTTGTTCTACTTTCAAGGAATCAGCCATATCTGCTTCCCATTTTGATTTTTTCTTTTATCTTGATCATTTTTCCTCTCCGTTGAGTGCACTGTATTCCTTTTTCTAGCTCATTTTGCTCCTTTATTTAACTGATTTACTTTCCATTATCCTTATCATTTTTCAAGAAATGCATCTATGGATTTTTAAAATTATAATCTAAGTAGCATTTTTAGTTCTCTTCCCGCAAATACTGATACTACTTCATTTGATGTTATTTACTCCAAATATTTTGTGATGTTTGTTGTGGTATCAAGTCATGAATTACAGAGAATATTTCCTTTGGCATCTGATTGCTTCTACAAAAATGGATGTGTTTGCTCAGGTTGTGGTTTCTACTTTAACCACATAATGTTTAAAGCAAGTACTTTCATCATGTTTTCTCTTTAACATTTTGTGGTTAGGTTTTATAAATGTTTCACGTATGCTTGAAGATATTTATTCCTATTTGTTGATACTTAGTTATATTACATTTGTCACTGTGTCTCAAATAATTTATATTTTCATTTTGGTGTCTTTTGTTTTCGTTTTTTTTTTTGTTTTTGTTTTTGTTTTTTTTTTTTTTTTTGGTCAGCTTGAGTTACCTGTTTCTAGAGAAAATTTTATATATATTTTAAGATTTTATTTTTTTTATTTTTTTTAAGATTTTATTTATTTATTTGACAGACAGAGATCACAAATAGGCAGAGAGGCAGGCAGAGAGAGAGGAGGAAGCAGGCGCCCTACAAAGCAGAGAACCCGATGTGGGGCTCGATCCCAGGACCCTGGGATCATGACCTGAGCCGAAGGCAGAGGCTTAACCCACTAAGCCACCCAGGTGCCCCCTAAGATTTTATTTATTTATTTGAGAGAGAGAGAGACAGAGCGAGCTAGAGAGAGAGCATGAGTGGAGGGGAGGGTCAGAAGGAGAAGCAGACTCCCCACCGAGCTGGGAACCCAATGCGGGACTTGATCCTGGGACTCAGGGATCATGACCTGAGCCAAAGGCAGTCGCTTCACCGACTGAGCCACCCAGGTGCCCTGTTTCTGGAAAATATATTAAAGTTTACTATGAATATACACTTGTCAATTTCTTTTCTCTTGCTTACATGTGAATTTTTGCAATATTTCAAGCTTAACGAAAGGCTGAGTTTTGGATATCTGGCACTGGTATTATTTTACTGTAAGTAATTTCTTGCCCAGATGCAGAAGTTTGGGCAGTCGTTTCTCTTCCATACTTGGGAGCTCTACTTTGGCCATCTTGCAGCAGCCGGTCGTGGGTCTGAGCCTTGTGCCTGGGAGACTGAATTTCCAGCGGACTGTAGGAGCTTCTGGGGGGCGCAGATGGTCTTGAGTATGACCAGGGTCTGCTCGGGCAGCAGCTGCAGTTTGGGGGAGGACGGTGTCTTTGGGGGAGTTGCTGGCCACCATTCTCTGGCTGTGGCTTCCTTGTCATTTCTGGGAGTATTTTCTTCTGGAATTCCTGCTCCACAAACGTTGGAGTCTCACAGTGTCCCCACCTAGATCTCAGTCCCTGGTCTGTGCTTCTCACGTCTCTGTGCTTCTTGGCTCTCTTCCGGTCATTCACTTGGAATTCCCTTCCCGACGCACTGAGCGTACTCCGTCTGGAGCTGGTCCGGCTCCGTGCACTGTTCTTGAGTTTTAAGGGCTGTATGTTCAAAGTATTTGGTTTCCTCACTTTTCATTAACGTGGCTGGATTCTCACCTTCTTTCCCTCATCATGTGGATGGACAGGTATTACTCTCCTTTATTTCCGTGTAGCTTTTCCCAGATGTATTCTAAAACCGTCTTGTGCTCCATCAAACACTGATGATGTACTGTATGGTGACTAACATAACAAAAAAGATAAAAAATAAAATAAAACCCTCTTGCAGTGAATTGCAAGGCACCTGTGTGAATTCCTCTTCTGGTTGGAGAGTCTGCCTCTTCCCTTCCCTGTCCCCAAGCTCCAGGTGCTTCGTCCTGGGACCCTCGTCCAGGCAGGCCCCGCCGCACGGTGGTGGCTGGGAGCTGTTGCCATGAGGACATCGACACCGGGCGTTCGGCTCAGGCCAGGCATCCATGACTCTGCTGCTTAGGGCAAGTTCTGTGTCTTGCTTCTCGGTCTGTTCTCTCCAGGTTTTGGGCACCGGTCTGGTCTGGCCCTTTGGCAATGTCCATGCTCCCTCCCAGGCCCGGAAATTTTGGCTGAGTCCAACTGCTCGGGTCTGCGCTCCTGCAGTCCCGAGGCCTCGTCCCTCATAGTCGGTGTGTGGGGCTTTATCTTCCAACGGTTCCTGGAGACGCTGATCCCGATGCACTAGTCCCCACATCCTGATATAGGGCAGGAACCCCAACTTGTCATCTGGGCGGCCCCTGGCGTCCAGGTGATGCTTCAGGGGCAAAGAGACTGCACTCCGGGCACCCGCCGGGGCTCCAGCTTCTCACGGCACGGCCACATGTCGATGGCTTCCTGGCTCCCTGCAGGGATGTGCCCACTTTCTAGAGTGACCACACTTAGGAAAGACTCCCCCATGTGCTGTTCCCCACAGATGATTATCCCAACTCCATTCACAAGCCAGGGTCACTGGTTCCAATACTGCCTAGAACCCCAGTTAACACTGTTATCCTCATCTGGTTTCCAGGGGCGGCAGTGACAGAGTTAACACGAGGCCAACGTTCTCAGCTACCAGGGAACATCCTCTACCAACGGGGGGGCTCGTCTACACGATCCACATTTCTCTAACACATCCACGTGCATAAGCTTCCATCCAAGTCAGTTCAAAGACTGATGCACAATGTCACAGCATCTGAAGCTATGATGTTAGGTATAATATATGTCACACTGTTCAGTGTCGAGATGCAATTAAAAAATAATTATGTCTCCGATGCTGTGAATGCTGTATACGTCTGCTATGGAAAACAGTCTGGATAGTCCTCAAAAATTAGAACTAGAACTCCCACATGATCTGGCAATGCCACTTCTGGGTACACATTCAAAGGCAATGAAAACACGATCTCTCAGAGAGATCTGCCCCACCCCCCACCCCGTTCCCGGCACCATTATTCACGGTGGTCAGGACACAGAAACCACCTCAGTGCCCATCAAGGCAGGGAGGGATAGAGCAGATTTTATACACATACAGGAGATTACTCAGCTGTAAAAAGAAGGAACCCTGCTGTCTGTGACAGCATGGGGCTGCCTTGAGGGCCTTCTACTGAGTGATATAAGGCAGACACAGAAAGACAAACACAGTCTCACTCACATGTGCAAAGGTCAAAGTCACGCCGGAGGCTGGGCTCGGGGACCGGGGGGAGTTGTTTAGGGTAAGAACTGGCAGCTAGAGGCAAGTGAGTCCTGGGCGCTAACACACGGCACGATTATGGTCAAGAACGCCATCTCGGAACTTTAGCATGGCTAAGGGACAGGTCTCCCTTTGCACAAGAGAGAGATGATGACGACATGACGTGACGGACGGTGGTAAGCACGTGACACATAGGTGTGTCCAATCAGCACGTGTACCTTAAACTGACATAATGTGATACGTCAATGTATCTCATTAAAAATGAACCAGTGTTTTTGTTTGCGAAGTGCTATATGAGTTTATAAGGACTGAACATTGAAGTATTTTTCAGGCTGTGGTAAACTCCATGCCCCATGGCAGTTGCCATCTCACCCATTTCCAAGGGTCAAGTTCAGGGGCATTAAGGACATTCATGCTATTGTGAGGCCATCGCAACCATTGTTTCCAAAACTTTCCATCTCCCCACACTGAGCCTCTGTCCGCATTAGCCACTCACCCACCTGCTCCCCAGCCTATGGCGCGTACCACCTACTCCCATCTCCGTGGACGTGCCTCCTCCTGGGACTCCTGTGAGTGGGACCACATGGGGCTTGTCTTTTCACCTGGCTTCCATCCACTGGCACGGGGTCCACAAGGTCCGTCCATGCTGCGGCATGTGTCAGAATGTCCTTCCTTGTCGAGGCGGGTTATATCCCCTCGTGTGGATACAGAACACGGAATACTTTAATTTTCATTACTTCCCTTGGAAACCACAAGCGTCCTTTATCCCAAACTGTCTGTATGCTCTAGCTGAAGGAAAACGAGGTAAGTGGCTATCAAGGCCCCAAACTCTAGCATGTACTCAATAAGTATGTTTTAGTGAAACCTACTGTATCCTTTAAATCAGGAATTAGAAAGAAGGCCAAGGGATTGGCATCTCTCGGCTTTAACACGCTTCTTACCTCCAGCAGACAAACACCTATGAAGAGCTAAGTGCCTAGAAGTCTCTACATTTGGTCAAAAGAGGGAAGTATTTACAGGCTGCTGTGTTTCCTCTCAGGGGCTTTAGGGCCCCCGTCACTCTCCTGGACACAGACACTGTCCAGTCACCACCTTAAGAAAACAGTTAAACAGGAAACACTCAGCCCACTCAGCTACTTGAATTGTCTGGCTATTATGTTCGTCAAACTTGGTCGAATCACGATGTTTACAGCAGAAGCCAGTCTATTTCCAAACACTTCTTGATCATCTCAGGCTAGTTTGAACACATGATATTCCTGCCTTCCTGCTGTTCCACTCTGGGGATGCTCGCCCACAGGCAGGTCTCATCTTTACAGAGGTTATTTAGGATAAATGATCATTTCTTTGACAACCAGAAGTAGTTCCAGCGACGTGGCTACTTGATCAGGCCGCCAGCCCCGCCAGCCTCCTCAGTCCTCCCTGCTTGTGTTCTAGCTGCCAGGGTTCCCTGCCCACGCTGCCAATAAAGCACCGTGCCAAGCGGTTAGCCTGAGCGGCGATGTCCACGAGAGATGCACAGGGAGAAGCAGGTGCCAGCCTTAGCCGCCTGAAATCATGTCAGCCAGCTCAGGGTTGGCATGTGGAGACTGTTTCAGAGCCTGGACCCTGCCGTGCCCCAGGGTGGAGGGGCCACGAGTGCTCTGCTGTCAGGCAGCGCCGTGCTGATGGCAAGTGCACAGGCACAGGGATGGCGGAAAACACAGATCCACCCTCCCCCATCCCTGCCGCGGTGGTCCCTGGGGATGTACACCTCCGGGACCCCCGCACCATCCCCACCCAGGAGCTCTGTCTCATGTATGGACACGCTGGGGAGAGCAGTGATGGAATCAGTCTGAGGGAGCTTATGAGCGTCACATGCCTGTTCACACTGAAACGTGAAACTCTGCTGCTCCAACTTAACCACAGAGGCTAACCCACCGACCCGCCACCACCCTGGCTGCCGGCACTTACTGGCTCGCCCCCTGTTCTAGGAACAAACCCCCCGAAAGACAGACTGAACCTCCATTGTTGGGGTCACCCAGACATCTCACCTTCTCCTGTGTCTCAAACTATCGCGAGGAGCGTCATGTGCTCTGACATCACTGCAGTGGCCCACATCCAGGCGCACAGACCCTCACAGACACAAGGCAATTCCAGGCTGTCCTGAGAGGACTGGCTTGTCCTCCGCAGGCAGGGCCCATGGCCACTCACGCCTGTCAGCACACACACACGTCTAAGCCTTCACGGAAGTCGGGGCAAAGACCATGTATCTTTTCAGCTTCTCCGTGACTGTACTACTCCATATCAGAACATGCTCTCCAAATTTCTCATCTTAATAAAATACCTAACAGTACATTTAGCTGGCATGCCAGGGAATGAGACAGTCCTCAAAGGGGCCTTAGCATACACATAAAGCAAATACTTTGAATCAAGGAATCAAAAAGTGCTCAGAAGACATGGTTCAGTTAGAAAATCACCGTTTCCCAAAGCCGGTGTCCTAGCAGCAGCTGGCAAGGAGCCCTGTGGACGCGGAGCAGCAGGAGAGCCACGTGGGGTCGGCTGTCGCCCCCCACAGGACGTGCTGCGATGGGGACCCACCTTCACAGTGAGAGCCCAGGCACGTGGTGCTCAGAGAAAATCCGCCATCACCCAGGGCGAAACCACCCGCTGTGCAAGCCTCACGGCACACCTGTCAGGAAGGACACAGTCCCCCCAAGTGTTCTTGCTGAGCAGTTTAACCTGAATCTACTCCGGACATGGTCTCTGCATTTGGGGGCCTCTCCTGGCCCCAGGGCCTTCCCTTCCCAGGACAAGAATTTTCACCATTTTCATACAAATCCCTCGAATGCTGTGGGATCATTTCCCTGCTCCCGCTGTTGCTGGGAGGCATTGAGCGCTGCCCACTGTCCGCCCTGCTGCCCTGTCCTCTCTGTCCACAGTGGCCACAGTGGCCTGCAGGTGCGCACCTGCCTGTGGTGCTTTCCGCCTCCCTACCAGCCCCATGGTGGACCCCATAAGCCTCCTTCATGCTTTGCAGCTGCGGCCCTTCCCCTGGTCCTCCTCAGGCGACCTCACCCTGCAAACTGACAAGCTGCCTCCTCCAGGAGGCCTCCAGGAGCTCTGGGTGGGCAGCCCTCTCAATGGGCCTGAGCCGTGCGCATGTCCTGGGAGGGCAGCCCCTGCCAGAGCTGGCTGCCGGTGTCCTTTGGGGCTGCGCCAGACTAAGAACCGTGTGCAACGGGGACCCTGCCCAGGACGAGCCCCTGCCTGGCAGCCGGAGGGTCACGGATCGGGGTGTGCAGGGGGGAAGCCCGCCACGCGTCCACCTCTGGAGTGTGCCGCTCTGTTTCGGCCTGCTAGCAGGCCGTGTTGTCCTCGGATGGAACAGCCCAGCATGGCGACTCACAGCCCGGGACCAGCTCACGGCGCATCCCAGTAGCTCATCCCATGCTGTCCCTTAGCTGACTTCTGGACCATCCCATGAGCATTTAATCCCTTAGCATTTTTAGTATTTGAACTGTTTATTTAGTCTTTCCCCGATTGACAATAGAACCCAATACCCAACCCTCACCCCCCAGTTGTGGCCATTTACAGCTTTCCCGAGTTCCTGGAAACCTAATGAACACTTACTGTATACCCCGCAATGAGTGGGCGCTGCAGCCAACTCCTGCCACCTAGGCAGCCACGGGTGAGTCAGGCCTGCGAGGCTCCCCTCACACCTGCGCGCTCCCCTCCACCACGCACCCCTCCCTTCCCAAAGACAGCCTTTTTCAAACAGTGCTCTGCCTTCATGGAATCAAGAAGAAATCAAGACACAGACTCGTGTTAGGTCTCTAAAGACAGAAATGGGATTTCCCTGGAATTATCTATCTGTGCTCCCTCACAGACGTCCCCACTGTGGACAGACGTCCCCTCGTTCCCAAATCCTCACAAGCTGTGCTGTGACGTCGGGCTGCAGAGGCCTGCGGGCAGCGGGGCCCATGCACCGGAACAGAACTCTTGCCAGAACCCACGTCCTTCCCATTGTGAAAAACAGAATGGGCTCTCCCACCGCAGGTCCCCTGGCGTGTTTTCTACTTCCTAGAGCTTCTCAAGAACGACGCCAGTGCCTTAGCAATCACGCTCATGGGCCGTCACGTCCTTGGGACGGGGGCATCTGGGACTGAAATTGAAACTGCTTTGGTGCAGTTAAGTTCTCACCCGTCTCAGACTTCGTTTCTCTCCACAAACACATGTTCTTCCCCTTCTGCTGAAGATCGCTCTTCTTGACAGAGAGAGCGGGTCGCGGAGACCCGAACAGAGTGCCTTCCCTTGGCCTCTGCAAGAGCAGCAGACCCACGCCGCTCGGTCCTCTCGTGTCCACTGTCACGCAATCCGCAGAGGGTGGCGGCCGGAGCCTCATCCCAGCTCGCCACCAGGGGTCCAGCCTTACTGGTCTCCGGATCAGGGTGCGGGCGGGATTGCCCAACGCTCCCTCCAGGAAAGGTGCAGAAGGGTCTGGGACATGGGCCACAGGTGCTGATACCGAGCCTGGTGGTCTCAGCGGAGCTTGCGTGGGGTCGGGGGGGCAGTAGGCCGAATGAGGACTGTGGCTACAGGACCTCGTGTGTCAGTGCAAATACCCCCACTGTCTCCACCTGCGACTCTGGCCTTGAACTCGGGGAAAAAGGGACACAGGAGAAGTAACAAGAGCCATGTTCCATCACACCTTGATGGGAGGGCGGCTCGGAATGACCTCAGTCAGGAGCCCAGCGTGGCTCTAGAGCACGGAGCCTCCACCCGCAGCTGGGGTGACCCGGCCCACCCCAGGGGGCAGAGGCCTCCCCCTTCAGCCTCAGCAGACGCTGAGGGGCTGCAGGAAGACCCACGATCTGGCTGCTGGAACTGCAGGAAGCTTGCTGCCTAGAGATGGCACACCTCTCCTTCCTGGTGACCTGGAGATATCAGGACCTCATCAGACCTCAGCTTGCCACCTGTAAAACGGGGAGAGGCTCCTCCTCACCCTGCCAGGCGCTCTGAGGACCAGGTGGAGTAAGGAATGCAGCCTCACCCTGATCCCGGCGCACAAAGGGGACCAGGGAGTGTCTGCCATGATGACTGCTCGTATCTTTACATGCCTCTTTTATACATGCTAAATATGTAGGTTTCTTTCTTGGTCACCATGAATTCCAAGCGGGGCTTTCTGCAACCTTTAGTCTCCTGGGTCTATGGAAATACAATTTTCATCACAGTTCAGCTCGAACAAGTGTTACTCTCCTCCAGTGGAATATTGTGGCGTCAAAGTAAGAGAGAATCTCGCATAAAACTGGTTCTCCCTTTGCAAGCTTTGTTGGCCCAGGTACGAATCCCGTGTGGACTGCTCAGTTGTCCTCATCCTGGGAGTCTTAGAATTTGATGTTGGCTGATGAACTGCTGTCAGAACCAGACTCAGAACACAGCCGGCAGATGCTAATGCGTGCGAGCCACATACGCATGTTTTCCTGTTTAAAAAGTGCTGGATGAAAAAACTCAGGGATGAGCGAATGGAGAATGCGTCCTCAGATCATCACAGACCTTGTCACGCAACACGGATGAGCCGTGCTCCACGGTGGAGCGGTCGTCCGGGGGAAATGAACCAGGTCCCCCGTCCACGCACCGCAGCAGGCAAACGTCTGAGGTGCTTCCTGGCCATTTCATCACCTTCTACGTGTCGGCGTTGGGAGGAGGTGAATTCTCTGTGGCAGCTCTTCAGCTGGAGAGATCAGGAGATACCTCAGCCTCCCAGCGTGCGGGGCTTCAATGGGGGCAGCTGCGGGGAGGGCCCCCTGTTAGCCAGACGGACAAGGAACCAGCGCAGGGAGTGCGTGGCATTTGGGAAACACAGGGACAGAATGGCTGTTTGGGAAGGAAAGGACGTTTGGGCAGGGAGGATTGTAGCTAGAAGGACAGAAGCAGCCCAGAAAGTGTGGGGTTTGGGTTTGAGGTGAAGGTAACTCACTAAACATAGAAGAAAATCCCTTTTATATATTCAGGATATACTGCAGATGCCTTCAGCAGTTTTGAATAGGGAAGTGATTTGCATGAAGCTGCAGTTCAGGAAATTTTGCGTAGGATGAACTGGGGCGGGGAGAAGTTCAAAGCGGGGAGACAATCTGGGAGGCCAGTCCAGGGCGGGAGTGGAGATGATCTGGAAAAGGCTAACAGAAATGGATTACTTTTCACATTCATTTACCTAAAACACCATGAAAGGAGATTTAACTCCTTGGGTTTGGCGTCTTACGTGGAGAAGGAAGTCCACATGGCCATCCGTCCGGCTACGTGACTGGAAGAATAATTACTTCCCTAAAACACACCAGAATTAAATCCATTCACCGGAGTTTTTTCAATGATCTGAGAATGTTCTAGAAAGTAATAGTTCTCAGGTTTCAGAACATTTAAAGGGAAGTGACAGGACTTTTTCAGACCATGGAACCTAACAAATGACTTAGCCCTACACGCTGGATATCAGTTTCTTTAATGGTGTTCAGTTGTGGAGACACTGCATAGTAATTCTTTCTGGCCAAGCAAGATGGAGATTTCTGCAAACGCGTTCCAAGCAGAATGCGGTGCACGTGGGAGCCTGCCTGCAGAGTCTTCTGAGATCAGTGGAGTGGAAGTCTGCGCGTTCCTGAGAATGAGGCCATCGTGTTCTTGAGGGCATCTGACTCTGCACTGTCTGCACCTGGGGGTCACCTGAAGACGCAGACCCTCCCCCCACACGGTGCTCTCCATCATGTCACTCTGCACTTCAGGACGAGGAGTAGGAGTGGTAGTGATAGCTGTGTTCTGAACATGGAATATTTCGTGAGACCAAAGGGTGCTGGGGTTCCTGCCAGGGGCTGTGAGCCTCCGAGCTCTTGCCAGGAAGGACAAGGCCCTGACCAAGCCCCTCAGGTACACTAGCTACATCTTCATGGGCACAGGCAATTTCTCCAAGATCATTCCAGGGCCCTCAGGGGTCTGTTCAAAGGCCTCCCTGGGCCCGACTGCATGGATGCTTGCCAGCAGGAGGTGGCCCCGGTGCGGTGCGGGAAGGGAGGGGAGCTAGCCCGCCATCACCACTTCTGCTCTGTACTTCCTGCCTGCTCTCCTCCTGGCTCCTCCTCCCTTCCGGCTCCACGCACTTCCACCTGTGGTTGATCTACTGCACTGACCCGGGCAGGGGACCACGTACTCAGCCTTCACAGCAGAAGGACAGAAGGACTGGAGTGCGAGACAGGTTTTGCTTCTACTTTCCGGGCCCCGCACAGAGGCCACGAGATGGCTTGCGTCAGCCTGCTGCAGGAATGACCGAGCAAGGTCTTCAGGGAGTGTGCACCGAGCAGATGGCAGGTGTGAAACAGCACGTCTCTCCCCTCCTCCCATGGGTTTCCTCAGCTGAGCGCAGGGGCGTGACCTGCGGTGCGGACAAGACCCTCTGTGGCATAGACCTCAGGCGTGTCTTCAGCAGAAGCCCCAACATCTGCAGCCCCTGGGGTCCCGCCGCGTCAGAGCCAGGGGCGCTCCGACCAAGGAATGCGGCTCTTGGAAAAGCACGTGTACAGCCCAACGAGCATTCACACCAACAGGTCCTACAAGAGGTGCGTCTCCCTTCACACTTCGCAACAACAGCTGGGGACAGACCGGTGAGCAGGAAGCACAGCCGCCCACTTGCAGAACCAAACCCAACCGCGGAGATGCGCATCACATATGGACGTCGTCTGCCCAGGAGGCTGCCCAGTGTTTGACTGCTCTTTCCTCAGTAAGTGCCTGACAGACACCCAACGCGACTGTGTGCTGTTTGTCTCTCCGTCCACCTTTCCCCAGCAGGGCTGGCGTGGGAGGAGTGCTCGGTGTTGCTGGAGCTCCAGCTCCGCATCCACAAAACGCCAGTGACAGATCCGACTCTGTAGCCTCCGGGGAGGACCACGGTTACGAGAGCGCACTGTGCCGTGGATGTGGGGAGGACCACGGTTACGAGAGCGCACTGCGCCGTGGACATGAGCCACGGTGTGCTCTCCGGGCCCTGTAGCCTCCTGAAACCTCATGGACACAGACGCGTGCATGGAGCATGGACTTCCGACGCTCCGCTCGTCACTGGAGATCAGTCTCCAGGGAGGTCACGAAGAGAAGCTAGGAAGTGTCGTGTCAGTCCAGTGAGTAAGCGCCACGCAGGAGCTTGCGTGGGAGACTGACAGAGGGACAGCATGGCTCATGTTCAAAGAGAGCATCTGAAAAACCCTGAGAAGAGTGAGCAGTCCCTCTGGCTTCTATTTCGCACAGCCCATCCTATCTCGACCCCGACAGAAACATCTGGAACACTTCTGGAGATGTTCCTACTTTGAACCTCCCCCACCCTGGCAGGACAGCCACGTCAGTCACTGGAAGGTCACCGGAACCCCATCCACACTCTTTCCCTTATGGCCGCCTCATCTTCCCAACCCAAGCCCGTTCCTCCAAGCTTTGTCTCCACAGATAGCTCTCTCCAGCCCTGGACATTTGAGTCCCCTTCTCTGACTGGCGCTGATGGACTTCAAAGAGCTTTATGAGAACATGTTTCCCAGAGAGAGGGTATGACACCCGGTTCTCATTTCATAGGGTCCACACTTAGCTAAGCCTTCTGATCGCTGGCTTTACATCACAGCACCCTCTTGGTCGGTGTTTCGGGGATGGCTTCTTGCCACTTAAGGTTCTCGTTGGACAGCATGTGACAAATGAGAACTCCTCATTAGTAAGTAAGTATGCAGTTGCTACTCCATGTCTGTGGCCGTGGCCCTCCACGGGGCCCTTCGGACGTACTCATGTACCCTCATGAGAGTCGCACACAGTCCGGTCTTGTCACCGTGCTAGACCAGACTCTGGCGCTGGAGACACTGGGGTGCCTTCCTATGTCCGGAGGTTTATAAAACACAGTGAATCCAGTCACTGACGACCAAGGATTTGAGCCCCTGTAGTATCATTTCTCCACCCAGAGAAGGGCCTTGAAACATTTCCTATTTCCTGACTTTAAGACAATATTTTTTCTGTGATCGACATTTCTTTTCCATTTCTACTATAACTGCACTTAACAGATTTAGTGGGAAATAGCCAACAGCACTTTTGAGAATCTAAACATAATATTCATAGTGATTTTTGCTGGTCCTTAAATTTATTTGAGTTTTCCTGGAAAAATCTTGTTTCCATGTTTTTTTCAGCAATAAAACATTTCCCTTCCTCTGATAGGTTAGATGCATTTATAGCACAATGAATAGTCATTCATGCCTACATCTCTCTGCCCCACACCATCCATTCACCCGTTCTGCTTTCCTCATGGTTCTTACTTGAGCCCTCATTGAGAAATGCTGTTAATGAGCGGGTGACAGCAGGCGAACTGAGTGAGGCAAAGGACAAGACAGAGAAGATGCACTGTTAGTCTGACGAAGCCATGGTCCAGGGCAGAAGACAGAGGGGTGAACGGAACACAATGTCATGGACGCTTAAACTGAGATTTGCAAGAACGTTGGGGGCCGAGGAAAGAAGGAACCCACTGTGCAGGGAGGGCACGGACATTCCCAGAATGGCAGGTTTGAGTTGGGTGTTGGAATTTTCCCAGTTGGGGAGAGGGAATTCAGGGGGATGGACACAGCACGAAGTCCCGTGTGCTTGGGACACGTGTACCACTTAGAGGGGCTTGTGATGCAGGAAGGATGGACTAGAGCCTTAAACTTAAGGATTTTTTCCCCCGGGGGCCCAAGAACAGTACCAAGGACTCCACGGTTCTAGGCGCGAACTGACTCAATCTTCACAAAGAGCACTTATCGTAAGCCCATGTTTCCCAGACCGGGACACCAAAGCAGAGAGAGGCAGAGGGACTGACCTGGCAGCTCATGGCTGCCCACAGACTGTCCAGGATGTGCGAGGCCAACCTAGACCCTCCCTTCTATGTGTCAGGGAGCAGCCTGGGGGCTGCTGAATTCACAGGATATGACGAACACACTGGCAATGTGACAGACAGAGCTGGGACATGGGAGAGGGTCCCAGAACCCTCTGGAACACCCATGTCTACCTCAGACGGAAGACGAAGAGCCAGCCGAGGAAGGAGGGTTAAGAGAGACAGTGGTGAGGGGCGCCTGGGTGGCTCAGTGGGTTACAGCCTCTGCCTTCGGCTCAGGTCATGATCCCAGGGTCCTGGGATCAAGTCCCGCATCGGGCTCTCTGCTCAGCGGGGAGCCTGCTTCCTCCTCTCTCTCTGCCTGCCTCTCTGCCTACTTGTGATCTCTGTCTGTCAAATAAATAAATAAAATCTTTAAAAAAAAAAAAAAGAGAGAGAGAGAGAGAGACAGCGGTGGATGTGGCCTGAAGAGGAATTCAGTATGAGGCCTGGGCAGCAGAGCGGGGAGGGAAGGCTCTGGAGGAGGCAGGGCAGGGTGTGGAAGTGGGCACAGCTGAGGGAGAGCACACAGGGAGCCCCAGCCACCCCGAGGGCTGTGTGCAGGAACAGAGCAAGCAGCTCCATGGAGGGGATGACAGCTTGCTGGGACGTGGGCCCTTGATGCGCCACAGGCAAACCCAGGCCCCCACGAGCGGTCTGTAGTCTCCTAGCGCAGGACTAGAGGCAGCCATGACTGGACGCAGGCAGCAGGGACATGGGGGCGCACACAGCATGTCGCTGGTCCCACAGTACAGTATGGACCAGCAGTGGCACGAACACATCTAAGGTTAAGAGGCAGAGTCCATTGGGAGGGATTACCTTGAAGCCCAGGACTTTGTACTCAGCTTTCTGTAAAACTCAAGCTCTGGGAAGTTGGTGAAAATAATTCCAGAAGCTACTTAAATGAAAGCAGAAGCAGGTTTGTGAGCTCGGGGGGACGTGTGCTGTGGGCATGGCTGGAGGGGAGCAGGGGCCTGAAGTAGGAGGGGCCAGTGGAGGTGTGGCTGCACCTGCCCAGGCCGGTGAGGGCCAGGCCAGGCATCTGGCCCACAGGCCACCATGTCTGGTCCTTCGAGGCTCGCGGAGGGCAAGAGCGTGGCTGGAGAGAGAGGCAGCAAGTGTGGGCTGCCAGGCTCACCCAGCCGTACCTGGCCTTCGGCGCTGTAAGGGTCACTGACTCCTTTTTCTGGTGCTATCAGTGGAAAGCTCTGTTTGTCAGCACCGAAGTTCCCTACCTTCAAAACCACCGAAAGTGCTGGGGTTTTGATGACCCTGTCTCTGCTCTCTGGAACCTATGATGGGACAGACTTCAGCAGCTGTGCAGGGTGTCGTGCCGGGTTAAGGCACATGATGAGCCCTGACTTTCCAGCTGAGCAGCGGAAACAAATGACTGCGGCAGAGCAATTAGCACGGACACTTCCTCCTGGGAGGCACTGGGTGCCGGCCCCAGTGGACGACGGTGTTTTGCAAAGCTCGGGTCACACCTGGCAGGCCTCTGCCATGCTGAAACTGGGCAAATAAAAGCTTGCGTCAGCTGCAGAGTCAGATTAACCTATAACACCACTGAATTATATAACAAGGTAACTAAAAATACCCTGAAATATTTATTTCTACATCTCCGCTCGCGCCAACTGTTCCTTCTTGGACAACACTCCTTAGGATGAGAACTAAGGAACCGTAGAAGGTGCACAGGGAGGCTCACAGGGGTGAAGGCATCTTGGGGACCCCTAGATAAAAGTCTGAGGGCTGCAAATGAGGAGCTCGGCCTGTGCTCCTGAAGGCGGGGCCTGACGCAGGTTGCCTGAGGCAGTCGGCACAGACGCTGCGTATGAAACACGGTGTGTGCTGTGACCTCTCCTTGGGAGGTTTACAAGGGCGGCTGAGCTCACCGCAAGATGAGAGCTGGCCTGACTCCGGAGTCCCAGAACCCTTGTCACTGAGCCCGTCGGGGGACGCGCTGCAGAGAAGTGCCCTCTGGAAGACGTCCTTCAGCTGCCCATCAACCCCGGGACACCAAAGCAAGTCATTTCTACAGAAATTGCTGAAAGGGGCCGAAAAGCAAGACGGTGCGCCTAAGTAAACACTTGAAGGGATGAAAGCTGATGAACGTTTAAAACACACTGTTTGCTTAGCTCTGACCTCTCTCCCCAGGGGCTGGCCGGATCCCGGCACCCACACTTGGGTGCGCCCTCCGCGCCACTCCCCTGCACGTCGAGGGATCCTGGCCTGCCCCGAGGCAAGCACGGTTCTGACAAACCCTCACCAAGGGGCACGGAGGGAGGCTCGCAGTCTGAGTCCCAGGCAGAGCTCCTGGGGACAGCGCCCCGTGTGGCTCACAGAGAAGACGGACATCTTCGCTGGCCACGGTCTGCATGCTGGGGGACAGGCTTGAGGAGAGGGAAAGTCCCTGCACACCTTACTCGTGCCTCTCTCTTCCTGAACGGGCACCTGGGGGTTTCTGGAATGGGACTTTATTCTGGGGCTCAGGCTATCTCAGACAGACAGGTGCTCAGGATAGTGACCCTTGAGACGGGACACAAGCTCCGTCCAGCATGAGGGGCTGGCTGGTGTTCCAGAGGTAGACTGAGTTCTGGAAGGGAGGCCATGTGGCCCCTTCTTCATATGTGGATTCCGTTTTCAGAGCACTGGCTGATGCTTCACCAACAGACACGAACAGAACATCCATCCTCTTCAGCACACCCACGGACCCCACGGGCCCAACACGTTGTCAGCGTCGGCGCAGAGAACGAGGGCTGCCACTCTCCGAGCCTGTAAGATCTCAGCATCGAGTGGCAAAGCCGGTCTTCTGGCTACCATGGCGACATGGCCACAGTGAGCAGAGGGATGACCTCCGAGTTAGGGCCTGCCACGAGCTCGCCAGCACGCCCCGGGTCTGATGTCACCGGAAAGTGAGGTTGCACGGAAGTGGACGACCTAATGCCGAACGTCTTCGCGTGCCTGAGACACACGCTCAAACTCGGAAATGAGAAACGTCGGCTCCTCCTCACACTGGTTTAAGACTTCAGATTGCTGAGAGGGCGAGACTATACACAACTGTGTGTGGCGACGCCCCCATCGTGCCAGAAAGCCTCATCCTCACCACCTGCGAGCTCCCTAAACTGTCACCACCCAACGAGGACCCATGAGCAGACGAGAGCCACCAATGCCCACATTCTCTGGTCCCCCAGTTCAATGGGGAACTGACAGGGACATCATATTCCCGGAACACGGAGGGAAGCTGGGGCATGGGGCTTGCTTCTCGCCAGAAGAGGTCGTGGATATGTTCCCAAGGGCAAGTGGACAGCATCGGGAGCTCTTTGCAGGGAAGGGAACATCCTGACGACTGCAAGGAGCGTCCGCTTTGAAAACGGCACGAAGGGAAATGGAAACTGTGCCAGACGGGCAAAGCAGAGTCGGTAAGAGCATGAGGACCCCGGACGAGAGCCTCACCTGGTGGCTCCGGAAGGAAAGGGCGAACTGGATAACTGGCTGGACGAGATCCCAGAGCAGCTGCCCTGGGGGGGCGGGGGGAATGACTTCCTCCCCAGGGACATGTGGCTACACCGGAGATCGGATTGTCATGACGGCCATCCCGTGGGCGAACAATGGGCAGGACAGCCTTTCCCCCAACACAGAACTATCGGGCCCACCACGTTAGTGGAAACATTGTTGCGAAGCCTGAAGTAGAGCAGTCAGTGAGCTCCGCAGCCGCTGCTCAGTGACAGCGGCACCATGAGAGTCTGCGCAGACCAACACCTCCCTGAAGCCATTGCTGCACATCCCTAACAAGACCGATCTGTCTGCATTTGCGGAAAAGAGCCTCGTCTAACAAACATGCAAGGCCCATTCCGACGCATGTGTTTGTCCCCTTGACTCCGGTCATCTCAGGGACGCCCAGGGGAGCCGAAACGTGCTCGTGCACCGTGCCACAGGACACGGCTGGGTCACCACGGAGCCCACGGCCAGCTCAGCTGCTCGCCTGGGAAGGGCTGACCATGTCCCCCGCTGTGTCTGCACAGGTGCCAAGAGAACCCCCATTCACTAGGCGGCCCGTGTGACTCCTAACCGGTTTCCGCACAAGATCACGATTAAAACACAAACTTAACATGAAAATGACCTGTCAGTTCCAGGCACTCTCGACAGGCTATGTGCTTTCACTCCGTCGCACCCCATATGTGGCTGGATAATGACGCTCAGGAGAAGGGCCAGGCAGGGATGGGGTCAGCGGGGGAAGTCTGGGTTCCCACTCCAAGCCAGCAAGTGCACTGCGTGCTGCGAGCTGGGGGGAGGGCGGCAAAACCCTCCTCCTGGAGACACAGGCAAATAGCAGCCCCCACAGACCGTGTCCGACTGAGGACAGCAGGATTTGACTCCTCGGCCCCCGAGAGATCACCCGGTCAGTGAGCCAGGTGTCCCAGCGGCAGCAGGACTTCCTAACCTGGGGTCAGGAGCCTTCTTTTCCAGGCCCTTCCACAGCTCTGGTTTCAGGCTTCTCCTTGAACACTCAGAGCCCCCAGTGAGATGACAGGCATCGCTCTTCATCCTCTCAGACCTGCCATGGTTTTTTCCCTGGGGGATTTCAGAGCATTGGAGCAATCTGTTAGCTTCTACAAGTACCCGCGGCTGTGCTGGCCCTTCTCAGGTCCTTCAAGGTGGACGCCTGACTGTGAGGAGGGATGGGCAGACGGGAAGAGCCGGTAATACAGCAACTCCCTCCCTTGGATGAAGTTACATCATTTCCATTACTCCCTCCCCTCGATGAAATTACGTCATTTCCAAACACGATCAACTGGCTTATGAAGGGTCTTCATTTAAATCTAGGGAAAGAAATTCTCAAACTCATGTGAGCTCCTAAAATAACGGAGTACAAGGAAGGCTAGACACACATGGCAGACCCCCTTCCCCAGATGCCACTTTTGAATTCATCACCCTCCCTCCTACGTAGCTTCTCACTGGACCTCGGGATGGCCCCAGATCTGCGAGACTCGGCGTATGCTGTGTGCTGGACAAGTTCCGGCCGCTGGAAACACCAGGTCAAGACCGGCAGGGTCGGTCCTGTCCTCATCGCCCTTCCGTCTTCATGGCATTGGGACTCGCTCCATACCTTCACCTGTATCCCCCCTGGGATCCTAGATGAGACACACATCTCTGCTCATGGACACACTGTCCCTCCCTCTAGACGCCTGTTACCCCTGAGCCAATCCGCAGAGGACACTGTGCCTCAACTCTTTCTCAGGCAACTCCTTCCCTCTATGCTCAGAACCATCAATGTGGTCCCACAACCCAGCTTTGAAAGTCAGGGCCCAAGCCTTGGGTTCACAGCTCTGGACACATGGGTCCCACAGATGCTTCTGAATTCAATCCTGCACAATCAGGTCCCCTGGATACTTCCAAGTTCAGTCCCGGACAAACAGTCCCATGGACGTGTCTGAGTTCATCTCTCCTAGTTTCCCAACATGAACACTCCGATGTAGTCGATGGAAATTCTCTTTGTCCTCAGATGTTCCTGTCCTAAAGGTTCTTCCTTCTCTTGGAATGTCTCCTTTTTTTATCCTGATTACGTTTAATCCAACTCACTCCTCCAGGTCTAGGTTATATGGATCTGTGGGTGCCGCCCCAAATAACCCCGGTGCGCAGTAACTGATGCCCTTGGGGCCCTGGCAGACGTTCCCTGCCCATCCACCCACCTTAGATCCTGCCATGTAGTTTCACTTAGATCTGTCCCCCAGGTCGTGGCCGCATTGGCCATATATGAGGGCAGGGGTGCTGTCCTGGATCTCTATGTCTCCCACGTAGAACAGCACATCACACTTCCGATGGGCTCAGTCTGTGGCTGATAGCTTTGGATAACAGGTTCATAAAAGGGGTTAGGGCTTAACCCTGCCTCTTCTCTTCCGAGGCAGAGCCCCTGGACAAGTGCCAGTGACCCCAATGTCCACATCCAGACAAGAGCCCCGGGACGCAGAGGCTGGTCACTGAGAGCAGGTGAAGAGGTGGGCGAGAACCCAATTACAGGGCAGAGACCCAGCTCTCAGGGCCGGCAAGGGGCCGAGTGGGTCCTGACGCCCATGCAGACAGAGTTCACACAAGTAATAATTTTGTAATTGCCATGCAGGAGGCAGAGATCCCAGAACAAGCGGCGGGGTCAGAAGTTAGCCCACAAATAACTGAACTGACGCTTCAAGTTCACAGCCAGCTGCCTCTCTGTGAGCCGCCACAGGAAGAGATGTGTTTTGTCCAGCGAAAGCGTAAGAACAAAGAAAAACACAATCATTCCAATAAATGGATAAAGAGAGATCAGGTACGGAAGTCTGGTAAAGGAAACGAGACACGGTCACACCGCACCAGGGATGGAGCGTCATGTGCACCGACCACGGGAGCTGCGTGAGACGCTCCCATCTGGTTTCGGCCGACAGTACTGCTTACAGCAGAGATCACTCCAGATTACATCGGTTTACAGCTCCAGAGCCCACTTACTGATCTTGGACTAGCTTTTCTTTTAAGCTGCACAGTCCACAAAGGCCGCCCTGAGCCCATCTACGGGTAGAAGGGGCTGCTGGCTCATTCTGCTTTGAAGCACTGTCACGCCAAGTCGGTCTGGACTGGAGCCTTACCGTGAGCACATCAGCAAGGGCTGCCCATCCCTCCCGTGACTCAGTGTCCACTTCCCTGTGCTCCCTCCCTCCCTGCCTGTGGCCATAGTGGGTTAGCTTCTTCTGGGAAGAGTCTGGGCTCCTCATCTCAGAGAATGATGCCGTCCTGAGGATGGTCTGAGTTTAATCCCGGGGGCGCCCCACCCTGCTCTCCACCTGCTTTGTACCTGCACCCACCCCCGCTACTCCACTCCCAGCCAGAGGCAGGCTGGAAAGCCAGAGTCCGAGGAGAACGTTCTGGCGGACGAGCTGACCTTGTCTTTCTGTCGCAGCCATTCTGCAGGTCTCAGACCCAGAAAACGCAGTCACTCGGCACCCCTCTCCTGCCTGCTGAGCGTGGCTCAGGGAAACACAAGTGACCCACGCAGCCCAGACTCACTAGCGATCCGAGCTCTGAGCCCCAGCTGTCCTCCACGCTGTGTCCCTGCCCATCTGCGTTCCACCCCGCCACGCTGCCTCTTACATGCTCTGACCCCAAACAGTCACCTTGTCCTTCCACAATCTTCACTCTGTGGACCCTGCCGACTCCGCGGGGTCTTGGGGCACGTCCCACCCCCTCTTTAGCCATCTCTGCCCCCTCTTCCACCGCATCGCATCGTGGAGGAGGCCGCCCCTCCACACCACCATTCCTCACCCAGGTCCCGGCCCCATTTCTTTCCCTTTTCAGTGAAAATGTTCGTGCTCTTCTCCCATCACGAGAAGAACGCCTCCTTCCATACATCCTTACTTCGTGTTCCCACAGCGTTCTCACCTACCACACACCCCAACTCACCATAGCCCGGCACCCCCAAAACCACAGACACCTGGCCACATGGGTTGCACTGTCGTCTAGGAGCTGGTGGCCTCCCTTGACAGTTGCACTTGTTTGTGAGCCCCAGGCCCCATGGAGGGGGCCTGCAGCATGTCTCTGCTCAGATGCATCGCAATCGGCTCGCGCATGCCCTGAAGATCAAGACCCCCGAAGCGGACATCAGTGGATCCTCGACAAGCTTGCTCCCTGCCCGGTTCTCACTACAGTGAGAGGTCAGACCCTCCCCCCGGGGGCCCTTCAAAAACCTAGCACCGTTCTCCTCCCCCACCCCTGCGCCATGTCCAGCCCATCACCAAGGAACTCGGGCGGAAACTCAGCACCTGACTTTCTCCCCTTTCTTCCGCGCTTCCAACATTCAGCCAGGTCATTTGTCTTTAAAAATAAATTCTGGCAAAAGCTACCATTAGACCATTAAGTGCATAGTTCAGTGGTATTAAGTACATGCACAATGTTGTCCAACTATCACTAATTCCAGAACGTTTTCACCTCCGCAGACTGAAGCTCTGCACCCATTAAATCAAGTATCCAATGCTGATTTTCTAATGATTCTAGAGACTGTCAGCCCACGCCCTTCACTCTGTTCCCAGGGCCACTGCCAAGGTCCAGCTGCTCCCAGTCTCTTCAAATTTATTTCATTTTTTCTAATTAAAGATTTTATCTTTATGTTATTTTGCATGCACAAACTTTTACAGAAATCAAATACCAAAAGGCCCATCAGAAAGTCTGCGACCCTAGGTCCCTCCCCATTCTGAGCACCCGCCCAAAGGCAGCCAGTTTCTACTCTCCCAGCGATGTGCCGTAATGTTATTCTCCATATCTGCTGTGGCCACAACTAGACCCGTGCGCTGGGACAGCAAAGTTTAGCTTTGAGCTACATGTGTAATACCTGTAATCCTTGTAGTTCTTTCTCTCACCGTGACAACACTGTAACCTGTGTTCAAGTCAGTATTCAGTACAAATATTATTTCTAGATGAATACTGTTCACAGACAACTTGTGTAATAAGGTAACATTATATTTCCTTTTGTTATGCAACTTTTTACTTTCCCTGGAATTATTAATTACTTTACTTTTTAATGTCTCTAATTTCTAGGTTCCTATTATTAACACAGCCCAAAATTCCTAACACGATTACAACGTTTCTTTCCGTGAACGTGGTCAAACCTGCCTGCAAACCTGCCAGTTCTCTCTCTCTGTAGACCCTGCCCTCTGCTCCCCCTGCACCAGCCCCGTGCGGACTCTCCCTCACGGTCCTATCACCTTTGCTCTGGCCTGTTTGGAATTCTGTTCCCAGGGTCCCCAGATCTGTCTGTTCATTGCTTTCCTGTCCCATTTTTGGATCATCATATTCTGACTCTTCCTAAGGGCCTGCGTAAGGGAAGAGAAACTACAGAAGCTTCTGGGACTGAGGCTTTTAGTTGGCTCTCAGGCTGGGCAGGTAGCTGGTCTGGGTGTGGAACTCTAGACTTGACCCCATTTTCCTCAGAACTTGGCAGGTAACTGTGCATGTACTTCCGGCCCCCAGTGTCACCCCTGAGGGGCAGGTTGCCATTTTGGGTGTTGACCTGTCTTTTCTTACTTACTGAAACCCTGTGGGTTCCCCCACTTACGCCCAGTGTACAGAACTCTCAATGCGGTGGTCTCTACCTCTTCCAGCTGCTCAGGAAAGCTGATACGGCATTTACATCTGGAAACGTATTTTGGGTCTGGTACTTTTTCTAGAATTTTTTTTTAGGTTGGGGGGATGATTTCCTGCTCTGCTTTCTCCAGGTCTTTCAAGAACTTTGTGGTGGTGGGTTGGAGTTTCTGGAAAGATACTGTAAACATGTTATCTTTTTATTCTTTGTCTTTTCCTTACTTTTCCAGAATTTATCTTTCAATTTTATCTCCCAAATGTTATGTAGATTTAACCGTATTTTCCGTGATCACATTTCATTTGCAGGAAATCTCGCGTGCTCACTGAATACTCACGTCCGCGGCATCCTGTCCGTGCCGGAGACTCCTTCCCCTCTCGGACGGGTGTGGTCAGTCCCACTCCACAGCTCTCTTCTGCTGCTCGTGGTTACTTCAGTCCCCGGTTCGGTCTCTCTGAGTTTGTGAGAGGCTTTTCTCAAACGCATGGTGAGCACTAGGACAGCCACAGGGCCCCGAACACTCAGAAACTTTCACTGGGGATGCTCGCTTGCCCGTGGCTCTGCAGCCGGTCAGTGAAGGGGTCCCTTGAGCCCCAGCTGGGGATGGGAAGGCATCAGCTGCTTGTACACCTGGAGAAGGGGCCTGGGGAGGTCCTGGCTCACAGCACAGGCTTTCTCCTCCTCCTCACTGTTACTATGGAACACTTGGTCCCCACTTCTGTGCTTGTCTGCAGAAGAACCTGGCTCTCGGGCGGATTCTCCAGCTGCTGTGGGCCAGGCAGGGCCTCCCTGGGTTCCTGGGTGGGCGGGGATGTGCAGTCCAGCTGCTCTTTGCAGATGTCCCCATCCTCATAGCTGCCTGCTGTTTCCCCTTCTGGAGCCTTTCTAGGGAGAAGCCCTCCCTGGTGTGCATCTCTGCTTCTTGTCCCTTTGTCTCCACTGGCTTAGCAATGCTCCCATATGCCCATGTCTGCTAATTCCCACTGATTCTCTTCCCTTCTCCGTGGATGGAGCAGGGTTCTTGTGTGTAAGAAAGGCACACGTCTGGCAGGAAGGACGCTGGTGTTGCATCCCCCTTGCATACCTCCACGTCACTCCCAGCCAGACTCATTTTTTCACCAGCCTACTTAAAATGCAAATCCTCTAAAAACTCCCCCCACGTTCAGGATACACCTGAACCCCCCTCTCACCAGGTCCCTGCTCTGCACACAATGAGCATGGACAGCCCCCTGCCCTCCCGAGCTCAGCAGTCACTTGCCCTCATCCTCCCAGGGATTCCTTCCTCTCCGTGCCCCTTTGTGGGCAGCTGTCTCCTGTCTGCCCTTAACACACAGGAGAACGAATGTCTCCTCCTGGGAAACCTGCCCTGACCCCCCCCATCCAGTGTGGAAATCCCTGTGTTCCTCAGCAGAGACACACATTTCTCTCCCATTTCCCTAAGCCCTTCAAGAGGCCATAGGTCGTGGACGAGCAGGCAGGGAGAGCATGTCTCGTCTGGCACTTCCGATGTCCGGCACGGTGGTGAACGCACACTGAGCCTCACGAGACGGCTTTGAATGAGCAGGTGAGTTTTTAGTTATGGTTGGCTTGTTCCCGATTTAATCCCATTGACCAGGCCTCCTGAAAAACTGCTCCTGGGGAGCTGGTCTGGACACTCTGCTCTTGCTGGGGTTGCGGGGAGGGGCTGCCAGAATCGTCCCACAAAACCAGCCATGGTGTTTATTCTAGAAACGGGTGAAGAACGTTTCTTTACCATTCACAGGAATTCCACGTCAGAAATTTCCTTACCCCTGAGAGTCCAGACGATCTTTGCTTCTGCCCAAGAACTGGCACGCCCTTTGTGACACAGGACCATAAACTGTTTGTAACTATGGGTCCCTCCTCTTCTGCACCCCAATGGGCTGGAAGCCCAGAATCACTGGCTGGACAGTTGTCACAGCCGGTCAAAACGCTCATGCCCTACCCACGTGCCCACGACCTCTCTGTCTTACTCCCACCTCTGTCCTCCGTACTGTATTATTCCCATTCTTTTCTACAGAAGCATGTGATTCCCCTTCTCCTAAATGCTCCCTCAAGCGGTCTGTGTAACGAGGCAAATGGGAGGTACATAAAAATACTGTGTGTCCCTGAACCCTGGGGCTGAAGCTCTCTCCACAGTGTGCTGGTGTCCGGGGGAGGGGCTCTGGGGGGTGAGAGGGGGCCTCTGTGACGGGTCATGCCCTTGTAAGGAGAAACTCAGAGCTCTTGCTCCTCCACGTTTGGACACACGAGGAGACGCTGTCCGTGAGGCAGGACGACCCCGCACTGGACGCCGAAACTGCTGACACCGTGGTTTTGGACTTCCAGCCTCCAGACAGGGAGAAATGAATGTCTTCTGCTTGCCCTGGTCTGTGCTGTCCTGTTACAGCCCCTGAGCCGGTGAGAACCGCAGGAGAGCACACGTGAAGGCCGCGGCGTCTGAGAAGCCGCTGCTGGGTAGAAGGCACCCGGGAAAGCAGGCAGCGGCTGAGCGAGGGCGGACAGCTGGCAGCTGAGTCCAGCCCGTGCGGCCAGTCCGGGGCTGAGGCAGGCCTCCAAAGCTGAGCTTGAGGGGACCCCAGCCTCTGTAATGGGCAGGGGTCTCGTGTTGGGGCGATGCCCATCGGACATTCCTGCCAGGGTCTGAGGCTTCTGCACTCAGGTGAAACAGCACAACAGAAACACGTTTTCAAGCCTCATTGTTCGCAAGGACAGGGCCGTGGACACTAGAAACGGATTCTCGCCGGGTCCGGGGGGCGGACCGCATGCCAGCACGTGGTCCTCACATGACAGAGCCAGGAGAGGGCGGGGTCGACAGGGACGACACAGCCTGCCCTACCACCCCTACTCTTCCCCCAAACACAACTCAGACAAGGTCACCGCCTCTCCTGACGTCCACACACCCTGAGGTCGTGGTAACTACGATCCCTTGCCCCAAACACAGACTCAAACGCTAACTTCATGAGTCCAATGTAGTACCTGAACCAGAGTATTCTCTTTCCCGACCCCCGACAGAGCTGCTGAGTAAAGAAAACCCCTTTATACTCCATTCACACATCGCATCACTCCCCACAGACCCGGGGTCTTGAGACAGGCCGCGCGCACCCCACATTGCGGACGTGTCACATGCGAGGCACAGGGACTGGAAGCAGGACCACGGGCTCCCGCCGGTCAGAATCTGCTGCAAGAGGCGGCTGCGGCTAATGGGCTCAGTCCTCTGTGAAGAATAAATAGATTTATGAGTTTACTTAGCTGGAAAATGCCTTCTGAGAACTGCCAGTGGTCTTCGGTCGGCCACGGACTTCCTCCTTCGTGCCACCATGACATCGGGGTGGGTGGGGTGTGGCCTTCCAGGTCCCGAGAGGCTCTCAGTGCTCCTGGAGGCAGTGAAGCCGGAGCCTCTGGATCTCGGGAATACAGGACCCCATGGACGACCCCAGCTGTGGGGCAGTAAGGGCACACGTGGGTGGGCAGAGCGGATGTGGAGCCGTTCACCAAGCCATCGTGCTCTTTCTATGGTGAGGGGCAGGAGAACCACCCCCTAGCCCAGGAGCATTGCCGCCGGAGGCACGAGCTGGTCAGCCTCACCCGCTCTCCGAAGACACAGGGCACCCATGTGGCACACTGTTCTGTGGGGCTCTTGCCATAGCCCCCAAGGTTGTGTCATTGGTGTATCTATAGGGCTGCTCACCGTGTGTTCCATAGTCTCTGGCACGAAGTGCGGCAGCAGCACGGGCTTTGTTAAAGGAAAGCATCTGGCAATATTTGTGGTAATAAAATTTGATATAAAATTATTTAATTTCCTCTGGATAATCAAACCTCCCAGATATCAAACCTGAGGAAGACTACGGGGGCCTGGGGATGGGTGAAGGGTGGTGACCACCCATGGGGCTCCAGGGTCCCAGGGCCTTGCCCAGGGCGCTCTGGGGCCCTCCATCCCCGTCCGTGGCAGTTGGGGGAGTGGAAGACCCGCAGCCTGTGGCGAGGCAGACCCAGACATGCATGGGACACGGTGATGGCGGGGTTGGGGGGATGGTCCGAGGCCCTGCTCATTCTCCAAAGAGCGCTCCTGTTCATAAATGAGAGTCTGCTCTCATTAACAGCCTTCCCAGGGCGTTTTATGTACATACGGAAGTTTAAGACTGATGTGTTACAGAAGTGACGCCACATGTGCTGCTTTATCAGATCAATTAATGTAATATCAGAACTGTAAGTTCTTAATGACCAGAGTCTCCCCCGTCTCTCCACAGACACACACACGTGCGCACGCACACACACACCTCCTCTCTGTACTTTCAGTGCCCACAGAGCTCTACTTCTTCGGACGTACTCAAGTTTACCTACTTAGTCCTCTTCAATGGGACAATCATAATGTCCTCTAACTTCTTACTATTATAAAAACAAATTATCCATATTCTGTACATGCGTCTATGTGTATCTCTTTCTTTTCAAGATTCCATAAATATATACTTGAAGGCTCCTGTGTTTTTCATTATTCTAAGTGTTGGAGTTTGGAGGGGAATAAGAAATGTACATTTTGCATTTCCTCATCATAAATTAGAAGAAGTGGGATTCCTACCTCAAGGTTTATGCTCATTTTAAATTGCCAAACTGACCTGTAGAAATGTTTAATATACATAATATACACACAAGGAACATGGAACGTATATGAAAATGACAGTGTGTGACAGAGCTACAAAACTAGGTATTTTACATTACACACACACGAAAGCTCACTCTTCTGCCTCTCCGCCAACACTGGCAACTACCCGTCTTTGCCACTTTGACAGGAAGCAGTGGGATCCCGCTGGGGCGTGCACAAAGGGCATGTGGTTCGTGGGGAAACTCACCGCGCCCGGCCATGCACTTACTCTCGGGGTCTCCGTCTACCACCTGTAGCGGCCGCTCTTCACTCTTCTACAGTGTCTTGTAAAGCTTCTTATTAGGTTAAGAATATTGGCTCTTTCTTAGTATCTGCTAGCGAGCCCCCTATTTTACTTTGCTTTTAAGCCAAATGTTGACAAAAAAGGATTTCCTCCGGAGAGTCTCACGAAATCAGATGTAATAGGCTTTGTCCCCCCTGCCGTCCTTCTCTTCTGGAATCATCTCCTAAACGGCCTAACTGGTTCCAAATGACACCAACATCCCCAAAACTGCCTTCAAACTCTTATGGTTTTATTGTCTCACATTTAACTTTTGAGACCCCCTGGGATTTCCGTTAGGGAGGAATCCACTTGCTTTCTCCCCAGACAGCTCTCCCTCTGTCCCACAAGGCCACAGGCACCACGTTAGTGGAAGGGAATCCAAAGTTTGCACAGTCGTGCCAGGTCGCAAGGGCTGGGAGGGCCACACCAAATCCCCACGGAACGCAGCCACCTCTGTGACCTCCCGGTTCCAGCAATGACTCCGAGCAGCAGTGCATGCGTGATGCTCTCCTGCGTGGCACTTCAATGTAGGCCACACTGTAATCGCGTGGAATGACATGGAAAAGGTGTAGCCACTATCTCGAGGAGAGCCTTGTTTAAACATGCCTTTTGTGCAGGGTCATCTTTTGCGATTCTGTGGTCTTAGGCACGGAGCTGTGTTTTCCCAAGACGACTGCTTCCTTCTGTCAGGAATGGTAACTGGAATGCTTCTGGGGTAGCGTATGATCACACCGCACAATCTGTGAACATATGGTCGCCGCATGGCCCCTGGGTCGCTGGCTCGAGGTGAGCAGCAGTGTGGCTGGGGGCCCCAGCACGTGCGTGGCCATCGCCATGCACCTTTGCCAACACACCGCCATTGGAAACACCAGGAGATTCCCCTCAGAGACTTCAGGACTCACTTACAGACTTCCGTCCACGCTCACGTGCGGGTGGCTCATGGAGCTACTTCTAGGACCCGTGTGCGTGGCAAGCCAGGGATGTGAGCAAGAATGAGAGAAGGTGACTCGAGAGCTTGGGCTGGATCTGTGCTCAGGAGACCCCCAGAGGGGAGCCTGTTCCCCCAGGAAGGACGCTTCACCCAGCAGCGGGGCCGGGAGGAAGGGGCTCATGGCTGTGCCCTCTGCCACGCTGGCCGCTCAGTCCGGCTGGCTCCTCCACACCCTCCGCACACAGCTCAGTCTCTGTGCTCAGGGCTCCTTCTTGCAAGGGCTGTGCCTCCCCTCCCTTCCTTCCCTTGCCAGAAAATAAGTGCTCTTCTCCATTTCTCCATGTCCCTGCCTGGTGAGGACCTGGTTTGTAAGAGTCACAGTGACCACCATTAGCACAGGAAGGGAAGAGAAAGAAAAGCGACTCTCTGTGCTGGACCCGTGTCTGCCCGCCCGCCCGCCCGCCCGCCTGAACGAAAGGGTGAATGCAGTAAGAGGAAACACGGTGAGAGGTCTGCTTGGTTTGAGTCCTGGCAACATCTTCAACTTTTCCGTCTGTCTGTGCGTTGTTCCGATCAGGGATAACAAGGAAACGGCTAAGTGGGGGTCGTGCTGATGACATGCGTTCACGGAGACGAGCCCTCAGGCTCGTGACGGCGCCCGGGTGGTGCTGCACACATGGCGGCAGGAGTGGCAGACAGGCGCGGAGATGCAGACGGCGGGGCTCAGGCTTGGGCAGGGGCAGAGCCCGTCTGCGACCCCCGGTAGTGTAGGTGGCAGAGGTGCTGGCACGCGGCCCACGCTGGGTGGGCGTGTGCACAGTGCCGCTTCGCCCCACACAGACACAGGTCAGCTGAGCAGACATGGGACCCAGGTGTCACACTGGGCACATCTCCATGTATGAAAACCCACTATTCGTGTGCATATGAGTCCAGAAGATGGGAAGCTGAGTTGTGTGATGAGTCACTAGGACGGGTGTGGCGTGCACCCTGCTGAAGACATGGTCCCAGCTGGTGTCTCCCGGATAAGGTCCTCCCTCAGAACCCCGGTGCCCCCTGTCACCAGGACTGGACAGGCTGGAAGGAACGTCTTGCCTGTGACCCGAAGACCCGAGCCCCTGCTCGGTGGTCCCAGGGCCCCCTTCCTGAGATGCCCCTCCCCTGGGACACTGTGTCCCGCATGGTGCGGACCGATGGGGGCCAGACAGGGACACTGAGGCAGGCCTTGCAGCTGAGGCCGGGCTGTGCTCTGACTGTGCCCACAGAGCCACCGGAGCCTAGCCGCCACGCCCACATCCGGGAAGTCGGAGTTGCTCCCCTGCGGCAGACACCCGCTGTCTGCGGAAGGAGGCAGCCGCGTGAGCCACATTTTAGTTTTACATTACGACTAGGAAATAGCAATGTCCCATTCTTCTGAATCCATGTCTCCCAAGGGGGAGACACGCGCCATCCCTTTCCTGACCTGCGTCTCATGGAGGTAAGTCCTCTGCTAAGGGAGTCATGTTAACGGCGGCTACAGGTCCAGCAGCACGGACCTTCCTGCACACCCGCGGACATCACTTGCTGTGGCTGCTGAGGTCCTGGTGGCTGGGACCCTCCCCTCGTTGTCCATGGTGCTGCTCCCCCCACCCCGGCAGTCTCTTCCCGGGAACGCCCCTCTGCGCCATCTGAGGGCTCCACTTGCTGAGTCTGGAAGCATCCTCAGGGCGTGCTCCGTTCAGACGGTCCGCAGCCCCAGAGCCAGTGGGGGGTGAGAGCCAGAGCCCACACAGGACTGTACACTAACGGGTCTCTGACGCCGAAACCGTCCTGCAGGGATGGGTCATGGAGCACGGCCCTCCTGCGTGCTCTCTGGGCATGTGCCATTATTTGCATTCCCTTTATGGTGAAGTCTGTGTGATTTGAAAAACACAGACTGAATTTAGGAGATCGGGGCTCAGTTCTATGATCCTGCGGGGGCGTGTTAAGAATCACCTTCTCTGTAGCATCATAATGAGGATCCTGGAGGTGAGGAAAGGGCCCCACAGCCATGCTGGGCTCAGATCCCCTTTTGTGAAATAAAATATTACCTGAGAAGAAAGCGCCCACCTCACTGCCTGGCACACAGGGGGCCAATTCACAGGCTGTGGCTTTACTTACGAGTTTAGTCCTTAAACCAGTCCAGACGACCCAGCTCTTGAACTCGGTAACCCAGGACCCTGCCACGGTTCTGACCACCCGATCATCGTTACCAGGATGTTTTCATAACATAAAGTAAAACTAATGACTGTAAACAAGATGGATGATTACAGAATCATCCAAACTCAGAGATGAAGGCAGAGTTCAAATCTCTGGGGCCCAAACCAGTGTGCGCGTTCTCTGCCGGTTACCGGCCGGCAAGGTGTAATGTTTAGAGATGCGGCAGCAATGGCTCCTTCCCCGACGGTCGCCGGTGACTCGATCGGAGCAAACAGAAATATCCACCCTTCCCTGTTTCAGAACGACTCCCGAAGCCTCTGCCCAGTTGTCCTGTCGGCCTCTGACAAGGAGAGCTGTGTCACATTGAAGCCATTAAACAGTGGGAGGCTGGACAGGACATGTCCCAGGACGGGGGCAGAGCAGATGACAGCCTGGGAGAGGGGCTCAGCCTGGCTGGCAGTCCCCCTTTCCCCCATCCCCCCATCACCTCCCCCCCCCCCCCAGCCTCTCCTTAAATCTTGGGCTGCGTTTCGTGATCCATTGGGTGGTGATGAAGGGAAATAAGTAATGTTCCCACTGGAAGGAGTCTTTCCAGAGAAGGCACTCTGCATCTACCCCTCTGCACAGTGATCTGTCCACGCACCAACCCCTCTGCACAGTGGTCTGTCTGCGTCCTGCAGAGTCGTGGTTACATACCGATGGCCGTGCTCTCAGAAAAGAGAGGTGCCCCACACCGAAGCCATCTTCCTTGAAGGGGCTGTAATCTGTGCAGAGAGGCAGCTGGAAGGCACGGTGGCGAGTTGGGATGTCCTGACTGTATCTGAGTAAGTCAATTAGAGGACTTCATTTAGGGCCATCAACCAGAGTGGGTGAGGTCTGGACAGACACAGGATGGGTGTGTCCTCTTGCCCCTGAAATCACATCTTAGTCCACCCAAGCCGCTGTGACAAAACCCCACTGACCAAGGGGCTCAGACGCAGTGGACACACACTGCTCACAGCTCTGGAGGCTGGGAGTCTGAGGTCAGGCGCCATGATGGTCTCCTCTGGGCCACCATGGCCTGCCCCCCACCCCCGCCCCATCCTCGAAAAATGGCCAGCACAGGCAAGAAGCAAGCTCTGGAGACTTGTGCGTGGCCTCCTCCCATCACAAGGGCTGCCCCCTTCCCCAGCTCCTAGGCCCATCCCACAGGGGGTCACACACATTTGGAGGGTGCATAAACATTGGTCTATGACAAATTCTACTACCACCCGTGGACAAAAATCTCATCTTGGTGACGTGGGTCATCTCCCACTGCTGCCTTGCACCCCCGATGCCCAGGCCACACCTGATCCCAATGGACTCTGCAGACACGGCCCTGTCCAGCCCCGAGATGGTGGAGGCTCGTCTGTCAGACGGCAGGCTGGGACGTGAGAGCTGCAGGGGCACGGACCTCGGCAGAAGCCTGTAAGCCCCCCAGCCACCCCCTGTGCTGCCTCCGTGACCCCACACTCACTCTGTGGGATATACTCAGACTGCTCAATTGCTCAGTCCAGTGGAGGTTAATGTGAATGCTCAGATGACCTAAGCAAATTCCACCTGTGAAGGTGTGCCCTGTGCCCTGCGTGCAGACCACCTCCCCTGACATGTCCCATTTAGCCCTTCAGTTCCACAACGAAGAGAAACCACATGTCCAGGATTTCCCATGTCGGAACAAACTTGTACCATCTCTATCGCAATGCAGTAAATAAAAAATCCATCATAAAAATATGGGAGACACATTGTAACTCTGCGTCTCTGCTCCCAGTCTCCCCGACCCAGCCCATCCATCGTCCTGGAGAATGTTCAGATACTCTGAAAGTAAAGACATCTGTGTGTGTACCTGCTCCCACTGATACCGCTGGACAGGAAAGTTGCGTGACTTCTCTGCTCTTTTTACTAAGTGCTGATGGGCTGCCATGGGCAGAGGCCAAGAAGCTCCCGGAGACGCCACATGGCGCAGGACAGCCACCCCGCAGAGAGGTCGCCGCCCTGTGTGTGTGGCCCGCACCTAGAGCCCGGTCCCCAAGCTGCTCACCAGCCGCCTTCCACACCGTGTGGGAGGGAGGCGCAGGGGGCACGGGCACATCTGTGCTTGTCCTCCGCGGGGCTGACCCCAGCAACACTTACAGAATGGCCTGGCCTTCCCGACTCGCCCTCCTGCCCAGAGTTTCTCCCTGGAAAACTTTTCTCCAACGGGGAAAATGGATCTTATTCCCATCACTCCGCTGCTGAGCCCTGAGCTCCTTGCTGGCTGCTGTTTGCAAAGTGTGGTCCTCGGCCCAGGAGCGTCAGCAGGCTGGGGACCTGTCTGACCCGGGGGCCCCTCCCTGGAAGCACAGGGGCTGGGCTGGGCACCCAGGTGGGGCCAGTCGCGTGCGCCGTACCAAACCCCACAGCTGATGCTGGTGCTCACAGAAGTCTGACAGCCGCTGACCTGGAGGCCTGTGCTTGGCGTCCCAAGTGACCTGATGTCCAGCCGTCCCCCCCGCGAAGCCTCTTAGTTCCGGCCACGTGTTCAGATGGCTGAGAGTCCCTCGTCACTTCTCCCCTCTGAGCCCCTGCGTATTGTTCTGTCTGAAATAATCTTGCTTTTTCTCCTCAGGGAACCTCACATTATTTTACAGAATCATCCCCAAAAGTCTATTCCTCTCTCCTCTAGTTTTTTTACACTTTGGTTGGTCTTACATGCTAAAGTGAAGGCATCAAGAAAAATCCCAGAGTCAAAATGACTTCTGGTGAGTCCTCTGTTCTGGAACTTGACACGCCATAGCCGACGTAGGTCGGGCAGACAGAAGACAGAAGAGCGTATGGGTAGATATTTAGATGTTTAGATTGGATGCGGACACACAGACATGACAGATCACTACGGACGTCCTGCTTCATAAACCTCCGCCACCAGGAGGGAGGGGACAGGAAAGGATGGAAGGAAGGACAGATGAAGAGTTTAAGAACTATCAAATTTGATCAAGTGCTTTTTCCTATTTAGCAGCCATATTTGCTCATGATCTGTTTTGCACAAAAAAATATGAAAAGGAACCACTTACCCAGAGTGTTTAGGAAACCCACAGGAAAGGATCCAAGCAAATGGTGACGATGATAGTCGTTCACTACAGAAGTGATGGGCTTGGACTCTAACTTGCTGGAGGCCACGTGGGAGGAAGGGAAAGTCAAGGCTGCAGGTGGGGCGGGGGGCAGGGGCTAGAGCTCTCCAGCTCCGGTGGCCGGTGGCTGTGACCCGCCCCAGGGGTCCCACCCCCACGCCTGCAGTCAGGAGCCTGTTCCTACAGCCTACAAGAGCACGCCTGTGCTGGCAAGAAACATTTCCTTTTCAGAGCTTGGTACCGTCCGAAGCACATCCCACCCTCTCACTGAGCGGGCGATTCTCTGGGGCTCGGTTTCCTCATCGGGAAAGGGGCATATCTTACGAGTCAGCGTGACAATTCCATGATCCGCAATAAAGCATTCAGAGTATAAGAAACAGAGTATAGAAAATAACTAACTGTTTCCCCTTCCTAAACTGCTGATAAGTCAAACACTCAGCTGTGATTCTCTTCTTCAAATGTGGAGCCCTGAACTCGCCCAATAGCAATGATTTATTCACCTCAAGCTTCAACATCCAGTCTTATTACCGTCAAATTTCAGAAAACACAGACTCTTTAAATCCCTCCTTTTCCCAGCAAGCCACGGGAGAGGAGAGTGGAGCTCAGGGGAGGAGATTTCCAATCAGGAAGCTGCAGACGTCTGCTGCGTGTGCCTCCCGTTGTGGCTGGGCCACCACTGGCCTGAACCAGCCTGCCGCTGCTTTCTGTTTTTCTGCCGCGAGCACAAGAAATGCACTTGACTTTTGTCAAGCTGGTGAGCGCACGGACTGTCCCCTCTGGTGTGGAAAACGCACAGAGGCCCCTGGCCAGCATCTCGGGTCTGGGCAGGAGGTCCGTGAGCCGTGCCGAGGGTCCTTGCAAGCAGCACCATTACGTGTGTTCCTGTCCCAGTGCTGCTTCTGGGCACAGGCCAGATGGTGAGGAAAAATACAACTTTTCTCTCCCTCAGGAGCGGACATGTGTATTGGGGAGATAAGAAACGCACACAGAACGATTAGAGAAATAAACTGAGACAGGGTGTAAACCAGCTTTGCTTCAGAGGATGACGACGGTCATAACACAAGGAACAGAAGTGGCCAACGTCAAGTGCTCACGGCCTTGTGCTGAGCACATAAACACACTGATTCACTAAATCTTGGAACAACCCGATGTCCGCGGTTACTAACCATGTCCTCATTTCAAAGATGGGGAAAGTGAGGCACGGCATGTCCCGGTAGCTTGCCCGAGGCCAGGCAGCCGTGGACCAGCAGGGCTCACCCGCGTCTGGCAGAGAGCAGACACATGGGTTTGGCGGGAGCGGCCTGGGAACAGATGCCCTCCGGACGGCTTCCATCCCTGTGACCGCCATCAGCACTCCTTCCACCAGCAGCAACCACAGGATGGCCCGAGGCCACTTTTCCTCTTTTTAATTTACTTTTTACCACTCTCACTTGAAGCTGAGGGACGAGGAATAAATATGAGGTTTACGACTCAAGCAGAGGCGGTTCAGTGTTACTCGAACGGAAGGGAGGCATAGAACTCCCCACCCCCACCGTGTTCATTCCACCCCAAGTGTGTGAAAGTGTAAGGGGGATGGTCCCTGGGGAGGGGGCTCTTCAAGGCCCCATGATGGGGAGCCCGCCCGGCCCGAGGGCTGGGGTGACCTTGTGGCTCGTGGACTGTCAGGGACCCAGGAGGACCGTTGCGGCCTTGGAAAGGACTGAACTATGCTCTGGCTATGCTCTGAGGGGCGGCACTGAGGCCGGGCTGGGGACTTTAGGGAAAGGTTAGGGTCAGTTCCAGGCAGAACCGTCCAACCCCTGGCAGAGCCCAAGGCCGGCAGCCACTCAAGGACGGTGCTCGTTAGCCCGGGACGGCCAACAGGGCTGGAGTGGGATTTGGAAAGCATGTTGCCAAACAGACGAATCCAAGGGGAGCTGGACCATGAGAGCTGTAGCCCCTCCATGTGGAGTCAGCGTTTCCACGTCCGGTCCTTTGCCCCGTCCTCCCGTGACCGTCTTCAGCCTATGACACGTGCACTCCTCTCTCACTTTTCCTCTCCTGCGCTATTTCACTCGAGTCCTGCCTGTTTCTCTCATGCTTCTTCACCTCTAGAAGAGCAGACTGGCCCCCCGCAGGCACTCAGACCCCATCCCTCCCTCCCTGTGGGCACAGGATCCCTGTGCATGTGCCCAGCGAGCGGGACACTCAGGAAACAGGGTTACAGGGACACAGGCTCTCGCGTATCAGGTACACTCTTCAGGCCCATGTTGGCTGGGGGCTGGGCCTGGTTCTCCTCACGAGCTTGTGGGTCAGGCCCCGTCCAGCAGTCCATGGTGGACACCTGGCCATGTCTGGCTGGTGTTCCCCCTGTCTCTGCCCCGTGGGCCCTGAGGAGAGGCTGGGAAAGGCTTTGCCGCAGAAGAGCACGGAGGCGCATCCGGGCTCGAGGGAAGGCTGGGTTCAAGCGAGACGACAGGTGCTCCGGGCAAGGAGAGCGGCCTCGGGAGAAACCGGCCCCGCCCGCGCCCCTGACTTCCAGCCTCCAGGACGTGAGAGCGGAACGTCCACGGTGCTCTGTCCCAGCCCCGCCAGCAGAGTAACACATCAGCCGGGGCACTTGGGTGAGAAGCCACGTGTCTGCTTGTTGGGGGCGGGATTCTGTGTCATCCGTGTGTCCTCCCCTCCGCCAGGGCCCCTGTGGCCGGCGGGGGCTGCATGTGCAGGCCCTACCCGGTCCCTGGGAGGCCGCGTGCCGGCAGTCCCGTGTTCACAATACCCCGGGACGCGGACGAGCGCCACTGTTTAAGGAACGAGGGGCTGGAACATCTGTGGAAGCCTCGCTGCAGGACAGGGAGCCTGGAGCTGTGGAGGCGACGCAGACTTTGTCAGAGAATCCGCCCCAGCGGCCGCGAGGTGAGGGGACGCTCATGCAAATGCTGAAATGGCACTTGGGTCCCGGGGCTGCACACACGCACGGGCCACCACGCACGTGGACTTGGAATCCTAGACGCTGCGTTCAGTCTGCAGCATGTCACATGGTCTATGCAACACGAGACGTAAGGATGCCTGTGAGCTCGCGGGGAAGACGAAGAGGCTGTGAGACCCACATTCACCGGCCCCCGAAGTTACACCCACACTTAGCACGTGGGGTCCTGCGTCCTGCGTCCTTCACCTCTCCCTCGGCCCCTCCCAGAACGGTGGCGCAGCAGAGACACGGGGATGCAGACCCGAGTGGCACTGTCTCCCGTGTGGTCTGGGGGCCGCCGGCCCCGGAGTCCCCTGAAACCCGCCCGAGCTGACCGTGCAGCTCAGCCGGAGCCCGAGGTGGTGTGCGTGCCCACTGCAGTGTGTTGGGGAAAGCAACACAACTCAACTCCCCTCCCAGCGCCCTGCCGTGGGCCCAGGCTGCTCCCGTTCCTGCTGGAGGAAAGCACCAGAGCTTGAGAACAGTGTGCGCCCGACTTCTCTGCCTCGCCCAGCTCCCGCTGACACTTCGTCCAGGACTGCCATCCGGACATCGGCCTCGGATCCTGGTGTTTCTGCTCGAAACTCCACATTGAATCGCGATGTGCTGTGAACACGTGCATGCTGGAGCGACCGTCCGAATCACGGGGAAGAACTCGTAAGTAATGGCTCAGGTTTTGTGTTAGAAGTGGCTTCTGTGAGATACCACTAAATCCTCTTCATCACAAGACCAAGGTTCAGCGCAGCTTCCAAGCGCAGCAACGAAAAGAACCTTGCAGGAGGCTTCCTCGCGGCCTGACCTGTGAGCAAGGGCTCTCCGGGCTCTTCCGGACAGCAGCAGCGGCTCCGGACAGGGACGGGGCAGCAGGGCCCCCTCCTAGGTCGGCCCTGCCTGCCGGTGGGCTGATCTTGTAGGACTGCGGCTGTCGGGGCGGGACCTGATCTCGGAGGCTCCCGTGAGGGTCGGGGGGTCACAAACCCCACAACACGCACGCTGAGTTTTGTGTGATTGGTGGATCTGTGAATTTTCCCAGATGGCAACATGTTTTCAGACGATTCTTAAAGAAGTTTGGGATCCAGAAGAGGCTCCAAGAGAGCAGCCCTTAGGCTTCGGGTCCCAGAGGGGACCCTCGGAGACCGTGTGTCCTGCACCACATGAGCCGCTGTGACCCACACCCACGATGACCTGCAGCCTCCACGCTGTCCCATGTGTTTGCTGGTAAATATTGTACAAATAAACATTAGAATACTGACAATTCAGGAAATGACTTTTAAAAAATGGGAAAACTTCGGGGGCACCTGGTTGGCTCAGTGGGTTAAGCCTCTGCCTTCGGCTCAGGTCGTGGTCTAAGGGTCCTGGGATCGAGCCCCACATCAGGCTCCCTGCTCAGCGGGGAGCCTGCTTCCCTTCCTCTCTCTCTCTGCCTGCCTCTCTGCCTACTTGTGATCTCTGTCTGTCAAATAAATAAATAAAATCTTTAGAAAAATAAAATGGGAAAACTTCTTTTTTGAGGAAACTTTTAAACACTTTGTGACTTTCATGAACTCGGGGAGCAGGACCCGCTGTCTGGTGCACAGGCCTGGAACTCAGACCAGCCGCGGGTGGGCTCTAACGCATGGGCCAGCACAGCTGTGGCAGATGCCTGCTCTCCCGGCCAGCAAGGCGACGGCCAGGACCAGCTGCTGCGGAACAAGCCTGGACGGAGGCAGACTTGAAGCTCTCACCCCTCAGCCCACAGGACCCCTGCGGCCTCCTGTTTCTCTTCCAGGGCGGTGAAGGCAAAGGGTCCGTCCGCATGTCCAGCTGAGCTCTGTGTCCCGCGTGCGGCCTCCTGCGCTGATCTGAGTGTGCACCCCACCCACCGCGAGGGTGTCCGGTCCTGGGTTAATTCAGGAAGGCTGGTGGCGGGGGCTGAGTCTACAGGGGACGGGACCTCTTCTGCTTGTGCAGGTGCGTGTGCCCACACGGCTCTCAGGACGGGTCGCACTGCCAGCACGGAGGACAGTCAGGAAGTGGCAGCCACGCAGCAACACGGGCTCCACTGGATGAGCGGGCTCCCGCAGGGGCGCTCTGCTCATGGATGTGTGTGTTCTCCCGCACAAGCACTCCCACGGATCCGGGGCTGCCCTCCCGGGTCCACGGCGCTGTGCCCAGTTCGCAGGGGTTCAGGGCTCCGCACGGCCGTCCACGGGCTCCTGGGGTGCGATGTGTATGTCCCTGGGGCCACCTGCCGGGGCCTGAAGGGAGCAGCGGACCTCCCCCCATCCAGGAAACTCCGTGCATGGGGGCAGGGAAGGGTCTTGCCCATCAGACCCCACACCGTGGACCAGAGCAGCCGACCGAGCCAGCGGGGCCCTCCCCTCAGTGTGACTGACCTCCACACATGTGTCCTCCTGACCTCCTGACTTCTGTTCAGAGCCTTCCCCGGAGAAGCTTATCACTGGCGACCCTTCCTCTGCCCCCTGTGACGTGGGGCTGCAGGGCCATCTCTCTGACAGGAGGAGATGAAGGGGGAGCAGCCCAGCCCTAGCAGGCACCTGCCGTCCGGAGGAGGACACAGACCACGTCCTCGGGCTACAGCCAGTTCCAGAGGCAGATGTGTCTGTGTCTCTCGCTCTCTCTCGGGCCGTGGCCACAGCCCTGCCTGGGGACTTCCTTGGGGCCTGCCTCTGACGGCATCCTGTGGGCACATAACCACCCAAACAACTCCGGGGGGCAGCACAGCAGTGGGGACGCAGATGAGGAAGTCGGCGGCAGGCCTGAGCTCTGCGGCCGGGCCCTCCCGCTACGCCCCCGCACACCGTGGAGCCTGTCCGGGCCCTGCCCCTTCAGCTCCGCCACGGCCCCGTTGCCCCCGGAGAGAAAGGCTGCCCATGTGCGGGCCGGCTGGCAGCCCCACATGCAGACGGGCTGTGTATGGCTCACACAGCATGTTTTCTTAATGAAATACTTGCCAACATCTAAAAATGAGAAGAACTCAGACAGAAACCAGATTTTTGGTTTTCCTAAAGCTTGCAGGGCTGGCAGCGTGGGCTGGCGTCGGGGTGGGGCGGCCAGTGCTGGGCTCAGGGCTGTGTCTGCTGGGCGGGGGGCTGCCCACCGGGCCTCCCTGGTCCCCTGCCTGCCGTCCCCGTCCCCCGCATGCAGGCCACCTACTCCGCCTGCGGCATTCAGGCCGCCTCCCCGAGTGAGGAAAGGTGGCAGCACAGAGAAAGATTTCACGGTAACGGTATGGAGGGGAGGCTGGCTGTCCTTGGTGTGCGGCCTGCACCTGGGAAGAAGCCAGGAGATCAGCGCCCTGCCCAAGCCACTTGCTGTGTCTGCTGGAATGGAGCACGCGCCGCCTCCTACAACTCCAGACAGACGCTGTGAGGCCCCCGTACCGTATGCCCTCGAACTCTGGGAAACCTGAGCCAGAGACGTTGGGAGTTTTGTCTCAGGATGTGGGGGATAAAGGGAGGGTCGAAACCCAGGTCACCTGCTTCAAATGCGGGAGTCCCCTTAGCTGTGCAGCCTGGCCCAGGGCAAGCGCGGGTCCCAGCAGCAGAGACACGCACGCAGCCGCAGCCGCAGCCCGGGGCAGTCCTCACACCGACCCGTCGGAGAGCACAGTCTGGCTGCGACACTTCTCCCTGATTCTTCGGAAGTTCGTGGGGACACCCAACTGGGCCACGGAAGCAGAGAGCCAGCCACCCACTCTCTTCCCACGCGTGCCTCCCTGCTGAGCCCGACGCGGGCCAGAAGAGTACGGCGTCTCCGAAAAGGTGAAATGGGGGTACCTGCCTCCACCTTGCGTGTCATGAAAGAAATTACTCCTTGAACTAACGGAGCACTTCTCACTTAAGAATTCTGTTTGGGGAGGCAAATCCTGGCGGAATGGTCCATCTTCCATTGGGGACTTCTTGGTACAGACGTAGTCACCGCTAACCAGGCGCCCACTCGGGGTCTTCTACAGAGAAGACGCGTCACACACTGATCAACAGAGACGTCCAAGAACCAGCCCCAGGCGGGCCTCGGGCCCGACCGCTGGTCCTATGCATCGAGTCAGGGACGCCAGGCCAAGACAGAGAACTCAGGTAACGCCACTGACCTACAAGCATGAGGCCCGTGCAGAAGCTGGAGAAACCCCGCATCCCACAGCCCCAGCCAGGGGGCACTGAGCAGTAAGGAGACCCGAAGGTCAGCCCAAGCCAACATCTGCAGAAAGAACAATGAATGACCTTTAACGGCGACGCACAGACCTCCTTCTGTTTTCCTTTTATAAATTGTGAAGAAAATCTACGTCCTTTAATCTGCAGTAGAGGCCCTGAAAGGTCGCGCCTCAGCCGCAGGAAGTCTTGTTGGGGATGACCAGACCCTGAATGTGAACCAGGACACTCGGCCACCAGTGCCTCCTGACGCTGCCCCGTCTCAGAACTAACATGAGGGAAGTCAGCGGGACGTGCACCATGGTTAGCGCCTGGCGCCGGCAGGAACTGTCTCTGGTCTTACTTAGTGAGTCCCCAAGGCCAGTGCCCGTCGCGGTCACCGCAGCTTTTCTGTTCCATTAACAACTATTAACCTAGATTGAGGCCCCTGATGCAGGTGACCACACCGCTAACTGAGGGGAGCAGAAGAAGGGCCTCCCTCCTGTTCTCAGGCTGAGATGTCAAATCTGCCCTTTTCTGTGATTGCCCACTTCCTGGAAGACACAGCTCATGGGTCTCTGACACAGGTGACAGTCTGGAGCACAAGGAACCCTCTGCTGGCTGGGGCTGGGAGTCACGTGGGGCACGTGGAGCACCAGACCGGCTCCAGCAGAAACTAAGTCCGGAGCTAAGAGCAGGACCAGACCCTTCATCTCAGACAGCGGCAGGCATGTGTCTTGGACCTCGGGAACGTGCACAGAGCCCTAGAGAGGACAGTGGAATCACCCTGTGGTCCAGGGCCTTCCAGACTGACAGCATCTCTCTGCCCACCCCCAGAGGAATGAAACCAAGACTTGAGCACTTAGTTAATGATTCTGCAGAGACTTTCTAAACAGGATAAGGTCATCTGGGTCACCACCCTGACAGAGACCCCAGCAGACCCGGCACGCGACTGCCAGGAGCAGTACGAGCTGTGCGCAGAGACAGCCTGGAGTCATGCTGGGCTCCTGGCTTCCCTCCAAAGTCTCTGCCACGCCAGGTTCCTGGGAAGCTGCCCAGAGTGTCCCCCGACCCAGGAACCCCCAGCACCTCCCTCCACCCCACCAGATTCCTGCACCTCCGGCTTCACTGAGTACAACTTCTCAGCTGCCTGTGCTGTCCTCATCCTGACCGCTCTCTGGGAGCGGCCCCCAGGCCCTGTTCTTGGCCCCTCAGTCGCCACAATCTTCTCCGATCTCCCAGCGCCTCTAGATGCCAGAGTGCTCCAGGCAGGCCTCTCAGCGGGGCTCAGCCTCCCTCGTGCAGCTGTCTACAGGAAGCGTCCATGTGGGTGACTGCAAACTCCCCAGCCTGACACGGCCAAACTTGACCCACACTTCCCTCCAGAGATGGCCGGGCTCGGGGCCCTGGGAAGGAGCCTTCCTCACGCCTCAGCTTAGTGAGGCTCCTGTGCCGCAGGGCGCTCACCGTCCCCACCCCACTGTTCAGGCCTGGCCTTCAGGAAGCAGCCAGCCGAGCCACCCTTCTATAACTGAGCTGGGACGGCAATGGCCTGTCCTCTATCCCAGCAGCCGTCAGAGACTGTCCCACCTGGCTCTTCACTGACTCTTCCTGCGGTGCTCACCCCATCCCCGCGACCCCGGCCTGATATCCGCCTGTGGAATCCCTCATCCCCTCCACGCTGTTGTCACCCACCGTTCTTCCCTCACACTGCGATAGCTCACGTGCTGTTCCGCGTCCCCGCCTCATCCCTACTCCCTGGAAGTCAGCCCCACGGGCAGGACTGCCCATGCTCTGTACGATGTAGCACCAGCACTCAGAGAAGGCGCTGGGAGCACGTGCGCTGGCCCCACCCTCTGAGCGTGACCATGGGAGAGCATCTGTGTGTCGGGTGGGGCGAGCTTGCAGGCGGGCGAGTGGACTGGCCACCAGCTCCATGCACCCCCCTGGGTAGATGGCCAGCCCTGAGCACATGGGAGGGAAGCAGGAAAGTCCAGGCCATGCTCATGCCCTTCCGGGGAGGTGCAAACCCCTCCCCTCCCTCAGGGCATCTCTGTGGCACCTGTTCCCTCCTCTAACATGGACAAGCCAGCAGACCGAAGCCTCACTGCCCTACGTGGAACCACGGGCGGTATTTTCAAAGTGCATTTGGGCAAAGGAAGCTGTATTTGGGTGTGGAATGTAACATGCACATTCTGCAGAGAGAGGAACAAAAACGTCAGAACGACAGCATCATCTGAAAGCCGCACGCAGGACGTCAGTGCGTTTCTTCAGTGCACCTGCGGGTGGGAAGATGGGCAGCGACTGTCCTGGTCCTTCACTGGTTCTTGACCACGGCATCAAGGACACAGGTGGGCAGGGACAGCGGGCAAGGCGTGAACAAGGACCAGAGAAGGAGGATGGTTGGTGGGAAGGGAGGGGAGGGGGCTGCACACACTGTCCCTTTCCTGGGAGGTCTGCCCCACCATTGGTTGTTCTTCTGCCTCCTTGGTTTACTTGAATTCTTCCCCGCTAACCGGTTGTGCCCTACGTTTGTAGGCTACGGAGAAGCAGCACACACCTGCCTGCCGGCCGCTCAGGGAGCAGAGATCCGGGCAGCACATCCCGGGTGCGGGCATGGTGTGCTCCCTGCAGAGAGGACCTGGAGTGTCTCCTTCCGATCAGAGAACCCAAATCTGCAAGGGTCCCGAGCGCCATGCTCGGCAAACAGGTGTCTGGGACTGCATGGAGTGCGGCGAGCAGGTGCCCAGCCAGCACTCAGGGAACCTCCTGGAACACACGGTTTTGCATGGTGGGAACCGGGGAGCACTGGGCATGGGGCTTCCTACCATTTGGGGAACTGGGGAGGGAGGCGAGGTTTTGAGAATCATCACAGAGCTCCACATCTTACTCCGTGAGAGTTGAAAATCATCATAGGCAAGAGCCTGTCTTTTCTTGTAGCTACTTGGGGAGGAGTAAGTGTTTATCAAGTGTGCTTTCTGGGGGAACGTGGAGATGTTTTCTCCACGCAGTGCGAGGCCCTGAGGGGGGGAGCCTCTGCTCTTCCTGACCCCGTGGTTGTTCTTACTCCCATCAGTAACTGGAAGAGGGACGGTAATAGCTCAGGCGTCACTGTGATTGTTGTACTAGCGAGCGGAAGAGAAGGATCAGGCACCAGCAGACCCATCGGGAAGGCCCAGTGGATTCTGCGGGGAACGGTGGGCACTGAGCAGCCCGGCCATGATCCTGACCACTCATTGCCCCCAGGAGAATGCCCCCGCAGCTCATTCCTTCAGAGGACAGTGCCCACCCCAACTCCTAGGACATGCCAGATCACATTGGGGCCATCCAACCCAGAGGCTCTGATGGAGACACAGGACTGCTTGTCCCCCAGGCCACCAGTCAGTGCACATCAAACCTCTTGCGGAGGAGAGAGTCACACATTTACTTGGATTGCCCGTTTCCACGAATGTCATGAACCAAACTTAGGTTGCAGAATGAACTTTTTATGATGAGGTATCAGTAGAATAACTAGGTCTCGCATTGGGTCGGGGCTCACACTCTGATGGTGCCATGTGTCCCCATCATCAGCACGCCCACGCGCCTCTGCTCAGTGTGTGTTTGCTGAATAAGGGTGCGGGGACCGGGGGAGTGGGTTAGAGACTGGTGTTATCTACGTGTTGCTGACTGTTGGGTGTTGTCTGCTGTTCTAGAACATTGTATCCTGCATTTGACGACAATCACTTGTGATCGTGGTTGCCAAGGCCAGGGGCCCTCGGGGGTCCTCTGTGCCCTTCCCCCACGCTCTGCCAGGCGTGCGCGATGCTGCATGTGCTGTGTGAGGCTGTGGGGACCGAGAGGCCAGGAATGGCCACACCAGCAGCCTGCAGCACAGACATGGCCGGCCTCCAGGGCCCTGGGGAGACGTGGCCCCAGTCGGGGCTGAGCTGCGGTTCCTGACATCTATTCTCACACTTGTAGATGGGTTTTTCCTACTGATGTTCTCAACTTGATAAGGTTTTAAAATCTAGAAGAGACTTTGTTTCCGTGCCGGTGACCATCCAGTCTCTTGAGGCAAGCAGACAAACATGCTGGTGTCACCCACACATGTCACAACAAAGGACAACAGGGGATCTGGGACAACACTCCGCAGACCTTATCCCTGTTGTGGGCCCCACTGACAGGAGCCTCCCCCAAGATGCCGCACCGAGATGGCGGCGAGCGGCATCAGCTGCTCAGTACGGGGTCCGAGTCCTCCTGTGAGCTCCCTGGGGCGCCGTGTGCCACGGAGAGAGGTTGGGGGACAGGAAGCCGCAGGAGACTGGTCCATGCCACACCCCACACCACGGGGGAGGGCCGGGCCCCTGCTCCAGAGGCACGCGGCTACCTGTCCACCAAGCTTTCGCTTAAAATGCTATTTTTCATCTTAAATATAAATAGGGGAGAGGAAAACCCCCAGAATCGCTCCCTAGAGAGACCCCGTTCGGACCACTGGCACATTAAGACACGGCTCCATCTGCGTAGACCACACATGCTGCACACTATGAATGCGATCACAGGGTCCTGGTTCTTTCTGCTTTGCTTTACCCACGGGAACCATGAATGTGCGTGTTTCCATCCTGTTCCATGTTCATCCACGTCAGCGCTGGGGGGACCGCATGCTATGTCATTAGAGGACTATTTTCTTCGACGTGAATTATCTCCTGCTGTTGAACCCGTCATGCAGAGAGAACATCCTTTCTGGGAGTTTCCGAGAACTAGAATGCTTGGGTCAAGTCAAACAAACTGTTCTAAGGCACAGAGGACATGGGACTTTCCTCCAGACGGCAGCGCTCAGGTTTTCCCTCTCATAAACACCGATGGCCCCTGTCGCTCTAAAATTAAAAATATGGTAAGTGGTGACAAGGACTTTTTCCAGGTGGTTTTTTTTTCAATTTCTACTTATTTCATTGCTAATAATATTGAAATTTTTCTCATGAGCTTATTAAATTTGTACATTGTGAAATAAGTGTGTGTCCCTTTGTGGATCTTTTTTCCTCTAGGAATATTAACTTGTATTTCCCATGCTGAATCAAGATATTGTTTCCTATACTGAAGTTTTTGTGTCACTACATTGCAAATACGTTTCCTGTTGTGTTTCTGCTTTTAATCTTATGATTATTTATAACCTATAGAAATTTCTTATGTTAAGTCAATGATTTGTGCTTATTAAAACTCCAGTTTTGGGGCACCTGGGTGGCTCAGTAGGTTAAAGCCTCTGCTTTCGGCTCAGGTCACAATCCTAGCATCCCGGGATCGAGCCCCACATCGGGTTCTCTGCTCAGCGGGGAGCCTGCTTCCCTTCCTCTCTGTCTGCCTCTGTCTACTTGTGATCTCTCTCTCTGTCAAATAAATAAATAAAATATTAAAAAAAAACTCCAGTTTTAACAAAATTTCACGCTTATAAAGCCTACCCCAAGAGTGGCCTCAAATTAATCGTAGTTCTTGTGCGCTTGTGCCTAACGAAACCCTCTGTGTGCCAAAGATAAGCCAGGACGACAGAGCTGGGTGGATGGATGAAGCTAAGAGACACACAGGGAAGCTCGTGTCCGCCGTGGTCTCAGATGTGAGGTCACTGGACAGCTCACCCCAGAACGGGACAGCAACAGAGGCCAGGAAGCTCTCCATCCACGGAGCAGTGATGGGCCTCTTGGCCATGTCCACAAGCTTGTCCAGTCAGAGCTCTGTACACCCGGGGTTTTTCAGCCCCGATGGGGGATTTCAGGGACACGGGACTCGGTTCCTGCTGCACGGCTGAGATCCAAGTCCTGGAAATCTAGCTGTCCGTGTCCTGCTTTCCTTGAAACCCTGTCCATGCTCCCTGGCATTGGGTGGCAAGGTCAGTGGAGAGGTGGAGAGGCGGAGAGGCGGTGCCTGCCATGCTGCATGTGTGGCAGGCATGGGCGTGCAGGGGAAATGCATGTCTAGGACCCAGCAAGGGAACCCCGGACTCTGCAGAGAAGTCAGAAGCCGTGCAGGAAGAAGGCAGAGCAGGCTGTGCAGCCAGGGTCAGGGTTCAGAGCCTCACCCCAGAAGCAGAGCAGGGAGGAGCTGAGGCTTCTATGCTCCAGGGGCCACACAGTGGCTAGTTAGTTGTTCCAAGGTGCAAGTGTCTCAATGATCCTCCAACAAGCATCTGAAGAAGGCTAATATCATGGTGCAGTGACAGGGACCCATCGGGGTGTGGAGAACAGTCAGAGAGGAAGGGAAGCAGGGCTCTGGGGGAGGACAGTCGCCCTGCGTGGGGACTCCTGACGGAGAGGTCGTCCCCGGCTGGGGAGCTGCCTGCACCAAGTGCAGGGGTCATGAATACTTGGAGTCTGCCGTGCGTTCCCTCACTCACCGCTCTGTGGTGACAGCGTGTGGCAGAAGGAAAACCACGTCCCTGGGATGTCGGGCCACAGTTCTGATGGCAGAGGCGGATCCAGCAAACCCTGGTCCCACGGACCACAGTGGGACATGGAAGACACGGGGTAGCGAGACGAGGCAAGAACGACCCCTCGCGTCAGCCGTCACAAAGGGTCCTTTCCCAACTGACAAACGGCAGCCAGAAGGGCTTACAGCTCCAGCGGGAATGGAGTCAGGTTGCATAGCCAGGGAAGGGTTGCGTTGGATGGGCCAGGGGCTGCAGGGCAGGACGACGCAGGGTGGAAACAGGACGCTCTGCAGAGATGAGCACAGAGCCCGACCCCTGGGACCAAGGCCCCGTCCTTCCCGGCATCTCAGCATCATGAAGGCCTCGAGCGGCTGGGGACGCCGTGACTTCTTCCTGTGTGTTAATCAGCTGATTTTACACATACAAAGAAATCACCACCTTACCAAGGAGCCGTTTTCAGTATGAAAGCCATATTTTTTCCCATTTATATTCACTTTAAGATCATATTTGTTTCAGTTGCCAGGGAAAAAAACAGAACATCTATAGACAGAACACATTCCTAAGAATGTGCCTGGAGATACAGGCCAATGTGTTTATCCTGAATAGTAAACAGACGTGAAGAATACACATTTTGGTCTGCAGAATTTCTCATATGGCAACACCAAGATTTTAAACGAGTCAAGGTGTGTCTGAGCTTACGCTTCTGTGTGCAGTGTCAGGAGCGCCGGGTGTTGGGTCCGTGACCACAGGTGCGGGCCAGAGGCTGACAGCACGACCCCCCGCAGCAGCCCTATTTCTTTAACGTCTAGTTCACCCATCCCACGTATGTTAGGATTCAGTTTTAATATTCGGTGGTGCAGTGTACAACGCCGTCCTCGCAGTGCCGTGTCTGCGCGCTGACTGCAAGGAGCGGCGCCACTGGACCCATCGGCCCTAAAAATGAAAGCTCTCTCCGAGGGGCGCCTCCCCGAGCCCGTTCCTGGGAGCAAAGCCCTGAGTCGTTACTCACCATTACAACTCACTGTAAGTTCCAGAAAGTAAGTGAACACCAGTGATATTTCCCATTGCACCTACCTCTAAGCAAACTGACAGACCCAGGTGTCACTCTCCAGGGTAACTCCGGGTACATCCAGAAGCCCACCCCGACATGCTGCACGGGTCCCGGAGGCACAAGTGGGACCAGGGATGGGGTCGCCTGGAGTTCCCTGCCCCCTCCACACTGTGCATCCTTCCTGGAGGGCTGCTACTGCCCTGACATCTACCAGGGCGCCGTGAACACGCCCACTGGATTTCACAGCGGCCGACTGTGAAATTATTAATTGTAGTCGGACGACAGCATCTCACAACCACAACCACCGAAGTCCCATAACGTTCACTGGAAGCATCTGTCTGGTTCCAAGGCCTATGCCCCAACCATCATGCTGTTTGCCTCGTTGTGAAATGGAAATTGTTATCGGTCTGTTCCATTGCCAGGATTCCGGGCACAGACCAAGTGAGTGAATGCATGCGCACTTCTGACCGGACTGTCACTCAGGATACAGTCTATCTTCTTGAAATAATTGACATACTTTATCACATTAAAATGTACGAAACAGGAGGCTCCATGGAAAAAAAATGGAAGTAATAACAGAAACTGTTTTTTTTTTTTTTTTAAAGATTTTATTTATTTATTTGACAGACGGAGATCACAGAGAAGCAGGCAGAGAGAGGAAGAAGCAGGCTCTCCGCTGAGCAGAGAGCCCGATGTGGGGCTCGATCCCAGGACCCTGGGATCATGACCTGAGCCGAAGGCAGAGGCTTTAACCCACTGAGCCACCCAGGCACCCCCAGAAACTGTTTTCAAGGAAGTGAGAGATACTTGCATCTAGGGTGAAATTCTTAATTTTGAACTAAATGTGTCTTAGCTTTGAGCAGCCAGGACTAGATAGGGGAAAGTACAGATCGCAGTTCTCCACAGCTGAGGGAAGGGCTTAACGAGTTTATGTGGAGACGAAAAACAGAACAAAGTGACAGTCGGCTCCGGGAAGAACTGCCCCTGTGTCCACACGGGACGGGTGCCAAGCATTCTTCCCAAAGTCTACTTCGGGGCACCTGGGTGGCTCAGTTGGTTAAGTATCTGACTCTTGCTTTTGGCTTAGGTCATGATCTCAGGGTCATGGGATTGAGCCCCACACTGGGCTCTGCGTTCAGTGCAGAGTCTGCCTCTGCCTCTCCCTCTGCCCCTCGGCCCCGCTCTCTTTCTAATAAATAAATAAAGAATTTTAAAAAGAATGCCAGGTCTATTTCACATAAAAGTCATTGAAGCCCGGGGAGTTCCCTCGGTATTAACAAGGCATCAAGTCTTGGTTGCTCACCCGTGCGGATGGCTAACTCTCCACAGCAAGGACCACAGCAAGGATCCAAGTACCTCTAAACTGTTCCCTGCGGCCTAACGGCCTCCACGCCGAATCTGGAGGCACTTCAACGTGATTCCTTAGAGGGGAGCCCTCTCAGGGCGTCTGACCTGTAAGTCACCTTGACCAGGAACACATCCTCGGCCATAAGCGGCAACACGCATCCGCACAGAGAGCCGGGCCTTCACACTTCAGTCTCCTCTGTATTCATTCAACACACATTTGCGCCACACCTGCTCTGAACCAGGCAGACAGCACGTGCGGAGACGCATAAGATCCCAGGAGGACAGATCCTCTTGAGGACGGATGTTGGTGACAGTCCAGCTAAGGTCACGGTATCGAGGAAGAAGAGTCACTAGCTGGTACTGAGCATAGACACGGACACTCCGTCCTTGACATGTGACCTCATGATCAACTTACGAAGGAAGCATAAATGTTCCCATCCTATAAACGTTCTCACCCTACAAAGTGGGTCAGTAAATTGCTCAATGTCCAGCCACTGGTGGATGCTGAAAGCCTGAGTCCAGAATGCAGACTTTCAGCCACACTGGTGCCCAGGACAGCGGACAGGCTAAGCTCCGTCTCAGCCAGGAGGAGCTTCCCTGGGAAGGGACGCCAGCTCTTTCTGAACAATGGACAGCTCTGCACCAGATACTCATACGACACGAGGGGAATGTGAGCTGCCCAGTGGGGAGAGCAGATATTGTGAACAGAGCATGAGGTACAAAGGGCTAAAGATGGCAGGAGCCCCACGGGGCAGGGAGGCAGCTGGGCAGCCGATGAGGCCAGATCTGTGAGTTTCAGGGGCCCATCAAATCCCCTGGATAACGGGAGCCAATGTCAGGTTGCCAACCTCTTATCTTGCCAAACAATGAAAACAAACCCACCATTTTTATATTATAAAAGAATAAAATAATAGAAAAGAAATAATTTCAAAATAAAGAATGGTCCTTTAGCTTGAATGCATTTAGTTTTTGTCTTTTAAATCTCACCACACTATTGCATCAGAAAGACTGAAATACTTAGGAATAAGTTTAGTCAAGGATGTGAATGACTCATACTCTGAAAGCTCTAAGACACTGAACGAAACTGAAGAAGACACAAACAAGTGGAAAGATTCTCCATGCTCACGGTTTTGACAATTAATACTACTAAGATGTCCATATTATCCAAAGCAATCTACAGATTCAATATAATCTCTTTGAAAATACCAATGATTTTTCACCAACTTAGAACAAAGAATCCTAAAACTTGCATAATAGAACCACAAAAGACTCTGAGTAGCTAAATCAATCTTGAGAAAGAAAAACAGAGCTGGCGGCATCACGATGCCAGACTTCAAGCTCTACTACAAAGCTGTCATCATAAGACAGTATGGCACCAGCACAGAAACAGACACACAGATCCATGGAACAGAACAGAGAGCCCAGAATTAAACCCACATCTATGGGGTCAATTAATACGACAAAGGAAGAACATGCCATGGTGTCGGGAAAACTGGACAGCCACAGGCAGAAGAATGAAACTGGACCATTCCCTTACACCACACACAAAGACTCCAACTGGATGAAAGACCTCATGTGGGACAGGAAACCCTGAAAGTCCTAGAAGGAAACATGCATAGTAAGTTCTTGGACATCGGTTTTACAGTATTTTCCTGGACCAGTCTCCTCAAGCAAAGGCAACAAATCGAACATACACAACTGGGACCGGGAGCCAGAAGCACCCGCACATGCAGGAGACCGTCCGCAGATGACCGCATGATGCCGTTCACACACGAAATCAGACAAAGAAAGGAACAGCTGAAGCGGAAATAGGAACTCTCGTAAACACGGCGAACACACTGACGGTTTCCAGAGGGGATGCAGCTGTGGCTCCAGGGAAATGGATGGAGGGGACGAAGAGGTACAGACTTCAGTGATAAAATCAGAAGGTCCCTGGGACACCTGGGTGGCTCAGTTGGTTGGACGGCTGCCTTTGGCTCGGGTCATGATCCTAGCATCCTGGGATTGAGTCCCACATCAGGCTCCTTGCTCAGTGGGGAGCCTGCTTCTCCCTCTGCCTCTGCCTGCCGCTCTGTCTGCCTGTGCTCTTGCTCTCTCTCCAACAAATAAATTAAAAAAAAAAAAAAGATCGAAAATCAGAAGGTCGCGAGGACGGAAAATACCACATCGGGAATATAGCCAGTAATTTTGTAAAATCCCTGTCTGGTGACAAACGGTAACTGGACGTTTTGTGGGGACCGTTTCTCAAGCATCAAGTGCTGAGTCAGCATGACATGCCCTAGACTAACCAGGTGGTGCAGGTCAGTTGTGCCCCCATACACACCATCAGTCAACCTCACACAATTTGTGGAGGCCGGTGAAAGCTTCGTCACAGGCCGGCCCCTGCCCGGCCTGGCGCTGGATTCTGGAACCCCCTGCTGTAAGCAATGTACTCTGTGGGGAACTGATGTGCTCATGGTGGGCTGAATTGTGACTCCCCAAATTCAAGTGTGGAAGTTTGCACCCCAGGACGGCAGAACGGGACTGTACTGGGAGAGGGGCCTGTGGACAGGGATGGAGGTAAGACGAGGCTGTTGGTGCAGCCCGAATCCAGCAGGGCTGGTGGCCCTACCAAGGCACATCAAGGATGTGTGAAGACAAAGGAAAGACCACGTGAGGACACGGAGGAGACCACACCTACCGCCCAGCAGAGAGGCCACAGAAGGACCCCACCCAGCCACCCCTGGATCTCGGGACTTCCCGTGGTGAGAATAAATTTCTGTTATTTGAGCCAGTCAGTCCCTGTGTCTTGGTCTATCTGGGTGGCCATAACTGACACCAAGGACGGCGGGGTGTGGGGGGGTGTGTATCCACACAGGCATTTACTTCTCAGAGCTCTGGAGGTCAGGAACCCCAGGTCAAGGTGCTGGCAGGTTCCCAGTTGGCTGAGAGCTGCTTCCCGGTTCATGGACGGCGTGGGTCTCCGATGACAGCTGTAACCCATCAAGAAGGCATCCCACCCACCCTCATGACCTCGTCACATCCCAAAGGCCCCACTGCCTTGGACTACCACATTGGGGTCAGGATTTCAATATGCGAACCGGGGCGGGGAACACGTTCAGATCGCGGCATCCTGGCTCTTTGTTAGGGTGTCCCCAGCAAACGGACGAGCTTCTCTCATATAAAATACATAAATGAAGCCTTGACCAGAGGAGAACAAACACCATCGCAGGAAACTCCCTGTTCCTCCCTGTTATTGGCACCACCAGACACAAGGTGTGAGCACTTGTAACATCGCCGGACGAGTGTTTCCCGTGAAACATGACTTTCTGCAGGAACCGTCTACTAGGATCAGCACGGGATCCTGTTCATGAGCGTGTGAGCCAAAACCTCCGGGAGACATCTCTAGACACGAGGTCAGTCTGTGGCTGCCACATTTGTCCCCTCCTGCCACCGCCCACAGGGAGCGCCAGACGCCCACGCGCAGGGAAGTGGTAGCTTGGACAAGCAGGGTGGTGTGCGCGGACTCACAGCCCGACCCGCAGAGCCAGAACACACATCCTGGGCCCACCATTCAGTGCGGTGTGCGGAGAGACCCGCGACGCCCCTCCTCACGCACAGGCTGCTCCTAGAAGCACCCGTGCAGGGATCCTCGCCTCGTCCCCCTCGAGGATTAACAAGTGGGGCCTGAGACCGGTGCTCATGAGAGGGTGAATTTGCCAGGTACAGGCGCCCAAAGCGGGCGCCCTCCAGAGAACGGAGCGGGAGTCAGCCTGTGAGCCCTTGAACTGTCCTGCCAGGTAAGAGCATCCTTCCTCGTTTCTCTGGGACTCGCTGAGCTGGATCCTTGATGCTGACACTGTGATTTATGGGCAATGACTATTTTTGTTCGCCTGGGACCCTAGGCCATGCGGAGTCAGCTGACCTCTGGGGCGGGGGCCAGAGATTGGGTATCTGGGTCGGTCACAAGGGTGCGTCATGCCTTCATGACCGCCTCCCCCCCCCCCCCCCCCCCCCCCCCCCGGCAAAGCCCCGCACACAAGCCGTGTGAGCCTTCCCACAGATAGGACGCCGTGTGTGTCCCTGGGAGTTGTTGCCGGACAAGCGCTGAAGCTGCTCGGGCTCCAGGGGCTGGACTCTGCCCTCCCACCTTGTGCCTCTGCCGATTTTAACCGTTCCCCTTTTCCGGGTACGTGAGCAGGCCCATGATGGATTTCCGGGGTCCTTCTAGAGAACCCTGAGCCTGAGGGTGGTCCTGGGATCTCGTCTGGTTGAATAACAAACAAACTGTCATCTACTAAGAACTGGTTGAGGCTTGCGTCTCAGCTCAAGGAACACGAAGGAAAAGGAGAAAAATCAGTGTGCCAAGAACAGATTTCTCAATAATCTGTGAGCACCTCAGTGGGAACACACGCCCAAATCTAACATTTAGAGAGAAAGAAGAAAGGGCTGGGCCCACACCTGTGTCACTGCCTCAGCTCCGGAGGGAGGCGGCCCTCGGGAAGTGGCCGGACAAGAGCAGAGGGAAGGGTGTTTCAAGGGCCGCGGCGACCTTGCGCACGGGGAAGGCAGGTCCCACTCAGAGGGAGGACGCCGTGGGGCACTGCGGCACAGATGCTGTGGTTTATAGGCTCGTCCAGGGGCACTCTGAGGCTCTGTTTTGTCACTTCAGCTGCCGCAAGGGGAGGAGAACAGAGCGGGAGCCAAGCGGTCTGGTCGGGAAGCTCGGGGTTCCTAAGCTGTTAGGCGAGCACAGCTGGCAAGCCACCTCCCTGCTCCGGCACGTACGGGGATCGGACTTTCTGCCGCTGCCCCGAACACGCCACCCTACCAGAAAACAGCACAAAACAAGGGGAAAAACAAACACGAAGGACCCGTAAACTCCAATTCTTAGGAGCCACGAGTCTCCCTCATTGATGCCCTGAAAATCCTAAACGGGGTAGCGAGGCCATCAGTTATGGTCCCAGCTTCAAAGGGACTGTCCTTTTCTACTTTTTAAGCGAGGGACTGCGTCCATGCTCCGGGCACAACACAGCACTCAGCTGTTCGCACTGTGGAAGCATGACCGCAGCCGAGCCGACGGACGCCTCACGAGCTCGCATAGGTCCGTGTGCCCTGACCGCCTGACACCCGCTCGCTCACCAGGTTCCAATGGTCACTCCGGACTGCACACCCTGCGGCAGGTCTGGGCACCGACTCCTCCCCCAGGACGGCGGCTTTGTCCCCTGGACCAGCACCTGGCTGCTGCCTCCTGCCCCTGCTCACCTGTCCTGCCTCGGTCTCTGAGCGCGTGTGCTTGGGTTGCACGCGGAGGGAGATCGGGCAGCTTTGTCCTCCTCTGACTTCGCTGCCCCCTCCATGTTGGTGCAAACAGCAGGACTTCCTTCTTCTTCCTTTTTTTAATGGCTGAATCGAATTCCATTTTATATACACAGTTTCTTTGTCTGTTTCACCAGGTCCTTTATCCACTCACCCATTAGTGGACCCTTAGCTTGTTTCCCTCTCTTGGCGACTAACTGATGTTCGAGCAAACTGTTCTTAAATCACAAGGACACGCATCGTTTTCTCTACTCCCTGGTCCAACATGTATTTGTTGAGCGACTGCTGAGTGCTGTTACTGCACTGTGCCCACACCAGGCAGCATGCATTCCCAGAGGGCAGTCTCCCCTGACCCCATCTCAGTTCCCGGAGGGCGAGGACCGGAGGGGCAGCCTGCTGTGCTGGGCAGGTGTGGAGAGAGGGTACACTTCCCACCGCCCCCTCCTGCAGCCTGTGCCGGTCCTAGCAGCCTGAGCCCGTGGGCTCTGCCTCTGCCCTAGGCACCTGGGCCCACCTGTCACCTTGCTTGTCAAGTGACCCCTGCCTACCAAGGAGCGGTCTGGGGAGAACTTTGCCCAGCGCATCTGCAGGACCCAACCACACCCACAGCTCGCGTGGCCCTGGGGAAGAACTTTGCCGCCTGGCCACCCTTCCGTCATGGCCCGGGCTGCGCACACAGCAGGTGCCCAGCCCCACGTTGACATCTTGAGTCCACAGAGGAGAGCAAAGGCAGCACGCGCATTCCCACAACCACCCGCCACATGCGAGCCCCGCCAGCATGCCAGCAGCTCTGCTCGACTTTCGGGATGGCTCTCCCCACTCCCATCCCCAGCTTGCCTTCTGCCTGTGTCCAGAAGGATTTGGGAGCGGATGGAGACCCAGAAGGCTGGATGGGTGGACCTGAGCCTTCCCTGCCCTTGACCCCTCGCGTCCCCTGCCCAAAATCAACCCCCACGCGTGAGGTCGGGTCTCCAGCCCTTGCTCTGCCTGCTGGCCTCACGTGAATGGACACCAGGCCTGCTCCCAAGCTCCGTCTCTGTGTCCGGCCTGCCTCGGTGCACGTGAGCTTAAGGATCTTATTACGGATTCTGTTCTCCCTGTGCTTAACGACTCCGGCGGCTCCTCAGTCCTGACCCCACATCCCACCTGCACTTCAGTCACCTTGAGCAACAGGGTCCCTCCGGGCTTTCTCTCCGGAGTTGGAGCCGGAGTACGCAGTTCCTTTTTGGTAAACAGGCTCAAGTCCTCCTTTTCAAGACTTCAGCCCTCTGGGCAAAGATACTGAACAGGAACAAGAGGACTTTGCAGATACCTTATCGACATGCCAATTGTTGAAAAAGATCCTATTAAGGACCCCCCCCCCACCAGCTCTGATGGCTGATTAGCAGCCGGCAGCCCCCTGGAGCGGGTGAGTCTCCCCCTGCAGGGGTCCCACCCACAACGGGCGGGACCCCGTTCCCCGCAGGGTCCCAGCTTCACTGTTTCTCCTCACTGCTCAGGCAGAGGCATGTGCACCTCTCCTGTGTCCCTGTCTCACACGCATGATCTCACGTAGTCAACCTGGATGGGAACAGCAGCGCCTTCCCGCCGCGCCACGAGGCAGGTCAGCCGCTCACCTCTCCAGGAGGCTGCATTTCTGCTGACGCTTCTCTTTCGTGGCCTCACCCAGCCCCCCCATGGTCAGTGAAGAGGCTGGGTAGGACCAAGCGGGAACATTGAAATGACAGTTAATTAATTCTCAAAGGGCAGTCCAAGGATCAAATGGGCTTGGGGAAAATGCCCCGAGGCTGCCTGACATCTGCTTAGTTCAGAACTGCCTCCCCGAGCCCCGCCTTGCAAAGGGCCCTTCATTTCTGACAGCCCAGTTCTCAGGCCTTCCTGTGTCACTGGGCCTTGCCACCGCCTCGGGCCCGGCCTGCAGTGCCTCGCGTCCCCGCGCCACCAAGGCAGCAGTCTGAGCAGACCTGCTCTGCGGGGGAGCCTCCCTTGCCGCCCCACCAGGTGGAAGCCAGACCACGAACAAGCTCTCGTCCGCGGAACCGACCCGCCCCACGTGCCCCAGCCTGCAGTCCCCACGGCTCGGCCAAGCCCGGGACCATCCCTGTTCACGCCCGACCAGAGGTCACCACGCTCACAACGCGTCTCTCACCCCCCGGCACGGCAGGCTCCTGTGTGGGGCGAACCTCCTCACCGGTCAGCCTCCAGCCCAGTCTGCGTCCTGAGGAGGGCTTTTCTGAGACCCCACACAAAGCGCCGCCCCCAGCAAGGACCCTGCTCCCACCCTGCCACCGGCTTCCTCTGGGAGAGCGTCCCCTCTACAGCTGTTCTGGACAGCTTCGCGCGTTCGCCCCGTCACCTGTCTCTTCCTCGACCGTAAGTTGCACGTGGCTGTGGGCTCCCGGCTGGCCAGCGCCACACCCTTGGCCGGAGCCCCACCTGCACACACAGCTACTCGCTAGCGCCCAGCAGTGGGGCCGGCACCCCACACCCTCGTCCTGCGGCTGCAGGTGCACCTATTTCTGTCCCTCGTGAGGACCAAGGACACGGGTGACACTCTTTCTCCTGCTAAAGACTCAGCATTAGCTCAGCCACTGTGGGATAAATTCCCAAAGTGGACAGTAACGTGGTTTCAGAAGGTATCTGATGGGTAAGTGGGTGCTTGAGCATAAGGAAGGAGCGCTAAAGTGTGTTTCCTAACGCTGAGGTGGAAGCACGTGTGACGGCTTCATTAATATGATTATTGCTAATAACGAGATTATTTCTAGTTCATCCATAAAATGTACATTTGAGCTTAAATTAAAATTTTTCTTGTGGCTTCTCCTGCTAACTATATCAAAACTAAAATGTGAAACTACCTATCAAAGGATATTTTCCTTTCTACAGATGATTTTGTTGGATAGGAAATATTTCAAAAACTGCTACATGTTTAGCCTCTACTATATAACACAGGTCACAACAAATGTATTTATGATGCGACAACATAGAAAAGCAAAGAATACATAAGGAGTATACATAAACTCTATACCATGAAGTACACCAGAGGTTGGCAAACCATGACATCTCATGGGCCAAATCTGGCCCACTGTGTTTTTCTAATAAAGTTTTACTGGAACACATCATTCATTCATGCATTGTCCAAGGCCGTTTTCGCACTGTATCAGGGACCGTGTGGCCTCAAAACTAACATATTAACCATCCAGCCATTCGCAGAAAAAGTTTGCTGACCCACCACCTCATCATTTCATACCAGCACTGTAGTTCAACCACTATAAACACTAATTGTTTAGTTCAGACAGAAGCAGGGGACCCTCCATGTTACACGTTAAAACCTGCATTGTGGGGGCGCCTGGGTGGCTCAGTGGGTTAAGCCGCTGCCTTCGGCTCAGGTCACGATCCCAGGGTCCTGGGATCGAGTCCCGCGTCGGGCTCGCTGCTCAGCAGGGAGCCTGCTTCCCTTCCTCTCTCTCTGCCTGCCTCTCTGCCTACTTGTGATCTCTCTCTGTCAAATAAATAAATAAAATCTTTAAAAACAAAACAAAACAAAACAAAAAAACCTGCATTGTGGTGCCCAGCGATTCACAGCGTTGGAGGAAAGCACGTCCCGGACAGCACCCCAGTCTTGGATTAACCTGGAGCTCATGACCTTGGTTACCTCATCCGCAGGCCAGAGCCTGCACCACGCCCACCGATTTTGGCTCTGCCTGAGACGGACCGGTAAGGAGTCTATCACATGCCCACAAACTGTGCGTCTTCTTAGGATGCACCTCACCCCAGGACCACCTCCAAGAACAACCCCAGGGGTAATATTCGCAGCATGGTTAGTAAATGGCCTGGGGCTAGCCCACCTTGTTGACGTGCTCCCAGAACGGGCAGCAAGAGAACCACCGAGAGTCACCACGCCTCACCTTGGCTTCTCCGGGAGCCGCTGGTCAAGCCCGGGCTGACAGGCGGGCCGCGAATCCATGTTTGCCTGCAAGACTTCTGAGGACGAGCACACAGCACAGATTCTTGTACCAGGTCAGCAGTACTCATTCCCTCCCCATCTGATTTCTCTGAGCCACCACGTGAACTCACACATCAAGCTGACACTGTACGCAGAGCTGCTGACAGAAGGATTCTATGAAATACAGCTCTCCGGATTGCAGAAAAGAGTGGTCTATGAAGACGACATTCGATAACGATTTGATTACAAAGTATTTCTGTGTAAGAACAATCTAACAAAATTAAATGTGCTGTAAAATGAAAATGTGACAGAAGAATTAAATGTAGCTCTCCTGGAAAATGCTGGTGGATACAAAAGGCATTTAATTTTTTAAACAAGAAGTTGAATATTCATGTGTTGGGATGGGCGCTGGGAGTTATACACAACTAATGAATCACTGAACACGACATGGAAAACTAATGATGTGTATATGTTGGCTAACGGAACATAACAATAAATAAATAACCAAATAAAACCTAATTTTGTGTACACCTCTGGATGTTACCATGTCTACACCTAAGGGGACTGGGTGCTTGTACTTTAAACGAGCCACCGTGACATGTTTATATAGTCTCCCGTAAATACATATTCTGTCACTGACTCACAGGATCCCAGAAATTTGAAAAACAGGTTCTACTTTGTATCTATTACCAGCACTTCTTTTTTTTTTTTTTTTAAAGATTTTATTTATTTATTTGACAGATAGAGATTACAGGTAGGCAGAGAGGCAGGCAGAGAGGAGAAAGCAGGCTCCCTGCTGAGCAGAGAGCCCGATGCGGGGCTCGATCCCAGGACCCTGGGATCATGACCTGAGCCGAAGGCAGAGGCTTTAACCCACTGAGCCACCCAGGTGCCCCTATTACCAGCACTTCTATGGAATCCTTCTAACAGGGCTGTGAGTTCCATATTTTCCCAAGGTATTTGGACCAGAGAGGAGCATGGTAGCAGGGAAAACAACTCTGAGCTCAGACCCCCTGTATTCAGGTCCTTGTCACCCATGGGCTGGTGGCTTAATCCTGAGACTCAGGATCCCCCCACACAAAGGGAGGGTGCTCATTTGAAGCTCTATTAGGGTTTCTACTTCGGGAAAACAACCTTCCAGAGATGACACATGTCCTCATGAGGCTTGGCTCATAGCAGAGCTCCCAAAGACTGGGCTGACATTCTAGAATGATTGCCCTGACAGCTCCTGACAGCTCCTCTCATCAAAGTCTCCAGGTTCCTGGAGGACCGTCTCCAGCACCCTCTTCTCCTTATGTTTCCAAAGTGGGTACAATGCGTCCCTCAACTCTATCTTTTGTTTTTCCCTCATGACTTTCCCGTGGGATGGATCCTATTTTGCAGGCGACTGAGGGGCCCCCGGCTTCCCCACTGGACTGGAGGCCCTTGAGACTGTGTGAATTTCAGATCGCACTCCCTATGCTTGGCCTTTGGTAAGTTTGTTGAGATTTCTTGAATACGATTCAGTGGTTTGGGTATATCTAGCAGCAAAGCTACGCCAACGAGCTCACCAGGGAAATCCAGCACGTCTGCCTTGCCCCATCCATAAACTCTGCACCTACCACCCGCTACCCCTCATCCGGACCTCCCCAGACCCTGACACCTGTGAGTCTACTTCCCCTATTATTGGGTTTGCCTCTCTCATCTAAATGGAAACACACAGTTCGTGGACTTTTGGGTTTGGCTTCCTTTCCTTAGCATAAGATTTCCAAGGTCCATCCCCAGTGTAGCATGAGTCACGACCTCATTCCTTCTCCGGCTGCGTCGTATTTCACTCTGCGGACACGCCTCCTTTGATTCATCTGTTCATCCGTTGATGGGTATCTGAGTTGTTCCCACTTTGGGCTGTTATAGAGAGCACTGCTGGGAATATTTGTGTTCATGTGTGGGCGTGCACATGTTTTCAATTCTCTTGTGCATGTACAGGAACTGAAGCGGCACCGTCACACTAACTCCACATCTAACTGCATTTGGGAAACTTGGGAAACTGCATTTCCCAAGAGCCTGCAGCATTTCACGGTCTGGTCAGAATGTGGGTGAGGCCCCAGTCCCTTCTCGTCCTGGTCCCCGAGTTGCCGTCTGTGTGTGTGATTACGGTCATGCTGACGGGTGTGAGGCCCACCTCCCTGTGGTTTTCATTTGGATTTTTCATGTGCTTACTGGCCGTTTCTGTATCTTCTTTTGGAGAAATGTGTATTCAATTCTCTGTGCACTTTTACATCAGGTGGTCTCGCTGTTGAGTTGTGCGAGTGCTTTATACACTCCAGGTACGAGAGTCTTACAAGGTAGATCTTCTGCAAGTGTCTCCTACACTCTGTGAGTTAGTTCCACTTTCCTGACTGATGGCATCCTCTGAAACACGCAAGATTTTAATTCTGAATTCTTTTTCTTTTTGGTGTCACCTGTCCCAGTGCTTGTGATGTTATATTCCGGAAAGCACCGCCTAATGCAAGGCCACAGAGACTTACATCTACGTTTCCTTACAGGAATTTTATTGCTTTTTCTTTTAGATTTCGGCCTTTGGTCCACTTTGAGTTAATCTTTGCACAGAGTGTGAGGCAGGCCCGTTTCCTTCAATAAGCACAACAACATGTCGCACAGTGCAAGGAGACGCAAGCTTCTGATTCCTGTTTGTTGAATAAGTGTGCACGTGTGAATAAGTGTGCACGCGTGAAAACAGAGAGAAGAGCAGAGCCCACTTCTAGGAAACCTGCGGTATGTTTTAAAATACATTCACTCGTTTAGGTTCCTGAGAACTGAGAACAGAAAGCACATGTGTCGAGTTTCCTGCTGTTGGACATGTGAGGGCCCTCCCTGTAGGCCCGTGCACATGCGAACCAGCAGGAACTGCACGTAATTCAGTCTCATGGACTCCCTTGAGGTGGGTGATGCCATTCCCCTTCTCCACGTAGAAGTAATGGCAAGCTGAACGACTTCCTGTAAGCCTTACAAGCCGGCCTACCTTACCCGGGCATCTGCAGAAACAATGGCAGGAACCAAAGACTCATCTGTTACTCCTTTTCAAACCCCTGGGTCTGAAAGCTCAGGCTGACCGCAGGCAACCCTGGCGCCAGGTCAAGTTCATTGCGCTCATGATGCAAAGGCCCTAATGCCTCTAACGCCCTGGCTTAGCAGGAGAAAGGGACCTGACATGCCGTTGGTTCCCAGCCGGGGACGTTCAGGAGGGTGCCGGAGGGTGCTCCTGCGGGCACCAGTCATACCGCCGTCTGTGTGCCCAGCTCCCCCTGGAGGTGTGCCCCAGGCAGCCCACACTCCCACCTACATAGCCCCCAGTGCTGGGAATAAACCAAGCGCCCCCCGTGCTGGTATTAGCAAGGGGCAGCACGAGGCAAGGTCTGGGCACAAAGTGTGGTCCACAGTCAGACGTGCTGGAAAGAACTGGTCAGAAAGCATTTTTATCCTGGAAGGGATTCACACCGCGAATCCTGAACAAATCTCCATCCATGTGTTTAGCTTTCCGGTTGCCTCTCTGCTGCTTTCTCTCCACCGTGTTCTGGCTCAGTGGTCTTCTCGCCCATACAATGAGCCAAAGGCATCTTCCAGTTTCTTGTGAGAGAGAAAATGACCTGAGATTTCATCCTCATGAGCTTTTCCTTCTCAGGGCAGTGAGCAGCCCCAGTGAGCTTCTGAGAGCACCCAGGGAAAGAGAGCAGGAGGGGGCGTGATGGGGAAGCTGTGCCACCCGCCCGACCGCAAGACCTGACCACCCATGCCCACCTGCTGGTCCTCACCGCCTGGGTCCCACATTTCTTCTTAAGCTCTTCTTGCCAGCTTCTCTCTTAACTCGGGACAGTGGAACCTTAAACCAACTTCAAGGGAGTGATGGCCCTGACAAGGCCTGCAGCCCACCCAGACTGCCTGGACCACCACAGCATGACTCCTGACTAGCGCCTATGCATTGGGACCATGGGCTGGTGGCCTTGAGAAGGATGCCCGCCTGTACATACAATGATGAGGCTCCCCTTTCAGAATATTCATCCCAACCCTGAATAAAGTGAACCCATCACCCTTGCCTGGGGGTCACGGCTTCAGATCTCCTTCTTTGCTGCAGAGTTTCCTTTGTGCAACAACAGCTCAGCTGGGGCGGTTTCTGTGTGAAGAGTGAGTTCATGTGAGTTCCTCATTTCCCCCAAATTCCTCTAACTAAGGCAATGCAAAGGTGAGGAGGGTAGAATCAAAGGAAAAGGAAGCTAAGCCCAGAGAGAGGGAGGCTGAACGGCCTGGTCACAGGGTCTGTGCTTGTCTGCCGCAGACCTGTGGTAATTGGGCTCCCACAGCGACTTTGCGCGCTGGGGCTCTGCACCTCATCCAGCAGCAGGTTCGGCCCCCCAGAAGCGCAGCCAGGAATCCAGCAGCCCACTGAGCCTGCCCTGTGGGTCCCGCCATCCCCCGAAGAATGAGGTCACCCTCCTCGCTCTTCCCGTGAGGGGAGGCACCCCACCCCGGAACAGTCCATTCCTCTCGCTAATAACCCTCCAGCCCCTACCCTCCATCTCAGAAAACCTACACTTTGTCTGTCTCCCGGAGCCCCCTCGACTAGCTGCCTGATTGGCCAATCACTTCACAAGGCCGACTAGGTGGGCATAATGCAGCTGGCTGGATTCCTGTCATCCGATTGATGTGGGACACAGAGGCAGAAGAAAATTATTAAATTTCCTTACCTACTGACAAGCGCTTGAAACAGGTAGAGTGGCTCTCCTCTAGGGACTCAAGTGCCCTCACTTTAAGGCTTTGCTAAAGGACCTGACCAACCCCCTACCCCCAACCAGGATCCTGTAAGTACTTTAACAATTCCTTTAGGAAACTTTATCTCTAAACCTCCAAGATAGTGTCGACAATCATTCCCAAGCATATGGCCCACTGATAGACATCTAAAGGGTCTCACGAGAAGGTTTTATTACTGGTAATGAATAACCTTTTCCCCAGACAACAGCTAGCCCCTCAAGGTCCTAGAAACCTTGCTTCCAAAATTCCTTAGAGACTTATGCCATCCCTAATCCCCTCCCCAACTTACAAGTATATAATAGACCACTCCTCACATCCCCGGGGCAGCAGCTCTTCCTGCCCACAGGTCCTGTCCCCGTGCTTTAATAAACCACTTTTTTGTGTGCCAAAGATGTCTCAAGAATTCTTTCTTGGTCATCGGCTTCGGACCTCACCCCACTGAACCTCACCTATGTTCTAGAACTTCATCATGATGACCAGAGGGCAACGTGCGGCTGGCTCAGTGCAGACACACACACATCAGAAGGCCCCGGGGGAGGGTCCCAGGGCCTAAGCGTCCTGCCCAGGCCCGGACCAGCACAGTCACCTCGAGCATACCCCTGTTTTCTAGCAGCGGTGTGGGTGCTTAGAGATCCGCTTTCTTTTCTGTCCAGGAGATGATGGCAAAACTCGGCTGTTAAAGGTTTGAGAGAGAAGCTTTGAGCCTTGGTGTGCCCCATCTCCTGCACCACACACTTCTTCCTGGGAGCCAAGGGCAAGAAGGAGAGCTTCGTGGTCAGCATCTGGGAATACTGTGGCCTAGCCCATAAACCCGGCCTGGGGGCTCAGAGAGGCCACCAGCGGCACCGCCACCATCCCCCTCCTCCCCCTTCCTCCTCCTCTATCACGGGACCCCCAGCAGCCACTGGCTGCCACAGACTGACCCTAGGCCTGGCCAGGGACTCCTATGAACTGCTCCCTCTCACTGCCCCCATTTGTGCCGTGAGCTCAGTAACCCCTGTATTTCGGGATGACCAAGTGAGGATTTGGAAATCTTGAGTGAGTTGGTCAAGTCATTTTTCTTTTAGTTAAAGTCATGTTTTCTGACTGTAGAATCTACAGTCTATCTCTGTAACAACGCTACACATTTTTACCTTGCAGGAAAGATAAGAAAGAGAGCATCTCTATGACACGTGTTACCGTCAGCTCCTGGTGCCGTGTAAAGAAGAGTGAGAGCCCACTACTCTCCACCCTCAGCTGAGAGGTCGCCCAGCCCGTGGCCTCACGCAAGGGGCCGGTCCAGGTGTCCCTGGCCCACACCTGCAGGGCCCAGGGCGGGTCCCGACATGCCGGAGGAGCAGAAGCCACGGGGGCTGTTGGAGGCACAGGGGACCCTGGGGACGGTCAGCTGGTGAAGGCACAGGCTGAACCCAATGCAGTCCCCCCTCCCTGAGCATTCCTGGCCTAGGGAAGCTTCCGGAACAATGGTGTCTGGTATGTGAGTGCCAATAGGAAGCTGTCCGCACAGCAGATGTTTGTAAAGAGCAGGGTCTGACCTCTGCAGCCTCCTGCCGTCTTCCTGTCCCCTGCCCTCCCCTCCTTCCCTTCCACTCTTCCTTCCCAATCCCACAGCGCCACGGCACACCGCAGAGCTCAGCTGTCCCGCTGTTCCCATGTCAGCACGGGGATGGCGTCTCCTCTAGAAGTCTCGGTAACAGGAACAGCAGCAAGGAAAACACCATGGGGTCCACCCTTTGATGCTGGGAAGACATCCCCAAGAGAAGTAGGCGTAAGCCCCACTTTCCCCCGTGGGCACGAAGGTGGGAGGATGGGGGGACCTCGGGATCTGCATCCAGAATCCAGAATCATCCTGGAGCTCGGGGGCAAAGGAGCCAGATCACGAGCCCAGAGACTCTGTCCCTGGGCCACGTGCATAGGTCACGTTAGGGGTGATGTCCTCTCACCCAGGGCTCGTGATAATGCAAAGGACACGGGCACCTACACTCACGGGCCTGGTGCTGCACGCCAGACGCCAGGCTCCCCGTCTGTGTGCTTCCTTGGGTGGCCACGTTCCAGCTCCGGACGCCACTCACTACATCCCCCAGCGCCCATCCTGCTTGGGAGTCCATGTTGGAAACGATGCTCTGTATGCGGGTCCTCTGAGGTCATCAGGAATACCGGGTTTTCTTTCTTTTTCTAGTTTCTTCATCCTGAGCAAGTCTTTGTTTTTACCCCTTAACCCTTCTAAACCCTATGACACGCTGCACCCTCCTCTGCAGGGCACTGAGCCCCGTCCACAGCCAGTGTCTCCAGACTTCCACCTGCTCATTCCGCCTGGACCTTGTCATGTACACACTAGAAGTGACCCCCTTGCCCTTCAGGAATGCGCAGCGTGGTGTCACTCAAGGGCGGGGACAATGACCTTGGGTTTCCTTCACCACATGTCACCTCCTCTCCCAGAAGCCTCACTGTTCTGTGCAGCTGAAATGTGTGCCCTCCCCAAGATTCAGCCCTGAGTCAGCCCACTCTTCCCATTTGCAGAAGACAGGATTATCCTGAGGAAGTAAGACCACTGCCCAGTCTTTGCACGAAACCCAGGCGCGCCGGGCTTGTTCCACGGGGTCAGGCTGCATCCCCGGCGGGTCCCTGTGCCTTGGACCGGCCGGGCAGAAACTGTGCCACCTTGTCATGGCCCTGAGAGCACAGCTCTGTCCTTTCACATGGGAAAGGTGGGGTCTCAGAATCGATTTTGACTCTCTGTTCCTTAGTTCGGAGCAGTATCATCAAGTTCAGCCAACGTGACCCCAAGTCAAATGTCCATACACGCACAAGGTTGAGTTAGCGTCTCCTCATTCTTCATCTTACTTACTTACTTACTACACTGGCATTTTTAAAGCAGATTATCAAGCCAGAACCGACATACGCAACACGGAGCGTACTGCATGCGCCCGACTTGACGAGTCTGGACACAGGTGCGCGCCCGCGAAGCCATCCCCACAAGCACAGGAACATCCACTCCCTCCCCTCCACGAGCTTCCTTGTATCCCTCTGCTCCGTGAGTGTGCACACACACGTGTGATAAGAGCGTGCCACGTGATTCCCACCATCCGCACAGGGGCCAAGTGTCCCCCACGGCGCTGTTGCCCACATGCTCTGAGCCCTGCGGTGGGGCCCAAAGCTGGCCCGTCTGGCAGAACTGCGGCTCCCGGCTTGCCAGCTTGCTCATGCCCAGACCACGTCCAGACTTGGTTTCTGGATTTCAGGCCAGACCACGAGCACAGGCTGGCCGGGTCTGCGAGACTGGAGTGTGGAGCACAGACGCGCATGCGCGCTTTCCCGCTCAAGGAAGCAGGGGAGGGTCGGGATGAGACCAGGGTGGCTCTGGAGAAGCTGCCTTGAAAATGCACGAGGGAATAAAAGGGTAGCAGGGAGAGAGGGCGGCTCTCAGGCCCACGGAGGGTGGGTGCCATGTGAGTAGCCCCGGAGTGCAGCCCCTGCACCTGCCAAGTGCCAGGAGGCCATCGGGACACTTCCAAATAGTCTCTGATTTCTCCTATGTTCACTCCAGGGACGGGACCGTCTGGTGAAGAGGAGGAGACGCCCAGTCCATGAAGGGTCCCTGCACGGGGACCTCAGGGGTTGTGTTTACAGTGCAGTGTAGGCTCTGACCCAACAGCCCCCTTGAGCCCCTACAAACACCCTCAATGCCGCTCAGAGCAGGTGGGCACACTCCTGGGTGACCGGGTGCTCTGGGAAGGAAGGGCCCTGCTGGCGGTCCAGCCGGGAAGACAGCAGCCAGGCTGCATAACCCCTCCCACAGCCGGGGGCGCTCCCCACCCCGGCATGGGCTGTACCAGGCACGGAGCCCACCCCGCTATGCAGGCATGACCCGTGCTTGGCCACAGGCAGTGCACAGCTGTGGAGCCCAGGAACCATGGCACTTCGCCCTGCTCAGGGTGGGACAGCCATACGGGACTCATACCAGGCCCTACCAGATGTGATGGCAAAAGAGGAAATGCAGGGAGGGCTTGCGAACATGGTGGACCATGGACATTCCCAGTCACCAGCAGAGGCGCCACGGGGACAGAGGGATTTAGTGTCCCCTGATCATGTCCAAACACGGTTTCTGGGTAGGAGCACAGACCCACGCGTGGAAGAGGAGGCTGTAGGCCCGCCAGGAGCACAGCCAGGCGGGTAGAGGAGCGTGTGGCAGAGCGCGGCTCCACTGTCTGGGAAACTGTGCTCTGGGACCTCTGAGACACCGTGGTGCGACCTCATGGTCTGTACTGATGGCCGGTGAGCAGAACCCTGGAGCATCCAGGGTCATTTCCCTGCCCTGGTGCGTGACGGTCACTGGTTATCAACGAGCAGACAAGCATGTGATTCCCCGCCCAGCGGTGAGGCCGCCACGGCGAAGACCAGCCACACGGCACGCACTCCTTGAGAACAGGAGCGTCCAGACCCCCAGGTCCCCAGGGCCAGGGTGGAGCTCGGGTGCCCGCGGGCTGCCCACGGACGGCTGCACCCCTCGCTAGTCAGCAATGCATCTCCCCCTGCAGATGAGTCGCTTCGCCAACTGTGGCCATGAATGACCGGCCACGACGCCCACCAGACGTGGCGTGGAACAGGCACTTCGGTGGAACCCGATCTGTCTCGGGGGAACCACGGCTCAGCTGCGTTCAGCTGCAGCCCGACACCAGACAGATGAGACCAAGCGGGGAGGTGACCTCACTCCAGAGCAAGACCGCCCCCTTTCCCACGCCACATAAGACAGTGGTCCTTGGGGAGGATCCCCATTACTCAACAGAAGCTTCTGGTCTGGGGGAAAATACCGAGGAACAAGACAACAGATAACATGTCCTTCAGGCCTCTGTGCTGGGTGTCTGCTCAGTTCTGGACACTGGCTTGGGTACTGAGAACACAGCGGCCGAAACAGCAACATCCTAGTAGGAGATAGACAAAAACACTGTGTCTCTGCTTTTACTCAGAGTGTGTGTGTGTGTGTGTGTGTGTGTGTGTACGTGTGTATGCACCTGTGTGTGCAGGTGACCCTGGAACTTGGGGGGAGGGGCACCCATGCCTCTGTGCAGCCGGAAACCCATGTACAACTTCTGAGCTCCCCAAACCTAACTGCTAACAGCCTCGCGCAGCCTAGAGGCCTCACCAGTGACACAGCTGAAGGACACAGATGGCATGGGTCACGTGCTATTCGCCGTGTTCTTACGATATGGCAAGCCAGAGAAAAGACGACGTCGGTAAGAAAATCATAAGGGAAAATCGTAAGGCACATTTACAGTATGGAACCGCATTTATCAAAAAAATCTGAGCATAATCGTACTCGCGCAGTTCAAACCCGTGTTGTTCTAGGCTCAGCTGAATCCGAAAGACGGGATCATTGCTACAAAGGCAAATAGAGTAGAGAAGTCTCCCTGCCCTAAAATCCCGGGGCTCTGCCTGCCCCTCCCTTCCCCCACCCCAGCCCCTGGCAGTCGCTGATGACTTTTTTGTCTCTGTAGCTCTACTTTTCCAGAAGGTCGGACAGTTGGAATCACCAGCATGTGGCCTTCTCAGACTGGCTTCTCTCCCTCAGCGATGTGAATGTGGGGCTCCCCCACAGCTTCTCGCGGCTGGACGGCTCATCCCTCCTCAGCTCTGCGACATTCAGTTATTGGGACCAACCAGCTCGTCCATCTGGTGCCGAGGGTATCTTGGTTGCTCCCAAGTTCTGGCGATTGTGGCTAAAGCCGCAGGTCTTGGGAGGACATGGGCTTTCACCTCCCCTGCGCGAGCAGTGAGGCACGTGTTGCGGAGTCACGGGGTGAGACTACTTCAGATTCGTAGGAAATCACCCAAACGTCCTTCCCAGGAGCCGCCCAGTTTGCACTCCCTCCGGCGGTGAGCGAGGGGCCCTGCCGCCCACACCACGGGTGCCGGGCAGGGTTTGCACTCGAGCAGGTCAGCTCCGAGATGCACGTGGACACGGTAAAGATTCGGGGAACATCAGGGTCCGTGTGCGGGGAGCTCAAGGGCTCAGGGAAGACAAAAGTATCAACTACAGGATCAACAGCAAACAGATAGCGTTTGAGACTGCAGGAGGGATGCTGTGCCCTGGAGAACAAACACGAGCTGAGCAGAGAAAAGGTCCGAAGATGGGGATCTGGGCACCAACAGTTTCGAAGCTGGAAGGACACCAAGAACCTAGGGAAGGCAGCTGCGGAGAAGTAGCCGATGAGGGAAGATGGGCATGGAGAGTCTGGTGGTGTGGGTGGTGTGTGGGTGGTGGTGAGGCCATGGTCTGGCCACGACCCCAGAGCAACCGACTGGACGGAGCGGAGGGCCAGGTCAGCAGAGGGGGGACCTGAGGGTCACGGCTGTCACCACCACAGAGGTGGTGCCACAGAGAGGGGCAGCGTGCCAGATGCTGACCGCCATAGGCAGGGGGCATGCCTGCGAGGTCAGCAGCCCCTGGTGGCCACCGGGGCAGGGTCCGGCTTCACAAGGACTGTTACTCCTTTGCCTCAAGAAGAGGCACAGCATTCTGAGAGACTCCGCAGTCTTCCAGGCCTGCTTGGTACGAGAGACCGGGGAAAGAGTCTCGAGTTGGCATGGCTCTTAGGTTGACATGGCTAACGCAGGTTCCAGGAAGCACTGCGGCCACACGGCAGATGTGGGGACCACAGTCTGCCCGCGAACCCCAAAGACTCCCTGGGCTGCTCTGGCGGGACCCTGTTGCCCTACTCGCCAGGCGTCCAGGCCCCAGCACGATACTCGGCATAGGGGAGACCCTCAGGGAACGTCCACTCCGCGGACTGTCCTCAAAACCCCAAAGTGGACACTACGAGCTCTTTAACGCACGTGCATACACATTGTTGGGAAGAAAGCACAGACCTGTGAAACTCCAGGATCATTATATGTGGTTGGAAATGAACTTTGAAAACTAGATCTGGCTTAATCCAACCAAATAATAAGACATTGAAAAGAGGGTATTGATCCTAAAACGAAATATCATTTAATCTCAGTTGTCAAGGATCTTGGGAGACGAGGGCATGTGGCATGCTTCTGTGATTAGGTGAGAACGGAGCTGCTTTCACAAGGGAATTCCAGAAATTCAAGGTACCTCTAAAGCCTGACTAGAAGAACTTTCTTCCCCCTCCTACACCCTCGCAGCTGATGCGGGCTCTGGGCAGCGGAGGGCTCCCCCAGCTTCGTCACACCACCAGGGCCCCCCTTCCTCGGCCCTCTGGCCTTCTTGCCGACACACTGAGCCACATCGCCACAGACATGGTTCTTGTGACGGGCCCTTAGGGAACTGCTGGGCTGCCCCCCTCCCTCTCTAAGGCGCAGAGGCCAGCCTTCATGCAAAGTCTGCAACACGCCGGGTCCAAGGGCTGATGCTGGACAAATCAACGCTACACCCTCCCGGCATCAAATTTCCCAGAAGCCTCTAGCAGTTTTCTCCATCCAGTCACTGGAGTGTTGACAGCGAGTATGTTCCCCCCCGTTCCCCAGAAACAGCTCTAGTACGTGAAACTCCGGGCAGTCCAGAGCATTCTGGCTTCTCCGTGTGTCTCCCAGTGTCACAGGACGTGGATTTTGCTGCTGCTCTGTCTTCTCTGACAGTTCTTCAAAAGGCTGAGTGGCGACGGTTGCCGAGTGCACTCATGACAGAAGATCACCGCCACAGAAGCCTCCCCGTCCGCCTGTAGAGTCCGGCCCTAGCCTGCAGCCCCTGTACCTCCATATAATGCAGGACACGTGTTTGCAATTTTAACAACCAAGTAGCATTCTTAAGAATCTTGTACTCACGCAGATAGGCAGGAATATAAGACCTATTGCACTCAAAAGAGGAAAAAATACGTAAAAAATTACCTTGTCTAAAAAGCACCACTATTACCAGAACATATAATCTGCAGGGCTAAGTGTGGAGGGATAACAAGCACAGGTCCCTTGTTCACACACAAACAGTGGAGCATTAAACCAAGTGCAGAGCCTTCCTGAGTGTGGGCCTTTCACACCAATAAAGTGCACATCACTGCAGGCCAGTGTCCTAGGGATCAGGGTCAGGGTCCCGCAGGATCAGGCCAGTGCTGCGGGACCAGGTCAGTGTCCTGGGGATCAGGGTCAGGGTCCTGGGGATCAGTCCAGTGTCCTGGGGATCGGGGTCAGGGTCCTGGGGATCAGGGACAGAGTCCTGGGGATTGGGTCAGGGTCCTGCGGGATCAGGCCAGTGTCCTAGGGATGGGGGATAGGGTCCTTGGGATCAGGGACAGAGTCCTGGGGATGGGGGACAGTGCCCCAGGGATTAGGGACAGCGTCCTGGAGATTGGGGATACTGTCCTGGGGATAGGGGACAGTGTCCTGAGGATGGGGGACAGTGTCCCAGGGATTAGGGACAGTGTTCTGGAGATTGGGGACACTGTCCTGGGGCTGTCCTCAAGGAAGACACCACCCAAAGAGCACAGCAGCACAAGGTGCCCCAGCAAGGAGGTCAGCTCCTCCTTCCACAGGCCGCCTAACTCAGTGATCAAGCCAGAAGTCTTTAGGCTGGTTGGAGGTAATTTTTTAAATTTTTCTACTAATTATATCATATTATATCATACATCTAACCTGTGCTCAAAAACCATGGATATAGGATTTTCAAGTAAGATTTCAAGTAAGATTCAAGCTGATTTCTGCTGGAATTCGGTGACTTTTCTGTTGCTAATCATGGTCCCACAGTGAGGCGAATGTTTGCTTTTACTTCACACAAGAGTAGGGTGGACCCCCAGTATGGAAACTGCTGGTGTCCCGTAGGCATGTGAGCAGTTCATACCGAAACATCTCATTTTCTATAGTCATGTATTACAGCTACCTTATAAACATTCACTTAAATTCATTGTATTTTTCTCTTTATTTTCTGGGATTTTCTTTACTGCTAATCTGCTTTGCCCAAAGCTTCATACAGGAATCACTCTATTTCAGGAGCTGCTTGGTTTGCTCTTTAGTTACCAGAACTCACGGAAAAACACTTTCAGTTCTTGCTTTCCTAGTGCTGCTATTATACTACAGGGCATTGTTTTCCATGGTATTTCTTGTATTTGTGGCCAAATATTTCCCAGCTGGTTATACTGAATGCTGGCGGCCCCCCTGCAAATTCATTTGTGGGAGCCCAAGCCCCAGGGTGATGGACACTTTGGGAGGAGACGAGGTCATGAAGCGGACCCGCAGGATGGGGTCAGTGTCTTCATCAGGGACTGCAGAGCGCTCCCAGCCCCTCCCGAACGACACAGCTGGAAGCCACTGTCTGTGCCTGGGGAAGAGGTCCCACTGGCCCCGGGACCCGCCGAGCCTTGATCCCCGACGGCCGGCCACCAGAACCGGCAGAAGTCTACGTCTGCTGCTGACGCGCCACCTGGTCTGCGGTGCCGGCTGGGGCAGCTCCAACGCTCCAAAACCAGTGCTGGGGATTTTAAATTTTTTTCTCTGCGTCAACAGACAATTATTGCCTAAAGTCTGGGTGGTCCTATGGGACTACCTTACACAACACGTACGCCCACCCACGACTCGTCTCGAGAGCCACTTCCAACACGCTCGATGGAAACTGTGCCCCCCCCACCTACGACGTGCCTAATGTGGCATGGGGGCCTCAGCGGGCACAGGGATGCTCTGCCGTCACCACAGAGACCAGCACGCCTGGGCATCAGCAGCCTCAGACAGGCATAAGTCACCGAGTGTCATAGGGATCCAAACAGCCTTTCTAGGGGCTGTGACATGCTGTTCTCCCTGCATTTCCTCCACTGCACTGATTTACTTCCCCAATATTTGAGGTTTTCAAGAAGCCCAGGTTCAGGGGCGCCTGGGTGGCTCAGTGGTTTGAGCCGCTGCCTTCGGCTCAGGTCGTGATCTCAGGGTCCTGGGATCGAGTCCCGCATCGGGCTCTCTGCTCGGCGGGGAGCCTGCTTCCCTCCCTCTCTCTGCCTGCCTCTCTGTCTACTTGTGGTCTCTCTCTGTCAAATAAATAAATAAAATCTTTAAATAGAGAGCGGAAAGAATAAGGAAGAAGCCCAGGTTCAGCTGCTCTGATCAGGGCGATGGACAAGCGAGCCGGTGTTAACGACAACCCGCACCCGCAGGGATCTCACGCAGGTCGCGGCGCTGCACTGTGTGGGGCTGAAGAATCCCAGGCGGTTTGCGGCAGTTATTTCCACTGTTCTGGCCAGAAGAAAGTGCACACGCGTGCGGGTGGCCAGTGTGCACGGCAGGCTTCAGTGACCTGCACCGAAGGTGAGCGCTCGCTCATTTCTACTTACAGCAGGGATTCTACAGTGTAGCGAGGATGGGCAAAATGCTGATAAATAAAATTCAAACTTGCCTTTATTAGGATAACATTAAAGAACAAACAGACAAAACCGTGACTCGGGGTCGGCTGGGAAAGGAAGGTTCGATGCTGCAGTTCTTCTAGCAGCACTTCTCTCCAGCTCGCCGCATGAGGGGCCCCTTTTTCTCGTCTTGCCCTGGGCCCTGCGGAGGAGGCAGTCGGCTCCGGGAGCGGCCGACATGCTCACGGGCCGCATGGCTTCCAGGGAGGATGGAGATCGGCCTGTGGTCTGTAGTGGGAAGTATTACAAAATGCCAAGACTGGGCTTTGGGGGCAGAATGTGTCTGGGAACCCTCAGGAGGACCTGCACAGGGAGCCTGGGATAACCTCAACATGATGTCACTCGTGACCTTCCTCAAGAAAACAGATCTGGGCCCTGCCAGGTTTCGTCCGCGAGGTGGACCAAGGCTGCCCTACCCCCTGCAGGTGCCACCCGCCCACACACGCGATGATGGCAAGAGCAAGCCACGCGTGGGGCCCCCTGCGGGGATTCCCTTTCTGTCTTCTTAACGCATTTAGGGCGAGGTCCCCACTGTACCCCAGAGTTAAAAGAAATGGGAGTAAGATGTTGTTTGGGCTGAGCTAGCCAAGGAGACACAGAAAGTGCGTGAACACAAACACATCCACCAAGTATCCCAGAGGATCCCAAACGCTCCCGTGAACCTCCCTGCAGTGCTCCCCGCAGGGGCCTGGCTGTGGGCTGGCGGCCGGCCGGGACCCAGGTCTCTGGAGGCCCCCGATACGGACGTCAGTTGGCTCCTTCCTTTCCTGGGCTGTCAGGAAAGGTTTTCCTGCAGGTAGTGAAGTTCCTCCTTCCCCCTTCATGGGTGGAAAAGGACAGGAAAGGAGAAGTAAAACCTCCCTAGTGTCTGGTCTCGCTAGTTCTCAACGAGCGAAGGACCCATGGGGGGACTAAAAGGGACACAGCATGAGGAAGCAGGAATGACCCTGTCAAAGGGATTTTGGACACGGTAACACTTTTTGTTTCCCTCATCACACAGTTTGGGGAAGAAAAGCTCTCATGGAAAGGACTGCGGTAGGTTTGGAGCAACACGCTCACGTACTAAGGTGAGCGCAGAACAGCGTGCTTGCTGTGTCCACTGAGACATGTGGAATGAGGCCAGACAGGGGTGTGGACATGGAATCACACTTTGCTGGGAAAGGGCTCCCGGAGCAGCCAGCCAGTCCCCTTGTGACATCGTGAAGTTGAAACCAGGCTGGGTTTAGTGTCAGTGCCAGGAGACAGGAATGAGCTCCCAAGCACTCACAGGACAGTGGTCTGGGGCCCGCGCTGGGCCCCAGAGTTGCTGAATCACAGACATCGATCTGGGTCCTCGAGCCCAGGCCATGGCTTGTTCCGATTTAGACCAAGACAAACAACGCTGGAGAGCATCTTCCCAACAAATGGCGCATATTCCAAGTACAAAGACCACAGTAGCGTCTTGCCTCCCACAGTGAATGCTTCTCATCTAAGCCCAAGGACCCCAAAGATGAGACATCGTTTCTAATCTCTGCTGGGTCTTAGGGCAAATACACACTTTAACTGACAAGTAAAACGGAGCCTGTCCAATGTAAAGACACAGCACGTCCTCATTCTACTGAACCCACCACCCACGTTAATCCTGTAACGTCACAACTGTGCTTCTTGGAAAGAAGCAGAGCATGAACAATAAAGTAATTGGGAGAATAATGATCATCATGATGAAAAGCCATCTGCTCCAGGTGATTAGGAAATGGACCAGCACATGAAGCTCCTCCCCCAGCCCTGCCCCTTCCCCAAGCTGCTCACGGAGACGGGTGAGGCGCTGGACCGCAGCCTGGGCTTTGCAGCGGGGGCAACTCTGTCCTTGCTCTAGAGAACGGCCTGCTACAGACGATTCCACTGAGGGCACAAGAGTGGCCTGAGAGCGTCCCCAGCTCCATCCCACATGGCACCTGCGTCCCAGGAGTCTGCTGCCAGGGTGCAGGGCCTCACCTGCTGCACACAGATGTCCCAGGACGCCGGCAGGTGGTCCGAGCACAGGTGTAGCGGCCTCACCGGGGGACAGGGGAATGAAGCTGTGTTAAAGAGAGTTTTTAGGACCCTACATTGAAGGGATTCGTAGTCTCCAGGGAGCGCTCCCAGCAAGGCTCACCTCGGCTGCTTTTCTGGCCGGTGGGTCAGCCGTCTGCCTATGTGATCGATTCATTTACTCACTCTTCAACTCATGCAGGAAGTAAATACATAATACGTGAATAGATTAATAATTGGCTAATTGCCCTGGCTTGAACTGAATGATTAGGAAAATCTTGTCCTTGCTCACAGAACAGAAAAATCTGTCAGTTAAAACAAAGCACTGAAAACAAATTTAAGAAGCTTAAAGTAATTGTAAAAATGTATTTTAGAAAGCACTTGTGTCAAAGTGCTGGGATGAGCTGGCCGGATGTTGTGGTAAGAAAAGCACGGGACCGGGGGCGCCTGGGTGGCTCAGTGGGTTAAGCCGCTGCCTTCAGCTCAGGTCATGATCCCAGGGTCCTGGGATCGAGTCCTACATCGGGCTCTCTGCTCAGCAGGAAGCCTGCTTCCCTTCCTCTCCCTCTGTCTGCCTCTCTGCCTACTTGTGATCTCTCTCTGTCAAAAAAAAAAAAAAAATCTTAAAAAAAAAAAAAAAAAAAGAAAGAAAGAAAAGCACGGGACCAACCTGGGGCTTGAACCAGAAGCATTTCTTTGCTTGAAGCTCTGGAGGCCACAGCCCCAGATGGAGAGGTTAGAGCGGGGCCGGTGCCTCGGCAGCCGCAGCAGCCCCCGCGTCCACGGCCATCGCCCCAGCTCCAGCCTCCCCTGCCCGCACACGTCCACATTTCCCCCTTCTGTAAGGACACCGGTCACGCACGATTAGGGACCCTCCTGCTGCCAGTGAGACCCTGTCCTAGCCGACGACATCTGCAAAGACCGCATCTCTAAATTGGCTCACATTCCCGGTCCTCGGGGCTGAGACTCCTACGTATCAGTGTCCTCTAAGGTGCCCTTGAGACCAGAACCCATCGAAGTATCTTTCGACACTGGGGTTAATGATGAGCCTGGTAGCTGCTGAGGCTGGATATCCGGCAGCTTCACCGATTCCTCCCTCCCTCCGCCTTGCCCCCCTCCTTGCCCTCCTTCCTTCCTTTCCTATTTTGCTTAAACAACAGGGCACTTTGCTGTCTCACGTTGCAAGATGCCCAGATGCAGGGCTACTCACCCAAACGCAGGGCCAACATCTGGTCCCTTTGTCCTCTGTCCCCAGCACCCCCACGCTGGCGTCTAACCCTAACCCTAACGCTGGCAAGTTCAGTCCCCTGAACCTGTCACAGCAACAAATGAAAACTTCCAGGAATTCAAGGAAGGGATCGCTGGGGCTGGTGGCCGGGCTGGGGATGGAGGCAAGTTGGCCCCTCAGTGCTGAGTGTCTGCCGCAGACAAGGACCCGTGTTAGACGCCTGAAGTGAGTGTTCGCTATATAAACACACACACGCGCGCACACACACACACACGGAATGAACTCAGCAGCTGTCCGTGCACCATCCAGGGCCGAAACATAAAATTGTAAGACAGCAGTAACTTAGCCCCGGTGTCCCTAGATGCGCAAAAAATGTTATTTTTTAAAAGATCTGATTGATTGATTGATTTGAGGGAGAGAGATTTGAGGGAAGGGCAGCGGGAGAGGGGGAATCTGAAGCAGACCCCACACCCCCGGCTCAGCTTGGAGTTCGAGGCGGGGCTCAATCCAGGACCCTGGGGTCATGACATAAACCAAGTCAGACGCTTCAACCAAATGAGCCACCCAGGTGCCCCCAAAATGTTATCTTTTGATAGAGAATCTCCCAAATACTTTATCAAACAACAGATACATAGAGTAATGATTTTGACAGATTTTAAAAATAATATATGACTCCTGATCTTCTCACTGTTGTAACACATCATGCACTGTTACGGCAAAGAGCTCCAGAATAAGCTCACTTCCACCGGCTGGGAAAGGATTTGGCCTTCAGTGCAAGGAGAACAATCTCTATTTTCTAAGGGTTATTTACAAAAAATATTACACATGATTAACTAACTTAATGGTCATTACATTACAATGGGTAACCCAAAAGCTCATGTTGCTTCAAATTCTAAGGCCAACAAATATGTATGTTTCTTATGATACATTATCATGGGATATTATTTAATTTTTAAAGTCTATAGATAGATAGTGAAGTTTTATCATGTTACGTGGGAAAGCTAGTTCGGGCAGTGTCAGGAAGTGAAAGGCATTGGGAGCTTATCTTCGATGCTCACTAATGAATCCGAGGGAAGAAATCATCATTTAGGCTCAGATTTCAGCCCGGACTGACCTGGGGCCTTGCCCTGGCTGTGCTCCCATCACATGTGATTAAGGTCTCTCCTTTACATATGTAGATTTTTTACTTGAACCTTTCCTTACCCTCTGATTGGAAGGCACTTTGCCTTCTGCAAGACCAACCCGCCAGCTGGGGCGGAGTCTGGCTCCGCAGGACAACACGGTATGAAGCGCTCCTAGCCCTTCCTCACCGTCTGTGTGGACCCCGTGCTTTCTCCGCCCAGATTCCATGGCTTTAGTCAGCCTTGTGCTTCCTGGAAGGGAAAAGGACAGACCTTTACGGGAATCTATCCTCATGACTGTTTGTTCCTGACTCTTAAAAAGAGGGATTTACGATTCCTGTCGTGGGGCCGAGCGTTTGGGGGAATGGCGTGACTCTCTGCAGACCACAGAGGGATCACTTATTTTTAAACGTTCGTGGAAACCTACAGAATCCAAGTAGTAAAGGAGATCAATTCTTTTTTAATTCTAAGTGACAATTTCTTCATTTACCTGCTAAGTCCGCACTGCATAGTACAGCACACACACGAGGGGAAGGTCAGCACGGCAACCGGGTCCAGGTGGGAACCTGTTACTTCCCTCAGTTTCTGCGACGAGGCTATGGGCACCTTTTCCAGAGGTGGTGTGTCTACATGAGTACACACACACAGGTGTGCCCCCGGGGCAAGGTTCCAATAGTCAACACCTGCTACAGCCCCGGGACCCACCAATCGGAAGGGACGCTGGGCAGAATCTGCTCTCAGTCCTGGTCCTGGTCACAGGATGAAACACAAGACACATGTGGTTCGGAATCTCGTTACTTTTTAAAGATTGATGTATTTACTTCAGAGAAGGGCGAGGCGCAGAGGGAGAGAGAACCCAAGCAGACTCCCCGTTGAGCACGGAGCCCGACCTGGGGTGCGATCTCACGACGCTGACGTCATGACCTGTGCCGGAACCAAGAGCAGGAAGCTTAACCAATCCGGACGCCCCTGAATCTCATCATTATTTATGAGATCAAGGTCTCTGAAATCAGTCCCAGCCGCACACAGGGACCTTCCTCACGCGGCGGGCTTCTCAGTGTTCATCATCCAGATGCACAGGAAGGAGAGCATCTGCTTGAGCTGGACACTGCCACCGTTTTCAGTCTGTTGTTCCACGAGCCTCACTGCAGTCAAGAGCCCTGTCTCTCTCCACGCGATCGCACAGGCATTTCCGCGGGACAAATTCCAACTTAATTACTGTAGACAAACGGAGTGTGCATTTTATCTGAGGTGAATACTTCTTGGGGTAAAACACAGATAACAGGAAATGGGCCATTTTCACACCACTTGTAAGTGTCCTATTCAGTGGCATTCATTCCATTCACAATGTTACGTGATATCCCCACTGTCTACTTGGGGACGTTCTCATCATCCCAAGCAGAAACTCTGTGACCATTCAGTAATTACCCTCCCACTCTCCCCCAGCCCCTAATTCCAATTCACTTTCTGTCTCTACGTGGTTTCCCATTGTTGGGTTTCATTGGGTGTTTTGGATACCAGTCCTTTACTGGTTATGTGTGTTGAAAAGATTCTGTCAAGAATGCAATTTCTTGTTTCTTTCTCTTAACAGGGTTTTTTGCAGAGCAGTGTTTAATTTTACGGAGGCCCAATTAATCTTTTTATCCTCCCATGGACTGTTCTTCAGTGTTGCATCTGAAAGGTCATCACCAGATGCAAGGTCACCTACACTTTCTTCTATGGTAACTTCTACAAGAGTTATAGTTTTGCATTTTATATTTATTTCTATAATCTATTTTGAGTTAATTCTTGTGAAAGGTGTAAGATCCAAGTCTAGATTTTTGGCTCAGAATACAGTCTAGCTTGGTGAATGTCCTGTGTGACCTTGAGAAGAAGGTATACTCTGGAGGAGCTGGATGAAGCAGTCTACAGAGTTAGGAAATTACTGATTTAATCTCTTTACTTATAATATATCTGCTGAGATTTTCCAGTGTTTCTTCAGTCAGTTTCAATAAATTTTCATTTTTGCAGGAGTCTGTTCATTTCTTTTTGGGTTTATCTAACTTGTTGCTATATAATTATTTGTAGTATTCTCTTATAGTCCTTACTCCTGTATGGTCTGTAGCAACGTCTACACTTTCATTTCCGATTTTACTTCTTTATGTCTTCTTTCTTTTTCTTTGTTAGTTTAATTTAAGGGTTTATGTTTATTTAAAAAATTTTTTTTCAAAGAATAAACTCTTGGTTTGGTTGCCACTGTTGTATTTCTATTCCTGATTTTAATTATCTCTACTCTACTACTGATTACTTTCTTTCCTTCTGCTAGCTTTGGCTTTCTCTAGTTTCTCAAGGTGTTAAGTTACGTATTGACTTGAGATCTTTTTAATGTAGGCATTTACAGTTATTAATTTCCCTCTGAGCACAGTCTTTGTAACTGTTAATAAATTTGGGTGTTTTCATTTTCACTCATCCCTAAGTATTTTCCACATTCCCATGTGATTTCTTCTTTGGACCATTGGTCGTTTCAGAGTGTCTTGTTTAATTTCCCCATACTTGCAAATATTCTAATTCCTGCTATTTCTAGCTTTACTCCATTGTGGTCAAACAGATACTTAGTGTGATTTCAACCTTTTAAAATGTATTGAGACTAGTTTTGTGGTAAACATATTGCCGATCGATCACAGAGAATGTTCCCTGCCCCCTTGAGAAGAATGTGTGTTTTGCATTTGTTGGGTGGAGTGTTCTGTATTTGTCTGTTACATCTAGTTGTCTAATAATGTTCATGTTCTCTACACTTTATTGATCTTCTATTGAGATACCTTATCCTTTATTCAAAGTGTATTCAAGTCTCTAAGTATTATTGTTAAGCTATCTGTTCCTTTCTTCAATTCTATCAATATTTTGCTTTATATGTGTTAGGACTCTGGTGCATATATCTTTTAAGTTGGTATAATTTCTAGGTCAATTGACACTTTTATCAATATATAAATGTCCTTTTGTCCCTCATTTTCTCCATTACTGTCTTTTGTGTTTAGTTGATTTTTTGTTGTTGTTGTAGTGAACCATTTTGATTTCCCTTTAATTTCCTTTTGTATAGAGGCACCTGGGTGGCTCAGATGGTGGAGTGTCTGCCTTCACTTCAGGTCATGATCTCTGGATCCTGGGACTGAGCCCCACGACCGGCTCCCAGCTCAGCCGGGAGTCTGCTTCTCCCTGTGCCTCTGCCTCTGCATGTGCTCGCTTGCGCGCTGTCTCAAATGAATAAAACTTCTTAAAAAAACAAAAAATATTTCCTTTTGTATATATATTTTTAGACATGTTCTTTGTGGATAAGTTTAGGACATTAGGGTTACATTTATCATCTCAGTTTGTAACAGTGTGGTTCAAATTCATACTAAATTGACTTCAGTGGCATACGAAAGCTCTCCTTCTGTACAGCTCCAGTCCTCTTGCTGGGTTTTCACAAATTATGGCTTTATACAGTGTGTGCCCAATAACATAGATTTATAATTCTCTGCCACATAGTCACCTATTAATTACTGCAGGAAATTTACAGATGGAGTTACAGCCATCAGTACAATAATGCCAGCTTTCATACGTCTCATGCATTCACATTCACGAGAGGTCTTTTCCATCTGAAGGCTCTGATTTACCATCTACCGCCCTCATTTCCAATGACTCCCTCCAGCATTTCTTCCAGAATAGGTCTCGCAGTCTCAAACTGTCTCATTCTTAGTTTATATGGGACTGTCTTAATTTTGCCTTCACTTTGAAAGGCAGTTGAAGATACTGAATTCTTATGTGATGCTTTTCTTCCAACACTGACATCACCTCCTGCCCTTCCAGCCACCACAGTTTCTGAGGAGAAATCAGTCTATAAGCTTTTAAGGGTCCTTTGCACATGAAGAGCTGCTCCTCTTACTGCTTCGAAGATTTGACCGTCATCATTTTTCTGGCTTCAGCGGTTTAATTGTAGTGTGTATTTGTGTGGCTCGCTTTGTGGTTAGTCTACTGGGAGTTCATTAATCTTCTACATTTTTAATTTTTTTTTCTCCAGAATTTGATTGGTTTTTATAATTTCTATTTATAGTCTCATCGTATTCGTACATTTTTTTCCCAGTTTCCTTTAGTTCTTTGAGCATATTTAAGAGAATTGTTTTTAAATATCTTTGCCAGCAAGTCCAGTGTTTGGGCTTTCGAAGGATCTTTCCATTCAGTTTACTTTGGTCCTTAGAATGGGTCACATGTCCCCGCCTCTTTCTATGCTTTTTGATTTTGTGTTGAAAACTAGACATTTGAAGGTTATAATGTGGTAACTCTGGAAACCTTCCTCCAGGATTATCTGGTGGTTTTTTTGGTCTTTGTTTTTTGTTTTTCTCTTCTTTTCTTTCTTTCTCTCTCTCTTTCTTTCTTTCTTTTCTTTTGTTTTTTTAAGGCTGCAGTAGTCTATTTGATCACTTTGCCAACTTTCAAAAAGACTATCTTCTGGGGCGCCTGAGTGGCTGAGCGGGTTAAGCCACTGCCTTCGGCTCAGGTCATGATCTCAGGATCCTGGGATCAAGTCCCGCATCAGGCTCTCTGCTCAGTGGGGAGCCTGCTTCCCCCTCTCTCTGCCTGCCTCTCTGCCTACTTGTGATCTCTGTTAAATAAATAAATAAATTAAAAAAAAAAAAAAAAGACTGTATTCTCTGTAATATGTGGTCACTAAAGTCTCTTCCTTAGTGTTGTAGCCTGCTGGTGTTTTGACAGAGGTTTCCCTGGATGACTAAAACTAATAAACACAAAACCAAAAAGCAAACAAACAAAAACTCCAATCCCAGTCTTTGCAGATTTTCTCTGTGTGGGGCAAAGTTCATCACTCGGACCAGGCTTGCAATGAGCCTAAAGTGAAAACTTAGTCTTCTCAGGGTTTTCTGAACATATATACTAATCTGGGTATATATGTGGCTTTCCATATTCCCCATTTAAAATGGGTGCTCTGTGTGTGTGTGTGTGTGTGTGTGTGTGTGTTGAAATATGCAGAGCACAAAATTCGGTGAGTGGGTGGGGTGAGGGCAAATAAAACTTTTACAAAGGTTTTTTTTTCACCATTTTTAAGCTGTCTTTTGCTTGATGAAGCTTGCCTGATAAGCATTAAGTTTGCTGCGAACTTTCGAGTGTTTTCCAGTCCTCTGACCAAGTTGCTCTGACGGTTACCATGTGCCTCCCTTCTTCCATGGGGGGGACAGGCCCTTGGAGCGGCCCCCACCATTCTGCTCATGCCCCTCACTTCTGTGCATCTCACGCTTCCCTTCACAGAAACTCTATCAGTCATGGGAGGGGGCAGCTAAGGCCTTCAGCCTAGCACATTAAGAAATGTTTTGAAAATAAAACAGTTCATGAAAATTTTTCTTTCACCATTAAAAAGGCTGAGTATCTGTTCACATGTTCAGAAATCATTATTCCATATTCGCGCGGTGAAATACGTCCGCTCCACAATCCAGCTAAGTGCAGTGAACGCACAGACACAAATCCCTGAGCCTCGGGCAGGGGGTGATGTCACTCCTGCCTCGGAGACCCTGGCGCTCACATTCAGACCGGGGGCACCCACGCAGGAGGGAGACCCAGCAGGAGGAAGGGGTCCATGAGGGAAGAGGGTCCAGCTGCACGGAACAGGGGAAGTCTCACGGAGATGGGGGCTAGGTTGGCGTGGCTCAGGCACGTGGGAAGTGAATATAATTCAGACTCGTGTCTTTCTTGCAAGTTCTTTCTGCTCTGATTCATCTTTTACTGACTTCTTTCACTGGCTTTTACAAGACACATAAAAGAAGATACAACTCTCTGTGGCCAATTTTGCAAGCATCTCCCACCCCAGCTAAGAATTAGGGAGGAGAACAGCATCATTCATAAAACAAGGTGAGGAAAGAGGAAAGAGTCCTTATTTCAGAGATCATCTTCTCAGACATGAAGAAGGAACACCTGTGTCTGCTGAGACAGCTGGGGAACTCGCGCAGGGGACACAGTCTGCTCTGTCCTCCGGCAAGCTGAACGTTCAGTCTTGGACCGTCAATGTCAACGGGCTCCGTGAGGCTCACTCGGGTGCCATCGCCAGGTGTGCTGGTCACGTCTACGTGTTGCTGCCCACATGGAGGGATGAAGCCAATTACTAAATGAGGGCTTTAAAATTGCAGTTATCCTTGGAAGGAAACTGTAAACCCTGGTGAAATGATTCACTTTGTAAGGTCCTGAATAAAAATTCTGATCTCATGACTGTCCCCCAGTGAAACAGCAGCTGTTGGCTGTAGGAACCAAACAAACAAACAAACAAACCCAACAAAACAAAACAAAACAAAACAAAAACAAAAAAACAAAACCCACAGAAAACGACTTTTGAGCCAGGAAAGAAGACCACATTCTGGGGTAATCTGCTAACTTCCTGGTAATAATCCAGAAAACTGAATTTGGAATTTAAAAACTCCATTCAATAAAAACAGTTCTGAACACCAATTAATTGTGCCTTGCTTTGCTAGGCCCTGTGAAGTACACTAAGGAAAACAATGCACTTTCTTCAGAGGAGTAGAAATGGGATCAGACACAGGCTCGCAGAGAACCCCACAGGTTAGCAGTGCATGCCCCCAGTTACCTGAGCTACTGGGACCAGATGCCACGCGACGTCCTTTCATGCACGTCTCGTAGGGGGCCCACTTTCTGAAGAGGCAGCTGCAGCCTCAGGAGGGTGAGCCCAAGCAGAACCTGTCGAGGGCACAGCCAGAATGGCACCCGTGCTTGCTGAGGCCCACGCCTTTGTTTTAAACAAAGTTACATGAGGAAACAATGGGCTAACACACCCTGAAAATCTTGAGGACTCGTTATTTTAAGTAAAGCATAAAACAGACACAATCTGTACGAACCACAGGGCCACACTGAAGGCCTCGGCTTCACGTCCTCACAAAATCAATACCACCAAGCCCTGGGCACTGCGCAAGCACCGTCTCTGATTTCTACTACTTGCTAACGTAGCCACATTCTGTTTTCTCTTTTAAAGACAGAGATGAAGCTCCGGGTCGCTACATCTCCTGCCATGGTCACTGACTGGGAAGCTTTAAACCCAGTCATCTGGCACCGAAGTCCAGGCAATCTGGCCAGGCGTGTGCCCCATGGCGTCCCCCTGGACAGGACCCGGAAGGACATTGTCTACTCTTGGGGTCACCTCTACGGGAGGGCTCCTGTCATGTTTTATCCTGTTTCACCACTGAGGACTCCTCCCACATAATTATTCTCAGTCCTAGCTGTCGGCTCGCAGCGGTCTTATTTCGGGGGTACGCATATGATTACTTCCTCACGCCCTGTCTCTGCATGACTGACAGCAGACCGCATCGACTGGGAGCTGGGACGTGTGCCCTTTCAGTCTATTCCGGCAGTGCGGGGCTGTTTAGTACATGTGAATTACTAATAAGGGTGGCCCACAGAGTACTGACATGTGGGGACAGGGCCCCAGACGTCGCTGCTGCCAGTGTTCCTTAGTTTTCGGTATGCTACTGCCCGTGACTTCACAGAACGCCTTGTTGCCTTACCACTCCTGAAGCTCTACTGCTCTCCTACAAGTATCGAAAAACTATTGAAAAATTTTTTTAAGTACAGTCGTGCGAATTTAAATTACTTTACTGCATTAATAAAAGAACATGTACCACTGGTCCCTTCCCTTGCTCTATTTTCTTCTTTTAAAACACAAATGGGTTATTAGTGGTCTCAGTTGTTAATTAACTATCATTGTAGTTGTCTCCCTTCAATGCTCTCACGTGGCTGTAAGCTTCTCATCGTTCGGTTCTGGCACAGGCATATTGTCCCTACTGTGAAGCTCTCATTCACAACTTTCTTCATACGTAGCAGCCCGAGAACCTCAGATCTCTTCCTCGTCGAATCCCGCACGGAGACCTGTGAGCATAAGCGGTCCTCACTCCTGCCCCGTCAATGGCGTGGACAGCCACCTGCCAAGCGGCCTGGGGTCCCGGGGAACCAGCGCCGCGTGACCCGCCGCTCTACAGCCCCGCTCCTCCCTCAGGCAGACGCGTCCTCCTCCCTGTCTCGGACACACTGACCACAGGGGCAGACTTTCTTTGGGCTTAGGCCATGACTTCATGAACAGTAAAATGGCTTCTGCATCGGAAAACACACACACAAAATTCTCTCCTCTTGATTCCACCAGCTGACTTTTGACAAGATGTTGCAAAGTCTGAGTGCTCAGGGCATCTTCTGGGAGTCCTCTCTCTCCTCCCAAGGGATAAATGCCCAATTTTCTTAAGAGTGCATTAGTACCGTCTCCATCTGCTCAGGAGACAGATGCACCTTGAAACCCCATCTCCCTCAACTTTATACGTGGTTCTTGTAAGGGGAAGAGGCCACTGTGTGTGTGTCAGCAAAAGTGCCTTATAGGACACTCAGAGCAGACCAAAGGAGGTGTGTGTCAAGTGTCAGATACAGGGCTTAAGGAGCCTATGTAAGAAGCACTCCCAGACCCCAGAGACTGGGTACAGGGAGCAGAGTGGCCTGTCTCTCAGAGTCTCCCTTCTCCTGGGTTCCGTCAGACCTTGAGCACCTGTCTGTGCTGGGAGTCACCACTGTGTGCTGTCTGGGCTGTTTGAGTTCAAAAGCATAAACAGAAGAAATTTAGTGATTCCCCATTAAGAAAAGTTGGACCTTATAAAGGGGAAAATACCTTCTTTGAAGAAGAGTCTGTTCATGTCTTCTGCCCATTTTATGACCGGATTTTTTTGGGTGTTGAGTTTGAGAAGTTCTTTATAGATTTTGGATACTAGCCCTATATCTGATAAGACATTTGCAAATGCCTTCTTCCATTCTGTAGGGTTTCTTTCGGTTTTGTCAACTGTTTCCTTTGCTGTGCAAAAGCTTTTTATCCTGATGAAGTCCCAATAGTTCATTTTTGTCTTTGTTTCCCTTGTCTTTGGAGACATGTCTAGCAAGAAGTTACTGTGGCCAAGGTTGCTGCCTATGTTCTCCTCTAGGATTTTGATGGATTCTTGCCTCACACTGAGGTCTTTCATCCACTTTGAGTTTTTTAGTTTCATTCTTCTGCATGTGGCTGTCGAATTTTCCGGGCACTGTTTGTTGAAGAGACTGTCTTCCTTCCACTGAATGCTGTTTCCTGCTTTGTGGAAGATATGCTGACCATAGAGTTGAGGGTCCATATCTGGGCTCTCTATTCTGTTCCGTTGATCTGTGTGTCTGTTTTTGTGCCAGGACCATGCTGTCTTGATGATGACAGGTTTGTAACAGAGCTTGAAGTCTGGAATTGTGATGCCACCAGCTTTGGCTTTCTTTTTCAACATTCCTTTGGCTGTTTGGTGTCTTTTCTGGTTCCATACAAACTTTAGAATTTCGTGTTGGTGGTATAGTGGTGAGCATAGCTGCCATCCGAATTTTAGAATTTCTTGTTCCAGCTCTGTGAAAAATGTTGATGGTATTTTGATATGGATGGCACTGAAAGTGTAGATTGCTCTGGGCAATATAGACATTTTAACAATGTTTATTCTTCTGATCCATGAGCATGGAATGGTCTTCCACTTCTTTAAGTCTTCCTCAATTTCTTTCATGAGTGTTCTGTAGTTTTCAGAGTACAGATCTTTTATGTCTTTGGTTGGGTTTATTCCTACGTATCTTATGGTGTTTGGTGCAATTGTAAATGGGATTGATTCCTTGATTTCCTTTCTTCTGCCTCATTGTTAGTGTATAGAAACAAAACAGGTGAAAAAATGCTCAAAAAATACTGGGCATCAGGGAAATAGAAATCAAAACCACAGTGAGATACCACCTCACACCAGTCAGAATGGCTAAAATTAACAAGCTAGGAAATGACAGATGCTGGCGAGGATGCGGAGAAAGGGGAACCCTCCTACACTGTTGGTGGGAATGCAAGCTGGTGCAGCCATTCTGGAAAACAGCATGGAGGTTCCTCAAGAAGTTGAAAATAGAGCTACCCTATGACCCAGCAATCGCACTACTGGGTATTTACCCTAAAGATACAAATGCAGTGATCTGAAGGGGCACGTGCACCCGAATGTTTATAGCAGCAATGTCTACAATAGCCAAACTATGGAAAGAACCTAGATGTCCATCAACAGATGAATGGATAAAGAAGAGGTGGTATATATATACAATGGAATACTACGCAGCCATCAAAAGAAACGAAATCTTGCCATTTGCGACGACGTGGATGGAACTAGAGGGTATTATGCTGAGCGAAATAAGTCAATCGGAGAAATACAATTATCATTTGATTTTAGTCATATCTGGAATTTAAGAAACAAAACAGATGAACATTGGGGAAGGGAAGGAAAAAAAAAAAGGTAAAAACAGAGAGGGAGGCAAACCATAAGAGGCTCTTAATCATGGGAAACAAACTGTGGGTTACTGGAGGTGAGTGGGTGGGGGGCTATGCTGACCGGGGACGGGCATTAAGTGGGGCACGTGATGTAAGGAGCTCTGGGCACCACATGCAACTGATGAATCCCTGACCTCTGCCTCTGAAATCAATAATATAGTATATGTTAACTAAGTTGAATTTAAATTTAAAAAAATTTTTAAATTAAGAAAAAAGAAGATGTTCGTTGAAAAAACAATGAGGAGAGAAATGAGTCACTAAAGCCAAGAACAACACCAGGGCTTCACACCCTTATCAAGACCTAGACAATTAGCCTTACGCACTCTGTTGCTCAAGGTCACAGGTCCGCCCTCCATATGAAGTCCTAAAGGAAGAACGCCGCCCACTGACCTTCCTCGTCTTCATCCCACTGGCTTTCCCCTCTTCTGCAAAATGCCCTTCCTGCTACGCCGTGGTGGGGGAGGTGTCCACCAACCGTCCATCAGTCACAAGAGAACACTCTCCAGCCTAGCACAAAGACCGCTAGGAAATGTCCCTGAGATGAGAGAATTCAAAGGAAATGTATGCCTTACACTAAGTTTACTAAAAGCAGGCAGAAATGAACCGTGGTCAGAAGGTTTGGGGACAAGTGTGAGGAGTATGCCTGTGAAGGCAGGTCACTGCCGGGGGCCTTCCCGGGGGTGTGCGGCCCCGGGGGTGGGTGGGAAGCACTCCCTGTGAAGAGACCTGCGCGGGGGCCCCTGGGTTCACAGCTGCTGCTCGGGGTGGTGCCTTTGGTTCCGTCCCCTGGGAAACAGGTCAGCGTGACTGTGTGTGTTCCTAGGACTGCAATGAGCACGTGGGGAGTTTTCTTATGGAAAATGCTGAATCCAGTCTCACACAGGTGTCCCCAAGTACAGCCGTGCCCTCTCCTACCTCCCCTGCCTGCCACACACCTCCTCTCACGCACATACACACGTCCGCGTGAATCCTGGCAGTCAGCGCCTAAGAAAAACTGCCTCGCTGTTACTTACAAAAGGAATTTTTGGCCTCCCTGCGTTATGACTGACCCACGACACACTGCACACGTGAGCTGTGTGTGTCCTAGTGGGACTGGGTCTGTGTCTATACCCACGACACCATTACCTCCAAAAACATCCTATGTATTTGTAGACTTGTGCGCGTTTCAGTGAGAACACGTGACACAGCATCTAGCATGTTAACGCGTCTTTGTGGGCACGACACGGTCCCGTCAGCGGCAGGGGCTGTGGAGAGCAGACAGCTCTCCAGGATGCCCCCATCGTGCCGTCAGGACTTCACAGCACGAGCAGTGGTCCCTTTCCCCTCCGCCGGCCCCGGGCAGTAATTCATCCAAAACTATGGTTTACCGATGACCTCGAACTGTTCAGATCACGACGGGGGAGGCTCTCCTGAAACACTCTTCCTGCCCCTGCCCAGCCGTCCCGGGAGGATGCCTGAACCCTTTCAGCAGGCAGCTGTGTGAGCGACAGAGGCTTCCTGCCCCTGCCTCCGTGGGGCCGATGCCCTCATCCAGTAAAGACAGGGCTCTGGCTCTCTGCCTAACATGGGACGGGAGCGCACAACGCGAGGACAAACAGCCAGAAAACCCTTTCCCCCGCCTCTGCAGTCCTCCGCAGTCTGTGATGACCTCTTCTTCGTGGTACGGGGACTTCGCCTACAGCCCACATGCTTCCTAGCGCCAGGCAGAGGCGCCTGGAGGAAAGGCGGAACGCGGTCCACTGGACAGCAGTGAGGACAGAAAGCAGTGCGGGCATCAAGCCACTCATGCCCGCAGGGGCTGTCCAGAACCCTATCACCTTCAGTGAAGGCTTGGATGGGAAGGTTCCAAAGCTTGCTCTCTGCACCAGAGCCCAGCCTATACAAGAGGGCAGGTTCCCTGGGAGGAAATGCAGAGGCTTTCCAGCCTGAGAGAGCACTGGGGAGGTGAGAACTGCTACGGGAGGGGCTGGGGAGCGGCATTCAGCGGGGAGGCAGCTGGCTGGGGGCCACTAGGACCCTCTTCCGTGCCCTGATGGTGGTGGGCCCCCTCTTGGAGCTAGAGCACTCCAGCGTCGTGTCCTTAAGCCTGAGCCACAGGAAAGCCACTGGGTGGGGAGCCCGGAGCAGAGAGACCTGTTCTATCCCTGCCCAACCCCATCAGCGGGGGTGAAATCATGTAGAAAACCAAGATGACCACACCAGACCTCACCTACTAGATTGGAGGGGGCCATTCCTCTTTCCCACTTTCTGTCTTCCCAAATGTGAGATCCCATGGGGTCCACAGTGGCCCAGAACAGAGCAGACCCGTCTGGAACCTAGCCGGGCAGCACTCAGCAAACACCTGCTTTAGAAGTCAGTGACAGTTCCCTTTCTCATACTCGGAGCCCCTGCTGGAGGCTGTGGTTCTGGATGCCAGGCGGTCTTCCCCGTTGCCTGGCTCCCCCTTCAGTGGACAGATACCTGTTCCGGGCTGACGGAGGCCCGCTGTCTACATAGCCAGCGTCGGGTGTAGCCGCAACAGGGCTCACGCTTCTCCAGACATCTGGTGGAGGCAAGACAGGCTTATAACCCCAGGAGGCTGTGTCGGCAAATGCCAGTGGAGGGAGGAGAGGGCTCAGCAGCAGAAGCACAGCTGCGATGTCCCTTTCCACACCTCTTGTCCCCATGACTCCAAGGGCTCAGATACCCCCACAGCAGGGGCCAGCCCACGTATATGTCATGGGGGCCTTCATTTGGGGCATTGCAAGGGACCCTTCATAGGCTGACGACAAACCCTACTGTGACTGTCTCTGGAGACGGGGCCTTTGGGAGGCAAGTGGGGTTTGGTCCGAAGTGAGACCGGGGGTGGGGTCTGATCTCGAGCGTCCGGCCTGCGGAGCTGTGTGCAGAAGGGGTCTATTCTGAAGTGCCCACCGGGATGGTCAGGGCAGCCAGGCCAAGACTGAAGTCAGCCGGATGGCCGAGGCACTTAACGCTCCTGCGAGAAAGCCTCTCCTGACCAGCTCCTGACCCATTTCTGCAGTGCAATCCGGCGGGAATCGCCATGACGGTAATTATGATATCATTTTGGCTTCATGAGCATTTTTCTTCCAAGGAGCTCACAACACTTAAAAAAAAAACAACAATTTAAAAAATATCAGGTAGGGAATAGTCTTACTGCACCTAATTTGCAACCAGCGTCAGAAGACGCTTTCGGTGAACATCCTAGCGGGAGGTAAGCTGTTGGTTGTCGGGGGGAAAGGTGAAATCTAATTCTTAGAATAGCGGTTTGGTAATTATGGACTGCTTTCTTCCTGTGCTTTGTTTTATGCTGAACTTGTATAATTTTGTGTTCCTGAGATTAACACAGGGAAATTATTAAACATCATTATAATGTCCCACAAAATTAAAATGAGAGCCATGAGTGACAAAGTGCCATCAAAACGTGTTTGCAGATTTCATGCCTGCTTACTCCTGGGAAAAGCTGAGGCTGGCCAGATGACCCCAAGGCCCCGTGAGCCTCCTGGGGCAGCAGCCCTTGAACATGGTCTGGAGAGGACGGTTTGCTCCCACGCAGCCTTTGCAAAGGCATGACGACAGCCACCAGCCACCCCAAGTGGCTTGGAGCAGGACTGTCCAGACTGAACTGAACTTGCTGATTCCTTTTGGTGTTTTTTTTTTTTCTTATTCCATTTTTTTTAAAGATTTTTATTTATTTATTTGACAGAGAGATATCTCAAGTAGGCAGAGAGAGAGGAAGGGAAGCAGGCTCCCCGCTGAGCAGAGAGCCAGATGTGGGGCTTGATCCCAGGACCCCGGGATCATGACCTGAGCCGAAGGCAGAGGCTTAACCCACTGAGCCACCCAGGCGCCCCCTGCTTATTCCATTTTTAAAGGTAAGAAAACTGTACATGACTCAGGGGGCTCCCCTTCCATCTTTACTGAGGGTGCGGGTCTGGCCAGACATCACCGACCCCCTTAACGATCTCCTCTCTCCTTGCAACCCTTCGGGATTTTCCACCCGTGTCGCAGCAGGGGACTGGAGCTCCGGGGTCTGACTCCTGGCCCTGAGGAGGTGAGCCTCCTCACCCCTGTTCAGGTGGCCAGTGTGCTCATCCCAAAAGACCCAGTCAGCACATCTATGCTGTCATCCCTTTCCTGTGAGCTAGCCACAGTTAGCATTACATTGCTTCCAAAATTATCTTTCCAAATGAATGGTTTTATTTTAAAAGTTCTTATAAAGAGTGCTTCCCCCTTTTAGTAATTTTAATTACTGCTCATGACAGGAGGGAGGCCTGTCCTGGTGTTGCACACCTGCTGTAGTTATGCAGGTGAGAAGCAGCAGGGCTATTCCCAAGGACTTTCTCTAAGATTCCTTCCCTAGGCTCCCTTCCAACCACAGGCTGGGGAGATGCGCTGCCTCTAATATTTGGAGCCATGGGATCACACTTCACTTAGTGCCTTCCTCTGTATCCCCGTACAGCTTTGTTTATGCCTCACTTGCAGAATTCACCAGAACACGGACTTGGCTTCCTATGCACCTCCCTTGCTGGTCTGTGCTAGTTGCTAGTGCAGGGTTTAGCACATGGCAATACTCAACACTGCACGTTGGACAGATGGACAGATGGATAGGTGGATGGATGGATGGGTGGATGGATGGACAGATGGATGCATGGACATGTGGATGGATGATGGATGGATGGATGAGGAAACAAATGGTCCTTGTACATAGATTAAGAGAATTTAGGTTCTATTCCTTCTACTTGAGTATTTATAAAGATGTTGAGATAAAATTATTCCCAAGGACCCTCAGTGTTCATTACTGACTACTTGTCCCTCGTATCCAGGTACCCGTGCCAAGTCTCTCTTCAGTGATATGTACAATCTGAATTTCCTAACTGAAGTTCTGCTTCCTAGAGGAGATGGCTGACAACCTCGGACCATCCTCATCCTAAAAAGAAGGGGACATGTAAGTTTTTGTAACATATGTATACATGTGTGTATAAATCTATGTACACACACATATATAACTAACTTACAGAAACAAGTACATGTGTTTCACTGGACACCCACAAGGAGCTCCTCATCACTTGACTTTCCTGTCTTTATTGTCACGGACTCTTTCTTACCAGATGTCCCGGAAGCCATGCTCCCTCCCTTGAGTTCGTGGGACCTGCACCGCAGAGAGAAAAGGAAACCGTCTGCCAAGAACAGACTGTGTGAGGCCCCAGGCTCGCAGACGTCCAGGTCCCAGTATGCTCCGCACCAAAGACTGCAGTCGGCTCAGGGGCGGAACCGCCGGCCCAATGTCATGGAGCCATCAGCAGGGTCAGGACTCAGGCTAAGTCTGTCTGAGCCCGGGGTCCTGAGCCGCTACCCCCTGTGCTGCCCACTGTGGCACACAGCCCTCCCCCACAGCCCTTTGCACCTGCCACAGCACCTGTCCCACGCCACTCGAGGGACTGATTCACTGGACACTCCAAAGGGTCTTGCTTCTTCAAGCACTGACTTTTTAAAGCAGGAGTGAAAAGGCTCTTCTTTGTTCCTAGGATTTGTCAGAATTAAGGAGTCAGTAACACTTCACAGAAGTATGAAACCAGCCTACAAACTGCTCCAGGCATGTGTACTTATGTAGCATCTCAGAAAGAATTTAATGAAACACGCGCTCAGCAAGACAGCCCACAACGGAGACTACACAGGTTCAGGAGCTTTCCCTCCTGAAGACGCACAGGTGGATGGAGGCTGGGGAACGTCTGGTGGTGACACCTTCCTCTGACCTCGATCATTATTATGAAAATGCTCTCGGAAGTTACAGAGCACATGCAGCCAGAATTCTGTGGGAGACCGAAGGTGCCCTGACAATCTCCTTCCAGCACACACGGAGTGTGCGTGTGCAACTACAGCTGAGGTTCTGGGAGAGAACTCAAGGTGGCTCGTGCTTCAAGGACTGCTGGCATTCAGGAGAGCTGGTATCGTCTACGGACACTGACCGTCAGGCTCTCAGCCGTAGGAGATCACAGCTCACCTGCAGCACAGGGTGAAGCCACAGCCCTGTGGCCAACTCGTGTCCTCCATGACCCCACAGCCCAGAAGTAGTCTTTGGAAAACCAGTGCTCACAGGAAAGGTTTAAAACCCTTGTGCTAGGGGCGCCTGGGTGGTTCTGTGTGTTAAAGCCTCTGCCTTTGGCTCAGGTCATGATCCCAGGGTCCTGGGATCGAGCCCCACATCGGGCTCTCTGCTCAGCAGGGAGCCTGCTTCCCCCTCTCTCTCTGCCTGCCTCTCTGCCTACTGTGATCTCTCTCTGTCAAATAAATACATAAAATCTTAAAAAAAAAAAAACCCTTGTGCTAATAGCAGACCAAAAAAACCCCCAAACCAAACCAAAACAAGGCTACTGACAGATGTATTCCAAGGATTTCATTAACTTGCTGCGTAACCTTCAGAGGCTCCTCGCACCCCTCTGCTTCACCCTGCCTACCAGCTAAATTGGGGTAGTATTTCTCATCTAGCCCACAGGCATGTTGTGATGCTTCCTTAATTAAGGCTCCTAAAATGACTTTTAACTCCCAGGTGGGGCTGTGGAGAAGGTGTGCAAATGACGGATTCTGCTTTAAGCAACACAGCACCTCTCTCTTCTTGTCCTTGGAATAAAGGGATTGCCACACAGATGCGCCAGGACGGAACTTCTGCGTCACCTGCCATCGGATCGATGTTCACGCCACAACGAAGCCTCTGCGCCACGGAGCAGGTTGCGCTGATATTTTCAAGGGACTTAACTGCCTTTTACAAAAACCTTTCACTCCTTAGGAGATACTGTGTGTGTGTGTGTGTGTGTGTGTGTGTGTGTGTGTGTGTGTGTGTGTGTGTGTATGGATAGGCATTTCTGTCTATATTACACACATAGATATGTACAGAAGTCACTTTAAAGACAGTGAAACAGGCCAAGTGAAACCTGCATGGTCTGCACTATGATCCTCAAGAAAACACCAGAGCATTATTTTGGGTGTGCCCCAGAATGCACCCAGGGGTAACAAACTCCTTGTCTTAGGTGTTTCATTAAATCCAATGACAATTTCCTCTGCAGTCTGTAGGAACAGGAAGGAAAGGAGGTATTCCACAGCTCACTGATAGAAAAGACCGCAAATGATTTCGCACACGAAAATATCTTCCGCAAGATCAGCTGGTCCAAGGACAGTGCCTCGGAGGCTCACAAACTATACAAAGAAGCCCGTGCCGCCTGGAGGTTGTGGACGTGGCCCTGCAGCGGCATGTGGCTGGGTCTGTGAGCCGGCTCCCTGGGGGCAGAGTAGGCTCCGTGTGTAAGGAGAGGCAGGCAGTGGCAGGCACAGTGATGGGCACCCCATCTCCCCTGCAGGGCAATGCGGGAAGGGCGTCTCCCCACTCTCCTGACTCCCACTAACATGCACCAATGCACGGGGCACAGCGTGCAGTCCAGTGCCTGGAGGAAGGTGCCTGAGAAGACCTTCGAGGCCACCCTGCAGGTGGCAGGTCCTCGGTGTGCCTGGCATGCAGGCCGTCAGCACTACGGCTCTTCGGGACCCCCCGGGCCGATGCAGGCTCTGTCATCTTCCACATGTGGCTTCCAGGGTGGTCCCTTGTGTCTCCACCCCACCCGCCAGCAGACGGAAACCACACAGATGCAGGGTTTGCAGGAGGTTGCACGGTGGCTGGGCCGGCGCTCTGTCCGCCACGGCTGGCTGCAGGGAGGCTGGTGCGCCCAGGAAGACAAGAAATGAACTTGGAGGTCAACTAACCAGTCTCTGCCACTGTCAGATGTGTGTGGGGGTCAGATGTCGGACCCCCTTATAGTCTCTCCTGTTTGATGTTTCCCTTTTCCAATTACTTTCTTCACTTCCACTTACCGTTATCTTCCTCCAAAGAGCTATAATTACTTCTTTATTCTCACATGGATTAACTCTCTTATGGTAAAATCCTAATTTATATCATATTCAATCACACCTTATATACTGCTGCATAACAAATCACTCCAAAACTTAGTGATTCAAAAACAAATTAAATGTTTATCATCTTGCACGGGTGCGCACGCGCACACACACACACAGAATTACTTCAGTGGGTGGTTTTGTATTTTAAAGATGTGGTAATGGAGAGTAAACAGCTTGTTTATTCTCTGAATTTTAAAAATTCAAGTCCGCACTGACCCAGTGGCTTCCGTGTTGGGGCCCTGTGCCGGCTCTGGGGACGGTGCACTGAAGTGACACAGCCCTCGGTGGAGGGAACACACGCATCCCCAGCTCCACTGAAAGTCAGGATGTGACAAGTGCGAATTTCTTTAACACACGGTCCCACTTACTCATCAGAAAAATGGGGAAAATAGTTCCTAAAAAGGAGACACTGTAACCCCATCACCAGCCACCTCGAGGTGGCGAAGGAGAATGTGAACCACAGGCCGCCTTCGGCGACGTCCTGATGCAAAGATGGGGTTTCTGCCAGAATACGACGAGGCTCACTAGCAAGTGTGATGTGAGGAAGGACACCCCAACACAGGAGCACTCCAGGAGCCACGCGGTGTGCACAGGTGTGTGTGGGGGGGTCGGGTGCTAACCTGACACGGCCGGCTTCTCCATGTGAGTCCCTGTGGATGGCAGGAAGCAGGACGAGGAAGCAAACCTCCTCCTTTCCTGGGCTGGGCAGCACTGGGACCAGCGTAGAGGACTTCCCACCTGGGCTGGGGTCTCAGAAAGACCACCTCCTTTACCTCCAACATGGGATCGTGTCCCACCAGCCTCATACTTGCTTCTCATCAAAGTCAGCCCAATGTAGTTCCTCACCACCCCTATTTCTTATAAAATAGGTGGATCAACACCCACACCAGACAGAAATAGTCACGATATCCAATAAAAATAAAACTGTTAAGACTCAGGGAAGGACACCCTGCACCTGCTCCTCTCTGCTCCAAGGTGTGAACAATGGCTTGTTTGCATGAATGGGGGTCAGCCCCTTGCCCCCTGACTCTGAGAGGTTCTGCAGGTAGCAGGCAGGAGAAATGTCTTCTGTTCAAGCCAGAGATTAGCAGCCCAGAATGCAAAAACAAAAAAACGCAGCACAGAATAAAATGGAAAAATACGCAGATTATTTCAGGAGAAACTCCAGAGCCAATGGAAGATAATAGGAAAAGTTCCTGTTCCATTAATCCCGCTGAGACAAACGGCACATAATGCAGGAGAAAGCAGGAGGCCAGACACAAGAAAAGAAAATCAGCCAGAGGTCCGTCCTGGGGTAGAGAACAGTCTGTCCTGGGGGGGAGAGAGAGGTCTGTGTCCTGGGTCGGGGGGGGAGAGAGAGAAAGCAAGCGAGCAGTCTCTCTGTCCTGAGGGGGGAGGCAAGACGTCTGTCTGTCCTGGGAGAGACAGCGGTCTGCACCATGAGCCAGGGCAGGGGTAGGGTGCTGAGTCCCTGCGCTGCACCAGAAGGGGAAGCGGGGTGTGGTGTGTGTGCATGATAGGAAAGCAGACAGGAAAGAATGACAGGGGAGCCCCCAGCAAGCCCAGAGGCCTCCAGCCTTCCTGTCTCCCACCTGTGCCCCGCCCCCTGTATGAGCACCAGCCTGCAAACACTGGCAGGACATTCCCTGCTCCCACCCCCACAATAGCTAGACGGTGACCACTATAAGTGGTTTATACCCTCATGGGGTTCTTATGCTGATAGGGACTGAACATTTTTAAGTGAAAGGAGAATCTGGGAAGTAGTTTCATGGGATGGAAGGAGCAGAGAGATTCGCTGGTCAGACAGCCCCAGTTCAATCCCTGCTATCACTAGCAATGACATGCACGTGCTTGGCAAAATTCTAAGTGCTTCTGAGTCTCACTTTGCTCGTCTATAACATGGGGAGAGGAGTATTTACCTAGTGTGTGTGTTTTTAAATGGCGATCAAGGAAGACAAAAACAGGGTGAAGAATAAGAGCAACACATTAAAAACAGTAACAAATGTGGTAGACGTTAACCCTACAGTAGCAATAACAACTCCGAGTGCTAATGATCTAAACATCCCGAGGAAAAGAGATTGTCCAAGAGGATCAAAAAACAAGACCCAACTCTATGCTGCCCACAAGAAAGCCACCTTAGGGGCACCTGGGTGGTCTAGTCAGTTACACGTCCAGCTCTTGGTTTTGGCTCAGGTCATGCTATCAAGATCATGGGCTCAAGCCCCACTTTGGGCTCAGTGTCCCTCAGAAGTCTACTTGAGGTTCTCCCTCTCCCTCTGCCACCCCCTCCCCAAGTCACGCACACTCTCTTTTCAAATAAATAAGTCTTAAAAAAAAAAAAAAAAAGAAACCCACTTTAAAGATAAAGATAATAATAGGCTCAAAGTAAATTTATGGAGAAAAATGCACCACGTTAAAAGTACCTAAAGCTACATTCATGGCAGACAGAGTGACTTCAAAGCAAGGAACATCACAAAGGATAAAGAAGGGCATTCCAGAATTCTTCAAGAAGACTTAACAATTCCAACATGCACGCACCTAACAACAGAGCTTTCTCAAACTACATGAGGCAAAAACTAACAGGAAAAAAAAAAAAAAAAGATGGATCCAGCACTAGAGTTGGAGACTTCAACACTCTATCCTCATAAATGGGTCTACAGGCGGGAAATGCGTAAGGGCACAGGGGGGCCCAACAACCTCACCCATAGGTGGGTTATAACCGACGTGTCTAGGCTACTTCATCCGACCACAGCAGAGTCAAACTTCTTTTCAAGACCACACTGAACACCGACCACAACAAAGCCCGTTCGGCGCCAGAAGACACACCCCGGCTGGTCTGAAGGAGAAGCAGATGGCGCTGGGCACGCAGGGGAGCCGGGAGCCCCATGTGTGTTCTTTCTTCCACTACTTTCTGCGGCTTTGTTGTCTCTGTGGCGTCTTTTCACTTGACTTTGGCTAACTAAATCTGCTCTCAGGAGATGGGTGACCGCTCAGGTCACATCAGGGGGCCCGACTCGTCTGTTTCTCCCCACTACTTGTATCTCAGGTAGGAGCAAAGTCCTACCCTAACCATGTCATTGAGATCTCGTGAATTGAACCCTAAAGCTTGTCAGTTACATGCTGGGCACAGAACCCTTCCAGTTGCCTCCTGCCCCAGCTGGCTCGGTCCCTGTATGATGTCACATCTTCTCTCCCCCGATCTACCCTTTCATCTTTCTTGGGTGTGTCAGAGATAGTCAAGAAATACTGAACTGAATAAAACCATCTTATGTATCTTAGGAGAAAGTCTCCCAAATTACATTTGCTACTGAAATTGGAATATTGATTTGGAGATCTCCCCTCATTATCCTTTGTTAGCATGCAGCAGAGGTATTTCTGAAAAACTGCCATGATGTCTTGAATTTCCTGGGGTGGGGGGTGAGCTCTGCTGGGATTTCAGGATCTCATGAAATTTTAGCTCAGGCGGATACATTTGTAAGAAGGCTGCATGAGGGGGACCTGGGGGACTCAGTGGGTTAAGCGTCTGCCTTCAGCTCGGGTCATGATCCCAGGGTCCTGGGATCGAGCCCTGCATCAGTCTCCCTGCACAGCATGGAGTCTGCTTCTCCCTCTGTCTGCCACTCTGCCTGCTTGTGCTCTCTCTCTCTCTGACAAATTAATCAATTAATTAGAAACACACTGCATGAGGGATACCTGGCAGTCTATCTCCAAGGCAGCAGTGGAATCTATATGAACATGTGTCTAGGCAAACCCCACAGGACCACATGTTTCCCGGGGTGCACTGGGAACTGGGGGAACATGACAAAGGTTGATACTAGACACACACTCTGACTTTAAGTCAGGAATAAAAGCTGCGCGGTATCAACTTACAGCTCTACAAGGAGAGAATATATATTTAACGTTGCCCAGTGTGCACAGGAGCTCCAAGAGTACAGAGAGGGTAAGCTCGCAAGACAGGCTCAGCCAGAGACAAAGAGCAGGATTAAAGCGGCAATGCCAAGTCTCAAACCAAAATCATCATTTGTTAAAACATGACTTCTATGTGTCATAATATACTCATGATTTTTATTTCTTCCAGTTCATTAAAAAACAGAGATGCTTCCATTTTTAGCAATTCTACGACAAACATACTGTTCTGTTTACCTCTCCGATCTCCAAGTGCTTGCCAACAAACCTTTTGCTCCTAATACCAGTTACTAAGACAGAAACACAGTTAAATCCAGAACCGGGTTTCCGTCAGGCCGGGAACGGTGCAAGATCTTAGCTCCAGGATCATGCCGGAGCACACAGGCATTACTCGCACCAGGGCAAAGCCAGAGCAGCTCTAGATCAACGTCAAAGAGAGAACAGATTCAAAGCAATTTGTCTGCCTTAGAGGTTTTTGTTTTTGTTTTTGTTTTAATTCAGCAACTCTAATGCATAGATGGCTAGAATTTTCTATGTCCTGATCTTTGTGTTGGAAAACTTACACAATTTTCTGCAAAACAAGCCAACAAGCAACCAAATTCATTTGAATGTTAAGGAGCAGTGACCATCCTGCAGGATCTATCCCTTCCTAAACTACCACAGCCGTGCGCATGCATGTTTGCACAGACACACATGTGCACACTGAACCCAACGACAACCAATGTGTCAGGCTTTAGTCCACGTTTACAGAGCCTACACTTTTCTTTCTGGAAATAATTTACTGGGGCTTGTAACCGTCTCAGTAAGTTGCTGTGGGTTAATTTAAACATAAGCCCCAGTCCTATGAGCACTCCATGTTCTCGCCATACTAGAGAGTGAGTGGTTTTCCTCCAGAGTGCATTTGTATAAATCCAGGCACTTTCCCCACATTGGCCACAGCACCCTAAGTCCACCATAAAGGTGGCTGGAGCCTGGAGATGCGGGGAGGTGGCGCAGTGTGCAGAGGACTCTCCCTGTGAGGGACCAACTGGGGCTCCGTCTCTCCAGGCCTCGGAGACACGGTCCCATTGGTGCAGGCGTGAGCAGGATGACACACAGCCCCTCGCATGCACGAATGCAGCCTGGGTCCCATGCACCCTCATCGGTGGGGAAGAAGGAAGGCTCGTGTAGGTCACTGAGCTGCTCCACTCACAGGCCTGGCCTCCCACGTGGATGCTTTCCTCCATGTTAGAAAAGCGGAAACAGGGTGAGAGCCGAGCTCTCAGAGCTGACGCAGATGAAGCCCTCTTGAGCCCCGAGCTCAAGCCTTTTTGATTTTGACTTCTACCTACAGTGTTTGCTGACACATTAGAAAAGGAAAATGTGAGTAGATAGGTAAAAAATGGGAGTAATTAAGGTGTCTTTATAGTGTCTCACTTCTTTAAAAAAGTCCCTGTGTCCCAGCTATCTTTTCCATTTAAAAAAGTAGTACTTTTTGTAGGGATCAGCTGAATTATGTCCTCAGAAAGCTGTGTCTCATTGTCTGTGTAAATGGACAGTTGGCTTTTATTGTCCCGCAGCACCAGGACAGCAGACATGAGTGCCACCAGCCCGAGTGTCTCTTGCATCATCTCAAGGACAACTTCTACTTACAAACATGTTCTTCCCAAGTACCTTCTTCAAGATACTCTAAAGGCACAATGTTACATTCATTCGTTAGTGTCTTTTCTAAATGGGATTGGAAGCACTGAGAAAAATAAATCATGAAACATTGTTTAAAAATAAATATACAAACTGTTATCCAACTATGAATACTGAGACACACAGTTCAGATGGCAGATACCCAGAAATTTCAACTAACAATACTTTTTTTGTCTATTCTATTCTTATTCCACTATGGAAGCTGTTGAGAATGTGATCAATGAAATAGAACAAACGTCTACTTCAAAAATACAAGTTCTCATGCTTAAATTTCAGGTGGAAATGGCCTTATCTGGTAGACTCTGTGCCATATAAAACTGTAGCAACATTTTGGCAAAACACCAAAAGCAAGATAAATAAAGCCATTTGCAGGTCATTAAGTCCTGGGAATTTGGTGCAGGGAGATATGCAGGCAAACAGAGATTAATGGAAATGAGGAAGGTCAAGAACGAAGAGGGACAGAGAAGATTTTTTGGCTAAAAGGGATGAAATGAACAGACAAAATAATGGGTGAGTTGAGGATCCTTCACTTGTGTGAGAGCGGTCATTTCTTCTTGGAGTAAATCCCTTCTTTGTGCTGGTACAGAGACCAGCACCATGACGGGCACAGTCTTCTGGTGCTGGGCCTCATTATACGGATAGGCTCATTTTAATGGGCTTCTTGGAAGCAATTTAGAAAATGACCTCTAGCTACCATGAAGCCGTTTGTCCCAGGGAAAGTGCACTTAACTACTTAACTGAAAAAGCCACCGAATTCACAATGTGTGTAGTCTCGCCCACTGGTCTGAGGACTAGGCAATGGCAGACTTTATATAATATTGCCTGTTACCAAAAAAGCCACAAAGCAGTTACAGAAAGTTTAGAATTTATGAAAAATGAGGAAGAAATCTCCTGGAGTTCTGTTATACAGATAAACACTCTTTACACCTCGGTGCTTTATCTGTGGATGGCCCTGAGGCCCTGCACACAGGCGTGCACCGTGCGGCTCCCCGCACTACTGGAAAGGTGGTGACACGTGAACTGACAAGCCATGCAGACTTCATCACACGGGAGACACAGGCTTCCACAGCACCTCTTCCTGCCAGGCTTATAGGCGTTTCCAACTGTGTGCTTGTATAAATAAAGTTGCACAAAAGTTGGCTTGGAAGCTTTTGCTGAAGTTTTACTTGTTTTCATAGATAGAGTCCCAGAGTCAGGACGAGAAGACCACAGTGCATGGGCATTTTCACAATGATTATTAGGTATAAAGAGAATTTGTTACTAAAAAAAAAAAAGTTGAATAGTCTACGAATTTTATCAGCATCATCCCTGTCACTTAACAGAGTTTAAAAAAAAATGCTGAACGGAAAACTAGAAATTAGAACAAAGCAAAAGAGCATCAGGGATGAAGTAAACTGCCTTTTGCAACCACGGAAGTAATTCATGGTTTCAGTAAATGAAATCAAAGGAAATTACATTTATATTTTATTTTAAAATAACTTGCATTCTATAAATTAAAATAATTATGTTACACCTAAAGAATCCTGTGGTTCATGCAAAGTCTGGGACTCTGGAAAAGGAAACGGAAGGATAAAGGGGAGGTGGGTTAGGGGGTGGGGAGACGGGGTGACGGCACGAAGGAGGGCACGTGATGTGATGAGCACGGGTGTTCTACGCAACTGATGAGTCACCGACCTCTGCCTCGGAAACTACTGTACTGACGCTTTCTATGTTAACTGAATGTAAATTAAAAAGCAAAGAAAGAAATGGGAGGACGATAGGCCCGGGGTAACAGGTATTAGCTGTTACCTGTCCAAAGCTTTCTAGGACCCTCTTGTGTCAATCTCAGGTTTCTCCCAGAGCAGCTCAAAGAAAAGAGCGACAGAAACAGGACGTCTCCTGTGCCTCTGGGACCCCTTCTGGCAACCAGAGTCGGGGGACAGCTTGGGGAGGCTGCTCCTGCCTCTGTCGGGCTGTGGGTTTAAGATAAGCACGTGGTGTGCTACAGTCTCACCCAAGGGCGACAATAAAGAGAGCTCAGAGCCGCTCAGCCCTGGAAGGTGCCTCTGTTCCCCAATGCTGGCTCAGCGCTGTGGTCCACCCTGGGCCCTGCTGGCTGCTGGAAGTTGGCATGTGGCCACCCGCCCCGGGGCCAGGAGGGCTGGGACCGTGTGACAGCAGTTCCTGAGCACCTGGCCTGAATCCGTCTGGGGAGTCTGAAGGACGAGGAACCACATCAAGGTCACGATGACAGGAAAAGCCGGTGGAGAACCTGCAGTTGCCATAAACGAGGGGACAGGGGCATATGGCTCAAACCCCAAATCTGAGAGCATGTGTGTGCTGACTGAGACTGCTAAGTCAGCACGGCTCAGCCGTCACAGTCTGGTGACCAAATGGAAAAACGTTTTCTATTTCTGTATATTTGACCTCTTACTCTGTGTTGGGCATCATGATGAGACCTTTACACACACAGTTGCATATAACCCTGACGACACTCTGAGCTGGGTACTGCTACTGTCCCAACGTTGCAGAGAGAGCTCAGCAAGGCCACCTCCTGCCCTGGGTCACGGAGCATCTCTAGGGTCCCGTGACTCCAAACCCAAGCTCCCCTGATGGCTTCTGACACAGTCGAGGGACGCGTTCCTCAGACAACCGAACACCGAATTCTGAACCGAATCGCATGGCCCCGAGCCCCAAGAATGTCCTCCAGGATGCCCCCCAGGGTGCCACTGAAGGACATTCACACTGCAGGGGACATCCACAGACATGAAGGCGTCTGCCACCTGATGCTTCCCCCTCTGTCCCTGTCACCCACACCTGGTATGTCAGGGAAGGACCACACTCTGGTCCTCTCCCCTCCTTCGTGTCCATGACTCAGGAATGAGCTCCATGGTTCCCGTCCCTTCTCAACAGAACAAAATCCTCCTCCTTCAACACACACGTCAAGTGTCTCTTTTCCCTTGAGGGTTGTTTTCTTTAATCTTTGAGCTACAGTCAACCCTCCTTCCTTTACATACTCCCTAAATACCACCTGTTCTTAAGTCCTCCTATTAAATCCCTTCCTTTCTACACATGTAGATTGGGGCCCATTTTGTTTTGTTTTGTTTTTGCTTTCAAATGCAGGGAAAATCAGTATCTTTTAACTAAAGGGATATAAATAAATAAATACTGTGACACAGGCAGGTGTTTTGATTTTCCCCAACTAAATATTCATGGGTCACCCTTAATTGCAAGGGAAGAGATGGGAGGGAGAGGGAAGAGATGGGAGGGAGAGGAGAGCAGACAGTCTGCAGGCTGAGAGCATGGCTGGCTCCCGTCGCGAGCAGCAGACCTCGTGGAGATCTGACCCATAGAACTGGCCAATGGAGAGGAAACCCCAGAGGCGTCTGAAGGAGTGAGTGAGCAACCATCCCAGCTGAACAAGAGGAATCACGCAGGTTGTGGAATCAGAAAGAAGATTCGTGTACAGAGGAGTCAGGAACACCTAGCTCTCCCTGCCCATCCATGTCCCCCAACCTTATGCTGCTCAAGGGAGACAAGTTTTTATTCATGCTGTGTCTTGACCCTGGTGTGGTGGACAGACTCTAGGTGGCCCCTGGGGACCCCATAGTCTGGTGTTTGTGCCTCTCTGGGAACCCTCTGCATGTGGGCAGGGGCTGTGACTTGGCTATAAGCAAGCCCATGCTGTCACTCCTGGGCCTGGGACATTTTAGGAGGAAAGATGTCACGCTGCTAGCAGATGCTCCAGGTTCTCTGGCTCCAGTGAGGGCTTCGAGGACATGGCAGCCATGGAATCCTACCACCATGCCCAGTGACCTTGGGAGCGACGCTCCATCAGACAGGCTGACCAGTGAGAACGCAGCCCCGACTGACAGGTTGACAGTCGTCTTGTGGAGATTCAGTTCTGCTGCACCCAGACCCCTGACCCAGGAACTGCGACATACAAAATGGGCATCCTCTTAGGGCACTTGTTTCAGGTAATTTTTTTTAATGCAGCAATTAAAAGCTAATATCCCTAGAATTCCAACTTCCCTCCAAAGCATGTTCTTTACATACCGGTTAGGACCCAGCTTCTCTCTGATTCAGGGTTTTCAAAATGTTCCCTTTTCTTACTGTTTGATGAATTCAGTTAGGGCGGCCCTTGTGTTTGTGTGCCCATGTGCTCACACAGACAAAAGCATAGATCTTCATCGGCAGCGGGTATAAAACTTTATGAATTGAAACTCAGTTGAGGAACCTTCTACAGCACAGAATCAATGAGTTGACAAACCCTAGTATCAAAATAATCAAAGGACTGTGAGGTTGGACAAAGGGCTTTTGAGATGGAGAACTTCTAATTTAAGATTACTACAGTCTGACTATCAAACCACAGGCACGTCACATCTCTCTTATCTGTAACTGTGTGCAAGTCCCACTTAGAAAAGTACCTATTTTCCAGCCTGACTGGGATGTGGCCGACATATAACCTGTCTCAGCTCCAGCTGTGCAGCACAGCAATGAGATGTATGCATGTACTGCACAATCACCACAACACTCACTGCCTCGCAGCTGGCTTCTTTTCTTTTTGTGATGAGAACATTTAAGATCTACTTTCTTAGGGGAACCCTCCTACACTGTTGGTGGGAATGCAAGCTGGTGCAGCCACTCTGGAAAACAGCACGGAGGTTCCTCAGAAAGTTGAAAATAGAGCTACCCTATGACCCAGCAATCGCACTACTGGGTATTTACCCTAAAGATACAAATGTAGTGATCCAAAGGGGCACGTGCACCTGAATGTTTATAGCAGCAATGTCCACAATAGCCAAACTATGGAGAAAACCTAGATGCCCATCAACAGATGAATGGATAAAGAAGATGTGGTATATATATACAATGGAATACTATGCAGCCATCAAAAGAAATAAAATTTTGCCATTTGCAATGACATGGTTGGAAGTAGAGGGTATTATGCTGAGCAAAATAAGACAATCAGAGAAAGACAATTATCACATGATCTCTGATATGAGGAATTTGAGAAACAAGGCAGAGGATCATAGGGAAAGGGAGGGAAAAATAAAACAACCTGCAATCAGGGAGGAAGAGAAACCATGAGAGACTCTTAATCATAGGAAACAAACTGAGGGTCACGGGAGGAGTGGGAGGGATGCGGTAACGGGGTGATGGGCATTAAGGAGGACACCTAATAATGAGCACTGGGTACTATATAAGACAATGAATCACAGACCTCTACGTCTGAAACTAATAATACATTATAAGTTAATTAACTAAATGTTAAAAAATAAAAAAAAAAAACGAGAGGAAGGTTTTAAAAAATCTGCGTTCTTAACAACTTTCAAGTATGTAATGCTGCATCATAAGCCACAATCGCCATGCTGTACAGTGGACCCCCAGGACCTGCTCATCTTAAAACTGGAAGTTTGTGCGCTCTGACCAAGGTCTCTCCATTTCCCTCCCCCAGCCCCTGGTAACCACCACCTACTCTCCATCTGTGAGTCTTTCTCAGAGTCCATGTGTAACTGGTATCATGTGGCACTGGTCATTCTCAACTTAGGCCACTCCATGTAATGCCCCCAAGGTCCATCCGTGTGGTCATGATGGCAGGATTTCCTTCTTTATTATGGCTGAGTCATATTCTATATATATTTTATACCTACTTGTGTGAATTATACATGCATATAAAACATCTTTATCCATTCATCTGACAACAGACACTTATGTGGCTTTTGTGTCTGGCCTGCCATAAATAATGCTGCCGTGAACATGGGGTGCAGACATCTTTTCAAAAGTTAGTGTTTTCATTTGCTTGGATAAATACCCAGAAATAAAATTGCTGGGTTGGAGGGTAGCTCTATTTTCAACTTTCTGAGGAACCTCCACGCTGTTTTCCAGAGTGGCTGCACCAGCTTGCATTCCCACCAACAGTGCAGGAGGCTCCCCTTTCTCTGCATCCTCGCCAGCATCTGTCGTTTCCTGACTTGTTAATTTTAGCCATTCTGACTGGTGCGAGGTGGGATCTCATTGTGGTTTTGATTTGTATTTCCCTGATGCCGAGTGATGTGGAACACTTTTTCATGTGTCTGTTGGCCATCTGGATGTCTTCTTTGAGGAAAAAAAAAAAGTCTAGGTAGGTCCTGGCTCATTTTTCAAACTGGATTGTTCGGTTCTTTTGCTGTTGAACTGTACAAATTCTTCACATATCTCGGGTGCTGGCCCTTTATCAGAGACATGGTTTTACATATTTTCTCCCATTCTTCAGGATGCCTCATCTCTGGGTGGAGGTTTTCCTTTGCTACATGGAAGCTTTTCATTTGATGCAGATCTGCTTGTTTAGTTTTGCTTTTGTGCTTGTTTTGCAAATGTCTGTAGTTAAAATTGATTCCCTGTGGTAAATAAAGTTTACTTCTTCACAACTGTTAATTTTCTGTATGTTCTTTCCCCAGTGTGAAAAGGAAGACATCACTTCTGCATAGTGGTCATAGGTTTATCGATGTGAAGGATGTTTCTGCATTAATAGATCTCCTCTGAGAAGACTGAAAGGAGCTCATGTTTAAATTAAATGAAAGACTGAGCCTCTTGCTGTCAAATGGATCTCCGACACATGATACATCCACCCAATGTTAAAACCGCACGTGCACAAAATGCAACACTGGACAGCTGGACCAGTGACTGGGGAGAGAGTAAGATGAAGCTTTTCTTCCCAAAACACAATCAGCTACACAGGGATCTCTTTTCTTCAATAAACACATGGTTTGACTCAAGAAATATATCATTTTTATTAAAGCCTGACTTTTATTAAAGCCTGACTTTTAAGGATTCATCAAGATACTGACAGCACTAGTAAGCAAATAAAATGGTATGAGGATCTTTTTCAGCTTTCTTCAAGTTAGCATAGGGATTTAATTGATTTGGAATTCATTGGTTCTTCCTGGCAATTATTCCTTCAGCCGACAAGGAGGGAAATAATTGAGTACTGACCGTGTTCAGGATTATGCAGATGGGACCTGGACAGAGGAGGCTTGAGAACTTAGCTCTCTGCAACCAAGGACCATGCCGCGTGCTTCTGCTGTCTGTTGCAGAACTGGAGGCTCACAGAGGGCACATCTCTTTTTTACCTCTGTATGTAAATACATAGAGAGCCTCAAGGACTAAGTGTCTCGTCCAAGGTTATTCTGCTCTTTGGTGGCAGAGAAAGAACTAGAACACTACCCTTCTCTCTCCTGTGCACCTGCTCTGCCTGTGTCTTGTCCCTGTGTCAGAAAGATCACGTCTCCTGCATTCTGGAACTGGATGCCGCCATTAGAAGTGACTATTGACTAAGACTAATTATGAGTCATCATTGGTTTATTCTGCAGGCAACCTCGTAACCTCCCAATACCCCGTCCAGAACCACGTTCAATTAACTGAGATTCAAGAGAATTTTTCTAGCACAAGGTTTTACAATCCACAACACATCTTTGTTTGACTTTGCTTCTATATTATTGGCCCTGACAGGTTGGGGAGAGGCTCACCTTAAATGAACTGAGGCAGGGGACCAGGGTTGGGAGCAAATGGACCCTGGCCACTGATCTGATGTGACCCTTGTGAGTTAGGTCTGCTGGTTCCTGCCCCTGAACTTTGCCACACCTGCACCTGCCTGGAAGGTCCCCACACTATTCATCTACCAGGCAACACTCAGATACCCTTCACCACTAGGGTCAAGATTCATCTCTCTTGTAATCATTTTTTATAATCTACCTGCTTCCTAATGAAACTGGCCATTCCCTTTGGACACTAAAAACCTATAGCAGTATATACTTGTTTTATATGTTTCTTGATTTATTGATTTCTCCCTACAAAATCTCCCTGCTCTATTACTTTCTGTATCTCTAGTGCTTAGTATAAAGTCTAAAGAAAACAGGGGTCTAGATATTTGTGAAATAATTATAATAATAATAAATAGAGCTTCTAAACATTTGGCAAAGTGGCCGTATTTTCCCAGATGGATCTTCCCCTTCAGGATGGAAAGGATATGATATATGATATAAATCGCTCCTGTGTCCCAAAACTTCATTAAGAAATCAGCCACACTTTGAATTAACAATTGCATTTCTATGATTTCTAGAATTTGCCCTAAGGAAATAATCATGAATGAGCTTACAGATAAAGCTATGAATATATTCATGAAGGTATAATTTATATTAGTAAAAAGATTAGAAACAGCTTAAATTTCCATTAAAAGGGGATTAATCCAATAAATCACAGTGGGCCAACACAATGGATAACACATAACCACTAAAAACGGTATTCAGAAGCATACTTAATGTTATGGAGTAGAGTACACAATTCTTGGCTGAGCAAAAACGCAGGTAATGCGGAAGGACATGTGTGTGACCCCATCAGCAAACACATCTACTTGCTGCTGAGGACGTTCCCGAAGGCCTGCTACAAAGTAGAAAGCCGCGAAACGAAGGCTTCATTGTATTCATCTTCAGGAGATCAACTATAATGCTGTCTTCTAACACAAGGTGCACAAATAATTTTTGCTGAGAGAAAAATGTATCAATTAAAGAATCCAAACAAGTTTATGTTTGTCATAAACACTACAGTAAAAGTAATGCAACAAAATTGTGCCATGAGGTGTCTGTGATGGGCTTTGTTCTATCGGCAACGTGGCCTTGCTCGGGGGCGTGAGGGCGCGCTTCTGTGGAAGGGGACAGAGAGCAGACAGCCAAGTGTCAGCAACACAACCTTCAGGCTCCTGGTCCTCGAGCCCGCGGCCCACACCTGCATCAGCAAGAGAAACACGTCCAGGGCAGAATAAAGGGCCAGCGTGTGTCAACAGCTCACACGGCAAAGTGAAGAGTCACGGCGATGTGACCTCAGTACCCCTCCTTCTCGGGACGCCCCAAAGCAGAGGTCCGCAGGCTTGCAGAGACGTGGCCCGTGAGCCGCCATGTGACCTGTCACGGCTCCACATGAACCCACGCGTTAGCCCCGAGCTCTGATGCTGAACTATCACTCCTCCTCGTGTTTGGGGGGTGAAATACTGGTTGTGTGATGTTTCTTAGAAGCTGTTAGAAAGAGGTGCAACAGTCCAGGAACCCTACAGTGCGTGGTCACTGGTCAAGTAAGTCAGCAAGTCAAGTAAGTCTGAGAACACAGCCACGCAGAGCTGGTGGCCGTGCACCGGGTCCCAGGGACGGGCGGGTGATGGATGGCTCCTGCTTTCCTTTCCCGCAGTTACACTGCAGTGTTCTCTTTCATAATAGGTCAAAATAAAGTGATCAGAAAATTTTTTAAAAAAACTAGCATCCATAAAGACCAATCGAAATTGATGAGCGCTTCTAACGAGTAATGTTGATTTTTTACCAAAACTGTATCTTCTTTTAGTCCTTACAGAGTTCTCCAGAAGTCCTTACTTTACACGGAATTTCCTGTGTTCTCCTCTTTTTGGATTGTGGACGAATGCCCAGAAGCCCAGAACAGCAGGCACGTACTCTGACCTTTTCCTTGTGAACTTACATTGGCAGAGCTTCCGTGTGCTTTTTGGCTCCGTGTCCCCACAAATACCGGAGAAGGAAACCTTACTCCGTTCTCATGAAAATGATGCTCTCACGACTTCCGTGCATCAGTACTTGACCTCTGATGGGGCAGCGAATCCTGGCCCTTCGCCTTAGCACCACCGTCCAGGCATCCCGGGAGTGTGCTGTGTGCACCTGTACCCTCGGCATTGGAGCGCCAGCCCATCAGCCAGTCGTCCTTTTCTTATCCCGAATGCCGTGCCTCAAGCTACAAAGTGTGTTTGTGTGTTTGGTGCTCTCTGCTCTGTGACCCAGCACTGCGAACTGTGGTTGGCTCTTTGCCTTTCTGAGCCCATTTACTTAGTGCAAACTGAGGGATTTGGACCATGATCTTTAAGGGCTCCCCCCAATAAGATCATGATCCAGTTACCTAAATGCATACGAGACCAGAGCTGCGCCTGTGTGATCAGGAAGCTACGAGAGCCTGCAGTTGTAGTCAGATGCTCCCAGACCCAGACCCAGTCTCTGCAGACCGTGTGAGAGGGAGAAGGTAAGAAGTGGACGGGGACGGCCGCAAACCAGACGGGCAGGCATTCCGACCGCGGCGCAGCAAGGAGTGCCGGCCGCGGCTGTTCCACTACCACTGCTGCCTCACGAAGGACTCACGGAGAGTCCCTGATAGAAGTGACCTAGTGAAGAAATTAAAGAAATACAGAGCTTCTCTAGGTCACTAAATTAAGAGCTAGGGAGTTCTCTGGTCTTCTCACCATCCTGGGTGTTTGCTGTAAACTCTTAGTTTGAACTGAGCTTGGTCGTTATTTAAAAATACAGAAATGAAAACAGCTGCCTCAGAAACTCAACCAAAGACCTCACTGTATGTTTCGTGTTCTTACAGACGCTGGTCGATGGCCGCGCTCCCACGCGTGCACGTGTCTATGTGTGTGTCTTCATTCCAAGACACTTAACACTCGGGGACGAACAGGTCACTTTTCACCTCATCTCCTACATAAATTAAAATATAGTTTAAAAGTATACTCGCCATAAATGTGGGAAAAATCCAGGGCAGCCTGAGACGTGGTCAACAGGGCTGCCGTGCTGAGACGCCGCAGCGGTTCTCTGAACGACAGGACGTTCACACATAGGAAGTCGTTCCGGAATGGCTCGGGCTCCGGGCTGATGTCCGCATCAGAAGGTCACTGATAAGCACACACTAGCTGTCCAGAGTCAGAGCGGTCTCATGGCCTCACACGAGGTACTCACCAGGACGTGCCCTGAGGGCTCCCACCAGGGAACATATCACAGACATGCCAGCGGCGGCCCTTGGACAGAACCCCACCCCTCATAGGGATTCTGTGATGAGCTTATCACCATTTAACATGCGGTGTCCATCCCAGTTCCTCAAAAACAGCTTCTCAGGGGGCACCTTCACATTGGCTGCAGAATTTGGGTTAAATTCACGTCCAGACCAGCACTCTCAGGCAGCAAACTGGGCATCTGTGTACAGCCAGCACGCCTTCCGGAAGGCCCCTCTTCCTGCCCCGCGGCGTCCTTCGGCACCCACAGCCGGCTGTGGCAGGATGCTGCTGGTCCTCTCTCGGTGTAAACCTAGCCAAGTGGTAGCGCGTACACGTAGAGCCGTAAGACCAGACGAGCAAGGTGCCCACCTCAGCAAGGCGGTAAGAATGCCCCTGCTCCTGCCACACGGGTGCCCATCCAAGATCCTGCACACCATCACTGTGTGCGACACTGGAGTCCGGGGCCGCGCCTCATGCTCCCCAGGCAAGCACTTGGCAGGACGGTGGCCATGACGTCTCCTGACTACACAGTCCGAGGGGCCTCCCGCTGCTGCCCTGTTATTCCTCGCCCGGGGCTCATCAGTCTTGGCAGCTGGCGTGCAGGCCTGTCTCACAACCCAGGTCGACAACAAGTCCCTCCCACACGCAGCCCTGGGCAGCTGACTGGAGCTATCATCCACTGATTCCCATCGTAAGCCTCGACTCTACGCAGGAATTCAGAAGAACCAAGGTCACGTCCCCGGGGTCAGGTGGGTTTTGTCATGGGTCTAAGGCAGACACGACTCACAGCACTGAAGTATTCGCAAACTACAGCTGCTTCCAGTTTCCCCGGGAACAGCAGGAGAGCTGTTCTTTTCACCCTCTTGTGGTCCTAAACCACCATGACAAATTGATGAAAATGGTGTATCCTTTTGCCCGTAAAGCAGACGGGCACTTCCCAGAGTTCTGCACAGAGTCGTGGGCTGGTCACAGACCGCCGGCTCCTGGTCTGTCTGAAGGAGGTGCAGGAGAAAACCCACAGGACGACATGAGAAGCCGCCCCTGACCTGAGTGCCAGAGACCCTGCACACCTCAACACCATGGTTCCTGAGCCTGGCCCTCCTTCAGGTCCGGCCGGTCATTCAGTCCAGAGGCCTTTCCCACGGCCAGGGCTCGACATTTGGTTAGTCCTTCCCACAAATGAAATCACTTGCTTCCTCTCCGACGTTATCAGAAAGCAAAGTGAAAAATGTTATGGGAGGGGCGCCTGGGGGGGCTCAGTGTGTTGAGCATCTGCATACAGCTCAGGTCACGTTCCCAGGGTCTGGGATCGAGCCCCACATCGGGCTCCCTGCTCAGTGGGGCGTCTGCTCCTCCCTCTCCCACTCTCCCTGCTTGTGTTCCCTCTCTTGCTGTCTCTCTCTGTCAAATAAATAAATAAAATATTTTTTTAAATGTTATGGGATTTATATGCTGTGTGTGCCTTTCTTTCTCCATGAGACATCACTGGTCTGAAAGCCCTCGTCCCCTGGCTCACTGCCCTCCGCGCAGACCCTCTCCATGTAGTTACCTATGTAACCTTAGGGCTTCAATGGCCAAAACCTGAAAACACAGGTGGACGGCAGAGCTGTTGGTTCAAGTTCCAGCTCTTAAACGGGGGTGTTTCCACCGCTTCTGTCATTACATTAACTGTCCTAATTCTGCTTCATGGTACCTAAATAACTATTTTAGAATTTGTGAAGACGGAGAATAACAACACAATTCTAATTTTATTACTCAGGAGCACTAAGCAGCGCGTGCATTAGAAGAGCCAGGCCAGGCACCATCATGGAACCGCTGTCAGTGCTCGGGCACGTTCCTCCTTGTTGGCTGACTTTGTTTCTCTAAGGACTACTCATAATCATATTCCCAAGTATTCCCACCGAATCACTCCCACAAGGACTCAAATGAAATTTCCATCTTACTAGGGAGTCACTGAGCCCTTGTTTAAGACAAACCGTGACCTACAGGTCTTTCTTCTGTCACCTTATCCCTAAACCCCAACTTAAGTGCTCATGACGGCAGTGGTGCAGGGACTGATGGAAGGCCCACGCGTGTGTAGAGAGCCTCTGCTCTTCTCTCTGGTCTTTAACGGACCAGGATAACAAATCTGGCAAGTTTCTGCTCTGCAACATTCCCTATGAGTCCGTCAGCCGGTCAGCAGAGCAGGAGCCCGAAAGCAAGATAATAGGCGTCTGCACTCCTACCACACACCAGGCACTCACGCAGACACAGCAGGGGCCGTGACACAGCCACCAGGGGAGGGCTCTGATTTTCCACTGGGGACGGGGGACTATCAGAGCGCAGAGGAGAAAGCTGATGGCTACTTCTCCCAAGACTCCTGTCTTCTTACCCCAAAGTGCCTCCTCGCCTTATGAGCCGAGGCAGCCCCATCTATAGATCACTCATACGTCAAGTCCGACTGCCCGGGAGAGCCGCTGTTCATAGGATATCAGTGATCATCAGCACCGTGACGGTACAGCCACCTGTCACGACTACTGCTTCAGTGCTCGGGTTTTCTGAGATGCACATCTCTGCACCTCTCCCACACCTAGAATAACACGACGTAAAACCAGAGACCGAGAGTCAACAACTGAGCAGAGACATGAGCAGTGAAATACAACACGCACCCGTGTCCCTACCCCGGACTGGGCACCGCGCCAGACATGGTCATTTTCAAGACTGCCTTGAAATGAGAGCACTATTGTACCCATTTTGTAGATGAGGACTTTGTTTCAGTGAAGTTACATGATTTGTTCAAGACCGACGGGTCCTACAGGGAGAGAGCCATTGAGTTCTAATTTTGTATTCTTTAACTTAGGGTCTTTTTAAACATTTTCACACATTTCATTTGTACATTTATCACTGGTTCATTTAATTGATAACTTACTACTGTTTACTCCGGGAATAGTTATTCTGCCAAAATGAAGTACCACGGACTTCATGAAGGTGTGGGGGAGGGGCATGAGCTGGAGTCACAGAAGTGGGTCATCCCCCATTACAACACGAAAAGTCAGTTTCCATCTGCCTTCTTTGCCGCACGTCTAATAATGTGAGTTTCACTGAACAACAGGTCAACGACGCACAGCGCCATGGAAACCAAACTCAGGCACGCGCGCAGTACCCAGAAAAGCCCAGCCTCTTCACGCGAAGCCCTCGGTGTTGGCGTCTGCCTGCGTGTGGACAGTCTGAGGTGAGAACCCTGGGCCCACAGGGTTCGCTTCTCTGATGAATCGTAAACGCTGGGATACTGGCTTCTGACTCCTGGCCCACGTCCCTTCCTACCGGACTCAGAGCATCTGTTTCTCCCCAGAAACTCGGCAACCTTGGATGTGAGGCTGGAGTCTAGACAGAAGACATATATTTCAAAACTGTTTTCTAAAGCAAAGCCAGGGATTTTGTATCTCAGTCAACACAGTTGTGACGATGCATAATCATGCACACTGAAATGGCCGAAGGCGTGTCCCACCTTTCTGTCGGTTCCAGCTCAGAGAGCTATGTTCCAAGCAGCCCAACTTGTGCAGCCTGAAGCCACTCTGCGGCAGCCATCCAAGGGGCCCGCACCCCATCTCCCATCGCGCTGAGACAAGCCCCTCTGACTTCCAAGCTATAAAACAACCCGTTCCACGGGGGACAGCTTCGTTTAATGGTCAGCTGCAAGCGGAGTCCAAGGGCAAAGCGGCCTGTTGACGTGGGGGGGGCGTGGAATGGGAACTCCGTGGGAACGTAACAGCACAGAGTAAAACTGTTATCTGCCGCATGCTAATAGCTGAGGCCTTTCCTGCAACCTTTCCCTGGCCCAGGAACACAGATTTTAAGATTTGCCATTTCTTCCATGGGAGCCTCTCAACAGCCCCACGAAGAGACAATTATGGGTCATTTATTTTTATTTTTATTTTGTTAGAGAATAGGGCCCAAGATCCAGTTTGCTTTTGTGGGTTCAAGACCCCTGCCCGCTCCACCACGGGTTCCCTCCTGCTCTGAGAGCCCCAGCCCCTCTCTGCAGGCCCTCAGACACCTGCGCTGACTTCCAGATCCACCGCCCACGCTGGGCACTGGAGAGCAAGACCGGGTGTGGGGCCCACCCACGAATTACGTGCCCGATACTCCTCTCAGGGGCCAGCACATGAAGGTCAATGCTGTGAAAACCCCAAGCGTCTGTGATTCTTTAGATTGCTAACGAGACGCAACAATCAGAAAAAGCAAAATTATGAACATATATCACTACTCATAATAAGGGCTTTCAGTGAAAACAGTTTCTCCTTTCTTTCAGCCACTTAAAAAGACATATAATATCTAAAACCCAGTCAAACGTATGGACTACAGCACTGGAGGGTGGACGAGGGAGGTCACTGTCTTGACCTTGGGCTCAGGTCCCCTTCTCTGGGAAACACTGCAGACAGACGCTCTCCCCAGCAGGAAGGGAGTCAGCAGCAGGGCAGAAGAATGGGGAACGTGGGTTTCCTTGGGAGCTCCAATTGTGCTAAACCTTTGACCACTCTCAGGCCCACAGCAGGGCCTCGCTGCGGCTCTGTGGGTCACCCCCCTACCAGGAACAGGTCTACATGGGCCATTGGCCCTGGGCACTCACTCCCCCAGAGAGAGAGAGGCTTCCTTGTCCCTAGGACGTACTGGTACCCGCCAGTGCAGAAGACACCTCCCCAAAGCATTTCTGCCATGTGTGCCAGAGGGGAGCCTAGAGCACGGGATTAGAACTCAAGGAAAATCAGTCATGAGCTGAGATCATTTAACGTCTGGGTAGACACTTGGTTATCAAGAAATAGAAGCCCTTGGCGTCTCTACCCTCCTGCAGCTTCGGGAGGTAGGACAGATTCTCTTTGGGATGCGTAATTCAAGGCACACCAGCCCAAAGACATCACGTCTGGGGCGTTCCACACCCACCTCACCAGACAGCGTGGCTGACGCTGGAGTATCACAACATCGAACCCAGAAGATCAATGTCAGATGCTGTTTCCATGCACAGTTTCTCTCGTTAGCCCTTTCTTAGCACTGAAAAGGAGCTTGTTATGAATTCCAGGACGAACTCTGGTTTCCTCTTCCTCTACGTACTCAACCGCGTACCTTCCGTTCATCCTTTCATCTCCCGAATAGGCTTCAGGGTGCGGCGAACAGGTGCGGGTTCAGCAACAAGAGAACAGACGGTACTTTACCTACACACACTAAATCTCAAACCTGGTATTGAAACTGCTCCGCAGACAGACGCCCAGGGCCTTTATTTACTCCCTGAGCACATTAATGAGGTAAAACTGCTTCCATGCTAGCTGAATGCCTGAATCTCAAGACACTGGATAATCCAAAAATCTGAAATGCACAAGCAAATTAGGGTTTACTTGTGCGTTTTATATCATTCTGCATGAATGCATAATTGTGACCGCGTCTCAGACACCAGATGGTCCACGCAACTCATCCCCATCCTCGCTCTGTTCTGTCATGTTCAGTGGCTGTGGCCTCACCCCCAATTCTAAGTGTGGCTGACAAAACTGCCTTTGTTGGTGATGAGACCAGATATCTGATGCTGAGTCTTATGCATCTGGCTCAGAAACCACAGCTGTGACGGGTACAGGGCTGGCTGACCCCGGGTATGAAGACGAGGACAACACAGCCCCTCGGCTCATGGTACCCCACTGCAGGCCTGAAGAACCTCGTGCTCCAGGAGCATCCGCGGGGGAAGAACGTGGGAGGAGTGCAGGACAAGGTGTGACACAGGGTCTCTGATGGGAGGTCACAGGGCTCATCAGCAGCTGGGGCTTGAGCTGACTCTGCAAATCTATTCTTGGACTTCCTATTTTTTATAAAAAGTATTACATGTCCGCTCTGCTCCCAGCCGTGCAAACGCTAACGTCTGCTGAGATAACAAATGTAAGCCACTCCTGGTGTCCCTTCTGTGTTCACCTCACACACACACACATGCACACACACACTACATACTACACACACACACAGATATACAGATACACATGAAAAACACAAAACACATGCGTACATGTACAGACATATACCTGCACACATATGTATTTGAAAACAGAGAGATGTATATGTGCCCTACACACATACAAAGAGACACACATACATATGTAGACATGCACACACAGGTACGCACATATATATAGGCACAGACACATGTGTGTATATACACACATACACAGAGACACACGCATACACACATACACAGGTATGCACGTGCATGTACACATACAAATATACTGACACGCAGACACGCACACATACACACATGGGCACATATGTGTACATGCACACACAGAGAGAGACATGTGCATATGTATACACATGCACAGGCGCACACACACACGTGGTCCCCATGCACTACCCCCTTTCCTGTGCCCATCACACTGCAGTAAATCCTTCTAAGTCCAGAGCGTCCTCAGAGTCCTAAGTTCTCAGATGGAGACCCAAATACAGGGAGCATGTGCAACCTGTGGCTACATGTGCGCAAAAAGGGAAGGTGTGGTGTTTACAGAAGACTGAATGTGGGGTGCAGGTGGTGGGCCGGGAGGGGCGCTGCCAGCGTTGGAAATAGGAAACAATACAATCTGACGGGGGCTCTGGGAGCAGATGTTCACAGCTGGCTATAAATGCTGAGCAAGGAGGCTGGGTTCTCTTTTGGGGACCCCAGGAAGGGAAGAACAGAGACCCTCCTTCTTGCTTCACACCCTCCCTGCCAAGAGAACATGGTCCAAGTGAATCTGTGCCCATCTTGAAACCAAAAGGGCCCAGATTTCTACAAATATTTCCAATAAATCTCAGGTTGTTTATGTAAGCACCTGCTTACACAGGTGTTTACACAATGTACCACGTAATGCCATGTAAGCCACATGTATAAAAGAACTGTGGCCAAGCAAGCAGGTAGACTTCGGGAACTTGGCCAGAGTCCCGCAGCGGACGGCAGGCAGTGCTCCCGTCCAGGACGCCCCAACCCAAGGAGCCGCTCTGAGAGTCCTCTGCCCCCGCCTGCTGTGACCGGCGCACCCAACAGGTCCCTGTGCGTGGAGATAAGGGTTTCTGTAGCAGGCTCTGGAATCTGTCAGTTTCTCCCTGCAATCCTGGTTATTTTCTTGCTTTCCATATTGCAAGTCTATTCTAAAGTAGATGATGGCTTTAGCTTCTTAAAGTCAGTATTCTTTTTTCAATAAATAGTGACTTTATTTATTTATAAAAATCCCGAGGCCATTTCCATACTGTATTTTGTGTTATCTGAGCCTTTTTTCCTTCTGTCTCTGTCTCTCCCTCTCCTTCTCTTTTATCCCACCTTACACTGAACACATGCTGTTTCCTTACCCAACCCTCCCACCACCCCGCATCTTCTCAGCAACTTTGAGGTGTTACTCCGAAGCCTTCCGGCATCTGTGCCGATGAGGAGACGCCTCTGGGGGTCACTGCAGTGTAAATAATCTGCACATTCCCTTTGGGGATATTTCAGATTATTTGTCTCTTATATTCCACAGTTTCATTTAATTGGATGTGCATGTGTTTTTATTTACTTGGTTTTAGCATCAGGAGTCTTTAGATAAAAAAGGCACAACAAATTTCTTCAGTTCTAAAAAAAAAAAAAAATCCCAGCCCTTCCCTCCAAGCAATGCCTGTCCTCTATCTCCCGCAGGTCACTTACCTGCAAACACGGGCTTGTGTTGGCATGGGCCGTCCCCCATGCTTTCTCATTCATGTCTCATATCACCCTTGGGACTTTGATGCAAAACTCTGGGTAATATCCTCACAGCTGTCTTCTGGTTTGCTCATTCTCTGTTCAGCTCTGTCTACTCTGCTTTATGGTGGATGGACACAGTCATGAATTTAAATGACATTTCTTGGGTTTGGATATGCTGTTTGTTTTTTAATCTGTCTTTTTATCATACTAGATAGGTATTGCATTATGGTTTCTTTTCCTTTTAAACACCAAGGCAATAATGCCAACGTGCTCAGCACCTGCGCAAGCCGCCATTTCTAGTGCTCGCTTAGTCTTCTGCCACATGTTCTCATCCCCCTGAAATGTCTTTCTGTGGGCTATAATCTTTTATTGCCTGTTTTAGGAAAGGGGGAGTCCTACATAGTCAAAAGATTCTGTAGATAATGTGTGATTTTGAGTCTGCCGCAGCCCTTGGGTTCTGATAGTGCCCTAACTGATTTGGGAACAATTTTCACATTCATTTTACCACAGGGTCCCTCTGCAACACACAGGTGCTGGGAACTCAGATCTCACACCTGTGCCTCTAGTGTGCATTTCTTGCTGGTTACTTTATATTCTACCCATGACCCTGGCAATGTAACCAGCTTCCTAACTTTCTTGCTAAGTGCTTTCTAATTTTTTCCTCACATATGGGGAAACATGCTGAGATTCTGGGTTTCATTCCAGGAGCAGAGTCCCAGCACCTCCCACAGGTGTAGGGGCTCCCACATCCCATACCTGCCCGAGTGTCCCCACTTCATACCATCCTTGTGTCCCCTTCTGGGTTTTAAGTTTCAGGGGCCATTGTGGCCTTGAGTCCTGCCTTTCCTCTGGTTTTAAAGTCTTTCTTCATTCTGGGAACCTGGAGGATTGCCTTTCCATCACTCAAGCTTGGGTTTGCACCGAAAGCAACAGTGACACGCAGTTCCATGACCTCACAATGGGAGGAACAGAACCTTCTAATGCCCTCCAGCCTGGTCTTTTAAGACCCAACAGTTTTCCTTCTTGTATCCTCCACAATATTTTCTGATTTGTATGAAAACACCAACCATTCTGAGGTCCCAGAAGACAGACTGGCTGGAATGGAACTCTGTTTTCTCTCAAAAGCCGGTTGAATTCTTCAGTTCCTAAGCAACACTAATTTTTTCTAGAGTGCCTGGAACATGTTGAGAACTTAATGCTGGTTATCTACCACAAACCTCCAAGAATAGCAAACAGAAAAGACCATTTTTATCCAAAGCATGTAATTAACAAGGTCTGATTTCCCAACAAGAGGGGGCAGCAGCTGGAGGTGAGGCACTGACGCCCTCTGCTTCTGTGAAAGCAGAGGAGGGGCTGAAAGGCTTCTTCCCAAACCCAATATGCCCAAGCTTTGAAAAAGCAGCCTTCCTAATCTTCCCCAACTGCTGAGAGATCTTAACATCTCAGGATGGTACCTACTAAGTGAAGGAGAGAAACAGTGTGGAAGTTGTACCTCCTTTAGACTCATTTGTGAGGAAAATCTTCAAAAGTTGTATTAAAAAAATCAGGAACACAATGCTAGTAAATACAGGAAACATTTGCCACTTTTTTTCTCACTCATGAGTGAGGAAGAGAAGAGGTAGCTGGGGTTCCTTCTGCTTGTAGTGATACGTATGAGTCTGCCCCAAATTCTAAGAGCGGTATGTAACTTGTGTCCAGAACGATCAAAGGAAACACTAAAACCAAACCAAAACACATTTAAAATGAAAGTCTCTTATCTTGACCTTTTTGTGATTTTTTTGAACCTGAATTTTGTTTTGCCATCAGGATTTCAACAAATATCATTTCCCAAATACTCCCAATATATGTTGATGCCTTCATAAATAGACGATTTTTTCTGAAGTTATAATCTCCAGACATCTATCACAAAAATTCTTTCACGCTAAAATCCATCCTAATATTTTTGTAGCATTACTCTTTTGTAGCAAATTTATATTATAATAGCTTATTTTTTTAAGATTTTTTTTAAATTTTTTTATTTATTCATTTGGCAGACAGAGATCACAAGTAGGCAGAGAGGCAGGCAGAGAGAGAGAGGAGGAAGCAGGCTCCCTGCTGAGCAGAGAGCCCGATGTGGGGCTCGATCCCAGGACCCTGGGACCATGACCTGAGCTGAAGGCAGAGGCTTAACCCACTGAGCCACCCAGGCGCCCCTATAATAGCTTATTTTATTCCTTCGCTTTAACTGGGTTAAATCACATAGATGTAAGACATTGTTATTACCCTGTAGGGGATCTCAGTTAAGTTTTCCTAAACCTTCCAGGCACCATCGTCTGTCTTCCCACATTAGCAAATCTATGGGCTGGGAGGGCAACTCAAACCATAAAAACGTTCACAAATAGGCATATCCATGAATGGACATCTGTGGTTCTACCACAACACTCCCTGTGGTCTACTTAAAAAGCAAATGCTGTCATGTACCTGCCAATAAAGTTTGAAAAGGTTCATATACTCTTAAGTTATTTTCCTGTATTAAATTGATACATGTGAACCTCCCGAGATCCTTGCGGTGTCAAGATAAACTAGCTAAGTGATCTTGTCGCTAGACAGTATCGTCTGGAAGACAAGAACCACAAAGAACACGACACACACTCAGGCAGTCTCACGTGAAGTCCTGTAGCAAACCATTAGAACGAGAGGTTCTTAGTGGATTTTAAACTGTGGGTTTTTCTCATGTCCAGGCCGGCAGAGCACTCTGCTGAGTGCGTTCCTGCCACTGGCAGGTGAGTCTGTCTGACCAACGAGCTCTTCCCCCTGGAGCCCCGCCCCCTTCAGAGGTACCGTCTGTACTTTCTTGGGGGGAAGAAAGACACCAAGAAGTAGCCACAAACTCCATTAAACATTTTTCTCTCAAAATCACGGTCATCCAGATGTTAGAACCCATGCAAGGTGGGAAGCGTCAGCAAACCCACACACGGAAACCGCGTGTCTACATGTTCGGTGCAATTACACATTCACGTTCTCTGCAAAACACACCAGGCCTCTGCAGGGTCCTCGCTCGGAGCACGCTGAGGTCTCCAGCACCCCATAACCTCTGCTCCTCCGTTCTCGGCTTGACGGAGATCATCATCGGAGACAATGCTAATTATTCAGTCTGCACCCAAAGACCTAGCTCCTTCCCAGAGAACAGATCGTTAAAATGCAAATAGGGGTTTCCCACTTCACTGGTTTAGCAAAGAAAGACTGTTAACAGCTTTCTGACAAGAAAGAGAGAAGCTTAATGAGTTGATGCCTTAACCTTGCGGATGGAATGAGCACAAGGCACGGGGATCTGAGCCTGCCTTGTGCAACGGCCTCCGGCTCTGACCCTTTCTGTGCCATGGCCTTTATGAGTTAACTGATGGAAGCTGCTGGAGAAATTACTGAACAAAAAAACTGATTTCAGATTCCACTCACTGCACCCAGGCAGCTCTCACTTAGACTAATTACTTAAATGATTTAAAAGTGTATGAATATGCATGGTAGTGCTTTTCAAAAAATAAAGCCCAGCTGAGACCACGCCATCAAATTTTTCCTGCCTTCCTCTGATTTGGAGCAACAACACTTGCATATCTGAAAGCACTGGGCTGGCCGCAGAGCCTCAGACCAAGGTGGAAAAGAGACGGCCTGCAAACACGGCCTTGGCCTCCCCGACCCCCACGGGCCCCTCGTTGTGGACAGCCAGGACACTTCTCTGCCTGAGTAAAGCATGTCTGTATGTGTCTGCGTCTTGGTCTGCCCCCGGAACAAGGAGGGGCACCGCTCTCCCTCTTCTCTGACATTTTTCCACCTTTGGTGTGGGGCTGATTCTCTGGGATGTGGATGCTGAGCAAGAGCAGGTCCCTGGGAGCCATGCTGGCCACTATCCAGGACAGGCGGATGCAGGGATGACATCTGACAGGGTGGGGCTGGGGGCTCAGGACCTGGGTTGGGGGTGCTCCAAGGGGTGGGGGCATGCAGCCCTGCCCCCGCGTGGATGGAGGTCAGTGGCAGGGGTCCCACCACGGGTGTGACTGCAGGAACACACAAACATCTGTCCCTGAGCGAGAACTCCCCAGGTAACACCACCTCAATTCATCCCACAGCCTCACCCAATCGCACAGGCCATACTGATTTGTTGGAACCTCATCTGCCCTCTCAGGACAGCGTGGAGCAGCAGACAGTTAAGACCCAGACTCCACACGACACACACACACTCTGCAGACAGCACACGCTTGTGAACAGGCTGGCGGGAAAGCGGGACGCCATGGGGTTCAGGCACAAGGCAGCGGGCTCTGGCATTTCTCCGGGACCTGAGTGCACTGAAGACTCCAGCAGAAAGCACGTGTGGGCACAGCAGAGACGACTGCACAGGACAGCAGCGTGGGAGGTGCACCGTCCCGGTGTGCAACAGTCATGGAAGATACCACAACAATAAAGAACAAGACGCCCCAATGCCCGGAGGACACACACAGGCTGGAGAACTCCGCGAGCACCCCACACCCTCCGGGTCAGGAGGCTGCTGCAAGCCTTCCCAGCGGCCTCCACTCCCAGACCCTGGGAACCCCGGGGTCTCGGCTCTCCTGCAGCCCCCGCACGGTGTGAGTTACTGTGCTTTGCCGCGGCCGTATCAATGCACGGTGTGGTCCGCACACATCACACTGAGAAGGGCGAGGACTTAGTCACCCACAGTGCAAGCAACAGTGTTTGATGGAATGTCTAGGTCACCCCAATAGTCACCTTCTCTCTCATCTTATGGGTACAGATCTCTGGGGGAATGCGATGACATCTGCGTGGCACAGCGCACACACTAGCCATTCACATTCGGGCATCCTGGGATCCTGCCCTCCAGAAGCCATCACTCCCCACTGGGGAGAGGCCAGGAGCTGGTTGCTTGGATGCCGAAAATCAAAACTCAGATGAATTCAGAGCCCCCGTTAATGGAGGTTCCGTCCTAACCATATGCCCTCATCTTCCCTATTGTGATTCTGAGAAATAGGACAGATTTTGGGTCTCACTACTCTGGAATATAGTTAAATCATTCAGGAGCTCTACTTCTCACAGTATCTCAGACGCGTGGATTCTGAGCTACTGTGCATTGTCTGACGTCACCAATGACCAGCACGGTTCCTGCTATGTCCCTCGGATTTGCACATTAATAATACAGGAGGTTTTCCAAGGTCTTATTTCATAAAAGGTCTGTCAGCACTTTGACTAATACATTTAAAGCCAAGAAATACATATTTTTAATGTCACCATTTATTACCTGGAGCAACCTGATTAAAATTTCTAAATCCAAAACAAAAAGGAAAGGGTTGTAATTTGGTTGTGATTCAATGTTCCTCTAGCGATGATCCCGTCTTGCCTAAAGCTCACCATGCATACCACACAGATGGTTTCACCCGCTTTCCATCAAACACCACAAAGACGCGCACTCGGACCCGCCTACCGCCATCGTCCCCCTGGTGCCCCCGTCGTGCCCACGAGAGGCAGCACACTCACCTTCCGGCTCCCCGCAGAGGGTGCACTGGGACTCTGCAAACAGAAAGAGAGAGAGGCTGTTACTAAGGGGTCTCGGTGTACGGCTGCAGACCTCACCCCAGCGGCTGGAGGGACAGGGTGCCGACTGCCACTGTCCACCCGCCCCATGGACACAGCGGCCCTCTAGGTACTCGGCCAGCCAACCCCGCATCTGAGCAAATGTCATTGCAGAGAATGTACCACAGCAAATACTTCATACAGTTTAGTAAACTGACGTTCTCTGTCACAGGCACGTGCACACATTGCACGTTCTCACAGCTGTGTACGGCTCAACACAACTGACTTAGCTGAAATAAATGGTGTATTTTATCACCTAATCTAATAAATAAACCTTTACTTGGATGACAACTCTGTTATATCTGCTTTCAGGCACAAATAAGCATGAGAAAAGGATGATCTTATCCTCCAGTACAAACACTCAGCCTATAATCACAAACTGTCCTCAGGACACAGACCCGTCCCTCTGTGTCAGACTCTGCAGGACAGACTGAGGTGTTTGGGGGTCGCAGCACTCACCCACACGTCAGAAAATTACAGCAGTAAACACAAGTGCAATGCCTTCCAAGATACATATTCTTTGTGGGAAAGAAGTCAGACTTCGGGGCCACGTCCGTCACTCTGCACAGGTGACAACTTGCCCCCTGGGCTCTAGAATGGGGACACTGGCATCCTCCACGCAGGGACGGGAGGCTGAGTGACAAATGGTTCAAGCAGCCCATCAGGTGGCCAACCCCAGGCACTCGGGGGGACGCCAGCCTCCTCCTCCAAACCCAAGGAGCAGCAAAGGGCTCACAGAAGAGACAGCGTCTGGACTGAGTTTTGAAGAACAAGTAGGACTTTCAATAGAGAGAAAGATGGGAGGAAAACACCGCAGTCAGAGGACAGGCACGGAAGTGTGCTTGGAGGACAAGCTGGTGGGAGTCGGCGTCCCATGTGGTGGGGGGAACACATCATGCACAGTTTGGGGAGGGAACTGAAAATTACAGAAGGAGCTCAGACTTAATTTTCATATAAAATCAGGAGCCAAGGATGGTTTCTGAGAAGGAGTGGGGAAGTTAGTGATTCTTTAGTGGGATGGCCTGGGTACCCAGGAGGGGCTGGGCGGGGACAGGGAGGGAGCCCGAGTATCTACACTCAGCCAGCCCAGCAGGGACATGTGGGTTCGTGGGCAGAGGTGGAGGAGGGACAGAGGGGTCTGACGGACGTGGCAGAGAAGGCAGAACTGTCCTTTAAAACAAAGTGGACTCGGAACTCATCTGACTTCTTGGACATCAGCCTGATCATATCAGGGGGTATGTGCTGGCCCTTCCCAACAGGCCCCGAGCTCAGTATCCGCTCCAGCTGTGGGGCTGGACTGACCGGGCCTCCACTGTCTGATGCACAAAAGTGAAGCCCGGAGCTCAACGACTCTGCATCGCAAGTGGGTGAGGCCAGAAAACGGGGACCCAGAGTTTCTGAAGAAGAGAGTGTGACCGGGCGCATGGGAGCTTGTGCCCTCTGACACCGTGCCAGAGCTCAGTCCAGGGAGCACACAGACACGGTCCAGGATGGAGGCGGGGGTGGGGTGATGGGGGGCAGTGGGCACAGCACCAAACAAGGGTGCAACCCTGCAACGTCCATGGCTGGCATCCGCCATTAAGGCGCAGGTAAGCCACCAGCACACGCCACCCCCAGCTGAGGGTCTACAGGAAACAAAAATGAGGGTCTTTCACTTGGGGACACAGCGACATCCCAGGAGCTCACTCCAATTCCCAAGGACCCTGTGCTGCTCTGGGTTTCAGAAGATACAGCACTGTCCATCCTCTGCATGGTCACTACGCGTACGATGCAGAGTACATTCCAGACAGTGGTGGGAAACCCTCGTCACCCCCTCTGTGGATGTCGCCACTGTGGCTGTCGGCATTAAAGGACCTGTCTGAGGCCACATGATGGCAGAGTCCCCGGCCCTGGCTCTCCTCACAGTGACAGGATAGAGCAGAAATGGAACTGCTCCCAGGGACTTCGGGAGGCATGTGTGTCTACGGGGAAGAAAGAGGTGACAGCTCAGGTCTCCCCAGTGGACCACAGAGCTGGGGAAGGGGACTTGGGGAGGGGCAGCCATGACTTTAGAGTCTCGCACACAGGAGAACCAGATTTACCTGTCAGCTCACCTCAGCCAAGACCACTGTCCACCCCTGCCCCTACATGGGACCAGAACCCAACACCAGGCTGCTAGAGCAGGAGGTGAATCAGAAACGGGCTTTTACCACTTGTTGTGAAGGGCTAACCTGAATTTGCACCAGAACGGACCCACAGACACAGGACTCTCTGAACGTCCAATCCCCAGTGCAGGCGGGATATGGTCAGAATCACCCACCAGGTTCAAAGCACAGTGACTGCACAGTAACACCTAGAGCGCAGGAATTGATATCTTTGGTGAACTCAAATTCTGTGGGTCAGAGGGCACCAGGAGTCTGAGAAAAGGTGTCCCTTTGGCCACCGGCATGTTAACTTCTCTAGAGTCCAAGTTTTGTACAAATGTCATTTCAAGGTCCACCATTAATGCCTCTAGGCCTTTATCCTTAAGTTATTTCCAGCAAGATCATAGCTGAGAAACCATCATTCCCTGTGTTCTAAGTGAGTCACTCTGCACTTCCCTTAAGTCCACGGGAGCCTCCTGCCCCAAGCTGCAGGATGACCAGGGAAGCAGTGAGGTTTTCCCGTTGTCTACAGCACGTGCGTCCTTGGGGAGCATCCTTGGGGAGCCCAACTCCGCCATGAGGTGAGTGACCCCAGAAGCACCCAAACTCTACCTGCTTGAGTCTGGAATGTAAAAGAAGGGAAGGTTCCGGGGTGAGGGAAACCCACCCCCCGGTGCACGGAGGACAGCCGGGTCAAAGCGCTAGTCCCAGTTTGCAGAGATCACAGACACGGCCTTCCCAACCATCAGAAAGACACTCCAAGCTACAGGTTAGCAGCTACCCCCGGCGCGGGAGGGCGAGGGCCTGATGAGGTAGGGCTGGCTATGCTGCAGTCTTCCTCCCCGGTGGCCATGAGCCTAGGCTCTGGAGGCACTTTCCCTTCTGGACCTTGCTTCCCATCCACCCTCACCCACCAGGCTGGGAACGAGTGAAAGAAAGTGAGTGCGACGAAGCACGGGGCCCAGGGCTGGACTGGGCTCCATCACGGGCAGTTCGGGCACCATCTCTGCTCTAGAACCGCGGCCATCCTTGGCCACCTTCACACCCTCCATCATGCCAGGCTTGCTCCCACCCATGGACCCCGTGACAAGGAGAGGGGCATCCGTGGCCCTGGCCTGACGGTATCTGATTGACAACAGACCGTTTTCCCTGAACAACATCCATTAAAAAACAGTCCGGATGCAGACTGGAGTAAAACTCAATATACTGTGAATTCATCATCCATTAGCATGGAGTCTCATGTAAGTTAGGAGAAGACTCTACTAATTTATGCTAATTGACATAGGACAGAGAATTCTGCCAGGTGATTTCACGTGCACATAATCTGTACTTGGACCAGACGCAGCCGGCAAGAGCAGGCTTGCTCCCCAAGCTCCAGACGTGAGCGGTGATAGCCTGGTCCGCCCTTCCCGTGGCAGAAGGTGTTACCCTGTTTCATCAGCCCAAGAAGAGGACACGGCTGCATCTCTGGTGTGAATCCAGAGGCACTGTATCTGGGGCGGGCCCTGTGGATCACTGCAGGTGTTTTTAGAGGTGGCTTGGGCCAGAGTGGGAAGCAGGCACACGTGCAGTGACTCTCCCATCCAAAGGCGTGCTGGCCCCGTGACACCCCCACCCTGGCTCCCACCTCTGTGACTGCCAGGGCTGCAGGAGGAGACATGGAAACCATCCCCTGCCCTCGGGAGCCCACTGAGGGAGTGGCTGACACGCACCCAGCTGCTCGGGCTGGTGGTCAGGCTCCCGGCGTGGCCAACTGCAAGATCCCTGGTAGTAGGACCCACTTTGCAGAGCCCATGGAGGTGAGGAATATCGGTGCTGACTCTGCAGAGTCAGCCTGGCTCCGGTGCCAGCAGGCGGCCCAGCCCAGACCGCGTTCACTGGGGGCTGGGCTGAGCAGACAGACAAGGGGACAGCAGGCCCAGATCTGCAGCAGGGAGTCTAGACGGTCTGGTGCTGGGCTGCCAGGCCAACCAGACTCGTTGGCTGCACCGTCCACTTCCTTGGCCTCCCTCCCACTGGGGCCATGACTAACAGGGCCAAGGTCACGCTCGGACATCTGTTCTCCCAGTCTCAAAGCTGCAGGGGGCTTCCTGGCACTCACCATGGAGAAACGCTCCATTCGGAGAGCCACCCGGGGCAGAACATGAAGCCATCCTTTGAATGGGAGCGGGGGGCGGGGTCAGACCTGCAGACGCCACGGAACCATGGCGTCCTTGTGACTGTGAACACTTCCCAAACCAACAAGGAGCATGACAATGTTGACCCTCCCCACAGATCCCAAGGAACAAGGCATGTGCTCGCCCACACACTTACTGGGATAGGGAAACGTGACACTACGATTTCACAGACACATGATAACGTGATGGTAGGTGGACCAGGGCTTGACTCAGCAGCTCAAATAACCTGACTGTGCATCGACTGAACTCAGTCATCACGTGGTGATACTATGGACTCACCACATCACGTGGTGATGCTATGGACAAATCTCAAACATTCAAAAAAAAAAAAAAAGAGAAAGAGGAAAGCCATCCATGGGCTTCTCAATTCTATTTTTGGAAGTGTATTCTTTAATATTTGTCTAACACATACTTCTCCAGAGAGCCCACCCTGCTCAGCGCCATGCACTGGCCATACAAGGCTATGACAGCAAAGCCTAGAATGACCCATGGTGGATTTTTATCAGAGGTTATTTCTAGGGAGGTACAGCAATGGGAGGGGACATACGGGTCAGGGACAAGGGGTATCAAATGAAGCTGTCGGGGAACATATGCCCACTTTTAATTTGAAAAGCTTTTTAAAAATGCAAACAGTTTAAGTGAAAGGGAAAACATATTTCTGGCCCAAAGTAAGTCCCTAAATATTAGCTGCTAATATTATCATTCTCTGAGTTTGCCCTCATTCCATTTTAAAATAAACAGCACACAGTTTTACTTTCTAGGAGAGAGTAGTAGATTCTACCCCTAGGGTTGTTCCACAAGTAAATGAGGCAGTCATGGAGACGCCTTATCCCCAAACCCAGGACATGCTGATCAATCACCAAGTGTTAGCAATTTCATAAGCATTTTCACTGACTATTGACCTATAAATATAAGAATCCCGTCACATGGGATAATAACAGTAACTACAGAAGAGGCAAGATGGCAGAGCAGTAGCAGGCTGAGATGACATCACGTCACAGGAGATCAGCTAGACAGTTATCAAACCATTCTGAACTCCTACAAACTCAGCAGGAGATAGAAGAGAAGAAGAGCAGCAATTCTAGGAACAGAAAATCAACCACTTTCTGGAAGGTAGGATGTGCAGAGAAGTGAATCTGAAGCGACATTTGGGAAGATAGACCACAGGGGGAGGGGCCAGCTCCCAGCAAGCGGCGGAGCAACAGAGCACAAAATCAGAACTTTTAAAAGTCTGCTCCATGGAGGGACATCACTTCAGAGACTAAGCCGGGGTGAAGCTCTCATGGGGACAGTGTGTTCTCAGGTCCCACGGGGTCACAGAAGGATTGGACATGTTTGAGTGTTGCAGAGCTCGCAGGTATCGAGGCAGGAAACCGCGGCAGAGACGGAGCTGAGGAGTGAGCTCTCCGCTCGGGGTTACCTTAAACCGTGATCCGAGGCACAGTCTGCTCTTCAAGCAGGGACCCCACACGATCCGGGAAGACCCCCTCCTCCCTCCTCTCGGAAGAGCAGTGTGGGAGCATGGCAGGAATCTGCTGGGTTTGGAGACTCCAAATGGGGCCGCGCCAGAGACAGAAACGCTTGGTCACAGGATGGGTGAGCTCGGAGCGCAGCGGGAGACCAGGGACACAGGAGGGATTGACCCCTTTTCTCCGAGGGTGCACTAGGAGTGGGGCCCCGAGCTCTCAGCTCCTCCGGCCGGAGACTGAGCAGCCGCCATCTTTGTTCCCGTCCTCCGGAACTCTACGGACAGCGCTCAGGGAACAAAAGCTCCGAGAGCGAACTGAGCAGATGACTTAGCCCGGCCCCTGGCAAGGGCGGCGCAATTCCACCTCCAGCAAAGACACTTGAGAATCAAGGCAACAGGTCCGTCCTGCAGAAGATCAGCAAGACCATCCAGCCAAGACTAAGCTCACTGATCAAGAACAGTGGACTTCCAGAGGAGGGAAAGGAAAGCATGGAATTCATGGCTCTCTCCATGATTCTTTAGTCTTGCAAGTTAAATTAAATTTTGTTAATTTTATTTTTTTTCTTATTCTAGTGTTTTTAACTTTTCCTCTATCCTCTTTTAATGTTTTTTAACTAGTTTATCTTAACAATACCTTTCTAAAAAAATCTTTTTAAACCTTCATTATTATCCTCAATTTTTTATCCTTCATTGTATCTAACTTTATTTTTGTATACATATTGGGTTTTTTCTTCTAAAAAATTTTGGGATACAATTTCTTCTAATAGGTAAAAATATTCCTTAAGTATAGTACAGGGCTTTGTTCCAGTCTCCAGCCTGAGCAAATTCTCTCCCCTTTTTATTCCTTTTTCCAACCAACTTATCTTACCAATTCCTTTTTTAGTTTTTTTAAATTTTCATCATTACAATCATATTCCATCCCTTCATCATGTTTAATTTTGTGTATATATATATAAGTTTTTCTTTCTTTAAAATTTAGGGAGGTAATTTTTTCTAAGAGACCAAAATATACCCAAAATCAAGTGGGGGGCTCTGTTCTATTCACCAGTCTAATATTTATATGGATACATTTTTTTTACCTTAAATTTTTTTATTTCTTTCAGCATAACAGTATTCATTGTTTTTGCACCACACCCAGTGCTCCATGCAATCCGTGCCCTCTCTAATACCCACCACCTGGTTCCCCCAACCTCCCACCCCCCTCCCCTTCAAAACCCTCAGATTGTTTTTCAGAGTCCATAGTCTCTCATGGTTCACCTCCCCTTCCAATTTCCCTCAACTCCCTTCTCCTAACTCCCCTTGTCCTCCATGCTATTTGTTATGCTCCACAAATAAGTGAAACCATATGATTATTGACTCTCTCTGACTTATTTCACTCAACATAATCTCTTCCAGTCCCGTCCATGTTGCTACAAAAGTTGGGTATTCATCCTCTCTGATGGAGGCATAATACTCCATAGTGTATATGGACCACATCTTCCTTATCCATTCGTCCGTTGAAGGGCATCTTGGTTCTTTCCACAGTTTGGTGACCGTGGCCATTGCCACTATAAACATTGGGGTAGAGATGGCCCTTCTTTTCACTACATCTATATCTTTGGGGTAAATACCCAGTAGTGCAATGGAAGGGTCATAGGGAAGCTCTATTTTTCATTTTTTGAGGAATCTCCACGCTGTTTTCCAAAGTGGCTGCACCAACTTGCATTCCCACTAACAGTGTAAGAAGATTCCCCTTTCTCCACATCCTCTCCAACACATGTTGTTTCCTGTCTTGCTAATTCTGGCCATTCTAACTGGTGTAAGGTGGTATCTCAATGTGGTTTTGATTTGAATCTCCCTGATGGCTAGTGATGATGAACATTTTTTCATTTGTCTGATAGCCATTTGTATGTCTTCATTGGAGAAGTGTCTGTTCATATCTTCTGCCCTTTTTTTTTATACAATTGTCTGTTTTGTGTGTGTTGAGTTTCAGGAGTTCTTTATAGATCCTGGATATCAACCTTTTGTCTGTACTGTCATTTGCAAATATCTTCTCCCATTATGTGGGTTGCCTCTTTGTTTTGTTGACTGGATACATATATTTTAATTTTTAAAATTTCTTTTTACCCCCTTTCTTCTCACCCTGATTTGGGGTCTCTTCTGATTTGGCTGGCGTACATTTTTCTGCAGTCTTTGCCACCCATTTAGTATTTTATTCTCTTGTTCATATCTTGTTCATATATATGTCTGGATAACATGACAAGGCGGAAAAAATCACCACAAAAAAAAGAACAAGAGGCAGTACCAAAGGCTAGGGACCTAATCAATATGGACATTGGTAATATGTCAGATCTAGAGTTCACAAGACGATTCTCAAGATGCTAGCTGGGCTTGAAAAGGCATGGAAGATATTAGAGAAACCCTGACTGGAGAAATAAAAGCCCTTTCTGGAGAAATAAAAGAACTAAAATCTAACCAAGCTAAAATTTAAAAAAAGCTATTAATGAGGTGCAATAAAAATGGAGGCTCTTACTGCTAGGATAAATGTGGCAGAAGAGAGAATTAGTGATATAAAAGACCAAATGATGGAGAATGAAGAAGTTGAGCAAAAGAGAGACAAACAACTACTGGACCATGAGGGGAGAATTCGAGAGATAAGTGGTACCATAAGATGAAACAGTATCAGAATAATTGGGATCCCAGAAGCAGAAAGAGAGAGGGGGGCAGAAGGTATATTGGAGCGAATTACAGTAGAGACTATACCTAATATGGCAAATGAAACAAGCATCAAAATCCAGGAGGCACACAGAACCCCCCTCAAAATCAATAAAAATAGGTCCACACCCCATCATCTAATAGTAAAACGTACAAGTCTTAGCGACAAAGAAAATCCTGAAAGCAGCTTGGGACAAGAAGTCTGTAACATACAATGGTAAAAATATTAGACTGGCAGCAGACTTATCCACAGAGACCTAGCAGGCCAGAAAAAACTAGTATGATATCTTTAGAGCACTAAATGAGAAAAACATGCAGCCAAGAATACTATATCCAGATAGGCTGTCATTGAAAGTGGAAGGACAGACAGAAAGTTTCCAGGACAAAACAAAACAAAATAAAACAAAAACTAAAAGAATTTATAAACATCAAACCAGCCCCATAGGAAATATTGAAAGGGGTCCTCTAAGCAAAGAGAGAGCCTAAAAGTAGTAAACCAGAAAGGAACAGAGACAATATACAGTAACAGTCACCTTACAGGCAATACAATGGCACTAAATATCTATCTTCCCTATCTCTCAATAGTTACCCTGAATGTAAATGAGATAAATGCCCCAATCAAAAGACACAGGGAATCAGAATGGATTAAAAAAAAACCCATCAATAAGCTGTCTACAAGAAATTCATTTTAGACCCAAAGACACCTCCAGATTTAAAGTGAGGGGGTGGAAAACAATTTACCATGCTAATGGATATCAAAAGAAAGCTGGGGTGGCAATCCTTATATCAGATATATTAGATTTTAAACCAAAGACTATAATAAGAGATAAAGGAGGACACTGTGTCATACTTAAAGGGTCTGCCCAACAAGAAGATCTAACAATTTTAAATATCTATGCCCCTAACATGAAAGCAGCCAACTATATAAACCAATTAATAACAAAATCAAAGAAACACATCAACAATAATACAATAATAATAGGGGACTTTACACCCTCATCACTGAAATGGACAGATCATCCAAACAAAAGATCAACAAGTAAATAAAAGCTTTAAATGACATACTGGACCAGATGGACATCACAGATATATTCAGAACATTCCATCCCAAAACAACAGAATACACATTCTTCTCTAGTGCACATGGAACATTTTCCAGAATAGATTACTCCTGGGCCACAAGTCAGGTCTCAACTGGTACCAAAAGATTGGGATCATTCCCTGCATATTTTCAGACCACAATGCTCTGAAGCTAGAACTCAATCACAAGAGGAAAGTTGGAAAGAACTCAAATACATGGAGGCTAAAGAGCATCCTACTAAGGAATGAATGGGTCAACCAGGAAATTAAAGAAGAATTTTAAATATTCATGGAAACAAATGATAATGAAAACATAACTGTTAAAAATCAGTGAGACACAGCAAAGTCAGTCCTGAGAGGAAAGTATATAGCAATGCAAGCCTTTCCCAAGAAACAAAAACAGTCTCAAATACACAACATAACCCTACACCTAAAGGAGCTGGAGAAAGAACAGCAAAGAAAGCCTAAACACAGCAGGAGAGGAGAAAATAATAAAGAGCAGGTATGAATGAAATAGAAACCAGAAGAACAGCAGAACAAATCAATGAAACTAGGAGCTGGTGCTTTGAAAGAATTAAGAAGATTGATAAACTCCTGTTCAGACTTATCAAAAGAAAAGAGAAAGGACTCAAATTAATAAAATCATGAATGAAAGAGGAGAGATCACAACCAACACCAAAGAAATACAAACAATTACAAGAACATATTATGAGCAACATTACATCAGCAAATAAGACAATCTGGAAGAAATGGATGCATTCCTAGAGACCTGTAAACTACCAAAACTGAACCAGGAAGAAATAGAAACCCTGAACAGACCCATAACCACTAAGGAGATTGAAGCGGTCATCAAAAATCTCCCAACAAACAAGAGCCCAGGGCCAGACGGCTAGAACTTGTAAAGGAATTCAGTAAAGTGTCAGGATATAAAATCAATGCACAGAAATCAGTTGCATTTCTATACACCAACAACAAGAGAGAAGAAAGATAAATTAAATAGTTGATCCCATTTACAGTTTACCCAAAACCAGATACCTAAGAATAACCCTAACCAAAGGGGCAAAGGATCTGTACTCAGAAAACTATAAAGTACTCATGAAAGAAATTGAGGAAGACACAAAGAAATGGAAAAATATTCCATCCTCATGGATTGGACAAACAAAGATTGTGAAAATGTCTACATTACCTAAAGCAATCTACACATTTAATGCAATCCCTATCAAAATACCATCAATTTTCTTCAAAGAAATGGAACAAATAATCCTAAAATTTAAATGGAACCAGAAAAGACCCTGAATAGCCAGAGGAATATTGAAAAAGAAAGCCAAAGTTGGTGGCAACACAATTCCAGACTTCAAGCTCTATTACAAAGCTGTCATCATCAAGACAATATGGTACTTGCACAAAAACAGACACATAGACCATTGGAACAGAATAGAGAGCCCAGAAATAGACCCTCAACTCTATGGTCAACTAATCTTTGACAAAGCAAGAAAGAATGTCCAATGGAAAAAAAGTCTCTTCAACAAATGGTGTTGGGAACACAGGACAGCGACATGCAGAAGAATAAAACTGGATCATTTCCTTACACCTTATTCCTTAGACTCAAAATGGATGAAAGACCTTAATGTGAGGAATCCATCTAAATCCTTGAGGAGAACACAGGCAGCAACCTCTTCGACCTCAGCCGCAGCAACTTCTTCCTAGGAACATCGCCAAATGCAAGGGAAGCAAGGGCAAAAATGAACTACTGGGACTTCATCAAGATTAAAAGCTTTTACACAGCAAAGGAAACAGTCAACAAAACCAAAAGACAACTGACAGAATGGGAGACAATATTTGCAATCGACATATCAGATAAAGGGCTAGTATCCAAAATCTATAAAGAACTTCTCAAACTCAACACCCGAAGAACAAATAATCCAATTAAGATATGGGCAGAAGACATGAACAAACATTTCAGCAAAAAAGACATCCAGATGGCCAACGGACACATGAAAAAGTGCTCCACATCACTGGGCATCAGGGAAATACAAATCAAAACCATAATGAGATCCCACCTCGCACCAGTCAGAATGGCTAAAATTAGCAAGTCAGGAACTGACAGATGCTGGTGAGGATGCGGAGAAGGGGGAACCCTCCTACACTGTTGGTGGGAATGCAAGTTGGTGCGGCCATTCTGGAAAACAGCATGGAGGTTCCTCAAAGAGTTGAAAATAGAGCTACCCTACGACCCAGCAATTGCACTACTGGGTATTTAATCTAAAGATACAAATGTAGTGATCTGAAGGGGCACGTTCCATTTTCAAAATATTTCATTAAGCAGAAGACTGTTGGGTGCCAGCCTTTCTCATCTTTTTTTTTTTTTAAAGATTTATTTATTTATTTGACAGACAGAGATCACAAGTAGACAGACAGAGAGAGAGAGAGAGAGAAGGAAGCCGGCTCCCCGCTGAGCACAGAGCCCGATGTGGGGTTCGATCCCAGGACCCTGGGATCATGACCTGAGCTGAAGGCAGAAGCTTTAACTCACTGAGCCACCCAGGTGCCCCCTTTCTCATCTTTTAATGTGCACACCAAAAATACAGAACAGCAGTAAAATGGCAGAAAAATTCATTTGGGCTTCTTCAATACTTGAGGAACACGAGAGCAGAAATCACACGAGACACGAAATGCTCAGGCAGCAAGCCGACTGCACACGGGCTCCCCTCTCGGTGACGGATGGCCACAGCGTCATTCCCTCAATGAGATAACTGCACGTAAACAGAATTCCAAATGAACCTGTTTCATGTAAAATGTGAACATGTGAAGGCAAACCCAGAAATCAGTAGCTTTCATAAAGCAGTGTGTCAGAGGGTACCAGAAGTGAAGGCCTTGTACAGATGTCTGGAAACCATGGCTGGCTGGTCATGGACATCTACTCAGGATGCATCACAGCACATACAACTTCATGATCATTGCTGATGTGTGATGCTCATATATCAGAGGGTGCCTCCTGCCCTCCTTCCCCTCTCCCTTGAGTACTGAGGCTCTCCCCCATTCCTCGTGGCACTGGTGTGAGAGGGATACAGTTGTGACCAAAAGCAGGAAAACATCACTGGGGAACATCTGACCGTCCACAACTGTGGGAGCAGCAGGTGCACAGCACAGACAGGAAACCCGCCAGCTGCCCCGCACCGTGTCCCCTGTTTACTCACCTCTCAGCCCTCCCCTTTCCAGGCGTCAAATCCCTAAATGTCATATTGGACTCAGGAATGTTTCTGGGAAGCTGATTCCCCTTCAGAGTAAGCTTGACTTAAGAAAGTTAAATAACTGATGGGAATGTCTGAAGAAAAACAGGGTCCCGATATTATTCACTCAAGTGTATGCTCACTGGCAGGCAGAGGTGCGCCGGGACTGGGGGCTCACCGTAAAGTAAATGGCTCGTCTGTGAATAATCAATGGGTCACTCTATTCTCTGCCATTTTTGTGTATGAAACACAAAGATCCTCATGCCTCCAGTCTTATTAACTCCCACGACAGCTCTGGGTAAATAACCAGCATCCTTAGGTCTTTCGTTCAGTCAGGACAAGAGGAGCCTGCAGAAAGGAAGTTGCTGGCCAGTCGCGCAGGCAAGTTCATGGCCAGGAGCACAACTGACTTCCGTTTGTTTGCAGGAAGCTGTTCTTGAAAGACATCCGTGGCGCTCATGAATTCTGAACATGAGGTCTTCTTGGCACTTCCGTCCTTGCCATCAACAACACACATAAGCCGCTCTCCACATTACTTTAGCCACTGTCCAGGGGACAGTGGGAACAAAGCTTGTGTTAAGCCTGATTTCTGGGTACCAAGGACCTTTCCCAGCTCAGTGCCAACACCATGATCCTCTCTCCTGAACACCAGCAGCCCAGGGTCCTGCTCGTGGCCTGCATGGATCTCCTCTTCCCTGAGCCCAGGCTGGAGCGCCAGGCCTGCCGAAGCTGTGACGTGCAACCACAGCAGAGCCCCAGTGTTCGTGCAGGGATGCCTCCCCAAGTCCAGGCCACCCCCTGCACACTCAGTCACTCTCTCACACCACAGTGCCCCACCCCCAGCATCTGCATGGTTACTGCTGCCCAGCACACCATGGCCTCCTGATGGGTGTTCCTGTGGGCCACCAGGGGTCCTTGGAGCACACACACGTCTGTGCTCCTTGCAGTCAGGGGCAGAGGTCCTCACCCCCACACTTAGCTCATGGAGCATGACATCTGTGTGATGCCTCTGTGTGTAGCCTGGGTACGAATTCCCTTCCCGCTGAGGGCTGAAAAAGGTTGTTCTGCCGCATGCAGGGGCCACTCTGTGTTTATCCGTTTGCCCGTCTGTGGATGCTTGAGACACCTCTGCTTTCTGGCCACGGTGAGTCGTGGTGCTATGAACACAGTGTGCAAGTACCAGAAACCTGGCTTCTGTTCCTGGAGGGCATGTCCTCTAAAGTGTGGGGGCTGAGCCATTTGTGCTAGGGACTGAATGTTTGTATCCACCCCCCAAAATTCATAGGCTGAAATGGAGTCCCCAAGGTGACAGCATTAGGAGGTGGGACCTCTGGAAAGTGACAAGGTCATGATGGTGGAGCCTCCAAGATGGGCTCAGCGCCCTCATCCAATGGACCCCAGAGACCCTCCCTTTTTGTACCACATAGGGACAGCCCAGGAGAGGTCCTCGCCAGGAACCGACCGCACTGACACCTCTCAGACTCCCAGGCTCCACCCCTGTGAGGAAACCCAAGTTTCTGGTTTAGAAACCCCTCCCCCCGTTACAGAGTCCAAACCAACCAAGACCGTCCTTCCTGCTGCCACTGAGGTGAGCCACCAAAGACACATGTATGGTTCTAACCCCGGGGACTTCTGCTGCCCGATGATGCCACGCTGACCCCCTACTGCTCAAGCCCAAACTGGAAGAGTCCCAAATCCTACCAATTACATCTGCAGCATGGGAAGACAGACGGACCGGTGGCTGGGCTTTCCTTTGTTTTACTTTGTACAGATTCCAGTGTTTAAGGGTGTTTCAGCCTCACAGCCAAATGGAGTGCAAGGTGCAGGGATGTCCGCTAAGTCCCGACCTCCCCGTCTCCAGAGCTTCCCCCACCCCCATGCCCACAGGAGATGGCACACTTGTCAACACTGATGAGACATGCACACTCCTCATCGCCCACAGGTTCCCTTGTGGTGCTGTACTCTCTGCGGGTTTGGACAAATGTTCAGAGTCTCATACCCACCGTTACAGTGAGTTGTATCTACCGTCACAGGGTCACACAGGGTACCCTGCCCCACAGATCTTCAGATGCACTGTTTTCACTCAGCGTGGATGGTATGTTTGGGTCCCTCGTGTCTCATCGTGACTCATAGAGTTGACCGAGGCTAACATGGAGGGGTAGGTTTTGATTATTTCCCTTCCCTCCTACATCCGACTCATCGTTAGTCCTCTCACACTGCAAGTCTAGGATTCATCATGAACCCACTCCCTGCCTCCATCCATACTGCCAACGCCATGTCCCCAAGTGACCTGGTGCTGACCACACAGAAGGGAGCCTCCTGGCTGCTCCCAGGTCCAGCACGGAGTTCAAGGCGCCAATTCTGCAGTGCACGTCCGACTGCGCTGCACCCTCTGGGACCCTCTGGCCGGTCCCCCTCCCTCTTAGGAGAGCAGCTGAACTTCTCCCAATGCCTGCGAGGCTCTGACCCTTGCTCTTCTGATGCTGGCACTGGCTACAGGGCTCTGTCCTCAAAGCACTGAGGGAGAGGTCTTGCATCTGCTGTACCCTCTCCAGAATGCTCATCTTCCAGACCTCCACACAGAGCTGCCTCCCCTGCCATGAGAAATACACCCTAGACCCATCTGCTGTCCTTCTCTATCCCTGGCCCTGGCTCATGTCCAGGCTCAAACTCTGTACTGAGGCCCTGGTGTGCTTGGAGAAAGCTCTGACATTGCTCTCCCCCGTGCAGCAGACCACAACCCCAGCCTGCCTCCTGTTCGTCGTGCTCTTCTCTCTGTCACCCAGTCTACAACAGTGCCTGGCACACAAGAGACACTCGATGAAAGTGGCCTCAGTAAATCAGAATGCTCACGGCTCTCCTCACCATGAGGAGTGGCATCAGCAAACCGCACAGAATGTGCGCAACAGTAGGGACTCTGTTAGCAGTAGGACTCTGTTAGCGGTAAGGCGGGGCCACGTGCCGTGTCTCAGACGGGACACAGCACCTGCGAGGCCCAGGCTAGAAGATGCACCAGACAAGGGCGTGAGCTAAAGCAGGAGGGCGGGGACACGTGAACAAACAGGGAGATGGACCAGCTGCCCAGTGTGATGAGAAACAGAGCCCGGGGGCAGGCAGCCCCCACTCAGGGACCACTCATCCGCCAGCATCTGAGAGCCTCGGAACACAACCGTGCCAGGTTGACCTCTCCGGCTCCTCTGCCGGGCACTTGCCTCTGACTAACATCTGGTGCTCGCCCCTCCCCGAGGACCAGTCCCGGCTGCCAGTTCCCACCAGCGCTGCAGAACCAGTCACTGCTTCTTCCTTTGGGTCACAGGGTTCTTTCCCAGTCAGTTAGTGATGGAGGGGGGTGTTCCTCTCTCTCAACTGGACGTGTTCAGAGGCCAAGGCTGGGTCTCCCCAGAACCTGTGCCCAGACAGGTTTCAGCATCAGAACAATCTTTGAAAATAAAGACTCCATTCCCTCCTCCCCAAGATTTACATTAATTCTTGTCAATCCAACATCGTAACATTGACATTCCGTATGTGTTCTGTGTCATACCAAACTAGACTCACATGAATATGTAGTCACTCGCCGGAGTACTGCTTCCATACGGATCTAAGTATAAATATACAGACACATGTATGGGCACTATATTATATATAAAGACATAACATATTCAAACACAAATACAAATACATAAAAACATATATAATCATATGCACACTTCTGTTTGAATGCCTCACTCCTACAAATCAGCACACAGAGATAGACTCGCACACAGAAGTGCATGAGTGTAGGCAGCGTGTGTCCTCCCACTGTGGAATGGCCCATTAACAGGTGCTCCTGCTCCGGAGACTAAGTGTTCAGTCATGTTCCGTGTAGACTTCTGATCATCACAATAAATACTAGCCACAGAGGACTTGACCTAATTTATTGTCGTCAAACTAATGTGAATCTGCATGAAGTAACAAAACCACGACACAGTCTGCAACCCCAGGAGGACTCGGGTGGACAGTGGGCAGGGACCTGACCGCCAGCCCCACAGGTAATGGCAGGTCCAAGCCACTTCCACTTCCATAATCCATTAATATTTCCACTGGGACCTTTTGCATCAAATATCTTTTCCCTGGCATCAGTGTGTCCTTGGTTTGTTCAAAAAGTGTCAGCAGGGGGCGCCTGGGTGGCTCAGTGGGTTAAAGCCTCTGCCTTCGGCTCAGGTCATGATCTCGGGGTCCCGGGATCGAGCCCCGCATCGGGCTCTCTGCTCAGCAGGGAGCCTGCTTCCTCCTCTCTCTCTGCCTACTTGTGATCTCTGTCTGTCAAATAAATAAATAAAATCTTTAAAAAAAAAGTGTCAGCAAAATATCACTTATTTTTAAGCCTAAAGCTTTCTTTGTTCATGGCAAGGTAATCATTTATCACAGCAGGAACCGCAGGAGTGGATGAGCAAGGCGTTATTTAGTACCATGGACAGAGGTTGTTATTCATCTGTCCCGTCTGGGATCATTCATTACTCATACGGCTGTACAGGAAGAACTCCACTGTAAAATTTAAAACAATATTCACTAGGTGGTGGCTGTCATACTTTAATTTTACTTGAATTGGTATTTTCTATTTTTTGGCCCATCGTAGCCTATTTCTTCTCCATTTCTGTCACTTGTAGACAGTGGATGAAGTTGAAAGGCAGTTAAGCCTACCTGACAAAGTATAGGGTCTTTACAGATGTTTTTGAATTTATCTTGAATTTATTTTTCAAAGAGAATAAGTCCTTGTGATAGTTCAGACTATGAAATATTACCTTGAGTTGGGGCCAAACATAGCTATAATGGAAGCCTTGTCTTCAAGTCTGAAAGGGATTTAAAATACGGACACCTAAAATCATATTAATGTTGCAACCCTGTGTAGGAGGGCACGAGTGACCCCCAAATTCAGAGGGGCAGCTGAGTTGAAAAAGGCAGAGTTGAAATGTTGCTAACAGGTTCATTGAGATCTTGGCAGCCAGGGACAAGTCATATCAGTAAAAAGGCACGGAGAGAAGGAAGAGGGGTGAAAACCTGAAAAGCAATAATAACGTAGCTGAAAGCATCATCAGCCCAACTTCTTATGGTACTGAACAGCACCAGGATAGGTAGGAACACAAGAACAGATTTCCAGATTGGACTGAAAGTATCTAGAACTCTTTCAGCCTTAGGATAATTTCTCTCATTAATTTATTTTGTTTGGGTCAATCATGTACAACCTGAACATTAAAGCAACCAAATTTAATAGGTGATTACAAAGTGTTCAGAAGACACATATGGGGACCCGATTCATAGCACACTTAATGTATTTGAGGACCCAAATGTGTTCATCTGAGTTGAAAGGTAGCCATATGTCATACACAAATAACAGGAACAAATTTCAACACAAAATTTAAATATGGAAGTTAAAAGAACATTACTCCCTTGCTCTAATCCTGTCAGTAGGTCCACTTCCTACATGACACAGCCTTTGCTTGTCAGCAAGAAACAGAAAGTACCTCTCTCTCTCTGCTAGGCTACACCTGACCCACAACGGACCACTCCATGCTCTCTCACCAAGCCAGGCTGTTCTGTAGCGGTGGGTGCTTGCACATTCTACGTATTGTTCATGAGTGTGTCTTTCTGCCCTTCTTTGCCTGGCAAATGACTCCTTCTCCTTTTTGCTTAGCAATTTTTTAAAAGAACAGCTCTGTTCAGATATCACTTATATACCATTGACTTCACCCATTTACAGAGCACAATTCAATGGTTTTCAGCATATTCATGGAGTTGTGCAGTCAGTACCACAATCCATTTTAGGACATTTCCATCCTGTACCCTTTACCAATCAACTTCCAGTCCCTCCTCTTCCCAGCCCCTGGAAACCACTCATCTAATTGCTGTCTACCCTTGACCATTCTGCACAATTCATGTAAATGGAGTCCTACAGGGTTTTAATATGTGACTGGCTTCATTTAGAAAAATGTTTGCAAGGTTCATTCTGCTAGAGAATGCGTCAGTGCTTCCTCCTCGTGATTGTTAGGTAAAGGTCCACGCTATGGATATATCATCATCTATTGACCCATTTCTTGGTTGTTGGAGTGTTGGGTTGTTTGCACTTTTGACCATTGTGAATATACCCCTATGAGTACTCACGTACAAGTATCTGAGTGGACCTGGGTTTCATTTCTCTTGGATATACACCAAGGAATAAATTTCTGGTCATATGGTAACTCTATGTTTAACATTTTGAGGAAACACCAAACTGTTTCCCCAAGTGGCTGTACCATTTTATATTCCCAACAAACAGGAAGATGTGAGGGTTCCATTTTCTCCATAGTCTTGCCAACACTTATTACTGTCTCTTTGATTATAGCCGTCTCAGTGGGTGTGAAGTGGTATCCCCCAGTGACTTTGATTTGTGTTTCTCTGATGTGTAATGGATTGCACACATTTCCACGTACTTATTGGGCTATTTGTATATTCGCAGAAATATCTATGTAAAGTCCTTTGCTCATTCTTTTATTGACTTATTTGTCTATTATTGATTTATAAGAATTCTCTGTAATGTCTAGATACATGCCTTTATTATGTATATGATTAGCAGTTTTCCCTATTCAATGGGTTTTCATTCTCACTTTCTTGATGGTGACCTCTGAAACACAAACATTTTTAATTTTAATAAAACTCTATTAGTCTTCTTCCACCTTTGTTGCTTTTGGTGTCCTATTGAAGAAACCGTTACTTATTCTAAAAATCCGAAGATTTGTATTCATTGTTTTGTAATTTCGGCTCTTACGTTTAAGTCTTTGAAGGATTTTATTTTAAGTTTTGCATATGGTGTGAGATAGAGGCTCAGCTTCATTCTTTTGCATGAGAATATTCAGCACCATTTGTTGAAACACTATTCATTGTTTATGATTTATTTTAAATGTCAGTCGTTTCAGAAGTCACCTGTAATTGCTCAGGATGACTTAAATGGCACTTCTGTGTGTTTACAGAGCATCTCTTTCCAAGTAATACCTGAGTCGCATTAGAACGATTTGTCTTTCTTCCTCAGGAGATTACGCATGCTATCTGTATAGCTGTCGGTGCATATCTCAGTCCACATCATGCAATGCTGAGTGAAAATGGTCTTCGATGCATTTACACAATGACTATTTGAGCACCTGTGTCGTGTGTCCAACATTGGCTGGGAACTGGAGGAACAAAGCTAACTTGTGCAGAGGAGAGATACCCATGTGCACGTGTGAATATACCGTGGACCAGGGGCACCTGGGAGGCTCAGTCGGTTAAGTGTCTGACTCTGGATTTTGGCTCAGGCCAGGATCTCAGCCTCCTGGGATGGAGTCAGGCTTCCTGCTCAGTGGGGAGTCAGCTTTTCTCCCTCTCCTTCTGCCCCTCCCACTCATGCTCCTTTTCTCTCTAAAATAAATCAATCTTAAAAATAAATAAATCCACCCCGTACCTGCATCACGTCCCCTGAAACAAGAAAGAACCACCAGCATATAGAAAACCGCCAACGTCTGGCCACACCTGAGGCAGGGCTTGGAACAGGAAGGTCACCCAGGGTCAGATTCTAAGATTTTTAATCCACTTGTGTAACTTGCTTAATAAAAGAAAAGGTGCCCGGGAGTGGGCCTGCATCCTGAAGGACAATGAAGCTATTTTAGGCATTTAAGCAAGGCGGTTATATAAATAAATTTGGATTTCAGAGTGATTTCTCTGTAGCTGGTAGATGAGCATCTGGAAGAAAGACCAGAGAGGTAAGACAGCGACTGCTTAGGACTCAAGAGCATGGTGCCGGCCTCGGGCTGGAAGGCCCCTTCCTTGCAGGCGGACTGTGAAACATGGGGAAACAATGCCTGGATAGTTTTCTGGTTTATTGTTTTTGAAATCTCACTTGGGAAAAAAGCGGGTCATGCAGCGAAAATCCAAGGAGCTAGGCAGCCACCCAACCTCTCACACTAATGTGTCGAAAGTAGGAAGTAACTGATCTCACAGCTTTTCATGAGAAGGACAGGGACAGGCAACGGGAGCACAGAGCTCGGAACGCGATCGCTGGCAGAGAACACTGGGCTGCAGGTAAGAACAGGGAAGACCAGGGCCACTCAGGCCAGCTCCTCCTCCCGCCAACACCGCACAAGCACGCGAACATTCTCGCCGGCAGACAGGCTCCCACGGACATGCTAGGGCGCCGCTGGGTCCTCCTCCCCAGAGGCCAGCCGCCAGCCTCCCACCTCTCTGACTCCTTGTGCTCCTCCTCTCTTTCTCAAAACAATGTGGCCAGCCAGCATCAGGACTGGGATTGGGAGCCCAGTCTGCTTTTCTCAGAGCAGGGGCTCCCTGTCCCCCACACCACATGACTCAGGGGAGACTCCTGGGCAGTCAGCATTAGAAATGGCCACAGTTCTCCAGTATGCGGGTTCACAGGGACGTGTGCACAGAGAGACACACGGCAGCTTTAGTAAAGTAAACAGATGGCAAGACCTGACAGAATCCCATTTCCTCTACATGCGAGCTCTGAGGGGGTACAGGCTCCTGCCCGGAGAGAACCAGCAAAGAGCGGGTCTGGAGGGAGGCTCTGGAGGCTCCCACCGGCTCCCCACTTGCTGGTCCCCCTCCCATGTTCATTTAGCACGAAGGCTGGGAGCACTTGCTGGGACGCCGGCCCCACACTAAGTCACTGAATACCAGGAGTGTCTTTCCACAGAGAGAGGAACATGCACGCAAATAAAATATAACGAAGCAAAGTAGAAAATGGGAGGAACACTGGAGTTCGCTGTCGGGTGGCGGGGTCAGGAACGTGTTTGCAGGGAGCAGACATTTAACCAGCCTGGGAAGTTCTCATTCCTTCATTCACTGCAGGCTTCTCCCTCCCAGGACTTGCTCCAGGAGAGGGAGGGAGTCACAGGAATCAATGTAGTGTGCCACCTGTAGCCAGTGCTCCCAAGGAGAGGGGCACAAAATGATAGGACAGGACCTACCTCTCCAGGTGGGGAAGTTTCTTTGAGGAAATGACCTTGAGCAACATTCAAGAGGAAACAGGGTGGGGGAGGCATTCCAGAGAGGAATATTCTATGGCCCACAAGTGACCCGGCCACACCGGCCTGTCCCCATGTGGACAGGAGACAGACATGTGACCCAGGCAGCCGAGGTGCTGGCCACCCAGCTGGTGACCTCCTAGGCGCTCCCTCTCCCCGCTCCAGTGCCTCCTCCAGTCTGGGAGGGCAGTGTAGACCTCGTGGCCTCACGGCTGCAGCCTCCCCAGTACCCTTTCTCCTCTGCCCACCTCACACCTCACACAACTGAGCCAGGCCCTTCTCAGTCCCTCGGTGCCCAGAACTCAGCCAGCAAATTGGATAAACTAATTAGTGCTTCCAGGTTAATTAATTTCTGTTGTTTATATAAGCTGTGAGACTTCTGTTCTTGTGTCAGCCCCTTCAGGTAAGTTTATCTACAAATTAAGTCCCGTTACACCGCATTACAGCGGAATGCCAATCACCAGAGCGAGCCTTAGATGCGCGTCTTCCCTGTGGAGCCCTCAGAGATAATCTCACATCGTAAGGAAACACTTAAAACAGACGTAATGCCCATAATTGATGTAAATCGTCATATGAAAACTTCAAAAAGATTTATTAGAAAAGTCACTTGAAGAGTGTGACAGCTGTATTTTTCTCCGTATTTCTACGTCGTGAACATTTAATCACCAGATGCAAGACTGGAGGTGTTGCTGAGCTAGAAAACAAAGTAAGGACAATCTGAAGGTTTCCAGAACCTATCACTTCTTTTAAAAACACTTACCTATTTTTGCCAACTTAAATCTAAATCACACTCATGCTCTGAGAAATCACAATTACACAGTTAGTACAAGTCACTTCCGTCGGTTAAAATGAAACCCAGGAGAGTTTGGGAGGTGACTGTTTCCCCCCAGGACAGACTGGCATCGAGGACCCCCGACGCACCACGCTGGGCCTGCTGCCGTGGTCCTCGAGGCAGGCGTCTGCGTGCCAAACCGCAGGGACTCCAAGGAAGACATAAATAATGCTTCAAGGCAGGAGGGAACCCTCCGCCCAGTATTACACTAGCAAAGCGTTAAAAACCGTGTGCACCACGCTTGGGATCGACATTGTGCACGAATTCGGCTGGGACAGATGCAAGCCCCAGCCACACCATCTCCTGAGATTAATTCTCACCATCTCACACTTTACGTCAAAGATAGGAAACGAAACCAAATTCATGAGCAGTCCCACAGTCAAATTCAGATCACTGAAGAGAATTTCAAGCCTTGTTTTCAAACCAGTCCCTGACATGGGATTTGAGAACTGAAATAACGTCTTAAAGGTTGAACTGTGGTCCCCCAAATTCACATGTGGAAGTCCTAACTGCCCCCTCCCATACCCATAGGGTCACTGCAGATGGAATCAGAGGCTATTTGACAAGGTCATCCGAGTGTCCCTACTCCAGTGGGACTGGTGCCCTCATACAGAGGGTCACGTGCACACAGAGGTGCACACGGGGGAGCTCTGGGTGAAGACAGGGCTCTGCCCGAGCCACGGGGCCACCACAGCAAGGTGGGCCTGCCACAGACCCTCCTCCCTGCCTCGGCAGGAGCCCGCACTGCTGACCCTGGATGAGACTCCCCGGGTCAAAACGTGGGGCCCCAGGCATCTGCTGTGTGAGCCCCAGGTTGTGGTGGTTCATCACAGCAGCCCCAGGAAACCAATACGGTCCCTGATAGCAATGACCACACAGTACCTTCCCCCTTGGAAGGAAGCTGGGACACTTTCCTAAACTCAGGCTTTCTTACGGTTTTAGTCTAGCGAGCAAGGAAGCACTTCCCGCTGACGGTTTGTCTTTGAAAACACGTTCACTTGGGAGTGTCACCAGCACCATCACGAGCCAGCAGCTTGAGCATAACCCCAGGTCCTCCCAGGGTGGTGAGGCTCACCCTCGCAGACCCCTCCTGCGACAGCCATGATTTCTCTCCTCTGTCCACACCTGCAGGTGTGTTCCCACCTAGAACACAGCCTCCAGTATCCAGCATGTCTGGTCAAGGAGGGAGTGAGACCCCCTGAGGGAACCTTCCATTCTGCATGTCTGTGTTTCCTTTGGTCGCTTAGAATGACAACTGACAGGTACTCAGCAGACTCGCTGCCCAAGACCGTCCATCAATACCCATCAGCAGAGCAGAAAGTAGACAGCAGGGCCTTCCAGTGTGGGGCTCAGGACTTTTGAGGCTGAGTCTCACCTCAACCCCTTCCCAACATCAGTGGCTCTTCAGCGCACCCCGAAGGCTTCGTGGCCAGTCACCACCACCCCGCCCTGTTGTACACTCTGTGCTCGGCCACAGTGGCCACCGCCAGGATGCGGACAGGTGGGACTTTCCCGTAGCTGATGAGACAGTCACAGCACCTGCCCTCTTGGGATGGCAGCTTACCCTGCTTTTAAATCAAGGGCCCCATGGAGCAGAGACAAGACCAGATCTACCTTTGAAATGATGCCCGCATGGCCCAGGGTCCAGCACACAGCCAACGAAAGTCAGCGGAATACGTACAAGGCACAGACATCACTACACAGCAGCATGGCTCCTCAGAGCCCAGAGGGACAGAGCTCGAGTGTGCAGCCCTTGATCAATGGGCAAATTGAGTATATCCATAAGGTGGGACAGCATTCAGCCGTAAAAGGAACAACGTCCTGACGCCTGCTACGACACGGATGGACCTGGACAGCACCGTCCTGGGTGAAGGGAGCATAGGAGTCCAGCAGGATGCATGATTCACTTTATAGGAGATGTCCAGAGCACACCGTCGGTGGAGGCAGGAAGCACACCGGTGGCTGTCCAGCGCTGGGAGGGGGAGTGATGGTTCACAGGCATGTGATTGCTTTTGTGTGGGACAAAAATGTCCTAAGATTAAATCGTGCTGGTGGTGGCTTTACAACCCTATAAATACACTAAACCTCATTAAATTGTATGCTTTAAAGGGTAAACTACATGGTTTGCTGATTATATCTCAATAAAGCCATTCAAGAAAGTTGGTGGAAAAAAAGGATGAGCAAATAAGCCAGTGGCCTCAGACAAGTTCCTGAACACACTGCCTAAATCCTTCCTCCAAGAGCGGTCAGCCCTACAGCAGTGCTGCGAGCAGAAATGAGTCCATGACAGCACCATGTCGATGGAGCAGCCCAGGGAAGAGCACCGACAACCTCCGTTAAAGGCCTGGAGGACGCCTTCACTTTGCAGTCCCCGCCTCATTCTGCCTCCTGCGGGCCTGCTGCTGACCCAGCCCATCAGATGCTGTTTGAGGGACAAGACCAGTGGGTGCAAGGTCAGGTGACCCGGAGGAGACCTTGTGTTCCTCTTTACTACCTGCAGGTCAGCAGGGTGGTCACCACAACGATGGGGCTGGAGAAAAGCCCAGAAACGGAGACTCTGAGAGAAAGGGGAGTGGAGTGTTCCCAGCTGGCTGAGAGCATCAGGCTCCAGAGGCGTGGCTCCTTGGGGTCCACGAGGAGAAGGACATCCCAGCTCAAAGTCCAAACACCAAGCTCCAGCCCGGAACAGTCATTCCCCAACGGTCGCTCTGCGCGCCAGCAGACCAGATCCCACAGCCGACAGCCCCTGGAAGATGGTAGTGCAATGCCACATGTAGCTGACCACAGGGGTTGGCCACGACCAGCCATAAATGTGACACCGCTAAGGTACAAATGCCCAAAGTGCACATCTCAGAGTCTTCCTCAAACTGAAGGAAAAGGAGTTCATCAAAATTCAGATTCACAGATTATGTAATACTTCCAAGTTCCTACAGCGGCTCTTTTTTTTTTTAAAGATTTTATTTATTTGACAGGCAGAGATCACAAGTAGGCAGAGCAGCAGGCAGAGAGAGAGGGGGAAGCAGGCTCCCCGCTGAGCAGAGAGCCCGATGCGGGACTCGATCCCAGGACCCCAGGATCATGACCTGAGCCGAAGGCAGAGGCTCCACCCCCAGAGCCCCCCAGCGCCTGCAGCACTTTTGTATATAACAAAACGCAGAGTAGGAACAGAGTGAGGGTTGGGATGGAAGACCAGACTCCATGTTCCCCTGTAGCCACCCCAAGAGCTTCAGCACTTTGACCAAGTAGGAACTGCACACTGGCTCTCAGAGCCCTTGTCTTCCAAATAACAGTGGTGGTGACTACATGTGACAGAGTCCGCTGTGGGGGTTGGGGGGTGGGGGGTGGGGGAGAGCCGTACTGAGAGAGAGTCCCATACCGTACTGTTTGCCTACATAAAGTGTGCCATTCGGTGGTTCTGAGTATACTCACAGATCTGTGCAACCACAGCTGCCATCAGTTTTAGAACATTTTCATCACATCCCAAAGAAATGCCACACGCGTCCGCATCTGTCAACCCCAGGCAACCACTGACCTACTCTCTGAGAAGCTCCGCCTCTTCTGGACATTTTCTGGAATGGAGTCCTGTAAGACACGGTTCCTGTGCCCGGCTTCTTCCACTGTTTTCAAGGTTCTCCCATGTCGTAGTGAGTGTCAGGATCCCACTCCTTGCTGTTGCAGGAAAACATCCCATAGTAGGACACACCACCATCTACTGGTCCACTCGTCAGCTGACGGCCATCTGGGTTGTCACTACACTTCGGCTATTGTTCATAACATCGCTTTGAACATTTATGGGTAAGTTTTGTGTGGGCATAGGTTACATTTATCTTGGGTACAGATCGTATGAGTAGGCCCATGGGCCAGAGCCCAGCTCTGTGTTTACTCCTCGAGGAACTGCGGGACTATTCTCCTCACTGGCTGCACCATCACCTGGTCCCCGGGCCAGTGCACGAGGGCCTGACTTCTCCGCACCCTCGCCGACACCCCGAATTGTTGGCCCCTTCATTATGGACATCCTAGTGGGCGTGAGGAGCATCTCGGGCTGTTCTCCTGCATTTTCCTGATGATCTGCTAAGGTATTGGGCACCTTTTCATGTGCTTCTCAGCTACTGCTTATCTCCTTTCCCTTTTTAAAAAAATTGGTTTATTTGTACTTTGAAAAATTGACTTGGAGGAGGTCTTTACATATCCTAGATACAAAATCCTTATCATATACATAATGGCAAATATTTCCTCCCACTCTGGGTTTTCTTTGCACTTTCTCAATGGTGCTTTTTGAAGCACAACCTTTTTAAAATTTTTTGATGAATTCTAATTTATCTGCTTTTCCTGTGTTTTTGGCACTCACATCAAAGAAAGCACTACTTACTCCAAGGTTATGATCTGCCTCTGCTTTATTCAAATGGTTTTAGTTATTATATTTAAAGCTTTGATTCATTCTGAGTCATGAGTTTTTGTCCATTGTATGAAGAAGAGACTCAAATTAAGTATTTTCACGTGAATACCCAGTTGTCCCAGCACCATCTGTTGAAAACGCCAACTTTTCTCCACTGAGTTGTCTTGGTGCCCGTGTTGGAAAGCAACTGATCATAATTGTGAGGGTTTACTTCTGGGCGGTCAGTTCTATCCCGGTGATTTCTGTCGGTCCTTCTGCAGGAACTATACCATCTTGATCAATGTAGCTTTGCAGTAAGCTTTGAAATCAGAAAGTGTGACCTTACCAACTCTTTTTGGCCATTTTGGCTGTTCCGAGTCCCTTGAATTTTCAGATGAGTCCTAGGATCAGCAGGTCAATTTCTGGGGGAAGAGAATCAGCCGGGGTCTTCACAGGGATTTCTAAGACTGGACAGACCAACTGGGAAGTGCTGTCAGTTGGCAGTATGAAGTCTATCGATCTGGTCCATGAACGTAGGACGCCTTTCCATTAATTTCATCTTTTTAAATTTCCTTCCACAATATTTTATAGTTGTCACAGCATAAGTTCTATACTACTTCTGTTATATTTTGCTCACTGTTGGATTGTTCATGGGATGTCTACATAAATGCAATTTATTTTTGTATATTGATTTTGTTTCCTGTAACCCTGATGAACTCAGTCATTCTAATTTTTTGTTAGTGGATTATTAATGCAATCCCTCTCCTTTTTATAGGTCTATTCAGATTTTCTATTTCTTATGGAGTCACTTTTGAGAGTGTGTGTCTAAGATTTCATCTATTTCTTATAAGTGATACATTTATTGGCTTATAATTGTTTATAGTACCCTCTTAAAATTAAAAAAAAATTTTTTTTAATTCAGGTGAAATTCACATAACATAAAGTTAACCAAAACCACCCAGTGGCATTTAGCCCTTCACAATGCTATGTAACCTCTGTCTGGTTCCAAACATTTTTATCACGTTTATCAGAGTATCTTCCCACATTCTGGATGCTACCTTATAATTCTTTTTCTTTCTGGAGGTTGGTTGTAATGCCTCTTTATTCACTTGGATTTTAGCAGTTTGAGTTGTCTCTCATATTTTCTTCACCAGTTAACTAAAACCTTAACAATTTTGTTGACTTTTTTTTTTTTTCAAGAATAAAGCTGGGGGGGCTCAGTGGGTAAGTGTCTGTCTTCAGCTCCAGGTCATGATCTCAGGGTCCTGGGATTGAGCCCTGCATGGGGCTCCCTGTTCAGTGGGGAGTCTGCTTCTCCCTCTCCCTCTGCTGCTACCACTGCTTATGCACTTGCTCACTCTTTCCCTGTCAAATAAATAAAATCTTTTTAAAAAAATAGAATAAAGTTTTGGTTTCATTGAATTTCTCTGTTGCTTTTCTGTTCTGTATTCCATTAGGGTAGTCAGGAGGGTGAAGTGAAACCTTGGGTGTAAAGGGGTCCTTAGAAATGAACTTGTGTATAAGCATTTCTCAATTCAGGAACATTTTACTGGATACTTTGTATCTTCCAAGCAGGCTCATTCTCAGGTGCTCAGGACTTGGCAGCAAGTTTCCTCCTGGACCGTAGGAAATGCTCCACGAATGCCAGGTAAATGCCGAAGGAGAAGTAAGATAAGCTGTTGGAGAGTAGAGATCCTAATTCTAAGCATTCTTATAATTTAAATTCTGCCTACCACGATCCCTCAAACATTCTGTGTGCCTGAAAACTACCATTTTGATGAACTGATTAATTTGAATCTTTCTTCATATCAATTAATATCAAGGAGACACATAAAACAAGAAATCAAAGCTGAAAATATCCTGAGGGGCGCCTGGGTGGCTCAGATGGTGGCGCGTCTGCCTTTGGCTCAGGTCATGATCCCAGGGTCCTGGGATTGAGCCCACATCAACCAGGCTCCCAGCTCTGCAGGGAGCCTGCTTCTCCTTCTCCCTCTGCCCCTCTCCCTGCCTGTGCTCTCTCTCTCTCTCTAAAGAATAAATAAAATCTGAAAAAAAAAAAAAAAAAGACAAGAAAATACCCTGAGTGTTCTTCACAACAAGGACCCTGAGGCTTCTTCCCCATCTCTGGCTGCTTGCTGGAGATGAGCTACGGATAGTGCTCCGTGAGTATCTGCCTATTGTGCCCCTGATTCCATTCCTGGAAGTCCAGAAGGAAACGCTCGAACTCACTCGGGGTGGGTTAAACCATCACTGCAAACCCTCCATAATGACGGTAGGGGGTAATTTAACCATCGGGGCTCCCCATGTCAAATGATGTCCATCCATTTGATAAATCTTCTTTTGGGAACAAGATAAGTCAGTGCTGCTGACTTTGTGGGTATCTCTGATGTTGGAGCCACCCGCAATTTTTAATAAATCTCATCTTAAAATGCTATCAGCCTGTCAAGAAGACAGTTAATAAATACATTATTTTAGCTTGGATTTCTCTCCTGCTCACAAAAAGGAAGAGGAAGCAAGGATCAGCAATTCTAGTCATACTATTTTTTTTAAACAGCCCTTATTATACAATGATTTTTTTTCTTTAATATTTTAAACTTTCATTAGTCGTCTGGTAGAGAAAAGAAAAATGTCATCCACCCACTAATTGGTTCAAACTCATCCTTTTTCGTCCCACCCTGTAGCCCTGCTTTAAAAATGCAGAACTATCGTCTTGTTATGTCTCACTGTAGTGACAAACAGCACCTTTGGTTGGAAAAAAATGTCTCCTCATTACCTTGATTTTCATTACTTTCCATCAACCAAGACAGAACAGAATTTATCCCCTAATTATGTTACTACTGTTTACATCACACTGTTTATTTTATATGCGATTTAGGGAAAATAGGAGCTTTTTGGTGGGAAAGAGAGAATGATGTATGTATGATGATGAGGGAGAAGGTGATAGTCGGTAATGTGGAATTATACAGCATAGCTTAAGGAGAGAATTAACTCAGAAAATCTATCAGTGGTGCCACAAAAATTAGGACAGAAGCCTAATTCCCTCAAAGAGTGATGGAACTCTCCAGAATGCCAACACTTCTAACTGGAAGTAAAACATGGCCGCTTATAATCATCACTCATCCTTTGCAGTAACTGAGATCTTCTTCATGCTCTACTTGAAAACTCAAATGTGCTAACACTAGGCACGCTTCTCGGTGCCCTACGGATGTACGTGACCCCTGCGAAGCACTCTCGCGCGCACTCATGCTCCTTGAAGCCAGAGAAAGCAGAGAAGTGGCTCCCTTCCCAAATGAGAAGGAACGGAGCAGCGCCACAGACAGGTAACGGGCTCCTCCCCGGGGAACGGTCCTCAGGGCATGCATTCCCACATAGATCCACCCACCCGCAGGCAAGCATGCATCTTCCGCAGTCCCACTCAGGGACTGCAGGCCGTCAAGAGCACCGTCACTAAGCAAACCCTGGGCATTCGAACTTCTGCTCTCCTACCACCCATGATCTTAATTCCCAACCGGGTGTTGTGACTCTGTCCTTTCTCAAACTGGGATGGTCCATCCATGACTTCCTTCCATTCTGTCCCTCTGCAACACGTTCTTCATTAACGTCCCAAAGCTCTTCTGTTGACATAATCAACTGTTTCCCACAAGGGTGGAGGTCATCTTCCCTTGCCGCGTGGCCTGTTTCCATTTTGAGAGCGCAGTGGGCAGCAGAGCAGAAGAGCAGAGACCAAGCTCTTGGAACCCTCCTGCATTCTTATCCATGAGTTCTAGTGCCTTTGAGTCTGAGGAGGAATGCACGTTCCCCAGTTAAGTTCAGAAACGGCCACGTACATGGAAGTATCATCAGCAGCAGATGGTTCTTAATTCATTAGAGAATATTATGTATAATTCAAGGCTAATTAGAAAGTCTTGATAGTAGCAAGAATAGCAAATATTTATGGACTCGTTTTCTCTGCAGAGATGCCTAGAGAGCCCACAGTGCATGTGGTAAGGAGACCCTGTCCACGGGGTTGAGTGGAGGCTCGCCGTCCTGGCTCACGTGGGGCTCAGGCGCGCAGAGCAAGGATGAAACCGGACACCCGCCAGGAACCGAGAGCTAAGGAGAAAGCCATGGGGAGTGAAGAGGGCCGGACTCCTGGGTTATGTGCATCCCTCCTTCCTGCACCCTCTGCCGTGGCTTCTCTGGGGAGCAGAGACGAGAGCCCCTAGCACAGACACCGGGGTGACCGGTCTGATTCAGGACATGAGCACATCAGTCACACACCGTCCACAGTCCTGCCTTGAGTGTGACTCGTAGTAGCGCTGTCCTCTCAGGAGCATCCTGGCTTGGGCGACAGGAGGGTGCCGTCACCCCACCCAGAGGCCGGCTTAGTCGGGCACTCGATATTGCCACTGCTTTCTTTCAGGTTGGTCAGGAAAGGCCTTGGGAGATTTAAAATAAAAAGGAGCCTCTGGGTGACACGGGGGCCGGGGGTGGTGGTGAGGAGGGCCTGCAGGGGCAGCGGGGAGGGAGTCTGGGAGAAAGCACGGCAGGAGGAAAGAGTCCTCCGGAACCTGTGGCCGCAGCACGGCACACGGCGGCGGGTGGCTCGTGAGGGCAGCGGTGGGAAGGGGCCGCGGCAGGGTCTCCGCTTCCATCTGAGGAGCAGACTCAAGTCTCCAACGGAGGCTCAACAGAGGGGAGGCTGGGCTCTCCCTGTGGAACAAGAGTGGGCGGCAGAAGCACAGACACGGCCCAGGGACAAGGGTATAGCTTGGTGCTTCCTCTCCTGGAGGCAAGAATCACCAAGGCGGATGCAGGAGGGAGCAGGGGGCTTAGACCACCCCAGGCCATGGAGATGATTTGCTCTATGGTCCCGAAGCACCTCATAAATGCTGATGGGCACAGCCACATTTATAGTTCTATTCTCCCAGGAGCGACAATTGCGTTCCTGTACCATTTAAAGTGTACGGCACAGAGAAATTAATTCATGAAGCTGGCTCAGCTCTGCCATTAGAAACCTGAGAAACACGTCACAAAAAACTTAGGGAACAATGTCACTGATGGATACGAACAGAAAATTCCAAGTAGAATCAAGACAGTAGAAATGCAGTGATACAGGATATTAACAACGCTGCTAACGCAACGGAGACGCGCTCTGCAGGACTCAGGAAGCAATACTAGGAAAACGATTAAGGTGATCACCTTCATAAGCTAGTAGCTGGGTACGGCCGATTATCTTTGCAATATAGAGTCAAAGGATATTTGACAAAGTCTTACTTGCAAAACTGATTGAAATTTTTATGGAAAACAAACAGATGTGGATCTCCTTAACTTAGTTTAAACGTTTATCTATTATAAAGCAATGAAGGTTTAAGCCTGACGTTGACACGCAGATATGAACCCAAGTAATACATCAGTGAACGTTACATCAGCTACATTTGTATCAGTCAGCGAACAAAAAGGGCATCATATCATTACTCAGATGAGATGATTTTCTTTCTAGAAAAACCAAGATCTCAGATAAATGAACAGTTTATTAAGGTGCTGAATACTATTTGGTGGTTTCCCAAATTCTCATCATAGAACAAAGGAGAGAATTTAGGGGACGATGTTTCTATCTTAGAGCAACAGTGATAACATAACACATGGGGTAAACCTCCAGGGGTTTCCTGTGAAAAGATGAGCAAATTAAGAGGCATGAAGTGTTGGGGAGGAAAGAGTGCCTGCTCTCCACGGGGCCATTCTGTGATGAATTAAGAACTTTAAGCAAAACGCCAGCTACAGGAGAAAGGCGGCTCTTGACAAAGTGACGCGCACAAGTAAAGATGTTGCAAAATGTCTTAAAACAAAAACCAAATGCAATCAGGTGTGACGTTCCTTGCTGGCCCTGGTGCTATATAGCCCAGCTCTAGGTGACTCCTCCAGGCAGCCTTCCATGATGCCCACCTCTGCCTGTCGCCCCAGGCTGCCTTCTTTGTCTGAACTATACGCGGAGGCACCCGGGGCACAGAGACTCCACCAGGTCGTCTCTTCATGGCCAGGACAAGTGAACCAGACACAAACCCACCTTTGTCAGATGAGTGAATAAGGTTAAAAATGTGAAGGATGGTATTACTTGACATATAATCTGAAGGACACACGTTAATGCTCCCTGAGTCCCAAGCACAGAGAAAGGGTCTTTCCTATGCTGCCCGTGGGGACACAAGAGACACTCCCTAATGTCCCTCTGGAGCTGACAGCCACTGCAGGTTCAGCCCCTTCTTTTCCTAGGCGGTGATGGACCCAGACGTGAAATGACTCCTAGGTCCTAAAGGGCTGTCAGTAAGGAATGTCGAGCGTATGTCATTTTGCTGCTTGTCCCTGCTTTCTTTTTTCTGCACAGTCTCTCAGGCATCACACTTGCACATCTAAACTCTTATTTATGCGGAAAATAACTGTGTACCACGCCGGTGTCTGCTTTAGGGCTGTGAGCAGGTGCAGGCTCTGGAACGCAAAGCCCTAGCTTCTCGGGGAGCAGAGCAGGTGAGTCCGAGCGACCCAGGGAACTGGGACGGGGACCGCCGAGCACTGGCTTCTGCAACGGAGGAACACGGATGAGCTCATGGGACAAAAGCGTAAGAAGCACGTCGCCTAACTTGTCTACACATTCTGAAAACGGCAATTTGGATAGAAGAGTAATCTACAGCATGGTTACAGAAATTTTCATGAATTTTGGATTTGAGGTAAACCCTAACAGCTTTAGGTTATAAAGCAAAATCCTTTTTTGGTTATGCAAACATCCTTTACACTGTCATTTCTTCTCTTTCAGGTCTAATTGAAGGCACCATTTTTTCGAATCATGTATTTTATGGAAAAACAAAATAGTTCACTGCACAGTGTTTATCAGCACTGGAAAACCCCTTCTCGTGGCCGCCGACTAGACGGTTCATGTTTTAGATTGTTGCCCCTGACGGCAGCCGTTGATGGCCTGAGGGCAGGCCCCTGGCAGGGAGAACAGCCACACTCGGAAGCAGGTGCACCGGGACGCTCCAACAGCAGCTCTTCTGAGCTCAGCTGGAACCCCTCAGACTGCAGCCACCCTCCCTTGCTCCCTGCAGGGCCCGGGGTGGATGGAGGACAGAGCCTTGGAGGTCCCCAGTCCGGAATGCCCCAGGACAGACCGCGAGCACTGCTGCATTCCAGTGGGCCATCTGCCCTCCAGCCACTGGGAGGGGAGCTGACTGCTGCGTGGAAGGGGCAACGTTGAGAGCGACACTGCCGTCCAAACAGAGGAGGATTCGGGTGGAACCATGTCCCACATGGCAAAGCCACTGGTGCGGGGGAGTCAGGCACACAGGGGCGGGTCCGGGCTGGCATGGTCAGAACCTGGGGCTGGGCCCCCCGGCGACACTGGGGAGCTCCCGGTCAGTGGGTTCCTGGCAGTGCTCCTCTGCCCATAAGCAACTCCCCTCGCTGCGTAACACTCTGCAGGACAGGTCGCTGAGAGGGGAGACTGCCACAGAGGAAATGGGACTCGGTGCCACACCTCCACCACCAGAAGGTTCTCTGTGGGTGCGCTGCACTGACGCCACTGCTCCAAGCTCACAGCCGAAGGATGCCTGCACCTCGCAATGCTGTGTGGCCTCGGCTCACCGCGGAACACCCCTGCCCCGCTCCACGTTCTAGTTTCTTGCTCCCTCTAGGCTGTAGGCGGCTTCGCGCGTGTTAAATACCAAGCCAATTAGGCCCAAGGCCGGAATGCACGTGTTCCATCCCCAGTGAACACTCCCCTCCCAACCTCCCCGTGAAATCACAGGCACTCTCCAGACTCCACCTGCAACAATCCTGCGCCCTTGAATGCTGCCCCTGAGCCCCGGGACAGGACTAGATCCCTGTCACATTGTCCCTGCAGGACCAGGCACGAACTGCCCCTAGACCCACAGGGACAGCCAGGATCCAGGAGATCGTTGGGTGGACCCCCAGCCGCCCACAGGCTGTCAGACCTAAACATGACAGCAGGATCCAGAGCACGCATGTCTCAGAGCAAAGGTCCTGAGCAGGACCCTGCAGCAGGAGCTGGGGACACTGGGCAGACGGACTGAAGGCGCGCGGGGTATGAGAGGAAGGGTCTCATGCAGGAGTGTTTCCAAGCACCTGCACGAAGAATACATTTACTTCTACAGAGAACCCTAGTGTCTCACGGAAATATGAAAACTCACAGTGGACACAAGAGACGGACAGACTGCGCAGTTAATGCAAAATAAGCACAATTCTTGGACCAATATTTTTCACCTTGTTCTGCACCTTGAAAAGCACGAAATCCAGGCAACCCAGAGTGTGCGCCCACTCTGCTGCCCGGCACAGCCTGTGCGCATGCCCAGACGGGGGCGCGAGCAGCCTCCCCACCCCCAGGCCCGTGGGGTTGAGAAGGGGTGAGCAGGACGGGCTCCTAACAGCGTCCCACGGATGGCACATGCCCTGACTCCCTCCCTCTATTCCATTTCTCAACCTCCTAGGAGTGACCTTCAGTCTGGAGAGAAGGGGACCCCTTCTTCCTCCTGTATTTTCCCCAAAAGGCTGGAGTGCCGGCTTCAGCTCTCTGGGAGTCTGCCTGACGCCAGAGCCTCCAGGGGAAGGAGAGCAGCCCCGAGGCGGGAGCGCTGCCTTCACAGTCCCGAGCAGATGCCTGTGCCTCATGGGAAGTCAGGCACAGACCCAGGCCCTGGATGAAGACTGGCCGCCTGCCCGTGGAGCCTCACAGGGTCGTGCTTGGTGGTAAAGCAGCCAGCCACAGGGAGAGAGCACCTCATACAACCCCGTCTGTGCTGGGCATACCCCCACATAGGATATTGGCTGCCTCCATTTACTCTCTGGACATGAAGTCTTAGCTAGACATTAAAGGATGAGGGGCAATTAGCTACCCAGCGAATGCAAGAGGTTTTCCAGGCATGAGAAACAAATATGGCCAAAGCACAGATGTGTAAAAATAATCTGGTGCGTGTTGGGAACGACGGGCAGTTGCAAAACGGAGCAGGGAAGATAAATCTAGAGAAATGTCATGGGAGGCATTTCATATAGTGCTCGAAGCCGAGTCTCCAGCCCAGATACTTCAGACTGCTCTCTCTGGTCGGCTTGAGGGAGGCAGGATGTCATCCTCTTTTAGGAAGTGACCTATGGTGCCCCCCAGGTCTCCTCAAGGCTTGAAGCAGGTTGGGCGCGCGATGCACAGGGATGCCACGGGCCGAGGCGGTGCTCAGGCCGGCCCCACGCTCTGCAGCTCTCTCTGGCCGCAGAGTCAGGCGGACGGCCCCCATCGCTCCAAGCTGCTACAGACATCCCCGGGGAGCTGGGGAGCTCAGCACTCGGGGCAGAGCCTCAGGAAACGGCCCGAAATCACCAGCCCAGGATCTGTGGAAACGGTGGCGAGGGTGCAGAATTCTGGCTCCTTGGAACACACACACCCGATTTTAACTCGGTCTCCATGTGAACCTGACAGTTCTCCCTGCAACGTGGCTTTCAAAGATTTTCATCCTTCCCTTGAATAAAGTCAATGTGGGCTTAAGTCCACCCCCTCTCCCCACTGAAGAATAAATTAGAAAACCTCCCTTAACATTGAATACCTTGTTCTTCTTTCTCTCCACATTCAGCATAATATCATCATCCTGTCCTATTTCTGTTCTTTACCCGTGGCCTGTGTGTGCGGTGCAGCTCTTGGTGACTCTCCCACGGAGCTCCCTGACCTTCCCACTTTTCATCAGTGCGCGCCACTGTTAGCCTCGCCCCCTAGGCCTGCGTCATCTACGAACTCAATCAGCACATGTCCAAACCCTTAGTGCAGACCCCATGTCCTACTGGATCTAATTCTGGGCCTGAGGGAACCCAAGAGACACCACACTCCAACCATGCAGTGTACTTCAAGAAACAAAGACATTGAATTATATTAACTGTGGCCCAAAATAGAAAATCAGTATCAAAAGTATCTGCTAGACATTAATTTGAATAACAGAGAGGGAAGGTTCTCTCTGGGCTTGGCAACCTACAGGAAGTGAGCCCACGAGATGACCTGCCCGGGCCTGGCAGCTGGGCTGTGTGGAGACGTACGTCCGCCAGGCCACATTTGGCCACGGGCTAGGCAGGCCGCCTCGTGTCCTGTCAGCATGGCCTCTTCCCTCCTGGCTCCTGCTCTGTGTTCTAGCCCAACCGTCTGCTTTCCACCAGCCCTGAGCCCAGCCTACGGCTGACCTTGTGCCTAACACGACAGCCCTCTATAACCAGGCGCTCACCCTGCACCGTCCGCTCCCTGCCACTGTGTTCCCCAAGTGAGCGCGTGGCAATGTGGCGGCCGCCCTGGAGGGACTACTGTCCCCTCAGAGAACATCTGAACCACAATCTCTGGCCGGTCCCCGGGTTCTCACGACCACTCACAGAACGGTGTCTCAGTGGAACAGCCACATCGGCTGTAAAATAATGACAGTTTAATTCTTGTTTCCTGTAACAAGCTGCTTCCCGGAGCCCCTGGCCTGTCGAGCCCCTGGCTGCCCCTTGATGGCACGGAGACCGAGAAAGTGAAGGGAAGCAGGATGCTGGCACCGTGGACAGCCTGCTTGAGCCTGGCCCATGCCCGGAGAAGTCTCATGGCAGAATGTCCTGAGTTTCAGCAGCCTCTTTCCTGCACTTTGTATCTTAAAGATGCTTCTGTTTAGGATGTAATAAAAAAATCAGCCTTTCCAAGGGACCCACCATGTGTCACAGGCTGCAGGACAGGCTTTTCTGGGATCGGTGCAGCCCTGCTTCTAGAGGAGAGGAGGACCACACTCACGTCCTTCATGTCCACGTCAGAAGTCGGCACCGGGTCCTCAAGGGGACGTCGACTCCCCTTCCCAGTGCAGCCCACACAGCTCTGGGGACAGTTCTGTAGGTGTCTCCCTTCCGTGAGAAGGGGGCTAAGCTGCATCCCCAGGGGAAGGACAGGATGAGAGGGTGCCCTGGGATGGCCTGACCCTTCAGCAGGCCACATAGGGGAGCCGTCCACCCTGCAGACACCCGCCCCGTGACGGTGTGTCCGCGGACGCTCAGGAGCTGTCCCTCTCCTTGTGCCGAAGCTGTCTGTAAACAAAAGTGTTCCCTGAAGTAGCACTGGAAGTGTTGAGCACCAGGAACTCTCGTGTGTCCTATGACAATCAAAGGGTCCAGCAACGAGGCACTAGTCAGGAGAAAGCCGAAAGCTAGGGGAGCCCGGCGACAGGAGGAGCCGTGGGCCCTGAGGGGACAGAGGCACAAGCCTGTGATGGCAAACACGTATAGCAGAGCTACAACCAGGGTGGGAACGGCACAAACCGTGGGTGAACACAGAGGAAGCCACACATGAAGCCTGGCACGGGTCGGAGTCGGGGGTGGGGATGCTAGTCACTTCTCTCTCCTTCGTGCAGCGTCGTGCTAGGTTGCTGCCATGCCGGTGCCCCGCGGGCGATCCGTGGAGAGAGCATTTGCCGGGGCCTACTCTGCCAGGGAAGGAGGCACCCAACAGCCACTGGCAGGGGATGGTTCACGGCGAGCCGTGGCTGCGAGCCTACCACCCCCAGGTGTCCCCTGGCATCCCTGCAGGGCCCCCTCATGAATGAGGAAATCCGTCCCCACCCTTGTGAATGGGAAACAAAGAGCGACCAAAGCGAGACCTGAGGGCCAGTGCCAGCGAGCCCCAGCAATGTGCAATCCCCAGGATTTGGGTCACTCATCCGTGCACATTGATAGAGGGTCACCATGCGTGTGTGTGTGTGTGTGCGCGCACATGTGATTCAGTATGGGAGATGCAGTCCCATTCTCCCTCTCTGGCTCCGTGTCTGTCCCTCAGCAGGGCTGTAGTCGGAGCTGAGTGGAGAGGGCTCCGGGTCCGGTGCAGGCAGCCTGTGTCTGTCCCGACTCCGCTACAGAGAGCGGTCTTCTGTGTCCTGCGAGGTGAGGGAGCCCATCCGTGCGGCCAGCACAGCTCTCTGGACGGCAATGAGGCCACAGCCACGGGATCATGCCCACGCCTCTGGGGATGCCGTCCCCACCTCACCCACAGATCAGGACGTGAAGTCCTGGGAGCACGGTGGGCCTGGGAGTGTCCCAGGAAAACAGCTCCAGATTCGGTCCACAGGGAGCTGGGAGTGATTTCCAGAGAAGGAAATGCCATGTTTGTGGACTTGGAGCCAGAGTGACTCCCCTGAATTGCCAAGTGAACACTCGCCCTGAGCGGTCGCTGGAGACGGGTGTCTTCTCTCTCCTTCCACAAGAGCCAAAGGCCGGAGGATGAGTGATGTGAGAGAAGGCATCACTGACCAAACCCCACATGGTGGCCTGAGGTTCTGACTTTGGACAAGAGAGCTGCTTCCTGCTGTCGCCTGGAGCGTGCTGGGCACGAGGCTGCGTCCAGAGCTCTGGGAACAGCTGCGCCCCAGGACCAGAAGCAGCTCCACGGAATGGAAATCATGCACCCTCGGGGCACTGGAATTGCCTTGGGAGCCATCAAAGCCGTCCTCCTAAGGCTAGAGTACGGGACAAGCCGAACTCCACTGCCATGAGAGCGGATGGGCCGCTTGTGCGGGAGCGCACGGCTTATCGCCAATACAGTATGCAAAACAGCAATGGGGATGCGTCGGGACTTAAAAACTGTAATATTTAATAGTACAGAAATGGGTTAGTTAATTAATTTAATAATAATTTAAAAATCTGAGGCATGAAATACTAATTGAACACTTGGCATATACCGTGTGCCCGCGCAGAACAAGGCACCACACACGATAACAGAGCCACTCCCCATCTTTCTGAAGTTTAAAATTGGGGGAGGAAACGACAAAAAACAGTGGAAAAGCCCATGAATGAGAGTTACAAGTTTCAGTGACACCGTAAAGAGTTGGGAAGGGGTCGTGGTCACTGCCTGATGGGGACGGGGACGGGAGCCTCTGGGAGGGGGGGCAGGCAAGCCCTCACCAAGGGTACAGTGACCCCAACAGGGACGAAGGGAGCAGCTCTACCACAGAGGAAGGCCCTGTGTGGGGGAGGCTTGTGGCATGTGCCAGAAGCCCGAGGCAGGAAAGGGCCAGAGGGAGGCCAGTGGAGCCAGAGCCTCAAGGAGAAGCGGGGAATGGGCACAGACGCAGCAGGCAGCCTGGTGGGCCCGGGGGCCAGTGCTCAGAAGCCAGCAGAGAGCAAGCCAAAAGAAGGTCTTCAGGTGGGTGATCATGCCCCCCCCCGGGAACCCAGCGCCCCAAGCCTTGGGTCCTAAGTGCTGGCCAGGGATGATGTTGTTGTTTCAAGATTTTTGTATTTATTTGACAAGAGAGATGATGAGAGACGGAACTCAAGCCAGGGAGCTGGAGAGGGAGAAGCGGGCTCCCTGCTCAGCAGGGAGCCCGACGTGGGGCTCGATCCCAGAACCCCGGGGACTATGACCTGAGCTGAAGGTAGACACTTAATGACCGAGCCACCCAGGGGCCCTGGGAATGTTTAACCATAAACTGTGGTCCTCAAACACTGTGCACACCTGGGCATCTGCACCACACTCGCCAGGGACGTCCCCGCGGCACCGGCCCTTCCTACCTGCTCGGGAACGTGCAGATACGCAGTCAGCCCTACTCTGCACCCACAACACTTCTCCGAATTTCAGGCTCTCCCATGCACCCTAACTGGAACAGTCCCCAAGGCCACACCTTTCAGGTTTGAAGGCAAAAGGAAGTCTACCTGAACTTAATCCATCCTTCAAGGTTGGGTCAAGCTCTCCCAGGACCCCGGAACTCCCAGGCACAGCACAGCCGGGCTCCCCTCCACCCAGTGGAAAGGACTCCATCTGAAAACAGGGACTTTGGAAATCTGTTCACGTCCCATGCTTCTGTCGGCTGCTGTGGCCTCGCCCCTTGGCTGGGCCTTCCCAGGGACCTGGCAGAGACTCACGCCAGAGGCACGGCAGCATGTCCCAAGCGTGGACCCCATGCTCAGCACACAGCAGGTGTCTGGTGGCTGCAGAGGACCTTCTTGTCCCCTAGTCTCTCCCCGTGCCCTTGGAGTACGCGCTTCACGTGGAGGGACAGCCTCTTCGGGCAGACTCTGCACTCGGGAGCCCTCCTTCCCTCTCATAGCCAGGCAGTCACACCCGTCAGCCGCACAGGGACCCTGACTCCACCCGGTCAGGTGCCAGCTGCAGGGGCCTCCTGCACTCTCCTCACTCTCCGCTTCCTGACAGAATGAGCAGCGCTCCCCTTGGGGACTCATACCATGGTGGGTTTGGGAGGTCTTCCCCTGGGATCAGAGGGTCAGCATGCAAAATGCCGATTGGCCCTTGCTCGGGGGACAGGAAGCCCAGTGACATCCGAACACAGAGAGCACACAACAGACCCTAAGGGCTGCAATTAGGGCTTCATCTCTTATGGGAATGACTGGAACCATCAACTTGGTGAGTTAGTCTTCCTGGAGGACAGAGTCATCTGTAGCTCCTCGTTCTGGGCAAACACAGCCCTCCTCGGCTCTGGATGAGGTCCAAACTCTGGGAAGGCTGGTGGTCAAGGCCACATGTACCTGAGCTCAGCCTCGTAAACATAAACTCATCTCTCTCTCCAGTCCGCAGCCTGTAGCATCACCCACCCCCACCGTCTCCTGCCACCTGGCCGTCTCCTCCCCCACCTCGTGCATCTACATCCCCATCCTGCCACGTGGGTGGCAGGGTCTTGCCAAGGACAGGGGAGTTGAATTCCTTCTACAGAGCCGAAGGGACTAGCCACGTGCTGTGTGCCGGCAGCCTGCACATCCTGCGGGACTCAGAGCTACGGACAGCTGGGTAATCGATACGCGACGCCATGTGACACAGGTGTGTGCACCACACTCTACAGTGTGCATGTGCACGGACACAGATACGCATGCACGTGCGTGTTCTCTGCCCTGTTTGCCCAGAGGTAAAAACTACAATCACCTATGGGACGTACGTTGCCAGTGCTGCAATGACCCATGAAATTTCCCGACTCCGAAGTCTGCACCATTGCTGTTCCCTCCTCAGCCCCAGGCACCTCCACACACAGGCCCAGTAATTGTCCCTCCCGTGTAGTTCTGAGCCAGACCCTATTCTGTCACTTGTTTTTAACCTCTCCCTGCATCTAACTGTGTAGGGTTGGTCTGTTCTCTAGAAAGAGTCATCGGCCTCCCTTGCCTTTCAAATCCTGGTTCCTGGACCAGCAGCATCAGACCTACTGAGTGAGAATCTGCATTTTAAGGAAATCCCCACAGGATTCATAAGCGAGAAGAAGCAAGTTCGAGAAGCAGTGACCTGGCCTATATTTTCTGTTGCAACACAAGCTTTTCTGAAGTTGACCAATTTTCCAACCCTTGAAAAGCACACACTTCCTGGCAGGCTTGGAGGTGAGCAAGGACATCGCGGCTACAAACGTATCCCCTCCTCACACCAGTGAATGGCATGTAAACTGTCCCTGTTCGGTTAAGTGCCTGAGCAGGGTGCGGGGGACACGTGGGAACAAAGGAGACAGCTTCTGGGAGATGTTGGCTGCGTGACGGTCACCACGATGCCACGTCGCCAGAAGTGAGAACAAGAGAAGAGCAGTCGTCGCAGACACAGGAGTAGGACAGAGTAAAGGGACTTATGGGATCTCGGCTACTAGCTCTGTCACCCACTCCTTTGATATAAATACGAGTCTCTGTAAAGGCGGGAGGCGCGCTCCAAGAACGTGAGGAAAAGATGCAAGAAAGCGCTGGGGGGACGAGGGGGCACCTGACAGAAGGGGCCCCGCAGACACTTCTCTGCAGGGATCTGGGAATGGAGCTCCTGCTCAGCACGTGAGACGCACACACAGAAAAGGGACTTCAGAAAGGCCTTCCTCCCTTGAAATCTTACGCTCTCAGGAAAATGTGTCTCATGGGCGATGAAAGTAAGGTACACACAGTAGCATCACTGCATCACGAACACGTGGGGACATAACCCACAGTGTACCCTGAGGGGTCCGTGATCGACCCACTGACCCAGCGCGGCTCCCGACCACATTACCAGACACTGAGCCAGTGACCAGCAGGGACAATGAGGTCTCCAGGAGACTCACGAACGACCCCACACCCCGCAACCCTCGTACCCCTCGCCATCCATCAGCAGTGTCCCTTGGACGCTGGGTGTGTCCTCTCCTGCTGGCCTCAGGAAGGCTGCATATCAAATCAGCAGATTTGGAATAATTCCCTGAAAAGTATATTTGGTATGTCTCCTTCTCCCTCTGACAAAAGGTCATGACCTCACATTATCAATAAACCTCAACTCAAGCCCTTTAGGTTGAATTTTGCCCCGCACATCCCGGCCTCTCAACCTTTCCTGACTCAGCTCTCCGCACTTCCCAGCAGCTCCCACTCTGCCCTGCGCGCTGGGCTCAGCTGTGCTCCCCCGCTACGGGACTCCTGCCCCGCCTGCCCCGTCACTGCTTCCTTCCACAGCCTGTCGCTCACTGTGCGAAAGTGCACCTGTGTCCCCAACGGGATCCTGAGGTCCTCGGGACCAGACCCCTCTGAACCTCACAGACACAGCCTTTGAGGACACCCGGGAGAGGGTGTGGGGGAGACCAGACGATGAAGGGAGGATCCCTCTGGTGACGTCACTGGAGAAGCAGGAGGTCCCTGATGGCAGGGGGACCGGGAGGCACTGTGGACAGAAACGTGCCCCTCGTATGGGCCAGTAAGCACGGAGCACACACTCAAAGGGCAGCCAGAGTCCCGTAAATCAGCCAACCAGGGGATGTGGAGTTCCTTCCTGGCTGTAGGGATGGGACTCCTAGAAGCGACAATGCGTACGACACCGCATGCCGGCGAAGACGTGGAGCCCCCATTCGCGCTGGCAGGAATGCGCCACGGTGCGGGCACTCTGGAGGACAGCGCAGAGGTTTCTCACAAAACTAAACACACAATCCAGCAAATACACTCCTTGGCATTTACCCAAAGGACTTGAAAACTTATAACCACACAAAATCTTTCACACAAATGTTTACAGAACATTTCCAAGTTTATGTACACTTCCTGATATTTACTGTTATTTACAGTTCCAAGTTTATTCAGAATTGCCAAAACTTGGAAGCAATCAAGGTATCCTTCAGTAGGTACAAGGATAAATAAACCATAGTCCACTCAGACAACAGGATATTATTCAACACTAAAGAGAAACAAGCCTTCAAGTCATGAAAAGTCACAGAAGAACCTTAAATGTCTACCACTTAGTAAAAAAAGTCAGTCTGAAAAGGCTCCATGCTGTGAGATTCTAGCTCTGACATTCTGGGAAATATAAAACTACAGAGACAGTAAAAGTGCCAGTGGTTGCCTGGATGGAGGACTAGAGGGATGGAAAGGGAGGGTTGGGGATGGAGAAGAGGGTTGGAAATGGAGAGGGTTGGAAATGGAGAGGGAGGGCTGGAGAGGGAGGGCTGGGGATGGAGAGGGAGGGTTGGGGATGGAGAGGGGGGGTTGGGGATGGAGAAGAGGGTTGGGAATGGAGAGGGAGGGCTGGAGAGGGAGGGCTGAGGATAGAGAGGAAGGGCTGAGGCTGGAGGGAGGGCTGGGGATGGAGAGGAAGGGCTGAGGCTGGAGGGAGGGCTGGGGATGGAGAGGGAGACTTGGGGATGGAGAGAAGGGCTGGGGTTGGAGAGGGAGGTCTGGGGATGGAGAGGAGGGTTGGGGATAGAGAGGAGGGTTGAGGATGGAGAGGGAGGGTTGAGGGTAGAGAGGGAGGGCTGAGAATGGGGGGTGGGAGAGGGGCAGGGGGAGCACAGAGGGTTTAGGGCAGTGAGACTACTCTGTGTGACCCTGTCATGGCAGGTAGGAGTCCCCACACATTCGTGCAAACCTGAGTGTGTGACACCAACAGTGACCCTGACGTGCACTGAGGATCTGGGTGCTGAGGATGTGTCCATGGTTCACCAAATATAAGAAATTTACCCTCTGGTGGCAATGCTGGTGTGGGGGAGACTGTGTGTGTATGGTGGGGGGCATGTGAGAAATCTGTCCACTCTTCTCAATTCTGCTGTGAACATCAAACTGCCTGAAAAAAATCTTAAATAAAAACATTCACCCACTTTATACGACTAGAAGAAACAGGAGAAGTGCCCTGGTCACCCATCCGCTGGGGTGGCCGAGACACTGCAGCAGGGCAGTGGGGACAGATGTGCCCGCAGCTCCCAGGCCAAGACGGAGCGGGACCCCACACTCAGAGGCACTCTGCTCCCAGAGCTGCACAGGGTCACCCGCCCCCAGGTCCCCTGTGGATCGAATTCAGGAGGCGCTGGGGGCAGGAACCCAGACCCACCTGCCTGTAGGACACCTGCAGGCCTCCTGATGGGGCTCACGGTAAGGCCGGCTGGGCTGAAGCCTTTGGCTTCTCTCTCCCATTTCCTCCCTACAGCAGGGACTCAGCCTTCCCCTCGGGTGTTTATTTATTTTTTTTTTTTTAAAGATTTATTTATTTATTTATTTATTTGACAGACAGAGATCACAAGCAGGCAGAGAGGCAGGCAGAGAGAGAGGAGGAAGCAGTTTCCCTGCTAAGCAGAGAGCCCGATGCGGGGCTCGATCCCAGGACCCTGGGATCATGACCTGAGCCGAAGGCCGCGGCTTAACCCACTGAGCCACCCCGGCACCCCCCTCGGGTGTTTAGAAAGACAACTGTTTCCGCGCATCTGAGTGGGCCGAAAGGTTGTTGGACTGCAAGCACCAGGCCCTCACTGGCCCTGTTCAGCGCTCCCCTCTCTGGGCTCCCGGGTCTTGGGCACAGGTGTGCCCCCTAGAGAGCACACAGGTGTCCCCTGGGGCCTGGGCAAGGCAAGGGAAGATGGAGAGCGCGGACTGTCCTGGCGCGGCCCCACAGATCCCAGAGACGCAGAGCATTTCCCAGTGGGAGAAGCCGCAGCACCAGGCTGGTGTGAAGTCAGGAAAGTGAGGCAGCTCGACGATGACGGCTTGATCCCACAGGAGGACGGTGCAGGGGAGCTCGGGGAGAGAACGGGAAGCAAGGGCTGGTAGGTCTCCACGCACAGGATGGGACCGTCAGGCTGACGTGACTTCTCCCTCTGGAGAGATCATCTTGGGGCCTGCCTCGGAGGACCTCATCCGTCTCCCACAGCAGCCCTTGGTCTGCAAGCCGACTTCACAGGGCGCTGCTGTTGATATATTGCCTTCAGTTAAGAGTCGAGACCACAGAATCATCACGACCCAGAACTAGGAAGGTGCAGAGCCAAGCAGGGAAAGCACTGTCCAGATCTGGCTATGGTAAGTCCACCATCTTTGGGGGGAAGCTTGCGGGGGACCATGGCCATGAATGTCACTGCCTGTGAGTCCAGGGGGACACAGGGACACGGCACTGCCCTCGGTCACTCCTCTCTGGCAGGGTTCAGCAGACCTTGCTGGCACAGGGGACCGGGCTCAGTAACGCTGCCACGCCGCTTTGAGCGTTTATACGAGCAAATACCACGGAGGGGCTTGACGAACAGTGACGACTCAGAGAAAAGAGACATCACTGAGGTCAAAGAGAATACCACTCAGATTCTTAGAGGCCACGGCAAAGTGGGGTGCTTGTGTGCTCCTACAATGAGTGGTTCCCAGGGAAGCAGACCATTGATTTAAAGATTTATTTATTTTAGAGAGAGCGAGTGTGGGGGGGGAAGGGGCAGAAGGAGACAGAGGGGATCCCAGTGGAGGCCCTGCTGCACGAAGCCCAGTGCAGAGCTGGATCCCAGGACCCTGCGATCATGACCTGAGCTAAAATCATGAGTCACTCTTTAACTGACTGAGTCACCCCAACGCCCCAGTAAAGCTATGTTCTCTGAAGCCTGTCAGCATCCCTTCTGGACGTCCAGCAGTCAGATGGACAGTACATCCTCGGGATGAACTCTGAGATGCCCGGTGAGGAGGACAGCAACTCAGATTGTAAGGAAGTGGTGGGAGTTTGACTTTCCTCCATCATTTCCACCGTCAGGGAGCAGAGACACCAAACATCACGAGTACAGGTCATTCTGCCCTTGAGAAGAAGGAGCGTCCAGCTCTGTGACCAGGGGGCAGGACAGGAGTGGCGGGTTCCTAACCGTGGGGCTGCACTCAGCTCTTCCCCGTGGCCTGACATGGGACTCCAGCACGCACCCAAGTAGCACGTGGAGAGCAGGGCTGGCAGGAGGGCCTGCGGGAGCGCAGGGCATAGGGGAGGGCGAGGCTGGCGGGGGCGCGTGCTGGGGCTCAGGGCAGTGGGGAGGGCTAGGTTGGTAGGGGTGTGTGCGGGGGTGCAGGGCGAGGTGGGCAAGGATGCGTGTGGGGGTGCAGGGCAACGGGGAGGGTGAGGCAGGGGTGCACATACACCAGAACTGCGCATGCGCCCCTGTACCGGCATCCTGTCCTGCAGGGGCCCGTGCGCCCCCACCCACTGTGATGCGGCAGGGGTCACTCACGGGCCCCCTTATACTCCGGCCCAGTGGCAGGCGCTGCCCCCTGCCTGCGTCTCCTGAGGGCGAGAACTTTGCTGGGGGCTGGGCAGCGACAGTTAACTACGTGTGCTCCAAAACTGGGCTGGGGTGCCCCGACACGTGACCAAGCACAGTTCCCGGTGTGTCCGCGCAGGCATGTCCGGGTTCACACCGAGACCAGCAGGCTGCGGCTAAGCTAAGTGTGGCGGGTCCTGTCCAGTTAGTCCAAGGCCTGAACAGAGGCAAAGGCTGACCATCCCCAGTCAGACAGAATTCCCCTGACAGCCTTCAGACGGGAACAGGGACATCAGCTCCACGGGACAGAGACGGCCAGCCTCCAAATCCATGTGAGCCTGGCATGGCCGCTTCTCTGGAGAACCAATCCAGGGGTCTCTCTTCGCCCTCTCCCTCCCCTGCGCCTCCCCTGCTCTCCCCCTGCCTCCCGCTGGCCTCTGGGTGGTTACTCCCCCAAGGCTGGGTCCCTTATCCTACTGGACTCCAGTAGGTATCATCAGCGTCCTTCCTGACAGGGGCAGTGCCACAGAGCTCCATGCACCTGCTGGATGGAGCTGACCTCCAGCAAGAGCAGCAGCACGGTCACCACTGCTCAGAGCCCAAAGCGTGCACTGTCCCTGCATGGCAACGACAGGCAGAGACAGGGAGCAAAGCTAAAGCCACTGCTTGTTCTGAGTCCTTGGGGCTCCGGTCACAGCCAGGACGCATTATAAAATCAGAGTCCAGGCTCCAGGATCTCATGCATCTCTAGATAGATCCAGGTTTCGAAGGTCAAGTCCGTACACTTCCCCAAGGCACCAGCGCAATGTCCGCCATTTATGGCCTCCGTGACGTGGAAGCTGTGGGAGGTGGGGAGCAGACGGGAGGCTCCTCTGGGGTCTGCGAGGGCGAGCGGCCGGAACGTCTCAGCAAGCCAGACCCGAGAACAGTCACGTTGCTCCAGCAACACTGTCCCCAAGGAGCAAGAATCCAGATGGAGAGTTTTATGATGAAAAGCATCGTGGTATGAACGGAAACCCCATGAATCATCCAACAAGTCTGTCCTTGAGGACATAAAATGAAAAGCCTCATTTTAACAAGCACCAAAGATAAATTAGGATGGAAGCAAGGGGCCGTACTCAATGATAAAAGGACAAGCAGGAGCAGGAGACTAGCAACATGTGGGGAACCCTGGCTGGAGAGGAGGACAGACGCCCAGAACACAAGAGGAGGGCACGGGTGCCGTGGATAGCAGAGCTGTGGCTGGTGTGGACGGTTCCTGGACCGCCCGCCCGGGCACGAGACCCACGTCCTCGGCCTTCCTGCTGCCTCCAGTCTTACCAGGCAGTTTTCACCGGGTCCTCTGGGGGATGGTCCCAACATCCCCCACTGTTCCCAGGAATGAAGGAGACAGAGGCTGAGGGACGAGTTCTCCGGTCCCTACTGACCAAGTGCCGCCGTCAAAGGAGACTGGGCCCTGCAGCCATGACCCCGCGCACATTCCAGGACTTGCCGGGTCTTTGCCAATTTCCTGTTCACATCCTCTTCCATCACAGGGAGCGCTGGCCCTCCTGAGTCTTCACTACAGACAGCGGCAGGGGCAGGAGCATGGAGCACACAGAGAAGTCTCCACCAGAAGCCACCGTCTCTCACTACGAAGGACAGGATCCACCTCTGGCTCTAATCTGACCGAGGCAATCGGAGTCCCTGAGACAGTTTCGCCCAGATCTCATGATGTCTCCAAGCCGAACGCGAGTCTCAGTGTCTGCTCTCAGTCGAGTGTCTGCTCTCAGCGAGCGCAGACACAGAGGCTGACCGCCTGCGTCCGTCGGAAGCCCCTCCCATCCTGTACCTGGACTCTCGCTGTGGGTTCTTAGTGCATTCCTGTACCTCGTCTGTCATCCAGAATTTTAATGTAATATCTACTCATCTGTAATATGTGCTCACTTCCATTTTTCTGCTCAGTAGGAGAAAAAGGAATTGCTACACAAATTAATAGCCAAACAGATTACAAAGGAGAAGCGTGGCCTGTTTGAATATCGCAATGTGCATATTTATTCATGAAAGCAGGCTTCTAAATGGTATCTAATCAGCCATGCTTTTAATCATTCCCACTCACAGTGAATACATTAAAATTTCATTCCTATAAAATTACTCCATAGTCCGAAACGTTTTTCAGTAACTCAGACTGTCATGTGTGTAAGTATTTCAGTTTTCTATCGCTGCTTCAGACAAGAGTCTCACTGTTTCAGACTGTCGTAACTTTTCTAACTGAAACAATCCCAAAAGCTGAAACTTCATCTTTATTCTGCCCCCTGAGGTGCTGGTGAAAGTTTCAAGAGCAAACGTGAAACCGCTCTGACAATGAGCTCTCACCGGGCACAGACTCTTTACCAGGACACGACGGACAAGGAAAGTTCCGGGTTCAAATACCTGTTCCAGCTCTCAGAGGAGCTGAGCTCTCGCACCCCACCTGTGCGCTCGCTGCTCTTCTGTGTGTCACGTCCGAGAGAGAGGAGACAGGATGGGTGTGTACTGGGTGCCGGGGACACAGGTGTGCTCACCGCCATCTGTGACGTCAGAGCAAGCGCCTGGTATGGTCACCACCAGCTGTGACGTTACACACGGTGAGCACCCAGCATGGTCACCGCCATTTGTGACATCGCAGTGAGTACCCAGGGAGGTACGTACACCCCCGAGGCCACGTGCTGGGATACAGATCCGTTGCGCTGTGTGATCCCACCATGGCTCCCAGTGCACATGAGTCGTGGGGCTGCTCGGCTCCTTCACCGCTGGCCACCTTTGAGTCTCACCTTTCAAAGCGAGAGAGATCACGGTGTCCACCAGGCAGTGGCAGAGCGAGGACTAAGGAGACACCACATAACGGGCCCCCATGTGGTGTCCAGGCCCAGAGACTGTCCCAGCAGCAGCAACAAGATGGGGAAAATGATAACCATTAGCAGAATTTTAAACTTCGAAAAAACAAAATAAAAATAAAGCGACAGCAAAAACCATCCAGAACATGGTTGATGTCCTTGACAACAAGGACGTCAAACTTTCCCGAGGTGTTTTTGGTAAACACTGAGTGTGGGGTAACAACCTGGGGGCCTCGACAGACACTGTTCCTGGCCCCACGTTCCCTTGCCCTGTTCCTGTCATTCCCGTAGCTGGGCGGACGGTGCCCGCGAGCAGTAATGGAACCGGGGTCCCCGCTGAGCCGTGGCCAGCAGGACAGTGTGTGTGTGTGTGTGTGTGTGTGCGCGCGAAAGCCCGGTAGGGGCCCGTGTCAGACCGTCGGGTAGAAAAGGCAGCCCTCGAGCTCAGATGACTTTGCAACGCTCCTCACTAAACAGTCTGTGCTTTTCGACGTGAGCACACTTCCCGGAGGCTTGGCCCCAAAAGGCACAGTGTGGAAACCCAGTGATGGGTCTGAGAGTGCACAGGGGATGCAGACACAGGCCGGGGCAGCCGTCTCCTGCGCTCTGCCCCTCAGACAACTACGTCCCGGACGCTCCAGGTATACCTGAGCCTGGTTTCGGCACAACGCACTCTGCACCTCAGTCTCACGTCCTTCTCACGGAGCACGGGCCAGGTTGCGGCCTCGGGGTTTTGGACAGAGGGACAGGGCCTGCCTTCCTACTATGGCTTGCTCCCTCCTTCCATGCATATCGGCCACAGCCCCTGTGTCTGTGTCCCCAGAAACTGTCAGTTGAGTCCTAGCACCCAGCACAATGGTCCTGGAAGGGTGGACCTCTGGGGGTGATGAGGAGCCCTCGTGATGCAGTTAGCGTCCTTGTCCCTAAATAGCCTCGCTCCTCCTCCACGTGAGGACACAGCAAGAAGATGCCCTCACAAGCCAGGCAGAGGCCCCACAGACATGAGGTGGCCGGCACTCAGTCCTGGCTGCCAGCAGCTCAGGTTCAGCCCCTGTTGCCCAAGAGCTGCTGGGCCCGCCGCATGTTGTGTGCACAGCCCCAGCTGACTCAGGTCCTGTCTGTCTCACGGGACGGGCAAAGGATGGACACCCCCATCCTCCCTTCCCTGGGGCGATCGGGTGTGTGGTGTGGCAGGTGACACAGGGAGCTGCTCTCTCCTCTGCTGGCAGGGACTCCCATGAATGCCCCTCCGGTCACACTCTGCTCCTGGGGAGCTCCCCGAGTGACCCTCCCGTCTCCCTCTGCTCCTGGGGAGCTCCCAGAATGCCTCTCCAGTCTGCTGGCTGGGGCTGCACTCCCCCAGCATGTCTGCCTGCCCCTTCCTGGCTGACAAGTGGTGGGAATCCCTTCCTCTGACTGGAGCCAGGGGTGTGAGAGGGAGCATCCCTGTCCCTGTGCCCCATGGTGGCCTTCTTGCCATGCTCCCTTCTCCCACCTTTCTCTTCTCACAACAGCCCCAGCCCTAAGGATCTCAAGCAGAGAATGAGACTGCCTCCGCAGGGTCTGAGTCCCGAGCTTCCTTCCACCAGCTCTGCCTCCCGCCTGTCCTGCTCAGAGGACACCGCCTTCACTGTTCTCCTGGATGAGGCCTGTAGGTGCATGGACAGGGAGGGAGGCTCTGCGTGGCTTGTGGCTTCGCACACTTCCCTCCAGGTCTCTGTCTGCAGAGCACACCTTCCCATCTGCTCTGGGGCACCTGGAACCCTGGGCAGTGTCCGCTGGCCATGACCTCGGCCTCCGTGAGCCGTGTTCTTGCAGATCCTATGCTACAGCTGAGGAGGTGAGGGGTGCATGCAGAGCTTGACCCCACTAGCCCCTGTCCCCACGCCAGTGCCAGGGCAGGCAGTGGGCTGCCTGTGCTCCTATATGCAGGAACACGTCAGGATAGCTCTCTCCAGGTGGTGCTGGGACAAAGTAGTTGTCGTTTCCAGACAGGCCACACACTAGACAAAGAAAAGAAACCTTTTCCCTTTCAGGGCGACAGACAGGTCATCAGGTGGAGTGGGGAGATGCCTTCGCTGTAGTTCCCCTCTTGCAGCGGTGCCGTGTGAGAGTACACATGTCTGCGGGTGTGAGGGTACGTGCAGGCATGTGTGCGTGTGACCATGCGTGTCAATGCTCACATGAGTGTGTGTGTGAGTGCACATGTAAACGTGAGTGTGCACGTGAGTGTGTGTGAGCACTGCACCTCGGTCTCACATCCTTCTCACGGAGCACAGGCCAGGTTGCGTGACGTGGTGTGTGAGCACGAGTGTGCATGTGAGCGTGTGCGTGTGTGTGAATGAGCATGTGGGTGGTGTGCAAGTGCACACACACGTGTGCACACAGCACACACAGCCACACAGACGGTGTTTCCTAGGCCGGCATCCGTTTCTTCTCTGTGGAGGTTCTGGGAACACACTCTGGCCGGGGCTGCCCATCTCGGCCAGCAGCCGAGCAGCCTTCAGACCAGCCTCCAGGGACACCCTAGCGACCGCACAGGCCCTGGGCCCAGGCTGGCAGGAGGCCTGCAGGCCTGGGATGGGGGGACATCAGGCGCTTGGCCAGTCCTCTCAGGGCTGTTCCACACCTGATGCCCACTGCCCACATGGTCTGGGCTCCACACTCACACTGAACCCCCACTCGGGGCGTGGGGTGCAGGAGCTGCTGCCTTACCAGCCAGGCGGCTTTGAAACAGCAGTTGTTGTCACGTTTGTTTCGTTCTGTTTGCTGTTCCGCCTCCCTTCAGCTGCTCTAGGGTTCTGGAAGTTCCCAGTTACCGATCCCTTGATGAGCACAGCTCAAATTGTCCAGCAGCATCGCCTGGACACTGTCCCACGCACTCAGAGGTCTGGGCGGACCTCCTCTCAGGAACAAGCCGGCACTGCTGGAGGGGAACGCGAAGATCCAGCCTGGCCAGGCCCCGAGGCCCACAAGAAGGGGCTCAGAGTAAATCCTCAGCAGCCCCTCACGTGAGCCAGCACACACACGGAACAGGCCTCTGTGTGCAGGTGCACAGGACAACAGGGGAGCCCGCAAAGCGGCAACCAGGCCGGATGCTCTGGCAGTGTGGCCCGCCCCCACCGACTTGCACGAAGCTGCTCCAGGAAGCGCGGGACCCCGACAGGGAGAGACACCCACCCAGTCGCCTCCTTCACTTCCGAGAATCTCAGAGAAGAAATACACGGGGGCTCTGGAGCTCGCTGGCCTTGTTTCCCTGCTGTCATCTGTGAGGAACCGAGCAGGGCCTGGCCCAGGAGTGGATTCTAGAAGGTTCTGTTGTCCCGTGCAGCTGCCTCCCTACTGGGCTTTCTGAGGGATAAGGGCTCATCAAGGAGCTGTCCAATGCCAGGAGCAAATCAACTCCCCAAACTCCTCTTCCCGCGGGACTTCCAATGACTCGAAAATCAGCCCTGGAATGAAATCGAGCGCCACAGAGACCCAAGCACAGTCACGCTCAAAGGCCTGGCAGAGATTCTAAAATAGACAAGATCACAAAAGAAACTGAAGGGCTTTTCTCTTCACTTTTCTGCACTCAGTGCAGCCTTGGAGCCGAGCAGACACCTGTGCAGAGGTCAGAAGCTGAGCTGCAGTCCCTGCTCGGGCTCCTGCTCGGCCGACCAAGGGGGAGACAACGTTCTGCTCTCAGGGTCTCCTCCTGCAGCGGGTGCACTGCTGGGAACCCACTGCAGACCTCCCGCCAGCAAGAAATCTCTACCAGGGCGTGGAAAGGTGGAACAATGGATGGACAGCGAGGGGGACACACAGCCTCCACCAGACTCATGGGGCTCCTTCCCCAGAAACCTCCTGGACGGAGCAGGAGAGCCCAGGGAGGCTGGGAGGCAGAGAGCTCTGAGCAGGGGGGAGGAGGCACGGGGGCACAGGTACTGCCACCCTGGAGGGAAGGGCATGCGGCACGAGGCCTATCCTGCTCCCAGAGACCCTGCAGCTGCCGCGCCGGCCTAAGGCCAGCACCCCCAGCTCCCTGGCAGCTCACATGGAGGCCCCATCCAACAGAACGGGGCACACATCTTCACAGCTGCCCCTCACAGGCTCCCCAGCACAATGTCTGCAGTTCCCTCAACTGGGAAGGTATCCCCCCAGTTGACAGAGTCATGGCCTCCCCGTGTCTTCACCTCTGTCATCCTCTGAGGGCCACTGCCCAGACACACCCCTGTAAACACTTGCTTGGGACCCAGGGATGGACGTGTCTACCGCTGTGCCCCATGCTCATGACTCCGTGACAAGGATGACCACGCCCAGCCTGGAGACCATCCGTCAATCCCATGCGACATGTGCTGAGGGATCATGGAGGGTAAGGGCCAGCTCTGTGGGCGTCAAGAGGCCAAGCTGTGTCCCCGATTCCTATGCCAGAGCCCTAAGCCCCAGGAGCACCAAAAATGACCAAAGTGCTTACAGTAAACAGAGGCCCCCCAGGGTGGCCCAAATCCAGCAGGTCCGGTAACCTTATAACAGGAGGAGAGGAGGACCCAGGACACACGTGTCTATGGGGCAGGCAGAGGCCTCGGGAGGAAACAGCCAGGCCCCGAGCTCAGGCTCTGTGTCACCAGTATGTGAGAGGGGAGGGGGGTGGTTTAGGTCGCGTGTGGGGTCTCCGTTCTGGCGGCCGTGCTGACAGATGTGGGCATCACGGGGAGGGAAGACCCCTCCTCTCTCTCCTGGTCTACTCCTTCACCCTGTTCACAGTGCCGGCATATTTACTCTTCTGTCAAATTGTGACTCCATGACAACTGTGGCTTTGGGTGACTGGGGCCCCAGCACTCAGCCAGAAGCAGGTAGTGGTCCATGTGCCAGAACAGCAGTGAATGAGGACAGGACGTGCTTCGATCTAGGAAACCACGTTCACCAGTGGCAGTCAGAGCATTACAGGGCTGCCGCCATGTCCGGGAGAGGCTCAGGACTACAGAGCCCGGCGCTGGGAGAGCCTCTCCTGGGACGCAGACCACACACTGGGCGCATGGTCAGGGACAATGGGTATCGTCGCAGCATGCGCCTGCAGCAGATGTCGATGACCTCCAGAACAGGAGCGTGCATTTCTGGGAAGAGCCTGCCTGTGCTATTAAATGAAGGTGTGCCACGATGGGTGTGCTCAAAAGGTCAACCAGACAAGCCCCGAAAGTGCCCTCCAGAGTACACAAGTGGTTTTGCTTCCCTGGGAGAGAAACCTGAACTTCAGGGCAGCCGACGGGGAAGGGTATGGTGTCCAGAAGACCATCATCATGTGTGTGTGCACATGCGTGACCTCCCTCCTGTGCAGGTGCATTATATACGTGTGCACACAGTAGAACAAACCGTTACAGCAGCATCAGGGATAATTTACGGACACAGCGCTATAACCCTGAAGCCCCCCTGAAGACCATGAAGCCCACAAGAGGAAGAGAAGGTCTGACCCGTCAGCAGTGACGTGTCGTTCATGATCAGATGGGGAGGGCGTGGCCTCCGCTTACAGCAGTCCGTGGACAAGCCTGCAGACGGCCGCTGGAGGAAGCCGGAAATGGAAGCAGATACTCCCTGCTCTGGGGTGAAATGCACCTGCACCTTCTGGGAGACTCAGAACCAGTCGGTGCTTCCTGCGGCCACTGGGCCTCGTCTGGAAGCGCTTCTGCTGAATGACGTCTACCCCTTGGAACCTGACAAGGCTACTGGAGCGTCTCGCTCAATTCTGGAAATGCCACGCACACCTTGTCCTCGTGTGAGCACATAACTAAAATGTAAGCATTCTCGGGCCCCTGGGGAGCTCTGTTGGTGAAGCGTCCGCCTTGGGCTCAGGTCATGATCCTGGGTTCCTGGGATTCAGGCCCGCATCAGGCTCCCTGCTCAGCGGGGAGTCGGCTTCTCCCTCTGCCCCTCCCCCTCTTATGTGCGCACACACTTGTTTTCTCTCTCTCACTCTCTCTCTCAAATAAATAAATATTTTCAAAAAATGAAATGTAAGCACCCTGAAGCACGATAAACGCACTCGTCAACTCGGTTGAAAAGTAGAACAGAATCCTTTGGAAGACATTTTAAAAATCATTTTCTAGAAATGCTTCGATAAGAATTATTTCTGAAATCACTTTCAGTTATAAAATAAGTACGCCCTGGGGATGTGACGGTGACTCTCGTTAGTCATACCCCATCGCAAGTCGAAAGTGTCTGGAGAGGAAATCCCAAAAGCTCCGATGCATCACTGTAGCTGACGATTGCCCAGACTCGTGTGGAGGCGATTCTGTGACACACACGGATGCGGAATCATCCCGGTGGACGCCCGACACTCACACAACGTTGTATGTGAATTACACCCCAGTAAGAGAAAGAATTCTCTATGCTACGCTATGCTACAACAATAGATCTGTAGAAAGCATTTTTTCAAATAGAAAAAAATCACTTTCCTAAAAGGATACTTACGAGAAAGCTTTCTGTCCTTACACACCACGCCGCCCTGGGACTTATTAAGGCTCCCCTTCAAAAAATACTTCACAACCCTTTTTATCGACAGTGTGTCGGTCTGTATGCTCTGGTGCCACACAGACACACCCCAGCCACGCCTTCGGACTGCAGATAGACACAGCGTCTGGGGCGCACTCCTGACAGGTTGTGAGAGCTCCTCAGGGCGAGCAGGGGCCGCACAGCCGTCTCAAAGCCCAGGCTGAGTGCGGGAAACCCTCCCTGCAGGCCCTCACCCTTCTGACCCACGTGCTCCCACAGACCTTCCGTGGCCGCCAGCGCAAGGCACCAGCCACGTTCAGGTGCCCCGCGATGGTTTGCTGGCCAACAAATGTGGTAAGGGAAGGGAGGGAAAGGGAGCCAGAATCCCACAGATAAAGACCTCCGGAACTTTCCCCACCTAAGGACACAGAAAGGCCCTGCCCATGGAGAGGGGCAGCCTTGAGCAGGAGGTGGGGCAGCAGAAGGCCTGCAGCCATGGACATCCTCCCATCCTGGCAGCTGACCACTCCCAGCAGCAAGAAGAGTAGGTAAACCCCCGTGTGCCCGTGGCTCTCGGTGCACGTACATGAGGAATGAGCTTCTGGGGTCTCCCTGTGGTGCTCAGAGACTGAGATGGAGATCAGAATCATAAAAGAGGGTTCTCTGGGCATCATGGGATCCTAAATTATAGGTCAAAGTTGGGTTTTTTTTGTTCCCATTGGGATAAAGCAGCACCAATGGTGTGCAAGTCCCCAGGCCTGGCCTAGGCCAGTGCCCAGCTGTGTTCCCTTGCTCACAGCTACGCCAGCAGCTGGCACCGGGGAATGGCAAGGAGCTCACGCCTAGACAACCCCATCCCCGTGTGCAGAGGCAAGAAGCCTGCATCGGCACGTGGAGGACTCCCAGGAAAAGCTCATCCCGGCCCATCCAGCTCTGTTCACACGGCTGACCTCAGAGCTTCCACATGTGAGCGGACGCCACCCCAGCCCAGGGGACAGGCCCACTGCACCCTGACATGGCCAGCACCCTCCTTCTGCTGCTGCTGCTCTCCAGAGCTACAGAGGAGGGCCACCAAGACCCTGCAGCCCACCCTTGGGCACGCAGCTACCCAGAGAACCTCTCACGGCCAGCACCCACCAGGCCAGTTGCACTTCCCTGGATTCCAGAACCTTCCCTGTGATACACGTTGTGCGTGCTCATGGGATTTCCGACACATCTTCAAACTGGCAAGACGACAGAGTATGTCTACACTGCAGGGGAAAATCACGAGTGAGAGGGGAAGAGCCCACCAGGACCTGGAGGTGCAGCTGAGGGGGTAGGCTCAGCCCCCGCCCCGACGGCAGACCCAGAAAGAAGCCGGCACTCCATTCTGCCCGGGGAAGGACCTGGGCGGGGGGTCCTCATGCGGGTTCCCCGCCCACTCCTGCCAAACTGAAGGGAGCTTTCCAAATAACGGGAAACTAAAATAGCGGACTTGCCGGCGGTCCTCCGGGCAGCCCAGGGGCTCTGATCTCTGCAGTCCACAGCCAGCCACAGCCACAGCGTCCGGATCCATCTTCCAGATGAACCACAGACGCTGAGTGGGACGGAGAGCCTCACAGGTCTCCTCCTGGGGGCACAGCAGGCCCCGCGCACCTGTCTTCCTCGACACAGCTGCCTCGCTCGGTGGGAAACCGCCCCACCCGCGCCCTGGGTCACAACCTCCCTCCACCCCTCGTGGGCTCTGGCTGATGAGATGCATCTGTGGAGGCTCACGGACCCTAACACGTACCCACTGTAGGGACATCGGCAAGCGCTGGCCTTGGGGGGGGGCAGGGCGTGCGTGGCTACACTCTCTGCCTTCCCCTCAGTTCTGCTGTGAACCTGAAACTGCTCCGAAGTAAGTCTTTAAAAATAAAGAGTAAATTTAAACACAGAATGAAATCAAGCCCATTGTGACGACCTATTCTGTTTCATAAAGAATGTGCGTGGGGTGTATACACAGAGTTCAAGTGTCAACAGATCATCCTTTGTACTTCCTTCTTCGTACTTTTGAAAAAATCAAAATTTTGGGGCGCCTGGGTGGCTCAGTTGGTTGAGCGACTGCCTTCGGCTCAGGTCGTGATCCTGGAGTCCTGGGATCGAGTCCCGCATCGGGCTCCCGGCTCCACGGGGAGTCTGCTTCTCCCTCTGACCTTCTCCTCGCTCATGCTCTCTCTCACTGTCTCTCTCTCTCTCAAATAAATAAATAAAATGTTTAAAAAAAAAAAAAAAAGAAAAAATCAAAATTTTCTTACAGGTTAAAAAAATCTACTTAAACCCTTAGGTACAAATAAAATTTATTTATAAATTCAAGTATCTGTAAGACATTCTACTAATTAAAATGAATATACCTACAGCCTTGAGGAATTGTGGCCTATGTGGGACATGGTAGGGGGTGACCCTGGCCGGCAGGGCTCTGCCCTTGTTTCCCTGGAGCTGGCGGGGTGCGACCCCCAAGCTCCACACAGGGAGGCTCACCAGGACGGCCAGCGGGTGGGGTCGAGGACACAGGCTTCTCCTGTGCCGAGACGGGGAACAGCGCGCTGACTGCACACGTGGCCAATGATGGCCTTCCCGGCACGAAGCTCATCTCAGGCCCTGCCCTCCCCTGGACCACGGGATGGAGGTGAGCAGAATGACAGCACGCCTGAGCTCTCCTCCCAGCTGCCAGGAACACGGCACACCTCTGAGCAGTTCTCCACACCTGCAGGGAACGTGTGCACGACTGACACAAGAAACACGGGATTCCATTTCCCTGAAGTGCGCCACCCACCTACACTCAGGTTCTGCAAAGGCTAGTGTTTCATAGGTCAGAGGACCCCTGCCCTGGGGGGACAGGAACCGTCCCCCGACATCAGCCTGCCTCTTCAGGAATAAACCAGGCCTTCAAGTCTGTGCGGCACTTCGTCTCCTCTCCGTGGATGCCCCCGTCCTTCCTAAACCCTTCAACTCCCCCCTGCCCCGCCAGCCCCCGCCTCTCCTGGCTCTGCCCAACTCCCCCCTGCCCCGCCAGCCCCTGCTGCCATCCACTCTGCCCCCCTGACGTGTCCGGGGAGCTGTGTTATCAAGCGTCTACTGAGTACCTCACAGGAGGATGTCCTTGTTTTGCACCAAAGCTGACCACAGCCGCGAACCTCTGGGAAGGCTTGGTGGCACCATTTGCACACCCAGAAACCCAGGCACAGCACGGTCACACAGCAGTCGCCAAGTGTGCCCGAACGATTAAAACTATGGTTTCTTCACTATGGGAAGTGGCGCTTGGCTGGTCTTTCTCTAACGGCTGCAGAGTCGGATCGATAGCCTGAACGTTACCGCAGGTCTCCCATGTGCTGACCGGAGGTCAGAATCTGCTGGACGCCCACGCTGGTTTTTGCGATGAATGGTCCTCTTCCAAAAATGCCCCATGTGCTGACCGTCCTACTCAACGGTACTGTGGCTCAAATCTGGGCAAATGGCCGGTTTTACTCTTCTTCCTCTTGGGGCTGAGGCTCCTACCAAAGGCTCCTCGGTTTCCACACACTTAACACGTGATCTCGTGCTTTCAGCACCCGTGAGAACATCTGCCCAGGTCTGAATTCTGTGTAAAACTAATTCGAACAGTTGACAGTGTCCTGACACGTGACCCAAGCAGGACTTGGTATGACTAGGGACGTGCTGCCAGCTCTACTGGGTGTCTGTCCCTCTGTTAAGCATTCAGAGGGACAAGTCAGTGGCTCTTGACGCCGTGGCCGGGACACCCCCCCACCCCACGCTTCTCCTCCTGGTGCGATGGGGAAACATCTTTCTAGAAGCTGACGGCTCGGGCACTGCACCAGCCGACTAGGGTCCAGCTGCTGCCCACAGGGGAAGCTCCCCATACTTAGCTCCCTCGGGGCTGCGTGCAGGGTCAGTCACGGCGCCTGTGCGGAGGGCTCAGAAAGCTCACAAGGTCCTGGGTGCTGTTGTTACTGTCCCTCGTTTTCCATGCAGTTAATACAGGGCCTGTGCTATTCTGGTGACTCAATGTCGTCTTTGGAGGTGCCCCAGCGCTGGCCTGCAGCTGTGTCCTGACGCCGCCACTGAGAATAGCTCCCGTCCAAGCTGAGACCAGGCCCAGAACACCTGCTCCTGTCCCCATCACTGGGGGCCTGAGTTCATCTTCTTTGGTTTGGGACAGGGTGTGAATGAAGGAGGGACCCACACTGCTCCCCAAGCCCCATGTGGCATTTGGGGCAAACACATAAAAGGCCCGTTTGTCGGGCTATGGGGTGGGAGCTGCAGGGCTGCTGCGGGAAGTGGGGAGGACAAGTCACGTGAGTGGTAATAGGAAGGCCCAGAGAAAAGCCATGTGGGAACCCTACAGCTAGCTTCAGGGAGCCCCAGAGATGACGCTGTCATCTGAAAACCACCCCACGCACATGCACAGAACTGCTCCCTCCTTATAACCCTCGCAGGACCAGCCCGTCCTCCTCCCCTCGGGACTGTCATGAAGCTCCAGGAGGAAGGTCCCTGGACATTGCTGTAAGGCACAGATGTGCTGGTCATGACTGCACATGGCTGAGTGTGCAGTGACCTGCGTGGAGAGCTCCTTGACGTGATCAGTTTCCCCGTTGCAGACTTTGCACCAACCTTCATTATAAAAACAAGGAGATGCATTTGCTACCCCAAAAGCTACCAAATTTCCCAGACACGTAGATGTTATGGAACACACGTGACTAATCACCACACACTGACTCCATGGCCAGGCACCACCCTCCATGCTGTGGCCGTATCAATCCCTTTTTATCCTGACACCAACCCAGTGAAATTGCTCTCGAAAACCCTTCCATCCAACAGATGGGGACACCAAGTGACAGAGAGCAATGATCTGGCGAGGTCACCCAGCTGAGAAGATTCAGGAAGGCAGACTCCAGGGTCCCAGAGCTGCCTCAAGTGGAACGTGGGACCACGCACACCGTGGACAGGTGGGAAAGGGGCCGCTGTGGTCAGGACCCACGTTGTGGGGGGAGGCGGCCGAGGGCACGTCTCGAGGGAGCGAGTGGAGTACGGCTCCATCAGCCAGGAGACCATGCAGCCCATTTCGGAGCGCTGTCCGTGGGCGGCTCTGAGGCCTGTCCTGGAGTGTTTGCGACCAGGCTCTGGGTCTCCCGGTATCTCCTTGAAAGCTAGTCTGTGGTCTTTCTCCCACCCATCTTGGATTCTACTGCTTTTCTGTTTGGTTTGCGGCGTTTCTTCCCGCGCTGTGCATTGCTGAAACAGGGATCCGGCAAGGGAGTGACCAGACCGCGGGGCAGGCTCTTCGCTGGGATGAGAGCCCTCAGAATGCTCATCGAACAGCCTCCACATCAGAGAACCCTCCCGGCTCCTCAAGTGTCCTGCCTGCCCCATTGCATGGAACGGGGGCTTCTTAGCAGCACCGCTGGGACCCATCTCGTGTCTGCAGAAGACCTAGCCTTGCAGGAAAGGCCCCGGCGCCCAGCCACTCAGGATGATGGCGCTCCTACAGCCTGGCACGGACCGCCCCCAAGGCCCCGGGGGTCCCGGACTCCATCCTAGGAAACCACCTCGCCTATCGCTTCACAGGAGAGCAGACAGCGAGGCTCACGGATGGTGTCTGACAAACTGTCACCGGTGCCCCTGCTATGGGGCCCTGCCCCGCAGCCCCTCCTGTGGATCGAATCACTCCATGACTCTTGGGGTCAAGCCATTCCTTCTGGCCTAGAGCAGACGGCCACCTCCTCTCCACGGCATGCAAGGTTCTTGCTGATCTGAGGGGGAGGCACAGAGTTCCCTCGGGAGTTCGGTGCATCTGGATTCAGAGGGAAGAGCCACGCTGGCTTCTGTGGTTAGGGGTGAAGCAGGTGGCCTGCCAGCATAATGAGCCCGTGTCTAAACGAAGCTGCACCAACCCCCTTTGAACCAGGCCTGGGGCTGGGCCAGCACGCAGTGAACACAGCTGTGCCTGCTGTCCCTCGGGCCTGCCTCCCTCCCAGAATTCCCTCCCGCAGTCTGTCCACCGGCACCGCACTGCCCATCCTTTCCGCACACATCAGCTCGGCCCCCCTCGTGGCCTCTGAGACCCGTGCGACTCAACCCCAGCTCAGGGCCTGGCTAGACAATACTCACTTATTTTCCCGGACTCAGATCAACCCTGTCCTACAAAACACTTGTGTGTTTTGTGCCCAAGAGGAGGAAGTTACACTTCTTTCCCACGTGTCCCACAGATAACTATGGGGAGTGGCCTCAGCTACACCCATCTGCCTCCCTCGTCCTGTGCCTGTCCACCCACATCCCACACGGCAGGCCCTGCTCAGTCGGGGACTGGGGAGAGCATGAAGTCGCTCTGTGTCCCGGGAGCTCTCCTACACGGATCCCACTTACCGCTCGCTGTCCCACTGTTCGGAGGGATGCTTACTTTCACCCCATTTCACATCTTGAAGTGATACACCTCAAACATTCTGTACCCAAGAATGTGAAATTATCATCACGTTGTCCTGAGATGTACAATTTCAAACGCTACATTGGAATACAGTTTTCCGGCGAAGAGCAACAGAACTTCCAAGAGACTCCTGCAGGGTGTGCAGAGATCACACGGACTCCCACAGAATTCACAACCGACCTGTTCCCTGGGTTTCCCCCACTGCAGGTCCACGCCTGCCCCATGAGTCCCACGGGAAAACTAGCGGGACTCCGGCCGATCTCCACCTGTCCGCTGAGAGTCTTCTTAGTGTTTCCTTCCGTTTCCACTAAATGACACGATTTAGGGGCCTTATTCCTGTGTTACGAATAAACAAATGAAGGCTCAGAGACATAAACAACTCACCCAAGGCCACACAGCTAGTAAATGGCGGACTCATGCGTCTGCCCAGAGGCTCTGTTCTTGATGGAGATAATGACCCGAAGAGTAAGCTTCCATTAGGACAGGTGCCTGGAGCAGTGGCTGCTGACACTGTGAACAGGGACTGAATGGAATTTGCAGGTCCTCCTTTGTGCGGTGTCCAAGGCCACACTGCAAACCACCAGTCCCCGTGTCCCCCTGGCCAGTGTCCCCGCCTCTCATCCTTAGCGTGAAGACACTCGTGCTCCCCACCTTGCTGCCGGCCACCATCGCCACACCACAAATGTATTTTTCATGCTTGGAACACGTCTGGGTGAGTAAACATTTAAATTACTTTGAGTAGCGTACTGTGTAGACCCGCAGTACCCACTGATCCGGTCCAAGGTCCATTCTGGGAAACGTCTGCACACACACGCACTAAGCGCTGAGCAAGCTGTAATCTAGACCACTGCTGGGCGAGTAACAAGTGACATCCTTCCCACTGGGACTATTTCACTCTACCTGTGAGCCCGTCCTTACCTAAAGCTGCCGTGGCGCACGGCCTCTGCACGGGGAGCTCCCTCCTCACCCCACGGCCACTGCCCCTCGCCGTGCCCCTCACTGCGTCCCCAGACTCCGGCCACTCGGCTGGCATTCTCTGTCGGCCACAGACACCGTGGAGCGTCCAGCCCACCTCCACATGTCACCCCCCGACCCGCGTCAGACCGGAATGCCCTGTGTGGCGTCGCCGCCCCTCCGATACGGGAAGCCCACGCTCCCTCTTGCACCAACACCTGCGTGCGACCACCTGAGCCGCGGTCCCCTCTGCCTGTGCACTTGGTGCGTCCTGAACGTTCCCGGACTCGGGCCTCTCCAATGGCTGTCTGTGCTCCTACAAGTCTGTGAAGTCACCACATGGCGTCCCTGCGCCCCCACAGTAGCTGTCTCTGTGTGGGACGTGCGCTGAAAACCCTCCACCTGCCCTGAGCTCTGTGGCTCCCATCAGGGCCTTCCACCTCATTGGGCTTTCAATGTCATACTCTGACTTTTCCCAGCTAGATTCTAAGACCCAAGAAGCTAGGAACCTGACCGTTAAAATTCCTTTAAATTCCTTCAAGAACAAAACAAAGTCTCATGTATATAAAGTGTCCCAGAAAAGTCTGTTTCCCCAGATTATCGTACTAGGACAAGTTAGTGGAGACCACGCACGTGAGGTGTCAGGGATGACCTGGGGGCAAGCTGGCTGGTGAGCTCAGCCGGGAAGCCGGCGCGGGAACCGGACAGCAATCGGCTGAACTGAAGGACGTGAGGGACTGTGTACTGACGGCCACTGAAGCCAACAGCACTGTGGTCATGTCATGTGATGTGGCCGTGTCTACACGTGTGGCACGTCATTGGGAGGCATGCTTAAAGCACCATGGCGTTCAGCACACGCTAGTTCTGGGCCGTGCCAACGCGTGTGCCCTTGTGTTCATGACACTGTTAGATGTTTTGAGAAGAAACCCAGACACCTGGAGCTCGTCCACGCTGGAGCTGTCCTCCCCCGAAACCTCGTCAGCAGCCCCCGCCTGGGCAGAGCCGATGCTGACTGGGCGGGTCCACTGTGTCCCCCAGGACGTCTTCAGTCTGCCCTTCTGAATGTGTTCACTGAATGTGTCAACTTGGCGGGGGCACACAGGGAACGCACGTATGCGGTCACATGTCACGGCGAGTGTTGCCTGTGACCGGGTTTTCAGACTAGCCTTGGGTAGGCAGACGGAGCAGAGCAGACGGTCCTCCCAGTACCGGTGGGCCTCATCCAACGAGGAGAAGGCCTGAAGAGAACAGAAAGGCTGAGCCTGTCTCCGGGAACAGAGAACGCTTCCTGCCCGCCGGCCTCCAGACAGAGACCACGGCACCCGTGCCCTGGGGCGCCAGTGTGCTGACTCGCCGGCAGCCGGACTGGCGAGGTCCCTGGGCAAGGCCGGCCCTCGCAGCAGCGTGCGCACCCCCTCCTGCAGCTGCTTCTACAGCGGCTCCGGCTGCCACTCCTGCTCGGGTGTGCGTCCGTCCTCACAGACGTCCTCCTCCGCCGCAAGCGCTCGCCACCACCCTCCCGCACGCCGGCCCGGAGACCCAAGGTCAAAGCCACGTCTTCCTGTCTTGCCACCCACACACGGCCAGCGTCGGACACACGGAGCTGAGCAAGGGCTGCTGCCTAAGGAACCAGAAGCCTTTGAAGGCGAGGACTCTGACCTGCGGCCGGTGATCCTCCCGCTTTACCCTCGCTGGCATGTTCCATAAACGCTGCCCTTGCTGGAGGCCCCGCGGCACCCCTCCCGTTTCCCCAGCATCGGCTGCAGGATGGCTCAGGAGGGCCAGCGGTGAGCGGGCAGCTAAGGCAGAAGTCCTAAATGCCAGCCTCCCTCCCCTAACATGTCACTCTTCCTGCCCTTCCTGCGCGGGGGAGGAGGCCAGGCCTGGCTGCCGACGGCCACTGCCGTGTGGTGCGCGGCACTCACAGGTCAGGTCGCCCCCCACCCAGCTCTGCCTTGTGGGACCGGTTCCGTGTCCACCAGACATGCAGCGGCCACACAGTGTGTGCTGGGACCCGGGGCTGAGAACAGACCAGAGAGGTGGTCTATGTGATCAGAGCAGTAGTAACACGGAGCCTGGCATCTCACATGCAGTGGATTGAACACAAATGCTCTTAAACCAAAGGTCAGCCCCTTCCCCAGAACAGCCCACGGGAGCACTGCTCTCACCTCCTAGGGTGGGCTTTGTGAGCGCTCAGCCGTGAAGCTCCCTCCTCTCCTTCAGCCCTGATTCTCGCGGTCCCCTAAAATGCGGCGTCTACCAGCCGACCCACGCAAGGAGGGGGAGAAACAGGCGCTGGGTTTGCGTGGGGGGCCATGGTTTGTCGTGGGAGGCAGAACCCACAGGCTCACACTGCCTCCATCGTGGTCCATGGCACTCCGGCTGGAGCCCACCAGAGCCTCTTCTGACAACGTGCGGACCACAGCCACGGCCCATCCTCGCGGGGGCAATGGGCTTTCCCCTTCCACCTGTGTGTTCACACAGCACCTGCTCGTCAGGACCGAGTTACGAGATCCTCTCCCCACAGACCATGAGAGATGGCAGATCCGTGGGGCCAGGGGGGCTTTCCGGACAAGCTCCACAGCCCGACTTGTACCTGTATTATACAGGCACACGTGTCGCTAAAAAACAGAAACTCTGGCTTTCTGAGAGAAATAAATGATCATTTCTATCCCCGTGAATTTGGGAACAAAGAAGGACATTTATGTCACCACGAGGGCCTATCTGCGTTATTGCTCAACCCCATGGAACTGGCAGGAACGTAAGACGGATACCCCATAACCCTTGGCAAGTACTTACTTCTCCATTCAGATGAAAACAAACGAGATCACGTTTCACTTTAATCGGTTCGTATCAAACACCAAATGTTTAAATTGCTTTTCCACAAACAAGAATCCCATCTGTGTTCCTAAGGGAAGGCTTTGGTTTCTCATCCACCATTTCGTCGGCGGTTTCCCCATCACTGCGCAGGCTGAGTGTTCCTCAGCCTGTCCTTGGCGTTCCCCAGTGCACGGGTAAGGCTATGCTCTGAACCCCAAAATGTCTGCACTATTTAGTTGAAAAAAATGCACACATTTATGTCACGCAAAACTAGAGCAAGTGCGTCGTGTAAACGGACACGGTCGTCAGTATCGCACGACCGTGGGATGTATTTCAGGAAAGCAAACTTCGGCTGCAGTAGATGTACAAACCCAGATTTATTTAAGACCACTGGGAGGCCACGTGGAGAGATCATTTAATTGTGTAGCACTGTATTTATCTCACCTTCCTGAGTTAGAAAGGAAAATGTGTTTTTAGTATTAATAATGCCCAGTGAGCATCAACATGGTAATGAAAGTGCGCAGCTCACTCCAGGAGGTCACGGTCCTGTCCGGAACGCGGCCTGCAGCATCCTGATTGGGGTTTACCCGAATGTGGAAAAGCAAGATGTGGAGTCTTCGTGGAAACCTGGGAGCACGCTCATCCCGCTGACTTCGACAGGCCGCGTCTTCTCTCTCTGAGGGCTGTGGACATGTTTCTGCACCGCGAGCTCCAGGACGCCTGACGGGAGACGGGCACTCTGGAAAGCTGCGCTCCTATCTCCAGGCCGCACCTAACTCCCCTGAAATAGTAAATTGTCGCGGAAATAACAGTAATGCCTCATACGGGATTTTACTTTCTTTGGGCACTTAAGGGATTAAGAAAGTAAGTACATAAAGCACTCCAGGCTCTGTGGCCCGGTGCGAGGAGAGGGAAGGCACTTGATGTTTCCTTCTGGAACCGGTTTCAGCGTGTGTGTGCACACTTCACTCCTGATACGAACCGGCCATCTTCTGCAGAGGCACAGAATGAATCTGGAGGGCCCTCGAGCAGGGGACACGGAAAGCTGGGACCAGGCGTCTCCAGAGCGGACCACCCGCCCGACATGAGGAGCAACCGGAGGGGGCGCAGAGGACACGTTCGGCTTCCCTCGCGGCCAAGAACCGAGAGCTCGGGCTGCTGAGGGGGGCACGGTGACCCAGAGTTAATGCGCCTCCTGTACGTGCACCGAGACAAGCAACTGTCTGCCCCAATTCACCCTTCGTCACCTTCAAACAGTCCTCTGGGGCGCACGGTCCTCTCCGAGGGGCCCTGGATCCCCACTTTAGTAGCCACAGCTGGACCCTGACGCCATACTTCGCTGGTCCCTTTGCTCGTGTTCAGGCCCCATGTCCTGTGACGAGCAGGCACCTGCCCCCGGGGCCATCACCAGGGCCCTTCACTTGGAGACTTTTCCCTTCAAGACGTGCACCACAAAGCATTAATGCCTGCCTTTGACGGCTTTACCGATTTTCTCTGAGACTGAAATGTAATGGAATTAAATGTTGGCCAAGAGGAAAGGCACCATAAACAAAGCTGCAAGTAAGACACTGAACCAGCACTGCCCATGGCGGACGTCAGCAGCCCGTGAGCACGAGCCCGGACTCCAGTCTGCATGGGTTTCGGGGAACCGGGAGGGCACGTCCTGGCACCAGAGGTGCAGCATGGCCAGGGGACGCCTGTTCTTCTAACCAGAGGAGCTGATAAAACACTGAGGTTTGCTAATGTAATTCTTCCCCCGAACAAAATACTCCAGTCCCATATGGAGAAAAGATAAACATGTGGTTTCGGCAAAGATTCCAAAATAAAGTGCAGCTGTGGGACACCAGGCGTCCGAACAGCCGAGCCAGGGGAAAGGATCCAAACGCGTCCACTCACACTCTGACCCGCGAGTGCCGGGCATCGCAGGACCAGGAGCTTCAGATGAAACACACAGTGGTGTCCTGACTGCCTCACAGTAAACGAAATTCTCAACCTTTCATGCATGTGGGCCCGCGCCTGGGCTCCCAGGGAAGCTACACTTCCCATTCACCAAGGTCAACGTGACTCAGAAAAACCTCCAAGCTCGGGCCTCGTGTTTGCCCCAAACAGACACTGTATCTCTGCCTCCTTAAACAAAATGACCAAAGGAGCATTCTGAGTACAAAAGATTAGAAAGAAGGAAGAAACTTCCCAGCTTTTCATGAGATTGAAGTCATCCGGCTCTGCATATACTAGAAAGGTAACATCGACAACTTTCTGAAATGTCCTTTGTCTGATGATTTTTAACCTTTTATGAAAAAAAAAAATTATATAACCCTACAGCAAATAATTCCTTTCCAAGAGCACTGTCTTCTTTGTGAAGACTCTGTATCCCATCCAGCTGTCCTAACTCAGGCTCGGAAAACACTCTCTTCCTATGTTTTAGAAATTCTAAATTGGTTTGTTCCTTTTGCATCAACATGTGTATAATTACATACATACATCATATGTGACATGTCAGAGCACTATTACATTACATAGAATATTATGTAATAGAATTCTGCACACGGCTATTTATTTATATACAAATGGAGGGCTGGGCTGTGGTGACTGTACTGTCATACACCAAGGAGAGTGGAATTATAAAACCGTGACTACAGATCAGCATGGCCCCCAGGGCTGAGAGGCTCTTCCCAGATTCCACAGCCTGCCCACCACGTCTGTGCACGTGACCTGGGAGGGCACCCAAGGTCCCTCTGCCCACTGCCCTGCTGCCCGGCTTTGGACATGCTTGGCCATGCCTGGTTCTGGCCACCTCCTGTCCAGCCTCTCCCTGCTCATCTCCTGAGGATGTGAATGGAACGTGGCCACCACCGCCCACCCTGGCTCAGAGGTTCCCACAGGACTGAGGTGACTGTCACACACACCCCACTTTCTCTCCTGCTCTGCAAGGAGGCATCACAGACACCTCTAGGCCATGTGTCCTTGTTACCTTGAGCATCCGGCCTCACAAAGAAGCAGCAGAGGAACCACAAAGGGCAGTGGACAGAGACTGATCAGAGCTGAGCTTGGATTTAATCACTAACCCAGTTACGTGCATGAGGATATGGGGAGGGCAAGATCTCTGAGAACCGTCCCCTCCAGCAAGGACGGTTTATTGCTTCATTCATCTTGGCTCACCTTGCTTTAATAGTCTGAACAGATGTGCGGAGCTCACAGGAGGCTGGGGAAGGTGAGAGGGAGTCAGCCCCCAGCTGTGCCCGTGGGAGCCCATGATACACTCACAGCCACATGGTAACACGCATGCATGCCGTGGACACAGGGTAACAGCTGAAAACGTGGTCTGAGGCTCAGCTTGTCTAGGTCCAAGCTCCACATGCTCCGCAGGACACCACGTGTTCCACAGGACACCACGTGCTCCACAGGGCACGACGTGCACAACGACTAAGTCCCCACTCCCCTCCATGTGACCTTCTGGGAGAAGGGCTCACACGGCTCAACACCATCTCAAAGTGGGCCCAGAGCCGGCTTCTCCGAGAGGCTCCTCTTTAACCACACACAGGCTCCAAGAGCTTGACCAAACCAAGTCACAGCAAAACCCAAGGGCTAGATTTCCTGCACACACCATCTAGGTCCTTCAGACTGTCTTCCACACCCCGCCCTGAGGGGCGCGCCCACACACCTTGAACGTTGGGTCCCCACTGTTAATGAGAGCCAAGTTGACACGTGACACGCCACTTGGATTGCCAGAAGGAAGTACACGGGGGATCAAATAAAGTTTTATCACTGAGTTTTCTTTTCTTTCCTTTTTTATAAATGAAGTCTCCATCAGCCCACAAGTCACTGCTGAAGCAATTTTTACAGCTGTTGTTCCCCCAGGGTCCCTAGAGATACACGTCACAGAGGCTCACAGAAACCAAGCCCCCCCCACACACATCACGTCTGGATCTCCTCGTGACAAGCTGTGGGCCCAGGGTCACCTGCTTCTGTGGTTAAAAAAACAAAACAAAAACAAAAACAAAAAAACAAAAAAACCCCACCAAAGACATGAAGACATTTCTGGGCTCACCCTAGGTTGCTAGTGGGTAATTTATGACTAGTGGCCTAAGTATCATTACAAAAATTTCCATATTTAACAAAACAGATTTTCCCAGGCTGGGAGACAGGAGGTGGCAAATTGGGGGGGTGGAGGAGGAAGCCTAGATTGATTTGATGGGAAACCAAGTTTATTTTTGTGTGTTCATCGGAACTGTCTACTATTCTCTGACGACCCTGTAGAGAAAACAATGGGATTCTCATTCTCAAGGGAAAGACAGGAACTGATTTCCTTGTCACTATACCAAGAAGAAAAAATGAGCCACAGGCCTCCATCAGCCTCTGCAGCCTCGTGTCCTGCCCTTCATGCATGCAGGGTTCCCCACGGACTGTGCACCCCACAGAGGGATGGGGATGGGTGCCAGGCCCCGATGATGTGTATGGAGACTCCCTGCACTCCCAAACAGTGTACTTCTTCCTCCTGCTTTTCCTTCTCCCTAGATTTATGGAAAACCCAGTTCCTAGCTGGTCTTTGGCACTCGCTCACAGTCCATGGGGCTTCCCTACCCGGGAGCCTCCTTGGTGTTCAGACCCTGACTCTGACCCCACAGCAGCTGAGGAATGTCTCGGACACCAGCACGTCTCTTGAGGTGGCACCCAGGAACTGGCTCAGCCCAGAGCTCATGGGGGACCAGACCACATCCTTCACATGCGATCTGGTGTCCCAGGCCCGCCTGGAGGATGACAGGTGTCTGTCAGGTGGATGGATGCCCCGTACAGCAGAAGACCAGGAGCCGGCAGGTCCAGAGTCCCCAGATTCTGAGAGGTTTTCACATCATCTACCCAAAGGAATGCCACTGTTGTACGTACAGAACAGCTTAAATTACATGTGGGTTAGTTTTAGGTGTTAACCCAGCGTGGGTCATTTAGAATCGTCCCCTAGGAAACAAGGCAGCTCTTACTGTGAGGGCACCGTGGGGCTGCCATGTGCTCTACCTCGGGCCACCCATGGAGAAATACTGAGGGCTTGACGCGTGTGCCCCGCAGCTGGCTGTGAGCCAGGCATCTGCCAGGGCCACTTCTGCCTTGTCGTGCCCAGCCCCTCCCTGCAGGGCTGTGACCACACGGCCATCACCACAGTGGCCAGAGCAAGCAGAGGAAAACAGATGGGAGCATCGTGGCAGAACATCCAGGTAGCAGCGACTCTGAGGCCGGCAAGCTGCGCGGCTCTCCCGTCTAGGAGGCTGTGATCCAGCTCACGGAGCCCGGGGAGTGATTTCGTCCTGTGAAATCAACGTGTCCAGTTGGTTTTTGTTTTTCTTTTGTTTTGTTTGTGGAAACATTTATTAGGAGGTTTTCATAAATGCTGGGTTTTTCCTTCAAACAGAAGATGCTTCAATACCGCCATCCATTCGTGGGAAGCTGGGCGCCATCCTGGTCATCACTGGGGACCTTCTGTTTCTGACCTGATTACATTATCATACGATGTCGACATGAAACCTCGCGTCCCCCAAAAGGACAAAATCATTGAAATTCCAGACACCAGTCACTGGAGACATCCGGCACGAGTGAGCTCCCCGTCTATGAGAATGCCTGGGCGAGCAGAGTAAGGCTGTCCTTCCCCACCGGACGGGACCCTCCTTCAAAGCCCAATAGCCGGAGCTCAAACCAAGCGCTGACCTCCGAGATCGGACCGGCTGGGTGCAGGCCTTGGCTGGGCCGAGGAGCAGGTCGGTAGACAGGTGCACACCAAGCCAGGTGCACACACGGGTGACCTCGCCTCCAGCCCGGCCCCCTGTGGGGAGGGAGGATGTGATGCAGGGAAGGGTGGCAGGTGCCCGAGTGAATAAACCGGGGAGCCGCCTCCACAAACGAAGCCCGGGAGAGTCTTGGTGACGTTCCCATGAACCAGCCAAGTTTCTTCCTGGCCGTGCCGGAGGGGAAAAGTCCACAATGACAAAAACCTCAGCAGTGCACACGATCCCTCCAGGTAAAGTGTGCTCTTATCTAAAATGTGGGAGAAACACTAAATCTTCCTGCAAACAAGTCACTTTCTAAAATTTCACATAAATTAGGCATTTTAGAAACAAAAAGCACAGGAGAAAAATCAAGGTAACAAGAGCTACAAGTTTTGAAAATTTGTGTCTTTTTTTAAATGAAAAAGCAAATCTTCATCATTTTATTTGTAAAATGTGCGTGGGAAACCACCGAGCTAGAAACGTAATTTTGACAAATAAAAGTGGATTCCATTTACTATAGCACCAAGAACCATAAGATACCTGGGAATAAACCTTAACCAAAGAGGTAAAGGATCTGTACTCGAGGAACTACAGAACACTCATGAAAGAAATCGAAGAAGACACAAAAAGATGGAAGATCATTCCATGCTCTTGGATCGGAAGAATAAACATTGTTAAGATGTCTATACTGCCTAGAGCAATCTATACTTTTAATGCCATTCGATCAAAATTCCACCGGTATTCTTCAAAGAGCTGGAACAAATAATCGTAAAATTTGTATGGAGTCAGAAGAGACCCCGAATCGCTAAGGAAATGTTGAAAAACAAAAACAAAACTGGCGGCATCACATTACCTGATTTCAAGCTTTACTACAAAAGCTGTGATCACCGAGACAGCATGTTACTGGCATAAAAACAGACACATAGACCAGTGGAACAGAGTAGAGAGTCCAGATATGGACCCTCAACTCTATGGTCAAATAATCTTCGACAAAGCAGGAAAAAAATATACAGTGGAAAAAAGACAGTCTCTTCAATAAATGGTGCTGGGAAAACTGGACAGCTATATGTAGAAGAATGAAACTCGACCATTCTCCTACACCGTACACAAAGATAAACTCAAAATGGATAAAAGACCTCAACGTGAGACAGGACTCCATCAGAATCCTAGAGGAGAACATAGGCAGTAATCTCTTCGATATCAGCCACAGCAAATTCTTTCAAGATACGTCTCCAAAGGCAAAGGAAACGAAAGCGAAGATGAACTTTTGGGACTTCATCAAGATCAAAAGCTTCTGCACAGCAAAGGAAACTTTTAAAAACAAAAGTGCTACTCACACCAACGTAGAGCAACCGAAGGATGCCATCACGTCCTGCTTCCTTCGTTGAGAGATTTTGACAGCCGGACGGTGCCCGGCGACAAGGACACCCTCGAATAAGCACCTGATGAAGGAACCAGTCAGCTAACTTCATCAGCACAGCAGAGTTCACGCCAATAACGAGTAACAGACTGTGCAAGTCCGTGGTGCCTGTGTTCCCGCTCCGGAGCCTATGGCGCACCCAGGTCAGGGGATCTGGGTCCCCGTTGTTGAAGGAGGGGTGGGGAATAGTGGGGATTCTTCCCCCAGCAGAACCTGCCGGGCCAGCTTGCCTGTGGGGGGACCTTCGCCCCCTTTCCCGCAAAACCTGCAACCACGAGGCTCTGCCTAGCTGAGAGCTCGCAGCTGGGTCCTCCAGGAAGCCCACACTGGGCTAAAGCCGAGGACAGGCTGACTATGGGCATGTGGGGAGGCTTCCGACACCTCCGTACTAGCACGCCACATTCACTGTGTTTGGCCTCAGGGAGGCAGCATGGAAACCTTTACAAACAACGTGGTGGGGATATGCAGGACGGGTCCCAGATCTCAGGTCTCACTCTGGGGACGCAGCTGCTGGTAGCTTTCGTCCCTTCGTTCTCACTTCCGGTCTCTGACCTTCGGGCCCCAGAAGAGGCCCCATGGACGCTTCGGGAGTTCAACGGCAGCCCCGTGACACCTTCCATAGAGGTAGCACAGGCTGAACCTCCCACAGGGCTGAGTCCGGTCCGTGTATCCCAAAAGGAGAAGCCATGGGCAGTCAGGGGACATCTGTGGCTCCCACATAAGATGTGGTCGCAGACATTGTAATGGTGATGGAGCCCTTGGGAAACGTTTCCTGCAAGGACCATACTGAGCACCAACTGATGAAGCCAGGGTAGGCGGGTGCAGAGGTCCACTGAGGGGGCACAGCCCGAGGCAGCCCTGGGGCTGAGCAGACCAGCAGCCTTCCCGCCTGTCCTCTGTCCCTGTCTTATTCTCAGGAAGGCTGATTCCCCACTCACCCCCTGCACCTAAGGAAGCCACACTACCTTCCCCAAGGACATTAGACCTGCGTATTCTCCATTCCCCGCTCCCCACCAGGCCCTCTCGCCACCCCGTCCCACCTGTGCCCAGCTATGCAACGACACTCCATGTGCAGAGCCCTCTGCCCCTGAGCCTCACACGTAGGAGTGCCCTGCACTGGAGCTGGTGTCCCCTTGGGATGGGTCCCAGCACTGGGCCTGGGGAATCAGCTGCTGGCGGCACCGGGGTCCATGGGACCACAGGACCACGCCAGGCTCCAGAAAACCTCCTGGGACGGGCGCTGCCAGCACCTACCGCAGCAACGTGACTTCAGTTCATCCCATTTCAAGCGCTGAGTATGAGGCATTTTGGTCCCATTTGGCATCACTGACACCACAGTCTGTCCTCGTGACTTTCCCAAGGCCGGCACATGGCGGTGGCAGCACCCACAGTCAAACGTGGGGCTGTTGGCCCCACTTCGGTAAACACCAGCATAATTCAGTAGGCACAGAGCCGTGCAAACAGCCACACTCAGCCTGTCCTCCCTGAGTCGGGGGATTCTACACAGACGACCTATTCCAAAGCTGCATCGCGGCTTGGAGGTCATGAAATGCACAACAAAGATACACCCCAAAACCACCGTGAACTCTGAGCCTTAATTCGGGGTTGAGACGTGTGCATTTTCACATTACAGATCATTCATGCGAAAGAGCACACAAGATTATGAGACCGCTGTACCGTTTAGATTCTGAAAATTTTGAAACCCATTTGATTTTTCCTGTATTTGCAATTTCTACTCCTGATAGAAAGTGAGGGAGTTGCCTGTTTTCCTTGAGTCAGAGGAAAGAGCTCCCTGGAAGGATTTGTTCTCCCTTGCTGAGACCTGAGTTCCTGTCCCTGAGGTGAAACCGTGTCCACCACGGCTGTGGGCAGACCTCAGCCACAGCTCATGTCACAACCGCGGAAAACGCGTCCTCACAGACACCAGCACACAGCAGGCATATGTGGTCTGCGACCGGCGTGCTGGGCAGGTGCCCCCGCCGACACGCAGGGACTCTAGCCTACGTGCGAACGAACTCCCGCCAGGCCATGGGGCACGGACCAGGCCCTCTGGGGAAGCACCAGCCCCCATGGGGTCCCATGCACTCACCGCACCAGGAGAAGCGTCCCTGCCGGCTCCGTGCAGAGAGGTCTGCCAACAGTCAGGCCATGTCGGCGTGCAGTTGGTTGGCGGACTTTTAATGTGGCTGTGAACGTGCTTCCCCAAGGGGGTGGTCACGCACGTGTACGGACCCTGCCCCTCCCAACTTCAGGCTGAGGCCAGCGCAGCTGCTCTATCGGCTGTGAGCGAGTTTCGGCTTCCCGACCCCCATTAGGGAGAATCTTGGATCCCGAAGCTGAGAGGCTCAGTAAACTCTCCCACCGCCTGAAAGACCGAAGCCGCACGTCTGCACCCTGGCAGCGCGGTGAGGGCCCTGGGCAGGGGAGGGTTACTTACACAGGTGTGGGCCAGTGGATGCCCCCCAGGAGCACAGCTCTGCACAGGGAGACAGATTTGTGCGGACAAATGACCACCATTCAGCCCGGGTGTCACCACGAGACCTTCGTTATCATTGCTGGTCACCACAAAACCAACCCTGTCCTCGTAGGCCGGGGAGAACACCCTGTCTTCTTTGGATGCCGTAAGCAACAGCCTGCACAGAAACAGACCCACTAGATACTCTACAATTATACACTTTAAGCAAGTGAGACCATGGTCTATTTTTGCTAGAACTTGGGTTGGGGCATCATTCGTTAAGTGAGAACCCTGTGGTGTCATCCATGCTCACTTACCTGGTTGCCAGAATGAGGTCTGAAAACAAACATGACCCACGTGGACACAGAGTCCAGGCCAGTCTTCAAAACACTGGAAAAGGCTGTGTCTCCACACCCCCCGGGGAGATTCTGTCATAACAAGACCCAGGGCTGAGTGACTTCATGCTTTAGAAGGTGCACTTCACCGGCCTCGGGGCCCCCAGCCCCGCAGTGAGCCTTCTCCAGCACACAGATCGAGGTAAAAGCCAGAGGGAGAGCCGCCGGGTCTCCTGGAATCTCTCTGTGGAAGAACTAAGTCACTGCCTAGAAGCTGGTAATCTGAGCGGGAAATCCAGATAAACCCCCGCACTACCTCCTTCTCCACTGACAGCGACATAATCACAAAAGATTCCTCAAACTGAAAAGAAATCCCCAAGGCTGGAGAAGGTCTCCCATGCACACATCCAGGAAAACAGGAAGGCAAGGCTCACTGTGCCCTGGCCGGGCCCCGAAGGTGCTGTCCCCTGGCTCCCGTGGCTTGGAGAATCTGGGGACAGGGGACTGTGTGGCCCTGGACATGCTGGAGTGTCCAGAGAGCTTCCACCAAGGGGATACCCTTCTCTACAAGTGTTTGCTGCAACCAAGTGTGGACCTCTAACCCAACAAACTGCACATTATGTGGCCGCGTGGCACCCAACAGCAGGACGAGGGTCCAGGACTCCTGGGGACCAGGTGTGTGTATTCCAGGCCACTCCCATGGTCACACCCACGGGAGGACTGTCTTTACTGTCATCATCAGCAAAAACAAGGTGAGGGGATGCCCCCTCACGTTCAGATGCCTCTACACACACAAGACACCTGATGCTTTCACAAGGGGCACCTTCAGTCCTACTGAGAAAGGACCTGGGGCACCTGGGTCAGGTGACCTGCAGAATGGCCTGCAGGGAACGGCCAGGCTGGGATGCCGTTCACCCCCATCCACAGGAAATCCAGAGAATCAGGAAAGCCAGGAAAAGCCCTCACCTATTCCCTGAATGCTGCCCTAAGTCCCCATCTGTGACGGAGATCACAGGACCACAGCCCAGCACGACCTCGCTGACCACATGGAGGATGAGAACGTACTTGGAAAGACAAAGTGTTTCCTGGTCTCATCTCAGGGACTTTGGACCCATTTGGGTGGAAGGCTGAGCATGCCGGAGCGTGCTGGTTACGAGCAGTTCAATTTCACATGTAACTCACTGGAGACCCGACAACGAGAACCATGGCTCCCGGAAGCCAGCACAACGTTCCGATGTAATCAAGTCTCCATCACTTTGTGCTGATTGATTTGCCGTGTGCGATGCACCCCAGAAACCAAGACACGTCCTCCATCTCACAGAACACACTGATTCTGGAAATACAGTTTCCTTTAAAAACCACCTTCATTCTTCCTGATACCTTGTCTTTACAAAGTTTATCAACAACACTTTCTTTAAAGAGCAAAAGAATAAGAGACATTTGAGAAACACAGAGTGATCAGTTGATTTCACAGTTGGAGCAAGAACAAAGAAAAAAAATCAAAATTACAAGAGGTTCACAAGTAAATGTAGGAGAACCACAGCATTTTCTGTGTTTTTTAAATCAGGTAACTTCTTAAAAGTCATAAAAACCCCTAGAAGATATAAAATGACAGGTGTGCTTTCTTCCTCTCAAGTGTAACAGGATGGCACCCACTGTCTCTTCCAGAACAAACCACTCTCTTCAGTGCCAATGCTCAGGACCCCACTTCTACACAGAAACACAGAAAGGAAATGACCCCCTTTTGGAGGGTCGCGTACCTTTGAACAGGGTCAGTCCGCGGAGATTGCCTTTGATTTTAGTCAGCTTCAGTTCCATGGGGCAGGCCCGACCTTCTACTCATGTCCTTTGTTAAATGGGAGGGAAAGGTTCCACTAAAGTGATCCCCTAAAGTGATCAATACACAAGAAAGTAAAGTGCACAGTTGTCGGTGTGCGCTGAGTCATGACAAACTTCCAGGGGCTGGTGTGAGATGAGCCGCTGGCATCCACGTGGCCCCTCACACAGCCGCCAGCTGCCAAGGGCAACGCCACCACCCACCACGCCATGTCCGTGAGCATCAGGGACTGGTGGCGGTCGGTGGCTCTGAGCAACTTGGCAAAAGTGGGGTGATGTCTACAGAAAGCCAATCATTCAATCACCGTTGCCCATGAAAAGAGCAATTTCTACATATAAAAACAGGTTATAAAGTGACTCGTATACATCCCCTACAGTGTATAGTCATCTACTGAATTGATTAGTCACCCCAAGTTATTCGGGGCGTGGTGGTATCTGCTGTCAATCGCGCATACATCAAAGTCGGCATTCTCAAGCACAGACGAAACATTTCAGCACACACGTCACAAGGGGAACGACAGACCACAGCATGCTCAGCCCACATAGACGCGCACACGCAGTCACGGTACCTGCCACTGGCTTGGGGCCATGCAACGTGGGAGCGCCGACACTGTGCTCTCTCAGCTCTCGCGCTGCAACAGCGTACGTGGGAGCCACAGTGCTATTCTAGCTCATTAATAAAATAGTAACGAATTTATGTTAACTGGCAAGTTCAGACTGACCAAACATGGCGTCAGGGACTCTGCCAACGGCCCGCGCACCTCAGGAGGAGCGAAATGACCTGCCGGGCTGTGTGTGTGCGCGTCTTGGCTCTGCCGCCCCGTCCCTGCATGCGCACGGGGCGGGAAGCTTGTTTCTCGGGGCGCAGTGTCCTCACCTGGAAACCAGCACCTGTGCCCTGTGTCACGCAGATGTTGCTGAGACAGAACAATGAGCAGGGTAACGTCTACCTTCCCGGGTGCCCCAGAATGAGCGGCAGCTTAGAAGCCCCTCGTGCACGGCCCAGGGCCCACCACACACTCAGACACGTGAGGCCCCTCGTCTACTCTCGGACTCGCGTGTGAAGCAGTTTATGGCAAGTGTGTAAGTTAGGAAAGGCCAGGCACCTGTCAGTGGCTTATTCTACGTGATGCTGTCATGTGTTATTTTTAGTTCGACGAAGAACCTGCCACTTAGGACCTATGCCAAAGAGGACCTGCCGGGGGGAGCCACCGAGACCGACACAGCAAGTGCGTGTCAGCCTCCGACGCTGCGGCTCACGGCAGACCTGCCAGCGGCCACCAGGCCTGCAAAACTCAGTCTAACGCGGACACTGGTCAGTGCGGTTTGCGAGCAGGTGAAAACAAACTTCAGAACTACGTGGGCCACAGAACAAAAAGTTGAGATGTCTGGGTTCTGATCATAATTTAACCCTCTGAGCTTGTGTCCCCAAAAGTGACACTGAATTTCTTGGGGACACAGCCTCCTGGAAGCAGGGGCCCATGGCTGTCCTATGGAGTTTATGCTAGTCACCAGAGTTGATGGAGCCCCCAACTGGCCTTAAAATGAGAACTATGTCCCCTAAGTCACATGGTCCATCATGTGCACGTGCCCAGTGTGAATGTGCACTGGGCAGGCAGTGCCGTCTGGCTCTCCTGTCCTCGTGTGTGTGGCCTCAGCCGTTCCCAGACCCCGGAATACTGCATTCTTGCTACTACCAGTAAATCCAAAAGCCCAGGACAGACCGAAAGAGAAAACAGAGCAAGTCAGAATATCCTTGATTAACTGAATGCCAGCAGCTCCTCCGAGAATCCCTACACCCCAGCAGCCCCAGGGTGCGGCCACAGCCAGACCTGGGCGGGGCTGGGGCAGAGAGAACCCATGGAAAGGTTAACTGTCGAGATGGGTGACGATGACCAACGGCACAACTAACCCACTCAGGACGTCGAGTGAACAGCGCAGTCATCCTGAGGCTCAGCCTCTTCATGCCAGCAATGGAGAGGAGGAGGCCCATCTGCTAGTGCCACGTGGCGTCACGTCCACACCCCGTGGCTCTTAATGAGGCCACCAGATGGGAGCTCCCAGAAGCCATCAGAGGCACTAAGCTGGGGCACAAGGACCGGATCTCAGGGACCGTGGGCAACGCTATCCCTGGAAGAGTATGGGACAGACGACCTCTCCCATGGCGTGCTTTGGAAGTTGGCAGACCTCCCCTCCGCCCCCAACTCTGCTGTTCAGCAGCTATGCAGCACTGGACAGCTTACGGCTTTTCCCCAAGGCCGCCCAAGCCACAGAGCCAATCTCGGGATCAAAGGAGGTCAAGACGCAACTGTGCAGCCCTGGCTTTGGCTCACGACAAGGTCAAAAGCAGATGTGGTTTAACTGCCCGCCCCAAGGCAGCGTCCAAAACAGCAGCCGCTCCCCACCTCCTGGGAGATCCCAATGTGGGGACATCTCCACAGCGGCTCTGGCTCTCTCAGTGAGAAAGGGCCAAGTGGGAAGACCACACACACCCAGCTCCTGGCATGAAGGCAGACCCTTGCGGGAATCTGGGGAGGCAGCTCCCAGGGGTTCGTGCCAAAGGAGGGGTGGCCCGGTGCCTGGAAGGCTCACGGGATGGAGTAGCGGAATGGTGTGCTGGTGTCCTCCTGGACGCTGCCCAGCCAGCGGAGGCTCGGGGGGACAGCCCTTCACACTCGCACACCCCCCCCTTCAAAGAGTGCTCAGCTATTTTAAGAGCGTGACTCACTGAGTGGAAGACGGAGTCATCAGGGACAGGGACGGGGGAGGAAACCGCAGCCGCAGAAACAGCCCCGGGCCAGAGGAGCAGCAGAAACCAGGATGTCCGGGGCCCAAGCAGGGCGGCCTTCCCAAGCTTACCCCCGTCAGGGTGCGACCGGGGAACGGTGCGGGCCAAGGAGTCAGGGAAGTCAGGTGCCTGTGTCGACTGCCGTGACACGGTCCCTTACGGCACCCAGGGCTCTGAAGCCTCTCCACATCTGCACTCACTTGCCAGGGTCACCATCCCCCTTGCGTCTGTCCATCCGTCCACTGGCTCACCCAGTGGTGTTTACTGAGCCTCATGCATCCATCCGTCTGTCCACTAGCTCAGTGGATATTTTCAGAGCCTCACACGTCCATCCGTCCGTCCGCTCGTTCACCCAGCGGGCGTTCACTGAGCCTCATGGTGTCAGGAGGGGGGCTTCCAGGAGGCAGTGAGGTCACAGGGGTGCAGTCTTCATGATGGGCTCACTGCCCCCGTAATAGGAGACATGAGCTCCACGCCACCCACATCAGGACTTGGCGAGAAGACAGCATCTACAAACCAGGAAGACCTCCTCCCCAGGCCCTAGATCCCAGGCGTCCAGGCTCCAGAACCACGAGTGAGCATTAGGTGCGTTTACAAGCCCTTGACTGTGCTATCCCATCAGCAACACCCCAAGAGACACACTCCCAACTGGCTGGGAGAAGACACTGCCAGCCAGACTTGAGGTTTTGACCACCAGTGGTCCCGAAGACACGTGCAGATCTGTGTGTTTAGAGGACAGAGTGCTCAACACAGGCACTATGAAGCCTTTTCAGAAAGCTCCATGGTGAGCAGTATCCAGACCCTTCCTAGGGAAGGAGGCCTCTTCCCTCAGGTGACAAGGTCACAAGTCCGGTGGTGTAGGCGGGCGCCACCCTGAGGGCAACCATGTCCATCGCCCACTCCCCCACTCCCTACCACTGCCCTCACACTAGCCCCGGTGCAGGTGTGATTAGAAAGGAGAGGAGCAAATTCAGGACACAGGGTGGAAGGAGACATGGGGAAGGCAGAGGAGGGGAGCTGCTGGAGGGGAGCGGGCGTGGGGGAGCCCAGGCTGGGGCAGTGCACTGGCGCTGGTAGATGGGAGTGAGAAAGAAAGAGGCAGCAAGCCATCCAGAGTTGTCTCACGGAGCTGGACTGACCCCACAGCATCCCACAGAGCGGGGGGCTTCACCTGCTCACTGAAGTCTCCATGGCCACATGGCCGATCCTGGGGGCATGGGGTCTCTGAGGGAAGCCAGCGGTGTGGCCGTGTGTGGCCGTGCAGGCTGTGCACACACAAGCCCACATAGAGAGGGGGCAGGCCATGGGCCCAGTCTCAAACACAGCATTTTCAGCAACGTAGACCAAATGTCTGTGTGCCCCCCAAAACTCACATGCTGACACCTGACTCCCAGATATGATGGGATCGTGGGCCTTACAGAGGGGGTGAGGTGTGAGAGTAGGGGCCCTGTGATGGGTTCAGGGGCCTCATCAGAGAGACCCCAGAGCCCACAGCCTCTCCTCCATGTGATAACATGGAGAGAAGACACCGTCCATGAACCAGGAAGGGGCCTCACCAGACCCTGGATCTGCCCGCGCCTGCATCCTGGATGTCCAGCATCCAGAGCAGAGAGAAGCCACCATGTCTGGGGTGTTCCGAGAGCCTGACGGACAAGACAGGGCTCAAGGACAGAGTCGCAGGATGATGAGGGACAGACAAGGTTCGCAGGCGGAAGTGAGAGCACACCCGTCCAAGGAGGCAGGTGCACATGAAGGTGGAGAAAGCACAGGGGAGGCCAGCAGGTCTGGTGCTGCCGGTCCACATGGACGCGCTGGCTCAGTCCTCGGGCCATGAGGGGCCACGGTGGGCCTGGGGAAGCAAGGCCAGTACTGAGGGGGATGCACACGTCAACAGGGCCTGTAAGAAGCTCCTCACAGAGCTACGAGAGTAGGTGAGCTAGCCACAGAGTAAATGTAACGGCGCAGCAGGGGGCTGAGAAGAGTTCCCGGGGGCCCATCGAGGATGGGCCAGAGATGGAGAGAAATGCAAGAGAACACCAGCCGTCACCGCATCCTAATAGGAGGGGACGGGCCAACGATATCTGAGGGGTGGAACCCAAGAAAGCCTCTGGATTGGCCAGAACATCCCAGATGACAAAAGGGAGGCGGCTCGAATTAGCAGGCTGGAAGAGCCAGGTCAGAGTCAGATGGGAGGTGAACAATGGCAGGGAAGGTGAGCAGAGAGCTCGCCTGGGGACCCGCCCGCGTCTCGTCCGGCATAGGAAGCCCAGCCACCACCTCTCTGTCCAGCTCTGGCTTTGGCCATCTCACCTTCGTGCCATGAGAGCTGAGCCCCTGCAGTCCTGCCACGGAGCCTCTGGCTGTGGGCAGACGCTCCCAGGTGCACCTGCGGACTCCTGGGGCTGGGAGCAGTGCCTCCCCCATGATGAGGCCTCAGCAGGGGTGAGGAGACAAGTGTTGGCCACAGAGACCGTCCACTGAGTGCCCCAGCTGCTTGCCCAGGAATCTGGAGAGCAGGTGACTACATTCTCCAGAACCACATGACCCGGGTGTTTTAAACACAACTGTTCTTAACAATGGGGTATTATGAACTTACACTCACATAAATTACGTTAAAGCCAAGGTAATAAATCCTAAAACCTGGCAGCCCCTGCTCCCTGCCCTACAGCGTCTGGCCAGCTACAGCCCTGCAGTGTGAGCCCACGGTCTGTCTGCCGTCTGTCTGCGGTCTGTCTGCGGTCTGTCCGCAGAACAGGGACACTGCGCTCTGCACGGCGCCGGCCGAGCCTGTGTTCAGGGACGCTGAGCCACTGGCCCCAGAGCAGCCGTGGCGGGCGCGTGCATCCCACAGACGTGGGCAGAGTCTGCGCTTTTCCCTCCGTGGCGCCCGTGCTTCACGGACACGCCGCTGGCTTCCAGCCGCAGCAGAGGTCCACGCCGTGCTCTGAAAGCAGGGAGCTCAGGGGATGCTAGCAGAGACACCGGCAGTTCAAAACAGCCTGAAACATGGGAACTCTGCAACCTGGAAAACTGAGGCCTGCAAGGGCTTCTGCTGTGTCCGCCGCACGGAGGCCCCACAGGCTCCGGAGCCAGAAGGAGCGGCGCCTGGCGGGCCCGGGAGCCGGCGCATCTTCCCTCCTTGCTTATTTCAGCACTGGGGGGGGGGGCTGCCTAGCAACCTGCCTACACAGCATCGCAAAGCCACTGCCTGAAATAAAGTCCTGCAGCACACGCTTTTTTGGAAAGTTCCGCTGGACAATTTTAGAATGAATTTCCGAAGGTTTCTGAATGACATCACGGGTGCTGAGGAGCAGCAGGCAGAGCACGTCGCCGCGCCCTCTCCGTTTCCCTCTCCGAGAAAGTTGGGGGACCTCCCCGTCCGTCACAGTCCTCACCAGCCTCACCCAGTGAAAGTCCGGTGACCTTACGGGGAGACGACGGCCCCTGGGAGGCGGGAGTGGGTCGGAGGGAGGGATGGGATGGCTGGAGGACGGCCCGTGGCGCGTACGCTCCCAGGCTTGTTCAAGGGCGTGTGGCAGAAGCCCAGTGTGCGCCGTCACAGGGATGGCAGCGGAGATGCTCGGGGCACAAACATGACTAGGATGTCCTCCAAGTGTGCAGCCCAGGGTGCTCCCCCGGTGTGGGGTCGTGGCAGAGTCACGGGGTATCAGGGAGGCGACCAGGGCCACAGGGGCCTGGGGTCGAGTCACAAGGGCAGGACAGTGGCCACAGACAAAGTGACAGGCTGCTGAGCTGCCCCTGCCGCAGACCCATCGTGACAACACTCGGGTGTGCCTTTCTCCTCCGGTTCCAGACAAGCCACTCCGTCACCTGCTAGGTCAGCAAGTCTCCCCACACGTGACAAAACACCGCTCCCCATCCTCCCATCCAGAGAGCGACCTCGTCAGAATAAGCATCTGTGACCTCACAGAAAGGGAAAGCAGCTCTCAGGGGTTCCCGGCACGGGCTCTATTTGCACACGCAACGACAGCCTTGCTGTTACCGTCCCCAGGTCTGGGGCACAGTGGGGGCGGGTGCTGCAAGTTCAGCAGTTCCCAGGAGAGGCCAGGGCCGGGCAGGGGCCCCGAGAACAGAGCCCTCACCCACCCACAGCCACCCCTGAGGAGCTGCACGGGCGCCGTGGCAGACCCTCTGTCATCAGCTCTGGTGACAGCGCCGCTCCACCTTCCTCTCCCCGTGGGCCCCTCAGCGGGGCTGGGGAAACGGCGTGGAGCTCCTGCATCAGAGTGAGGGCCACACGTGCTCGGCTCGCCTGACCAAACTGCGTGGAAGGGAAGGCTGCCGTCCGGAGACAGGACATGGAGCCGGGAGAGCGACACACAAGGAAGATCTCGAGTGTGCCATCGGATGTGCTAAATCTGGCGTCAGAGGGCGTGGGACAGCACCAAGCCAGGACTGGACTAGCGTGTCTGGCACCCAGACGACTGATGCGGGACATACGAACACAAGAGTTACAGACAGACAGGGCACAATCACAGTGCTGTCCTTAATCCGTCTGCCTGGGACAGAGCCACGGAAATCCCGGAGCAGACGCTGCACAGGTGATCCCACTCATAGGGGCTGAGACAATGCCACAAGCACCTGACTGGCCCCATCACTCTGTCCTGTGCCCTCCTGCCTGGCTGCACAGCACCAACATGGAGGAAAGCTCTTTTCTTGCCAGAGAGTAAGTGACATTTCCAGGTGCCCAGGCCACAGGGTGTAAGTGTGCACCCAAGTTCTAGGCACTATGGTGTAAGAGCAGCAGTGTGTGGAATGTTTTAGAAGCGACCAGAGTAGTCAGTGTGCCTTCAGGAACATGCCTGCGGCGACCACATCTAGGCCACATCCTGGCCTCTGGCGCCACATGGACAAGGGCCCTTCCCTCAGGCAGCGGCAGAGAACTCGCAGCAGTGTGCTCCGCACCGACTAACAGCTAACACACTGGCCCGGGAACCCCTGTGTGGGGTGTGTGCGTGATTGTCGAACCTGACGTCTCAAGCCGCCATGAAGTGTCCCGTCACAGCCAGCTAGTAAGTGCAGCCAGGTCAGTGTGTGTGCCTAGATTCGAAGTGTGCACAGGAAAGCACGCTGGCTCAGTAGTCGTGATGTCATGGCACCCGCTGGACAGACAAGGAGGCATTACAGAAATGGTGACTATTTCCAACTCCGAGGGACACAGACTTGACATCAAACCTGCTAACTACCATTACACACACTTGGCAAATGTCTTCCCGTCGGGGAATAAACGGGTCTAGGCATCCACCTGGGGGACTCTGGGCCTCTGAACCTCAGGAAACCATTACGTGGAAGATAAGTGTCATGTGGGGGATACAAAGTAAAGCAGTCTAAGGTACACATGTGCATGTATGTGTGTAAGCACGTGTGTGCATGTAGGAGTGAACACACGTGAATGTCCGTGTGTGTGTGAACATGTGTGTGCATGTGCGCATGTAGGAGTGTACGTGCGCGGATATGTGTGTATGTGTGTGAACATGCATGTCTGCATGAGTAAGAGTGTGCGAGTCTGCACATGTGAGTGTGTGTGAACATGTGTGCAGGACTGTACTATGTGAGTGTGCATGTGTGTGAACACGTGTGTGTGTGCAGGAGTGTATGCATGTGAATGTGCAGGTGTGTGGTGGTGAACGTGCATGTGCATGCATGAGTGTACACGTGAGTGATGTGTGTGCATCTGAGTGTACAGGTATGCAAGTATGTGCACAGGCATACGTGTGGTGCACCGCAGGGACATGCAGGTGTGAGTGCAGGCATGTGCCTGTGAACTTTGAGTGCACATGTACATGTCGGTGTGTGGGTGTGTGCGATTGTTCACATGTAAACATTTATGTATACATGTGAACATGTGTCTCTGTGTGCAAGTGTACGCGGGTGTACACATGTACATGTGCGTGTACATGAGCACACATGTGTGCGAGTGCGAGAGTGTGTGTGTCAGTGAATGCGCATTATGTGTGCAGGAATATGCACATGTGCAGGAGTACCATATGCATGAGTGTGTACAGGTGTGCGGTGCATGTGTGAATGTGTGTGTACATGGGCATGCACATGTTTGAGAGCATACATGTGAGTGCACATGTGCGTGTGCATGTGTGTGAGTGTACTGGGTGTGCATGAGTGTGCCTGTGTGCATGCATGACAAGAAGGGTCAGGTTGCGTGCCGTTTTTACCTTCAATCTCTTGGCCACACGCCACCGTCGTCTGGGACCGGTGGGGCTCAGGGCAGCCTTGGTCTGGGCACCAACACTGTTCTCTGCGAGAAGGGAGCACGACCAACCCCCCAGCCTTGTCCCTCCCCCGGGGCTGCACTGCTTGGCTTGGAAAGAGGCAGGTCTGAGCAACCGTGGAAATCACCATGAGATATTGCCTCGGAATCTTGGAGAGGCAAGATTCATTCCTCCAAAACAAACTCAATTCAGTCGAAGAATGCTCCATGGTGGAAGAATGTCAGGAGAGATGGGAAGACCCCAGTGGCACTCAGAAGATGCTCAGAAACCAGCTGAAGTATCTCGACAACAGCCAGCGTCTCTGGAGCGCACCCCCCACCCCCAGCGCTCTTCATGGGCACGTGGCCACGAGCACCACTGACTCCTTCACGGCAAAGACCAAACGCCAAGACTCTACGGCGACAGACTTCCAGAGCACCTCCCACGGCCACAGGCCTCGGCATCCCAGCAAGCCTGCCCACGTCCCGCATGCAGTCAGAGCTGTGCTCTCACGGGCAGCGGCGCGGGGCGTTCCCCGTGGCCGGAACTGCGTGCGTGCGACGGCAAACGCACACGCACCCGCGTCAGGAAGCGGCTCGACTCCCAGGAAAAGGTGGACCAGTCGTGCCCCAGAGAGGAAGCAGGAGCCCCGGGGGCTCTCCAGAGCCAGCTGCGATGCCGGCCCCTCCGAATGAATCCACCCGCGGCAGACGAAAGCCGCTACGGTCTTGACTGACATAAACACAGAGTAATTAAGCCTCCTTACGGAAGGGCGCGGCGGATACTGCTCTGATTGCCACTGTTCGCGCTCTCAAGGCGGAGAAAGCGGAGCCGGTGTCTGTCTGGGGGGGAAGTCTGTGTATGTAGCTGCGCTTCACAAAGCACGGAATAGTCTCAAGGTCCCAAATATTTCCTCATATGACACAAAACCAATTTGAATTACACTTATTGGCCTTAATACCTGAGTGTGTTTAGTTTTACATACCAAGAGGGGGAAATTCTGACTTTTGCACTTGTTTTCTTTGCCTACTGAACTTTTCCAAGACATTCACCTGTTCTCACTGGCCTGCCGACCACGTGTCATTCACACTGAGCTCCTGGCTTCCCCCCGGGGCCCCGGGACACCCTTCTCCTGTCCTGGGCACATCTCCACTGCACCACAGCTAAGGAAACAAGGAGAAAGCTGGTTGGGCAGAACCTCAGATGCTGACGTTCCCAGCCTTCCTCAAGAGAAGCACACTGCGCTGGGGGCACCCACCCTTAAGAAGCATCACGGGGGCACCTGGGCGGCTCAGTCGGTTGAGTGTCCGACTTCTGATTTCAGCTCAGGTCCTGATCTGAGGGTCTGGGACGGAGCTGCGTGCTGGGCTCAGCGCTGAGCATGGAGTCGGCTTGGGCGTCTCCTTCCGCCTCTGCCCCTCCCCTCAGTCATGTACGTGCCTGCGCGCTCTCTCCCGCTCTAGATAGATAGATAGATAGATAAAATCTTTGAAAAGCAGCATCACGAACTAAGGCAAAGTGCAGGAAGCGAGCTTGAAGCAGAGAAAGGCTATGGCCGGAAGAGGCACCGCACGGTAAGTCCTAGAGGAAGGCTGCGGTCAGCCAGACACAGCGAGTGAAGCAAACCACCAGAGCTCTTGTTTACGGAACACCCGGGACCCAAGTGCAGAATGGCAGCTGCATTCCGACTCCAGAAGGGTAATGCAAAGGCTGATGAGAGTCTCTCGGGAGCCAGAACTGAAGCGAGGCCGCAGCGTCTCCCCACCTGCAGTGCCAGGCAGTGACCCTGTCCCTTGACCCCAGAGGGCAGAGGTCCCTGGGCTGAGCTTGCTCAAAGGACGGAGAAACCAGGAATGTGTGTCGTGCCTTCTGTGACACCTGCCGGGATCCGCACACCTGGTCCCTGCCGGTGTGGCGCCAGCTGACCTCATGCAGAACGGCAAGTGTTCGAAGCTTGAACGTCAAAGGAGCAGCATCAGGATTCAGGACGAGGCTCCTTGTAAACTGGGTGACTCCGGATCCCCCAACTCCGACGTGGCCGTCACAGAAGACAGAGGCTCGGCCTCTGCGAACACCCAGCTGCGTGCTTTATACAGCTTGGGGCAGCTTCAGACGGGGGCCCACGGCAGACCCCCCAGTGTCAAACCAGGTGGCCGCATTTGGACATTTGAAGGACTCAAGGCATCACAGTAATGTGCAGGGTAAGTACAAAGTCATTTGAGCAAAATATAAAATACACAGCAAAACAAAGGACAGCAATCCTAGGTTCAAAGACACGATTCTCCCTTGGGGACCTGGTCTATCAATTCCTCTATTTTTTCTTGGTCACACAGTGACTAACACCTGCCTAAGAGATATGGGAATTTTTGTCCCAAAACGAATCTATTAAAACATTGTTTTTTTGCATACTCCTCTGTTCTGTTGAAAACAGTAGTGGTGACTCCCCTTTTAGGTGAATTATCTGCAAATAAAGAGCTGTTCTTACTCCAAGACAAGGCAAAGAAAGCGACAGAAGGAAACTAAATACCGAATTAAGCACATTTAAATTCTCTTGTTTCTCTTTCCTGATTTTTCTTTCTTTGCCTTCTTTTCTGCTTTCTTTTTCAACGGGTTTGTGTTGGTTTTTTTGTTGTTGTTGTTTTTTTCCAGAAAACACGAAAGAAGCAAAGCACTAGAAGACTGGCCAGACTTGGCCGTGCGCATGGAGGAAATAGCCTCTCCCCAGATGAACATATTTTCACACTATCCACACTTCACTCAGGGAAAGGCCTAAATGAGCTTAGAGATTTCAGTCTGTGGAGTTTCTGAAGAACATTCCACTGTTTCTTAATAATCATGGCTGTAAATGTGTGCGACTCAGCAGAGCTAATGACTTAAAGTAATGGTAATGGTCTGGCAAACTAGAAAGGCCTAATTTTGATGGATTGGTTCTCATTAGAGTCACATTCCAAAATGGCTGTGGAAAGTTAAAATCAAAGACATCAGTTTGTGGCTTTCACTCATGAACAAAAGAAGAAAAGAAAACATAACGCAGAGTAAGTAAATAGACAAGAACTCTCCCCTTCTCCCGTTAGAGCGGGACTCTGTGTGCTCAGTGAGCAGCAGAGGAAGACTTGGGTAATAAGCACACGTCCACCAGGCTTTCTGCTCTGCACACGGAGACAGAGTGACTGTGACACGTGCTCTGCTGATTCAATAAGCCCATGACTTTATATGAAGAGGCAGACAACACATTTGCAGAACCCTCACTTGACCGTGTTTATCGGCCCGGCATAGAGGAGGTCTGATTCAGAAGCAGTCAAGGTCAGAACTTGATTTTCCCTTCTGAGCAATGGGTCCATTATCCAGACACACTCTGAATCAGGACCTGGGCCTGTCTGCACAGACGGAGAGCGGCCAGCTAGTCTGGCTGACGTCGCGTGACGCCGGAGTCCGAGCAAGACAGACCTCTGTCAGTCAGGCACAGAGGAGACTGCATGAGGTCAGTTTCAGAGCAGAAAACAGAAGCATTCTGTCAAATGCAATACTCTTGAAATCACATCTTCGCTTCTGCGAGACGCGTAGGCATGAGTAAAGGAGGTAAATCTCATTTTTAACTCTCTTTAGAATGACTTACACTTTCAGTGAGTGCCAAGTACAGCATTAAGGAAAAATGTTTGGGCACCCATCCACACTTCAAAGACCTGCCAACTCATGTTCATTGTCATTTCAGAAGCAAATGCAGAGCAAGATGGACAGCTGCTCGGAGGAAACGCACAGCCCCTAAAAGGCAGGCAGTGATGGAGCCTGTCTGCCTGGCTTGGGATGGGGCCGCTCACATCCGCTTCCAGGGAAGAGGCTGGTGCTGGAGAGATACAGAGGAATGGGGGACAGGTCCCCGTGCCTCACTGCTTTGGATCTGCTTGTCCTCCCAGCCACCTCATCAAGATGCATGCCCACACCAACCCTTCCTGCGTGGGAACTGTCCACATCTGACAAAGACTTCTGGTCAACCACAGCCTTGCTCACTGCTTCGTCTTTCACAAACCATTCAGAGAACAGTGTCAAGAGTGAAAAGGAGCAGAAGATGCCGCCCCAAAATGGGACCATAGGAGCTCAAGACACACCACAAAACGTGCTGCTGGGCCGACTGATTATTGTGAGCAGAAGGTACTGGAAAAACAGCAAGTGCATGGAGAGGCTCTCTCTGAACGCCCCTCGTCTGCCTAAAGACAGACCCTCCGAAGGAACCAGTGGTCACCCATCCCCTCTCTGGAGTCTGACCGGCCCGGGGGATGGACGCTTGTCACAGGACAGGAGACTGGATGTCGTCCTGTAAGGGCCTACTTAGCCAGAGCGATTCCATCCGGTTAAACAGTGATTTTGTTGTTTATGCAGTAAAACTTAAACTGACCCTGCCCGCCCCCCCCCAGAGGAACTTACCCAAAAACAAGTCCCAGAAACCAGTCCCCGGTAACAAAGCCCAGATACAAGGGTGGGTCAGGCCAGGTGGAGACAACCGATCAGTGGGGGCACATACTGTCTCCCTAGCTACCAAGGAGTGTGGGTCCCGCCTTTTGGGCGCCAATTCTGACCAAGGTGATAGTCTAGTTCAAATATCTACTAGGGTAAATTGTAATTCAATTGGCCGCCCGTGTGTGACCTAGCAGGACTGTGCAGCTTTCTCTGTGTGTTACAATCTCATTGGCCACCTGTGTGTGGCCAGGCCCAACCGCATGGCCCTTGCCCTTTAAAAATTAGTCGGTAAGGCAGGGAGGGGTCGCCTCTTCGTAAGGGGCAGCCCCGGCCGGTGGGTTTGATTCTTGATGCTTGGCGCGAAATAAAGCTTTGCTTGACCTTCGCTTTGTATCAGTCTCGCTCCTTTGATTACAGATGCAACAGTCCGACCCAAGACTTTGTCACCAGTGGCCATGCCTCCCCAGCACTCTTCCCAGGGCCCCGTGTCTCCTAAAGTCACGCCTCTTCACTTTGCTGCACAGATGGCATTTAACCCTGAATCTAGGCTACCGTGGGGAGCTACTCATGCTCCCTCAGTCTCTCCTGCATGAGCAGGAACTGTGTGTGTGAATACATGTCTGTCTTTCTCTCCTCGGTCTGTCTTTTATTACAGAGGTTTCGACCAAGAATTCAGATGGAGAGAGAGAAAATTACTTTTCCTCCCCAACAAGGGAAAAAACTGAAGACATCTTTTCTTGTTTTACCAGAGCCAGATAATAGAATATAATAGAAATCACTGTTATTCAGCTTCTGAGGCCCTATTTATCCTATGTGAACATGTAAAGTCTCTCTGAGGCGAGATGATCCCTTCCCCTCTGCATTCTAAGTGTTCAGCAAATAAACGGACCCAAGGGCAACTGGACACATACTTTCCACAACAACAAAAAATGTTAATATCAACATTTTACAAAGAATTCTTAGAAAATTGTAAAGAAATCACTAACTCTCAGAGCAAATAAATTAAAAGTTTGCAAATAAAATTTACAAAAGAAATATAAATAGGAAGTAAATATTTGCACAGGCATGTGCCTCTCTAGGAAGCAAAGGGATGCAAATTAAAACAAGACGCCATTAGGGAAAGGTTAAAAGTGATCTGGAACGTAAGGCCGGTAGGGCTGCAGTGGAAGCAGTTGTCATAAAGCGCCCAGAACACCGCCATGTTCAGTCAGATGACTCACACTGGTCTTTAGAGATCGTGAGCCTTAAAAATGTTTGCAACATTTAATCCTGTAATTTTACTTCTAATAATGAATCCTGAGGAAATCGCCAGATGGGAAGTCAAAGGTTTTTGCACAAAGAGACTTCTAGAAACAATACCAATAGTAGTTTCTAAAAACTAGCGTAACCCACGTGTTGAAGAATGACATAGTTGAGTAAAACTGCCTTCACTGGGGACACAAGCCGCACTCACGAAGAGGACCTGGGAGGGACTCCGTGCAACAGGGAAACGGGGACTAGGTGGTGTCGATGAGGAGAGTGGGCCAACCACGTCCAAAGGGTGACAGTGACGGCTGTGCAGGTGTGTTCGCACACCTGTGCAAACACGCCAAACACCACAGAAGGAATGACACCAGCCAGATAAGATTATCTGAGAACGCAAGGCCGCACATTTTTCGTGGTGATATTATTTTTAAAGTCAGAAACAGCGGCTGACAGAGAAGCAGTGGCAGGGCGAAACACAGAGCGTGGTCTCTGGCGTGCCCGGTGCTCACAGCGCTGCTTACCTGGTCTGCAAACATGCACCCTGTGTTTCACACCTGACGTTCATGACTCACGTCTGCTTCTCAGAAAGTGCTGTGTTCCGTCCTCTTGTTGCTCTTCCAGGACCTCAGAGAAGCTCCCGGTGCTGAGGACACAGCAGGGACGGGCCAGGGACACCATGGGGCAGTCTGAGGATGCAGCAGGGAGTGGCTAGGGATGCCATGGGGAGGGGTAGGGGCTGCTCTGCTGCCTTCACATTTCCAGGGAGCCACAGAAGGTGAACTGGAATAGTGCCCCGCTGGCAGCCCACATCTCTGGCCATCCCAGGACTGTCACTGAGCCCTGCACTGTCCCAGGGCAGACCAGGGCCCCGTGGACGGGCCTGGGAGCACAGCAAGCTTGTAGCACCCAGAGGGACGATGCTAAGAAGCCAGAGATGAGTAACTACGCCCCATGCAACACTGCCTGCCCCATACACATGGAGACGGCAGGAGACATCCTTAAAAAGCTGAAGGAACATGATGGCCAGTCCACAAGTCTGTGGTGTGGGGAAATGACCTTCAAAAAGCAAAAGCAAAATGAAGATATTTCTGGGCGAACTGAAAGGGAAAGAATTTGTTGCCAACAGAGGCCTGGGAAAGCCAGTCTCCATGGAGGAGGAAAACGATCCTGGACAAAAACGATGAGAGGAGTGAGAGAGTGAAGAGCTAAGAAAGGCACATGTGAAGGCAAATAAGCGTATATGGACATCAAGTACACGGAGGAAGACCGCTGTCCTGCTGCGCTCAAACACTGCGCAGAATTTGAACTTATGACTGGAGGGAACAGAAGTAGCTAAAATGTGGAAGGCCTCAGCACAGCCATGAAGTAGTAAGAACGGTCCACCCCGTTAGCTTCCGGGCACGGAAAGACAGTGTGGCTCTCATGGACACCGACAGCAGGGCAGCGGTGGGGCGTGCCAGCGACACGGCGACACAACAAGAAAAACTGATGCTGGTCAGCAGGAAAAGAACAAACAACGTCGACTGCAAAGCGCAAAGAGCATGGACGTGAGACGGCGGACTCGGACAGGAAGGTCAGACTGACAAAGCCCCAGAGCAGTGTGTATGGGGACAAGAGCGTAAGGACCAGAGCGGGGAAGGCCTGGAAGTAGAAAGGCGGGAGGAGCTGCGCACGCACGTGTGAGCCCCGGGAAGCACATCTCCACGACCGACCCGGCGCACCATGAAGCCGCCCCCCGGCGAGACAAGAAGGAAACCTCGGGATACAGCCCTGAGAAGACGAACGGTCAGAATGTGCCTGTCTCCCTACGCTATGAGCACCGCAAACTGACAAATCTAAAAGAGAAAAGTAAACGTCGATAAATTTGATAGATGAACTTGGCAAATTACTCAAAAAGTACCAGAAGGATCTGAAAGACGCAGACAAGGGGACTGATGAGCTACGGATGTGCACAGAGCCCTGTGTCCAAGAATAAGACACCTCCCTGTTCTCCGTGTCCACAGGACACTGGCTGAGCTGTCCACACAGGCCGGACCCGGAGTGGTGCCCCAGCAGGCTCCAGGGCCAAGGCACTCCAAGGTCACAATCAAGGTCATGCTCCACCTATGGTGCAATGGAATTTGAACTTCATTATAAAAGAGATAATTAGTGAATGAGCAGCTACGCAAGGCCAGGGCGTACACGTCTAAAAGTTCCTTGTCCAAAAAATAGTTTGGGGGTAATTAAACCGTATTTTGAGCCGCCGGTCATGAAAAGTACAAGCATCCAAACTCCCTGACACTGCGAGCCCAAGCATTAAGAAGCGTCCGCATGGTCACTGCGAGCTTACAAGCCGGGAGGCTAGCCATCACCAGTTTCTCCCAACACCGCAAGAAGTTCAAGAGCAGACGGAAACCAAATGGAAAGTAATAAGGTAAAGGCGGAAATTAATTTCACAGAAAAAAGAGCTTCAAGAAAATTCAACAAAGCCAAGAAAATCGTTTTCTTTAATGACTAATAAAGTTCATAAACCTCTATTAGGTTTAATCAGGCAATGAACCAAAGCAGCTCTCAGTGTGCACAGCAGCAGGTCGACCCCACGGGCATCCCAGGATTCTAAGAGGCCGGCAGGAACAACATCACGTCACAGATTCGTAAATTAACTGAACTGGAAAAATTCCTTGAAAACCACAACTTACGGTAACTGCCACAAGATGAAGTAAGAAACCTCAACAACCCTGTGTCCAGTAAGAAAATTAAACCCGGAATTATAATTCTTCACGTAAAAGGATCCACAAAAGCAGATGGCTTCCACGGAAATATTTCCAATTTTTAGGGAATAAATACCCCCAAGAGTTTGTTTGGAAGTCAGATTAACATTCATTCCAAAGAACAGGGCTTAAAAAATGAAATTAGGCAATCTGTTATAAACAGACAAATGTGTTGTAAACTCCAGCATGCAAAAGTACTAAATGAAATATTACCAATTATTATGCAGTATTTCAAAGGGTATTTAAAAATATTGGTTTCAGGAATGTAAATTTGGCTTATCTTTCAAAAATCAACCAATTTAACACTATATTAAAGAATGAAGGAAAGTTATATATTTCTCTTGATAAGAAGTACTAGACAAAATCTGATTTATGATACAAAATTTAAGAATGTCAGAGATAGAAAGTTTTCTTCACCTGATAAAGAGCACACACATGTCCTCCAGTAAACATCATGTTTAATAAAGAAATAGCGGAAGTCTCCAGCCCTAGCTGAATTCAGGACTACAGTGTGGATTCCCAGTGTCACCATTTCTGTGCAATTGGCTCCTGGAGGTCCCATGGTATAATGAAGCTTAAAATAGTAAGTTATAAAACAACTGGGGGAAAAAAGTAAAACTGGCATCTGTAGCCAACTTACTTGGGATGTACAGTCTGAATTACCTACTGAAAAAAATAGAATAAATAAGTGAATCCAGCAATGTTACTAGAAAGGAGGTTAGTGAAATCTTATTGTTCTGTAACAACAACGACTGATGAGAAAACTATGTTTGATCTACATCTTCAGTAAGTTGCCAGTCAAATCCCAGGGAATTAGTCTTTGTAAACTGGACGCACTGATTCTAAATCTCCTGTGGAAATGCAAAGTGCAGGAAGGGGAAGGCAGCCACGGGAAGAATTCACAGGAGCGCCCCAAACCATGACATGTCACAGGCCGCGGAGGGTGCATGGCCTGGCACAGGTGTGACCAACCACAGGCAGTCGGGAAAACGCCTGGCGCGAAGCCACCAGGATGTCAGCCGATGTCGCGGGCCACGGGACAGTGCACGACCCTTCAGGGAACGCTGCTGCATGAGGGGAACAGGCACGCCCCCAAACAGGCCGCTTTGGCATGAGGTCTCCCTGCAGCTGAAGGCAAGTCCGGGTGCCCGCCCAATGACCTGGCTGCCTGTCTGCCTAAAAGCTGGACACAAACTCGCAAATGTGTCCCTGCCCCTCGACCAGGAAGGACAGACGTTGGTCACCGGGGACACTCCAGACCTGTATCAGTGGGAGAGGAGACAGACCAGGGGAATCTTCCTCATACACGACTCCAACTGGCCACTTCTCCGTGTGTCTCATCCACCTTCCCGCCCTTGGCCGCCCAACACGCTCAGGGTCCTTCCCTGCCTGGTCACTTCCGTACTCACTGGCTGCCCCGTGCTCAGATGCGGGGATGAACCAGGTTCCCACCATGCCTGCAAGTGACCCCCGAGTGCACGCGCGTGTATGTGAGTGATGCAACACTGTAAAATCCTGTCTGTCCTCCTCTTCCTGAGCTTCCTTTCGTCCGCCTAATTTCACAGGCCCTCAGCTGGAGAACCTAAGACGTCGAGGTAAAACACTTTTCCCTCCCCAACTTGGAGCATTTGGATGTCCACTTGGAAAGGGAATGAATCTAGGCCCTGACCTCACCCCGTGTGCACACACGCATGCACAGAGCTTCAGGCATGTTACAGATCTAATATGAAGGTAAACTGTAAGCTTCTAGAACACAGCCTCCGTGCTAATGCTAGACGACAACACGAGTACTGTGGGGCTGCATCACCTTTAGGAACTCAGGCCACCCAAGATGCTGCTGGTAGAACAGAGACACCCCACAGAGTGGGAGAAGATATTTGCAAAACCTGTGCTTTCAAAGGACTCATATCTAGACTACATAAAGAAGAAGTCAGGGAACATATCATATAAGATGGCAGAACATCTGCAGGTGATTTCTTAAAAGAGGCTGTCCCTACGGCTGATAATGGCAGGAAAAGGAACTCAATGTGACTGACGTCGGGGACCTTTATCTTGAAGGCACAGTGGGGTGCCGCTAAATGCCGCCTGGGGTGGCCTGAAGGGCCAGGGTAGCACCAGGCACTGGAGCCAGCGTGGAGCAGGGCAGGAGCTCCAGCCTGTGTGTGCAGGAGTGCGGACCGACCCCCAGACCCTGCTGGACATCAGAGCTGGACACGCAGAAACCCCCCAGAGCACATCTGCAGACTCCCCGGACGCATACACAAGGCAGGCCCAGCAGGAGCAGCTGCAAGAGCTCCAAACGAGGGGAAAGGCAGAGGAGGAGGAGAAAAGGCATCCAGTGACCTCGCAACGGGTGACAGGTGGTGGTATAGCCACACGACAACAAGGGCCTGAATGAGCTAGCAGCCTGTGGACACGCCGAAGCTGACGCGCCACACACTGAATGCAGGGAACAACCCCCACAAGTGTGTGCTCGAGGTCCTGCAATGCTGGAAACCTCAAACTGATAGGAGAGAAACTACAATAGTGGCTACTCTTGGGGGCAGTGACTGGGCGATGCTGATAAAGTTCTAGCTCATGGGAATGCCTGGACACTTCAGGCAGTGAAGTGTCCACCTTTAGCCCAGGTCACAGTCCTGGGGTCCTGGGATCAAGCCTCGCATCAGGCTCCCTGCTCAGTAGGGAGCCTACTTCTCCTTCTCCCACTCCCCCCTGCTCATACTCTCTGTAAAAAAAAAAAAAAAAAAAAAAAAAAATATATATATATATATATATATATATATTTTTTTTTATTTTTGTGTGTGTGTGTGTGTGTGTGTGTATATATATATATATATATATATTTTTTTTTTTTTTTTTTCTAGCTCGTGGTTCACATGGTGCTTCCATGGCTCTGTTGGCTTTGTCAAAACTCCCATGTTCGTAATCTGGATGTGTGAATTCTTCCACAGGTGCCTTTCACCGGAACGTCTACTTGAGACTAGAGAGAAATAAAAATGTGAAGACAGAAAAAGCTTCATCTCTTCCAAACAGACTACCTGTGAGCCGTCGCAGGGAATGCTCTCCTGACACGCTGTGCAGACTGCAGAGCTGTGACGCCCCATCTCTCTCTCGGGCAGCGACGGAAATGCTGGGAATTGTGTGGAACTGTGCGGAATTTCAAATCATGCCTTGACAACAAAAGCCCTTCAGATGACGTCTGTATTTACAACAGAAAGGAAAGAAACACAGAAACAGGGGAAACTAAAATGATCTGGGCCCACTATCTCTGCATCTGTTGCGGGAAGGAGGACCAGCTGCAGGAAAGGGTCTGTCTTCTGTAGCATCCGGAGCCGCCCCAGGGGCAGAGTCAGAGAAGGCGAGAAGCCTCCCCAGGGGTGGATTAAAGATACATCACGGAGTCAAACGTACTCAGACCGGGGAGCGGCGCTTGGAAACCAGGAAGAAAGCAGCCCGTGAAGGCCTCTGTAATCCTGTCGGATCTTGCCAGCCCTAAGAGCGTCTGCGTTTCTGAACGGTGTCCTGTGAAACCTCACCGCAGAGCCTCTCCGGCCCCATAAACAGTAATTTTACCTTCTGATTTGTTTTTCTCTCTAATCATCCACTTGAATGCTCTGCTGCATTTTCTATCTGTTTTCGGAGAGTCTAAGTCTATATTCATTAGCTTCATAAACGCCTTCCCTGCACGCGGCCGCAGAACTGCGCCCCGCTGGAAATCATCTCCCTCTTCTCCACGCGCCTCGCCTCTGCTCCTCCATGACCTCCCTCGCTCATAAGCCTGATGTAATTGCTCCTGCTCCGCATGTCTGGGAGAGAGCATGGATGCCGGCCACGGCAATTACAGCTCCGAGAAAGGCTGGCGGTGGAATACTGCCCCGACACGTGGGACCCTGAAATTCTGCCCGAGAACTTCACCTTCCCACATCTGCTGCGAGGGTCACACGACACCCGTGTGCACGGGATGGGAACACGCCATTCAAATGGACCACTTCGGCATAAGGACTACTTTGGGCCAAAGAGAAATGAGAAGCAGTAAATGTTGTCAAAGCAGCCCCTCCCCCCCACTGGGAAGGACGGAAGTCAATCACGGGGGACACCCTAGGCCCTTACCAGCTGGAATCCACAAAATAAGGTTGCTCAGCGTGGCCCTGACCCACCGGCACTCCTGTGTGCATTTGCCTTCGCACAGTTGGCACCGAGCGGCTCAGGGTCCTTTGCTTTGTCTCGTCTCTTCCGTACGAACTCAGTGTGGTTTGCTGAGACGTGCTCCAAGGCGGCTCCCTACCCGCCATTGGCAGCCTCACGTCTGCACCCCAGTGTGTGACGTGCGTGTTGATGAGCTCCTGTGTGTTTTGCTCACCGATCTGCATTTTGTCCGTCTGTCCCTCCCAGACAGAGTGCAGAGGGCAGAAAGATGTTCTCCCCTGTCCACGAGCCCTCGTCCCTGGGCTGGGAATGGGAGACACAAAGCCAGGTGCATGCACTGCTCTGCCATGACGCTCCCAGGGACCCCTCCCAGCGTGTACACAGAGCGGCTGCTGGGATAGGCTCCCCATGTGCCCGTGAGGCCGGCCCCCACGGCGGAGTGGGTGAGCAGCCACGCCAGCAGCCTGTGGATCCCATGCCAGGAGTCACTGTCCTGTGGCAGGTGCTGTCGCGAACTCATGATACCAGGGACCTCCAGTCAGGGGACTCTACTGAAATCACCTGCACACTTCTTCCAAAATTCCCCAGTCAGAGGCATAAGCTATATGCTGAATATCCACGTGCCCCGTAGATTCATGTTAAATCCTAACCCAGCTGGTGGTGTCAGGAGGGGAGGCTTTGCGGTGATGAGGTCGTGAGCGTGGAGCCCCACAATGGGTTAGTGTCCTTCTGGAAGAGACACCAGGGAGTCCCCAGTCCCTTCTCCACATGAGGACAGAGCCGGGAGATGCCATCAGTGGCCCAGGAAGGGGTCCTCAGCCGACCCCAGATCTGCCAGCGTCTTGAGCCCAAACTCCAGACTCCACAGGTGCAAGACACAAGTGTCTGTGCTGCATGAGCCGCTGGTCCATGCGGCTCTGCCATGGCAGGTGGACGGTGCTCGGAGACCCAGTAGGTGACCCTGCCATGGCTTCTGGGATAGAAATCACAAAGCAAGAAGCAAGTAGTTTGGTGACGACATTGCATTCAAAGAGTTCCAACGGTAAAGCCGCAAGTTAAAAAGGGGAAGTCGGGGGTTTGGGAGAACGCTGTCCTTACCGCTGGCCACGGGGATGCCCTGCTGTGGGGCTGTTCTCACACGGAGGTCGCTGTTTATAGGCTTCCCAGCATTTCTAATACCTTCGCTGAGGTTCTCATTTCATTCTTAGAGCAATGTCGTGCAGAGAATAGGAGAGATTATTTTTCCCAGCCCCAAAAGTGGTGAGAGCTCCTGTCTCATGGGGGGGGGGACAAAGTGATCAGGAACCTCGCCCTGCACCCCACACTCCAGGGTGTGTCCCCATGAGCTGAGGAAACAGCCCTTCCTTCTTGTGAATCTGCACTTTCCTGAGAAAACTTCTAGGGGGCAGGGAGGAACTATCTGGAGGGGTGCCTGGCCTGAGGACCCCCCAGCTGCCTTCTGGGTGGGCTTCTTTCTCAGAGGAAGGTGTGGCGGTCCGCACATCACAGCTCCCTGTCTGCTAATCCCCCACAACCTGCCCCCAGCCTAGAAGCTGCCCAACCCCCACTGGACAGACGCACATGTTCCTGAGCCCCCGACTGTCTGGAGAAAGCAATTCCCATGGCCGGTGAAGGGCCGATGCGCACCGCCACCAGCATGGCTGCACGGCAGCTTCGAGAAAAAGGCGCATCCCCATCTCTGCCTGTCGGTTCCCGGTGGCACAAATGTCACGCCAGATCATCTCGCACAACTTCCCGCAGAACCGCACTTGCCCAGAACAACGCAGAGACCCTCCACCGAGGTCAGCAGAGAGCCCAGCCCCCCTTCAGGCTCTCTCTAGAGTCACATCCCGCTCTGCTGGCTTCGGGGCACTCTGGAGGGCAAGCGCTGCTGCGTACGCCCGCCAACACGGTTGTCATTAGATTTTAAATTGTAAGGCATCCACAGCTCAGAACGCGCGACGTATTTATTGTACTTTTTTCATAAGAGAAAGAAAAATTTATATAACCTTTCAACTTACTGCTGAACTACCTTATAATTCTTAATTCTATTATCCAGTTATTACAAAAATCTCCATAGCAACCCCCTGAACCTCAGAGATCTTTGAATCCTTAAATTAAAAAAGAAAAAAAGCAAAGCTATTAGTCCAAGTTTTTGAAGCGCTTCAGTGTGGAGGAGTATTGTCTGAATTGTGAGACCACAGGAAACAAATTGTATGCACAGGCAGGAAATGGAAATGCACTCATCCCCTAGGCAATGGCAAATTACTTGGAGATATATTTTTCAGATCTTTTTTCAAAAATAAATGAAAATAAGCTAATTATTTACAAATTCTTCTATATGAAATTTTTTTTTAAAGATTTTTTTTTTTTATTTGTCAGAGAGAAAGAGAGGGAGAGAGAGCGAGCACAGGCAGACAGTATATGAAATTTTTGTAGGATGCCTAATTATAAGGTTAGTATCAGTTCATTTTGAAAAGTTTGGGGAATAGTTTTTAAAGTACAAAGAAACAATTTAAAATGCAAACACAAGTATCAGTCTTCTATATTACTATTCCCATTCAGGCTTAAAGCTTATATTTTTCAGGAACGCCTGAGTGGCTCAGTGGGTTAAAGCCTCTGCTTTCGGCTCAGGTCATGATCTCAGGGTCCTGGGATTGAGCCCCGCATTGGGCTCTCTGCTCAGCAGGGAGCCTGCTTCTCCCTCTCTCTCTGCCTGCCTCTCTACCTACTTGTGATCTCTGTCAAATAAATAAATAAATAAATATTTTTTAAAAAAAAACTTATATTTTTCAGTTAGCTTAATATCCTTAAGTGTCTTACTCATACTATTAAAAATTATCCAAAAATACGACCTCGGTTGTCAGCTCTGGCACATAATTCATCTTATCAGTGCTCTATTTTAAAATTTTAAGGTTGTTGCCAAATTTTTTATAATATTGATAAAATATGTGTCTTTGGTTATATCATGATCATATCATGTCTTTGATTATATCCGCAGAAAAAATATTCTGGAATTGGTCTCTTAAAAAGGTTATACCTAACCAGATCCCCACTACTCCTATTAGACCCGCCAGACCTTATCACCAACACTCTGCATGGACCGGAGCTTTGTCTAACATTTGTTTCCTTTGAATGCCAGCATGGCTTGCATCTGCGGGTGCTGACCCGCGTGACCGGCGGCAAGCTTTACAAACTACAAGAGGAATCAGATGTATTGGATTCCTTATGCCGAAATTCAGTTGTGACATCTTAAATTATTTAAATAAAGAACATTCTACTTTTTCTGGTCCCAGTTAAAATGGGCACGCCTAGCCCTAATCACAGCTAACCGCCCGCGCCTTGTCCTCCTGGGTCTCCTCCAGCAGCCATCCCACCACGTCTAGATTCAAGCTCCCCAGCACGCCCCACGGTGGCCGCCTCTCTCAAGGCAGCCACACATCCCCACTACTTCCATCCTGAGCCCCCCAGCAAGATCTTCCACTGCTCAGGAAAGAGGGTCAGATGCAATCGACGAGCGTTTCCGCTATACTTATCCATGAAAAAAAATAGAGTATTTATAAAGAAGAAGGAACGTTTCAGATTCTTGATGGAACACTGTGTCAGAGACCGCGAGTCTGGGGTAGGGAAGCGGACCCCCAGGAAACACTGAGAAGGACTCTGGAGGTCAGTACCCACCCCTGGAGGGGACAGAGGGAGATAGGAAGGCAGAGCTGGAAGCTCCCAGGCAGGGGAGAGGGGTGGGATCTGTGGGGCGTCCCTGCCGGGGCCTCCAGGATCTGTCGCCCGCAGCAGGTGCCAGGGCAGAGGGAAACCCAGTGGCTGGTGTGGGCTGCGGGTCTGGGATGGGTGATGAAGCCTCACAAAGAAATTGCCATCTGTTCATGTGAGAGCAAAAGCTGTAGCCTGAAATGTTCCAAGTTCATTAGCAGAAAACAGTGTAAGTAACAAGGGGCTAAGGTCATCAATAAGTTGGAAATGAACTAATAAATACATAAAATAAGGAGACGAAGCATCACTGAGGACCTAAAACAGCTTTAGAACCAGGCCACTCCCCAGACCATGAAACGTGGGCTGGCAGCAGTGACACCCACTAAAGATAACCTTGAGAAAGTTTCTCAAGAGTAGTCTGCTGAGTTTGGGGGACGGCCAGGCGGGGTCAGGGGACAAAGCCACCTGCTGGTGGGGTACTCAGCACTTGTAAGGGGCGTCTGCCAGCCCCGGCAGGCAAGCCTTCGGTGCTACTCACATGGGGTGGGGCCCAGCATGACCCACCCCCAGGCCTGCAGACCCTCATCCCTTCCTGGCCAGCCTTCACATCCACTCCTCAGGGCCCAAACTCTGTGGGAGCCCCAGGGTGAGCAGACCCAGCATCTCCCACCCTAAGCCATGGTGAGATGTGGGGACCTGCAAGGAGACAGCCAGATGCACTGCGGGAGGAGCACAGGGCCTGGATAGTTCCCGGTGCTGGCCCACTCAGCACCCCGCTCCAGAGCACACCTGGAATCAGCAAGCAGACCTGGGGTACCACTCTGGGTCTCTCCCAGGTGACAGGTGACCGACAGAGGTCTCCAGAAAGTCCCCTGGGAGCTAGACTTGCCCAAGTTATGTATGACCCGGCTAGGAGATGCTGCTGGGAATTACACACAGGAGATTGAACCCCGAACCCATTGTCATGAACGTTCATGATGATTAAGGGACCGGAAACTGTCCCTTCTGAATGTGTGATGCAAGACGGTGATGCCCTCGTGGCGGTCGAGTTATAAACTTTACTGTAAAAATGCATTATTGATATTGAATCGACAGGTTAAAATAAAACAGAGAGAAAAGGTCCAAAAAATGCATTATTGACATTTTTCATCTTCTAGTGGAAAATCCTTTTGCTGGGGAGGTTCCTAGGGCAGAAAGAGCACTTGGCAGAGAACGGACGCCAGCTCGCACTACAGAGAGATGAGACCCAGCACTTTAAGTACCAGAGGCATTCAAACATGGGATACTGGGAAAGTGTTTTTATTAAGCCAAACAGAACTTTCAAAATTACCCACTGTGATAACTTAGAGGTTTCTACTCTCGTGTAGGTAACCTGTACTAGAGCAAAAACCTCTACATTACTATTGAAATTCAACAACCAATTTTACTTAACCCAATATGTCCAAAACATGTTATTTCAGTGTGTAATCAATGTAAAAATTGTGGGCTATCTAGCTCTGGACAATGCCTGGAGGTCACTGGATCCATACCGTGTCAGGACAGTCATGAAGGCCTGGGCCTCCCCAGTAACACGATCGTTGAGGTCTTGCTCAGGTCTGTGGTTTGGTGGGTGAGATGGACTGAAATGTGTCCCCCAAATCCCTATGCCAAGGCCCTAACCCCTGTGAGTGTGTTTGGAGACAGGACCATTCGGGAGCTGATCAGGGTTAAAGGAGGTATTCAGGGCAAGACCCCTGTGTGACAGGACTAGTGTCCCCACAGGAGGAGACACGCACATGAGGCTGGACGTGGGAGGCCACAGCAGGAGGGCAGCATCTGCTGGATGAGGAGGGAGGCTTCAGGATCAACCGAGCCTGTGACACCTCAATCCCGGACATGCAAGGTGTGAGAGAGGTGCCTGTGTGTGCGTGCATGTGTGTGTACACGTGTGTGCATGCGTGCACGTTTGCATGCATGTGTGTCCATGTGTGCACACCTGCATGTGTGTGAGCGGGCGCACAAACGTCTCTGTACATGTGTGTGTGCACACAGTGCATGTATGAGTGCACGCACACATGTGCATGTGCATGTGCGCACATTTGTGTGTGCATGCAAGTGTGTGTGTGTGCACGTGCGTGTGTCTGAGAGCCGCCTCCTCCGCAGTAAGGTGCGGCTTTCTCCAATAGGAGCTTGGCGTCTAACATACCGCACGAGCACGCCAGCCCCAGGCCTCCCTGTGCCTCCTCTGCGTCCCAGTGTCCTGAGAGAAGCGCCACGAGCACACCCCTTGCTGTCACCCCCAGAAAGGCTCGTTCTTGAAACGTCCTCATACTCGCTGCTAGCACCACCCACTTCTTAGGGAATGGCCACGGGAAACAAAATCCCCTTCCATGATCCAGGGTGAGGAATGGTCTCGACGCAGCTCATAAAAACCACTTCAAACGCTACCGACTCACGGAAAGGACTGTCACGTGGGACAACAAGGCATCCACAGCTGTTAAGCTTGTTCAAGTCTCCCTCCTCACGGAACTGGGTTCCGGGGCAGATTTTCAGTTCTTGCGATTGGCTTCGGTGCTCACGGCTTTGTTCAGGTGCCCCAGAAGATAACTGACTTATATCTACTCATTCAAACACAAAACGAAACAAAAACCCACTCCATTCCAAGAAGTGCCCACACTCAGGTTACTTTCCAGCTCCGCTGAGGTATGTTTGAAAAATAAAATCGTATATATTTACAGTGAACGGGATGACTTAATATGCATATACACTGTGAGGTGATCGCCACAGTCAGGTTAATGAGCCCATCCATCACCCTCCAGGCTATCTTTTTGTCATGGTGGCTACACGGGACGTCTCCTCACTTGACAATGTGCAACCGAACAACACAGCTGACCACAGGCCCAAGCTGTGCGTTCCGTCCCCAGATCTCATTCCCATCCTACCGAAGTCTGCAACCTGTGGCCAACACCTCCCTGCTCTCCCCCCACTCCAGCGCCTGGAAACGCCCACCGACGCTCTGCTTCCATGAGTCCAGCCTCTACGTTCCGTGGGTAAGTGAGATCACAAACATTCATCTTTCTCTGATCTCCCATACTGTGACCCTCAAGATCCATCCACACTGTCTCAAATGGCAGGATTTTCTTCTTGCATATGACTAATATTCCATTGTGTGTCAAGACCACATGCTTATAAGACCAAGAGCAGGAATAAAACTGTAAAGACAATTCAAGGAAACTACATATGTGAAGGTGCTAAAAACCACTGGGAAAGGAGTTCTTTCTATAGCTGCACTAGGAGCAATGAATGGTCTCCAGCAAATTAAAGTGAAGAGTTATAGGATAATTGTACCAGAAGGTTCTTTGGTCCAAAAAGTCATAGTCAAACTTTAATCTAACTGAGGTCTTTCCTTTTATTTGATTAAAATCCTACCTTGGATTACTCTCCAGTGCTTTGTTCACGGTGATATGGGTGATATTTACATGCAGTTCTGGCCTTTGTGATGTTGGAATAAGATGACCTACAGACCACATGATCAGGTCATCAGAGTGATTGGGTCCAGGCCCTTCTTAGTCCCAAATCAGCTTTCTAATTTGGGAGGAAGAGTCACAATCATTTTTAAATTTTTTATAAAGTTGGTACTTCATTTTTCCAGAAAATGAATATCCATTAGCATCATCCTAAGTCCCTTTTACAAGAAAAAATAAAACAATTTTTTGTTTATATATGAACACATATTTCTCGGGATGATTTCTCCCACCAATAACACACAGAATATCATGATCATCCTAGCTCAGCTTCCTGCTTTTACAGAAAGATGAATTTTTTAATAATCTTCTAAGCACAGTATTATATAGAGCTATATGTGTATAAGTTACCATAAAGAAATGTGTTCTCAAAAAACCCCAAAATACTCAGTACTTATTGCTGAAACCTGGAGGTGTTTAATTGTTTGGATGGCAATTAACCCACTTTTACTTCTTTCTGAACCACCAGGAATGTCAAGGAACTTAATATTACAGGAGCCTGATGATATGGTTAGGTTCATCTATCCACCGAGGGCTCCAATACTGGAAGGAGGTCTAGTATTGGGTACAGGCTACAAAGTAAGCTGATTATCTCAGAGATTTTGCAATAAAAACTACCAAGAAGAATATGAACATCTATGAAATTTAAGTCAATTGTCAAAAGCCCTGCCTTCTATTTCTACAGTGTGTCTCTTTTAGATACTACAGTAGCTTTCTACTCTAAGGCAAATTGCTTGTTGCAATAAACACATATAATCAAAAGCTGTCGTTCACTCTAAGATATGCTGCACTACCCTCCCCACATCCTCTGGGAAGAGCCATTCTATTCTTGTTTTAGTCTATGTTGACAGTTAAATGCAACCAATATTCTTTAATTGTTGGCCAAGCTTAGATACAACTGATACTTTCAAATCCACAACAATCTGGCTTCTGAACAAACATGCAAACATTCTACATAAAATATCCGTCAATCAAAACCAGCAGGCTATTAAAGGAACATCATAATCACATAGGGTATATCCGAGAAGAAGAAGACTGGCATGGCATTAAAAAGCAAACAGTATAATTGATAAATCAAGGGGATAAAACATGCTTATTATAATAGATGCTCCCCCAAGAAGCATTAAATTCAAAATTTTCCTTTTTTTTAAAAGATTTTATTTACTTATTTAAAAGTGAGAGAGAAAGCGAGTGCACAAGCAGGGGGAGCAGCAGAGGGAGAGGGAGTAGCAGACTCAGCAGGGAGCCCAACACGGAGCTCCATCCCAGGACCCTGAGATCACGACCTGAACCAAAGGCAGACGCTTCACCCACTGAGCCACCCAGGCGCCCCTCAAACATAGTCCTAAAAACCTTTCACAACAAAAAATCAGAAGAAATGTCTTTGACATACGGACATCTTACTGGAACCCCCCATCAAGTATTCCATCAGTCCTTTTGTGAAAGCTACTCACTTCCCTAGCAGCACACACGTGTGCATGCACACACACCACCCCTCACTTGTAGCAGCGGCCACTGAGGGACCTCTGAGATCCACGGGTAGCACTCGAGAGAGTCTAACTTTCCCTTCAAAGGTGGATTCTTGCTTTTATTCTTCTACCATACCAACGTATTTTGTATTTCTCACATAATTAAAAAGACATAAACTGTCTTGAAAGGAAGGAAATCTGTGTACATCCTTTTCAGGAAAATCACGTGTCTGTGGAAACATGGGGAGCACAGGTCCCATGGAGCTCTGAGTAGGCCAGGCTCCCATGCGCCCTGGGCGCAGCTGGACTCACAACCCACCAAGTGCGCCTGCGGGCACCACTCTGCAGGGAGCTCCTCCGAAGGGTGCACGGACCCTGCCACAGCCAGTGGAGGTCCATCTCCAGGCTCCACGGGCCTGGGGTGCTGTCAGTCCCTGCTCTCTCCCCAGAGCGGCTGCAGTGATGTCCCCAGCCTATCACGGGGCACCAGCTGAGAGAAGATTCCTCGCTCCTGGTTGCCATGGTAACGGCGATGTTGGGGCAGGTGTAGCCCTGCAGGACTGCAGAGCTCCCAGTGAAAACCACTTAGGGACGGTCCCTTCTGACCTCAGGGCTAGCAGTGGCCGCTCTTCAGGGAATCCCAGCACCTTTTTTTATTTTGGGGGCACCGGGAACCATGGACTTGACCCCTACACCCCATGTGGGCCTGGCTCGTTTCAAGCCAGCCCATCATTTTGTCTTGCGAGGTCACTTCATGTCTTCCACTATGTTTCACTTTGAATGTGAATGCCTCTCACTGGGGTGTCCCTTAGTACTTTTTGAATAAGGAATGATTAAAACATAAGTAATACATAAAGCCACATACATACAGAAACAAAGCAGAACATGAAAATTCCCATCACTTGAAAACCTACTTCAGCAAATAACTCTTTTTAAATCAAGGGAGAGATGGGTACCCTTGTCGACTAGAAATACTCATCACAGGTAATTCATTGGCTTCACTGGGTGCAGGTCTGCTCCCCATGAGCCTCCCGACATCCGTACGAAGACGTCCATGCAAGGGAAACACGGAGGACTGCTTAGCTACAGTTCTAATGAGCAGCTGCAAGATGGACATTCTTCCCTCATTCTACAAGTGGGGGCGTCTGAGGGTCTGGGAGCTTCTGGCCTGTTGACTTCAGGGTCAGTGCTTTTAACCATAAATGTAGACTGTGCTGGTGAAGTGTGTCTGTCCATCACAAGAGGTGTGTCCTGCCTAGAAAACTGGCAGGACATCTGTCCTCACGTAAAAAAAGGATACATATGCACACAGGACACACAAAACACACCCAAATACGCCCAAACCCACACCTGACCAGTTCCCCACTCCAGACACAACTGTTTTGCGGATTTGGGGAAACAAAGAAAGATGAAATCAACTACACCATTGTGTGTCCCCCAGGAGCACAGATGATGCCCGCCGCTGCGAGTCAGGGCCACCGAGGAAGTGGCCCTCAGCAGTGAAAATGTTAACAAGATGGCTCCCTGCAGCATTTCAGGAAATTTCACAGAATTACAGGTGCAAATGTTAGTGATGGTTCCTGCGTTCTAAGAAAGCATAAAATTGCCTTTAATTTTTAATCACTTTTCCTTTCTAAGACCATCCTAGATGCTTGACTCCAATTTTCATGGCCACACACCAAGATAAGATGGGTCAGTAGATGGACTTCTGAGTTTGTTCAGATCACTGGTTCTAGAAACATGGCTGTGTCCCTTGCCAAAACATTTCTACTGCACATGGTGGAGTCAGCCTTGCTCCCCTGCACAAGGCCCAGCCCGACCTGTGGTAAGTGCGGTATTTCTGTCCAAGTGCGGCTTGCATTCAGCACTTATTTCTAACACTGATTGTCCAGAAAGTACTAAAGGCTGTTTCCCCCAACTCTTTCCAACAATGAGCTTTTTAACACAGCCTTTATCAGACTATGATGCAGGCATGTGGAGTGTCTGGGACTCTGGCAAACCTCACGAAATCCTAGTGTTCCAAGATCTTGAACACAGGCTCCGTGTGTAAAGCCAAAGGGCCCAACACTCCGACTGTGGCTGCTCCTTTCAACACAGGCAAAGATATCAAAATAAAGAAACTGGTTGTTTAAACAGAAGGATAAGGATATGTCAAAATATGGTGTATGATTTATTCATCATTGAAAGAGTCAAAAAGATAATTCATATCTATTGACTATCAACTCAGACAGACTCTGGATGGAGCCTTGAACGACGGTCCACACCCCCCTCGCCTGAAAGGGCTGGGTTCATCTATGACTCTCGCTCACACAGCTCCTGAGCTGCGCTCTTCGGACCAGGTCTGCAGGAGGCTTCCACATTTTTCTGGAAGCTGCATTTTCAGAGGTTCACAATAAACCTGCACAATTCCATCCTCATATCCTCATAACCCCCCACTCGACTGCTGGATTCCTGCACAAAGAAGGGAAACACAAGGGCCACAGGGCCTCTCACCTTTGTCCTGTGTCTTCCCCAGGCGGTTGGACAGAGTGGGGGCAGCCTCTGCCTCTGGGGGCAGAATGGCCAGGCCCGGCCCTAGACAGGCTCACCCCAGAGCAGGGAGCTGTGCCTTCACAAAAACCCCACAGATGCTTACACCCCATGAGAAAGACAGTCACACGTGGGGTCCACTGAGGCTGGGCTCCTCTTTGGCTCTGGCACCCACAGTGACTTCCATCCAGGGTGTCCCATCGGCCACTCACCTGGGATGTCAGGCAGAGAGCTGGGTCCACCCCACCTCCCAGGACACTGGGGGACCCCGGGGATGTCATGCAGACCCCAAAGGATGGCTAACAGCCAGAGCGTCCTGGGAAAGGGCACAGCCCCAACCAGGTAGGGGCTCAGGTCTAGGGTAGACACACAGCCTATCCCCAGGCCTGGGGCTCTGTTTTCCAGATACTCTCACGTCCTGACCTCTCATGCCCCTCGTGGCCTCCGTCCCAGAGACATGGAACCCTATTTCCAGAGGTTCTCTGGAGCCCCTCGCTGTCTGCAGGGCGAGGTCAGGTCCGGCCCCAGCCAATGCAGCCATCCTCTTTTCCTGCGCGGTGCTACTCATGAGGGCAAACGTAAATAGACATTCCACATGGAGAAGCTTCCGAAGAACACTGCGTTTTACAAATCAGTATGTTGCTGAGACTGAGAAAATCATGTGGTGAAAATTCAGAGCCCCACCAGTCCCAGTGGGCCGCTTGTCCACCCGAGACGCAGAATCCATGGCACCACTGGGGCCAAAAATTCACCAACTCCTATCAAGTAACAGCAGCACAACAGTCAATTTTCCTGTTTTCTTGTTTATCGTAAGACGTGGAAAATAAAACCCAGACTTCCGGAGCCAGAAGTGTCCGTGGAGTGAGTACACTATTCGGTGAGGACGCAGCGGGAAGCAGGAAGCCCAGCACACTCGTCCTGTCTTACCTGCGCCGCCCCTGCCCGTCCATCCGTCCAGGCCGCGCAGCCCACCCACAGGGCTCCCACCACCACTGCTCTGCAGAGGTACCAACACATTCTGCTTTGGGAAGGGAGGCAAAAAGGTGGAACCTTGCAAGTCTAAAATGTGCAAATAAAGCAAAGTGCACGCCTAACACAATAGCCACTCCTTATGATTTTTATCTAATAAAGCATGAAAACATAACGCACCTTATTTTCATACTAGACTTGACTGAGACCAGACAGCAAGAGGAAAAACCCCTATTTTCCAGAGCTCGGTTGGCTTTGTCTGCGTGTGACTGGAAACAAGTGGTTACACCGAAGTCAAAAGCAATCCAGGGCTCCTCACCACTGCACCCGGCTCACCGTCCGGAGCGCCTACGACTGGCTAGAAAACAGTATGATTCCATTATAGGAAATCTACTTCAGGTCATGGGAGAAACTCATTTTTCCACGAGAAAAGGTCTGATCGAGAGCTGAGTATCTCAGCGTCCGACGCGCAGCCTTGCAGCCCTGAGCGAGAAGCACACTCGTAGATCGTCGGGGGTTGCGTGAACTGCGGTGGTGGTCACGGCGGATGCTTGGGGGATGTGAGAGCAGGAGCCAGGTGGTACTACGGAGAGCCCACACCCATCCTGGGACAGCGGAGCCCGCGTGCCAGAGGTGACAAGAAACGGGAGTCTAGGCCAGAAGCCGGGATCGTGGAAAGGAACCATGATGCGAAATGGCCCTCCATAGGCCTGCCAGAGCACGAGACTACAAGCCAGGGCTCCCGCTCACCCTTCCCAGAGGCTGCCTCCCTGTCGCCAGACACAAGGTGCCTGGAAGAGGACGTCACATGGAGCAGAACCCGTGAGAGCACAGCACGTTTCCGACAGTGGTGAAGCTCGTATGCTCACTTGTGGTTCCAACACAGAGGCGCTGAAATGTCAGGTGAGCGAGGCTTGGCTTTCTGCGGCGACAGAGCGAGATGATAGGGTCAGAGGCTCCCGCACCAACTACAGACGATGATCAGTGAGTGACGGGGAAATGCATCCGTCATCGCAGAGTACGTGTGCCGTTATGTTACAGGCTGACCTTCCAGAGACCTGCAGGGGGCAGACAGAGGCCGGGGGGGGGGGTCTCCCCACGTGGCTGTCTCAAGCCCAGCATCCTCGGATGTCATGGGGACCGATGAGATGCACAGCGTGGGCCCCAAGAACAGTTGCTGACACATAGACCCCTGACAGTGAGACTGGAGACCCCCGCTCCCGGCTCTTAACCAGCCAGAGAGAGCAGCGCCAACCCCGTTACACGTCATCCTCCCTCCAAAAAGAAAAACACAAGACAAGAGATGTAGCACCTTTACTTGCTCTAAGGAGCTACTCAAGAACATACAGTCGCTCCTTACATGTTCTTTGTTTTGGAGGAAGGAAGTTTCTTACAAAAAATTATTTTATGCAAGTGGGAGAGAACAGAGCCAGGAAACAGAGGGAAAGGTGATGATAATGCTTAACACTGAGTAGTGAATGACATTGACAAAGTATCAAAGAAAAACACATTTTAGGATGTATTCCAAAAGGGGAGACACTGAGAGAGACAGAGACGGAGAGATGGAGGGGCGAGGCGAGGAGGGAAAGAACAAATACAGCACTTTGCTACAGTCGTTGCTCATTAGGGAACAAATGAAAGGTAACTCACAAATTATTTGAAAGCCTCACTCAGGTTTATGATGGTCACTCCTCCAGGTCTCAGCCCAAACACATGACTCCCTAACGTTTTGCCTCCAAGTCATCAAAGGTCCCAGGCACTGCCTGGTCAGCCTCTGGGAAGATGGTGGGAACGCATGCCCAGGCTCTGCCCACCAAGCCCCAGTCCTGCTCTGGCCAGAGGACACTTTACTATTAAGTCTCAGGTGTCCCTTCAGTAAATTCGAACACTGTCCCTCACCCCACGGGGACGGAAATCAAACACTCAGGAAGCACCTGGGACATTTATACTAATAAGAAGCATTGTTTGCTTACTTTTTCTTTATGCTCTTCAATACAAAAGATACTTTGAATTGAATTGCTATAAAAGTAGATGAATGGGGATGCCATTTGGTCTATAGTTCATAAAACCATCAAAAGCCTTCATTCAAAGATTCCAAGTCAACTATCTTTTTCCTATTGGCCAGTTTGCACAGAAAAGATTCAAATCCACCTGGAATCACCACCCCCCCCATGTGTGTGTAAGCACCCCTCCTGGTAACGCTCTGTCCCTGAACCTCGTCAGATGCCCCAGAGTACCATGTCCTTGACACGTAGTGTCACACGTGACCCCAGGCTCCTCCAATTCGATTTAGAGCCTGACAGATCTTTGTAATCAAAAGTGAGGAAATGGCTGGTCAGGGGAAACAGAGAAATTCTGTTTTCAAGATTGAATTAAACTTAAAAAAAAAGTTTCTCAAGAACAGGGGCAGGAGGGGGGCTCCCACATCCTTTACCCACTAAACATGTCTCCCCTGAGGGTGAGCATTTTGACTGGAGGTAGAAACCAGCCATGCATCTGAGGGGGGCACACACGAATCAGGGAAACAAACATGAATGCTTTTACTGGTAAGAAACATTTACAATGACAAAACTATTTAGGATAAGGAGAAAAAAGGTTTTTCCTAATGCAATTCAAACGCACAATCCACTGTGGGAGAGGGGTTGTGATCTTTCCATACGGTCCATCCCTGCTGGGCGCGGCTGAAGCAACATGTTCCCAGCGTCCATCTTGGTTGTCTTCCCAACAGCCCACTGGTGAGCACCAGTCCGCTCGGGGAAACAATCTGAAATCCAAGACGTCACCCTCCACCCCAGGGTTTTTGCTGTCCTGACCACAGATTCCCAGCCTGGGAGGAGAGACCAGAATGCGCTGCCTTGTTGCCAGAATTTCCTCCCTTTCTGGAGAGAAGCCGGTCTGCACACATGTGCATGAAAGGGCACGAAGCTGGGTTTCAGGGTGCTCAGGGAGGCTAATTCAGTTGTGAAGCAAATGGTTCTCCCCCACCCCATGCACAGTCATGCCGGCCTAGTCAGTAGGAAGAGCTGCACATTTTGCTGACACTCAGCACTCTTACAGCATGGAAGGGACAAGACGGGCTCATCCTCCGTCTCGCTGCATTCTTCCATCCGTGAACTGCAAATCCAGCGTAGAGGCCTCCATCCCAGCATCTCCGTGCTCGAGGGAGCAGCTGCGGGGGGCACTGATGGTGAGACTCAGGCCACCATGTGTCTGACCCAAAGCTTAGCCTGTGGCCCTATGGTTGGTGTCATGTTGAAAAAGGAGCATTCTGCCCCTGGGAGGTCAGGCCAGTTTGTAACACACATCTAGGTGATCCACCAACACAGGACGGCTGTTAGCAGATTCTGGAGGGAAGTTATCATGCTCCTGGCCAGAGGCACTGCGGCAGCCAAGAAAGGATGTCAGCCAGCACACATGGTCTGTGCTTCCCATATCCCTGTCAGACTCCCCCAGGTCTGCGCAGACTGACCTGACAAGTGTCCCCACAGAGAGCTCCACACCCCACGGACGGTGGCCAAGCCTGCCCCTGGCAGAGGGTGTGGGGGGCCCATCCCCACCCTCCTTGGGGATCAGCACTCATACGGTGCCAATTTTGCCTGAGCCGGCCATGAAGTCTCTGACTTGTGAGGACGTTTTGAATTTCCAAGCCTGCTGTGATTCAGGAGGCAAATTCCTGCGGTTGTCAGATCCAGCTCAACGGGGGCCTTTGTAGCAGGCTCGCTGCACAGTGCAGCTCGAGAACACGGACCACCCCTTCTCATCTCCACGATCTCACACGGAGCTCTTCAGATACAGCTATTCCCGGCCCCGGGGAGAGGGGAGTGGGGCCTTCCTGGAGACTATGTGGGAGCCGGACCAGGACCAGCACCAACCTCTCGCGGCACAGAGCACCGGCTTCCAGCGTGTTTGGTTCCGGTCTCGGGGCCAAGTGCCCTGTGAAGCAGAAGCAGGTCCGGTCCGGGATCCCGCAGACTGGGCTGACACGGGGAGGCTGCCTTTCAACCTCAAGTCAGAGCCTCTATGAGGGGGTGGAGAAGCTGGCCCAGCCTGGGGAAACGGGAGTTTGGAGGGGTGTCACTCACGGGAGTCAGCAGTGGCTGTGACGGCGAGCCGTGCACCCAACAAGCCCGCACCGCGGCCCAGGGATATCAGGCCCCTGCAAGGCCCCAAGCCTCAGCCCTTCCCACCTGACGTGCTGAAGATAAAGAGCACAGTGGGGCCTTGAGGAACAAAGGATTACCCATAATTCAGGAACTGATGAGTACGGAAGCTCAGGAATTTTCTAGACATCGTGGAATTAAAGCAGCACGCTCAGCACACATGCCGTAGGCACTCAGCACACGCTCAGCACACTCAGCAGGCACTCGGCACACAGCAGGCACTTGGTACACACTCAGCACACGCTCAGCACACTCAGCACACGCTCAGTACACACTCAGCAGGCACTTAGCTCATGCTCAGCACACTCAGCACACACTGAGCAGGCACTCGGCACACACTCAGCACATACTCAGCACACATAGCACACACTCAGCAGGCACCACCCCAGGGCTGCACAGGGGATAAGTGAAGATCCCTGCCAGGGAAACCCTCATACTATTAAAACAGTTTGCAGAGGAATGAAGAACTTTCGTGATTTCAGCAACTGTGGCTTCAAGTAAAACTCTCTAGAAGAGATTGCAAACCCAAAGGCTCAGTCCTCTTCTGGAAACGGAAGGTCTCTGCAGGAGGACATGCCGCTTTAGGCCATCTAGGTACAAAATAATATAGACCAAACCCATTTTTAATTTGCCAACCAGGCCCTACATGGGAAGGATCCCATATTTTTTTTTAACATTCTTTTTTTTTTAATTTTTTAAATTTATTTTCAGCGTTAACAGCATTCATTGTTTTTGCACCACACCCAGTGCTCCATGCAATCCATGCCCTCTCCAATACCTACCACCTGGTTCCCCCAACCTCCCACCCCCCGCCCCTTCAAAACCCTCAGATTGTTTTTCAGAGTCCATAGTCTCTCATGGTTCACCTCCCCTTCCAATTTCCCCCAACTCCCTTCTCCTCTCCATCTCCCCATGTCCTCCATGTTATTCGTTATGCTCCACAAATAAGTGAAACCATATGATAATTGACTCTCTCTGCTTGACTTATTTCACTCAGCATCATCTCCTCCAGTCCCGTCCATGTTGCTACAAAAGTTGGATATTCATCCTTTCTGATGGAGGCATAATACTCCATAGTGTATATGGACCACATCTTCCTTATCCATTCGTCCGTTGAAGGGCATCTTGGTTCTTTCCACAGTTTGGTGACCGTGGCCATTGCTGCTATAAACATTGGGGTACAGATGGCCCTTCTTTTCACTACGTCTGTATCTTTGGGGTAAATACCCAGTAGTGCAATGGAAGGGTCATAGGGAAGCTCTATTTTTAATTTCTTGATCACAACTAACACCAAGGAAGTAGAAATAATCATCAGAAGTTATTATCAACAGTTATATTCCAATAAGCTAAGCAACCTAGATGAAATGGATGCATTCCTAGAAAACTATAAACTGCCAAAATTGAACCAGGAAGAAATTGACAACCTGAATAGACCGATATCTAGTAACGAGATTGAAGCAGTGATCAAAAACCTCTCAAAAAACAAGAGCCCAGGACCTGACGGATTCCCTCAGGAACTCTACCAAACTTTCAGAGAAGAAATAACACCTATTCTCCTGAAGCTGTTTCAAAAAATTGAAGGTACAGATGGCCCTTCTTTTCACTCCATCTGTATCTTTGGGGTAAATACCCAGTAGTGCAATTGCAGGGTCATAGCTATTTTTAATTTCTTGAGGAATCTCCACACTGTTCTCCAAAGTGGCTGCACCAACTTGCTTTCCCCCAACAGTGTAAGATGGTTCCCCTTTCTCCACATCCCCTCCAACACATGTTGTTTCCTGTCTTGCTAATTTTGGCCATTCTAACTGGTGTAAGGTGATATCTCAATGTGGTTTTAATTTGAATCTCCCTGATGGCTAGTGATGATGAACATTTTTTCATGTGTCTGATAGCCATTTGTATGTCTTCATTGGAGAAGTGTCTGTTCACATCTTCTGCCCATTTTTTGATATGATTGTCTGTTTTGTGTGTTGAGTTTGAGGAGTTCTTTATAGATCCTGGATATCAACCATTTCTCTGTACTGTCATTTGCAAATATCTTCTCCCATTCCACGGGTTGCCTCTTTGTTTTGCTGACTGCTTCCTTTGTTGTGCAGAAGCTTTTGATCTTGATGAAGTCCCAAAAGTTCATTTTCGCTTTTGTTTCCTTTGCCTTTCGAGACATATCTTGAAAGAAGTTGCTGTGGCTGATATCGAACAGGTTACTGCCTATATTCTCCTCTAGGATTCTGATGGATTCCTCTCTCACATTGAGGTCTTTTATCCATTTTGAGTTTATTTTTGTGTACGGTGTAGGAGAATGGTCGAGTTTCATTTTTCTACATATAGCTGTCCAGTTTTCCCAGCACCATTTATTGAAGAGACTGTCTTTTATCCACTGTATATTTTTTCCTGTTTTGTCGAAGATTATTTGACCATAGAGTTGAGGGTCCATATCTGGGCTCTCTACTCTGTTCCACTGGTCTGTGTGTCTGTTTTTAAGCCAGTACCATGCTGTCTCGGTGATCACAGCTTTGTAGTAAAGCTTGAAATCAGGTAACGTGATGCTGCCAGTTTTATTTTTGTTTTTCAATATTTCCTTAGCAATTCGGGATCTCTTCTGATTCCATACAAATTTTAGGATTATTTGCTCCAGCTCTTTGAAAAATACTGGTGGAATTTTGATCAGAATGGCATTAAAAGTATAGATTGCTCTAGGCAGTATAGACATCTTAACAATGTTTATTCTTCCCATCCAAGACCATGGAATGATCTTCCATCTTTTTGTGTCTTCTTCAATTTCTTTCATGAGTGTTCTGTAGTTCCTCGAGTACGGATCCTTTACCTCTTTGGTCAGGTTTATTCCCAGGTATCTTACGGTTCTTGGTGCTAGAGTAAATGGAATTGATTCTCTAATTTCCCTTTCTGTATTTTCATTGTTAGTGTATAAGAAAGCCACTGATTTCTGTACATTGACTTTGTATCCTGCCACATTGCTGAATTGTTGTATGAGTTCTAGTAGTTTGGATCAACCAGGAGATCAAAGAAGAACTGCAACAATTCATGGAAACCAATGAGAATGAAGACACTTCGGTCCAAAACCTATGGGATACAGCAAAGGTGGTCCTAAGGGAGAAATACATAGCCATCCAAGCCTCCCTCAAAAAAACTGAAAAATCCAGAACACACCAGCTGTCTCTACACCATAAAGAACTGGAGAATCAACAACAAATCAAACCAACTCCACACATAAGAAGGGAAATCATCAAGATTAGAGCTGAGATCAATGAGGTAGAAACCAGAGATACAGTAGAACATATCAATGAAACTAGAAGCTGGTTTTTTGTAAGAATCAATAAGATCGATAAACCATTGGCTACACTAATCCAAAAGAAAAGAAAGCCCAAATTCATAAAATCATGAATGAAAAGGGAGAGATCACAACTAACACCAAGGAAGTAGAAACAATCATCAGAAGTTATTATCAACAGTTATATGCCAATAAGCTAAGCAACCTAGATGAAATGGATGCATTCCTGGAAAACTAGAAACTCCCAAAATTGAACCAGGAAGAAATTGACAACCTGAATAGACTGATATGTAGTAACGAGATTGAAGCAGTGATCAAAAACCTCCCAAAAAACAAGAATCCAGGACCTGATAGATTCCCTCAGGAATTCTACCAAACTTTCAAAGAAGAAATAACACCTATTCTCCTGAAGCTGTTTCAAAAAATTGAAGCAGAAGGAAAATTTCCAGACTCTTTCTATGAAGCCAGCATTACCTTGATCCCCAAACCAGGCAAAGACCCTACCAAAAAGGAGAATTTCAAACCAATATCACTGATGAATATGGATGCTAAGATTCTCAACAAGATCCTAGCAAACAGGATCCAACAGCACATTAAAAAGATTATCCACCATGACCAGGTGGGATTCATTCCTGGGCTACAAGGATGGTTCAACATTCGCAAATCAATCAATGTGACAGAACAAATTAATAAGAGAAGAGAGAAGAACCACATGGTCCTTGCAATTGATGCAGAAAAAGCATTTGACAAAATCCAGCATCCGTTCCTGATTAAAACGCTTCAAAGTGTAGGGATAGAGGGAACATTCCTGAACTTCATAAAATCTATCTATGAAAGACCCACAGCAAATGGGAAAAAGCTTGCAGCCTTCCCATTGAGATCAAGAACACGACAAGGATGCCCACTCTCACCACTCTTGTTCAACATAGTATTAGAAGTCCTAGCAACAGCAATCAGACAACAAAGAGAAATAAAAGGTCTCCAAATTGGCAATGAAGAAGTCAAACTCTCTCTCTTTACAGATGACCTGATTCTTTATATGGAAAACCCAAAAGACTCCACCCCCAAACTACTAGAACTCATACAACAATTCAACAACGTGGAAGGATCCCATATTTTTTAATGGGATCAGTCACAAAGTGTTGGGAAAAGAGCCGGCCGCACACTGGTCTCTGACACGGGCTCTATTAGGTACAGTTGCCTGATGGGTTCTTGCAGAGGTGCTCATGGCTCTCAGACTGACGCTCGTATTCACGAGTGTTTAACACTCAGTCTACGTAACGCAAATTTAGACACGTAAGTCATGAAAAAAAACTCAATGGAGACGTCAGTGTCATCTGAAGGAAATGAACGGCTCTTGAGGATCTGATGGACACAGGAAGCAACACCATGGTGAGCTCTCCCAGGGGCTGGTTCCCACCATTTCATCTAGCTGAGGTTCTAAGGGTCTCGACCCCCAGGCCAGGCACATCCCCCTCCAATTGTGATGCTCCCCGAGTACAGTGTAGCTGCTTGGAAGAGTGTCCAGGATGCGTGACCTCGGGCCCACAGAGCTGCTCCTGTATGGTCCCCGGGGACCTGTGTTTGGGGCTCAGAGTCCCAGCCTCCTGAGTGAGGAGCAGGAAACACTGGCTGTGTTTGCCTCCATCCTGACACGGCTTTGGGATTCTACTGAAGCCATTTGTCCCAGGCAGGGGTTTTGCCCTGAAATGAATGTGGCTTTTTTGGCAGCTGAATGAGCACTGTGGGCCGGCAGGGTTCCCCTCACTGCCCCCAGACAGCTGGGGAAGAGCCTGAACAGAAGACTAAAGCAGCTCCCCAGGCCTGCCCCCCAACCTCAGACCCCCTAAGGGACCCAAGCCCGCATGGCTCACAGTCCATACACGTGGAACCTCTCCTCAGAATCTACCTTCCTCCCGTACGTGTCAGGAATGCGTCTCAGGGTAAGTGCAAAGCCTGTCGAAGCATGGTTGGGGACTACACGCCAAGCCCTCTCCTCAGTCAGCTGAGCCTTAATGGTGACGGCTGAGAGACAGCAAGGAGGGCAAAGCCACGGAAGATCAAATTACCCATAAACCTTTTCAACATGTAGCAAGATTAGAGAATTTGCTTTATAATTTTGTTGGGTCTATTCCATCTGGAAAAAGATATGTACTCATTAACCTTGATTTTTAAAATGTTTGTCCCCATGTGTACATGATTGATATTTATGTCTGTTCTTCTAAAGAACAACTTGAAACTTGAACAGAGCAAATGCTGCCCATGAGGGGACCTGGGAGGGTATGAGCTGAATGGGTGCTGAGAGGCTCGGGTCACGACTGGGTGCACATGCCATCCTGCAGGTGCTCTGCCTGTGGGTGTGGCGGGCACAGCCCACACCTGGCTCCTGCTTGGACCATCCCGCTTCACCTCATAAACCTCACAAACCACGCGAGCCCAAGCCCATCTTACGAAGCCTCCGTCCAGAATGCTAGTTTCTGACTTCACTCTGACCCACTCCGCTCATGTCTCCATGGCAAGCTCCTGCCACGTTCAGCCTCTGTGCCCACCCGGATGCTCTCTGGGTCTGACACTGGGAATCCGTGTTTTACTACATGTTTCTTGGTAGATCGCACACCGTGCAACAGGACACCTTCAGCGGAGGTCTGTCCATGCTGCAGGCTGTTGTCATGAACGTGCTCAAGGCCCAGGGATGTCCCCACAGCACCACGGCTCTGCCATGCTTTGTTCACGGGCCTCCTTCAAGAAAACAGGTCAAAGCGATGATGTCAGGTTTGCTCAAATCTCTTCTCGATGGGTATCAAGAAGGGAAGATGGTTGCTCAAGTCTCCAAACCCCATGAAACCTTTCAGAGTGTGCCAGGAAGCTCTGGGTTTATCTGAGGACTGCGCAGCACGTTTTCCTTTCAGCTTTCCTTTGGCAGAAGAAATCCTGGCATTTCCCTTTTGCATATTAAGCCAAAAGCTACTGGCTGTTGATGTGGTTTGCTCTGGTTTCTGTGTCTTCCCCTCGGTTGTGTTCAGATTCAACTGAATCAACAGACTCAGTTCCTACCGCATCCCAGATATTTACTGGATATTTTCAAACATATTATCTGCCCCATTCTCACAGCAGATACGGAAATGGCAGGACTATGGGAATATTCCGAGCCTCCTGTATGGCAGCACAGCCCCCAGATGGTAGAATTTCATTCAAACCCAGGCTTTCTGACTCCAAGTTTGCCTCATCCCCAACCCAGCTGAAGCCTGTCAGGATGACCGCCGACTCACAGAACCGAGAGAGCTGCGGAGTCGTGTGCGTGAAGATGTGTGATGAGTGAGGAGGGACGGTCCCACAGAACAGCGGCAGAAGACACGGCATGCCGCCTGTCACATGCTCTGCATGCACACCCAGGGTGCTCTGCCCGCCATGCCGGGCCGGGCCTGCAGCGAGCAGGACCCTGCGCCGACAGACTCAGATGGCCTGGACGTCTTCCTCAGCTCTCTCACGTTAGGGCCGAGGCTGGAGTCCGTTACTGGATGCCTGTTGTTTCCAGTAAGAGACCCTCCGCTGGAGGCTGTGCCGTTCGACATCACAGCTCCTCAGGAGGACACATGTCTCGGCCCCCTGAGACTGCACAGACTCCCCCACCTTCGTGTCTGGGGTTGCCAGGGACTGAGTCATGCGGTGGCTCCCTGGCACGGTGCCAGGCAGGAACCTTCCCTGGGGAGGTGGGGACAGGAGCCCCATCACATCCCACGCTGAGCACACCCAGCACAGCCCGTGCGCAGGACGGAGCTACGGCCAGAAATGAACCCACATCTGGTCTGTCTACAGAGAACGGCAAGGGTGTATGTTTCTAATTGGCCAGTTTCAGAGCTTAAGCACCAGGCTGGCACTGGTGTGGAGTCCCGCGCGAGGGGCGCAGTCCCGACCGCACGCGCCAGAGGTCTGTGCTCACAGACAGGGAGCACATGCACCTCACAGCGGCAACTCCGTGTCCTTCATTATTTGGATTTTATCGCTGAGCTGAAGGACTCTGCAGAAGTCCCTCGTATTGGTACCACTCCTCAACATCTTGTAGAGTCCGGATAGTGTGAGGTGCTGGCTACAGACACGAGCTCGTTTTGTGCCCGGAACAGCCTTGAAGGTAGTGTCTTCGTCCACCCGGGGGCTGTTGCAGGACCCTGAAGACCTGCTGGCGCACTCAGAACCAGGAGAACTGCGCTCCTCACAGTTCTTGGGGCTGGAAGTAAACAATCAGGTGCGCGTTCGGCTGCGGTCAAACCCTCATCCGCGTGGCCGACTCGGGCTATGTCCTTACGTGCAGGAGGGGCTGGGTGCTCTGTGGTGTCTCTCCTCGAAGGGCACCAATCCCGTCACGGGGACTGCACTCCTGTGACGCCATCCCCTGCCAAACACCATCCCTTGGGGTTATACACCCAGTCCACTATAGGTTACTATTATTACCCCAAATATCACACAGAATATCAGAGTCCCCAAAGATGAAGAAACTTGCTCAGGGTTGCATGGCAAGGAACTGGTAGCAGGATTGGAAGCCAAGCAGCTTGGCCCCAAGATCCGTGCCCTTCCTTCTCCAGAGAACGGAGGGAAATGCTTGTCGGGATTGCTATGGGGAAGTACATGCCACTTGGCTAGACACTCAGCCAAAGCCTGACGTGTTTTCTTGATGCTTAAGTTATTTTCCACAATTTGATCACTCTGCATCCCGAGCCCCTGCCACATGTGGGTGCTGGGATCTGTGAGGCATGAAGGACAGAAAGTAGTGGGTGGGCACGGAGCCTCATCCAAGGGGCTCCCCTTCCAGAAGGGGCTGGCCCTACCATGCTCAGATGCGCACGCCAGGACAAGGGTCCAGAACCTGCACTGGCAGCTCCAGTGGAAGTCCTTCTCAGCCAGCGGACTCAGCACAACTGGTAGCCATGCCCCAGCCCCCAGCCACCCTCAGGGCCACAGAGCCACAGCCACGAGGAGGTTCCTGTGAATGTGGAACAGCAAGAGAAATTCAGCCAAAAGTCTTCCATGAACATTGAAAGCAGCTGCCTGCCAATGTCTGACTTGTCACTACGTCCCCCTAATCTGGACAACACTGTTGTCGGCTCCCTTGCACCTCAAATGAGCACCGTTGATGGATATGCGCTCACAAAATCCCCTTACACTGTCACCATCAATCACAAAAATCCTTGTCACACCAAACCAGTAAGGACTTTTTAAAAATACTCAAACACTTAACTTTTGGGAAAACTCACTATATTCTCCTCTTCCCACTTCCCGAGAGACTAGTAAAAAGCCAGAAAACCTCCCCACGTCTCAGAGTTTGGGGACCACACCAGGAAAAGTCTGCAGACGTATGCGATGATTAGACTGAGTATTTCAGCAAAGACTCTTCCCAAAAACTCTTCAATCTCTTCATCCTCCCCAAGGTCCTGCTCTGAACAGTGTCCACAGTGGCCACATACATCCTTTTCCCACTCTCTTACTGTGGTAACACATAGCAAACAGAAAACCTACCATCTGAACCACATTTCAGCCCTCATCTCAGTGGTAGCCCTTACGTTCACACTGATAAGCCACCGCCACCAGCACGCCATCCCCACCACTCTTTCCATCTTGCAAAACCGGCACTCTGTCCCCACGGAACACCCCCCCCACATTGTGGCACCCGCCATCCACACTCTGTCTCTGTGGATGCCTCCTCCAGAGGCCACACAGCATCTATCCTTCTGCATCTGGCTCATCTCCTTCAGCACCATGGCCTTGAGGTTCAGCCATGCTGTGGCAGGCGTCAGGATCCCCCCTCCTTTTTCAGGGCTGAATACTACCCCACCGTGTGTACAAACGCATCAAGTCCATCCATGCACCCATGAGCCAACGCCGCCTGCTTCCACGCTCAGCTTCTGTGAATCTTGTGGCTGTGGGCGTGGGTGTAGCTTCTACCCTTTCATATGAGCGCAGGGAGTCCTGACATGAGCACTGTTTCCCTGAAACACAGCAATAAAAAGGCAACGAACACCAAGCTGGGTTTCATGGCTCTCTTTAGAAATTCCAATTAGCCCCGATGTGTTCTGTGTTCATTCCACTGCATGTCTTGTTTAAGGAAGAAGAGTGGAGTCCAGTACTCTGATCTGGTGCAGAGCTGCGGTGTTGCTGAACTGCAGCTCAGACAGGCCCCCACAGGATGACAGGCCGATGCCTTGTGGCCCCCACCGGCCTGGCTGGTCTCCACACAAGCAGGTGTCCATGTCCCAGGCCGCCCCACCTGATGGGGTTTCAGCATGCTAGGGATGACAGCCACGTGTGCCGCACCTGGACGCCCAGGGCACACGTCCCCAGGCTCTCCCCCTTTTCTTGGCCATCTGCAGTGACAGGGGCCATCAGTCCAGTGCCAACCCCGTGCCAGGCACTCCCGCCAATGAGCCTGCGGTCACAGACCATCTCCGCTTCGCAGAGGAGAGAGCAGACCCAGAGCCACAGAATGAATAAGCAGCAAGGCCGCTCTGTCACCGCGCTTTAACAATACCAGCAAGTTGGCATTTTTGATGCATGGGTAGTAATTCCCCACACTGAACAATGCACAGAAAGTTACATTTTACTAGGAAGGAAAATCCATTTTCCATGCAGCTAACGCTGCCTCCTAAATGCTATAAACAGACCCGGTTTACTAGATGCACTGCCGTCGTTCTGCTCGTGGGCTAAGGCTCTGCCAGAAGGAAATGTGTCTGAGACGGGAAAGAACACCTGCTCACAGGACCCTGAGCGTCTTATTCCGTAGGGAGCCCACGTGGTTGTCTTCTCATTTCAAAGTCTCCCCTTGAACGAGCTGCTCACAGGATGCCCATCACAAGTGGCGATGGACAGCCGACTTTAGGCATGCTCGTCCACAGAGTACGCTGTGTTATCGCCCTCCACAGCCCTTCCGTGTCTGCTCAACACTGCACCACGGACACGGTGATTTTCTGCACAGCCAGTGCCTGGAAGACTCTGGAGCTGAGAGGGAGCACAGATGTGTCTGTCCCACAGCCTCTGGTGACCCCCAGGGGGAAGCCTGCAGGGCAGGTTCTATCTGTACCTACTATTCACTGATAAATTAGAAATGCCCGAGCATTTTTATATTAGCTACTTGGACCTCAGACAATGGTTTGACTTTCTACATTATTTCCAATTCCATCTTATTCTCTATCTGGAGGAAAAAACCTCTTAATCCCATCAACCCTAAGGGAGTCACCTTCTGGAACTGGGCAGGATGGCATGGCTCACGGGTGGCCTCCACTGGTACAGGGACGACCCCCTCCCTGCACAGAGGCTGAGGACTCGCCTGAAGTCAGCAACCTTGACACTGAGCCCGGGGACCACAGAAGGTGCCCTGGTCCACACGTGAGTCTCCGCTGCAGGTCCATATGCGGAGGGCCGGGGAAGTCACGGTGGCCCCAGGCACAGCCCGTGGACAGGGTGAGGACGACTCAGTGGGATCTCTGGGTTCCAGTGCAGACGCAATCAGGGCTTCCAGGGAAACCCCAGTGCCTGGACAGCAGTGGGGAGGACAGAGCCCAGGCGCCTGAAAGGAAAGCGTCTCTCTGCTGGGGCGCGCACTTGTTTTCAACAACCACACAAGCCCAACTGCGCCAGCCAAGACAGACAGTCAGCTCAGTGTGAAGGTCTCGCTACCGGCACCTACGGAATCAAGTTTCCTTCCTCGTGTCCTTGTGCGCCCCCCAGCAACAGCCGCCCCGTGCAGCCCCCACACTGGAGCTAAACCCCTTCCCTCCATCTCCGGAGTACGTGCCTTCAAGAGGGCAGGCGGGCTTATCTCAGCACTGCCATCCTCCAGCCACAAAGTGCCTGGAATGAGTGTCCCCTCGGCTTTTCAGCACAAGATAAATGACCACGGTGCCTCCTTCACACTCAGGACACATGTCTCTCCCAGCTCCGCATCGTGACGGGCAGGGCGTGATCCCCACATGGAAGGCCTCCCTTGTGCAGGTGGGTGTACGCGGGCACGCACACAAGAATTAAAAAATCTCAGGACTTGATGATGACACGGGCCACGCTTGGCAGCCCTCCGGCACACCCCGTCATGCAGCCCTCATGCTGGGACGCTGGCAGGCTCGCTGCCTCGGCCCCCCCCTTATGCCCTCCTCTCCCGTTCTCTCAGGGGAGCTGATGGCAGGGATCCTCCCTCAGCCAAGGAGGGAGTCCTCACGGCTCTTCGGAGATCCTGCAGATGGAGGGGCACAAGGTCTCTCTCACTCTCCAGCAAGGGATGCAGCCTAATTAAGACTAATTAATCCCCCAGCACGTGCTGCTTATCCCTGAGGCCGCCTCACCAGCAAGCCTGGGCTGCATGCCACAAGACGCGGAAGGAGACCGCCACTTGGGCCTTCGGGATCCAGAGCACCTGGACCCCAGGCCCTCAGCACAGCCCAGCAACCATGGGGCTTTGAGAGCTGCCAGCGGCTCTGAGGCACAGTGGCCTCCCTTGTCAAACAGGCCACGGGTGACGTCCTCCTGGGGGTCTGGGTCATCACCTACCGAGCGTGCATAGGCCTGGCCAGTCTAGAGCACACGGTCCAGATGCCAAGCAGCTCGGGGTCCATCGAGTGAGGGTGCAGGTCCCTCTGTGGATGTCCTCTGCCCCTAGAGCTGCTGCTCCCACATACACCACGAGACTCGGCAGTTGCAGGGAATGGGACGTAGCCCACCTTGGTTCTGCACGGACCCTGCCACCAGCCAGAGCACAAACCTCCCCTTTCAGCAGCAAAATAGGCCTGACTGCGTCCCAGGCCCTGTGACTGTGACATTCTATGTTCTTACTGCTGTGGCTTTGTGACTCATGTTGTGTTCCTCTCCACACGGGCTCTATCCGCCCATCTATACCCCTAACAATCCTCTCTGTGGACAAGGGGAGGGGAGCTCCAGGGGCCAGGGCACAGGCCTCCTGACTCAGCTCTGAGGGCCTCTGAGCAGCCTTACAGAAGCAGCTCTGGGACTCAAAGGACTCAGATTCTGCAGACAAATTATACAACAAAACAGCATCACTCAGAGCACCTGGTCCCAATTCCCCAATAATTTCATCGGGATCTCACAGAACAAACACTTTCTTGTGCTTACCCTTCAGGAGAACATATGTCTCTAAGCTTTCAATATCTACAAAACTTTGCAACCATATCGCAGTATTAAGTGATTCACCCACTCTGAAATCATACTTGTGGTTCACATCTGTCATTCCAGAGACTTCATTTCCCTTCCCTGAATTAGGGAAGACATGGCCATCACACTGATTTAAGACGCTCTTGATCGGCCTCTCTCTAAATACACGTATAGCAAATGACAGTACAAAGGGCTGATATCCAAGACCTATAAAGAACTCCGCAAACTCAACAATCAAAAAACAGATAACCACATCAAAAAAAAATGGGCAGAAGCCATGAACAGACACTTCTCCAATGAAGACATACAAATGGCTAACAGACATATGAAAAAATCACTAGCCATCATCACTAGCCGTCAGGGAGATTCAAGTCAAAACCCACATTGAGATACCACCTTATGCTAGTTAGAATGGCCAAAATTAACAAGACAGTTAACAACAAGTGTTGGAGAGGATGTGGAGAAAGGGGAAGCCTCTTACACTGTTGGTAAGAATTCAAGTTGGTGCAGCCACTCTGGAAAACAGTGTGGAGACTCCTTAAGAAATTAAAAATGGAGTTACCACATGGAGAAGAATTAAACTAAAGGTCAACTCAAAATGGATGAAAGACATCAATGTGAGACAGGAATCAATCAAAACTCTAGAGGAGAAAATAGGCAGTGACCTCTTTGACACTGGCCACAGCAACTTCTTGCTAGACACATCTTAAAGACAAGAAAAACAAAAGCAAAAATTAACTTTGGGATTTCATCAAGATAAAAAGTTTTTGCACAGCAAAGGAAAGAGTCAACAAAACTAAGATCCAATCCACAGAATGGGAGAAGATATCTGAAAATGACATTAGAGATAAAGGGCTGGCATCCAAGATCAATAAAGAACTTCTCAAACTCAACACCAAAAAACAAAGAATCCAGTCAAGAAGTGGGCACAAGACCTGAACAGACACTTCTCCAAAGAAGACATACAAATGCCTAACAGACACAAGAAAAAATGTTCATCATCACTAGCCATCAGGGAAAGAGAAATCAAAACCACAATGAGATACCACCTTACACCAGTTAGAATGGCTAAAATTAATGAGACAGGAAACAAGTGTTGGCGAGGATGCGGAGAAAGGGGAACGCTCTACCACTATTGGTGGGAATATAAGCTGGTACAGCCACTCTGGAAAACAGTATGGAGGTCCCTCGAGATGTTAAAAATAGAGCTACCCTACGACCTAGGAATTGCTCTACTAGGTATTTACCCCCAAAGATACAGATGTGATGAAAAGAAGGGACACATGCACCACAATGTTCATAGCAGCAATGTCCACAATCACCAAACTGTGGAAGGAGGCAAGATGCCCTTCAACGGATGAATGGATAAAGAAGATGTGGTCCATATATACTATGAAATATTATGCCTCCATCAGAAAGGATGAATACCCAACTTTTATATTAACATGGACAGAACTGGAGGAGATGATGCTGAGTGAAGTAAGTAAAGCAGAGAGAGTCAATTATCATATGGTTTTGCTTATTTGTGGAGCATAAGGAATAACACAGAGGACATGGGGAAATGGAGAGGAGAAGGGAGTTGGGAGAAATTGGAGGGGGAGGTGAACCATGACAGACTGCAGATTCTAAGAAACGAACTGAGGGTTTTGGAGGGGAGGAGAGTGGCGGGTTGGGTGAACCTGGTGGTGGGCATTAAGGAGGGCACGGATTGCATGGAGCACTGGGTGTGGTACATAAACAATGAATCCTGGAAGACTGAAAAAATAAATTTTAAAAATACATATATATACAAGAAGATTTATCAAATACCATTTTAAAATAAAAATGATTTTATGTTATACAATGTTACAATATGATTGTTTATTATATTTTCTCTTAATTTATGTAAGAATTAAATGTTCTTCTGTCTTGTGATATTTGTTCACTATTTTTGTTTATTTGGTTTTGCTCCTGAACATTTTATGTGCAGGTAGTAAAATATGCATAACAAAATTTATGATTTTAAGCCATTTTTAGGTGTACAGTTCAGGGTCATTAAGTACATTCACACAGTTGTGCAACCACTATCAGCATCTATTTCCAGAACTTTCTGTGTTTCCACACTGAAGCTCTGTCCCCATTAGACTCTCTCCCTATCCTCTCTCCAGTGCTCCCGCCTGCCACGGACTCCCATCTCTGTGGACAGATGTGCCTGCTCCAGGGACCCCTGTGGGTGGGACTGCAGAGCTCCTGTCCTCCTCCGCCTGGTCTGCCCCATCTGGTGTACCCCACTGAGCATCCTGTACTCAAGGCTCATCCCTGTGACAGCAGATGTCAGAATCCCCTTCCTTTTCAAGGCTGAGCAATGTCCCGTTTGTCAAGACTGGCTCTTTAAATTTTTATTTATTTATTTGTCGGAGAGAGTGAGAGAGAGCACAAGCAGGGGAGCGGCAGCCAGAGGGAGAGCCAGAAGCAGGCTCCCCGCTGAGCAGGGAGCCCGATTTGGGACTCGATCTCAGGACCCTGGGATCACGACTTGAGGAGGAGGCAGACGCTTCACCGATGGAGCCCCCCAGGCATCCCCAAGACTGGTTTTTAATACCCATTCCATAGACGTGGATGTGCCACTTTCTTTCCCAATAAAACCATTTTGGAAATCATGAATATGAAACGTTTGGTGAAACCACTTCACAAAAGCATTAAGAGGAGGCCAAGTCGTGGGCGTCCGCCCCCAGGGACGTGCTGACAGTTGAAGGCTCCCGCTCACTCAGTTTGCAAGAGCAGGTGCAGCAGGCTCCCCTCGTCCCTGCCCACTGCCCCTCAGCAGCCCTGCGGCTGGCCCCTCGCGCACATCCGCTCGCTCAGCGCGTGCATCGTGCCGCAACAAAGCAAGGCCGACCACAGCCGCCAGGGTCACTGTGAGGTCCACGTCTGGTGCTCACAGCCCTCAAGAGGCGCGTGTGCTGACACTGGGGAGGGCGGAAGATGCCCCGACGCAGAGCCCCAGGGAAAACCGCGCCCTTGCCAGCAGCGGGCGGAGCCGGGCAGGTGAGCTAACAAACAGGGCCTGGTGCTCACTGGCACAGGTTGGAAGCAATTAAAATGTTTTGGTTAAAACGGCCTGCTTAACTGAGGGTGCGGAGGGGAGGGGTGGGAGGTTCGGTGAGCCCGGTGGTGGGTATTGTGGAGGGCACTATCTCACAGAGCACTGGGTGCGGTGCATAAACAATGCATTCTGGAACACTGAAAATAAATTTAAAAAATAAGTAAAAATTAAAAATAAAATAAAATGGGCTGCTTTAAGAAACTGATTTTTAAATGCTACTGCCTGTAAGAAACTTAAACCCATTTCCAAATTTAGACTGTCTCTGCAGAGCATGGAATTCCTCAAATGCACATCTTTGTAGCCTCGCTCTCCCCTGCTCCTCTGGTCATGGAAGGGCAGAGGGTGAAGTCCTGGGGAGGGAACTACTGGGCAGATGACCACAGGCTTGACCATGCCTGCCAACGGGGACGTCTGAGCACTAGCCTCCGAGTCATGCCCTCGGACTCACTGTTGCAGCTCTGTCCCCTCACGTCAGCCCTACGACAGTAGAAGCAACGTATTTTTATTGAAATAAGGGCCCTGCACATAATCAATGCATACTAAAAAGAAATTATCTAAGTTTAAGTGAATGCTCTTCAGAATGCCCAAGACTGGGTAATGACATAAGACCTGCACTATTTCTAAACACCGTGCTCACTAACCCTCGACGTCCAAACGTCAGGACACCTTCAGCAAGTGAACGGACTGACATCAAACAAGCTGCTCCATCCCTGGGGGCAGTTCAGTGACAGAAATGCTCTGCTCCCCGGTGCTCGCCTCAAAATCTCACACAGAAGCATCACAACAACGTCTTTCGTCTCCTGCCAGCGTCCACGCTGCCCCAAGCTGCTTACAGGCAGCGTCTCCACTGTGGCCCTGGGCACAGAGGGGGCTCTCGGAAGGAGGCCTGGTTTCAGAACTGGCCACACACTCAGCTCTGCGCCTTGGGGTCTCCGCACGACACACAAGTCACTCCCTGTTCCCTTCTCGCCACTCTGAAGCTCTGCGAGCTGCTAACAAAAAGCCCTGACTTCCGGAAGCACTCCGGGAGCACTCACGGCCGCTACTACAAGGGTCTGAAAAGAAAGAACAAATCTAATGAAAATTTCAAGGCACATAAGCGCTTTAGAAAGCTAGCTGCCAGGAATGTTAACAGTGCTGAGAACTTTCTTAACTGTCTTCCTTCAAAGAATTTCTTTAAAAATGTCATAATAATAGTGCTTTCTACAATGTACATTAGCCACAGAGGGAAATAGTCACGAAGTGCTCCCTTATGCCCCCGAACGAGCTGTGAACTGCAGGCCTCACCCACCTGCCAGGAGCCACTCAGCACATTCAGTAAACAGTAATCCACGAGAATCGCACTGGTGCTACCTACGATGTCCAGAGCGAGAGAAGAAAACAGCCATCTATAGGGCCTTGTGGCAGGTCCCAGCAGGGGCAGGGGACCGTCTCCGCACACAGGCCGTTCTCTGTCGCGGCCGGCACACAGCTTGGTGGCACCCACTGTTTCTGGGCCTCAGCAAAGGTTCTCAAATCCATCCACCAAGCTGAGAAAGTGCATCCCTGTGTGAGATGCCCGTCGAAGAAGGAAGGGCAAGCCCTGAGGGCACCCAGACATGCCCCGATGTTCCACAAGTCCATTCCAGGGCCAGAGGCCAGCGAACACCGAGCTGGCACCTTGTTTCCTGTTTCACACCTGAGGTGACTGACTTCCACATTAGTCCCCTAAATCTTCCGAATGTTGCTGGAAACACACTGGTGTGGGTACGCTTCCCTGAGGCAAGTACGGCAGAGCCGGGCAGCTGGGCTGGATGCCAGGGCCTGTGTGCTCCAGGGAGAGAGGTGCACCCAGATTGTTGCACATATGTGTGTTACTCTAAGAGAGAGCCAGACCCCTGTTCCAAAATGAATGTGACCCACTGGGGTGGGGTTTTCCAATGAAAACAGTGAGGACGCAAGAGAAGAGGCAGGCGTGCAGAGGCCGAGAACCTGAGCCATTAGCCCCGTGTAGAAACCCATGGCCGCAAACGCCCACTCAGGTACCTGGCTCTGCTCGGAGCATCACACAGGCTTTGCTGCGCCAGGAGGACATTTCCAAGGCACAGCAGGTGGGTGTCTCTGCTTCACCTTTTGGGCTCTGTAACATGGCGATCCCCCAAGTTCCTGACAACACACATGACCCAGAAGGCGCTGTAAACCCTGGCACTGCCGAGCCAGAACCCAGTGTCCAAGGAAGGAGCCCGGGGAGAATCTCTTAATCTGGTACTAAGTGTCCCAGGTGTTTCCTACAATGGGAGCTAGGGAAAGAGTCAAGCTAGTAGTCTGAAGCAGACAAGAAAAGCCGGCCAGAGGCAGAATGCAAACACACGCCCGAACACACCCCGAACCCAAGCATCCACCGTACTTTCCGCATCCTAGGGAAAACATTCAGGGTGACATCATTTCCAAACAAACCCGTTTTTAAAAAAACGTTTCATGAAGCACTTTCTTCATTTAACTTGCAGATCTTGACTGCAGAAAAATAAACTCTAAAGTCATCAGGCACTCCTGGCGCCACATTCAGATGGAAGCAGTCTCTGTGGAAAGGCGAGAAAACATTCTCCCCACAGACATTGCTTAGACATCTCGGGCTTACCATCCATCAGGAAAAATGAGTTAACTCTTATTAACACGTGCAATTACTTTATTACTCTTTTACTCTCATTTCTAGAATTATCAGGTTTTTTGTTTTGTCTTATTTTGTTTTAATATTGAAAGGGAAAAGACTAAGAACGCAGCCTTTCGAGTTTTCCTCCTTAGCACGGGACGATCCTGCCCGGACGCTGCTGAAGCGGACAGTGACAGTAATAATCCCACACGCTGTGCACCTGCTCCGAACGCCCTCTGACATGATGTTACTCTGAACACCTGACCTGCACAGCCATCTTCAAAGGTGGGTACTCAGACCCATTACCACAATACGTGAGACTCACAGAAGTAAGCAACCAAGAAATGAGCTCCATATTGCTTTCTACTCGGTAACCGCTGTGCCGACAGCAAGAACTGGCCCACTAGGCACCGCTGCCCTGGCAGACGACAGGGCTGATCCCCAGCCACGTGGGATGCAATATGAGTAGTGGGCGTGGTGGGGCGTGTGCGGGCAGTGGGTGGCATGTGCGGGCAGTGGGCACAGTGGAAGGGCGGGCGCAGGCAATGGGTGCGCTGTGGGGTGCAAGGGCAGTGGGCACAGTGGGGGACACATGTGCGGGCAGTGGGCGCGTTGGGGGCGTGCGCGGCCAGCGGTGGCGTCCTCAGCTTTGACACAGCGCACGTGTCAGTGAGTCCTCACAGATGGACTCCAGCCACACAGGAGGACTGTTCCTTCCTGAAGTTAGTCCAAAGTCAGCCGGCCTCCATTCACGGGCTTTGGGGCCCCTCACCTATAAAACACCAAGCAAAGGAGGACAGAGGAACCCATGTCCCTCCTCTGAAGGAATGTCAAGGTTATTGCTCTAGACAGCATATCTGTGTCCCCAAAATCCGTATGTTGGGCTCTAGCCCCCAGCGTGGTGGTGTCAGGAAGGGGCCTTCAGGAAGTGAGGAGCTCTTAAGTGTGGAGCCCCCAGGAGTGGGGTAGTGTCCTTGTCAAGGAGATGCCACGGAGCTCGCAGCCCCACCCCCACACGAGGACCCAGCACAAATGTGCCACTGGAGAGGAGGGCAGCTGAACCGGTCTGCGCCGGCACCTGACTTTCAACCTCCAGCCTCCAGCATGGTGAGAAGAACCTGGTGATGAAAAGCCTCTGCCTGGGGTGTCCATGGTCACCTCAACAGACTAGAATAGCAGTCTATAGATATATCCTCACGTGGTGGCTCCCAGTCAGAGCCGACCAGCCCACGGAATCCCTGGGGTGTCACATGGGAACAGTGATTCTGTCTTCCTGTCCCCTCCTGGGTCAGGTCTCCCCACTCAGAACAACGACCACACTCACACAGCAATGACCGCAACAAGCACCCCAGAAACCCTCGCCGGAGGGTCAGAGACTATGCTCAGAAGACACTCTATACACTGTCAACGCTCTACCATCCTCAAAGAAGCCCTCTGTGCCCAGTGTCTGCTGCACGGAGGGGCCCGTGGCAGCTCTGCCAGAGAGGGCACGTGCAGGTGTGGTGCCCAGCCCCCAGGGTCCCCAGCGCCCCAGAAACACACGTGGCTGAGCATATTCCGAAGGCTACGGAGAGACCCCTCCAGGAGCCTTCTGTGACGAGCCACGGAGCCTGGCTGCAGTTCACTAGTGTCTCCATAGAAACAAGCCTTATTGGAAGATGGGATAGCGTCAAAGGACTAAAAAATTTAAGCCTCAGCAAAAAAAACCAGAGAAAAGCGTTTGAAAGATTTTTTTTTTTTTAACCCAGAAAACAAGATGAATTATTCATTCTCTGTACCGGAAGCATTTGGCTCCACCATCCCCAATTCATCACGGACCCACCTTCAACTTCCAAGCGTTGTTAGCGGCCTGGGAAGAAATCCTTTCTTGGCATAATTCAAGGGAAAATGCCTGAAATGATTCAGCCTTCAACTGCACAGTCTCAATCATGTTGAAAAGGTCCACCCTTCCCGCTGGACCGGAGACCAGTAGATCACGACCATCTCCCCACACAAGGACAAGAGACTCAGCCGAGCTTCACAAAGCTCAGGTGTATCCACTCAGGGGCTCAAACCGCAGTTCCCCAGCCTCATGTCCACAGGGCCTCAGACACCACTGGGCCTCAAGCCTCATTGTAAGTGTCAGCACTCCAAGCCCTGGGGCACACGCCTGCCTACGATGCCGCATTTTCTGTGTCTTCGTGGCTGGGAACTGGAGCCAGACACTCCCTCGAGCACCAGTCTATACTTGCTGAGAACGTGACTGGCTAGAGGGGACTCACATTTAAATCCGTAGACTTGGGTAAGGCAGATCCCCTCCCCCAATGCAGGGGGGCTCATCCAGTCATTTGAAGGCTGGGGCGGAGGAAAGGTTGAGACCCCCAGGAAGAGAGAATCCTGCCTCTGGACGGCCTTAGGTTCCAGCGACCACACCAGCTCTTCTGTGGAAGGGCTCCCAGGCTGGCCTGCACACTGAGCACTGGCCACTCCATGATTCCCTAAATAACCCTGTCCTCCATACACACACCTGTTGGTCTGTTCCATGCCCCGAGCTGCATAGTGAGGGACTGAGCGGGATTGGCTGAGCAGGGCCGGGACCGGCTGAGTGGGGCCAAGACCTTTATGAAGACGTGCCAAGAGACCAGCTGCCTTCCTCTACAACATCCATGCCCCATCCATGCCCCATGACTGCAGCCCGCCCCGAGTCCGCTGCATGGGAGTGACCCAAGACTCTCACACTCTGGGCCTTCAATCCCTCTGCTCCAGCTCTATCTCCAGACCTGGTCCCCGTGTAAGCTGGGGGGACACCAGCATTAAGATTCAAGCAGTGGCTCAGATGGACGTGGCCTCCATAGTGGGGTCCCTGGAAGAGTCCTGACCTCCTCCTCCTCCCTTCAAGGACTTGTCCACCTATGTGTGGGGCACAGCTGGCACAGGTGGCCGGCCACAAACCCCTCCTTCTGAAGGGAACACCCTCGCCAGAGCCAGAGCCAGAGCCAGAGCCCTGGGTTCCCCATACTTCTAGCTTTTCAACTCTTTTTTCAACCCCATACTTCTTTCTTTTCAACCTCTGTAAGACCACAGCTGGACAGATGGGTGAAGCCCGGTCAGCCGCCAGGCAGGCCAATTCCAAAGTCACTGATAGGCCTCAGAGGGTCAGGCCAGCTCACAGTCCACACAGAGACACCAAACAGCACTTCTGCAAAATAAAAACACAATGTGGGAGACCTGGGAAATATGAAAATGCAGGAGCTCCTTGTGGGGAAAGCTTCTAGGAGGTCTAAGATGGTGACAGCAGAGCCCCAGGGTGACACGAGCCAGGCAGAGTCAGCATCACGGGACAGGGGCTCACAGGCAGACCAGGCCACCCCATGTGGCTAGTCTGTTGGAGCTAGGTGTGCATGTCTCAAAGGAAATAGGACACACAGAGGGGTGCACCCCAGGTGTGGGAATGCACACACTGCTCCCTGATGCCACATACGTTCTGTCATCCCAGCTGAACAACTGGAAGATGAAACTCAGCAGGGGAGTGAGGGGTGGAAAGAGCCACCCAGGAGCATCTCGTGTGAGGCCTGGGGTTTCAGGCATCAGAGGAGGAGAAGGAAGAGAAGGGGGAGGAGGAAAGACAAGGTGAGGACACGGAAATGAGGATGTTGGAGAGGACGGGGCCCTGGCACAAGACAGCAACTGCTCCAGGAAAGATGCACATGGAGCCATGACCTCACACCCCACAAGGACAGCAGGCTCGACAACCATGATTTCCCTCTGGTCTCTATGTTGACGCAGAGCCCACATAACAGGGCAAGCGATGACATAGACAAGAAAAAAACCCTACAGGGGCACTTGGGGGCTCAGTCTTTAAGCCTCTGCCTTTGGCTCAGGTCACAGTCCCAGGGTCCTGGGATCAAGCCCCACATCAGGCTCCCTGCTCAGCATGGAGCCTGCTTCTCTCCCCACCTGCTGCTCCCCCTGCTTGTTCTCACTCTCTCTTACTTGCTCTCAAATAAATAAAATCCTAAGAAAGAGAGAGAGAGAAAGAGAGAAAATGAGAGAGAGGAAGGAAGAAGGAAGGGAGGGAAAGAGGGAGAAAGGAATGAAAGAGGAAGGAAAGAAGGGGGAAGGGAGGAAGGGAGGGGAACCCTCAAACATAGTTTGACAAATTTTCAAAATTTCTGTTGAAAAACAAGTGTTCGCATGTGTATGCATGCACAGCAAGACTGGACAACTGAGAGCTAGTGGTATGGGCAGCAGAATGATAGATGAGTTTCCTTGTTTTTCCCGATGGCTTTATTGGTTATAGTTTGTAATAATTAGCTGTGATTACAGTCAAGAAAGGAAATAAAGTCTGTGCCCAGGAACCCTCTCCTGGCTTCAGATTCAGTGCTACTCTGGAGAATCTCTGTGTGCTTATCACAAACGTGTGTCCCCAAGCTTGATCCTCACAATTCCACTGTCCAAGCCTTCTTTCTGGAATTCCAGCAATCCAGCTGCCCCAGTATTTCCCAACGAGATGCTTACAAGCCCGGATGCAGATGCACTGGCTCTCAGAGACTGCCCACGTGGGCTCCCGCCTCTCCGCTCACCGTCCGTCGGACGGTCTGGCTCCCACGCTTGCCCAGAACCCCAGCTCTGCAAGTCCCGGGATGAGTGGGAGACCCTAAGGGATGTCTGGTCCATATCCAGCCCTTGAAGCTACAACCTCGGTGTTGGCCAAGGGAGCCTGGCACTCCAAAAGACGGAAAATGTCCTTCTGAAGCACATCGTTCAGATTTGTACCCTGGTCACTGGGATGACTAATTTTAAACCAAATTCAATAGGAGTATGAACGGACTTCCACACAGAATTCCAGTAACAGGAGCCCTCAATAAAGAGAGAATTATTTTCTCTACGTTCAGCTTTTGTACAAAACTAAAAACACCAATCAAGAGAACAAAACTAAAAGAGCCAGACTCCAGGATGCCCAGGAGTTAACTTGTTTTGCCAAAGCTCCCAGCTTCAGTCTCCACAGCCGCCACGTGCTCCAGCGAAGGGCCGCGCTGTGCCTGGCCTGCAGATCCCCAAACCCTCCAGTCGGTCTGTCTGGGGGCCGCCCTGCACCTGCTGCTGTGGACCCTGCCTGGAGGGAGACACCTGAGGGCAGAGAGGCAGCCTGCATGCACTCCAGGCCCAGCCCACCCCTCCCGTGCCCCTCCTCTACCCCCCAAATCACAGAAGGTTGCAGATCAATGCAAGGCAGGAAATCATGGGCCAAGAATCAGCAGGGATATTCTCCAGCAGCTCCAGACAAATGCTCTGGCCTCTGTATGTATGTGCGTACACACACACACACCACACATACTTACATGCACAGGCACACACATGTACATGTACATGCATCCATACATGCACACACACGTGCACGTATATGTATGTACACACGTGTGTACATACACATGCACATATACCTGTGCACGTGTACACACATACATATACATACATACACATACAAACACACATACACATATACGCACACATGCATACACATACGCATGCGTACACACACATATACATACATACACATATAAATACACATACACATATACACACATGCATACACATGCACATGCGTACACATACACATATACACACATACACATGCATACACATATAAATACACACACGTATGCACACACATGCATACACATACGCATGCGTACACATACACATATACACATACATAGGCATGCCACGCGTACACGTGTGCGTGCATACATACATATATACACATACACATGTGCACATGCATACGCATACACATACACACATACACATACATACACATATGCATACATACACATACACACACATATACATACAAACATGCACATATACACATGTGTGTGCATACACATGCATATATACACATACACCTGTGCACATGCATACACATATACATACAGATACACAAACACACATATGCACACACACATATACACATACATTCACGGGTACAACAGGCATGTGTACATGTATGTATAAATTTACTTATTTTTAATTGGCCGTGAGAAGCGACAAGTCCTAAACACAGCGCGGCTCTTTCCCTCTGGGCCCTCTCTCCTCTTCCTCATTCCGCTAACTCAGCATGAATAGGAACGGCATTTGTGGGCCTGGAATCAGTACAAATCCTCAATCTTTCGACACATTTCTAACCCCACAAGTGCACAAAGGCCAGGAGTGCTCCCCGCCAGGACAGCCAGAACAGCCAGTGCCGGGTGCTGCGGAACCAGCCACAGAGGTCTGGGGGAGCAGGTGAGCAGGGGATGCCACGGAAGGCAGGTAAGGCCGGCAGAAATGTGCCCCAGTTCTCCCAGGGCCCACGGTTATCATGGAGGGCAACCTCCCTCTGGGCGACGGCACCCTAGAGGGGCTCACAAGAGAAAAAAGAGACATTTGTTTCCATAATGAGACCTGGCAGAGCCCCAGACCCACAGCCAAAGGAGGCCGGGGCGGCTCAGAGACTGCAGGTTTTATGTTCTCACTGGCTAGGGTGTCCATGGCCCCTGCGCGAGCAGTGTCCATGGAGGAGGGCTGTGTGGAGCCAGCAGGTGTCCGCAGCTGTCTGTCCCCAGAGACTGTGGGGAGACGGGACTGAGTGCTCCCAGTCCACAAGGACGCATGCACGCCAGAGCGCTCGCCCCTTCGTTGTATTTTCAGGCACGGAACACAGTCACGTAATCACTTCACATCCAGCTACCGTGTGACCGCCCAGCAGGGTCGCTGGCCAGCTACCATGAAGTGGAAATAAACCCATGTCACACAGACAAGGAGAAACGAGCTTTCACATTGGGGCGGAGGGTTCTCCCTGGCATGGCCCCTCCTGGCCCGTGTGCCATCCCGAAGCACACCCCCCCCCCACACCGCCCTGCAGAAAGACAGACAGGCAGATGGGCGCTGAACATCAGGGTGAGCGCACAGCAGTGGGACGGAGTGCTGGAAGGCTGGGGCCACAGCTACCTCCCTGTCATCCCCATGCCTCCTGCTGCTGACAAGGAACCAGGGAAGCCTCACAGCAGGTCCTGACGGGTAACATCCCCAGTTCTGGAGCAACATGGGGAGGGCTGGACTGGGGGACGGGTGCTGAGGGGTGTCCACACACCAGTGGCTCTTTCCAGGCTGGGTAACACGGTTGCCAAGGAGCAGAGACAAGAGACAGACCGCAGGCAGAGGTCACGGGATTGGCAAGGTGGGAGGCACAGTGGCAGAGGACAGGAGGATGGACTACATGGGGGGCGCAGCAGCAGCGGGCAGGGAAATGGGCAAAGCAGGGGGCACGGAGGCAGAGGGCAGGGCGACAGGTGACTGGGGGTATGGTGGCAGAGGGCAAGGGGATAGGCGATGCAGGGGGTACAGTAGCAGAGGAAAGGCAGGGTTTTGAGCTTCAGGATCTGAAGATGATGGAGCCACGAACAGAAGGCCAGAAGATGGGGGTCAGAAGACAGGATGGGACAGTTCACACTGCAAGCACACTGTGCCCAGAAGCCAACGTGACAATGTCCAGGTCTGGGAGTGAAGCTCTGGCCAGCTGGACACACGCAAGGCTAGCATTGCCCCTTGGGGTCCAGCTTGTTGAGGTGACAGTGGGAGAAATTAGCTCAGATAGAAGAGTCAGAGTGAGAAGACCGAAGAGGAAGAGGAGCCAGAGAGGACAGCGAGAAATGTCTCCGTCCCGAACGCACAGAGAAGAGGAGCCGGGCACACAGCGGACCGAGCAAGCCACAGAAGGCCCACTGCGCCAGCCTTGGAGCAGGGAGCCACGGCCAGGGAGGCAGGCTCATCGGAGAAGGAGAAGTGTGCAGGGTCCACACCCCACCAGCGAGGAGGGGAAGGAAGGCCAAGTTCGTAACAGAAGTCAGCAAATCAGAGGAGAATCAAGGAGCTGGTACATTGAGGGCACAGTGCTCTGCGGCGGTGGAGAAGGACTGAAACACCAACATGGAGCCTCTGAGGCTCATGATCCTGATGTTGCAGGGGAGAAGGGCTACCCAGCAGACAACAGGGCACAGTGCTCTGGGGGGCGGAATGCGTGCAGTCTTTCCAGCACTTTCCTACTCACGGCATGAACACACAGGCAAGCACCACTGGTTAACCAGGGAGTCAAGTCCTTACTGATTCCAAGGAGCCCTCCAAGAAGTAGAAATGCTGCATGATTTCACAACCCAATACAATCCTTTAGCCCTCTACTAAAACCAGACTAGTAGGGTGGAGAAGAGAGACTCGCCGTGTTTGGATTTTGCATTTTGCCTGGAGCACGCTTCTTTATTAGCCACTGAGACACTTGAGTCACTTTCTATCTTAGGAAAAAACTCATTGTGATACAAAATAAGACTTTCTCTTTTTTTGTTAAGGTACATTCATAGTTCTGATTTCTAACTTTCAGAACTCGGGGTAATTGCGAAGTCGTGCACTGATGCTTGTATGAGATTAATGCTCCAAAATTCTCTCTTTAATGATCTACTCTAGAAATGTGTGCCCCAACAAAATACTAATAAACATCACATAAATTGCCCCAGCTTAGTCAACCACGAAAATCTGATCCTCAATGATTCGTGATGTCAGTATAATTACGAGGGAAGTGGCCATTTCTAAATTCATACTTAAGATATTCATAAGACATTAATAGAGGCATACTTTTTGGAACAAATGAGTTCAATTCAAAATATTCAGAGGATAAATTTGGGTAATGAAGTCAAGACAAAAATGAAACTTTATACAAGAGCTAAAATGACTTCAAAACCCCATCATATCTGGTGGTTCCTAAAATGGAGCACAGCAGAGTCAGAGCTAGAGGATGCTGCTGCCCCTGCCACAGGCTTTCCACGGCGGCTGGGCTTCAGCATCCCACTGGGGGATGCTCCTCCTTCACCGAAGGAGGAGCTGCATAGCCCCCACCAGCCTTCGCCGAGGGTCCTAGAAGTCATGGGCCTGAGAACATGGCCTCTGCCCTTGTCTATGGCGCCTGAAGTCCCTGATACAGCTCCCTTGTGGAATATTTCTTTTAAAATTTAGCATACTCCCCTCCAAAAGCGACTTTCTTTGAGGAAGAGAGAATTCTATAATTGACTACAATTCTACTAGTAAACCTGCAGTCAAATCTCGTAACTAAGTAATCAATTGTGGTAGATAGTTCCGTTTTTTTAATGCATTTTGATATGTATTTTTTTTAAAGATTTTATTTATTTATTTGACAGAGAGAGATCACAAGTAGGCAGAGAGGCAGGCAGAGAGAGAGGAAGAAGCATGCTCCCCACCGAGCAGAGAGCCCGATGCGGGGCTCGATCCCAGGACCCTGAGATCATGACCTGAGCCGAAGGCAGCGGCTTAACCTGCTGAGCCACCCAGGCGCCCCTGATATGTATTTTAACATTTTAATATAATATACCATAAGCCCATAACAGAGTCTTTAAAAAATAAGTTTTACTTAAAAAAAAGTCTACAAGAAGAAGACCAGAAAAGACCACCTGATTCTACCCTACCCTCATTTTAAATGGCTCCGGGAATTGTCTACTTTCAATTCTGCTTTTCCCAAATCAAATCAGTCACCACTGATTATCTCCCCAAAGTGGCATTTTGTTACTGCCGGTTTTTTTTTTTTTTTTTCATCTAGATAATATCTTACAAAAAGGAAACAGAGTATGAACATAAGTCCTCTTGCATGATGAATGCCTCTGGTTACCTGGCAGTCCTTAAATAAGCCATTTGAATCTTTTTCTAGTAGCCTGACACAGCATGGAGCCGACACTGGGCCGAGCCTCACATGTGCCAAATGTTGATTCTTTGGCAAGTATGTTCCAGAGGCATGTGCTTCCCCTTCTGAGTGTAATCGTCCATGAGCTATTAGCTTGCCCCTGAGAGCCACACTGCCCCTCAATGCAGATACAATATTTTCTCCACTAGTATCCCAGACTACTGCTCCCACCCTTAACCAGATCCAGAAAATACTATTACCATCCCCTGCAAAGATACTTTTTTTAAATAAACAGAATGTATAAATGTGAAGACCAAAAAGAGTCAAAGAATGGAAAGAAAAAATTAGTTTAAAAATATTTTTTCTTATTTTGGGAAAACATCTATGAAACTGTTTTTGAATTATGAACATAACACACTTCAAGTATGGTTTTTCAATCTACTAGTTGAGTTCTATCTCCAAAGGATTAAAATAAAAAGCAACAGGATCACGTTTATGTAAAAGGCACGCTGCATCCAACGTAGCCGACTCCCGACGCAGGACGCCTCTCCATCTGCCTGCCAGGCATCCTGTCCCTCCACAAGGGGGGCAGCAAGTCCCACTGTCATCTACTCTTCGGAAGTTTGTCTTCCGACACGGTCAGTGGGCATTTTCCTGTCATCCTGATTAGGACAGGAGAGCTCAGCAGTGTCTCTGGGATCATTCATTCTTGCTGAGGCCAGAATATCTTTGCTCATTATTCTTTCTCTCTTTGACACCATGGATGACATCCACTTTAGGACATGTGGCTGCATTTCCAGTTTTATAAAGTTCCTAGTGCAGTCGGCAGCCTGCACACAGAAAATATTCAACAAGGCATGAATGAATAGAATGGAACCAGTAAGGAAAGAAACACACTATTAGTAATTTTCTCTTGAAATACTAATTTATCCTATCATGAATCGGAAATTTCATAACAAGTCGCAATGGCTAACACGATTACTGAGCTTTTACTATGTGAGGGAACCTGCGAGGGGTATCCACGGATTAACATTAATATTATCTATATCCCTATGAGATGTATGTTATTGCTATTATTAATATGGTCATTGTAATTATTTCAAGAGCTAGCAAACAATAGAAAATGAAGCAGGTTCAAACCCAATTATTCCAATTGAGAAAACAAGTGCTATAATATATTAATGCAAGTTTAATTAAATTTTATAATCATCTCCTGAACAAAGTTTTATTTAAAAAAAATTTTAATATAGCAAACATAGTATCTACGTATACAAACTGAAGTAATATTATTTCATATTGCTAAATTATCAAGATATAAACAAAAACATTCTTGATCTAGGTATTTAGAATTTCAGTCATACATTATCCCCTTAAGGTAATACTTAACACAATATAAATCCAGTAATATAAAATACCGGTCCATCTTTCAGAGTGCTGCATAAATGGACATGACCTAATATAAATTTGCCACTTAGAAGTTATATTTTTCAAACTTGATGGTATTATCATCTGTCATTGGTCACTAGAACTGTGGATCCCTGAAGCATGGTGAGCTAAGCAAGCACCCACTTCCAGGGGCCTTTATCAAGCAACCAGTATGTGATCAGCACCAAGGACAGAACTCTGTGGACATGACCTTTCTTTTCAGCCTTAACGTTTCATAGGCAACAAGGAGTTACTACCTCCTTAGTATTTATCTCACTCTGAGCACGCTGCTCCACAACTGATGGTGATTTCCCCAGCATGACGAGTCCACCTTCCTAAACACATCCTTCGTGAGAGCCCTACATGGAGAGTGACCATATGAGCTTTATAGGGCACTTGAGGAAGGAGGCAGCCCCAGGGGAGGACAGCTCTGCTTCCCTCAGATCAGGCATTTGCCTCAATAGTTGATAGACTTTATGAAGTATCTGCCACATGCCTAACGGCAAGCTCAGCATCTGGTGGAAAACAAAGCTACAAGAAGCTCGAGCATGGACATCCACACCTACAACATCTAGGTGCCAGGCTGCCATAAGGAAGTGCTCAAGGTCACATGGTAATAAGGTGCAGAAGCTGAATCCTGCTCTGGCCATTGTCATGCACTCAAGTTCAAAACCCATGTTCTTAACCAGTCTCTCTCTCCCATAGACCCCGTTTACCCACTTATAAAACCAGAATGATAAAAATAATGCAGCGTGAACAGTATTAACAATAATGCCCACCCATGCTAACATGAGGTAAGAGAGGACACACACACACACGCATATGTTAAACTGTCGTTTAACCACCTCCCGGACCTTCACGGCACCAGCCAGCAGTGAACGCCTTCCCCACTGTCTTTCAGCTTCAAATAACTTCTCTCAACTCTGGTATAAAACTGCCAACTGAACTTGAAAGTCCAATCGAAAACTATTCCCTGTGTGAAACTGTCACCGATCCTTCAGACCCAGATTAAACTGACTTCATGTCCCATGTCTCTGTTGCACTGTGTTTGGACCTTGTTAGGAACACTTTCTTGCTTGCTGTGTATGGCTATTTATGTCTATGACTATCTTCCCAACTGGATTATAACCTCATTCAACATATGATTCATATTTTAATTGTCTCTGTATCTCCATCACTTAGGAGGATTCCAAATTCAGACTTATAGTCAGTAAATGTTCAAAAAATAAATGCATAACTATTAGAACTTATACCCTTGTTGGGGATTCTAGCTATATGAATAAAATCACAAATAATGGAATACAGTAGCTTATAAAGGACAAATGAGGGTTTAACATACTGTCTGTTACTCAGTAGGTGATTGATAACTTTTGCTAACCTGATTTTATATCTTTTGAAACAGTTTCAATAATCTAGAGGAAACTGAAGCGTTACTACTTCTTAGATTTATATATATGTAGATATATTAAAATAGTACTTGAGAGAATGAAAAAAAACAAGTCACTAACTCAGAAAAAATATTTGCAAAACATGAATCTCATGAAGGACTGATATCAAAAGAATTCTTAAAACTCAACAAGAAACGAAAAACCCAATTCAGAAATGTACAAAAGACCTGAACAGACACCTCACCGAAGAATGCATACAGATGGCAAATAAGCATATGAAAAGATGCCAACATCAGACATACAGCTACTTTGGAAGACGGCCTGGTAGTTTCTTGCAAAGCTAAGCATACTCTTACCACAGGATCCAGCAATTACACTCCTTGGTATTTACCCAAACAAGCTAAAAACTTATGTCCACAAAAAAACCGGCACACAAATGTTTGTAGCAGCTTTATTTACAATTGCCAAAACCTGGAAACAACTAAGATGTCCTTCAGTAGGTGACTGTGTAAATGACTGGGGTCCATCCAGACAACGGATATTATTCAATACTAAAGAGAAATGAGCTATCAGGCCACGAAGAGAGATGGAGGAACTATAAACGCACATCACTAAGTGAAAGAAGCCAGTCTGAAAAGGCTACACACTGTGTGATTCCAACTCTATGGCGTTCTGGAAAAGGCAAACTACGCAGGCAGAAAAAGATCTATCGGTGGTTGTCGGGTTGGGGAAGGGAGGGGTGCACAGGCGGAGCATGGAGGGTTTTTAGGGCAGTGAGACTGCTCCGTGATACTGTAGTGGTGGGTTTGTGTCTTCATGTATTTGTCCAAACCCATGGAATGAGGGACACCAAGAGTGACCCTGATGTAAACTATGGACTTTAGTCAATAATAACATAGCAGTGTTGGTTCACCAACTGTAACAAAACATACCACACCAATGCAAGATGTTAAAACAGGGAAAACTGGGGGGGGTGGGGGTGGAGACAGGTAGAAACCTGGCTCTTTCTGCTCAGTCTTTCCATAAACTTAAAACTGCTCTTGAAAATACTCTATTAATTTTAAAAAACAATGCTGGCTGCTGTTCTTATTAACATTACTAATAGTATTCAAGAGGAAAGATGTTCTGGAGCAGGAGAAATTGGTGAGCCAGTGTGTGGAGGGGGCTGGCAAGGTGGGAACCTAGAATCGTCCCCATTTCAAAGTCCAGGAGAAGGTGCACAGAGGATCACCTAACCAAGGACCCAGCAGATTCAAATCCAGCCCCTGAAGCGGAGAGCAACCAGGAAGGAGGCTACTGGACTTATGAATGAGTCCGCTGCATGGGGGAGCTGGGGAAATAGTCACGGGCCTGCTTTCATTATGTGGGAAGAAGTGCCCATGAGGGGGCACCCCATGCTTGCCCTTTGTGGACAAGGCTGCTTTGATCCAGTAAATCCTGTGGAGACAGCTAAGAAGCCACCATGTGAGGCCAACGTCTCCACAGGAACATTTGAACAAATATCTTAAAGGTTCCATGAGGCCAATTTTAGTATAAAACTTAGATGTGGAATGCTGGCAGATTTCCCCATAAAGGCTGCGCCACAATTGTCAGTTTAAAAACTCCTGAGTGTGCATCCTCGTGAGCCTCGTGTGAGCGTGCAAGCCCAAATCACTGTTATGGTCATGCCCTGGAGAACTGGAAGGGGGCCTGAGAGGGAGGATGTGTGTATCAGATACTGCAAGCCTGGGAAAAAGTGGAGCCAAGGGCTGAATTTGGACCCAATGACCTTCTGCCAAAAGTATCATATTGCAGTGACCCTCAGAATCCACAGTGTGACTCTCTGTAACAGCAAAGGCTGACCCCGCCCCACACAACCACTCAGCTCCTAAAAGCCATGGAGGTAGCATCAGGACTGCGTCCTAAGACCAGTTCTTACTGAGTGTGATGGGCAGGACGTGCCCCCCAAATTCATATGAGGTCTGAACCCCCTAATACCCTATAATGTGCCCTTACCTGCAGACAGGTGTTTGTAGACAGAACGGTTAAGATGAGCTTACAGTGCAGTCAGGTAGACCCCCGCCAGCCACCGGTGTCCTCATAGAAAGGGGCAATTCGGACATTGATGTACAGAGTAAAGGTGAAGGCAGGGGTGAGGCGATGCCTCACACACCAAGGATGCCAGCAAACCCCCGGAAGCTGGGAACCAGCCTTCACAAGGAGCTCACCACCCCCCCACCCGACACCCTGATATTGGCCTTCAAGCCTCCGGAATCAGAGATGAGAGAGTCTGTTGTTCAAGCCTGGGACAGCGGGGCTTTGCCACGGCCACCCTGGGAGAAGAGCACAGAAAGGATTGAGGCCTCTCACAGTGAAGATGAGCTACATTTCCCCAAATCTACAAATTGCTAGGAAGGAGGCAACAAAGTTTCTAACGTGCATGGAGCCTGAAAACTGCAGACAGGTCAAGACAAGGAGCACGCATGGCTCTTGACTCCCTCCCCAGCGGGGAAGGCTTGCTGGCCTGCCGGAGGTAAGGGCATCAGTTCCCCTTCCCACGACGGCCTGGGGGCTCCTCTCCCCACACGGCCCAGTAACCCTGGGTTCTCCAGGCTGCTTGCACATTTTCGAGAGAGCACTTCTGTTTGCAGGAAGCACTTTCCCGTTGGTGAGGCACTCTTCTGGCCCGCTCTCAAACCGCACTGTCTCTGAGTGACCCCTCCACAGACATGATGCAGGACTCCGGACTCAGCCGCAGACCCTCGTCGTGGGCACTGTACAAAGGATGGCTCTTCCCCGTGAGGCCGGGGACGAGCCTTCCACAGGTGCTCAGGCGCTGCCTCCGGAAAGCACTGGCAAAATTCAGCTGCAGCTAAACTGAGGTGTTCCGTGGCCGATGTGCGTGAAGAGCACAGGCAGGAGCCCACCAGCTCTGCTACGTCTCCTGCGGCCCTCTGACTCGCTTGTGTGCAGAGCTTCTGGTGTCCAAACACCGCCAGAGATGAGCCGGCAACAGGAGGATGATGGGCAGGAGACCACATGGCCGGGTCACAGGTGCGGCAAACCCACAGCACCGTGGCTCCCACAGGAAACCGGCCCTCGGCCTCCAACACTTGCTGGGGGTGGCTCCACACACACCGGCCACACCGAAATCGCCTGTGCCTCCCTCCCACACACACCTAGCCGAGACAGCTCAAACTTTCAAAGCAACCTGACTGATGAACAAGGCTGGAGACCCTCCCAACGCTCTGCATGGCCCACTCATTGGAGAAAGGGTCTCGTCTCTTTGCCATGCCCACCAGGACCCACGGCCTTTATAGAAAGCAGCGCATGGGAAACTCTGGGTGTTGTCCTAACAGAACGATGTGGTTCAGCAGTGAGGGCATCGCCAGGGAGAGATCGCCAGGGAGAGATCGTCAGGGAGAGGCAGAGGCTGACAGCTGCTCTCTGACACAGACAATAAGGATGTGCTTGGTCTCCGGGTGCCCCAACGCCCAGCCGCAGGGTGAGGGCTCCCGGGGCATCGAGCACAAGCTGTCAAGTGCAACTCGCCCTTCTGAGTCCATGCAGGACCCCAGTGGCCACCCAGCGGTGCACCGGAGGCTGTGGTCCCTCCGCTCTAGGGCCCTGATTTCCCTCGGATGCAACTATACCGAGTTAATGTAATCCCAACGAGTAAACCAGAGGCCATGTCAAAACTCACCCCACGCCTTAATCATCTGATTACCAGAAAGACAGATGCTGGGAACCTCCCTCCTTTCCCAAAAGCAGGAGGCCTGCTGCCCATTTCCCACAGGGTCACCAGCACGTCCAATATGCCGCTCCGCATGGCAGCTCATTCCAGCAAAGGGAGTCAGGGGCAGGCACCCACCCAGGCTTCATCGTGGCAAGAGAGCCAAGGCAGAGGGACCAGGGGCCAGGAACTGCAGCCTGGCCCAGCCTGGGAGGGTCTCCTCCACCTCACCACCACCCCACATTTCTGAAGTTCAGCCGGCAGATCTAGTCAAACAGTGACCACGCTGTGCCCCCAGCAATGCCGCCCTGCACACTGTCTGTGATGGTAAACCCTGACCATGCATCTGCTGTGGTCTGTCCTCTGAAGAGCCCGCGAAACGTGAGAACTGGGTGTGGCTCATAGAAAGGATGTTCTATGTGCTTGGATGGAAAAGGGCCTCGGGAAACAGCGGTGGGTCTCAGAATTTGTAATGCTGTGCACTGAGCCCGTGTCTGCAAACTATGGGAGCCACTCATCCAGGGAAATTTCAAAGTCTGCGGTCTACAGACTGCACGGTGGCCCCATCCAGTGCGCCAACCATGTCCTCCACACACCAGCCCAGGGCCTACCATCTCCTTCACAGAAGCAAGACACAAAAGCTGTTTATAGGTGAGACAACAAACAAAAAGATCTGGACAGTGAGAGTAAGAACTCAAGGTACTAACTTAGGGTCCGGGTGTCATTCTCTTAAATTCTGAGCACAGGAGCTGGTCCTCACTTGTCCTTCAGTCACATACCCAGATCTGTGTTTTTAACACTGGCATGAAAATATCTTTATCTTAGTAATTTCTATAAACAAAGGCCTCATAACCTCAGTGCTCATTGCAGAGAAATACCCTTCAACATGATGCTTCCTCTATTGCACTAGCTATAAAAATGTACAATTCCACACAATTCAATAAGGCAGATGATTTGGCTATTTTTTAAAATATCCAGTATGGCTTTTAAACATTTCGAAATTTATGCTAACTTTAAAAAGGGAATGTGAATTCATACATCCCAAAGGCAGGAGAGAAAAATTATCTCAGATATTTTTCTAGGGCTTCTGTTAGAGAACGGTTTTGGGAAAGTTGAAAACCCATCTTGAACTGGATAGCATATTACTTAATTAAAAATCATGGCTTTGTAACTGGCTTCAGCTGTGGACTTCTTCCTCCACAGGTGAAGAGCCTTTCTGCGATGACGATCCTAATGATATGAACTCAGAGGTCCAAGAGGAGAGTGGTAAGCAGTGGGATAGAATGAAAAACCCTAAGGCGCCACACAGACACTCCCTAATTAAATTAGTCGCGTGACAGCACACTCCCCCGGAGATGATCACAACTCGGCCGGTGGAGGACACCTGCAGACAGCACAACGTGCACCCGTGCGCACATGGCTTTTGAACTTGCTGCCAGGAGAAGCACACAGGTTTGCATTTCCAGCACACGCCTAGCACACATAAGTCCCCCTACGTGTGTGAGAAGAGAAGCCATGATTATCTGCCCTCCAGGAACCTGCTAGTGTGGACGGTGTGTTCTGAGCACTTTCAGTGAGAATCCTGCCTCTCCAAGACAGGACGAGGATTAGAGTATTTGTTGGATGTGAGAGGTCACCAGGAGGAGGGCAAGGGGAAGTGACATCGCGCACCTGCCCAGCACACACTGGGTACCCAGATGACAGAGGCAGGAGCGAGTGAGGCTGGGGCCACCCTGGCACGGTCCTCGGAAGTCCCACAGGGAGCAGAGCAAACGTCCCAATCCCAGGAGCAGTGCTAATAAGGTTCCGCAGCTCAGCTCTGGAGTGTGCCTACATTTGAGGACACACGCGCAGAGATTTCGGGATGTCAGGAGGACACTGAGCGAACTGGCATGGGATGCTCACGGCAACAAACTCTTAACAATTACATGGATGGAGACTGCAGGGACCTCGAGCTGTTTGTCTCAACAGGGGCCCCACACCCACCAGGGTCTCATCCAGGGAAGGGAGAGGAGGACGGAGCAGGAGGGGGCACATGCATCGCACTGCCCCCTCGACTCCGTCACGGACGGCTCTTCAGTCAGAGCCCCTGCGCCACCTCCCTGGGCTACAGGTCCTGAACAGCAAAGATGGGGCCTTGAGAACCCGGACCCTGGACCACGTGGCTCACAGCAGCCACTCCTGCCACCAGCGCTCGCACAGCACGGACAGGTGGGCGTCCCACATGCCAGCGACAACACACCGCCCCGCTGGGTCTGCCTGAGGCCCCTGTGCCCACATGCCTGTCACCCCATCAGGCTTCTGGAACCACATCAGAGAACACTCTGCAAGGGGTGCCTGGGTGGCCCAGTAGGTTAAAGCCTCTGCCTTCAGCTCAGATCACGATCCCGGGGTCCTGGGATCGAGTCCCACATCGGGCTCTCTGCTCAGTGAAGAGTTTGCTTCTCCTTCTCCCTCTGCTGCTTCCCCTGCTTGTGCTTCCACCCTATCAAATAAATAAAACCTTAAGAAAGAAAAGAAAAGCACACTGCTTCTTTGAAGAGTCCCTTTCTTGACTAAGCACGTGGGTGAGTAAGGACAGTCGTTGTGCTGCTACAGGCGTGAATATGGATGGTGAGTAAGGAAAACACACCCACGTCACATACACACGCATGCACACGCCTGGAGCATGTGTGCCCCGCGCCATCCCAGCAAGCTGGGCGGGAGGCCGAGATGCATTAAAAAAGGATGAAGTTTACAACTGGAGGAGGTGGGAAGGCAGCGGGATAAGGGATGTGGGAAGCGAGACGTGGTGAGGAGAGAACAGGAAGCGTGTGGCTCTATTTGCAGGAAGAATGGAACGAGGAGGAGGGTCCAGAGAGCCCCTGCCGCTGGGCCATCCAGGGGCACACGTTCTGCTGGGTTGAATCCTGGGCACCCTGCGCCCAGCCCGAGCGACGCCTCGCGGTCTCCAAGAGCAGCTGCAAGTAGGTCAGAGCAGCCCTGACAGGGCCCCGCCCAGCTCCAGAGGAAGGGGTGTCACCAGAGAAGCTGCCCATGAAGGTCAAGAGCACCAGAGCGAGCACAAGTGGTGACTCATGTTAGATTTCCTCAGGCTTCCAGCAGGGTGGTGGGTACATCTCTCCCCCGTGAGGAAAAGCTACCGGGAGCGCGCAGCTCGGTGACGGGGAGCTCAACAAGACGACGGCAGTGTAACCACGCCAAAGCTAGTGGCAGATCGCCGCTCGTCACCCTCCCCACCCCTGCTCTGCAGCCGGGCCCGGAGAGTGGGAAAGCCGGGCCATGCCCTGCCAGCCCAAGGCACCCAGGGGAAGGCGCGATGCCTCACTCTGGGGCCCACGGTGGCGCTCACCGTGGGAACAACATCCCCACCTGGGGTCCCGGCTGCAAGGCGCTGTCTGCCGAAGGGGTCGGATTTCGCAGGCATCCCTCCAAGTATCAGCCAAACCGGAAAGGGGCACCCACAGGGCCTCTCGGTGCCAGGCCAACGCAGCCCAACAGCACCCAGCAGGGCCGGGCCCAGGCAGCGATGACACACGGACACCCACCCTGGCCTGTCAGGAGCAGCAGAGCATCCCCCCAGCCCTCCCTGGATGGACAAACTCCTTCACCCAACTTCAGCTGGGGGTGGCTAAAGGCCAACCTTCCCCCCACCCCGTGTCCTTTTCTGTGAATGAAGGGAAATTAAAAGAAGAAGAAACCTGTGCCTTTCTCACCAGCTCTGTGTTGGGAATGTGAGGAACCGCAGGATGGACCAGGGTCAGCCACCCCTCCCGCCGCCTCCACAGCTCTGCAGGGACACGTGTCCCAAAGCCATGTCTTCCTGCAGATTTCTGGGGTGCTCGCTGGCAGCGGACAGCCCAGGAGGGGTCGCTGCTGACACTGGTGTGGGACATCCACACGCCTCCTGTGCTCCATGGAGCTTCTAGGGCCCCCAGGGCTGGGCCAGGCCATCTACTGCTGGGACGTCTCCGCTTACGGGCTCATTTCTGCAGTGTCCTTTCTCTTGCCCATCATCTACCGCCAGTGGATGAGGAAGGAGAAAGCTCTGTCCCCACAAGCCCTGACACCACCTCCTCCTGCAAAGCGAGGGGACAAGCTGCCAGAAGGACCACGGAAGGACTGTGCCCATCTACAAATCAGCTTAGATGCAAACAGCAGGGCCAAGTAATGAGAAAGAAGTCCCAGAACCAGCACACTTTCCTCAAGTGACTTCAGGGAGCAGCTTTGTGATTTGTGAAGAATATGGGAGGACGTGCAGCATCAGGAAGATACTTTCAAGCACAAGAAGAAAACATTTGCAAAACTCAATGTGTTCACTGTACTTTGACTGGAAACCCTTGCTTCCCTCCTGTGGCTACAACTGTGTGTGTGTCTCTGTGTGTCTGTGTGTCTCCGCATGTCTATGCATCATCGTGTGCGTGTCCACGTGGTGGGGTCCTTCTGGCAGCAGCCACTCGCCCGAGGCCACGTCCTCCCTCAACACACGTCCTGGCTCCCACTGATCCTACATGAGAACTGCAGGCAGGGTCGTGGGCGGTGCGTCAGGACAGCACTTGGCACTAACTAAGCACGGACTATGGGAGAGCTGGTCACTCTCACGTTTATTATATTTACAAGATGCAAAAACCTCTTAAATGTCCTGCTCCCCGTACACCGTATCGCCACATGAACGGTGCTATGTCTAACAACAGACAAGCCCCCAGTGGAGGTAAAATAAATCCATGTGGAGAGAACAGGGCTCTGAGTCTCGCCGATATGTCAATCCCATCCTTCTCTCCAGAAAACGAGAGTCAAAATAACAAAACTCCCCGTCCTTGGTTCTCACAGGTGGCGGTAGTGGCTGACAGAATGGACCGTGTTCTTCTCCAGAACCCTCCTTCTTGGGGCCACCATCTTGAAAGATAAGCTCGGGGTGGCCAAAGGATGTGGAACATGTGTGGGAGGCCAGCACCCTGGGGAGGGGCCGTGGGCAGCCATGGCCCGAACAGGACCCCTGCAGGCCCTACCTTCCTGTCTGTGCACCCCCCCACCCCGCTCCGCCATCTGCCCGCGCTCGCCTCCTGCCCTTCCCAGCCAGCCAGAGCCTCCTCAAGGAGCAGGGCTGAGCCAGCATGTGGTCCAGAGACAGGAGTGAGGCTCTCTCATCAGCACAAGGCACAGGGGAGTGTGCAGGGCCCGAGTACTAGCCGCCGGGGAACAGCACGGCACGCGCGGCTTCACTGGCCTGGCCACGAGAGGCAGCATCCCCGTGGAGGGATCCCACAGGCCCTCATCTGTGGCAGCCAAGGAGCACCAACTTACTGGAAAGCCTGAGCTGAAGGGGATGGAGCTGGACTCGGCAACCACGTGCTCACAGCCAGTGTCCTGTCCTCAGTCCCCACTTATCCTTGTCTGTTGTGAGAATACTAAGGGGCAGCGTCTGGGTGGCCTGGGTCAAGATCTGGAGGCGGGACACCCTGAAGGACAGGGAGGCCATGTCAGAGCTGTCCACCCACTGTGGATGGGACAGATGGTAAGGGAAGACGTGACAAGTTCACCTTTGCGACCTCACAGTGAGACGCTGGTGTGGAGCCCAAGGCCGGGACGCCAGTGCAGGCGAGGCAAGGGACAGGTGCACGTCTCACAGATTATCCGAGAAGAGCAAAGCAGATGTGGCAGGTGGAGTCAGAGCTCTGTGTGGTCCCAGCAGGACCTGTTGGGGACAGTCTCTTCCTCCGCCTCCTGCTGCTATGGACAGCAGCTACGTCAAGCCAGCGGGGCTGCAGCCGTCCTGGCTGTGGGCACCCCACAAAACCCATGTGCAGCCTGGAGACGAGGGGGCACACAGGCAGGGTGTGTGTCCTTCTCCACTCGATCCTCAATGGGAGCCAACTAACAGATCAGGCCCTGAGCAACCACGGTGCCAGACACCACCTGCACACAACACCCCATGGGAGCCTCCGAGGCAGCTGGGAGACCGCTGCTGAGCCAGCCTGCCTGCCCCTCTGGGGTCTCGGAAGGAACTCTGCAAGGTGCCACCCTGCGCTCTGATGGGCCAGAAGGACGGCTGGTGAGCTGCAAAAGCACAGAACTCAGGAGGGCTCCCCGGGGGTGCTCGGAGCCCACACTCTGGACTCATTGCCCCACAGAGTGCTCAGGAACTCGGATGCCAAGTCTCAGAACGTGGAGAGCCAGAATGGAGGCCGAGGGACAGGACGAATCTGCACATGGCTATGTGTGTCCGCGAGGCTATCAGATGGGAGAAGGCCGACACAGAGTCTTCCGTGCCCCACGAGCCCTCAAGAGCAGACGCAGCTGCTCCAGGCCGTCCCTCGGGCCCGAAGCACAGCCTTGGGGAGCCCTGCTCCCTCCCAGCAAACTCAGAAGCAAACTACTTCGTGCACTCTGGTAAACAGCAGAAACACACGATTCCGCCAAAATATGTCGCTTCTGGTCCCTGCTGAATGCTGTGCCTTTTCTTACAAGTCTGCGTGGACCAGAAGGCCATTTCACAATGACTTGCCTCTAAACAGAAATGTTGACTTTTCTCCTGATGCTAGTCAGATGAAGAATGCTAATTTTACTACCAGTTATTATCTTGAGATAATAATAAATAAGATAACGAACTCATGACCAAATTTCTGGCAACTGCAGGCTTTTGAAAATAACTCACTGAGTCAGAGTTTCAGGCACAAACCTTGCTGAATGCTGGGAAGGTGCACAGACGCTGAGAGGTGAGGAACTCTGCATTTTAAATGCAGACAGTGAATAAAGGAAGCCCCAGCTCATGTATGGAGGGTGTTTATTCAGAAACACCCTGTACGTGCTGGACACCGGGTCAGAAAGGCATGCCGTGGGGAGGTGTCTGGCTTTATCTCCAGACCCACACACCGAGGAAACTGTGAACGCACAGCACCCTTGGGACCCTGCCTTCTGTAGCTCCCATGCTATGTGCATCGCTCCCCAGGCCCACCCCCTCCGCGGCCCCGGGGGCGGAGTCTCTGCATCAGCTGTGTGTGTGATTGTATGTGCATGCGCACGCACGTGCGTGGTCATTCCGTTCCTCCTAACCAGCACCGTGCCGCTGCAGCACACGGGGGCCAACGGGAGTGAGGAGACGCTCTCTCGGAATTGGCTCCAGAGTCGGCAGAGCTCAGTGTCCGTGTGCAGACAGCGTGTGGAGAGTTCCCACTTGGGCTGCATCAACACTGTATTTTTTGGAGAATGTCAGCAAAAGCCACTAATGCAAAGACTCACTCATTTAAGAAAAAGCTGGTATCATTTAAACAAAAATGACATTGCTTCAGAAAAACAAAACAGCACTCTGACGTTACCAGTGCTGGTTTCGTAGAACGAGCGTGGACAAGTAAAGCCTGTCTGCCAGATGCACTGGGGCCTCACCCTGATTCCCGGGCAGATGCTGTTGCCCCAGAGAGCTCTGTGTTCATCTCGCAGGGACAGGTTTCCAACCTGAACACTGCCTGACCACTTATTTTCAGGTTATTCACTTTGGCTTTAGCCATAAATAAATTGAAGGAAGTTGTTTAAAAATGCAGGATTCATTGCTTGCAAACAGCTCTCAGATTCAGTGCTGCAGGTGGAAGAGAATGAGGCTGCCACCCGGGCAGGCATCTGCTCTCCCCGGCCTGAGACCTCCCCACACGTGCAGGCTCTCTCTGGGAGACCCCGGGGTGGGGGCACGCCTGGCCGTGTCTGGGGGAGCGTGCCACGCTGCATACAAAGCCCCCGTGTAGGGAATGGCATTCGTGATGAGTGGTCCTGGGTGAGCACCTGTTGCTAAGTACAGCATGAGTCACAAAAGACAGGAAAGTCCCACTGACTTGTTCTATTTTCTGATCAAATTAAAGGCCACAAAATATTCCACTGTAAGGCTAAGACCGTCTGTGAAGACACAGCTGAGCTCTGGGGACAGAATTATGAATGAAACAGTCAATATTCGCCTACATATGGGCAAACCAATAAATCCTGGTGGATCCACAGAACACCCACATCTAAGGCGTCTTGGGCATTTGTAACAGGAACTTTTAAAACCAGCTACTACATAGATGCCTGAGTTAATGCTAAAACCCCTTTACTGACATTCCTGTTCATCGGAACGGGGCTAGCCCCTACTCTTCAGAAGCGTGCACATTTTTGCACAAGGTAAAGCAAATTAAAAAAAAGAAAAAGAAATGCCGGCAAAGCAAGACAAGCAGCCTGAGAAGCAGCCCCTGAGGAACGGCTCGTACCCCCGTTCAATGCACCTCGTCCCTGGCTACAAAGTTCCCTCCCATAAGGCCCCCATGGGATCAGAGCTGGAGGCTCCAGGCTCCCGGGGCACCTCCACTGGAATGTGTGCTGCACAGCCTCATGGAGACCCTGCACCTCTGTCAGCCCTGATGGAGCAGAGGACAGCGACGTGCCTGGCACGAAGCGCTGGAGTCTCCTGCCTTTGAAGAGGCTTCGGTTTTCACGGCACCAGGGCAACTGCCTATCACCTCCGCCAGCAGCTTCCTCCTTGTCTCCCGGCCCCTCCAGTGCAGCTCATCAGCAGCACTGAACACCCTGCGCTCAGCATCACAAAGGAAGCTCCGCCACGGGCTTCTCCCTATCCCCGGCGTGCATATGAGAACATGGGTTTTGATAACTGCGGTCCCTGGATTTCCTCGTTCCCACTGGGACGCTGGCGGCAGTGGCCTTGCTGCTGCGCCTTTGCTGAAATAAATGGAGCGACCAGAACAGTTCCTGCATTACAAGCCGCTCCGGTGTTCAGTCATGATCGGAATAATGGTTAAGTGGCGACTGAACTCGTGCTCGCAGAGTCACGGCAGCGGAGCTGTGCACTGCGAGGGGAGACTGGTGCCCCCAGCCCTCCACAGTGATCAGATGCTCCCTGGATGGCAGCGACTCTGCCCCCGGCTGCTGCCCCAGCATCCGCCAAGGGAGGAGGACTGGACTTAGAAAGGCCGTGCAGCCCACGGCTGGGAGGGAGGCAGCGCAGCCCACGGTGCAAAGTACGGAGAGGCAAGCTGCTCCCAGAGGTGGGCCGGCGGGGGGCTCATTGCCGCGGCTACCTACTGATGCCAGCACATCCGTGCAAGCACACAGCGAGGCAGGAAAAGTCAGAAACGAGTCATTCTGCACTCACCAAGGCAGGAGTCCGGCTGCCCTGCGGGCAGCATCCAGAGGCGGAGAGCGGGCGGCTTCCCAGCCAACAGGGAGATGTGCGCTCCGAGAGACGTCCGAAATCCCTGCCCCAGGAGAAGGCCGGGGCCGATGGAGCGCGCGCCTGAGGAGCCGGCCGGCCACAGAGCCCTGGCACACAAGTGCACTGCAGCGCGCTAGCAGAGGCTCGCGATGCATGTCCCATATATTCGAGCACACCGGAAAACATGGATCTGGAGTGCACTCCGTGTGGACGTGGGGGCTGCCTGGCACCGAGCGGGAGAGGGAGGCTCTCTCCTCGTGATGCAATTAGCCATGGAGACGGATGCCTTAATTCCGTGCACTGCTGTCCCCTAGGACATCAATTACAGAAAGCAGGTGCCTCTACCTCCTGTTTCTTCAGATAAATGTCTATAATCTCATTTCACAAATGGTCCCTATTTAGACAGGAACCACCTATTGTGATGATATCATTTGCTCTAGTAGCCATAAATGGACAACTTCCTAGGGAGCGTCAGCGCTCTGGCGACATGGGTCTTTATAAACGTGAGTGTGCGTGCCGTTCGGAGGCCCGTCCGCCAGGCAGCCTCTACTCCTGATGCAGAGAGCTCCCCAGCATCTGAAAACTTACAGCAGGACAGGAGAGCCCTCCCCTCAGATAGCTCGTGTGGCCTCCAGGCACCTCCTCCCAGGGGACAGTGGCAGCCCCAGCAGGGACAGGAGGGGTCAGCATGGCAGGGGACCCACAGGCACCTATCATGCGACCCCTGCACCTGCCTCCATGACAGCCCCTGACAGAGAGGAACGGGGTGCTCCCTGCTGCCGTGAAGGTCTGGGCTTCAGGGCTGCTGCTCTTTAAGGCACTGGGACGGCATCCTGCCTGGACACCCCACAGCCCAAGTCTCCAGTCGGAGGCAGGACCACAGCCCAGCGATGAGGTGTCCAGGGACGTGGACATCCCTCCTGGACCCATGAATGGCGATGATGTCTCCACAGCCGGGTTGCCATCCCGCTGAGCAGCTGTCTTTAAGGGAACGTCTGGAATCGCCCCTGAGCTGAGACTATTTATAAACACCTTTGGCTCCGTCATCGTGTGTACCCACGAAGAAAGAAGATGGCAAGAATCCAGTGCAAGGAAGATGCCCGAAGCGGAGTCTCCACGTGGAGATAGTAAGGGCAGATTTCATAACAAAATCTCCCAAAACTCCCCCTGCGCTACTCCAGAGACCTGAACAGGTCACTTGGAAAATGCAGGGTTTCCGCCACACCGTTCGCCACAAAGAAGACTGAGGAGGGAATGAAGACCTCAGGTTTCCCACGTTACACCAGCGCATTACTGCAGAATGTGCCTGGGGGTCAGCCGTGCATGCGCTGGGGAATCAGGGCCTTCTGTCCAATTCCTGGCCAAGGTCTACAGTGGCGGAGGCGGGGCGAGCCTGCAATGGGTTCGCCCGTGTCCCCGGGACACACTGCTGAGAATCGCAGAACACAGGGGGTCTGTGGGCTGGAATACATGCCCAGTGCGTGAGGCCCAGCAGGACGATCCAGGGAGATCAGGACTCAGACTCTCCTTCCCAGCACAAGCGAACCCACAGTGAGTGAACCCTCTGGAGTCCGCACCAACATCGTGTCAGAATACCTCGAGGTCGGCACCGGGCCTGACCTCTGGGGCTGTATGAAGACGGAGGCCTGGAGCGGGCAGAGCCCTCGCAGACGGATGGAGGGTGGCCTACCACCGCTTACGTAAGCGTTAGGGGTCTCCTTCTGGGGGGCTGTCCCCTTCACCAGTGGGTGGGATGGACAGTGTTCTCCAGATGTACGTCCACCTGAACACTCAGAAGACACATCTTGAGATGCAGACACCGTGTATTCACATCCACAGAGCACAACGTCCAATAGCAGGCGTCCTTATTAGGGAAGAGGCCAGAGAGCCCCGGAGAAGGCCAGGTGGCAAGAATGATGGAACAGGCCGTGGAAGGCCACGGAGTGCTGTCTGTGCAGAAGCTGGGATGGCCTGGCTCGGAGTCCCTCTGGGACCCACACGGTGACTCCCATCTCCAGAGGCGCCAACAATAAATGTCTGTTTTATGGCCCACATCTCAGGGCTCTGTTCGCGCAGCCCAAGAAACCAACACAACCACGTATGTGCTGAGGCATCTCGGGGTCTCTCCAGGGCTCAGGTCCCTGACCCAGAGCAAGGGTCACAGATGTCCTGGGGACTCTCCAGGCCCAGATCCAGGTCCCTGAGGTCTTGCCTCTTGGGTCCCCAGTCGTTCCAGCAGCTCTGCAGGTGTCTTCCCAGCATTTTCCTGACGCCCCAAAGTCTGTAAGCACATCGGAACCTCCCACTGTTCATAAGTGTTACCATGTTCCTAATGCCAGCAGAATCACGATGACCAGCGGTCACTGGTCATGAGTCCACCCAGCCCATGACCCCCGCCAGGCATTTCGCCTTATAGAGGTGGGTCCATGGCTCCCACACCAACATGGGGAAGCATGTGGCACTTAGGCAAGGGTCTGCTGCCATGCCCCACAACACGCATCTATGGAGGGCACCTGGTGTGCTGGGACAGGTGTGGACAAGGAGGGAGCAGCCAGGAGCAAGAAGACAAACAGTGTGGATCCGTCGACAGCACTGGCGTGGGCTGCATGGGCTTGTACACGGACTTTCTACAGTTCTCTGTGAACATGTCTTCTCTTCCTCACAACTGTGTAAGGTATTTTCTCTAGCTCACTTTATTGTAAGACAATAGAACAGACGTACAACACATACGTGGTAATGGACTATTCTCGGCCAGACCTCAGGTCAGCGGTGGACGCTGCGGGGTAAATGTTGGGGAGTCAGAGCTGCGCATAGAGCTTGACTGCGCAGGGCTGTTGTGTCCCAGGCCACGCGCTGTTCAAGGGTCAGCGGCACAGATACCCCGTGTTGGGAAGCCTGTAGATGGACAGCAGGACAGATGTGCATCCTTAGCTCAGGTGACCCCCACCACCGTGAGGCTGGTGCTCCCTGTGCCCCCACGTCACAGAGGAAACAGAGACATGGGGAAGAGGGTGAGAACCAAGCAGGGAGCCCATGCGGTCTGCTGGGGTGCGGCTCCAGAGCACGCGCAGGCAGAAGGGCAGTCGTGTCCCCCGCAGGCAAGCAGGCCGCAGGAGCAGACAGGACAACACTGGGACCACAGGAGGCAGGTGTGTGGAGGGAGCAGCACAGCGTGACACATCGTCCCCAGAAACAGGCGCAGACAGGGCTGAGGCTGGGAGGGGACAGTTCTGGGGCCTCGGGGCAGGTAACGGCTGCATCGGGGCGCCAGTAGCCGGGTCCCTCCCCAGAATAGGAGTTCCGCGTGTGTCCTCAGAAGGAAAGGGACCGCCCTTAAACGCTCAGTAAAGGTTCACTGAACTGAATTTATACTTCCTGACTTTATTAGGTCCCTTGAGGTAGACACAGGTGGGTGTTCTTATCATCAGAAACTGACCTTAGAAGGTGTCAGGTCACCCACCCGAGTCACGCACACAGTGCCTCTTGCTTCCCAAGCCTGTGACACGAGGGCTGGCCCCTAACTGCCACTTCTCCACCGCTCCACCTTCTACCTGTTATCTGAACCCCAGGCTTAATTAGAAGCAACTAGGAGCTCTAGTGAGTAGCCATGGCACAGACAAGTCAAGTCGGCCCACGAGGATTACGAACCTGGACATCAATCTTTCTATTGGACCTTGTCTCCGCCAACACAGATTCCTAGGTTGTCCCAGGGCCCCCCAGGATTTGAGGATGGCCGTACATGCAGACATAACGAGAACTATGGCCACAGGTTCCACTATAGGGTGTGGATCTCAGAGCATGGAGTCTCGTGGTGCGGGGTGGCTCTGTCTAGGCCACGGGAGCCGAGCTGCCAGGCAGCGGCATGTGGCTAGGCATTAGGTCCTCTGTCAGCTGGCGTTCTCCAGAAACAGAGGCAGCAGGGAGAGACAGAGGCAGACAAGAGCAGACTTAACACGGGAAGGGCTCAGGTGCTTCAGGAGGCCAGGAAGTCCCAGCATCTGCCAGTGGCGGCATTCAGCCTGAGTCCAAAGGCCCTGGAACCTGTAGCCACGCTGTGGGAAAGCAAGAAAAGGTGGATGTCTCAGCCTGAGAGAGATGAAGACACCCCGTTCCTCTGTGCACCCCACACCACCAGCCTCTGCAGACCCTTCCCAGCTCACCCCCAGCAACAGTGTCTCACCAGCTCTCTGGGCCTCCCAGTGACACAGAAATTCACCTTCACGGGTCCATGTGGGCATTCAGGCCGACTCCCACAGCACAGGGTCAGCAAGAACCTCTCTGGGAAGCACCATCTCAGTTCCAAACAGCAAACATGAGACCCAGTATTAGTAAATCAGGCCAAATGCCCCAGGGCAGTGCTGCCCTGACACGCTCCTCTGGCTCCTCAGGACCATCACCAGGGGACACAGCAAAGCCCCATGCGCAGCACAATCCCTACAAACTGCTGCATTTGCCCGAGGCCGGCACTGGGGTGCCCTTCCACCATCACAGACACCTGCAGAGCCACAGGACAAGAGAACACATGTCCGTGGTCCTGCAGGTTTTCCTCCGGTCCCCATGCCACGCGGAGAAGGTCGGAACTGGAAATCCGTGAGCCTGGATCCCTCTACCCTTTCCGTGTGTCTCCAGCCTTCGGCAGCAAAGCGTCACAGGGACCGTATTCACTCCATCAGATGACAGCGTGTCTTTCCTTCTGTTCTCAGCCTGCGTTGCTGGTGTCAAAGGAATAGTCACAACCCTTACAGATGAATGGCCACCAACTGTCTGCTAACCAGTCTAAGAGGGTGGTGACGCAGAGGCTGTCCTGTGTGTGGTCCCTGTTGCAGCCCCCAGAAGATTCTGCTGGGCTGAGAACAAACACTCCCATCTTCTCTCAGACGGAGACATCAGACACCCAGAGACAGCAAGTAAACCACGGGGTTTTAGGGGCAGTGTCGCTTCTACCTACAGAAGGGAAGAGCAGCCGATCCCTCATTTATGCTGTCACAACGGATGAGAGTTCAGCAAAGCCGAAAACGCAGGCGGCCTCGGAGCGCCCAGAGGAACACGAACAAACTGCCACCCGCAGTGACTGGGGAGGATGAGGAGTGAGACGTCCTCACGGTACCCTGTGACCTAGGCTAATGCACGCCCCCATCCTCCAGGTGCCCGGCGACACACTGCGGCCCCAGGGTCGAAGCTGCCCTCAGGCTGAAGGCTCGCGCGGGCTTGAGGGATGGCACTCTGCAGTACCGGGGGGTCCGGTGGCCCTGCATGTCTCTGGACTAGCCCCCGGGGGCCTGGACTCTCAGGTTGAACAAACACATCTCCAGTTTCTGCAAGGGGATTTCAGCTCCACACTACCACCGCTCTCAGTGGAACATGAAGACAGCGAGGGCGAGCCGGGGGTTGTACTCCCCATCCCAGGTGCTACCGGGCTCAGGGACGTGGCCGCGCGCGCGCCCAGGAGACACCCCCAGGGGTGCAACTGTCCCGGAGCTGCAGCTATGCAGACCCAGCTTGGTCTACCTGGTGGCTCCTGCAGCTCCTGCCCATCTGGGTCGGAACCTGAGCGCCACTCCTCTGGCCGCCAGCACAAGGCTCCTGGAACCCCCAGGGGGGAACCCCGCGTGTGCACGGCAGTCAGATCTCCTGGGGCAGCACCCAGGCTCCTGGTGGCTGCTGGAAATGAAATGTTTTTCTCCCGCCCTAGAAACAGAGTTTACTTTCCACTGTTCACATAATTGGGAAGTGATCATCTTCACAATACAGACAAAACACATTTTGTTTATCTGGGGAAAACATACACACAATCGTCCTCACAACATGGTTATTTCTTCTGTGGTTAAAATCACCACCAAGTTCTCTGCACTAGCTCTGTAGCCAACAGAGAACAAAGAATAACTCCTTGGAATACCTATCAAAACCTGAAACAATCCTAAAATTTAAACCAAAAAGATAAACACAAATAAATTTTAAAAATAAGTTAAAAAAAGAGAAAGAAGAGAGAGTAAGGGGAAAGCTGGGGCAGACAGAACAGAGAAGCCCGCACGAGGCTCTGGGGCCAGTCCCCCCATGGGCACTGGGCGTCGAGTGAAGCCGCCAGCCGACACGTACTTGCAGGAGCGACTGTCCGGCAAAATGACCCCGCACGGCACATCTGACCGAGGCCACTTCAGCCGAAGTTACAATGCAGAACAGTATGGGCAAGTTCCCTTAAAACACCAATGAGAGGGTTTGGGTTGTTTTTTTAAACAAACAAACAAACCTCTAACACTGTACTGAGCAGCCTGAGGAAGCGATCTAACAGCTCGCGAGGCCCGCGCAGCCTCCCTGGCCCTCAGCGCCCTGACCCCAGCTCACAGCTCACGCACAGTCTTTTCCGCACAATGACAGGCATTCTTGCCCCTTCTGTGCGAACACGAAGGAGCTGAGGTCTATACAGAGTAAATTAATGAAGTTAGAATCCGGGTTCAAACCCAGTTCTGCCGGACCCTGGTGTCCTTCCCTCCGTGCTGAGCCCTGGGTTGGCCTGGTGGAACTGGCTGTCCTTCATGTCCCACACAGGAGCCACGCTGGACTGGGGCTCACGGAGCTGCTGGACGGTGGCCAGCCAAAGGCGCCAGCAGGAGAGGCGATCTCCGACGGCTGCAGGGGCACATTTGGTGTGGATGGGGGAAAGGCACTCGGCTTCAGAGTTTTGACAGGAAAGGTCCACCAACAGGATGAGTAAATTATGCATCATGGAATCTTAGCAATAAGTACAGAGCGTAAGTGGGAAAATACATTGTCTCACCCAAAGACGAAATCAGATAAAGCCCTAACATACCACGGTAGAGGACGCAGGTCATGTCATTCAACGCATGGGGAGGAAGAGGAGGCTGAGAGTTCGGAGGATGCGATGTCCCTGCCCTCACGGCGTGAAACGGAAGACAGGCACCGGTTTGCCAGTCAAGGGGGCTGACCTAAAGTCCTTGATGAGCTCACCCTCCTCTGCTTCCCCCGAAACAGACCTCAGCAGTCCCAGACCGCGAGGAAAACGACCACAGGATCTGAGACAGCGGCCACGTGCACGCGCCCTGTAACAAACTCCACCAGCAGCCCCGTCACATGTTCTGCAGATCAGATTCTTGGTGACATGTTTTGGGAAGTCACACATGCACGACCGTGTCTCCAAGAGCATAATGCCTGGCCGTTCGTGGCCGTGGGTGCCCGCTACCCATTCCGTGTGCCCTGGCTAACGCTCGGGGAGGGAGAGCTCTGTGCATCATGCGCTAAGAAGGCAGTTGTTATGGGGTTCTCGTGCTCCCTAGAAAACAAGAAACATTACTGAAAACACCTGACAATGAAAGAATCCTTCTAGGGAAGTTATGGGATTTCTTTACAATTGGATTATTTGGGAGGAGTTTGGTCTCAATTTCCAGAAGAGTTTTAAAATCTTGACCATAAATAGAATAGCACTAAACGAACACGGCACAAAACCATAAATCCAAGCGTTCTAAACAATTTTAGTGCCTGAGGAAAAATTAGTCAATTTTTGCCATTTTATGTAAAGTAAGCAGTCATCATCTGATAATTCCTGGGTGTACAGCCCAAGAGGGGAAGGGCAAAATACCGTGTGTGTTTGGTGTTTTATTTTGTGAAGGAATCCCATGGAGAAACGTAAATACTTGCAGAACTACATCTTCTAGTCCACAGCGACTTGGGCCACGTAATGATACTGTTGATCAAACCTCATGAGTACTTGATGGTCAGACAACCCCTGAAGACTCACAGTGACACACCCAAGCTTCTCGTCTAAGAACGAAACTCGGTCACTGACTACAGACCTGACAACAGCGGCAGGACCGTGACGCCCTGCCTGGGAACATGTGCGCGGAGCCTGGGGAGCTGAGCACGGGTTTCTGTGGGTCTCTCCACCTGCTTGTGTGTGCTCTCAATCCGCAAAAAGAAAAAAATTAGTAAATAAAGGAACCTTCCAAGAAACACTTTGTGGCCAAACCGTTAGCTTCCAGCCTCGGCACTTCTGATGATGAACAGCTCCCCACAGTCAGACATTAGACCTGAAACCAGGAACACAAGCGAGTCTAACACCAAATTTGTTGTAGCACTAACCACAGATTTCTTTGCACAGAAAACCCCAAATAAAAGTTAAATTCCGCAAAATTTAACTTTTTTTATTTTTTAACAAAATTAACTTTTTTTATTTTTTAACAAAATCCCTTTTCATCTTTCAGAAACTTCCACCCCAAAAGCACGTGCTCTGAAAGCCCGTGGAGCAGTTCTCCATAAATAGAACCGGGAGCCATTCTGCCGAGAAGGAGAAATGACAGGAACAATAATCCAAATAAATTATTAAAGTTTTGTTTCTCAAATATTGTAATGATTTTTTGCTGTTTGCCAGCCTGCCAGGGCAGTTCACTTGGTTGCCATGGTGACGTCCTGCTTGGTTCCAGTATGTCCGCAGCGAGACTGGGCGCCCTTTCCGGCCTGACCCAGAAGCTACCCCGTGTCCTGATGCACTGGCGTCACCAGGTGCCCCCTCACCCCCGGTCATCGAGGCTCCGTTGACTGGTTTTCTGAGACAGTCTCCATCCCTCCCAGGAGGGGCCTGCAGGACAGAGTTTAGGGCTCACACCCACCCTACCAGACTGTCCCCATGCAGGTCAGACTTGCACAAGTTCCCTCCTCCCCAAGCTAATGTGCTCGCTTGTACGGAGGACACGAGAGTCCCACATGTCAGCTCAACCCTCACGAGACGTGTTGGAGGAAGGCAGTTTGTCGATGAGGAACCTGAGATCAGAAAACACGAAGTAGTTTGCCCAAAGTGATTAGCTGGTCAACAGGGAGAGAGAAGATCCCACACCACAGGTGATGTGATCCCACATCATGCACGTTTCTGTTTAGACTTTTTTGAATAACCCAAAATTACAAAACAAAACCTAGAGCATCGCCTTGCTGTTACAAAAATGCAAACAGCAACATACATTATGTACTTTTCCTTGTGTCTGTAAATACACACACGGAGGAGGCTAAGGTCTGATCAAATAATCACTCTACAATGAAATGTCAATTTACATTTCTCCTAATAGGTCCGCATATTTGCCTAACCCGGGCATCCGTTGCTTTGCTGCACAGACAGGCACCTGGGGAAAGACGAGGAGTCTGAGCAGTGAAATTGGATGGATTACAGCATTTCCCGTCTCTGGGTGGACTGTCACCACTCAGGGTTTTAGAGGACGCCTCTTGGAAATAGCATTACAACACTACGACGAAGCCCATTATACGTAAGCCAGCCCCTAGGGAGCCCCCCAGAATGAACCAGGTAAACTACCCACGTTACTAGGCCAGTCACAACAAGCAAACCTCCCCAGCTAAGTCAATTAATTACCCAAACAGTGGTTCCTAGGTGACCATGATCTCCGCCCCCTCGCAGCTCTGCCTCACGGCCCTGGCCCTCCTTCCAGGGAAAATCAGAACGCCGCCTCCCCTAGGAAATGCCCCCACCCGAGCAACTCCTGCACAACACCCGGGACAGAGTAACCATGGCCAGCAGCGCTCCTCTCTCTGCGCGGTCCTCCAGATCCTCACGCGAAGTCTCCACAAACACTTCACACTGCACGACCTCACACCATGGTCGCCTGACACACGCACGATCCCCCTCCAATTATCTTTGAGCTCAGGGCTTACGAGTCATTGGACTGGGATGATCCCACCACACTAGACATGCCCCCTCCATCACGTAAGTCCTCGTGTTTGTGGAAAGGACATAAAGAGAGGAGAGGAAGGAGGAGGGAAGCAGAGAAGAGCGATTCCTCGGTAGTGAAGGGCCCATCGGACACACCATTACTACCTCACCTACAAACATGGTGGGGGGCAAAGAGCCCGTCACATCAAGTGCAGCAGGTCGGGGGCCCCACTCTCCCCATGTCCCTGCCAGGACTCCCCAGGGGCTCAGTGCCCTCCACGAGGACTCCAGAGCTGTGTCACCAGGCACGAGGCCAGGAGCCCTGCAGGGATCTGCGTGATGTATGTGTGGGGGGTGGGGGTGGCTTCTCCCTTTGCCTCCTCGGGGGAGACCATGGTGGGCAGGACGTGAGCCGCTGGCGCCCCATGGTGCACAACGAACATGACAAATGCGTGTGGGGGCGGCTCACTGAAGCTCGCTTGCTCTCAGACACACAGCACATCAGAATCATTAAACGAGAAAACGTCCAAGCTCTTCCGGCGGGCTCCTCTCAGTTCAGCGGCTTCAGAGAGGCGCCGGCTTGCGCGGGGGGGCACAGGCAGTGGCTGAGCAAGGTGGGCCCCTTCCCCACCCACGACGGCGCTCTGAATCCCGGTTGTGTCTTGTTAGTGCCTCTTCTCGGTGCGCCGTCCTTCACCGGTGGCGTTACGATCAGCAGAACCTGCCTCTGCGCTTTGGAAATAACACGGTTCCTCCGCGCACGCCTGTGGCACTCGACCACCTTCTAGTCAAGTGGAAGAGAATCTCGTGTGGAGAGAGAACGAGGCCACATCCAAAACGACACCAGCAAGTGCTTCTTTCAGCTCCAAGTACCACTCGGAAGAGCTCTCTCAACAGCACCCAGAGAAGCCCGCCCTCCCCTGGGGGGAAGAGAGCTCCAGGAGAGCCAGGCACCCTGTGTGCTGCGCGGGTGGCCCGGACGCCCTCACGACCATGGGCCCCACGCTGCCCTCACCCGTCCCCAGAGGCCCTCACGACCACGGACTCCATGCTGCCCTCTCCTGCCCTGGGACACTTTCCAACATCTGTCCTCTTCCAGTAAAGCCGGAGGTGCCACCGTCCTCTCGGGCTGTCACAGACACTGCCAGAGCACATGAAAAACGCATCTTCTTTCCATCCCTCCACCAGCTTACCGAGGAGTCCCCAAGAACTTGCACCTGAAAGGAGTTTCTGAGAAAAGAATGAGGATTTCAGCACAAACATGTTCTTAGATGTTGTTACACAGAACAACAAAAAATGGAAAACAATTTAAATATCAAGAACAGGGGCTGGGTTGAAAAAATACTGTCTGTACATGAAATGCTATGCCTTTATTAAGAGCACTTAAAACATGTGCATGTGCACATTTATAGTTTATGATTCACGTTTAAAAGTTGGTTAATACCACATGCATTCTAGAAACTCAAGTCTGCTTTCTGAAAGTGTGTAGACAAGGTCAGCACGCACACGTCTGTGTCCACTCATGCCTGTATCCATGCGGGTCTATGTCCACACATGCTTGTGGCTATGTACATGTGTGTCTATGTCCATGCACTCCGGTATTGACGTGTGTCTTTGTCCACACTTGTCTGTGTCCACATGTGGCTGTGTCACATGAATCTGTGACAGTGTCCATGCATGTCTGTTTCCATGCAGGTCTGTGACAGTGTCCACACGGGGTCTGTGTCCATGTGTGTCTGTGTCCATGTGTGGCTGCGACTGTGTCCACACGTGTCTGTGTCCATGTGTGTCTGTGTCCATGTGTGGCTGTGACTGTGTCCACACGTGTCTGTGTCCATGTGTCTGTGTCCATGTGTGTCTGTGTCCATGTGTGGCTGCGACTGTGTCCACACGTGTCTGTGTCCATGTGTGTCTGTGTCCATGTGTGGCTGTGACTGTGTCCACACGTGTCTGTGTCCATGTGGGTCTGTGTCCATGTGTGGCTGCGACTGTGTCCACACGTGTCTGTGTCCATGTGGGTCTATGTCCATGCAAGTCTGTGTCCATTCAGGTCTGTGTTCACATGGCCTGTGGCTGTGCTGCACATCTGTGTCCATGCACACCTCTATCCACGCACATCTGTGTCCACGTGTGGCCATGGCTGTGTGTGGGTCTGAGTCCAGCCATGGCTGTGGCTATTCCCGCGCACATCTGTGTCCACGTGTAGCCGTGGCTGTGTGCACCGTGGAAGCAGAGACAGCAAAGTACAGACCGTGCTAGTTACAGAACGGCCAGATAGGGGATGCCAGACTCACTTCTCTCTAAATATCCCATATTTCCCAAAGGAAACACTATTGACATAACCAGAGAGACAAACACAATTAACTTAACTTTGACTACCAAAAGCAAAAAGGTAAGTTCCATTGTCCTGTGACATTAGCTAGGGCAATGGATTCTGACTTGGGGCCCCTGTGCAGCAGGCCAGGGGGCAAGGGGCCGGAGGGGCATGCCTGCCTCTGTGAGGGACTGGAGCCACAGAAGCAGAAAAGGCCTTCACAGGCAACGTTTACATTTGTAATATTACCCATGGTGGCACAAATTTTGTCTCAGTAATTTAAGAGATAATGAATATAAAATCCTTACAGTATAAAAACTCAAACGCTCAGTCTTTTAACAAATTATTGATGACATCCTCCTCAGAATCATTCCCCTAGGATATATTCATGGGAACTCATCCTAAAATGGGAAATGTCTTCACAATGACCGATGGAGAGCTTTGTCAATCTCTTATCAATCTCATTTGAAACATTCTATAATTTACTGTATTTCCTGAAAAACTGAGTTCCAGTTGTGACTCCAACAGTAAGAGCATTGCTATCTTTCTACCCTTCAGTCTGCTCATGGCATTTTAATACAGTCGTGAAAATCACTTACTCATATTTATGGGCACATTGAATTTTAAAGTCAGAGACTCCCTAGGAGAAGATATAATTTGAGATACTCACTTTGTAGAGAAAGAGGGAGAGACCAAGAGGGGAAGGGGTGTGTGACAGGGCTGCCAGCTTCAGGGGCTGGGTGCCAACACCGCCATGCAGCCCGGACCTGGGCCTTCACCTCCCTGCTTCTCTGACAGCAGCTGGGTACCAGCTCACACGGCCCGGGGAAGCACAACACGTCCATCTCTGACTTCTGCTGGTCCACGTCACTTCCAGCAGAGCAGGCGGGCCCCTGTGTGGGAGCAGCACAGTGATCTCACAGGGATAACTGTGGCTCTTCCTTTGTGCTCACAGGGTAACTAAGGGGACACATGGCTTATGAACTGGAGGTTTCAGAATCAGCGGCCCCTCTAACAAGAAGAGGCCCAGGGCAGAACAGAAATAATGTGGACGTAGGTTCAAATTCTACCTGCTTTACTTATTTCCTGCAAGATCCAGGATGGTGGCTGAATTTCTGTGAGCCTCTGAGTCCTGCTTGGTAAACAGAGATAACAACCTAACGTGACCAAGGATAATGAGAACGTGTACTGGGCACCCACTGAGCAACCTGCACATGCTACGTACAATTTCACTCAAACGTCAAGCTGACACCGTTCAGTGCATCTTACTTTGTAGGTTGAGAACTTGAGCCTTAGGAAGCAGGACAATTTCCCCAGGCCCCGACAGTTTCTAACAGAAACATAACGCAGGTGGGTGGCCCCGACCCTACACTGTACACAGTCTTTGTCACTATATGGGGCCCACCCCAAGCACCTTAAGGGTCTACAATTCTCAAGCACAAAGGAAAGGTTAAATGACATCTCCTTACTCAGGAGAAAAATGTCGATCAATGGAATAAAACGGAGAATCCAAAAATAAACCATTATAAGTGATTTTCAACAAGAATGCCAAGACAGTCCTCTGGGGAAAGAAATCTTTTCAGCACATGGTGCTCACACAACTGGAAACCCACATACACAAAAATGAAGCTAGATCCGTACCTCACACCCTGTGCAAAACTGACTTAAGATGGATCACAGGCCTAGCATAAAACTCTCAGAATAGAGTGTGGGAATAGTCTTTGTGACCACAGATTTGGCATTGTTTTCTTAGATATGAAACAAGAAGCTCAAGTGATTAAACAGAGAAATAGGTCAGCTGGGCTTTGTCAAAATTCACAACTCCTGTGCTGTAAATATACCATCAAGAAAGTCAAAGTCAATCCACAAAATGAGAGCAAATATTTACCAGTAAGAAATCAGTATGAAACTTGTATCCAGAATATATCAATCATTCTTACTACTCAATAACAAAAAGACAAAATAACCCAATATTTTAAATGGGCAAAGAATCTGAATAGACATTTCTCCAAAGGAGAAGGCAGTTGGGAGAATTGGAGGGGGAGACGAACCGCGAGAGACTGTGGACTCTGAGAAACAAACTGAGGGTTTTGGAGGGGCGGGGGGTGGGAGGTTGGGTGAGCCTGGTGGTGGGTATTAAGGAGGGCACGGATTGCATGGAGCACTGGGTGTGGTGCATAAACAATGAATTCTGCTACACTGAAATTAAAAAAATAAAAAATTAAAAAATTTTTTAAAAAAAGAAAGAAGATCTATAAATGTCCAGTAGGCACACGGAAAGATGGTCAACCTGACAACCATCAGGGAAGTGCAAATCAGAACTACAAAAAGATGTCTCTTTGCACTCATAGGATAAAAACAGACAGATAGTAGCAAGCACTGGCGAAGAAGTGGAGGAATCAGAATGCGCTTCTGTTGCTGGTGGGAATGTAAAATGGTAGGAGGCGCTTCAGGGGGTTCCAGAATACAGGAGTTATTCTAAAACCCGGCCATCACACGCCCCTCTCATCCCCCAAGAAAACTGAAATCACATGTCCACACACATACTGTTCATAGGAGCACTGTCTAAAATAGCAAAAAGCTGGAAACACAATGTCCTTCAGTCAATAAATGGATAAACTAAACATGGCATTATCTATACAATATAATTTTACTTGACAATAAAGAAGTACTACTATGTCTAAAAATACAGATGACCCTTGAAGCCCTACTAAGTGAAAGAGGGCACACCAAAGACCCCGTGCTGTATGATGCCTCCTGGATCAAATGCCCAAAATAGGCGAAATTATGGGGACAGTCGGTAAGTTAGCAGTGGCTGGGTCTGGGGGAGGGAAGAGTGGACAACCACTATTGGTCCAGAACTTCTTTTGTGAGTGATGAATGTTCTAGAATTAGAGAGGTGATGGCTGCCAACTCTGTGGATACACTAAAAGCCAGTGAACTGTGGATGTGAAATGTGTAACGTTTATGGTATGTGAATTATACCTCAGTAGGGCTTTAATAGAGTGGGAAGCAGATGCAGACCAGGGTCTCCCATCCATGCACAGCACTGCACCCCCACTATGCGGACGAGGCACTGACAGAAATGGTTGGAGGAAACCGATGGGGGGCTGCAGGTGCACCCCAAACCTGGCAGAAAACTTGGCAAACCACACGTCCCACATTCCACAAGCCTCTCTGCTCATCAGGAGCTGGATGGAGGTGAGAACGCACTTCCATCCATAAACCTGCTTCAGGCAAGATTTCAAGGGGAGGTGTAGAAGGAGCAGCCCACGTACACGTCTGTTCACACCACACGCACTAGCGCATGCCTCACGGGCCTCCGCATAGAGCAGGCACAGTGGTGTCCAGTGCCCGCAGGTCACTGTGTCATTACCTGGGGCCTCTCCAAGACGTACTGTTTCCTTCAGCAGAGGACGAGACAGTGAGCGGATGCTACGTCCACGCACACCGAGAGTGCTCAGTGCACAGCAGCTGGGAAACTGGGTGGGGGGTTAGGTCACAAACCCAAACCAAAAAAAAGAAACTACTTCCAGCCTAGATGCCAAATAGAGAGTGCACCGTGGTAAGATACAGATTTTGACATTTTTACGGAAACAGCGAAGCAAATGTTTTCATAATGTACAGATTCTACTGCACCCGATTAGAGATTGCATTAAAGGCAGAACAGAAATGAAAACGGTAGGGAAATAAAGGTAATTAAACTCACATTATGCATCAAAACTAATGTTTCTGTTAATAAATTCCTGGCTTTATTCTATTTGCCACTAATTTACAAGTAAGTGGACAGCTTTCATACTGCTGGGCTGCTTTTCATTATTTCTAATAAAAAGTCCTCAATAAAATTGAATGCATGTTTCTTGCATACTCTCATCTACCCCCTCCTTTACCAATTAAAACCAGAAAAGGGTTGACCTCCTGCCTCCCCCACCCTGACACCCTGGGTGGAAGCCAGCCCCGTGGCACTTGGGCCACAGACAGAGGCCCGACAAGGGCCGTGTGGCCCTCCACAGAATCCTGGGTGGGCAAGCCCTCTCCGAGGGCCTCAGAGTGTCCTGTGCCCCATCTTTCGACAGTCTTCCAGGTGCTGGACAGAAGAGGGAGCCTGACGGAGAAGCCCTGGTCCCTGGAGCTGGCATTCAGTTGAACGGAATAAGGAACACCACCAATATGTTCGCATCCTTGCGGGCAGATAAGAGGGAGAAAGAGATGGCAGTGCTGGGCCCGTGACCCACGAGATGATACGTCAAATGGCGGCAGGAGAATCAGGCCAGGGGGAAGCGGGAAGAGGCAGTGAGTAGCACGCAGGGCTGGGCTGAGCCTGGTGCAGACCAGGAAGACCGGCAGGGCTGGGCTGAGCCGGGCGGACGCCTACAGGAACCCCGGAGCGAGGGACCGGCCAAGTGCACCATGTTGAGGAAGCGACTCGGAAACCAGGTGCCTGGAGCCCAGTGAGGAGAGAAAGAGGCACCTGGGCCAGGGCGTCGGTCTGTGCCAACCTTGCGAGCCCTTGGGGACGTCGGTTCCTCCAGGAGCAAGATGGGAAGCCACTGGGGTTCTATTCCAAGGCATGTTTAACCTGTCACATCACTGAAGGATCCCCGGAGTACCCGATGGAAGCAGAGAAGCCCGGGGATGGAGGACAGCAGCGGGGACCTGGAGCCCAGCGAGGCCAGCAGCACACAGACGGAGGGTGGAATCAGATCAAACAGGGGGAGGCATCAGACTCCCAGGCTGTCCTTGCTTGCTAACCTTAATTAGTTCACTTTAGTTAACCTTAGCTAGTCAACCTTAGTTAGCCTTGGTCAGTTCACCTTAGTTAACCTTGGTTAGTTAGCCTTAGTTTACCACTTGACTGTGGCTAACCAGAGTTGATCCTCGTTAAACTTAGTCATGGCTAGTTAGCTGTGGTTCATTGACTTAGTTAGACCTGATTAATTAACATCAGTTAACCACAGCTGATGGCCTAGACGGAGGAGTGGCAGCTTTGCCCCAAGCCAGTCCCGGCCGGGGCTCCACACCGTGTGGAGGGCACGTGCCGGGCAAATGCTGGGCTCTCCCAGACGCAATGGGAGACTCGTCTCCGATTAGCACTAAAGCTGCACAGCTGGGCCCACCCGACAGGGGAAGGTGGGTAGAAAGGGGAGAAGGGAGAGTCAGCTGCTGAGGCACAGCCCCGAGAAGGGAGCCACTAGCAAGGACACACCAGTGAAGGAGGGGATGGGCAGGAGGAGCTGGAGCCCAGGGTGCAACGGAGCAGCAGAACACCCCCCTGAGCGTCAGAGGGTGACGACAGGAACATGCGGTGGGAAACACTGGGGTTCACACTGAATTTAACAGGGAGCCCACGGCGACCCCACGGGGAAGGTGATGCAGCAGCCTGAAAAACAGAGAGGCGGTGGCTGGTGCAGAGAGGTCCTGGGGGACCGAGTGCACGGCGGGTGTGGGGGGGGGGAGCTGAGGCACTGACGCAGATCCACACTTCACAAGCAGAGACCTGCTGGGGCTCCGACATTCGGGATCTGGGGCGGGGACGTGCCCTCCGAAGGGCCAGGAAAGCACAGTGTCGGGCCAGGCTCTGTGCCCCTCCCCAGCCATGTGCAGCAGTGTGGGGCAGGGGGAGACGAGGGGCCACACTGGCAGGGCGGAGGCTGTGCGAATATGACAAAGTCAGAGATGGGCAGGCTTGCTGGGGCACGTTTGCAATCATGGACACTTCTGACCTTCCACAATCTTAGCTACTCGTTCTCCCGGGATGACGCTAAGCAACCGGGAGTCACAGTTTGCTGTGTTTCAAGTTGTAGCATTACTGGTCCATCCCCACAAAATAACACTGAGCCTCTACTCTGCATGAAGCACCCGTGGGAAAGGGACAGACAATGCACAGGACCAAGTCCGACCCTCCGAGGCTAAATCCCTACGGGGACGGGGAGAAAGCCCATGAGGTATGAGACGCGACAGCACAAGCAGACGGTGCTGCCCACAGGTTAGCCCTGGGTTCTCCAAGTTTCTAAGAACCAGAACAAACAGCCAAGTCACGTCACTGCCCGCAGAGCCCCTCCATCTGAGGTGATGCATCCCCCGTCCTCCCAACAGCTCTCAGTCCCATTACAGGCATGTGTCTTGCTGTACGTGGCTTCATTCGCGGGCTCCGGCCTCACCACCTATCACTCTCTAAGGGCAGGAACATGCGGGATGCAGGAGGGGCTCAGCCCTGCTCAGCACCTGAAACCTGAGACTGATTCATCCAGCTCACAGGTATGTGCATGTCTCACAAATGGTCATGGGACAGGCTTCTGCTCTGTCCCCTGCACATCTGCTGATGCCCACCAGGACCAGTCGGCCCATCCCATAGAGGAAACCCGCTTCGGTTCCATCACTTTCCTACTGGTCCAGCGTCATCCCTCGGCACCAGCTGCTAGGGCTCCGCTAGCAGTCACGTCCTGAGGATGCCCCCTGCATGGCAACTGGAAATACCTTCCACTGGGGTCCCAGAAGCCCGAGGTGCCCCACTGCACATCTGTCTGTAATGCTGTCCCCACCCATCAGTCAGGGAACTCTCACGCATCTTTGAAGATCACAGAAAAATGGTGCATCTTTATGCTTTTCTCTGACTTTGCTGGCAGAACTTCTGGCTTTCCTGTCCTGAGCAGGAGGCTCTAACACCCTGTCCACTCCTGTGAGAGCAGGACCCAGTCACCGTCTGCAGGTGCACCTGCCAGCGTGGACGCAGGGCTCACCTGCCTCATGTCCCAGGGCCGCACCTGAGCTCCCTCCCAAGTGCTCCCTAAATGCCAGCTGTCCGTCTCTGAGTGGCACTCTGTGCTTTCCTCTGCCGTCTCCACGAGCATGGCACACAGAACACCCAGCCAGGTGCACCACTGTCCTTTGAAGCTCGCTTTGACAAGATAATAAGTGATGTGACAAGGATTCAAGGTCATAAATTAAATCCAGTGTAGTCAAGAAGAGCCTTTCCTAAAACCTCCAAGGAACCCAGCCGAGATCTGGTTTTTCAGGAGTCACGTGGCTGGTTTGCTACCAAATGCATCCCGACCTTGGCAGAATCCTGACGCACAGGGTGGACACCGATTTCCCCGCTGGCCCTGCTCTGGGGCAATGGCAGCTGAGATCCGTAGCCCCCGTCAGATGAGTGGTCAGCCCCAGGTGGTAGATGGGGACAAACCAGCCCGTGTGGGGGACGCATATCTGGGAAACCCTGGATTGCTCACAGCAAGTGCGTGCAGACTCACACTGGTCAGTCTACCCACTCAGTCTGCCCAGAGCCCCCCCTGCAGACACCCAGGCCACAGGACCCTGCCTGACATGCATGGGTCCCCGTGCTCACAAGGCAGGGGGACGGCTCCATCTAGGGGACACAAAGACGCTTCAGCAGCTAACTCTCAGAGGATCTGTTCTCCATCCCTAAACCCCCACAGACGACGCTCACTCTGAGGACGGGCACGGACATCACTGAGAGTCTCCCTTATTTGTGGGGATCCTGCCATACCTATAGCAAAGTCCTGGGGTGTCCCGCCCCTTGGGAGGACCCACATGAGAGCCGAAGGTCCTCCTGCCTGCGAGCTCTTTCCAACAACGTCACTTGAGGGCACCTCAGACAAGCAGGTGCACCTGCCGCTCGGGCCATGCTCCGGCTCAAAGGCAAGCCAGCAGCCAGGGGCAGGCCCATCTCTGTTTAGCCATGGTCTTCATGAGTTCAACAGCGAAGTTACAATCAGCACCTCTGTCGGCTGTCTGGTCCAGGGCACACGAAACGTGGCACACTGTTCGAAGGAGTGGGTCCCTCAGCACACTGATGGCAACAAGAAGGAACGTGAAGTGTGGGCTGGAAGCCAGAAAGCCAGGGCACACGAGGTCCCCACGTGTGGTGATCAAACGCACTTTTGCAGCCAACGCGAGCCATTTACTCCCTTAGTAAAACAGGGGAAAAAGTCTGTGTGTCAGGACAGGGGTGAGTCATGAGCTGTCAGCCTCAGGGGTGTGCAAGGATGGTGCCATGTGGGAGCAGCTCCAGCTGAACCCCCACAAGCAGGTCCGGGGGGCCTGTCAGCTCCCCGCTGAGCCACGTGCTGCGGGTCCGGAGACTAACAACAACGTGGCTCCTGGATGAAGCCCACGGGAGTCAGGCAGGACAGGAGGCAGCGCTCCCCGTGGGTTTCATGTCTCTCCTGACTGAGGCTGACATCCCAGACGACATCCCGAGCTGCACTGGCTGGCGTCCACGTGGAGATTCCCACGGGTTTCGTCCAAGGAAAGCACCGTGGTGAGAGCACCTCGCAGGCCGGGACAGGTTCCTGGAAGATCACAGTTCCTCCACCCGAAGCCTGCTCTGCGAGGCCGGGTCCCCGGGGCCAGAGCTGGATACAACCTGCAGGGACGCAGCACGTCCTGTTCTAACGGAGGGGTGTGTGAGCCACCGTGAACACGGGGGCCACATGACGTGGACTCGTCATGTTCTCATGGAACTGCAGGATTTTGTGGCTGAGAAGCTGCTGACACGAATGAACACACACAGTCCCCCTCCACCCGCACGGACGCTGACGCCCTCCGGCTTACAGGCTTCCTTCCGAGGCCCGACTTCACACACTCTTCGGAGCAGAAACCAGAGGCAAGACGGGGGTGAAATTAAACCATGGAGCAGAGAGGACTTTCAGTTTCTCCATATTAGTGAAGTCAGAATAGGATTACTTTTTGAGAATTAATATTGATTTATTGCCTATAAAATGCTGTTGAATAATTCTCTCATTCTGCCACTTGATTTCCAAACTGGTGTCTAACAAGGGCCCCGGGGATGTCGCTGGAGGCAGCGGGCCGTTTTCCTGTTTCTCTCCCTCAACATTAGGGAGTGGTCCTCAGCTCCCCGCTTCCTGGCCCGGAAAACCCCACCCAGAGATCCAAGGCCATTCGTGAAGACAAGCCCAGAACGGAGCCCCACGGTTCTTAGACGACAATATTATCTGGCAAAATCACCCAGTTACAACAGCCACAACAAAAAAGGGGCCTTGAGCCTCTGACGTGGGCCCCTGCTGCGAGGCGTCCTCACGTGCAGGGGGTTGGCACCGCGTTCTCAAAGAGACAGGAGCAGCCCGGGGCCGCACATGTGAGTATTTCCGTGCGGTGGACACACTATGATAACAGAGCCAAGTGGCCTATCCCAGGCCCACCCGGGCCTTCCTGGTTCCTGAAGTGACTTGACTGAAGACTGCCTATGCCGGAAACAGGCCTCCAGACCAGCTGCGAACTCCGCTCAGACCCGGGGCTCTCAAACGTGGTCACCAGCGATGTCAGTGTCTTCGGGGAACTCGCTGGAAACAAAATCCATCACCTGCCACCATGGCCCCCCAAACCCATGGAATCAGAAATGCAGGGTCGGGGGGGGAGAGCAGCGATGTGTGGAGAAGCACATCAGTGACAGGCCAGCAGAGAGCCCACAGCTTGGTTATTTTAACGGCCTCAAGCAGCGACAAAGGTGTCCTGGCTACGAGCCCCTCCCCCACTTTGGCTAAACTATAGATCAACAGCTCTTCAGGGAAGACATGCTCCTCGCTGAGAACTGGAGCAACTCCCAGCCTGGCAGGCGTTGCAGACGTGGAACTGTCATGGGGAAGGGCACCAAGGAACGAACACTTCGAGCACGGCCTTTTCCAACCTGCAGGACAGGGAGCTGAGTGACATCGCTGGCTTCCCTCCATGCACCAGCCACACAAGGACATGGACGCTGCTGGCCAGGGGCACCCGCAGAAGGCTAGCACACATTCTGGTTCCCACAGAGGGAAAGTATTCTTCAACAGGTAATGAGGAGCAAATAATCTTGTTATTCTGACGGCACTGAAATTCTGAACAGTCACAGAATTACTCTGTTTTGTGGCAACTACTCCATTTACACGTCCTTAGCAACCTCCAGGCTAATGCCCCGGTCCCCCACACAAGCCTCTCCAATTCATGGCCTCCTCTCAGCCTGGATGATCCTTCCAAAACAGAAGGTGCCCCCCTCCCTTCCCATGGAAGACGACCAGTCAATGGCTCCTTATGGCACTGAGCACCATGGCCTCCGAAAGCCCACCAGGCCTGGCTTTCCACCCTCCCAGGAAGAGCCATTCCAGACAGGCCTGTCAGTCCCCAAATGTAAGACCCTCACGCACATCCACATGCCTTGCAGAACCATCTCCCCTCCACCAAGGGTGAATGTTTCCCCACAAGCCTGCAGGTGCAGGATCCCGGGGTGCCGAGCACGTGGACTTTGTACACCCCCGCCACAGCTGACCACAGCGGAGGGCAGCATCTTCACTTCCCTGGCTGCCCCCAGAGTGTCCAGGAACTCTCGTAACAAAGGCAGGGCTGTGAGGGCAACAGGAGCGTGGCGTCCGAGCCCCAGGCACAGTCTGGCCCCCGACCTCAGGTGACAGCCAGACCTGCCTCCCCTTCCCGTGATCGGTGGATGCCAACCCCACAACGGCCATGGGAGCAGGCGGTGGGAGAACTTGAGGTCGCAGGGATGTACTGGTGCCATCCCTGCATGGGCTCACTGGCATTATCTGCCCCCGTGTGCATGCAGGGCCCTCCCTGGGACGGCGAGCTCCACAGTTCACTCTGGCTCCTGCAACACAAAACCAACAGGCCACTGTCAATCCTGGCACCACCGTCGCCCACTACCAGCGCAGGCCCCAGACGCATGCTGTTGGAGCACAACATGGGGCAGCCGATGGAGGCATAAGCATGCTCTAATCGTGGGCAACATTGCTGGGCTCAAACACGACATGGTGAGCAATGCTCGTCTACTCTCCGCGCCCGAGCTGTCACTCGGTGTGACTCCCAGGACCGTGACGCTTTCGAGAAAGGTGCACAGAAATGCCACCCTCCACGGACCAGGCACCACCCGCCACCCTGCAGAGCTGAGAGCACCCCTGCAGCCCACATGGTTGCCGTGCACAGGCCACAGCCTGGACATGCGTGGGCCATCGGCCGCCAGCACTGCCCTTCGTGGGTACTATGAAAACCTTCAGTGCACACAGGCCTAAAAGAGAAGTGGATCAGAACATGTTTCCATCAACAGAATAAAGCCGTGCTGCGTGCTCATGCTCAGTCAGCCTTGTAATGTGTGCGCCAGTGTCAGCACATTAGGGCCACTGTGCCTCGCCTGGCTCGGAGTCCCTCACAGGTGCACAAACTCATCTGCCTGGGGCCTTTGCTGGGCGTGGAAGTCAGTCTACCTGCCAGGACCATGGACCAGGGGCTCCCGCAAGAACTTTTCCGCCCACAGACATGCCTGTCCCCGTTTGCAGGAACAGCGCAGCCCATGCTGACCATGGGGGCCGAGCCCGGCAGCTGGCCAAGCACCTGTCAGGCTGGGGTGACCCGGGAGACCAACACCATCCCCATCTGCACGGACAGGCCATGCATGAGAAGCCCTGACACGTGGAGGGATTCATCACCAAGGGCACAAACTTGAAGCGGACGGGCCAAGGTGTTCACGTGGGTTGAAGGGTCAGGTTTGGGAAAGAGCCACCATGTCTGACAAATCGCGGCCACCCAGAATTCATTCCTGATTGTAACGGGCTCTTTTATAAAAGGATTGGTTTTAAATCTGGTGGAGGAATGTAGGAATCAATGACGATTTTTATTTCTGGTGCAATTACTCTTCATAATAACATACTAACTGAAGCATTTCTAACCTAGTCCCGCCGCCTCTTCCAAGTGCAAAGGGTCTGCATGCCAGTGCACGATGCTGGCGTGCCACCGCCACAGGTCCGCCTCGGTCAGCCCGGCTGTGAGGGACCAGCGGCGCGAGCAGAAGCAGACGGCCCAGAGCGCCCGGGTGCGGCCTCCAGGCCGCCTGAGCGGACGCCACAGGAACAGGAGTTCTCACTGTCTTGATTTCCTCAGACTCTTCTCTGAAGGACACTGAATGTCACATGGTGAGGGAGGCAGGTAAACACAGAGCGGGACACACAGGGTCACTCAGAAGGGGGCACTCTTGATGCTGTAGAAGCACATCCACTTAGAAAACACATGGGCCCCTCCAGCACGTGCCCGGAGGAACTTGAGAGACCAGGAGCTGAACACCAGGGTTCATGGGCTGAGTAACTTTTTCCAAATTTAAAACAACAGAAACAACTTAAATTTTCCTGGGTGCCATGGAGTTCTCAGTCCACGGGCCCTTTCTTGGACATGTCTTCAGAGCCTCCCATGCCCAAGGGCTCAATTTGGTTCTGTTTGGACTTCTGCCTCCAAGGGAGCCTGGACATGATTCACGCAGCAGCACTGCTGCTGCTAACAGCTCTGGTCAACGTCAGGTCTGTGGACAAAGCCATTACAGCGCAGCCTGGCTACAGAGCGTCTTGCCTTCGGCCGCTTGGAGGACATCGGCAGGACAGCTGCGTCCATCAACTGGAAGAACAAAGCCACCCAAACAAACAGAACCCAGAATACGTGTTCTGAATTATTCTAGGGACATACTCAATCACACGTAAATGAATTCACTCAAAGTACACGGTCTACAGATTAAAAATTAAAAATATTCTTGAAAGAACATTTTAGGGCCCATGCTTTAAAAATAGTGCTTCTCGCCTAGAGTTTAAGGAATGACAGAACACACAGTGTGTCACAGCCATGAGTGCGGCAGCCTGAGGATCCCGCACGGGAACGCCGGCCGCCTGCGTGCAGGCGCCCTCTTTCCTGCAGCCAGCACCAGAGTTTCAAAAGCCTCGATAGATTTTGCTGCATCTACTTAATTCTGAATAAATCACTTTGAAAAATACATATAAATACTTTCATAACACGTCAGGAAAAAGCTACAACAGAACTAAAGCATTTTAGAGACTGAGCTATGGAAAACATAACCATCACCTGTTGCCTCTGGAAAGGGCTGAAATGAGCCGGGGATTTGGGGCAACAGGACGTAAGAGGGTCAGGGGAAGCTGGTGCCCCAGTCCTCAGCACCCGAGCAGTTTGCGTGTGTAAACTGTATGAAGAAGGACGATGAACCGTAATGCAGACAACCCTTCCATGCTCTTAAAGTATCCCTCTTAGAGGGGAAAATAAAGTGGATTTTTTAAATTTCTGAAGTTCACTGAAAATGAAAGTCTAGGCCCCAGCGACGGTGCACCCTTAAGCTTCCCACAGCGTCTTCTCGGGACTCCACCAACTGCCCCTGTGGCTCCCGGCCACGCTGTCTTCCTGCCGGCCTCCATCAGACTCAAACAAGCGCCTGCTCGTCCAGCTCCGAAACACATTCCCAGCCCCACTCACCCTGCACCAGGTCTAAGAGCCTCCTCGCCTCACAGACAAAGCAGTGTGTGCAGAGGTGACACTGAGCACCCGCCTCCCATCCCCTCCAGTCCATTCTCAGTGGCATCCGTGAAGTCCTGGTGCTGGGGTCTCCTGCCGCCTCCCCAGCCCGGCATTAGCCTCCGGCCACAGAAGAGGACCGGACCCCTCCGCAGTGGAACGTGCTGACCACAGCATCCTATTCCCACCAGCGGCGTCCGTGACATACCGCTGCCCCGTGTCCTCTAAACCCCAACTCCTCTCAGCTTCCCTCCCTCCATCTGTCCCCGCCCCTAAACGTTGGTCTTTGTAGAGCTCAGCTCTGGGTTCTCCTTTTTACCAGAGGGCTTTCCGGGAAAATCCCAGCCACCCTTGCATCCCGGTTAACGCCCCGATGCTCCTGCCCACCATGGCTCTAGCCCAGAGCAGATGCCCCATCGAGTCATAAGACTGCCTCCTGGACTGAGAGAGGCCATAAGCACGACGTCAGGACCAGACCCTGGTCACCTGTGCACCTGCCCCCACCTCCGGGGCCTCTCTGCTGGGGTCCTGTCAGCACGTGAAGGCAACACAAACCTCCAATGGCCCAAGCCAGACCCGGGAGCCACACTGGATCCCTCCTACTACCCACCCTTCCGCCGTTGGCAGCCCACCTTCCCACAACCTCCTGCCACCTGCTCTTTGCTCCCCAATGCTGGCCACCGCCAGGATCCTATGGGGGGCCCAGAACACTTCCCCTTCCCTGGTCCTCCACACACACCTCTTGCCCAGCCTCTTCACAATGGCCTCAGGAGCTTCCAAAAGTATAGATCTCACTAGAGGACATCATGTAAATGACCCACCAGGGCCTTCCTGTGCCTTTCATAGCCCAAGCTCCCTACGGTGGCTGACAAGGTGACCTGGCCACCCCAACCTCAGGCACTGCTCTTCTCACCTGCCTTGAGAGGCTCTCAGCCTCACCCCTTCCTGTGGGTGTGTGAGCACACTGCGCTGTCCCAAGCCACATCGCTTCCTGAGACTTGCCGCACTGAGAACCCTGCCCAGCCCCGAACCGGCACTCCACCAGAATTACTGCACAACTCCCAGCATGCTGGTCTGTGGTCATTCTGTTGTCCAGCGTGTCATAGCATGATAACAAACGGCCACGTCTCATGTCCTCCTGCCTTCCTACCTTCCCTGAGAAGTAGCTCACACTTCACAAACCATAACTAAATTCTGGAAATAAGGAGTCCTGACCATCACAGACACACCAGCCCCATAAACCAATGTGGAAGAGAATCATGTCCAGCTTCTCCAGTACGATCCTTACTTGGGTAATGTTTAAGCACAAAACATGGATGATTTTTTTTTTTTTAACATGGATGATTTTTAATCATTTATACAATAGACATACCAAAGAGAGAGGAGAGTCCTGATGTTGAGTGATAACCTTTAGAATTTCAAATATAAGGAACAATGAGAATATATTTGTTGGGGGCGGTAATCACAATGTCATTTTAAAACTTCTGATTAATCTTGTGGGCATTTTCATAAATAAAGTACTTAAAGAATAAATATACACGATAAACACTGAAATGTTAATCTATACATTCAGACTTTTTATACATGAAGATTTATACATAAATGTGCTATTTTGCTTGAATAAGAAATCTGCGCCATTAGGAAAACAACCTAAGTGTCCACCAACAGATGAATAAAGAAGAGGAGTGCAGGTAGACACAGACACAAATATGCTTATGTATATTTATTTACACACACACACTGGGCTGTTACCCTCCGTGAGATGTAAGGAAATCCTGCCACTACCAACAACACGGATGGACCCTGAGGGCCTACCGCTCAGTGAGATAAGCCAGACGTAAAAAGACAAATACCGCACACATGGCCTATATGAGAAATCTAAAAGCAAAACAGAACAACACAGGTCAAGTCCTCAATGCGGGCAGGGAAAGCGGCCGTGGGGAGGAGGGAGTGAGCGCAGGTTGGCAGAAGGCCACAAACCTTCAGCTATAGGATGAGCCCGGCCCACAGATCTCAATGAAATGCAGTGACCCCAGTCAGGAACACTAATGCGTAATGAAATTTGCTGGGAGACAAGATCTTAACCGTCCTCACCACCAACAAGGGGACCGTGTGGAAGCCGACCAACTAGAGGGTGGGGGCCCCATCACAATGTGTATGCACGTTAGGTCACCGCAATGTGCATGGATATTCCTTACAATTTTATGTCACTTATACCTTCACAAAGCTAAAGTTAAAAAAAAAGAAAGAAAGAAAGAAAGAAACCTGAGTCACACCAAATATTTTATAAGGTTTAATTTCAGTTTTCAATACCCTGATACAATAGCTAAACAGTAACAGAACTTCCCATTTTCTTCTACTCCTGTTGCAACGCTTCTCAGTGCACTGAGGTGGAGACGGGTGTGGTAGCGACCAAAGAAAACGGTGCTCATGTGAGTAACCTGCGAGGAAAAGAAAACCATTAGAAAGATCTGTGGCAGAACCAGTGGCTCCAACTGCAGGCAGAGGGGACGAGAGTGCACTTACCACTGGGGTCCCAGGTGACCTCACCCCGAGGGCGCGTCAGGGAAACTGAACCGTCTTCTGCAAACCCAAACAGCAAGACATTAGCAGAGTACCCGCGCTTCAGGGTCCCAGCAGCTGACATCACTCGCAGGGCTGGGGAGGGATGTTAACAGCAGGGTTACCAGAACGACAGACGAAGGGCTCACACTCGCACGGGGCTGTCTGACTGCACACACTGTGTCCTTCAACCCTGCAGCTCCCCGACCCCTGGCCTCGCTACTGTCTCCCAGCAGCTTCCATGCTGCACCCCTCCCCTTCCTGTGGCCCCAGCCTAGGCCACAAGCTACTCCACCTGCTGTGGCTGCTCACTGTTACCAGGAAAGGTGCCCACCTCAGAACAGCTGCACCCCATGTCTCCTGTATCCCTCTTCCCTCTTCCTAACAACATCAGTTAAAACAGCAGTCAGAACCCACGAAGTGTGGCTCTAGTGTTAGTGGCAGGAGAGGTGGCTGTGCACCAGGCAGGACCCAAATGTCGGGGAGGATTCTCCGTGCTCCCCATGCGAGTACACTGGGGCCAGGATTCCACACTTGGGGCTGCCTGCCTCTCCTGACGCACTGGCCACTTCCACCAGAGGGTCCATCGCTGAGTCATCAGGACAGCTCTCTGTTCGCAGACTCGCTTACGTCACAGGAGCCTTACTGTCTAGGTGTCCCTCCTCCAACTAGAAAATGAGCTCCTTTGGAAAGGACCATATGTTAAGAATCTCTGCCATCCCAGTGCCTGGCACGCAGCAAGTTCAGAGTGAAGGTTTGCTAAACTGACAGGGACCCGAGAGAAAAGCATCACAAACAGCCCGGAGGCCAGGTCTGCTGCAGCTCGAGTGGCACAGGATGCGGTGCAGATGGGCAGTGAGGCGGAGCTGGGAGCAGAGGACAGGGAGCAGGGGGGCTGCTCCTTAGAAAGCCACGTACGCCATGACGTGAGAATGTTCTACGAGAAGCCAGTTAGGGCTGACAAGCTCATGAAGACAGGTTTTCCCCTGGAGACAGAGCCCACAGAATGGAGACACCGCCTCAGGCCTATTTCTGGGTTCAGGTCATTATAATCACGGCTGCACATGTGTACCCACACGCAGACACAGAAGTACACACACGTGCATGTAAACACACGAGACGCATAAACAGGAGATGCATAAAGTGACTGCATTTCTGCATGTGTGTGCACATGCGTGTGCACTTGCATAAGGGCACACGGAGAGAGGCGGAAGCACTGCAGATCTGGAAAGAAGCAGAACCTTAGAAAACGTGGACGCCTACATCATATGCCTCCTGAATTCAAACAGTCGGCCCAGTCACCCAGACTGCACCCCTGGCTTCTCTCAGCGCAAGGACCCACACCGTAGGATGGGAAGCAGGTCAGTCCTAATCTCAACAGCGAGGGTGCTAGGGATCAGTGGTCCAATCCCCTGAGATGTAGGACACTGTCCGAGGTTCATCTTGCACAGGTGAGTTCTGGAAAACTGCATGGTGACCTCTACCCCTCCTGCATGGGCATAGAAAACAAACCCACAGCACCGCTCCTATCCCCATCAGCGTGCAAGAGCATGGGTCACCTTGTCACTCAGTTCTGCCTCCAACCCCACCCACCAGCAGGAGAAAGTGATTTGTTCAAAGGCCACAGGGCTCCCTGAGGCACCCATGTCTCTGTGGTACGACGGGAAAGACCAATGCCCACAGCTGCTGTCGCCAAGGGGTCCTGGTAACGCACGAGAGAAGCTCAAGCATCTCCCATGGGGGAGTCATCGTCCACTGAGAGCTCAAGCCACGGGACCTCACCCCACCCAGGCTGAACACATGCTGTCCCTGCCTTGCCCGGCGGCAGCTAGACGGAGGTAAATAAAGACCAGTGGCTGGAGGTCAAGAGAAAGAGAGACAGTAGCCACAGCCATCCCCATTCATAATAAGGAGCAGGCAGCCAAGAATTTGCTCAGCACTTTGAAAGCAATCTGTTTATGAAAACGGCAAAGTTTGAGCACTTGCAGATGGAGGGACTAAGCAGTATCTGAAAACAGGAATACACACGCGCTGCTGCGGGAGCAGGACACCCCCCCCACAGTCAGGGGAGAACCAACCCCAGGGACACGCGTTAGGGCAGGCAGGTGGCTGGGTGCAGGAGAGTCGGTGCCAACGGGGATCCTGCTGACAACAAAACCACAGTGCACATTGGGGGGCCTTGGCCAGGCCCGTGTGGGCGGGCGGGAACCTGCCATGTGCATGCTTATAGTCAGTGCCCCACTGAGAATGCGGGTCAGTCATTTCCAGTGCATTGTCCTATTGGGTCGGAACGGGTCTGCGACCCATGACCGCAGATAGGAAAGCACACCCAGCCTGAACACCCCCCTCCCCAGCCAGTAACAGCCACAGAGCTGGGCAGGTGTGAAGGAACACCTTCCATCAAACCCTCCCAGATGAGATTCTACTTTGTATCTTCAAATACCCTGACCTTTCTGGAAGTGAGTCAGGACACACTTTCTAGAAAGAATCATCCAGAATTTAAGAGAACTCCTTATTTGTAGAAGCTAACATCCAGATGTGACCATTGCACTTTGGAAGTGCCCCCCCCCCGACACTCTCATTTCCTCAGAGGGTGTCTGTCCCTCGTCCCCTGGTGTCCACACTAAATGGTGCATCTCTCAGTGGCACTGTGTCCTTGGAAAGCGGGAAAGCCAGTGTCACACGGACACCTGGGAAGGAGTACTTGGTGCCTCGGTCCCTCAGTCATGATGCCGGCATGAGGCCCCTTCTCTGTGCACAGCAACCATGCGCCAGTCACAAGCCGCTCACAGGGACAGCCCCCGATACCCCCTCCATGTGGGCAATACCTGAACGCTCGCTCAGCTTTGTGGGTTTCAGTGGGAACAGACAAGCCTTCTTGAAGAACTTCACTGCCAGAGGGAAAAAAGCATCTATATTTGCATCGGATTCTCTGCCCCCAAGGGTGAGGGAACCTTGCGGGGGGTGGGGGGACAGGACAGGGCTCAGGCACCTCACACCTTGTTCTGGACTCACCCCTGCACCTCCCGGTCACCAGCAACCAGTTCAGTCACTGGGACTGCATGGCTTCCCCCAACACATGCAACCCTGCCACACCAACAGGGACTCAGGGAGGGAGGTGTCCCAGGAGGCTGCCGGAGACAGGCACAACAGGGAGCCAGACAGTGATGGGCCCACAGGACCCACCACAAGGAGAGAACACCCCACACGCCCCAGGCCCCACGCTGGCCGGGCGGTTACATGCACAGAGTCAAGAGACTCCACGGGGTCCGCAGCCTCTCCCACAGGAAACAAACGCTCAGAAAAATCATCTGAACTTAAGTCTTATGAACTCTGTGGGTGAGTTCTCACCATTTTACAGAATTATCTGTCTGGTTATCTTTCTTTATCATATCGTTTTTCCCAGGCCTCTGGCTGCCTGAGGTCGAGACAGCTAAGACAGGTTTCTGCCTGCCCACCATCCATGGGTCTGTAATAAGGGGAAAGTCACTCTGAAAACTAGCCCAGGGGTGTGAGCTGCACTGGCAGGCTATTCCCCGCTGCCAGCAATAATGTCTCTGCTGTCAGACAGGCGCCCCGACCGCACCACACACCCAAGACCATTCTCGCCATCAGGAAGCAGAGTGGGCCATTTCAACTGTTCTTCCCTGAACAAACACAAGATACAAGAGACTCTGTATTCTGTGCCTGGTGGCGTACTGATCTCTCTTTGCCTGAGAAAAATCAGCAATTCCACACATCAGGACCCTTCCTACGAAGCCTCTTCCCGCTAGAGGAAGTCCTTAGACGCTGCATACCGGCCACCCCTACCTGTTCCCGGAACAGTGAATACAGACTCTAGAAACCTAAGGCCATCATGGGGAGGAATTCTAGGATAAGCCAGTAAGGATTTTCACTCTAGATCAAACACTTCCTTACCAGCTGACTTGTGGTAAACTTTTTTCTACCTGTGCCTTGCAGCCTCTGCATCAAGGATAGGTGTAGACTAGCCGTGGGCCCTCCTGCGGTAGGTTCTGGTGACCACTCAGCCTGCTCTCAGGGACCCTGACCAGCCAGCATGTGAGTGAGGGTGAGGCGGCTGGACGCTGGCCCCGTGGAGCTGCACGGACTCACTCCTCCAGCAATCCCGAGTCTGCAGCAGACTATGTTCTGCACCTCAAGTGTGGACCGTCCGGTCCTGCAAACCCAGAGCTGGATGCAAGTGCTCTCCTCTGTGCCTTGTGAGTTCTGGAAGGACTCTCCCGATGGTCAGAGAACCAGCCTCATTTTTGCCTAAGACAGTTTGATTGGGTTTTGGTTCCTTTGAACTCGAGGACCCCTAAGATCAGGGTATGAGCAGTACGACCCCGGTGAAGGCCTACTGTGCAGGTGACACTGGAACTAGGACCCCCAGGTCTCAGACACACGCCAATGGAGCCAACCCGTCACATGATCACAAGTCCTAAGACCCCCACCCGTTCTCTGACTCAGTGCAAAATGAGGGGAGACCGTGTGGGTGAAGCTTTCCCAAAACTTTGGCTGGCCACGTGGAAGTCCTTGCTCCTAGAGGATGGACCAGAGCACTGCGCTCAGACAAAGAAATCAGCGAACAAACACTTGCAGATGGAGAGAAGCCCGCCTTCAGGCCAGCCACACCTTGGGGAGTCTGAGCACCTGACAACACAGGTTCTTCTGGGCTCTGCTAACAATTCCTGGCCATGCTGTAGCATGCCTCCTCGCCTCCCACCACAACTGGCTACTCTGGAGGCCAGAACCTTCTTCGTAATGGGATGGCCTCCCTGTATTTCTAAAGCAGACAAATGAACAAGTTCAACTACTTGCAAGACCATCCACAGAAGCTGTTCCACTATTCAAATGCTTGAATAATTGTATAATTTACTTTTTACTGGAAAATGATGCACAGACGCTACAGAAGTAGTTCCATATCCCTCTCTCATTCATATCTGTATCTGTGTCCTGATCAATGTCTTACGTGTTGACAAGAGAAATACTGTTTCCATCCCCCTCCGAGCATGCACACAGGCTGTCCTGGAAGGAGGACCTGGGGGAGAGTCTGTCCCCTGCAAGGCATCAGCGCTCATTACCCAAGGCCCAGACGTCATTGGCTGGATTGCCAATCCTACCTCTGTCCCTAGCTCGGCAGGAGCAGCAGGTGAGAGAGTACAGCCTAAACATAAACTCCACTCATTCCTATAACCACACCGAAGCAAACTCTAGAGTAATCAGGATCCCAAGGAAAATAAGCCACATCCCCTGCAGACGTGGGGATTACTAACTCACCTTCATGCCCAGAAGCGGCCTCCACCAGCAGATGAGGACGGCAAGCTGCTCTCGAACCCTGTCCACAGAGGGCAAACGTTACACTCAAGACACAGAGAGAATTCTCTTTTACATAAGATTCTGGGCGAAAATCTTACTTTGTGGAGTTGTCCTGGGTGGTGATACTTTGCAGGGGAGACACGCTGGCCTGGGGACCATCACCTCAAATCTTGGCACATGAGGGAGAGAGGTTTCTGTGTTCCAACACCAAGCTGCCACCCGTAAGCACACGTGAGAAGGCAACATGACGTGGCGTTTCTCAGGGAGGAACATGGTTCCTATTCACTATAAAAGAATAACGCCTACATGATAGTGAGCAGTCACAACAGGGATGACGGGACCTGCACACACTCAATGACTCTTCCAAACAGGACAGGCCAGGAGCATGTGTAATGGGACTGACCTGCTCAGCGGCTTCCTCCTGGGCTTCGAGAATATCCAGCACCCACGAGCACCGCATCCATCTCCCCTCCAGGAGTGTCGGACCTGCCTTCCCACTGCTCTTCACACCAGCTACTCCAGCTGTGCCAGTGTGCGGTGGCTCACGCGGCACTTCACGGTTTGGAAAGTAAATCACACACAACAAGGTACCAAACAGTTCTTTCATGGGCAAGAAGATGAGATCTCAAATGTGCTGTTTTAGCTGAAGTGACCGTTGAAATGTGTCTCCTTTGAAGTAACAAAATACTTCCATGAATAAGGTCTGGAATAAAGTAGCCAATTAATATAAAACTTATGAATTTGGGTTAAATATCGTGTGTTACTTGATGTAGAAGTCTTCAACTTGATTGTGAGGACAAATTCACCTTAATTTCCTACAGCCCAGTTTGTGCAGAGCAAGGCAGGACGAGAACCACAGTCTCTGGGGTCTCTGGCTGCTGGGGCTGCTGGGCCTGCTGGTTGACCCCAGTGTGCGCATGCTTACAGAGCATCCAAGAGCTGCAGAGCTGACCAGCAGGACATTGATGTGATGTCTTTACAGGAGAACTTCCCAACCTGATGCAAAACAGACCCACAGGCAGATACCAGTGGTCACATGCAGTGCTCGAGTTTCCCTCTTCAGAGCCCGGCTCACTTACACACTCGCAACCACCTGTATCGGTGAGAGGAGAACGCCCTAACCGTGTGAGCACATGAACCAGAGCAAAGCATGGCCGCATAGAGGGGCAGTGAGGACAGGGTCAGGCGTTTGCTGTAAGAGCCCTCGAGAGAACATTCTCTGCTCCAACTATCCCCGTAGCAGGAAAACAGCCCCGGGCAACACGAAGCAATGGGTGTAGCTGAGCTCTGGTAAAACTTTCTTCACAGAACAGGCAGGAGGACACAGACTGCTGTTCACTGTCCCTGAACTCGGGCCATCTGAGGGCTGGGATAGGATGTGCCTGTGCTGTGCAGAGATGGAGGAAGGCACATGCCCAGCAGCGGTGGGTGCAGGGACACTCTCCAAAGCCCTGGTGTATGGACACCCTAGGAGACACAGCGAGACAAGTCACCACTGGCGCCTAGACATAGCGGAGAGGGACAGCACCATCGTCTATTTTCTTGGCAAGGACATCCCAGCACGTCCCATGTCAGGGCCACTGGTGACCGGCGTGAACAGTGTGTGAGAGTAATGCAAGGGACCCCTGCAACAGAGACATCAAACACCTACCTGCTCCCACTCCTTCTGATGCTTCTGCCCTCTTGGAAAGTCCTGTTCCTCCCCTCACGCGCTCATGTCCAGCTGCATTCAAGACCAAGATCCCACCCAGCCCCAGGGATCACACTGTGAGCTCGTGCCCACTGGGACTCGGCAGGATCCCGTCTCAGCCCCGCCCGCCGGCACGCCAGCCTCTGCGATCCTCTCCGGCTCTTTCGTCGGTGCATATGCTTTTTCTCATCAGTTTACCAGAGGCTGCAAAGCTCTGCTGTATTCCGCATGCGGGACTACCCGGTAGGCATTTTTAACAAATGCTTAACTTTATCACACCGATGACTTAGTTCCAAATATATACAAGGAGTTTCTAGTTTTCCAGGAATGCATCCATTTCATCTAGGTTGCTTAGCTTATTGGCATATAACTGTTGATAATAACTTCTGATGATTGTTTTCTGTTTAATTCCAGAAACAGAGGGAACTATAAGAAGAAAGCGGGCAGGTGTTTAAGCTCACCGGGGACAGAAGGCAAACAGCTGTCAGAAGAGCAGGTCACAGGGCAGCAGTTCAAGGTTCAGTGCCAAGAGGGCGCCACAGAGCCCAGCTCCAAGCCCATCGGAGAAGCCCGGGACAGGCTGCACGAGGCAGGCCGGCTTGCAGAGGCTCGCCGAGCACCTGGCCCTCGTTCACAGAGCCCGTACAGCGGCCCCAAGGCCCTGTCTCCTCTGAAAGCCGTTCTTCCTGCTCTGAGCCACCCCTGGAACCACTCTCGAATTTATTTTAAAAGATTTTATTTATTTGAGAGAGAGAGAGAGAAAGCACAACAAGGGGAGGGTCAGAGGGAGAAGCAGACTGCCCACTGAGCAGAGAGGCCAATGCCGAACTCGATCCCAGGACCCCGGGATCACAACACAAGCCGAAGGCAGTCACTTCACCGAACCCCCCAGGCACCCCCACTCTCGAATTCAGAATGTGTTCCCACGTCCATCTACACATGACGAGCTAAAGAACGAGAAACCCCCTTGACAAAATTCACACAAACCCATATGCAAAACCATGTGTCACCAGCTCCCAGCTCCTCGTCAGTGACTCCAACCCCCAGGGCCACCTGTCTGAGCTTGCTGTCCCGCCTGTATTTACACCCCGAGGGAAATCACACCCAAGTGCTTCCCAGTTGGGATTTCTGAGGTTTTAGTCAAGTGTCACTGGGGGCTATTAGAACAAAAAGTCCTCGAGACCATCAGGAGCTCATTTTGCAGGGAGAAAGGCAGTGAGTAAGGCAGGGAATTGGGGAGATATTTTTCTGAGGTCCCGCAAATCAAACCCCTGAGGTGGCTGCCTCCTAGCTAAGCCCTCCCACTCACAATTTCTGTAAAAATCTCACTAAGCTCCACTGAACATCTTTACCAGAATAGGAGCTGTCAGCTACCTGCACGCGCATACATGGGTGTTTATAGCCAGACAGCTGGTGCGTAACCAAATAAAAGATATTCTTAATAGTCTGTTGAATATAATTCTTCAGCTCGTGGACACGAAACACAAGAAGAACTGCAGTGAAGCCACAACACTCCTTTTTTAATTTAAAGCAGTATCTGGAAACTTGCTTTGAAAGACAAATTCCACGTTTATCCTTCAGTTGCATGAAATCAAGTGTGCAGAAATGCAAGCATCCTAAGAGCTTGTTAGTGACAAACCCACGTCCAGCACAGTCTCCTGTAAAGCTCCTGAGAAGAGAGATGGGCCTTTGCTATTGATTATTCTCTAGTTTAGAGAACAATCTCTAAAATGAGTCTCACTTTCCCTTGCAAGTGCCGGGGTTCTGTAAGCAAGGACCACATGCCTCAAAACATGGGAGACGTGGCCTATTTTGCACACGGGGCAGGCTGGAATGAATGGGGAGCAGGGAGCTCGGGCTCTTTACAGTGCGAATTCCTAGCAGAAGAAAACAAACCCCTGAGTTAAATGGGGGTCATGACTGCCTGCCACTGACACGGACTGTGACTGTCCCACTCTGTCCACTTCCTGTGCGACAGACTCCAGCTGGGGGAACATGCCCTCCCTCCAATTTAGATATCCCTCTCATCATTCATCCTTACAAAACACCGCAGCGCTTCCGTCCAGGTCTGCTTCAAGTATTAACTCCAGATGATGGTCACATTTTCGACAGTTAAATCCTCCTTCAGAACGTCTACTCGGCGCTCCTTGGGTCAAGTGAGCCATTACAGGAACAGCCAGTCCTGCTCACCACCCAGGGAGCTCACACGATGATAAAACAGAAACAGGGTGTATTCTCGATACTCACGTAGACCGGGCCTTAATTAACTGAAGGTGAATCTATTTCATGAAGGCAGGAGGAGTGAGCGTGGGGGACAACAGGGCCGGCCAGGCAGGGAACTTGGGGGCGTAGGCCCCTTGAGGGGCAGCACGTGTTACAGTGAGGACAGCCACTGAGCCCAAATGAAGAGGAGGATGCAATGCTCAGCTTTGCACGTCCGCAGCTGCAGCAGGGCCCCCCATGCCAACAATGCATACCCCCTAAAGCCCCACAGAAACAAAGGAGGTGAGATTACAGCCACATCCCCCTGAGGGTCTCTGGGGGGTCCAGGGACGGAATGTGAGCAGCCTTCCTGCCTCGTGCCCTGGGGCCCTCGGCTCCCTGCCCTCCCCTGCTCTCCCCTGCTCCTCGCTGGCCTCTGACGGGGCTGTGATGGTTGTGAGGCCTGTGCTCTCGCTCATACCTTTTCAAAGTGTAGCTGAGTGTTCACTTACTCAAGATGTACAACCAAAGGGGAAAGGAGAACTGTTCCCACTAACAAAGGCACACCGCATTAAGCAATTGGTAGGATTTCGAGTTATGTTTTTATGTGTTATGCTTTGTCTCACGTGGGAACAGCGAGCCATCTAAATTACAACGAATCAATAAGAAAATACGATTTTACATACAAATATTCACTGTTCCCTTTTCAAGAATATAATTCTTATTAAAAGTTGTTACAAATTACTATAATACGATCGTAATTATGTTAAAATCACACAATATAATTAGTAAAAGTCTTCAGTATCTCAGGGCTTTGTACACATTAATACATACAAGTTGAAATATAAATGTGCAAAAAAAAGCTAAAATAGTTCATCATCCTCATAGAAACTAATGGCGATCCATTTTGCAAATGACCTTAAATTTTTGCAATAGTTCTAAATGGTAACTGGAATTTACATCTTGATCAAAATCTTGACCCTCAATTTTAAAAATACCTCCTAATTTCAGAAGTAAAAAGTCTGATGGTGAGATAGATCAGAATCTGGCTTCGCTTAACCAATTTGGATGAAAAACAGATAATACTTAAAAGTTTATTCTAGCCTGGAGAATATATATTGTTTTCAACTAATTACATGAAAGCATGTGCTCACGGCTTCCCTAACCTATCAGACTGCAGGGAACACATCAGCTCCCATACATGGGGCACCTGATTACCAGAGAGACAAGGCTTCTTCAAAAACCAAGCACCAGAAAATGTGTACCCCACCATTACAACACATTTTCTCTTTTAAAATGCCTTTGCTAAAAAAATCTGAGAAACACAAATTCTCTTAATTCAGAGCTCAAAATAAACCAAAACTCTGTTCCTAAAATCACAACTTCAGTTAAGACACAAAATACATTTCATGACGTGCCCAAATCAGCCTATATGGGGTTCTTCGTAAGGCTGCTGGGCATTCCTACTGCTGACACCCACACAGGATGCTGGAGCCAGCAAACCAGCCTGCCCACAGATTTTGCCCCCCACCCCAAAGCACCCACGAGAAAGACCCCCATGAGCACCTTCATCTTTAAAGGGAACCCCACAACGTGAGGTAGCCACACTGACCAAGACAAGGGGAACCACACAGACGTTATTCCTGCTGGTGTGTAAAGAAGTCTCCCGACTCTGTCCATGACCAAGAGGTCTAGTAAGACGCATCAGGGGCTATCAGTATTAAAGGACAACGTAGTGCAAACCTGTGGAATCACTATGTTGCACACCAGAAACACATGTATCAACCAAAAAAAAAAAAAAAAAAATTGTCTGTTAAAAAAAAAATAAAAGACAACATGAAAATGCTGGTTCTTTCTCTTCACCTGCTACCTTGAGGCACAAGGCATTGAGCAGGAGGAGGTACTCAAGGCAGCCACTGGGGTGTCCTCCCCGGAAGGCCCCTCTAGAAACTTCCCGGCACGGGACACAGGAAGTAACAGCCATGCACACCTGGGGTCACCTGGTCCTGGGCCGCACACATGGTGTGGTGCGCTGTTCTCTCGAGTAGCCCTGATCCCTGGTCGGCACTGTTGGCCTACTGCCCCTTGACCTCCTCTATAAACTGAGCTCTAATCCTACTGGTCGCAGGACATCTGGAGCACTGTCTCCAGAAATACCATTTGGGGACTAAACTCCACAAGGGGTGAGAATATGACCAGACAGATCATCGAAGCTGTGGGGTCTGGAATTCCTGGGGCAGAGGCACCATGTAAATGTTAGGATGTGTGCCCTGCTCAGGCGAGATGCAGGCATCCTTAGGAAGGACGAGGCTGATTTTCCTGGCCTTCTTTGAAGATACAACTTTCTCAGTGGGAGTCACAGAAAGAAACTTCATGTCGACAAAATCAAGGTCAACAACTGTCCCCAGGGAGCGCAAGCAAACACTCTGTTAGGGAATCAGCAGAAGGCCTTCCTCCCAGCACAAGATGTCAGCAATTCTCATCCAATGTGCTATGAACCCTTCACAGATTGCCAATAAGATGTTTTTCAACTTATTTTGAAATAATTACAGATGCCCATTAAGACAGAATGCAGAGGAAGATAGATGCAGAGGAGTACAGAACGGCCCTGTGTACACCTCCCCGGTGTGGACACCTTAGTCCCCACACCCAGGAGACTGGCATAGGCACACAGTGTGTACGGCGGTACCGCCCTGATTTTGTGTGTGTATTTCCGTAACCAGCCCTGCAGTCAAGGTGTGGAGACACTCCCTACGGTGTTACTCCACGGTGCGGACGGACTTTGATCACTATGTGATACTTGTGTTTTCACACAGCTGGAGGATGTGAAACAGGACGGCATTTTGAAATGGACGATTCATATGGTGCCAAGTGGATCTTGCAAAGTAGGGCGGAGAACGATGCTGAATAGGGTCCAGTTTGCTGGTGTAGTGTCGCCCTGGCACCAAAGAAAACTTCTGCATTTGTCAGAACATAGTCATAAATCCATCTGATGGTCAACCTGGGTGGATAATTAGTTCCACTCCACGACAGGCCCAGAGGATTGGCAGGACGGCCGTGGACAGACTCCGATTCCTTCACATGCGCCACCTCAGACTCACAGGTGTCATGAGGCAAAAAAGGCTGAACGCACGCATCCAGATTCCAGAGTATCACTTAAATGCCTTCCAGTTCGACCTCAGCTAGTCCTAGAGCGCACAGCACATGCCAAGTCTGTACCAGAACCGCAAGGTGCTTGGAAATCCAGAGCCCACCTACTGTGTGCTGCACACAACAACAATCTCGAAACGCAACTCAAAGGAATAACGAGGTGCTGCTTTTAGCCTACCCAGTTTCGGAAGACAGGAGACACATTAAGACGGTCAGACACCGGGGAAGCTGCTGTGAAGGACTCACTCACATTTGCTGGTGTCAACATAGATCCGTGCCTCCCCAGGGGGAACAAAGCTTGGAAATATCAGCAAGAGATACAAACACGCAGACACTTTCAGCCCGTATTTCCACTTCTAGGGACAACGTTAAGGAAACTTCCGTTAGCACAGGCAGGTTAGAAATGATGGTTTTAATATCATAGAAGCCAAAAAATTAAAAACAACTTAAATGTCAGTTCAGTTCTCACGTGCATTGGGGGTTGGCCTCATGCCAGGCACCACCATGGGGATAAAACATGGGTTTAAGAGATTTAAAATATATTCCTGGTATTAAAAATATTATAATCGGGGGGGGGGGCACTAAGTAAAAAGATAATTTCCATTAAAAAATGACAAAAATACAACTGGGAAAAGCTTCCATGTCTGTATATCATCCTTGAGACAGCACTGTGTCCTCGTTCACTCAGTGGATCCCACTTGGAGCCCAGCTGCCATGCTGGTGAACCCAGGCCATGCTCCCTGGACGAGCCAAGGGGCCAGGGCCAATGGACCTGGGTGAGGACAGGCTGCAGGCCTCACGAGTGAGCCTCTGGGCCATCCCATCCCAACAAAGTTCCAGCAGACCACAACCTTGTCACACACCAGGGCCGTGAACCGCCCCACCAAGCCCACTTCTCCCTCAGCCACCTGCAGATGTGTCAGAGTTGTCCCGCCAGCAGCCTGCCTGCTGTGACATCTATAACAGGACCCAAGCCTGGGCCTCCTCGATAGCATGGGCGATGAAGCTTCTGCACTTTTCTCCAGGCACCTACCCAAACCAAGCAGCCACAAAAGCCACCAGAAGGGAAGGTCACAGCAGGGACACAGTAGGAGAAGCAGATAATGAGGGCATGTGTCAGGCACGTGGCTCCCACACATACACAGCAACCATGCGCCCGCACAGCCGTGATCACGTGTGGGGTGAGCAAGACCCCAAGAGCCTTCCATCCCAGCCTGGCAGGGGAGAGCCCCCTTGGGAGGGAGGCAGGACCTCCAGGGAGTATGCGGACACCCCCGCCCCATGGGATGAACACCAGCTCAGGCCTGGGTCTGCCCACCCGCGTGGCCGCATGCCTGGCCAGCACGTGCTTCTAGAGTGTAAGGCCACGTTGGGCCCACACTGGGCTGCAGAGTACTATAAAAGTGTATGTGGGAGCACAGGACACATGCCACCTACCGGCACGCCAGCTCTAGATACCAGCCCTGGCGACACAGACGTGGGTGTGTGCGCGCAGCCGGTCCCTGGCAGGAGCCACAGCAAATCCATCCCATCACCTGTCATGAGCTCCTTGAGGCTGTTCCTTCCTCTCAACCTCTCGGCATCTCCCTGTATCATGCATGACCCCTAATTTTACTTTGGATTGTCCCCTTTTTAGGTCCCTTTTAAAAAGGTAATGGACTTGGGAATCAGGGGACATTACCAGGTGCAACTGGACTCAAGCTTTAAACCCCACATCACAGCCCCCCACAGGACACACAGCCCCTCCAGGATACATGGTCCTCTCCCACAGGACACACGTTCCCCCCCTATTGCGGGGTGCCCAGGTCCCCCTCCTGGGGCACATGTCCCTCCACCCTGGGAACTATGGGCCCCCAACTGTGGGGCACCCAGACCCCCCTCACAGGATACACAGGTCCCCCTCCCTGAGGCATCCAAGCCCCTCCCGCAAAGGGTACCCGACCCTCCCCGAGCTGACACTGCTCACCACACCCCTCCCATGTCCAGAAAGGGAAAGCAGACACGCTCCTCTGTTACTGACCTTGCCTACCTTCCAGTACTGTTCCTAAGGAGCTGTTGAATATTGTGCCCTACTAAAATCCGGTCCTCTTTTAAAGCTTGGCTCTTTTTAATGCAAACCATTCATTTCTTGCAGACAGTTTTCTCAGCATGGGTTTAGTTAAACATGCTCACTGTGACTGTCTCACTGAGACCTCGTTCCCCTTAATTATAGCATGAGGTCATGAGACCATGAAGAAGTACTGAGAACGCTCTTTGAAAGTCAACTAGAAAAATCGTATTTGTGTAGCACTCTTTTCTAAGTGTGGCAACAAAGAGCTCTGGTTCTGACCGCCAAGGAACAAGCCCTGTCCTCACGTCTCGTTAACTGTCCTCGGCACTCGGGACGCCTCATCTGTAAAGTGGGGTGACGGTGGGAGCAGAGACAGGTGCACGGAAGCCGAGGAAATCTCACGTGGGCTCAGCACAGTCCCCAGAATGAAGGTTACGGATATTGTTGATCACCCAGGGAAATGAGCACCTTTCAGAGAGGAATCAATTTACCGGGTTCTTCCTGTCCTGCTTCAAGCTCAAACACACTCTTACACTGACTGCTTTCCTGGCCAAGACTGCTGTTGAACCCGAGGGCATTAGCAGTCACCGCCGAGCCTTCAGATCTGCTTCTGCGAGGTTTTCAATCACAGATTTCTTCCTTGCTTCTCGGTCTCAAGACACTCGCAGAAATTCTGGGGGAGACTTACACTTGCGTATCCTCTAGAGGAGTACAGAAAGAGATGGCTGGCTTGCTTCCTGCCAAGCTCGTGACCGTAGTAACTCACAGAGCCTCAACATTGTTCTGAAAGCTGAAACAGCACAGCAATGCTTAAATCCATTCTAAGATATTGCTTGTTCTACCTTTAAGACAAGTTCAGCTTTTTTTTTTTTGTCTCTAGAACTCAGAGATTTCAAGATACTTTATGTCAGAGCACCTCATAAACAAAAGAACTCTGATAAATAATGGTGTGTCATAAAAGCATTTTTACAGATGAAATATTTGAAAAACTATAATTATTATTTAAATATTTTGTTGCCAAAGATTGGGCTAAAAATTATAAACATGAAAAAGAAACCCATGGAAATAACATGAAATTATGTTTTTTGTTCAAAAATCGCTCAGCAGGCTTCTGGTTGGCACAGTGTCAAGTATGAGGCTTCTGGATACAGACAGAGGAGAGAAGCTGCATCCAGCATTATCCTCTTCTGATCATCATAAAATGAGAAGTGAATAGTAAAATCAACTGCTTTCTCCAAAAAGAATCAGAGACATTGGGGCGCCTGGGTGGCTCAGTGGGTTAAAGCCTCTGCCTTCGGCTCAGGTCATGATCCCAGGATCCTGGGATCGAGCCCCGCATTGGGCTCTCTGCTCAGCAGGGAGCCTGCTTCCTCCTCTCTCTCTGCCTGCCTCTCTGCCTATTGTGATCTCTGTCTGTCAAATAAATAAATAAAAATCTTTAATAAAAAAAAAAAAAGAATCAGAGACGTAAATAACGAAGTTGGGACTTGGAGGAACAGCGTGCCGGGACCCAGGAAGTCAGTCGGGACAAACAAGCATCAGAAGAGATACATGCTGAAGCCACGTTCTCGACAGAGGAGATTCAAGAGAAGCACACTGACATCAAAAGGAGGAAATGAGATCAGAAGAGCCAGAGAAATGATAACAAATAGGATGGAAATCATCCGTGACCCGGGGAAGTGTCATGGCTGGGAGGAGACGCGACAGACATCCTTGCGTGAAAATAGAACAGGAGACGGAATAAGCGTGGAGAGAACAGACGAGGCACCTCAGACAAGAAGCAAGAACTAAGAACCACGGCGGGAGCAGCCCTGTGTTTGCTCATACAACTGTACCAAACCCTGATGTTTGCACCAGGCAAACACTGATGCTGAGAAACACCCTGACTGTGTAACTGAGACCCAAGTAAACATGTTTAAATGGTATCCCCCATGCAGACGTGATCAGCTGGAGAGCCATGTTTAATTCCAGCAGTGCTCGAGGTAAATGGGCTCCAGGGATGCCACAGCAGCCATGTGACCCTCAAAACAGAAACCAGGCTGTCCGTGGCCCCATTCGCACACGCACAATGCAGGAAACATGACACCTGTGGACCTCCATGGCTGGGGAAGTCCACATCACAGAATCAGGCCATGGAAAGGCGAGCGTGGAATGAGCTCTCAAGAGGAGGAAATGTGTGTCCCAGGAACATACTATCAGCCCAGTTTTCCTTTGAAAAGAAGAGCAAAACACAGACATTCTCAGCTGGGGAGAAAACCACAAAGACCCATGGCCCATGTGAAAAAGAACCCCTTACTAATAAAATAAACTGTCTGAGAGATCAAAACACATGAGGCAAGATGGTAAGGCCACAGTAAAAGGGGTGGCAACCAGCAGAAGACCCACGCTGAAGGGTGAAGTCTCTCGGGGGCTGGTTTCATGGTGTAGTTACTACAGACCTCAGCCGCGAGACACACGTACACACTTATGTGCATATGGTCCACTTCTCACACACAGGCACATGTGCATGCACAGGGCCCACTTCCCACACACATGTGCACATGCATGTACATGGTCCACTTCTCACACATGGGTTTGCACACACATGGGCCATGTCTGTCACGCATGAGTGCACAGTCTAGGTCTCACACATGTGTGCATGTGCACATATGGTCCATGCCTCTCACGTGCATGTACATTCACACACAGTCCATGTCTCGCGCGTATGCATGTGTGTGCACATGGGGGTGAGTGCACACACATGGTCTCATGGAGGGATAAATCTCATGCACAGGGGACAGGTGCATACACAGTCCATATCTCACACATGTGTGTGCAAGTGCACACACACGTCTCATCCATGGGGAATACGTGCATGTGCACAGTCCCCTTCTCACATACCCATGTGCACAGCACGCACACGGTCCACTTCTCACACACGCATGTGCATGCACACAGGGGCCACATTTCACACCCATGTGCATGCACACACATGGTCTACAACTCAGACGGGGGTGCGTGTGCACACACACGGTCCACTTTTCATGGTAGAGGAAAGAATATAAGAACACTACTCTAATTTTTTCTAAGCTTCCCTGTATTGTTTCAATTTTTTTCTTTTTTCTTTTTTTAATACTTAGAAGGGCTTTTAGGAGATTAATTCCATTGGGATGAAGAGACATTTTGGTCAAGAACAACAGTGACTTCAGCTTTATCTCAGCTTACTGATTCTATTAAGACTGAATAGTTGTAATTTTATATTTTTTAAAAATAGACTACATAGAATACATCCCATTTACTCAAAGTATTTCTGAAGTCTGCACAATTTGGATTTGGAGTTTAGTGATGGTTATTCTGGAGTGGTAGGAGTTCTGAGGAACAGCTTCCCCACAGTGGTTGGATGTCTCATAACCTGTATCACTTTGCCTTTTTTTAAACAAGATAAACTAAAATTTTAGGAAAAGGAAAAATATCCAGATATTCCAGGATTGCCTTGTCATTTTCATAAACGAATTTCCATATCTGAATCCACTTTCCGTGTGAACTGATGACAACTGATCCTTCAATCTGAAAAATACAGCTCTTAGAACTTGATGCCTCTAAGTGCACCTCCCTCAGAAACAGCAGAAGCAGCAGCAGCAGCAGCAGCAGTCAAGAGATATTTTTACAGATCAGGCTCAGACAATCCTGATTCCCATTTTTGCTCAGATGACTATTAGGCAATGGAGAGAATGGTCCACCACATGTATATTGCCTGCCACCTAGCCATCCCCCACAGCTGAAGAACATGGCAAGTAACACCTTTGAACGTGAACTCCTGCCCTCATCAAATGTTACTCTCTCTGCATAGGTTCTGGGTCTGTGAAGGGTCCTAGAGAGAAGTAATGGGAATGATGTAAATTGGTATGACTTTATTTTATTTTACTTTATTTACTTATTTAGCATTTAACTAATCATGATCAATCCTTTTTATTTTACTATGTCATGTTAGTCACCAGATAGTACATCATTAGTTTCTGATGTAGTGTTCCATAAGTCATTGTTTGTGTATAACACCCAGTGCTCCCTGCAGTCCGTGCCCTCCTTAATACCCACCACCAGGCTCACCCAACCCCCACTCCCTGCCCTCTAAAACCCTCAGTTTGTTTCCCAGACTCCATAGACTCTCATGGTTCGTCTCCCTCTCTGATTTCTTCCCAGGTTTCTCTCCCGCTATGATCCTCTGCATTTTCCCTTAAATTTCACATATGAGTGAAACCATAAGATAACTGTCTTTCTCTGCTTGACTTATTTCACTCAGCATAATCTCCTCCAGTCCTGCCCATGTTGATACAAAAGTTGCGTATTCATCCTTTCTGACGGCGGAGTCATATTCCGTTCTGTATATGGACCACATCTTCTTTATCCATTCGTCTGGTAAAGGGCATCTCAGCTCCTTCCACAGTTTGGCTATTGTGGACATTGCTGCTATGAACATTGGGATGAAGGTACCCCTTCTTTTCACTACATCTGTATCTTTGGGGTAAATACCCAGTAGTGCAATTACTGGGTCATAGGGTAGCTCTAATTTCAACTTTCTGAGGAACCTCCACGCTGTCTTCCAGAGTGGCTGCACCAGCTTGCATTCCCACCAACAGCGTTAAGACTATGACTTTATACGTCTAAGTTCCGGGATGTGCATTTCAAAGAAAACCAGACACAGTGCTGTCTACACACCTGATAAATGTTCTGTGTTCACAGAAGGCATCTCATGGATGTGGACGCAGCCGATGACGGTGTGAAGCGTCCTTCCCAACACACCAATTCCACGGGGCATCCCTGCAGCGCCAAAGCCAGCGCACCCGGGAGTCCAGTCTTCGCGTGCTGCTGTTCAAGGATACACACTGAGGAGACAGGACTCCAAACCTCAGCCAGAGTCCGCTGCCTTTCTGTTCCCATGGTGACACTGGCCCAGCCAAGAAGAGCTCTGTGTTCACACAGCAGCAGGAATGATCCCCCGAAGCGGCGGGCGCTCTGGGGAGACCCTGGCCAGCCAGGGGCAGAGCAGCAGGATGCAGTGGTACACAAGGCACAGGCCAGGGAGCTCCCGCCAACAGGTGTGTATGCAGCTTGTTTCCCAAGAGCAAGGCAGAGGAGGGGAGACTGTCAGTGCTGAACGACAGCAGGAGAAAGCAAATTCCATCCTGCCACCTTCTCTGCTGTCCCCAGGGCCCCAGAGGAAGTAACAGCTTTGACTCACAATTGTCTGTCATTTTTCAAGTTATTTCTATTCGACTGTTACCACCCTGAAAAATAAAGGCCTTGGAAATTCTCATCACCACGTCATCAAACCATGAGCCTCGTTTACAATAAATCACTCAGACTTTTCATAAAAGTGCTTCAAATTATTTTAGTATTTTTCTGAAACAGGTACTGTTGGTAAATAGCTAATCCTGAATCACAGTATTGGTTTCTGCTATATCTGCTGTCTCAATGTTCAAGAGAAATAGGTATAAGCCATTTCCTTTGGGGAGCATCTGGGGATTCCTTCTATAATTCAAGCAGTGCATAGCTGCCATTTCTGTTATGAATCCTATTGGAAAAAACTACGTATATATGAAGTAGAAATACTAAAATCCCCAATGCAAATCAGAAAAGATGAACCACTAAACTCTAAAGACTTGGGTTTCCATTGTGGGATGTATAAATCATCATTAAACATCTTTTAAGAGGTCAAAGTATTTAGTTACAAAGTTACTAAGATTTGATACTCAGCAAGAAATGTTTCAAACAATTGGAGATGGGTCTTAACTTCTTAAATTAAAAAAAAAAATCCTAATGCATCACAGAAATACCAACATTTCAACACTTCAGTGCAATCCACTCCTCGATTCCAGCCCAACTCCCCCCAAACATTGTCTTCCATGGTCAATTCTGGTTTTCTACCAGATACAAGTGTGTCTAAGACAATAAAAACACTTTATTTTTTAACTGCGTGTAATCCTCTTCATTTATCCAATCATTTACAGACATGTTCATGGATGCGGATATGATGGCATTGAACAAAGCAGCATTAGAACTGCCCTCAGCACTGACAGGTAAGTTAACAGGAGTCCACTTCAGGTATAAACATACGACACACGCCATGTGAGACCAACTATCCCATCATCTGATTTGCTTTAGACATTCTGTTTCCTAAGTGACTAAAGCAAAACGCACTCGAATGTAGAAAACCTGATAGTCTATGAAGTGAAATAGGATGGCTTTTTTGGTCTGCCTTTACCTGTCCCTTGAATACACATTCAGACTTGCTTCAACACACAGAGTCGCATCTGCATGATGACCGTCCTGGGCTCCCCAGTGCCCCAGCCGCCCCCCCAAATGCCGATGGTGCTTGCTCCCCCAGAGACAGAGGTTCAGCCCAGCAGGTAAATGCAGCTAACGAGACAACGGTACATCTGTCCGAAATTCACGCACACCTGCTTGGGACTAGCAAGCGCCACAGGCGTCAGCATTAGGCAAGTTCCACTGGACCACATCCTTAAAGAACTCAGTTTAGAAAACTTCCCAAGACACACTTTATTAAAAATTACAACAGGGAGGTTTAGCTCAAGTAATTTCTGCCGACTCCCCGAGTCCCCAGTATAATTGCTGGTGACGCCATAGCTCGGTGGTGACTTCCAGTAGAAACACATCAGCTTTGCCCTACAACCACCGATGCATCCCCTGCTGGGGTCCAGCGTGCTGCTCTAGCCTGAACCCTGAACGTCCTGCTGTATGCTAAGTCAACTCTGAGATTCCACATAACAGGGAAAAACTACCAGACGTGGTCTGCTATTGGGAGCTGGGTCTCCAGGTAGTCACACGATGAACTGTGTGTCCCGTCACCTAAGGCACAGAAAGCCAACATGGAAAATGGTCGATCAGCTTCCTGATCTGGTGTCTCAAGCTCCATTTGTAAAGAACTGTTCCTTTGGTGATGGCCACGTTAAAACCTATACTCCCGGAAGGCTTAGGAGTATATGCTGCCGCCTCTGGGCAAGTTTCAGAAATGTTCCTGAGGAAGGTGCTCTGTTACTGAAGGGAAAAGGAGGGCAGGGGCTGGGAGGAGAAATGGGGAGAGGCTGGTCAGAGAGCACAGACTTCCAGGCATAAGAGGAGGAGTCCGGCACGTGACTCAATGGCTCGGGAGAGCGCTACTGTGTTATCCCACCTGAAAGTGCCTAAGACAGCGGAGCGTACAGGCTCTCAGCACACACACAGAAAAGTGAACTCTGAGACGTGAAGATGTGTTAACTGACTTTACTGCATAGGCACGTCACAATAATGCATATCAGATCGCTGTTACACACCTGAATGGTACGTGTGCCGTATGTCAGGTATAGCCCCACGAAGCCAGAAGAAAAAAAATGCAGCAAGAAATGACATATCAGGAATTAGCGATGAGACAAGAAACTATGAGCCAGAGAGGACCAGGGGAGACATAAACCAGGGGAAAACTGCGGGTGGGAGGCAGGCAGACAACGGGGACTCCCTGCATGTGGGATGGGTTGCTCAGGACCGTGCAAAGTTCCTTGGGCCCCCAGGAGCCAACATCGTGATGCGGGCATCATGCGTGGCAGGGCCACCCCCAAGTCAACAGCAGTGACGCACAAACAGACACACCAACCAGTAAATCTCACACCACCACGAGGACGGAGAGGAGCCTCGCACATCACACAGGCCGAAGATCCTACCAGAACATCTAAGCCAACAGAATTCAATGCTCACCTGGAAACAGGGTGCAGAGGCATGTGGAGTTTTCTAATGAAATGGTAAATACCTTCCTCAAAACTCGTCAACAAGTGATGGGCATTAAGGAGGGCACGGCCTGTGTGGAGCACTGAGCGTTACACAAACAATCACTCATGGAACGCTGCATCAAACACTAATAATGGACTGTGTGGTGACTAACACAACGTCATAAAAACTGATAATAATAATAACTCACCCACTGTGAATTTCCAGCTACACTTTATTATATGTAAATTATAATTCAGTTATTTAAGAGCATTAGAGAAAAGTAATTGGTAAAAATCGCTTTTTAAAATGACAAGAGCACCTTGGGGTCATGCAGGGTTTCCTCTGGAGACACTCTGCAGTGATGAGCAGGGTTTCTGAACCCCAAGACACAGTCACGGGATTACACATTTCATATGATTAACCTGCACTTGGAATCTTTGTCATATGATTACCCTGATTTTGAAATTTTAAACTAGGAGCAGTTTAAAATATTAGCAATTATTCAGTTGTGGAATCCTTCTTCTGACACTCTAGGAAGTGGGCAATTATTGCATGTTATGCTTCCGAGGATTGTGGAGGTTTGAACATGGCCCTGAGCCTCACAGGGAGAGCTCGTGGCATTGTGCTGGCCATAGAATGCACGGGGACAGCAGAGTCTTCAGCACATCTGGGAATGTGGCAGAAGAGCAGGACTCAGGTCCAGGCAGGTATATGACCCCCGACACCAGAGGGACACATCAGGCTGGAGGGTCAGAGCTCGGGCTCAGCAGTATCTGAAGGTCAAGAGGAGGCCAGCAGGTGGCATCCAGGAGGGAAGGAGACATATGCAGCCCAGTGGACACCAGCTTTTGGAAGGACTGGTAGGTCAAATACTACAAAGGGGTCAAGTCAGGGCTGGAAAAACAGAGATGTGCGAGGAGTCTGCTGATGATATATTGTGGTGCCAACAAGGTTTTAAACGAAGAAGAAGAATTGCATCTCAAATCCTTCATGTGGAATGAACAGTGAGGAAGTAAGGTTAGGCAGCTAATAATTTGAGGCTGAATATTAGCCAAAGCTTTGGAGAAAAGGGTGAACATTACCCTTTACCAACAGACTTCTGTGGACATGGTTATTTCCAGGTTTCACAGTGACCCTGAAGCTAAAATCTATATTCTCATTAAACACACACATTTATAAAATCCCCATCACCCATCTGTGGGCAATCCAGTGCCACTTTCTGGTCTGAAAACGAAGGACACTGGGCAGAAGAGAACACTCAGGGAAACAAAGTATTCCAAATAAAGTTCCACCACATGAGACTGTGAGGCTACAGAGCACAAGTCCAGGAGAGTCTGCGGGAGCCGGAAGGGTGCAGGACTCTCTTCTTCCTAATACAACAGCTGCGCGCGCTCACCTACTATAACCCACAATCCAAGAAGCCATATCAGGGGCCGAAAGTCCTTGGGAGGAACCTTGCTGCAGCTACAGCTGCTCCACTCCTGACTGTAACGTGTGCTAAGTAAGTACATTGCTACAGGGCCGACGGTACAGGTGAGATGGGAATGAGCACCTGAAAATTAAGGAGACCTGCTTATCCGTTCTTTATCACACTGGAAAGAAGGCAGCCTCGAGGAGCCACCTTAAAGTGCAACTGAGATCCACAAACATGGCAACGGCGTTTACGAGGAGAAATGGGGCCCCTTCCATCAGAAAGGATGAATACCCAACTTTTGTAGCAACATGGATGGGACTGGAAGAGATTATGCTGAGTGAAGTAAGTCAAGCAGAGAGAAACAATTATCATATGGTTTCACTTATTTGTGGAGCATAACAAATAGCATGGAGGACAAGGGGAGATGGAGAGGAGAAGGGAGTTGAGGGAAACTGGGAGGGGAAGTGAACCATGAGAGACTATGGACTCTGAAAAACAATCTGAAGGGTTTGAAGAAGGGGGGGGGGAGGTGGGGGGAACCAGGTGGTGGGTATTATGGAGGGCACGGACTGCATGGAGCACTGGGTGTGGTGCAAAAACAATGAATACTGTTATGCTGAAGATAAATTAAAAAAAAAAAAGGATTAAAAAAAATAAAGAAAGAAATGGGGCCCCTGTGAACTTGGACTGATTTCAACCCCAACAGGAGAGCTGAGGGTAGCCACTCAGGGAGGACAGCAAGATTCCCACGAGCTACAGGGAGACCAGGGAGCGAAACATCTGGACAAACACGGGGTGTGTCCTTGCTGTCTGCTGGCCGCGTTTCCAGGGCAACCACCAAGCACCAAGGATTAGACCAGAGAAGCTAGAAGGTGGGGGTCCAGCAGGTTTTCAAGCAGTGGGCCTTGCTCCTTGCTTGTGTGGTCACGGGATACTTGACCTGCATGGCACAAGGGGGAGGGCAGTGGACATGCTCCCCCAGGGAGACCCTGCAGGTGTGCAGGGCATGACACCCCCTCACGTCCCTGTCCCTCGGGAAACACACCCGACACATGGATACCTTCCTTCCTATGCCTGGGACCCCATGTGAGGCCATCGAAGCCAAGGGCCAGGACTGCCCGTGAGCCCACCGCAGCCCACCTCCAGCAGCAGCTGCCAAACAGGGAGAATAGCAGAGAAGACCCAGAAATGTCCCACAGAGCACAGGAAGCAGACACCAGGTATTTGCTCACATCTTAAACCTCCCCCTTTGGGGCACTGATGAAGCCTAACCACATGGTGCCGACAGGACGCGGGTGCCCGAGGGACACCGACTCCTTCTTCTGCCCTCCTTCCAAACTGGTCCGTGAGCAGCATCTCCTGACACTTGGGGAAGAATCTCCACTGTGACTTGTCCTTCAAGCAGGAAATCCTCAGTGCTGTGGCACAGCGGGCGGAGAGTTGCAGGAAAGCCCCACGCGCTGTGTAAACACGGAACGTGAAGAGCAGCTCGCGCTCATGCCAGTCTGAAGGAGAGCTGCCATGAGAGGCACGGGACGGAAGGAGCCGTGCATCGGGTCCCACGTCACCGTGGGCACAGCCAATCCCAGCAGATGTCCCTGCCGGCCCCAGACCCCCAAATACCATCCCCAGGGCTGGTTTTTACCCCACCAGGAGCAGCATCTGAGAGGAACACACAAGGGCAGAGTTTGGTCAAGGAACTCAACATCTGGGGCTCAGGTCAGGACATCCATGGGGTCAGAGTTGGCTCAGGGACCCGCCCTACGTGGTGTGTGGATGAGGCATGCGCTCCCCTCATCCAGGCACGGAGGAGGGGCACTGACGCCAGCAGACGGAGACATCTCCAATGACCTTCCCTGGACAGAGGACCAGTTTTCAGGGAAATGAACCCAATCCTGTGACTCAGGATACTCTGTTCACAGGTATGCCTTGGCTTATCAGGATTTCATTTTATGAAACATCATAAAAAGTCCTGTATAAATGTGATTGGTCTATTGTCATTCAAAACATGATTTCTCTCTGCAAAAGTTTCTGTGCATGAACCCCCGACTCCCTCCATGCCTGGGAACCAACGGGAAAGCCAATGTCTGTGAGACACGCGTTACCCTGTGCTACGGCTCCCGTTTCTTACACAAATCAAAGTTCTAAGGAATTAAGTAACTTGCTCACACGGCACTGGATCTGAGCAGAGACCCCGGTCAGATTCAGATGCTCATGTATCAGCCCTGCCAATCACCACCACTCAGCACCAAGAAGTCCCTAAGGGTCAGCTACTAAGGGTGGGGCTGGACAGTCAGGCAGGCCCTCTCCTGAGCCGTTGCCAGAACACCCCTCCCGCGGGTCAGAACAAGCCCCACGTGACACCGAGCTCTGCCAGGACCAGGGAGTCCAGACGGGCACCAGCACGGCCGTCGTGGCAGAGACATGGGACAACATTACAAACACGCCCTGAAGCGCTTTACAGATACTTGCATTCACTTCCCTCCCAAGGGTTATCAGGAAGTGTGTCTGGGACACTCAGTGTCCATTCTGTTTAAGCTTGACATTCAGATAAATACACACGGGCAACAGTCACGGTGAGCCGACACCTCGTGGCCTGAGTGTGAGCAGATGCAGCCCCACTCAGGTCATGCCCATAGGATGACTCCAAAGACCCTGGGACACATGTCTACCCTGCTTTCTGTTCCTTGTTATAGCAATCACTTACACAACACGCAGCAAAGCGACTACAGCAAAAAAGCCTAACACGCCCATGCTGGCTTGTGTCTAAACCTGTCCTCCTCCTACAAGTGCCCTGCGGTAGCTCAGAGGGCAGTGACACACTTGTTCAGCACCGTCCTTGCTAGCGTTCTTGGTCCTCTTACGGACAGTGTGTGTGGGCAGCCGCAGTCCGGTGGCTTTGCCGTGGTCCAGAGATGCGTAAGCTGAACCTGTGCCCCACCCTCAGAAATAAGGCTCCCATGACAACCAACACACGGATGCGGTGGGGCCTTAAGGACATACCATGTGTGAAGCCCCTGGTAGAGTCAGGCCATGAAGGAAACACTCCTCGCCACCTTTAAAGGTCCCCAAGAACCAGGGCAGAGCAGGATCAGAAGCCAACACTCAGCCACCAGCCCTGGATGCCAGTACTGACCATGCATCCATGGCGCCCAGGATGAACCCGAGTGCATGGCAGGGTCCTTGTGTCACAGATGCCAGCAGGTCATCAGCACACAGAGGGGACAGGTCTTAAGACTCAGAAACCCTCCAATTTGCAAGTACGTCCACAGCACGTATTTCCTGAGAGAACCTGACATCATAGCAAAGCACTCTTGTTCTTGAACCTCCGCACCTTCACTTCCACCAACAGTGCCACGGGCTACCCTCACAGGGCTGCATTTTTCTCCATATGACGAAACAATCTGTATCACTTCATAAAAATCCTTTATAAACTACCCCCTGAACAGAGGCCCATGCAGTAAAAGGCACAGCTGCAATTCCAGTCCTTGGCTGAGCGCTGAGCCCTCTCTCCCCTCAGCTCCAAGAACTAGGAGAAAAGACAATCCATGCTTACTCCAGTCCAAATGGGTGTAAAACACACACATAAAAACAGCAAATACTGAATGCCAAGAGCATGCTGCACAGGGCTCTGAGCATCTGTGTGAGGTACACCAGAACTTGGCACGCTCTTCCTGAGCTAGGTGCCACCGTGGCCCCCCAGTGCCCCCACGCCCACTCTGTGACTGAGAAGCAGAAGTGCATGGTCTAGGCTGCCACACGGCCCATGGACCCGATCTGGGCAGGGACTAGACTCGGGCAGCTGGGGTCCTCTCTGAAATGCCATACATGCTCGCTCTCCATGCTGAGCGTGAGTGGTCAGACCAGACTGGATGAGCGGAGAAGGGGGCAGCCAACTCCCCAGCAGCACCAGTGGACAGACCAGGCCTAGAGAAGGCTTTCTGAAGCAGGCATGGCAGGGTCTAACCACAGTGAATATGGCAGGAAATAGACAAGAAACTTGGGATATTAACTCTATTTCTATTCAGTATTAAAACTCAAACTCCTCGTGAAACACAACACATGGAATGGGAGAAAATATTCTTAAATCACACATCTGAGAACAGACTAACCTCCATAATCTACAAAGAACTCCTACAAGTCAACAAAAACAAAGCAATTCAAAAATCAGCAAAGGACTCGAAGGGATGGGTCTCCAGAGCCAACACCCAGACGGCCCATCAGCAGGTGAGAGGATGCTCGGGTCACATCCTTGGGGAAACTGAACTCAAAGTCAGCATGTACTGCCTCACGCCCCTTAGGACAGCCAGGAAAGAAGTGAGAAGTGCTGTGGACACATGGGAGTCCTGTGCAAGGCTGACGGGGATGGGCAGCAGGGCAGCCGCTGTGGACAATCTCGTGGCTCCTTAGTTAGACACAGGATCCGCATAGGATGTGGTAATCCCACCCTGGCGAGGGCCCCAGGGAACTGAGAGCAGCCCGGCTGGTGCCTGCCTCCACAGACATCACAACACTGCTCACGGAAGCCACAAGGCGGGAACCTCTCAAATGGGCACTAACACGGGAACAGCAAAGTGTCCAGACTGCCATGAAGTAGGTGAAGGAGGAGGACGTGCTGACACCTGCTCTGGCCAGGTGAGACCACACAGGTCAAACATTGCATGAGCTAATGATGATTTCCTAGAATGGGCAAACGCACAGAGACAGAAGGCAGAATGTGGTCACGGGGGCCACGGTCAGAGAGCAGGGTCTGGTTTGGAATGATGCACAAGTTCCGGAGAGGAGAGCAGGGATCTTCATGCAACACCATAAATGTACTTAATGCCCCTGGATTTGTAGACTTAAGAATGGTGAAAATGGTAAATTTTATGTTTATTATCCACCATAAAATCCCTGAAATTCTTCTATGTAGAATTAAACAGCCTCCCTGACCTTGCACACCTACCCCTCAGGCATTCCAGCCACAGAGTGCCCATCCCCCCGGGTGACCCACACGTGCACCTGCACGAGCCCCCACCTCCCCCGCCACGCTGTTCCCTCCATCCCTGCAGATCTGGCCCCTACCCCAGGCCCCCCCTGCCTGCTGGCACTCTCCTCCCAGAATGTGGTCCAGGCAAGCCCACAGGCGGCTTCAGACTGACGCTCCCCCCACCACCAGCCACCGCAGGCCAGAGCAGAGTGGATTCACCTGCACACAGACAGTGTCCACAGGGGCACGTGTTTATAACCACTGACAGACTGCATCACGGGGAGAAACTGGAAGTAAGCCCCAGCGTCACAAACCCCAGACTGTGGTCCAGGGCTTCCTGGGGTACAAGGGTAATGCCAGATAATTTAAAATTTCAGGGAAAACACAGCAACTACCAACATCTGTTAGGCCACAGAAACCACTACCTTAAGGGAGAGTTCAGAGTTTCATCCTTAAATCATGCTGTGTTCCTTGCAACGGGTCCTATTGTCATGTGGCTGGGATTCAGGTAGTTCTTCATTCAAAGCAAATACAGAGAAACATTCAGTGTGGAAGAGGAAAGGAGTGCAGAGGGGTCCGACCGCACTCCACAGCTGGAGAAGCTGTCAGTGCCCACAGGGACACATGTCTTTCATTATTAAGCAAATATGGCTGTTTAAGAACAAAATGTGAATATCTTTATTTCGATTTACACGTGTTCTTACTGAGGTACAACTGATACATAACATTAGTTTGAGGCATACAACATAATGATTAGATAATTGTACATATTGCAAAATGTCACAATAATCCTCATCAATGTCCATCACCACATACAGTCACAAATTTTTTTCTTGTGATGAAAACTTTTAAGATTGACTCTCTCAGCCACTTGCAAATATACGATTCAATGTTATTAACAATCACCACCATGCTTTATATCCCCAAAACTTAGTTTATAACTGTAAGTTTGTATATGCATTTTCTAAACAGCTATGACCATATTAGGATTTAAATACTTATAGCAAACTGCTGAAACCTGACAACCTAGTAAAATGAACTGGTAGGTATTTATTTTGGCCAGGGGACTGTGAAAACCTTACTGAGACACTAGGATGGGCTTCCAGCTTAAAGAATTCAATGAGGGTTGGCCCTACCAAGCAGATGGATGGCTCACTGTTCCTGATAATAGAGGACTGAATAGGGACGCCTGGGTGGCTCAGTCGGTTAAGACGCTGCCTTCGGCTCAGGTCAGGATCCCAGGGTCTTGGGATTGAGCCCCGCATCGGGCTCCCTGCTCGGCAGGGGGTCTGCTTCTCTCTCTGCCTCTGCCTGCCACTCTGCCTGATTGTGTTCTCTCTGACAAATAAGTAAATAAATAAAATCTTAACAGAGAAGGACTGAATAAATCCGGTACAAAGACTTTAACCAATGCCATATGTCAATCAAGATGTGTAGACCAAAGTCCCCTCCTTTTCCTACGAAACACTTTTCTGTCGGTGTTGAGGTAATGCGCGTTTTCACTGTGCATTTGCTGATGGCATTCAGTGGAGCACATGTGTGTAAGCGCATACTTCATGAGACACACAGACGCCGAGCCCACTGCCCATGCAGTACTCATGCACGGCCCATGCAAGGCAGCTGTCATGGGCTGTGAGGGTCACACCAGAACACCTGTATCAAGAGAGTGTCTGAGACACACCAAGGAAGGTGCACACGACCTGAGAGAACGGCTGCGAGGAAAACGCTGGAACATCTTCATAGTCCTCATGCAAACCATCCCATTCCTCAACCCTACGGTGTGATGACGGGTGACCTAAAACATTCATGCACAGTCTTTAAAGATCCGGAATATGCCGCACAGACTTCATGCACATAAACATAAATTACTATAATAAGCATTTATACATACATGTTTTTCTTATAAAACAAACAGACAAGAAACCATCACCTAAGATTTTTCTGCAAGTAGAAGTACTTGATTTCTTTATCATTTTGACTGGATTCCTAAATCTCTTGAACTTACTTCTTAGAATCTGGTTCATGAGGGGAAAAAAAAAAAAAAGGTCTGCAGATTCAATGAGAAAATCCAGCTCACAAAGGGACACAGGGTTTGCGATGGCGACCCCGCTGCACTTTCATCCTCTGCGGGGACCCTGTGCCACAGCACCCAGGTCTCGTGGCACCATCGCCCTCCCTTCAGGGGCACAGGCTCACCCCAGAGACACAGCCAGTTCTGCTTCAACCACAGTAAAAGGAGTCAAATGAATTTCTGGTTTCCCAGTGCACATAAAAGTAGGTTTATACTACACCACTGCCCCATGAGTGTGCAACTGTGTTATGTCTAAAACACTTAAAAATATTTCATTGCTAAAAAATGCTAACATCGTAAGTCAGCTGCCAGCAAATTGTAACCCCTGAATGCAGATCATCATAACAAACGTAACAGTAATGAGAAAGTGTGAAATATTGGGAGAATTACCAAATGTGATACAGAGACAAAGTGAACAAAGGCTGCTGGAAAGACGAACCCTCAATGTGTGAATGTATCGCGTCTGCCAAGCAGGATGAAGCCCGGGGCACCCATCCTCAAGACAAGCACTGGCCCAGCCTGTGGACGACCAGTCTGCTGGGTTGACTCACAGCAGCCACAGTGTCTGTGGATCCCGGTCCTTCCTGATGCCCAGGGGGCAGCCTCATTTCCCAGGAAAACACATGTAACCTGACACGGGAATGCCACCATCACCAGGCCCAAGTACGTACGAGCCGCAGTGATATCAGGAGCACCTTCTGCTCAAAGGACAGCTCCTCACGACACCTTACTTCTGCCCCTGTCACAAGTCAGATGCATGCCACTAAGAAAAACATGACGCCATCACCCAGTGACAGTGTGTTTTAGGAAAAGAACCCAACACAGACCATGACACCTGCTCTCTCGAGCCTCAAATACTCCATTTCTTTCCTCGTGGGGAGATGCTCTGTGGGGCTCTCCCTGGTCTTAGCAGCTGTTCTCCCAACTATTTGGAAATCAGTATGTTTAATGCTCTCATCTCCATTTGCTTAATGCCTTTATTATTTTGTCATTATAATCCCATTAGAAGAGATTCTCATTGCCATTAGGATCCTTTGTGGAGTTGCCATGACTGCTTTTGAAGGACTGTAATAAGGCTGAACCATCTAGATGCAGGAACGGCCATCACTACACCCAGATTCAAATTTCTTCTGCTTGCCTACAGTCAACATAGGGACTACACATCCGCTGACCCCTTCAGAGCCCAGAGAGTGAGCAGGAACTGGTCTTTCACTATTCACACTGCTGTGAGGAGTGCCACGGATGCCGAAGAGAACATCAAGCCCACCAGATGCGGGGCAGGGAGAGGCTGCAAAGTTATTTTTGTAATAAGATGTCTTGTACGCTTTTTGCAATTAGCATTTCAGAGCAGCATTATTTTCATCTTGGAATGTTTAAAGAAACCTGGTTCAATAAAACATACCAGAAGTTAAGTTGCTTTGCAAATGCATTTAGAGCTTAGGAAACAAATATCCCTTGGAAATGCCTTACCAAAGAGTTTGCAAGGAATTAGGACCAAGCCAAGCCAAGAACCCAGCTACTCCCTCCGTCCCAGACCACCCTCCCCACGGCACGCAGACATAAAACCCTCTCAATCAACAATCCACAAAAAGGAGGACGTGTTCTCTAGACTCTATAAAGAATAAAGACAGTTTTACGGATTTTGTAAGGTATGAATGAAAACATATACTTTCCCACAATCACTCAGAATAACCCAACGGAGGCATGAGCTCAAAAGTAAACACATGAAACCCACTGGCAGTCACTGAAAGCAGCAGCTTCAAGTGTCCTCTGCTGGGGAAAGAAATTCTGCACTACCGGAATGTGTCACATCGTGGGAGCCAGAAACCACTGGCTGGGAGTCTGGACCGTGTTACGCTACCATCTGCCACATGGTAAGACCACCCACCCGTCCATCTGTACACAGACTCAGTTTCCTGCCAGTCAAGAAACAGGTGTGGACATCAGTTGTTACCAGAAACACTGAGGGTAGGAGGTATTTGCTAGAACCAATCTCTGGCCATAGAATGATTTCATTTTCTCAGCACCCAGAGGTGGGACAGAAAGAGAGGAGCCAAGCTAGGAAGCCTCCACCTACTCTGGTCCACGAAAAGTATCTACAAATCACTGGCAGGAGAGGAAGAGGAACAGGTGAAGCTGCTTTCTTGTAACGGAGAGGGCCTGAGTTTTCAGCAAGTCATAAATCACGGCTACCTGTCCAAGTCATAACTCATAAATTTTAATAGGTTTATTAAGAAACATTTCACTGACTGTAAAAAGATACTCATTAACACAATAGCCAAACTCTGGAAAGAGCCCAGATGTCCATCAACAGACAAATGGATAAAGATGTGGTTCATATATACAATGGAATATTATGCAGCCATCAAGAAAATAAAATCTTATATATACAATGGAATATTATGCAGCCATCAAGAAAATGAAATCTTACCACTCGCAATGACATGCATGGAATTAGAGGGTACTACACTAAGTCAATCAGAGAAAGACAAATACCATACAATCTCACTCATATCTGGAATTTAAGAAACAAAACAAAGGATCACAGGGGAAGGGAAGGAAAGCAAGTAAGATGAAATCAGAGAGGGAGACAAACCATAAGAGACAAACTGAGGGTAGCTGGAGGGCAGGGGTTGGGGGGTTGGGGTAATTGGGTGATGAGCATTAAGGAGGGCACATGACAGAATGAGCACTTGGTATTACAAGCAACTGATGAATTACTGAACTCTACCTCTGGAACTAATAATACACTCTATGTTAATTAAATTGAAATTAAGTAAACATTTTTTAAAAAATAAGTAAAGTGCACACTGGGTTTTAGCATATTTACAGACACGAGCAACCATCAGCACAAGCAATTCTACAACACTGACATCACTACAAAAGGACACCCATACCCGGGGGGGCATTCCCATTCTCCACCTTAGAGACCAGCGCCTCAGTGCCCTGCCCACTCTGGACGTCCCCCACACATGCAATCACAACACGTGCTTCCTGCGTCCAGTTGCCGAACATCATGCTTTCAAGGCCCATCCGCGCTGGGGTGTGCACTCTGCTCCTTCTGATTCCTCATACCCCGCTGTCCTCGAATACCACACTTCATTCATCCATTCATCTCTCACGGACATCGGGATCGTTCGCTCTCTGGCTGTTAAGAATAATGCTTCTCTGAATGTCTGCGTACACACTGGACGTGGCTGTGTGCTTTCAGTCCTCTGTGCCTACACCTGGCCCCCAGGCAGCTCCATGCTGCACATCCTGAGGGACAGCTGACTGTCCTCTACGATGACTGAGCCATTTCACGTCCCCACCAGCGGCACCCCAGAACACCACCTGCTCCACGCAGGGAGGGCTCACTGTGCTCCGTGGTTTCCCAATCTCTGTGGTCATCCTAGTGGGCGCATAGTGGTATCTCACTGACGTTGGGACGTTCACTTCTCCAGTGGACAATGATGCGGGACATCTTTTCACAAGTTTATTTTATATCTCAATATCTTCTTTGGAGACATGTTTATTCAGAAACTTTGTCCACTTTACAGCATTTTTAGACTCACAGAAAAACTGAGAAAATACAGTGACCCCATATACCCAGTGACCCTGCCCAGACCATGCCCAGTTTTCCCAGGATCAATACTGTCAGCAGGGCGGTGCATTCATGAAAATTAATGACCCAACACCAGCAAGCTATTACTAACCCAAGGGCATGACTTACTCTAGGGCTCACTCCGTTGCGCAGCTCTACAATGTCTGATACACGCATAATGCCATGTGTCCACCATCACACACACACCCACCTTTTGTATCACCCCAGGGGTCTTGGGTAGCTTGTCCCCTTATTCTTTGTTCTGTCTTCTCTTGCTTTCTAGTTGGGGAGTTTCCGTGGACATCTCCTCCAGACCGTGCACTCCTGCGTTGGCAGTATCGAGTCTGCAGTCCCAGTCTGGTACTTCCATTCCCAGCATCTCCTTGTATTCTTTCACCGAGTTCCCATCTCTCTGCCAACACCGTCCATGGCTGTTCACTTTTTCCATTGCAGCCCTTGGCCATCCCAGTGTGACAGTTCTGAAATCTTTGCTATAGCCAAGTCTGCTGCTTATCTCTTCAGACTATGCTTCTGCCTCTCACCAAAAACTCCGGAACACCAGGCAAACACCTTCAACGGGAGGTTCTGAGATTCCCCTGCCTGGGACTTGGACAGTTTCGTGTTTACTGCAGCTGTAGGTCAAGATGCCAACATTTCCTCCAGTGTTCTTGAGCTCTTGTCATCTCTGGGTCTCCCTTAAAACTCCTTCTTGAGGAAGGCTGAGTCTGGCAGGAGACCCCTTAGAGGTAATCCTGTTATTTGGGAGCCCCACTGCCATGGCAGGAAGGTGTGAAGCAGGGAAGGGTCCCCAGCGCCGTGGTTCTGTTTCAGCCTTGCACTCAGCCTGCTTTTCTGGGCTGTAACTGTCCACCATGTCCCCACACCTAATAAAGGAAGGCAAGGCACACCAGAGCTGGGCATTCTGCTCAACCCCATCATTCAAGCTCTGGGGAAACCCACATCCATCAGGCTTGGTAAAATAATTTTCCATTGATGGCAGGTCTTATTAAGAAGGACAGAAAGCTCGGGACATCCTTCATAATGGTAACCTTCCCTCTTCTCCTAGCCAGCGAGTGGGGTATTCCTTTGGTCCTCACCCTGAGAGCCCGAAAAGGCTCCTAGAGGGAAAACTCACAGGTAGAGAGGGTCCCCAAGAGTTCAGGCCACTCTTAGGGACCAGACATCTGTCAAGGTCAGGTGTCACCATCAGCTGTGCCACTAGAAGGGCCTGTGCTTCTTGCAAGCTGTGGGCTCCTGGACGCACCTGTCCATCCGTCTGTCCAGTTTCAGGAGTGCAGATTTGCCCTGTGGCCACAATTCTCCAGTGTATCTAAGAAAAGTTGTGGGTTTTCAGTTTGATTAGCATCATTCTTGCTGAAAGTACAGAGTGATGACTTCAAGCTCCTTGTATAGTGAACTGGAAACGCTTGGTCCTTGTCCCTTATCAAATACACGATTTGCAAATATTTCCCCCTACACTTCAGGTATCTTTTCAGTTCCAAGATGGTGTCTTGGAAGCCCAGATTTTCCAATCTCAACAAAGTCCAATTATCTAGGGAAGTCTTGAGTCTTGATTAACCCTGCCAGGTTCTGAAATCATCATTGAAGACCGTGGCCAGACCCTGATGTAAAAGGAAAGACATGCTACGAGCAGATATCTCTAAAGTTTATGGTCAAACAGGCTAAATGTAGGCAAAAAGAAAAAAAAAACTTAACTTGTTTAAAAGAATATTGCATTGAAATTTTATATTTGCTTAGATTGTCTTAATTACGTTACAGTCAGGATGCTCTGGGGTCTGATATGCATTAGAGCAAATGCACTGAAAATCTCAGGTGTGTTAGTAAGCCTGAAATCGAGGCAACAGAACATACTAGAAACTCAGTATAGCTCAAGTCTGTAACATCACTGACTTAACTGAATAATTAAAGCATTTTCATACACTAAATTTTAAGAGCATTTTATTAAAGTAATTACATCTTTTTAAGGACATAAAAATCATATATTCCCCATTTCTTAGATAGTTACAAGGAGAAAGCTCTTCTTGGTTTGAAAAAACAAACAATAACATACTTTTCCTTGCAAAGATTTTCTGGTAAATATCCTTATAAAATCTAATCCAATCATGCACGTTTACTTCAGTCCATAAAACAGTCCTGTTCCCTTCTTGCCACAGAACAAATCTAGCTAAGCTCAAGTAGGTGGTAACACAGGAAGAGTACATCTGACGTCCTTAAGCAGAAGGTGCTGGTAAATGTTTATTAACTTTCTGATGTGAACAATGAATAGCACTGGGGGCACCTGGGCAGCTCAGTTGGTTAAGGATCCCACTCTTGGTTTTGGCTCAGGTCATGATCCCAGGGGGATCGAGCCCCCCATGAGGCTCACCGTCAGCACAGAGTCTGCTTGGGACTCTCTCCCTCTGCTCCTCCCCTGCCCCAGTGTCACGCATGCACGTGCTCTCTAAAATAAATAAATAAATATTTAGAAAAAAGAATCAATAGGTCACATTTTCTTAGTAAGATGTTTTTCTCACTGTAAACTCAATAAAACCTACAACCTCAGTGCAACCCACTATTGCTCCAGACCCACCCCTGCAAAGTTTTATAAATCCATCATCAACCACCATCACCAAATTAAGACCACAAAGAAAGGCAGGATTGCAACCAGATCCGGCAAAGAGCCTCTCGTGTCAGCGACAAAGGAGCGCAGTTCTAACATGACTGCAGGTGGGTATTTCTGGGGAGTGAGCAAGGCTGAAGCAAAAATGGTAAAGACTTGTCAGATCCTCACCCGCTCATCAATGATGGGAGCAGCTTCTCTGCTGAACCAGATGAAGTGTTTGAACATTAAAAGAACATTTCCTCAATCTCTGCTCTGTTTACAACCTGATGGTACAGACCCAACTGGTTTTCAAGTTTAATCCGCCCCAGTGACAGATCCTTCCCCGTCGTTGGCTCACACGGTAGCGGAAACCAACAACCAGGCCCTGAGAGGAAGCACGCCGGTTCCCGCAGCAGGGACCCCCAACAGGGACCCCCAACATGCTGATCCCAGACCACGGAGAGGACATTACTGAACAGAAGTGCGCCCCGGGTGCAGGGCTCCCCACAGGTGCGACAGAGGCAGAGCTCCCACAGCTCAGGTGATAGTGAAACATTCAGGGAGGACTCGACGTGTTCTGAGCTTTGGTTACTTTGTGATATCATTCACAGTTCTGAGACTGTATCACACACATCTCTCCACAGACTTTCTATTCTAGAGCAGGGTCAGGCCGGCAGTGAGGTAGCATGGAAAGCACTGCCCATGCACCTCCCACCCCGCCATGTGCACAAGCTCCTGCCATCCGCATCTCCAGCGGAGGGACAGACGTCATCACCCAGTGCACAGTGCACTTCAGGGTCACCCTTGGTGTTGAGCACTCTGTGGATCCAGGCACATGTATAATGACATGTACCTACCATGACAGGGTCACACAGACTAGCTTCGTTGTCCCCAAATCCTCTGTGCCCCACCTGCTCATCCCCCCTCCCCAGCCACTGTAGTATTTGATTTCTAAGCGGACACCAAATTGCCTGCACGTGGCACTGCAGGCAGGAGGAGTCTGCGCCCACTCGTGGCGGCCTCTGTTCCATGCCGCCAGCAGCGGCACACAGCCCCGCGCTGGGCAACACAAGAGTTCTCCAGTCCTTACAAGGCTGGGCTTTCCTCTGTCCCACACCTGACAGAAACACACGACAGAGCAGAAAAGGAAGATGGGAAGGTCAGGTGCTTGCCTGCTGCCTGGCTCTCTGGCATCTACCAGGGAAGGCCCTCACGCAGGAGCTCCAACGGGCAAAAGCAGGGGTGTGCATGGGGCAGAGATGGGCTGTGGAGGCTGCCGTGTGAGTCTGTTGCAAACTCAGCCAGCTCCGAGTCGTTTGGGCCGTTCTGCCGTGCTCCTGTCCCATCACAGGGGAATAATCATTCCTAACCGCAAGTGTCCCCTGGGATTAAGTGAGTCCACACATCACAGCCACTGGCCCAGTGCCTGGCAGGTGCTGAGCTCTCAGGAAGTGTAACTGGCATCATTATTCTATTATTTTTACTGCTTTTATGGGGGCTGCATTCTATAAGTACAATGTCAATGAAGGTTGCAATTCAGATGCTGTCTGAAGTCACCAGATTAAGATTAGACACTCAGAGATTATCAAAAGAGAGAGAGAGAGAGAGAATAAAACAAATGAATTTCAGTGTGTGTGCACACAGGTGTGTGAGTGCAGAGACGAGTGTGCGCACATGTATGTGTCTGCAAAGAGACTAACTCGGACAAAATGTGGAGAAGGAAGCTCACTAGAGGCAGGAAATACACCACCACCACCACCACCACCATCATCATACACCTCTATGCTGTATATACCCTTCCGGCTTCCTCAAGGTTTCATCAACGGGTAAAAGAAACTTCTTTCTGAGATATCTGTGAAGCAGATTCACACAGATGTTCGTGCATCTCCTCAAAGTACACAACCCATCCAAGGAAAAAAGCCACAATTTGAGATGAATATGCATTTAGATGCTAAAGCACCCTTGTCAGATTTCGAATCTTTCCTCTTTTCAAACTGAGTTCTAGGCTATCCTACCGTGATCTTTCCACAGAGCTGCTTCGCACATATAAGCCAGAAACTCACGAAGGAATCCACACAAAGACCTTCCTGAGCTTCAGTAAGCAGTGACTCTTTCTCAGCTCAAATGAGTAAGAATAACCCACTTATTCTCACAACCACAAAGGCTCAGGACACAGCAGGCACAAATCTCTCAAGCCCACACGTCATCGGACCCTTCACATTAGAAGCGAACAGATCTTGAGCTGGGCACACCCCATTTGCTCAAGGGTAGGGTGCACTTCAGGAAGTGTGAACCGCCACCAAAACAGGTGCTGAGGTAGCCCAGGCATGGGCAGTGAGAACAATGGCATGGACTCTGGACCAGCAACCTTTCCTCAAACCCCGTGAGCATCTGCACGATGAAGAGGGGTGGGCATCCAGGGCCGTTTTTCTCAGCATCACTGAAGAGGGAGAGATCTAAAAGCTTACAAGAAAACAAATCATAGTGACTCACAACACATGTACTCCTCACTTCCGAAAGTTAATTTTCATTATATTGCCTTATGAAATATGCATTTTCACGTACTGTTAAATATGTGTGAATCCACATGACATTCCCTGTCCTCTAACACTGATGTTCCTACTGTGATCAAGGGAGACAGTCCTGTGATATTTCCTTCCCCTGCTGTGGGCTGAAAGGGTGCGTCCCCCCAAATCCCTATGTTCAAACCTAACTCCCAAGGTGGTGGGTTGGGAGGGGAGGCTTAGGGAGGAGACAAGATCGTGAGGGTTGAGCCCCCATGATGGGGTCAGTGCTCTTATCAGAGACCCCACAGAGCCCGTGGCCCCTCCTCCAGGTAGGACACAGGGAGAAGACACCATCTGTGTACCAGAAAGAAGTCTGACCACACCTGGATCTGCTGGGGCCTTGATCCCAGACGTCCAGACCCCAGAACTATGAGAAATAAACACCTGCTGCTTATAAGCCCTCATCTGTCTACAATGTCCCATCACTGCTGCCCGATGGACTGGGACAGCTAGGGCCAGAGCCTGTGTTCAGAAACCAAAGTTCTCAGGTGTTTGCTTCAAATGGCTGCTGGAACCAACAGCCTGGTCATCATCCTGTAAAAGGTGGTGCTGGGGGTGTTAGAAATTATGTGTGGCCTCTTGTGATAGCCACCCTGTTCATCAAGCTTGAGAGCCATTAAAGCAAAAGGAAACCAACCTCCTCGAGGCCATGAACATGGGCCAGGTGTCTTACCCAACCTGCAACTCAGCACACCTTTCGGGACAGATGGCTGCACGTTTATAAAGACTAGCATGAAGACTGCTGACGCGTGGACTCCGAAGAGTATTTCTAGGTTCACAAGACCTGTGGGCAGCAGTGGTTAAGTGCCCTATGCTGGACAGAGTGGGGCTCCGGCTTGTCCATGACCATGCAGCTCAGGAGAACCATGGCCCCAGCCTGTGACATCTCGACGGCATAGGTCTCCAGAGAGGACACTACTCTCCTCCAACTGACATGACCACAGGCTGTACCAGTGTAAGAACCACACCATCCTGTCGTCAAGAGCTGGCTTCCACTTCCCCTCACAGTAAGTGCGAAGGCCTCCACCATGAGCACAAGGTGGGAGGACATCCCAGCAAAGTCTACAGCAGGAAGCCAAGGACAGGCCTGCGGACATAGGTTTCCAGTGCTGACTGGCAAGGCCTCTGGACCCACAGCCAGGTTCACAGTCACCTGCATGGGTGGCGTCCAGAAGCCCACTACAAACCCCAGGTCAGACTGAACCAAAAGTAGGAGGCTAGAAAGAACCTAGGAGAGCAGTTGAACTTCAGTTCATAACGTCCCTTCTTTTATTAGGGTATGATTGACATGTGAAAAACTGTACATGTGTAACACATACAAATGAGTCTGGAACATATATAAGTAAGTTTGGGAAAATATATCCATGAAACCATCACCACCCTTGAGGCACAATCCACGACCAGGATTTCCTGCTGGCCCCAGGACGATGATGACGAGTGTGTGTCTGTGTGGTAAGAACACTTGATGCAGATCTACTTTCTCAGCAGATCCCAAGCACGCAGCACAGCGGCGCTGTGAGCTGCACGAACCATGTGCCAGAGCAGATCCCTAGACCGTGCTCATCTTCAGGACTTGGACTTCGTGTCCTGTGACCATGGCCACCACATCCCCCACCCCTGGCAACAATGGTCGGCTATCCACTTGGACAGGACTATTCAGGACTCCTCACGTAAACGAAATCATGCTGCGTTTGTCTCTCCGAGTCTGGCCTAGCCATGAGCATGACCACCCACAGCCCACTGCTCAGAAAAGGAAGCAGCTTCCACCCTGCTCCACCTGTCCCCACCTGCTGTCCGGCCATAACGCTCCTAGCCAGAATGATACACTTTTTCACTGATGTCTTGTTTAACAAATCCCTCAGAACTTAGTAAAAATATCCACAAGGAAATCTTAATGCAGACTGTAAAATAATGAGCCATCGGGGAAGCAAAGTCTGGTGAGGGCTGGGATAATCAGAAGTGAAAGGAAAGCTCTCACAAGCACTAACCTCGGAAGTCTTGTTAGCACGCACCTTTCAATCTCCTTCATTCTGACTACCCGTGTCTGTAAACACAGCAGCCTCCAGCAAGAGCCCTAGTGGCCCATGTGCGGATCCAAAGGAGCTGTCACACGCGGGATTGGCCTCATCTGCACACCCACCCATCACCCTGATCAAACAGCAGTTTCCTCACCCAGTCTCACCCATTTTCATGACAATTTCGCTACACTCAGTTTCAATCAGAATCTGCCTTCTTCCTTCCTAGGATAAGCAGAAATATTGGGATAAATAAGCATTCATAAGGTTAACAATGCCAGAATCTGGAGACAAATTTCTTCTTTCAAATTTCCCATCATTTGGGGGTAGTTTAAGGTTGAAAATGTGAAAGAACAAGAGAATACACCATGCCCAGGACTGTGGGCAGCACATGGACACTCCCAGCTCCGCCCCTCACTGGCACCCAGGCAGCACTGCATACCCGCATATAATTCAGGTCAAACTTCAGTGAACATCGCACACACTGGGAGCGTGCTTCCCTTCTGGATGGAAATGCACTGCCCACCAGCAGCTTCCCAGGGTATCCCAAGGACACATGTAATGGGCAGAGACATTCCGTCCAGTACTTTTTCTTAGGTTGTAGAGTATCAGAAACAAGGTAGAAATCCTACAAGTTAGTTGAATAATCCTTTAGGCACAGAATATTATAAATAATACATTAGAGAAGAGAACCATGGAAAATATTTACAGTACAATGTTCAAGCAAGAAAATTAAAAATAGTATACATATTCTTCTATTTACAAAATTCATGCACAGAAAACATGAAAAAATAAGAACCCAAAAAATAACAGTGATTCTGTCTCAGAAGAAAATGTAGCTGAGATTTTCCTCTGGCTTAACTTCATGTCTTCATTTTCCCACCAGGTCCATGCAGAGTTTTGGTCCAACGTGCAGATTCAGTTTGGACTGACTTCTTGTTCTGGAATCACCTGCCATGCCCTAGGTCTCCACAAACATGTTTTCTCAACAATTTAACAGAGAAAATGCTCCTTTCGTAAAACTGCGCTGTGACAATTACAAGAGGTGATCTAACTGAAGCGCTCAAAAAATAGTGTTATATTTATGTGTTATTTGTGTCACTTAAACACTGTGAGAAAACGATACTGAATGTTTTCCTCTGGAACGTGCTCCACTGTAGGTCAGCGTCCCTGTCAAATTCTATCACATCAGATGAATAAGACAAAATCGGTCACGTTGTATTTCTTCGTGTCTGATAACACGGCACTGAGGAGCCACACCTCCAGATCACAACTCACTCCAGCTGGGCACGGGACAGAACGTCCGCATGGGATCTGTACCTGGGGCCAGCCCGCCGCCAGAGCCGTCCTTTTGCAGCCGCACAAGCCCTGCAGGACACGTGGACCCTCACAGAAGTCTGCGGTCCTCTGGGAACCCAGGAGGGAGGACGCTGCATCCATCTGCCTTGTTGACAAAATGTTCGGTTCAACATGGCTGTGCCCAGAGGAATAACTTCCAGGGCTCTGTCTTCCACTCTCGGAAAAGCCAGTTTTCACTACTCTGCAGCCGTGTGGCCGGATGGGTGGTCTGTAGGTGGATCCCAGGGAGTCCATGCATACACCAGTGGGGGCTGTGTGCACTACCAAGCCCGGTGCTCAGGAGAGCACATCTCCCAGCTCATCCTGACCCGGAGCCCCTTCCTCCCTACAGTCCACTCTGCAGCAGTGGTGCACAGCAGACCATCTGTCCATGTTCCCAAGGTCACCTGAAGCCGGTTCCAGACGTGGGAGGTGGCTCTTTGGGGACAGGGGAGAGAGTAGAAAGAGGCCAGGGGAGCAGAATGCACACAGCTAGAGGAGGGTGAGTTCCACGACGAGAAATGCACAGACTCTGTCTGTGAGTGTGCGAGTACCTGTCGGCATACGTGTGCCCGTGGTGCACACATACTCCCGTGTTCTCCTACCCAGGGCTGGTGCTGGCCTTCGCATCCTCCCTTAGCCTCCTTTGCTGGATCTTGTCCATCCTTCTGAACTTTGGTCCCAATGCTCACTTTTTAGGCCCGGCTCTGTCCTCCTCCCACCCTCACCTGCCGCCGTCACACAAGCCTTGGCTCCAGTTACCTCCATGCCCATAACTTCCCATATCCTTCTCCAGACTCATACCCAGTGGCCTGTGTGGGACTTGTCCCTGAACCCCAAGCAGGCCACACAAATGCAGCAAAGTCCAATGCTGAATTCTGGACTCCCACCTGACACCTGTTCCTCTTCCTCCTCTCAGTAAATGGCAAGTGGGTGTTGATGACACCTGGGTCTGATGCCTGCCTTGTCCCCAAGCCTGTCACATCCACAGACCACACGGCATTCCCATCAGGGGATCCTACCAGCACTCGTCCAAAGCATGCCCCACCCTATTCAGTGCCACAACCCCAAACCGTCCACCATCTCTCCCCCAGATGACCGTCCGCCCCACCCATGGGCCTCCCTGCTCCTTTGTGGTATACTGTGTGATTCAGGTCAAGACCTTGTCAGCTCAAGACCCTCAGGGGCTCCCCCACGTCATTCACCCCAAACCAAAGCCTGTGTCATGTCGGCATGGTTCTGCCGCCCTCCCGGCCACTGGAGTCAGGCGCTCTGTCCGGGAGTCTTCCTAGAGAGCTCTGTGCCCCCACCTGGGTCTGCACAACCATCAGCATCACGTCGGACCCCTGCTGGTGTCACCTCCTCAAGGGGCCGATGCCACTTCCTTCCAGAACCACTATCCCCTCTCCGAGCTCCTCCCCACCTCCCCATCCTGATGGGTTCCCTTCTTGTCACCCATGATGCTGACACATTTTGTGTTCAGGGCTGACTTGCGGTTGGTTGCCCTGACCAGGAATGAGCTCCAGGAGAGGAGGGGGCTCACTGGGCCCAGCGTCCTTACCCTACAGCCCCCGACGAGGCCTGGCACAAAGGCACTCCGTGACTATCAGATAAGAGTTCCAGGAGCCACAAAGCCAAAAAGACACCAAGTGGGACCCATGGGCCTATAAGCAAACAACAGTCACGTGCTTTATAACAGTGGCAGCGGGGACTTGGATCTCATGGAGAACGTGCCCTGTTACACGGCATCGGGTAAGCTCTACGCTTCTCGGTCCTCGGTTTTGACCAGCAGCCAGCTGGACTGAGTCCCCTGTGGCCCCTCTTGCCTGAGACCGGCCACCGCCCTCAGCAGGCCCCAGGTCTCTCCCTCCAGAAAGTGTCATCTCATTTCCTGCTCACGAGCGACTCTGTGGACTTTGTCACTTGGCCCAAAAGGAGCTGCCAGATCCTTGACCATTGCCAACGTAACCCACTGATGCTGTGCCTATAAGAAGCCTCTGGGCCAGGCCTGGGGCACCAGCTTCTCGCTGCTACCATGTCTTGGGTCGCTAGCCTGTCCACTGTCCCTGAGCCAGCTCTTGGCAGAAGCCAAGAGCTCTGCATTGGCTACAGGATGCCTTAACTTTGTCATCTCGCAAGGGCCCAGAGAAGACGGTGCTGTCAACACACACCTGTCAACAGGAGAGCCTCCACAGGTTGGGGGCACGGTCCCACCTGCCGGCTCCTGGCCATCCCACTGGTTCCTGTGTCTATGGTAGTGAACTGTAGGCTTACCACTAACAATTCACCAAGTTCAGCTTCTGCTATGCTGCTGTATGCAGGTCTTACTCCAATTTTTAGAAATAGAGGCTATCCAAGCATGCAGCCTCAGACCCCTCCCTGGACATTTGCCCAGCATGCTGATGTCCCCCTAATGGCCACACGGCCTCAGACCCCTCCCTGGACACTGCCCTGCATGCTGACGCCCCCCTACATGGGCACACAGCCTCAGACCCTGCCTTGCACACTGACACTCCCAGCCCCTCCTTTTCCCATTGTTCATTACGAGGGTCTTGGGAAATCAAGAAAACCACCACACTGGCCCTGATGGAGGCTGTGAGAGGCTTCTTCCTCCAGGCCGAGACCTGCCCCACCTACCAGGAGGGGCCCTTCAGGGAATGCGACCCTCGTTGGCATGGACACCAGCCTCCCCAGGACCCCAATGACCTGGAGCCAGTCCTTCATGGACTGACCCCCGTCAGTGTGGACACCTGCCTCCCTGGGACCCTATCAACCAGAAGCTCACCCTTCAGGAAGTGTGACCCCCCCCACTGGTGTGGACACCAGCCTCCCTGGGACCCTGCCGACCAGGAGCTGGTCCTCATTTGCTAGAGGCTGCAGAGACCCAAGTGTGTGGGGATACCCTATAACAGGTATGGGGGGTCCTTGCACACTTAACAGCTGCTCCAACCCCTGCTGGTCCCATGTGCCCTGTTCATCCTAGAACAAGCCTCTCCCTCTAGCACCCAACGGATGCCTTCCTGGGGCACATGGCCATCTAATGCTCCTGAACAAGGGTCCCCCGGTGACAGACCCGTCTCTCCGGGCCGACTGCAATCCCCACTCCCAGCCCCGGGTTTGGCACACAGCAGCGGGTAACATGTGTGATGAGCAGATAACAGCTCTTTCTAGGGTGACTCTGGACTGAGACCAAGACCCCACCATGCTGGATGTATTGGTCCTTCCTCCATACAGAGCACCCAGAGCGGGTGGGAACACTTTCTCTCTTCCTCTGCAGAGATCCTGTTTTCCAGGATCCAAGCACAAACACAGAATACAAAGAAGGATCTGATCTTTAACCTGAAGGCCAGGGGTCTGCAAACTGCAGATGTCACCTGCTTTTATAAAGCTTTATTGGAAGACCCTTGCGCTCTCTTCACTGCTCCAAGTGCAGGACCAATGGAAGAGAGGGGCAGGCCCGGTGCAGGCCTGGCAGGCTGGGGTAAGGGGAGAACACAGGACCCCTTCTCTGAGAATGAAGAATCTCAACGCAGCCCAGTAAAGCCTGCAGCCCGCACCCAGTGGGACAAAGGATACAGTACTTGCACCTGGGATCAGGCAACCTGCTCTGGAAGACTGGGCCTGCATCTTCCTGTAGAACACCAGTGGGAATGCCCACCCCCGCCCCAGCCTGTTGGGGGGGGTCTTCTTTTTAGGGAATGGGCTGCCGGCCAGCCACAGGCCCTCGCTGCTGCCACACTGCAAAGACAGAAGCCTTCCAAGCAGACGCAGGAGCTCACGGCGGGCGAGGATGGCACTGTAGGGCGGGGGTCTCCTCCGAGAGAGAGCAGGAGTGGCGCTGGGAGCCGAAGACCGGGCCAGGCACCTGCTCCTAGGCCTCCCGCACCGCCAGGCCGCCCACACCCAGCAGGTGGCGCTGCGGTGTAGCCCTTCTGGAGGCGCTGGCCTGGCAGGTGCTCAGGTCCCAACCCTCAAGCCATGTGGGGCTCCTGCCTCCCCTCTGCGTTCCAGCACGCTGGACTGAGCCTCAGGACTCAGGGTGCCCCACTGCCCAGGGGGGGCAGTCCCTCGGAAAACAGTCGACGCAGAGCTGCTCGCCTGGAACCTCGCCTCTTCCCACGATGCTACGATCTCTCAAAGCAGACAAGACTCGGTCCAGACAGGGAAGGTGTTCCTCCCACGACGAGATGCCCCACTTGTCTGCTTTCGCTTGCATCCGCTTCTGGTTTCTTGGGCTCCCAAACATAACTGAAGAAACGAACCAGAGATGTGGACAAGGGCCCATAAGGGAAACTCGCGGAAACCATCACTGCCTTCAGATCCAACCTCCAGATGCGGGCCTCATCGCGCGCTTCGGCTCAGCCACAGACGGAAGCTCACTGTCCCCACATCCCTCCTCCTCCCCTGACCCTCTGCACTCTGGTTAGTGGCTCTCTGCCGGGGCTCATGCCTGATCCCCACGCAGGGACGTGCAGCAGCGGCTGGAGGCACCGACTGCGCGACTGCCGCTCTGCGCCCCGCCATGCACGTGGCTGCTACGGCCAGCATTGTCCCAAAACACCGACAAGGCCATGGCTGACGGACCTTCCTCCAGAACCTGCAACCCCCCATTCTTATTTATTTTCTTGAGGGTTACATTCAATAATATGCACAAACCATTTAGGAAATTGCAATGAAGCAAGTTTTGGAAACAGAGTGACCGAGGGTGGTGTAACATGCAAACCACTGCCTGTCGTCCTCCCTGCGCCTAGGAAGGTTGTGACATCACCAACAGGAGGCGCATCAGGGACCACCACAGAGCTAACCTCCACTCAGGACACTCATGCAGCTTACGAAGCTGCAACCACTTCAACCACCTGCCTTACTGATATTATAGTTTTAAAATTTCATTTAAACCGGAAACAAAAGCAGGAAAAGTCCTATCTAGTCATTCATTGTCTTCAATGCTGTGTGAACATGAAACAAAAAATGCCACTTTTCTCAGAGAAGCATTAAATTATTCAGGCAGAGTGCCGAGTTTCAGGAGAGCGGACACACTGTTGGCTGGAGGAGGGCATTCTGCAGGCCTCCCCTGAGGGCTCGGCTCAGGCACAGACCCCAAGTCCACGAAGGTCACACGCTCCAGCAGCATGGAACCCAAAGCCACAGTAGCCACAGACCCAGCTGCATGGTGCTGAGACCTGCATTTCCACACTCTGCGTGGCCAGTCCCTACCCCCTGTGGAAGGGGCACTGGAGGCAGACAGGGACCCCGAGGTGGCAAGCACACACCTACCCAAGGTGAAAGGGCAGAGACCACATGGGCATTAGCACACGTGGAGCACACTGATCCCCCAATTTCCAATGAGAGGAATGAATCCCTATGCCTCCCTGTGGACCTGCCACGTTCTCCACGGAAACATGGAACTCCAACCCCACCATGACGGACGAGACAGACATCGTGACAGACGGATGTGGGCGCCTGCACAGTCACACCTGAGAGAGAGAAGCTGGGGAACATGAAAGCACCCTGTGTGCATCCCCGTCAAAGACACTGCAATGTTGGATCCCTAACCTTGTGGCCCACACAGTGCTGCTACTGCAGACTTTCCGGGAAGAAATCATTCTTCACCAAAAAAAAAAAAAAAAAAAAAAAAAGAATGCACTTTAAACACTGACACTCTTTGCTCCTTGGGAGAACAGAGCAAGAAAACAGCTCCATGCAGTCTTACCCTCACATTTCCTGACGTCAGTAGTCATGCCACTAGAAAACGAGGAAATCTCCAGAGTGCAGCTCTAAACACGGAGATGCTACACAAGATGCTCCGGTCAAACGCGTCAAACTTACTCTTTCCCTGAGAAGATGTCTTTGAGGACTGTTTCCCAAGAGGGAGGGCGGTGGACGCCACTCCATGGAGGGGGCACGCGCAAGTGACACACAGGAGGGGAGGGATGCTTTGTAAGGGAAAGGGGTGTCTGCAGATGATGGCCTCGCTTTGAAGAACTGTTCATACTCCCATCAATTAGTCAGATAAAGGAAAAAGAAACACGAGCGGTCAGGTTTCTGAGGGGGCATTCTGTGCACAAAATCCCAATTCTCCCCAGTACAGGTGTCTGTCAGGGAAACCCTCTGGAGAGAGTAGATGAGCTGAGAAAATGGAGTATTCAGTCCCCGGATGTGTCATGAGCAAGTTCAGAGCATGTCCAAGAAACTGGGGAAGATTAGCCCCAGCCAGCACCCCTCATACCAGCATCCAAGTCCTTTCTCATCAGGGAGCACCCAGGTCACCTTCCCGACTAGGGCAAACTATGCAACAGAGTTCATTGCCAAATGGAATCTATGCCCAAATAAACCTATGAAAACAGAGTGCATTTATGTCTCTGATCTCAAGATAGTCCTTTGCAGGCAGAGGTTGGAGTTTTCACCACAGACATTCAAGACAGAGAATCAGAGATGGACATTGAGGTCCTGGAGTTCGAGGGGATGGACTTATGGACAGAGAGTTCTAATATCTTCACTAACTCTTGACCATTTTAATCCAATAATTCTTCACTAAATAATATCTTAAGGTGTAGTGTTAGCTCTCTCACGTGATCTGATCTGAAGAGGCCCTCCTATGCGTAAGGTTGTAAAGCCCAGCCATGAAGTACACCCTCTCAGGCTGTCCACCCCACAGATAAGCCACGGCCACACAGCTACTGCTCACGGCACATGTGGCTGGTCCACATGGAGGTGTCCCGCAGCACACACACACATAACACCTCTTTAATCGTGCTTCTCCTGGTTACCTAGTGTGCGGGAAAGCATGCACACAGCCAGCTGGGGCTGCTGTCTTTAGAAAGGCTGTTTGCAGAGATAATCCTTGTTGGTATCTTGGACCATGACTGGTCAATGGTTCTCTACCCCAATACTGATGGAAACTTCCCTAAATGTTAAGACTCACACACTGTGTCTGAACTGAACTCTTTGTTTTTTTGTGTGGGGTTTTCTGTTTGTTTTGTTTTGTCTGAACTTTTGTACAAAGAGGGTTGTGTCTAGAAGGTGTGGATACCTTCCTCCCGGACTCTGGGACTTCTGTGTCTGTGATCAGCCCCCAAGCAAAGCTTGGACTCCTGGCTCAAGCAACAATTTCTGATAGACCACACTCACGTGGGGAGAAGACTTGGAAAGTCAGCGTGGTATCTCCCAGGCTCTCCCCCCATGCGCCCTTCCCTTCGCTGAGGTTACTTCATACCATGTCCAGTACTAAACCTTCTCTGTAAGACTACCTACAGAGGCCTGCAAGTCTGCTGGAAAAGCACCACACCTGAGCGGAGGGGTGGGTTCTGGAGACCCCGGCATAGCTGGTATCAGAAGTGGGATTTGCTACCCGGCCACTGGCTCAGTGAAATACAACACGAGCTTGTTTTAAAGGGATGAAAGCGTGGGAAGTGTCAAATCTCAATGTCTGGGAGGCTCCTGAATCATCCCCGGCATCAAACAGCAGCCCTGTTGTCAACTGAAAGGCAAACGTCATGCATACAATTCAACAATCACAGATCCAGACCCAGAAGAGAGGACCCACTGGGTCCTTGGATGGTTCTCAGTGGCTCTGGCTAAGGCAAGCAGGAGAAAGCACAGCCCGGTGATCCCTCTGGGTTTCATGCTCTCCTCCAGGTCGGGGGGAGAAAGACCTCACACATTCCAAAAGTGAGCCTGGATTGCCAAACAGTGTTACGTTTGTGTTACTCTCTCCTTTATGTGGGGAGAATAAAGGTTAAATCAGGTCACAGGAGTGGAACTGAGGTTTAGAGAAACCAGGAAAAAAGGAAAGAAAATACTCCCAACAGCTGCTGCGGCCTCCCCCGGCTTTCCAGCCATGCCCCAACCCCGCCCCCAGGCAGCTGAGATGCTGGCCTGGGAGAGACTAAATTCCATGCTAAGGATTTGAGGAAACTTTCACAGAATGTTCTGGATGTCAGAAACAAACCCAGTCTGCATTACTCACGACAGTCCCTATTATTCTGTACCACTGGAGGGGAGACAGGAGGAGAGGGAACATCCAGTTGGGGACACACTGTTGGAGTTCTGACAGTTTCTAGTTTACTAACAAGCTCTCATTAAATCAGAAGTCTGCCCTGAGAACCTGGTGACTTTCCAGGCTGATGTGCATACTCTTGAGTGGAAATTTAGACCCTCAGATGGACAAAACAAAGGGCTTAGGAGAGGTCTGCTTGTCACCTGGGCTAGGACACAGCCATCCAGCCATCACAGCTTTGTGGCTTACAGAGAAAAACCACCTTTTGTGTGTGTGTGTGTGTGTGTGTGTGTGTGTGTGTGTATAAATCCTAGAGTCACAGAATCTGGCTGTCAAACCTCGTGCTAAGCTAAACCCGCAGTATCTGCTGTGAGATGTTTTGTTCTCAAAACTCGTGGTACTGGGCTGAAATCCAGCAAAATCACTGCTAATAGACACAATTCAGACACAGGGATGGGCAGACAGAAGACCTAGTCCAGAGGGGCCCCTGCACCAAAAACCCAGAGGCTGGCTAGATGGCCAGTGTCCCAACTGGTGCCCATAGGAAAGGGCCTGCTCTCTGTGGGGACCATATGGTCAACTCCACATTTCTCATGCAGAGAAAAACCACATCTCCAAGGTGTGATTCCTGCAAATTCAGAAAGCCGGGGGGCCAGAGACCCTATCACAAGAACGATGGCCTTCCACCCACTCCTGACCCCTAGGCCCAAAGTCGCCAGGACCTGTGTTTGGTCTGACTCTCCTTCCCTTGCCTCCCCTAATGTCAACCCCACCCAAGCAGCTTGATGATTAAAAGGAAGTGATAAAGAAAAAAATGGTCCATATATACGTGGACTATTACTCAGCCATCAAAAAGGATGAAATCTTGTATTTGCAAGGAAGTGGACAGAACTTGAGAGTATTATGCTAAGTGAAGCAAGTCAATCAGTGAAAGACAATTATCATATGATCTCACTCATATGTGGAATTTAAAAAACAGAAGATCATATGGGGCAAGAGGAAAAAATAAGATGAAATCAGAGAAGAAGACAAACCACAAGAGACTCTTAACTCTAGGAAACAAACTGAGGGCTGCTGGAGGCGAGAGAGGTAGGGGATGGCGTAACTGGGTGATGGGCATTAAGGAGGGCACATGATGGAATGAGCACTGATATGCACACAATATGCAACTGATCAACAATTAAATTCTACCCCTGAAACTAAAAATGCACTACAAGTTAACTAAATTGAATTTAAATTTTAAAAAAAATTAAAAAAGGCAGTAGTCTTTCCTAGCATTCTCACTGTATCAGCACAATAAGAGGGGTCAGGGTATACAACACTATGTTAAACTTCCCTGATAATTCAGGATTTCACCTTGACCAAAACCGGAATGAGATGTCCTTGCTGTTAATGTTGTAGAGGACATGATGTCAACAAACACTTGTCCCTCTCTTGCTCCCAACCCATTCTGACAGAAGGTCTGCATGAGAATAACAAACAACAGGAAATATGTAGAGTTAGTTACCAAATGGGTCACACTGATTTTGTAATGGGAAAATCCCAAACCCAGCCACTGGAGACACATGGGGTTGGGGGAGGACATTAAGTACCATGCTGTCTTCCCAAGCCACTCCCTGGAACTGCCCAGGGACACCACACACACCCAGCCCTGCCATGACAACAACCTCTGATGTTGCCCATACTCGGAGGTGAATACACGTGCACCAGAGACAAGGAACACAGGAGCTGACCTCGGGGCAGCCCCTGAATCCAAGCACCAAGCTCAATGATGAGGGCTGCACAAAGTGGAGAAGTGGACAGGGTGGGGTCTGGGACAGATCATGCAGGGCTGCTGCCCTGACCAGGCATCAACAGCATGGGGAGTGTGTGGCATCCTCCTGGGACCCTGGGAGCAGAGGGCATGATATGCTGGCTCCTGGGCTCAGTAAGCCTCCCGGGTGGATGCTCCACCGTGCTGTGATGAGAGACGGCTGAAGCTATGTGCATCCTGCGTGGTCCCGGAGCAGCTTGGGAAGCACGGCTTCCTCGAATGCGGCTGCACATGCTCCTTCCTTCGGTGATTATGCCTTGTGTCCTTTGCTGCAGTAAGGCATCACCATGAGCACCATCACTCAGTACCACATGCAGAGTCCTGGGACTCCTGGTCTATGGTCAAATCTGGGGGATAATCTTGAGGACTCCAACATTCATGCTGAAATGAACTTTTGGGTACATGAGGAGAAATAAACTGTATTATTAGATTTCATCCTGCCTCCCCCCACAGTAGGACCACAAGCTGGTTGAAAATGGCAAGTAGCTCACATGAGATCTGCAGTCCAGCTCTGTGTGTAAGGGTCCAGCCACTGCACCCACCACCTGGGAGGGTGCGTGAAGCTCCTGCCTGGTCCCTGTGCCCCACACAGGCTAGGAGGCAGGGGGAAGTGAGTGCTCTCCAGGGCACACTGGAGGGCTGAAATGAGCTTATGCACCTGGAGCTATCTGAACAGTACCTAACATATAACAGGGGCTAGTCGCTATTAGTTCCCTATTTGTTTAATCCAAAAAAACAAAAGCGGGGCCACTATAGCCTCCCATAGCTATAAGCAGGATCTGAATCCGGCTTGATTCCAAAGTTGTGTTTCTTAAGAAGCACAAAATAGACACTTAATTTTTTTTCTTTAGCATTTTTTTCTCCATGACACAGGAGCCATGCACACTGTAACTGAGTTCCATGCTCAACAGTAATCTTCCAAAAATTATTTTTAAAACAAGCATGTGCCCTGGTTTCATCAAAAGCTCACAGTGCTCTCCCAGACAGTACCAAACCTGAGAACATCCGCTTGAGCAGAGACTTGATGCTGGTACTATCTGGTGGTGTGTGAACATATTCCCAGCGTTATCAGTGCTTGCTGACAAATGCTATGCACCACATGTATGCGTCGGTGTGCCCAGTGCACACACAGGTACGCCATGGTGCTGCATACATGCGTGTGCCTCGTACGTGTACTCGCTATTTACTGCACGTGGCAAGTGTGTGCCTAGTGCACGTGTGTGCTCTACCCTGACGAATACATGCACACGTATGATCCGTATCTGTGCTTATACTACACAGTGCACGTACATGCAGTGTGTTTGCGTTGCATGGGTGCATGTGTGTGCCACGCACTGTGGTGCACATATATGCACAGTGCATTGTGTGCTGGTGCTGCACGACGTACATGTGTGTGCTGGTGCCACGTGGCATACACACACGCACAGTACATTGTGTGCTTGCACCTCTCTTACATGCATGTGCATAGTATGCACGTGTGCCTTGCTGCATGGGACACGTACGTGGACAGTGAATACATATGTATGTCCTGCACGGTGTGTGTGTGCAGGGCTCACAGGTGTGCCAAATGCTGCAGATCCTGCACAGACGATACAACAGAGCTCACAGGGCCCCTCAGACCAGTGAGTCACACCTCAGGTTCAACGAGGGAGCCTCACACACACAGAAAACCTGCCTGGGCCCCGAGTCTGAAGCACTGAGTTCCCCCCCATTCCGTTCCTGCTCCCGCTCCCCACGCTCACCCCAGCCAGCAGGAGGCACGCCTGACAGCACAAAGTGTTTTATCTGCAGTCCCCGTTCACGTCACGCAAGCACCTTCTATGCTGCATTATTATACCAATTTTAAAGGTGAAATGGAAAATCAGAGAATTTAAGTAAATGTCAAAAGAGTCATAAAGTAAGTAGCGAAACTCAAACATTAAAGCCAGGTCTTCAGGCTCAAGCCCCACAGTCTTTCCATGGCTCTTGTGGCCTTCATTTAAATTCCAAGCATTCTTGTTGCTTTAATACGAGCCATAGGCACTTTTAATTTTCAAGATGAACTGCAATCCGTTCTATCCCAGGGTTTCCTTTATTGGTAGTTGTGGGGTCTGGCCAGTGTGTGTGGTCCCTGCATCCGTGTCTGTGTCAGCAGCCTGGGGTGGTCCCCGACATCGGCACCACTCTGCCACCCACATCCCCCACATCTGTCACCCACTCTGCTCACCGGCAGGGTCTGACACTGGCCTCTGCAGCCCTGTCACTTTTTCAGAGACACACTTCGAAGGTTTCTGAGCATAAATATTTTATTTTTGCAGGACAAACGTCATCTGCCCCTGAAGTTCAATCCTTAGTGAATTTCTACCACATTTTCTGTCACATCTTTCAAGTCCTCTCATGGCCTCCCCAGGCAGGAGATTCCCCTGGCCTCTGCTGCATCCTGTGCTCACCCTAGAGCCCCATGGGCCTGAGGCTGAATGGGGTAAATGTGGGGCAGAACCCCAGCTATAGCCCTGCGGTGGCCACACAGCCACTTACAGCTTCTGACCAGACTGTGTGCACCAGCCGCACAACTCCCTTCCAGCAGCGTGCTGAGAAGAGGGTTCTACACACAGCCCCGACAGCCGTCCTGGGTCTCGCTCCAGCCCACAGACCCTACCCGACCACAACCCGAACCCCAACCCACTCCCGTCCCGCTACGCCTTGTGTCAAATCTCTAGGGCTTGGACCATTTCTTCTGCCCACATGGACCTCACTTCCTACCCTGTCCTCTGGAGAATGTCTGCCTATCCTCAAAACCTGCTGGACCACTCTGGAAAAGTGTCCATGGCTGTTGCAGACAGAAGTAAGAGTGGGGCCCTCTGCATGGCCACACCCCCATCTCCTTTGTAAGCTGTGGACTCTGAGAACAGACACTGCCTGCCTCTGTTCCTCAGAACCTGGAGCAGTACACGACACTTCATTAAAACCTCGCGGAACTGTCTGAATATAGACCGAGCCCCCCATGCATGTACAAGTCTTAGCCACTGGTGGGCATCACAAGGTGGTCCTATGATATACTTTGTGCTTTCTTACAGAATAGAATAAACCCAGTCTAATCACTTGACTTCACAATATGCTCTAAGAGACACAGAATAACCACCCACAGGGCTCCTGCCTCCCGGGCTTGCATCCCGGCAAGGCCACAGGACTGCGGGAAATCCACGCGTCCTGCAGCTCAGGGGGGGGAGCAGCCAAGCTTCCCACCCGTGACCCTGTGACACTCAGGAAAACCTGCATTAGGGAGCATCCCTTCAGAGCTGCTTCCCTTACATACTCATGGAGAAAACAGTTCCTTGGGGGGAAATGAGTTAACGAGAAAAGACTTCAAAATAACAAAAGACTTATTGTGTCACTTCCTTTTTGATCCCAACATGGGCTTTGGTGGCGGAGCACCATGTTTTTCAGTCAGCAGTAAAGACCCAGCACGTGCCTGTAACCATCCCCGGAGGCAACAGAGCAGACTAGCCGAGGGTGGGTGACACATGCGATGCGTTCAGCTTGCTCAGCAGCAGGAGTCCTCAAAGCGGTGGCAGGAAAGCAGCCTGAGCCCCTCCTGGCCTACACGTGAGCAGCTGCCCCAATAAACCGGACAACCTCTGTACGTAATAACATGTTTTGCAAAAGCCAACAGTAGCATCACCCTCAGGCTAGCTAGTAAGGCTTAAAGAACATTCCTGAGAGATCTGGAAAGAACACCCTGATGAAGGGGCTGATATTTTGGGATATTCACGGAGAACGTCAGCACACCGGGATGTCAGCACAGGCGCAGACGCCTGACCACCAGCTCTAGGGCCTGCAGGAAACTTAGAGACAAGAGAAGGCATTTAGAAAGGGCAGCATTGATCGTGCACTGGCACCATGCGAAATGTTAAATGGCCCAAGCTAGTGGAATGACTGATGAGAATCCTTCCAGACACTGCCGGGGCGTCCTCCTGGTGCGGCTTTATTTTGTGGGGAAATCTGTGGGAACAGTGACTGACCATCCTCTCTGTCCTATCCCCAGGCAGCTACAAACTCCTCATGAAGTACAGCTCTCCCTATACCTCACAGCTCTGAGGGTAGCCTGCATGGCTCTGGAGGGTAGCCCACAGGGCTTCCAGGGTGGCCCACTTGGCTCTCACGGGTGGCAAGCACAGTTCCCAGGGTGGCCTGTGTGGCTCCTGTGGGGGCGGGGGGGTGGCCCATGTGGCTCCCAGGGTGGCCCACATGGCTTCTAGGGTGGCCCTCATGACAATATCTCCAAGTGTCCTTCAATGACCTGGCACTTTACCTTGGGCCAGGCTTTCTCTGCAAGCAGACAGGCAGGTGGGCACGCCACCCAGCTCAGCAGTGGTCCTGGGGAAATAAGCACATGTCCGCTGTGCAGGGGACGTTCTTGAGAAACAGAACAGGCATCCTTCTGGGGTTTACCCGCTGGCTCCTTCAGCCTTTATGGTAGAACAAAGGCATGTGTGCAGAGGCCACGGCTCCAGGCAGAGAGGAGGAGGAGAAACTGGGACACGTGCCGAGCATGGCTTCCCTGTCCCCATGCCATGCCCACCCCACCAAGGACTCGCTGATCCCTGGGGACTGGGTGGGTGTAAGTACAGAGGACGAGGGTGCAGCAGGGCATGGGGAGGAGTCTGGCAGCAGACGGACCTGACGCTGGATCACAACCAAACCACTCTTGCGTACGAGGATGTGCACAGACCTGGGAGCCACAGCTCCCTCCTCAGAGGAGAGGGATGGCATGCCTGATGGGGTTTTGGAGCACTGGGGTCTTGAGCCAAAGATGGCCAAGAAAGAATTCTTAAGACATCTACAGTGCAAAACAGTGGTTTTATTAAACACAGGGACAGGACCCTTGGCCAGAAAGAGCTGCTACTCCAGGGCTATGAGGGGTGGCTGATTAATACAGTTTGGAGTTGGGGAAAGTTAAAGGCCAGGGAAGTTTCCAAAGGACGTGCTATGCTGAAGAGGACGCATGGGCTCCTGGGGCCCGGCTCTTGTCAAGCTAAGGTTGTTCTCCCCTCCAGTGAGGCACTAACACTCAGACCAGGGAGCTTCCTCCAGGAAGGTTCTACTCTATTTCAAGTATTTGTCAGTGAGCTGCAGCTTCTAAGGAACACAATTTTATCTACATTTCCTTCTGCTTTCTTCTCCACATCACCCCCACCAGACAGGGATTTGGGCAAGAATTAAGGTAGACAGCCTTGAAGATGCCCTCATGGGCCAATATATAAGAACTCAGTGAAAACATCAATTCCTCCCCAACTCCTCACAGTAGAGTGAAACAACAACCTCGCCATGTCCTTCCCAGTATCCTCTACCTTTCCCCAAGATAGTCAAAGATCACACAGAAAAATCATAAAAAAAGGCTTTTTTTAAATTTACTTTTTTATTAACATATAATGTATTATTAGCCCCAGGGGTACAGGTCTATCAACATGTTTACATACTTCACAGCATTCACCATAACACGCACCCTCCCCAATGTCCATAACCCAGCCAGCCTCTCCCTCCCCCCCACCCCTCAGTTTGTTTTGTGAGATTGAGTCTCTTATGATTAGTCTCCCTCTCGATCCCATCTTGTTTCATTTTTCCTTCCCTACCCCCCAAACCCCCTACTCTGCCTCTCACATTCCTCATATCAGAGAGATCATATGACAATTGTCTTTCTCTGATTGACTTATTTTGCTCAGCATAATACTCTCTAGTTCCATCCACATTGTTGCAAATGGTAAGGTTTCATTTCTCTTGATGGCTGCATAGTATTCCATTGTATGTATATACTACATCTTCCTTATCCATTCATCTGTTGATGGACGTCTAAGTTCTTTCCATAGTTTGGCTGTTGTGGACATTGCTGCTATAAACATTCAGGTGCACGGGCCCCTTCAGGTCACTACATTTGTATCCTTAGGGTAAATACCCAGTAGTGCAATTGCTGGGTCGTAGGGAAGCTCTATTTTCAACTTCTTGAGGAACCTCCATGCTGTTTTCCAGAGTGGCTGCACCAGCTTGCATTCCCACCAACAGTGTAGGAGGGGTCCTCTTTCTCCACGTCCTCGAAAAAGGCTGGATTTTAATGAAGAACTCAAACACTGAATTTCTTTCAACATATTGGTTACCCCAATTTTCTTCATCCCCGTATTTCTTAACTTTTAATTTTGCAATGTTTCCGACATACAGAGAAGCTGCAGACACAGGATTAATCTCCAGATTTCCCACACATGATGCTTTATCACGTTTAAGGTTCATTCTTGGTCTTCCATGCATTTTTTCTGAACCACTTGAGACAATACTGCAGACAGAACAGCCTGGGGTGACTCGTGTTTCCTGAAAGTGGGGGCATTTCCGTGGTCAGCGCAGGAGATCGATCTGCCAGTTCTCCCACTCCCATGTATCGACCGAGACCGCACACCACACTCCCTCCTCACGTCTCTGGTTTTCTCTAACCTGGAACCATTTCTCAGATTCTCTCTATATATTCTGAGAAACTTCCTCCTTAAAAACTTAATAAGAGGGACATCAAGTCTGGTGGGGCTTCACTGCCTTCCGGTGAATTACTGAGCATGTGAGATCCCGAGCTCACACACTCGGGGGAACCCCCTCGGCCCGTGGGGCTCCAGCTGTTCATGAGGCCCCAGCCAGCTGTGTGCAGTGTCTGGGCCGACAGCACATGCGGGATGCCACGGGGGGTGGGGGGGACAGTAGCTGTTGACAGAGAACAATCAGGATAACCCGCCCACCCCACACGGAGGTCTCTGAATGTCTGTCTTCACTTCAATGTTTCCTAGAAGGCATTTCTAGTTAAGAGAATGTTCTTCAAATAAAAGAAAAATTATAAAATATACACAAGGTAGAGAATCATGTAATTTCTTTCCACCCACAGGGACCAAACAGTACTCCTCAAAGTTTCTCTCGGACAAGACCACCCAAAAGGACTCTGGTGAAAGACTGCCGGTAGCTGGACGAGGGAAGCAACACTTTAGGCTTCGTGATACACCACACTTCATCGAGATTCCAAGAATGGAGATCAAAGGTATAACGGGATTATAAAGGTTTTTAAGAGAGAAAAATGTCACATGGGCCCTTTCTTGTATAACTCCACAGTGTGCCCGCTCGTGGGGCCATAGCACGCAGAGAGAGGACAGGCCCTACACTCCGTCCATTCCAAAAGCAGCAGGAGAAAGGAGTCAGAGGATGAGGGATGCCGCATGGACACAGGGAATTTGCATTCCAACTGCAGGAAGAACATTTTCAGGAGCCACAGGTCGCAAAATCCGTAGCAGTAGCATCAGAAGCCCCAGCATCTCCGTGGAGCCAGGGAATTTAAAGAACAGCGTGAGGTGGCATCTTACTGCCAATGTTCTGGACCCTTCTGAAAGCTGGGAGGCCAGTGAGGGACAGGGGCCCCCTCCTGAGGCTGGTGTGCTGGCATAAGCGCTATGGGCGCTCACTCACCTGGGTGTCTGTGGCACACACAGAGCTCAGACTTGGAGGTCAGTGGGGCCACAGACTCAAGGCCCTCCCACCAGCTCCCCTGTGCACTGGCTCACAAGGTTCTACACATGCACATGGGTTTGCTGTGCTGCAAACACTCCCCTGGGCCCCTGCCCACACCCCAGGAGTCCTTTCCCAGAGAGAGCTCTGTGATCCCACAGCCTTCCTGGGCCTTGAAGGAGGGTGTGCACTCCACCCTCAATCCCTCCCCAGAGCCCACAGAATCCCCCTCTCCATGCAATCCCCATGGGAATCTTCAGTCTAAGACCACCCGCCCATCACAGGAACCAATGTCTAAGCCTCCTTGTACTTACAAGGACAGGACTGTCACTCGCGCCACTCCATGAAGGGCTCCTGGCAATAGCCCCAAAGTGTGCATGTCGACTGCTCTGGACCCCATGAGGGTGTCTGAACACAGTGACACCTGTTCTGGCGTCTCTTCCTCACTCCGCGTCCTCTGCTTCCTCGCCGGGTCCCCCACAATAGTCGAGCCCAAGTGCGCTTCTGTTTTAAGTCACCAAGCCGTGTTCCTCCACAACCTACATGCTTGCCCAGCTGACTCCTCCTCACATACGACACGGCCTCAAGCATGCTCTGCAAACCTCTTCTGCCAGGCTCCTGACGTATCAGCACATGATCCCCGCGGACTCCGACCCCGTGGTGCTCACAATGTGCATGCATGTGCTCACTGGCCGCCTCCCCAAAGCAGACATCTCACCTGCCTTCACAGACACCGCAACCGGCAGAGTCCACACAGCACGGCACAAACGCAGTAAATGTGTGAGATCCATAGGATCGCAATGCAATCCGTTGTCTTCGTTTCTGTCAGAAAGGTAAGGTGCTGTGCTGTGTGGCTGTGGTTTGGGCAGGTACTTCTGTAAACGCTGCGCAAAGACCCTGGGATTTGCACATGGGATTCAGAATCGTTAGCCTTCGACCCCTGCACATACATCAGGGGGCGTGTCTCAGGCTGAAACACACAGGAAAATCATAGTGCAGACGCACACCAATTCATTCCTCCTTGGAACACAGCACGGAAAAGCAAAATCACAATAGAAGGAAAAATTAATTTCTGAGATGAAAAAATAAAACCACACAGACAAAAGGAATTTGTTCAATGCATTTCAGTGACGTTGGACATGGATATGTCCTATCTTGGCAACCCACTTGAGGGTGGAAATAACTCGCCACATGAACCGCAGCAGGGCAGACCAATCCCTCCAACAGACGCCCTCGGACTTGGGTCTTACAGTTGCTGGACAGCTGCAGGGCATCAAGGCAAACATCTGAAGGACACACACAGGGATCTCCCCGTGTCAGCCCCCGACTGCTGCTGCCCCCACATGCACAAATGAAACCGTCCATGAAACCAGGCGTTGAGACACATACTCTTTAAGGCCTGTCCATCCCTGGACCCCCAGGGCGCCAAGCTTTACCTGCACTGAGGGAACTTCCCTTATCCCAGGAACACGTGGAGACCCTCACACTGGGTAAGAAAGGGACAGAGAGTGCTCTCCAGCCCCATCACCAACAGAACCCCCACATGTGTATCCTGTTGTGTCCAGTGGCTCCAAGTGACAAGTGTCATGCTGTGGTCTGGGTGTGGCCCTGGCTACTCAGATGCCCCCACTGCAGGCGGGCAGCACCAAGTCACCCCAGTGGCACCAAGGCAGTCCTGTGACATCTGCCCCGGGGCCACCTGCTTCCCCTCCTCCATGACACCTGCCAGAATGCTGCCACACTGCGGACAGCAGGTCTGTGCATCACGCCCAGCAGACTTGACCACAGCACAGCAAGAGATTCACCTAGAGGTGTAATGTGGCCACATGGACCGAGCTCTGGTTCAAGGGCCATGGGCTAGACAGTGAACATGGAACCATCCCCATGAATGTCCAGAACTCTCCAATACCTCCCAACCCCAGTTCCTTCCCTCAGCCCTGAGGAATGCCACCCCAACAAAGATGCAATGCTTGTTGCCCTAATGACCAGGACACAACATGCCTCAGACCCCACCTAGGAGGTTATCTGGGGCGTCGTATGTGACAGCAAGCAGAAAGACACACGCTCCACCCAGTGGGCTCTGACAGAGGGTCCCATGGCCTTGTTCCACCTCGAATGACACTGAGAACGCCAGACTCTTGAATAGTGCAGTTTGACCTGAGTGGTCCATGTAGCCAGGGTTGTTTCTCCATAAATACAGCAGAATCCTCTGTCCCCTATGACCTTCTCAATCATGTTCTCTGTCCTCTAGCTTACTCTGTCTCAGGAACACAGGATATAATGCACATAACATACAAAATGTGCATGGACCAACGGTTTATGTGATTGGTAAGGCTTCTGGTCAGCTCCAGGCTATGAGTAGCTAAGATCTGGGGGATTCTGACACTATACATGGATTTTCGACTGCACAGGGGTGGAGGGTGTCCCTGACACCCGCCCCCCCGGACACTGGGGCCCTAGTAACTGTGACTCATCTGACAGCCATGTCTACAGAAGAGTGTGCTTGCTACAGAGCCTCCCACAAACCCTCACTCATCCCCGTTCTCTCAGCTGACGGCTGTCTGTAAAAAGGGGTTCTCCCTTGGAGAGGATTCCCGGAGCACACAGCACATGGTCACATCTGTCCTGACTTTTGCTCAGTCACCATCAACTGGCTGACCAGTGGGTTCTGAGGGCCCTGCTGTCCAGTCCTGGGTTTCACGGCAAGAGTCTGCTTGTCTCAAATTGGCCAGGAATCTGTTTTAAGCCAGGATGGCTGGCACACAGACACAGAAATGACCATCCCGAGGAAGGCATTTCCACTCAGATTCCCGGCCACAGGAGGCATGACCCAGACACCACTGGGGAAGCACCCAGTGTGTCAGGAGAGGAAAACAGGGGCAAACCCTTCCGTGTGGTTTCCTCAGGAGCACAGGCAGAGCTGGGGGTGGGGCAGCCTCAGGACTGGCCGGTATGAATCCTGCAAGTGGCTCTGGCCTCAGGGTTGGTCCCTCGCTGTCCAGCACATGGCCCTGGGATGATGGTGGCAGGCGGACATGGCCCAGGTGCGAGAGCGCATGGAGGAGAAGGTTGGTATGGGCTCCGGGGCTGCTGGCCTAGGAACTGCCCCCGAACCCTCCAAAGGAATGCCCCTACAGAGCATACAAGCTCCCAGATGTCATAGTATCAGAAACAAACAGATGTCAGCCTCAGAAACAGGTGTATGGTGACCAACACACCATCCCTCCAAGCCAAGCCCAAGGGACTCCACACAGCGAAGGCTGACCCCATGTGAGAAGGAGACCACGTCCATGGGCACATCCTGCTTCTCGGACCTCCAGGTTCTCCACAGGGTGGGTGTTGGCAGCAGGACTCCCAGGGTTGCCAACACCCCATCCTGAAGCCCTCGGTTCTCCCTAAGGATGCTGTTGGCAGAAGCAGGGAGTCCGTGGTCAGTGAGCGCCTCCCTGCTCAACCATGGCCCTACCAGGCCATGCTTTGTGGACCTCACCCACAATGACTCCTGCCTCAGGACCACTCCCAGCACGGATACCAGGGCTCACTGGTGGGTCAAGGTGAGTTTGCCCTGGGCTCCCACTCAGGTATGACCAGGGATGATGGATTTTCTGTGTCAATGTGGCTGTCGCTGGGTGACAAGCTATCTGGTTTCTGTTCTGGGAGAGTCTGTGAAGGCTTTTACGGATGAGATTAACATCTGACTTGATGACTTGATGACTGAGAAAGCCAAGAGCCCTCCCTGGTGAGGGTGGGCCTCGTCCAATCAGTTGAAGGTCAAACAAGAAAACTGAGAGAGGGACTCCACCTCACTGCCTCCACACGGGGCACTGGCTCTCCTCCTGCCCTCAAACAGAGCATACCATCAGCTGTCCTGGGGCCCCAGCATGCTGACACCCCTGCAGATCCTGGGACCAGCCTGCCTCCATGATCACGAGGGCCAGATGCCTGGTGACACAGCAGTCAGGCTCCCTCGCTCTTATGTGAATGTGTGTAACAGGTATATGTGTTTAAATGTATGTGTACGTGTTTATATGTATGTGCACATGTGCGCATGCATATGTGCCTTCATGTGCAAGATGCATACATGTAAGTGCTATGTGTACATACATGCGTACACAGGAATGTGTCTTTAACTGTGTATGTTTGTGCACGGGTATGTGTACATGTCTCTGTGTGTACACGCAAGCACATCTGTGTGCGTGTGCATACATATGCATGCATGTGCTTGCATGTTAGTGTGTACACATCCACATCCTACTGGTTCCGTTTCTCCAGAGAACCCTACTCCCTCTTCAGACAGAGGCGACAGAAATGCTCTGTGCAACATGTAGACAACCTAGGAATATTAACCAAGCTCTCTTTATGCACCTCCATAGGACTGCCAGGGTTCTGGGCCCCCCAGAAAGCCACCCTTTTCCAGCACGACACACAGCACAGCGTCCTTCCCTGTGCCTGGCTGACCCACCTCCCTCCAGAGATAGGAGGCAAACCCCTTCCATACATAAAATCCTAGTACATCCACAGCACTCCACGCGGCCATCCGCGTCATGTTCCTCTGTGACTGTCCTGATCCATACAAGTACAAATCCACCTGCCAAAGGCTTTATTCACAAGTCACTAAGGACAATTAGGAAGGGGCAGGCAGTGACCACATCTGGAGGTCTCTGAAATGCACCTGCAGGTTTGCCCACCCACGCCCCTGCCCAGGCTGGGGCATCTCCAGCAGTGGCCACAAGCCTGCTGCTCTGCAAACCCCCCAGACGGCCTCCACCCCCGTGCTCCCACCCTGGATCTTAGCCCACCTGTGGCAGTCAGCAGTTGGGGATGTGGTGTCTATGAAAACACACCCTTGAGGATGGAGACCTCGACTTTCCATGCTCACAGCTAGTAAAGCACTGCATGTGGACAGAACTGAAACAGTGTGCGTCTGCTTCAGAACATAGATGACCATCAGAAAGCACAGGACACATCACTAACACTGACCCCAGCGGACACGCTGATGGGTCCTCACTCACTGCGAGATACAGAAATACTGTGTGAGCCCCTCTTTCAACACACACGTTCCCGAGCTCACATGTTCCTGTGTGCAATCACCAACACCTGCACTGGGCTTTACACACACACACACACACACACACACACACACACACACGGGTGAGGACTGACTCAGAGCAGCAGCAATGGAACCTTTCCCTAACTTGAGGGGCACGTAACTGCCGGTCTCTTTGGAAGAGAATGTTTGCTTAAACTGATCCTGAAATCACTCAGCAGCCACGCTCGCCTTCTGTGCAGCTGCTACACTCCTCGGGCATGTGGATAATAAACTGCAGACCTTTGGCAGTCTTTGATTGCTTAATTATTTTAAACACTTCTCTCTGAGACATTTTCCCTTAATTAGTTATGTCTTCCTCCCCCATTATGTCCCCAGTCACAGGGCACCAGTCATCTGATAAAAGCCCATATTCAGTTCAGTTCAATTTAACAATGTTTTTACTGACGGTGCACTGTGTACCCTGTATGAGAGGGTCACCGGCATTGGTCAGGTGCCACCTTGACCCCAGGGGACCCTGCTGGACATTAGTGCCCCCCAGTGGAACTCACAAAGCAATCACAACCCTTCTCCAGCAGAGACTCTGCCCGTCCGTCCAGCAAGAATAAAACCCATGCACCACTCTGATGAAGAGTCCAACTTCTCACTTACGGATCAAGGCATTCTGACACATCAAGGACATCTCGGCTCAGTGCAGAGCACATCACGGCTCCAGAAGCCAGCCCTGGGCACCACACACAGCCCCTGGCTTTTCTGCAGCCCAAGGCCCTGGCTTCACTTCCCCAAAGAAGCAGTTTCTTTCTTTATCTGTGTGTCAGTTGCTAATATTCCTGAACATCATCCAGCTCACAGCTGAGGGAATGGCTGTTCTAGACCAAGTGTGTGCAGCATAATTTGTGTGCGGCCTGAATACCTGTTTAGCAACGAAATTGCAGCTGCTAAATAAGCAGGCCCTTGTTGGGAAAATCAATCACTGTCTTTATCTGAAACTTTCCTTGAACTTTAAAGCAAGGATATTAAAACACACCAAAACTATTTCTATTAGGTATGGTTTGTGATTGCGGATAATAAAAGGTTCTCAGACACAAAGCACACCAAAAAATCACCCTGAAACTTATATTTGGGCAGGGCTTAAGAACTTATTTTTAAAACTCCATAGTAAGTTCCAACAAAGACAAATAAAGTTATAGTGTTAAAAAAAAGCTTTTACCTTTAATGCAGAGTCCTTTTACAATAAAATCCCTGGAAGTTGGTCTCTCCGAATCCCCTTCACCTGATTTACCCATTCCCCCACTCCCTCCCCTCAGGCAATCACTAGTTACAGAATAAAAAAGTCATAGGGTTGAAAAGCACAGCACAGGGAAGAGAGTCAGTGAACAGAGTCAGTAACACTGTGACAATACTGAACGCGACAGACAGTGACGACATTTATTGTGGTGAGCGTGTCATAACACACAGCACTGTCAAATCTCATGTTACAGACCTGAAACTGATGATACTGTGTGTCAACAATACTTCAGAAAAAACTAATGAAATGAAATAAAATGTTTTCCAAATGAATATGAAAACTGTCTTCGATCTCAGATCCAGAAAGCCGGCATGACTTGAGAAGCCCTCAGCCTCCACTCCTGTCAGGAGCTCAGGACTTGCCTCTGTTTTACTGAGAGCCTCCCCGAGGACTTGGCAGGTGCCCTGAGCACGTCATAGAGCAGAGCCAGCTTCTGGTTTGAAGTGGCATCTGCCTGGTAGCTCCAATACAACCTCCCACTCTCATGAACACAGACACAGTAACACTGAAAATGGGACCCACGCTGATAATCAGCGGACAATCACCGGCTTGAAGAATCAACCTGGTGCCCACAGCAGACCGGGTTTGAAAGAGCAGCCCTGACCAGGCTATGCCCAGTGTGAACCCAGGAAAGGCCCCATCCCTCTGGCCACTCTCACCCTGCACATCACTCACTGCCCACTCAGAGGTGGACGAGGGAGAGCAGAAGCCAGCGGTAGGAGAAGAAAGGAGGCGCTTCCCCCAGGGGTGTGGCATCCACAGCACGGCCCCCTTGCAAGGGGCTGGGGGTAGCCTGGTGGCAGCCACACAGGCTCAGAGTCAGCTAATAGGACAAGGCATGAGAAGACCTGCCCAAGGCCATTTCCAGACTAATAAGCTGGCTTTTTATGCCTAAACCATTAGCACAAACAATACCATTTGTGCCAAGCACCTGCTCTCCCCTGGGGAGCCTGCAAGTCTGGATGAGCTAGGCAGAGGGTGTGTATGTGTGACCAGCTCCCCATAAAAACCCTGGATGCTGGTCCCTACAGCCTCCTGGGGGGGGGAGGGGGGAGACGATGCTCCACAGGGGTCCTATAATCACTTTCAGGAGACAGAGCGTTCCCTGCGTGACTGGGGGGATGGGCCCAAAAGCTGGACTTGTTCCCATGTGCATGTCCTCTGTCCTTGCCCTTTGCCTGCTTTCACTACAATAAATCCCAGCCATCAACACAACTACACACTGCATCCTGGGAGTCCTCTTGAGAATCACTGAGCTAAGGGTGGGCTTAGCCCCCCCACCCCCAGGCTAGCTACAGACAGGGGATGGAGAAGGTTACTGAAACAGCTACCCAAGCTTAAAGACTTTTTGAGTTTAAGATACTTCTTAGCAAAGGGAAAGAAAAGTTCTGGACAAACCACAAACCGTGGCACAGGAGACACTGAACAGGCACTGGAAGGGGCAGTCCCCATGTGCCCTCACCCCACATGCACCTGCTCCATGTTCCCCATGGTTACATGGGAGCCCAGAGCCATGTCAGAGCAGATGACCTGCATTTCCCCAGCTGTTCTTGGGCAGGGTAGGCTCATGGGCTCCCCTCTCTGCCCCACCCCACCCCGGCCAGCCCCCCATTCTTCACGGAAGGCAAAAGACTGTGAAATACACTCAACCTTCTTCCTGGGGCCATATCACAGGCCACATCCAACACCATGTTCCCCCGCCCCCCTGCATCCCACCATCTTAGGCAGGATCACATGACAACTCCCCCCCCCCAACACAGCAAGCCAGCTTTAATCACAGTATCAAACTGTATCAATTTCATATCAATAGTGCGCTTTTACATGTGAAGATTTTTTACTCCCAAAATATGACTTCTAAAGTGCTATCTTATATTTTATAAATATAGTATTTTATATCTTATATTTTATAAAATAATATGCTTTGGTATTTTCATTAACTTGTAAAATATACTATATGATTGTATCTCTGATTCAAGCTGCTTTGTGATAACCCAAATACCTATGTAACTAAAAGGCTATAAAGGAAAAGGATAGCATAATACTTAAGAACTTAAACCAAACCACCAGGTGGGTCAACATAAAGGTCTTCCTGAAAACAAATCTACAGCAACGACCAGTTTATCTGCAAGGTATTAGTGTAGTTCCTTGTTCATAGAGCAGACTGTTGTGAAGCCCTGCTCAAGACCCCACCCTCCGGGGCAGAAGTGGACACGGAGACCCTGTGAAGCTTAATGCACCGTCCTTCCCAAGGAACCACATCCACACACTTTGACCCATGAGACCAGCAAGAGGTGACTCGGACGGGCGGCAGACTTGTGGCATGGCAGGCACTCGGTAAGCCCTACTTTCCACTAAAGCCTGACCAAAAAACACCAACCCTCTAAATTTTAAGGAACCTCAAGTAACTACATCCAATTAGCCAAGGCACATTTTAATACATTTGGCTCAGGTCAAAATCTCAGGATTGTGAGTCTGCGCTGGGCTCCACTCTTAGCGGGCTGCCTGCTTCTCCCTCGGTCTCCCACCCCTCTTCTCTCTCAGATAAACAGATCTTTAAAATAAAGGAAGAGCCTTGGGGCGCTTGGGTGGCTCAGTGGGTTAAGCCGCTGCCTTCGGCTCAGGTCATGATCTCAGTGTCCTGGGATCCAGTCCCGCATCGGGCTCTCTGCTTGGCAGGGAGCCTGCTTCCCTCTCTCTCTCTGCCTGCCTATCTACTTGTGATCTCTCTCTGTCAAATAAATAAATAAAACCTTTAAAAAAATAAATAAAGGAAGAGCCTTAAGTCAAAATGTTTGAGCTTGTACGACACACACAACAGCTGCACGACTCAGGGACTGAGATTTAACCTGGGGAGAGACCAGACACTTGAGGAAACTCAGTTGGATTTCAAGTCCACGACGCCCACACGACAGCGTCAGACTCCTCTGCCGGCTCCACGCATCACCCACAGCTTCAGAGACAGACGCGACCTATGGGCCGGTGTCTACGCAGGACGTAAATCCCCGTGAGCGGTCCCCGAGGCCAGACAGCCACGCAGACAGCCACGCAGACAGTCACGCAGCCGCTGGGTCTGGATTTACTCATTCCTGATCAGCTGTTCCTCCGGAGAACAAACAGACCTTAGAGACGCTGCCCCAGGCCGTGAGGAAGACAAAGACCCGGGGTAAGGAGCAGGTTTCCTGGGCAAACGCAGGTTCCCAACATCAGAACCGGCTCAGAAGTTGGGGCGCTCAGGGTGCGCGGGTGCTGTGTGTGAGGCGTCTGCCTCCGGCTCAGGTCGCGACCCCGGCGTCCTGGGTCCCATCGGGATGGGGCTCCGTGCTCGGCGGGGGGTCCGCCCCCCACCCCGACTTGCGGCTGTCTCCGACACACACACGAGGTCCTGAAGAGCAGCAGCCGCGGCAGCTCAGCCCCGCCAGGAGGCCGAGCGTCGGGCTCGGCGGAGAAGCCAGGGACGCCGCTCTTCCTCTCCCGAGGCCCCACGGAAGCAAGCGCCCCGCACGGCAGCCCACGCACGCGGCCCGGGGCCCGCGGCAGGCGGCGGCTTGCCCCTCGACCGGCAACGGTCCGGCCGGTCCCGCCGCGGCCCCGCACTCAGCCCGGGACAGCGGCTGGAACACCCCGCGCCCTCCCGCCCGCGCCCAGCACTGACAGCCTCTTCCCCCGCCCCCCCCCCCAGAGCCCGGAGCCCGGGGCCACCCAGGGGCCCCCACCAGGCTTCGGGGAACGGCCCCGCCGGCGGCCGCGCCCGCAGTCAGGACGGCATCACGTCCACCTCGCTCTGCAGGTCAGAGAGGTCCCGAGCTGGGCTGGCCCTGACCCAGAGCTCCCTCACCGCGCGGCGCGGCGGCGAGCTCGGCCAGCCCGGCTCACCGGGAAGCGGGCTTCCTCCCGCTGGAAAGACGCCTGCAAGCGGCGACCCAGTCAGCCCCTGGACGCGCGGACGCCACCAATCCCCACCAGAGAAGCGCCTACCTGGCTCCACGCGCCGTCGCCCACAGCACCGCGGCTCTGCGCTGGCCTAAGCTCTTCCCTCACGCGCGCGCTATTGCGACGCGTCTTCGGAGGGGACGCCGGCGTGAGGGGCGGGCCCTCAGGAAAAAAGCGGGAGAGAGATCACTGCTCTGCTCTCTGCGGGCGAGAAGGCGGCCTCCGCAAGGCCTTGCCGGGACGGCTCCTCCGGACTCTGACTGATCCCAGACTTCCGGCTCCTTGGGGGCCTGACTAACCGCGGACTTCCAACTCCTTAGGGGCCTGACTGACCCCGGACTTCCAGCCTCCCCGGGGCCCTGACTGACTGCAGACTTCCGGCTTCTTGGGGGGCCTGACTGATCCCGAACTTCCGGTCTCCTCAGGACCCCGACTAACGCAGACTTCCGGCCTCCCCGGGGCCCTGACTGACCACGGACTTCCGGCCTCCCCAGGGACCGGACTAGCGCAGACTTCTGGCCTCCCTGGGGCCCTGACTGACCGCGGACTTCCAGCTCCTTCGGCCGTGACTGACAGCGGACTTCCTCCAGAAGTGAGAGAAGCCGCCGCGGAAGCCAGAAACAACAAGGACGAGAGTCGTTGAAGCTCCCTGGGAGAAGCAGCGCCGCAAGCACATGTGAACTCGGGGAGAAGGAGGCGCACGTCCACGCCCGACAGGGTCTTGCTTGTGGAGACACTGAAAGACCACGAGCAGCCGTTCCCTTATGGACACGCCGGCGCGCTCAGCTCAGGGCAGTTACCTCAGGAGGAGACGCCGGCGGCCTCACGAGCTCTGGACCCCAATGCCCTCCTGTACCGAATGAAACAGACGGGGAGGGGCAGTGGGAGCTGAGGGATGCGAGTGCGGGGAGGGGTGCTGGTCCCCGCATCCCCCGGGTCAGCCGCAACCCGGTGCAGGCCTTCAGGAGCTCAGTCCCCGGCTCCCAGGACCGCCTCGCAGCGCCGGCCGTGACCCTCGCCGCGGGAACGATCACTGGGGCTCACTCAGGACCTTTCCCCTTCGGTTCCGGCGGGCAGCGGGGCTTAGGCTGGATGGATGGATCGATCCAGCCCACCGGCTCTCTGCCTGGACGGACCAGGGGTATCTCGTCTCACACCGGATGAACTCGGGGTCGCTCACACATGACAGGCCCTACAGTGACTTCTTGTTCCACGAGAACAACGCAGACTCCTGAGTGAGAAACTGAGGCAGAGGACGAAGAGGGCAGGGCAGACTCCTCCACACCCAAGTACAGGGGGGCGGGCCACACCATGGGAGTAGGGCATGTTGTGGGCAGACAGGCCCTGGACAGATCCTTGGACAGAGCGCCGGACAGAGGACAGACGGACGGAAGTTGGATCCGGATCTTCGCCCTCAGTCACAAGATTCCCCCCCCCAGAACCCCAGCCATGTCGGTGCTCCAGGGATGAGCTCCTCAGAGGAACTGAGGGCGCAGGACCCGGCTCCCTAAATGTGCCTGGGCACACTCCCTAAACGTACTCAGGGCACACCCTGCAGCCACAGCTCCGAGGCTCGGGTGCAGACTCCCCCAGCCTCGGGCAGCTCTCCGCCACAGACCGTGTGTGTCTCTGCAGGGCTCCTGAAACAAACCGAGCACTGTCACCATGGTGGCCTCGCTGGGCACCTGGAGTCCCTTCTGTTCCCGTGGAATGCAGTCCAGGGATCAGCACCACCCGTGGCCAGCACCGCGAGGACCAGGAGGTAGACAGAGATCCAGGCTCCCGAGCTCCCACAGTGAGAGCCTGCATGGAAAGCTGCACATACTCCCAGCCAGGAGTGAGTCCGGGTGCCCTGGCAGACTCACAGCCCCGCAGGTCGGAACCACACAGTAACGCCCCAGGAAGTTTGGTGGGGGGGGTGTCATGAAAACAGGTAGGCTCAGACACCAGGTTCAGTCATGAAACAGCTGGTGGAGATGCATCCAAACTACGTCCGGCCTCACGCCACAGAACTGTGTGTCTCCCCATGAAACTGCCATGGAACCACAAACCTCCGTCAGCAAATATACGTACTTGCCCCACAGAGAAGTGTCCGCTCCCGGGGTGAGTGGGACTGGAACTGCACTTCATCTCACCTTCCCAAAGGGGTGACATTTTTCTGCTCAGCACAGAGAGGCCAGCTAGGCAAGAAGCCGGCCCTCAGGGTGAGGAATAAGACACATGGAAGAAAAAAACCTGTTTTGGCCTTAAAACTATTGATCCATAACCTTTCATTCTGGCACTAATTAAATAGCACAACTCAGTTTCTAATAAAGTCAGTTTATGAAATAAAACCCTTTCCAGCAGATGAAGATTTGTTTCTGTCCCCAGCCAGTGGACTGGGAAGGAAGTGTCCCTTGCTGGGCTGCAGAGACACGGGCTAAGCATCAAGGATGTCCTCCTGGCTTCTCCTCAGCCCCCTCGCCTTCCCACAGCCGTCCCTGCCATCCCCACTGTGAGTCACAGCAGAAGGCAACCCACCTGCACACCTCAGAAGCTTTTATAAATAATTTCAGTATCTGGGTAAAGGAAACTTAACTGAAATGTGGGTCTTTGACAGAAGTGACATTTCACCCTAAACCTAGTCTGCTCAAATGTCATTCACCTGACATACTGAAAACCATTCAGCACGCCACAGGGGTGGATGTCCCACTTAACTGGGCATCTGTTTGGCACCAAAGCCATCTACAGCACTTGCCCATCTGATCGTGAAACTCCAGAGGCTGAGGAGGCGGCCCCTCACTGGCACCCCTGGCCTGTACTGCCTGTCTGGCACGGTGTTTGGGAAGGAATACCTGTGTCAGGAAGGACTCATTAAGAGTCACTGATGTGTCACATATAGACGTAGAGTGAACACACGTATTTGCATCCCAGCAAAGTATTGAGCAGCTATGCGAAAACATGGAAGAGTCACCTGTACCTTTGGATCTACTTGTTCATCTGCAAAATGGGGTGATGATCCCTATTGCACAAGGAAATTGAAGGACTTGCCAAATCGACCGGAAAGAGCCTTTTAAACTAGAGTCACAGTAGAAATACAAGGTGTGATGCCCACTGTCACTAGAGGGTTCAAATTCCATGCTGGGAGACACAGATGTATGCAGAGCTCTGGGAACCACACACCCACTGGGTGTGAAACTACTACCACTCGTGCACTAGCCTCCTCTGCCCCAGGGATGGGGAACCAGGTCCTCTTGAGATAGAGCTGTGGCAAAGAGCGCAGACTCGTTCACTGATTTTCCTGACATGCCCATCAGGAAATTGAAAGCTTTTTAAAACCTAGGACTGACCAAACACAATCACCCCTGCTCTTTCAACAACTATGCTTCCTCTGTATTCTGAACTCCACCTGCAAATGGCCCCAGTGGGTGTCCATGTTTCAACAGCCATGATCACTGAGAAGTTCAATAATGTGTAATTAAGCCTCCAAAACCTTATGTAAGAGTGCATTGAGACTCTACATCCAAACAGACATAATAAAAAATACTTGCTCAACTTATATAGAATTTTTTAAGCTAAATACCCTGTTACAAACATTCAACTTCAACCCAAGAGTTTATTTAGCCTATACACAACTGAACAGTGTGTCCCCCCAGGGAGAATGCACGCGGACCATACCCTGCCGACAAACACCTCGTGCCATACACATGGAAGCACAGGCAGGAGTCAGTGGCCGAGGTGCAGCTGAACCAGCTCTCCCCAGCTTTAAGGGCAGGGGGCCAAGAATGCCTCCTGGACCCACACTTGGCAACAAGTGGTGAGGGCACTCAGAGCACAGAAACCGGGCTTCCTGCCTCAAGCTCCCACTGCTGGACACTGACCAGTGTCTCGTGGGCAGGGACCCAGTGATGATCAGAGTCAGTAACCCTTATGCCTTCAGTGAATACCACAGTGCATGTCTGCAAACACACACAAGTCAGCTCCACAAAACGTGTGGGAAAACCTAACAATTTTCCGCCCTGATTTTTATATACAAATTATTTCACATTTTTCATTCTGTCAAGTAGGGGTATATCATCTCTCAAAAATCAAAGGCTGCCACATGCTCCACCTGCTTGAGGTATCCTGGCTCAGTCGTTTAAGTCAAGCTTTGCAGAGGACACACCACTGCTTGATGAGAAAATCAATTCATTCTTGAAATTTCTTATTCTTAGCTGTCGAATAGGCTGTCTCCCAGGGGACACGGGATAAATGCTTCACGACAGTGGATCTCAGAATCAGAACCCCAGCCTACTGTGTATCCCAGATACAGGAGGATCTGCGAAGCTTACAACATCCCCAAATGACATGGCAATAAAGCAACTCCAGTGATGATCCAAACAAGGAAGCTTGACCGGCAAAGAACAAAGCATCTCCCAACCCCCTCACTGCTCAAGAAGCATATAACCATAGTCTGCATCTCTTTCATGGGAGGTTGCCACCATGTGTTAACCTGATCTTGGTTATTCAGAAACTGCACACTAATGTTGTGAGACACAAGAGAGATGATAAGCCACTCACACCATGAGTCACATACAGCAAGAAAACAACATCCCAACTTCCACCACCTTTACAGTAGAAATTGCCTATAAAAGCTCAAAGACAGGCTAACTTTAGTGCTGAAAATAGCCAATCATAATATAATGATGTTTGTGAAGGAGTCACTGTCTAAGAAGGTTCTAAACCAACAGGAATGAGCACCATTTTGGTCCAAAATGGACTATTGTAACTGGATGGTGTCCTTGGGTTCCACCAAAGACCAGCCAGGGGGAGTTCAGATGCAGGGAGCCAGTTTCCATGAAGGGACACAGATTATGTGAAACACCTGACCTCACCCCACAAGCTGGTCAGATACAGCTCCCCCAAAATGGGGTTGAGCGAGGGAGGGGTCCTCAGACCCCTCAGCAGCCATTCTGATCAAGGCTGGTATGGGATTTGAGTCCAAGACAGCCACTAACATGCCAACCATCCACCTGCATGGTCCACCACGTCAACCACTCGTCCCCGCAAATGGTGCTCGTCCCGTGCACAGGCTCAACAGCAGGGCTCTCCGGAGAGAGGGCAAACTGAAGGCAGACAAAGGGTCAAACAGTCTCCGAAACAAGAAAAGGGAACAGTGGTTAGAAGCAAAGCCTGACGTAAATGACTTTAAAATGCAGGAAAGCCTCCATGCGCATTTGTGATCCTGCAAGTGTTTCTTCTTCACAACATAAACACGCGCTGCCTCCCCAACTCTCTGTGTCCCTGAGAAGAACATAAAAAATAAGGCAATTTGCGGCGCTGATCATGAGAAATCACTCCAGCTCTGTCTGTGTATCAACCAAAACTATCATGAGTAATCAAGATACCACGAGAAGACGATGTTCGTCATGTCTAACCCAGAGAAGGACCACTTCCAATGCACCATCAGATGTCACTCATCATAGTTTGTCACAGATCTGCTAAGTACATTGACTCCATAACAGCAAAAACACCTACAAGTATATGCATCTTCTCCTAGGTCCTCAGCTTGACAAACAGAGTTAGTGGAGTATATACAGCATTTCAAAAATAACTAAAGAGCAAAAAGAACATGACAGCCATGGCTCATCCCAAAACTGTTCTATTCTTGAACTGTGGTAAAACACACATCCCTTAAAATTTACCATCTTAACCATTTTTCAGCATACAGTTCAGTGACACCACACTCAGGTCATATAAGCATCTCTGCCGTCCACCTCTAGAACCACTTTCTTTTTCCTAAAGTGAAACTCCTGACCCACTCCAATGTTGATCATTATCAAAAATATGAAAATACTTCTATATAGTCACTAAAGTAAAAAAAAAAGTTCATTCATGTTCATAAGGAACTTTTATGTTTATTAAAATGCAAAAGCAATAACCATTACATCTGAGTCTGAAGAAATTTCTAAACATTTCCTAAATAATTCAGCAGCTTCAGACATACTGGGTCACATTACACAGTAAAAACCAGAATACACACATCATTCAATTCTGAACGAACTGACACTTAGAGTTATCATCTCAGCCGACTCTACTTTCCTCTCATTTGATATGATTCCTTCCCCAAACCATGCCTAATGTCATAGCTTTGGGTCTTCTACAACCACTTCTATAATATAAAAATCTTCTAAAATAAATTGCCTAGAAAATGTCCTCAATATTCAAGTCTTACTGGGAGAATGCTTTCTTGGTTTTAAAGGTTGATTACTTGGATTCCTACAGAAAGCAAATAAAACATCTGAATTTGGCAGTATTTCACAAATTAACTTGAAACTTCTTATATAACAGAGTGGTTAAAAATACAGAAAGCTCATTTCGACACTTAAATTCCAGTCAGAGTCCCAGAGAATGGCATTTATCTTTTGATTATTTTTATCATTAATATCGTGCTTCTTAGATTCAGAAACTTGCCTGGAATATATAAACTAATCATTCCTGCTTTAAATTGCGTTGTAATCACTATTGTTGATGGACATAGTTTACAGAAATCTTTGTTTCTTTGTATGTGACCTTTCATATATTTTTGTTACTAAGCAAGACTTCCAGAATATAGAAAGAGACTCAAAAAATACCTAACTCTGTTCTCAATAAACTTCCCTGTAAGTGTGCTCAAAGTCACAGCTAATGTATGTCTGAACAGGTGATGTAACAGTGGCCACTACTATTGTTGATAAAATAATAGGGTTGGTGATATAACCTGTCCACAATCATAAGTAAAAAAAATAAATATCCTACTTTTCCCAAAAATACTCGGTGTTTCACACTGGAATGCAAAATACAGAACAATAACTTACTGACCACTTTAGAATGAGATTTTAATAATCATGCTAGCTAGTTAATATGCTGTTTATATTAAAAGCAGAGTACATCCCAACACGTTATACTCTTCTGACTCCCACAGAGTTCATTATGGTTCATTTTATTAAAGCTGGAAACATAAGGAAATGTCAGCACAACTCTGTTTTATACCCAACACAAGTATCCTGGGATGCAGACAGACATATCTGAGAGGACACAGCTGATCCCAGGAAGGAGTAATTCTCAGAACTAGCCCTCAGCAGAAAAGACAGACCCTCCCATCTTTTCCTCAGGACCTGCTATTTCTTTGATGAAAATGCCCCAAATTAGAAAACCCACAGGGGAGAGTAACTAAGACGAAGACACATAGAACAACAAGCTCCACGTGATCTTCATGTTTGTTTGTTTCTGAACTTTAACACAACAAACTTCCAAAGCTTTCTTTTCAAGAACCAGCCCTCCCCCATCATGCTTCCTTAAAAGTAACACAAACGACCTCGCCTACAACCTCCAGCCACCTGCATCTGTGAGCAGTCACATGGCATACACCCTCCCATTGCGAGACACCCATCCTTCTGTGTTTTCATTGAGACCCTCAGGACTTTAAGCACAGACCATCTGCCCAGCTCCCAACCAGACTGCTGGCAAAGTCTTGACGGTGAACAGACCGCCAAGGCGTTCCATGCTAGCCAGTAATGGTGCTCTTCCTCAATGAGGAAGCACGGCCAGCAAAATCAACAACTTTGAAACTCACATATTCAACTTCGAAAGATAACCAGTTTCCCTTAAAAATCCAGGACAACTATCACCTAAATCTATTTGCTCCATCAAAAACAGATCTTTGAGCTCAGACTATAACTCACTGCAAAACTGAACACTCCAGTGTTGTGCTTATTCGGTCAATAGACAATCTTGCCTTAGAGCAGCAGCTATGAAAACAAGACACCTACATTATACAGTCATATTCCTCAAATTTTCCGTGTCATACAACCTATGCTCTCAAAGCAAAAGAACAAAATCTATTTACCTGTATTTCTGTCTGGTAAGATACAGCAATGCTTCTGCAAAATGCCGGGCAACACCTGTTTCAAAACACATAAATAAAACATATTTGGTTATTGTTCAGATAGAGAAAGGTATCTCGTTCATGTGGTGAGTGTTTTACTAATAAGGTCATTCAGTGCTGCAGAGTCCTCACGCGCAGAACGCTCTAATAAATTAAACAATACAGAAAAATTTTGATGACATACATTTTTCATCAGAAAGGTTAATCAGGTAGGTGTGCTCATTGTAAATGCTGTTCCAGAACGGTAATGCAGTTCTATTTAATGTATGCCCCTAATGGGTCCTGGGAGTATTTTGAAAGCTGCTCTCAAGGGGCTCCTACAATAAGGCAAATGGGCCCACCAATTTATGTGATGGCTTTTAAAATATTAGATGCAATTAGAGCCTGAAAGTGGAGGACTGCTGGGGCAGTACAGTGTACCGGGCCTGCCTCGTAGGATCTAAGCAGAGATGCTTTCATCCAGGGTGAGTCACAAAGAAGAATGGGGAAGAGAAGTCTGTGTTTTCAGTCAAAGTTTGGTAGTAAATGATGAAGGAAATATCTTACTTGATAAGGGAAGGTGGAAGTAATAGGATATGGCTTTCCCTAGAAAATTCAGCACTGTGAGCACAGACGAAAAGCACCTGCAGTGAAGAGATCTCTGTGGGGATGTACGGCGGTGCGTTCCAAACTCAACCAGAGCAAAGGCTGAGCTTCCTTCCTGAATTTTCCACAGATGCAGCTGCAGCCATTCCTCCCAAACTCCCAGCCCAGAAGCAGGCATTACTTATCCTGGAGCAAGGACTTAGTGGAGAGGGAGGGAGAGAGGAGGATGGCGCACAGGGGCCCCACCCAGCCCCTGCCCTCAACCGCCTTGGGCCCAGGACTCACACAGCTACTTCTGACAGATGGGACAGCAGTCACAAAGCCTCCCTCTGTGACCCTCCTCCATGCCTCTGCCATCCCTCGGCACTGGGCAAAGAATAATTCTCGCCCAAGTATCATCAATTGCAGACAAGACAGCATGACCAATTTTCAACTCTAAACAAATCTAAGAGACAGAAGACAAAGCAATAATCAAATAAGAACCCACTAAATGCAAAATGTGGAATTAAAAGTTCAAAAAGACATCTCCCACTCCTGTAAGGCTAACAGTTTAGTTGGGACAATGAGGGATTGATGAAAATACCAAAACACACAACACAAAGTTAATGTCATCACTTAACTCCACCACCTGCACCAGGGTTCTCCACTCACCAGGTCTGAAATTGGCATCATTCTGGCATTATTCTCTCCCTCACTAGCCCCTAGCCTTCAAGGTCAGATAAGGAAATAATGCACACACGCACATACATGTACACATGTACACATGCTCTGGGTTCCCTGGGAATCTTCAATCCTTCTCATTCCAGGGCCAATACACTTGTTCACGGACTTTTCCAGCAATTTCCAAAAAGCCTTACAGGTTAATACCAGGCCTAAGAAACAATCTCCCTCAAAAAAAAAAAAAAAAAAAAAAAGAGGAATGGTCTTGTGCATCGGAGACATGCTGCAAACAGCGTGATCTGCATGGAGGATGGGAGCATGAGTCTCCACAGTGATGTTCAACCAGGTCCTGCAAGTGCACAGCCCTCCTGCACTCCCAGCCCCTGTGAGCACCCAGAGGGGGCATGCTGGCTGGTCCACTGCAAAGCCCCTGGACTGGTCTCTCAACCCGCAGTCTCCTCCCCAGTGACATATCAAACATGCTGCTTCTGGCTTATTTTTCTAAGGAATTACTAGCAACTGCTACACCACAGAAATGTTCACAATTGAGGTACAGGTGCATCCCTAATGTCGAGCTTAGCTCCAAACTACCCAGCTGACTCCGTTCCACAAGGACCCTTCAAGAAGCAGAAATGGAATCTGGATCCATTAGCCACCACACAATCCGGCCAGTACCTTGGTGCTGGTGGCGTTTTCATCCAGATGAGCTGAATTCAAGGTGACATGATGAGGGCCTCACAGAAGGTCAGGCACGGGAACCAGAGGGGCGCATGAAGTGAGGTCAGGTGACACAGTAGGGAGGAAGGGAAGGGAGTCAGGAGTGGAGCTTGGCACCTGGGTTGGCCCTACACAGCAGAGGCACTGTCTTCCCCCAGCTAACCCCCATCACATGTGGCAGCTCTAGACACCTGGTCCGGGTGTCTGGGCAGTGCACAGAATCACTGGGAGGGACCCAAGTAGTAAAGTGAGGTTCCTTTCAGATTCAGTGATTCACACCTAGGGCAGGGGCACATGCACCATCAGTGCCTTCTGCAGAACTAGGAAACCCCCAGGGCCTGGACGTGCTACAACAATTGCACCCCCTGCAGCGGTGGGGGCCCTTCCAGGGGTGTCCATGTCACGTGGCCAAGTTGTATTATAGAAGAGCTCGAAAGCCATGGATTTAAGCAAACAAACCCCAGCTTATGGGACAAGTGATTCTAAAATACTATAGTGGTGCCCACGCCCAGCTCCCCTTGGTTAATCCTCAATGGCCTTCTGTGCCTGACCCTCTGATCCCTCCACTCCAGCTGTCACATTCTCCCACTCCCACCCAGATGCTGCACCACCTGCCACCAACCTGCCACCAACCGACACAGCCACTTCCTCAGTACAAGGTTCCACCGAGGCAGCCCTCCCGCCCATCACCACCGTGGATTCTGCAGGCAAGCTGCGCGGCTCTTCTGGGACCTCAAGCAGGAGAATATTGGGGCCCAGAGAAATTACAAACAGTCATGGGTAGAATTCACCTGCAACCTTCCTGAGGGCAGCCAATTTGTGTTCAAAAATGGCAGACACACGTAATCTTGACAAGTCCCTCCTAGCTGTAGCCATAGGTGAGACACTGGTGTTCAATCTTAGGAAAATGCCTCGTGCACACCTCTGCCTCCTCCAACATGGGCTGAGGGGGCAGGAAGGTGGGACTCCCATGTGCATCCCTTGATCTCAAGGGTCCCTTCCTGCCTATTCTAGGAGAGCACGCGGCTGCTGAGGTAACTGGGGGACATCGGGCAAGGCACGCCACAGGCAGCTGGGGTCAAACAGCCTATGTCCAACCGACGTCCAGAGTCTTCCGTGAGCACCTGCCCAAATGCCCATGAGCATGACACCAACACCACATGCTTTAGGAGACCACAGCTGCTAATTACATCCTCCGTGTCCTCTGTCCAGAGTCTTCCAATTGAAAATCTATCCCTAAAACATCAATTTCAAGGTTTCACTGCACCCCATATCCTCAGCCCTCTCTGGGGGTGACTTCTCGATGCATGAGGTCAAAAGTGCTGGAGCAAATTCTGCTCGTCCAACACTGCACTCCCCAGTCCACAGGCTCAGTAAGGGTGAGTCGGTGAAGACAATCAGAATTTGAAATGTCGGCCGTCAGGTGCACGGTCCACACCTGAAGTACTTGCGAGACTGCGGCCGCCATATTGGATAGCACAGACAGCAAACATCAGCATCATTTTTCAGATGAAGAAAACAAGGTTTGGAGGTGAAGTCCTGTGTCAACTACACCCAAATTTAGAAATAAAGAATCGTTTAAGTGCTGTTATTTTGTCCTCACCACTCCACAGTTTCTCTGGGCACATGCCCCTTGTTCCTACGTGGTCATTCTGGCTGGTATCATGAGAAGCCAGGCGTGGACTCAGCAAGCCATGTTTGCCTGGAGGTCCTCAGAGCCTTGCTTCCCTGTGGTTCCCACAGCAAGTTCATGTTGTGCCCTTTCCATCTCAGGAATATACCACACAACGCAACGTGCCCCCCAAGCATGTGAGCCTGCGACAGATGTGTTCTGCGGCGTGTCGAGAGCACAGGTTTACACAGAGTCACTCCAACAACTCTTACTGGATAATTTAACGCTTTGCAAAGAGCCACAGGCTTGTTCCCACAAGAAGCTGTGTCTTGTGACTCCCATGAGTGAGACAGACAGCCCTTCCATTTCACAGGGCGAGGACTGAGGATTCCCCCGGGTCTAACAGGCCTCTCCCTCACACACCCCCGGCACTCTCCCGGGCCATGTGAGAGGCAGTTAGATGATACACTGGCCGCAGGGCGCAGAGCCAGACTGAGGCTGGGACCAGAGCTCCCACCGGCCGGCCCCCACCTGGCTGCCACCCCAGGGTCCGGCACACCACTCGTGGGCTCAGAGGCATGCAGCACAAGGAGACGGCAGTGCCAGTCGTGAGCTGTCTGTCTGCAGCGGCCGCCTGGAGCAGCTGGCCCCGGGAGACGAGCGTTCGACACACAGTGCGCCTGTCGGCACATGGCTCCCACGGGACCACATCCAGGGTGGCCGTGAGGGAGCAGCAAGTCCGCACGTGTTCCCACACGTGGACAAGGAAGTGCTCACACGCTGGCAATGTCCCTCCCTCATGGTGCAGGCTGTCCACACACACACAGGCACGGGGTCTGTGACCGAGCACAGGGTCCCCGGAGCCCCAGACACCAGCATCAGGACTGTGCTCTAGGGCAAGCCACGCACCCCCAGCATCCTCATCTGAGGCATGTCCAGGACATGGGGGCCCACGGGGGCTTTCTGCAGCACAAACCAGCAAACCAGAGCAATCTCCCTCAGTGAAGGGGCACACACTCCACGTCAGTGCTATGCAGGCGCTGGGAAAGCACAGAGTGCCCGGACGGACGGCCGGTCGCTGCTCAAGGGCTCAAGAGCCCAGTGGACATGCAGCGCCGGGGCTGACGGTCCCACGCCAAGCGCCTGGCACATGCCGAGCATCCATGTCACGTGAAGTGTTCACACCGCAACACAGAGAAGGGACATGAACCCTCTGGGAGGTGATGGGTGCATCTGTGACTGTGATTACAGGGATGGAGTATGTATCCAAACACACTCCTCACACTGTGCGGGTCAAACAGTGCTGGGTCTCGTGTGTCAGCTGGGAAAGACTTCCATGCCAAATGTTCAATAAAGTTTTCTTGCGCCTTTAAACACACAGGCACACGGACACACACAGACACACACACATGGAAATACACAGTACATTTCTACAAAACCCCCCGTGACACTGGCGCTCACTGGCCAGGAAGAAGCGTCCTTGACGAACCACCACACACAGGGGATGCTGCGTATCTACACAGCAACACACTCAACTCGTCCATCCTTCCACACACGGTCCATCGTGATCCTAAGTTGGCAGAGTGGCTACGGGACAAATCACACAGAAGAGCAGAATGTGTGAGCGCCCATGAAAAAGACTTCAACCTCCCTTTGACAGGTAAGGAGCAGAAAGAGGGCCTTCTTAGCAGAGCCAGAAATCAAGGATCTGACTGTCCCCTGACAAAGCTCTTGGCGAGGACGCGCGTGGTTCGGGGCTCGGAAGCACGGCGTGTATCCAGAGCAGGCGTGGGCAGACGAGCACAGGACCCCTCCCCATACCCAGGGACACGAGCCAGAGGGGACCAGAGAACAAGGGGCTGGGGTGGCGTCCTGGGGCTGGAAACAGGGAGGCTGGTTACAAACCTTGCACACTCAACCGAGCTGCCTCAGAGCCCAGCTCCAGCTTCTCTCGGGAGAACAGCGGGCAGTCAGCTCCCCCAGCCCTCACATCCCTGAGCAGGACACCGGGATATTCTCCTCTGGAGACTAAAACAGGCAGAGAGAACATACCTCCAGCTGATGTTGGCCTTCCAGTTAAAACTGGCTTGCCACTAGATCTGTGGAAAATTCCACCAGCCAATAAGCCCCACTTACTCACCAAAAACAAACTCTACATGAGTGTTTAATGTCTCACACTTAATGAAGACTCACAGATGAGTATTATCATGCATTTCAAGAGACCCCCACTTTGAGAACGACAGACAAAATCAGAGGAAACAGAAACAGTACCAGAAACAAGAGGACTTTTTTTTTTAGATTTTATTTTTATTTATTTGAGAGCAAGAGACACCTCAGACGGGGGATGGAGCAGAGGGAGAATCAGGCTCCCCGCTGAACAGAGAGCCCAGCATGGGGCTTGATCCCAGGACCCCGAGATCATGACCCAAGCTGAAGATAGAGGTTTCACGGAGCCACTCAGTGTACCCCAAGACCCATCTGAACTCAGTATTTACCTCATTATTCAAAACTTGTCCAGGAAACCTGGATAAAGGCCAAAACTGGGCTAGGAGTAAGAAGCAAACTCTGGTCCAATCCAGAGTCACTTTCTGACAAAACATTCCTAAAGGGTGGTGAAATGAGGAGTTAGGTCAAAGGCTTCTATTTAAGCAACGGGAATGAAGACAGCAGGTGTTAGTGAAGGAACAGAGGGCAGAGCAGGGGAACAGGACAGAAGAACAGACGCTCATGGACATGGCTGACGTCGCGGCCAAGGAGCAGCAGCAGCTCAGGGAGGCTGACGCAGGGCTCTTCCCAGCAAGGGTGCAGAAACAACCAGGCGCCTCCACAGAAAATAATGAACCTTGACACACAGCTTACAGCCTCACAAAAATTAACTTGAAATAAATCAGATTAAATGTAAAAGGCAACATTCCAGATCCCCTAGCAGACAACAGGGAAGAAAACCCTAGATGCCCTTTGTCATGGGGATGGCGTTTTAGGCACAACAGCAAAGGCTCTGCCACGGAAGAAAGAGTTGGTAAGTGGCACTTCACGAAAATTAAACACTTCTGCTGTGTGAGACACACGTTCCAGAGAAGACAACAAGCCATAGACAGGAGGAAATGTTTGCAAAAGACTCATCTCTTAAAGCACTATTATCCTCCAAATATGCAAAGAACACTTAAAACCCAGCAGGAAAACACACAAGTCAATCCAAACATGAGCCAAAGAACCTGACACACATCTCACCAAACATCTCACCAAAGGAGTTACACAAAAGCCTAAGTGAGACACCCCCCACCCCATGCACCTGAGGAAATGGCCGGCATGCAGAGCGCTGACCGCAGCACGTGCTGGTGAGGAAGTGGTGCCCGGGGCTCCCCCTCACTACTGGTGGGAGGTAGACTGGTGCCACCACCATAGAAGAGGGGTTGACTGCTTCCTACAAAACTGACCACACCCTTCATGTACAATTCAGAAATCCTGCTCCTTGCTATTTCCCAAAGTGGCTGAAAACCTATACCCACACAAAACCTGCATGTGGATTTTACAGCAGGTTTATCAGAACCCCAAAACCTGGAAGCAAGCAAGCAAGATGTCCTTCAGCAGGTAAATGGATAAAATGGCCCTTCCAGACAATACAATATTATTCAACACAAAAAAAGAAATGAGCCACCCAACCATGAAGACATGGAGAAACCATCAATGTGCATCACCCAGTGGAGGAAGCCAGTCTGAGGGCTACTTACTCTGTGATTCCAATTGTGTGACCTTCTCAAAAGGCAGAACTACAGACACAATAAACAGATGAGTGGCTTCCAGGGGATGAGGATGGAGAGGGAGACTTGGGGATGGGGGGGGGAGGGAGAAGGAGGGGGGGGGAGGGAGGGGGAGGGGTGGGGATGGAGAGGAGGGTTGGGGATGGAGAAGAGGGCTGGGGATGGAGAGGAGGGCTGGGGATGGAGAGGAGGGCTGGGGATGGAGAGGAGGGTTGGGGATGGAGAGGAGGGCTGGGGATGGAGAGGGAGGGCTGGGGATGGCAAGGAGGGTTGGGGATGGAGAGGGAGGGCTGAGGATGGAGAGGGAGGGTTGAGGATGGCAAGGAGGGTTGGGGATGGAGAGGGAGGGTTGGGGATGGAGAGGGAGGGCTGAGGGTGGGGGGTGGGAGAGGGGCAGGTGGAGCACAGAGGGTTTAGGGCAGTGAGACTACTCTGTGTGACCCTGTCATGGCAGGTAGGAGTCCCCACACATTCGTGCAAATCCCCAGAGTGTGCAACACCAACAGTGACCCTGACGTGCTCTGAGGATCTGGGTGATGAGGACGTGTCCATGGGTGATCATCAGTGGTGACAATGCCCCGACCAGAGGGGATGGTGGTAGTGGGGGGAAAGGAGGTGGTGGGATGGGGGGGCAGACATCATTTGTCCCCAGAGATCTGTGCCTTTTGCACAATTTGCTATTAATGTGAAACTGCTCTGGGAAAAAACAAAAAAAAAAAAAAAGATCTCCAAAAAGAATTTTTCCTTCACATGAAACATAAGCATTTCTGGGAGGACAGGAATGGTTTCAGCATACAGTGAACAGAGGTCCTGCTGTGGATGCCCTTACCTACCGGCTCATGGCTCTGACTTGGTGCCCACCCCCAGGGCCTCCCCTGGATCCTTCCTCCTTGACCCTGACAGACCTTGCTGGGCCCTGTAGGCAGGAAGTCTATGACCTCCACAGATTTGGGATGACTTCACTGCCCAAATCTCCAGCATGGTTGATGTGCTCCCTTAGGTTGAGAAGCTGACTGTGAATCGCTCTGCAAAACACACAGGAATTCCCAGACACGTACCACCTGAAACACTGATGATTCCACATCCTGTTATGGAACAGAAAGAGAGATGTCAACACAAACATTAAAAATCAACTCACCAGACAGAATTAATAGCTCCCCTTCATGGCTATGGCAGTAAAACAACAACAGTACCCCACCAAAGTCCCTCTCAAACCACAAAAGCATCACTTCCACAGTCACAGACACACAGCTCAGGACATATGTGCAGAGCGAGGTCAATGGTCCCCTCATCCTAGGCACGTGGCCAGGGGTACATAAACACCCAGGGGGACAGGAAGCCCCTCCAGCTCCACCATGCCTCGGTCCTGGGAGCTCTTCCCGACACAGACCCCTGCAGGAAGTTGGCACAGAGATGCTGTGCATCATGGCTGTGATGTGAATAAGCGAATGGATCCATGAACCTTGTTGCACCACCAAGCATAGTCACATGATCTGAACATCAGAATGAAACGCCATTGTCAGTGTGGTGGTGCAACCATCTTACGGAGGCCAAACAAAGTTCTGCCTGTGATTTTAGGGGAGAAAGGGAAAACCCCAAAGTCGCTCCACTGCAGAGAACTCTGGCTGAAATCGCATGGAGGTGCAGGTGCCACACAACCAAACTACCGTCAGTCAAGTTCCCCAGGCTGTCCTCAACAATACTGTGTCTGGTGTTAAAGCAGTCACACCTGACGCCCTGCCAGAGGCCATGACCCAAAGCAAAACCTCACACCCAACTCCTGTGCTGTTGGAAAGCACTAAGAGCTGGTGAGGTTCCCAGACCACATGCTCCGGAAGCCTGGGTGCCACTCAGTCCTCAAACCAAGGAGCAACTTTCAAAGCAGAGAACCATATATTGTGTGAGCTGTGGAGTATTTCCACCCATGATAACCCCCTTCTAAGTGCATGATGGACAACACTTCCCAGCCTGAAAGAACTGTTCTTTGCAACAAGGGCAGAGGACCCAGGCAGCCACCTCTGCACGCTCACATGGCACATCTCTGGTGCTGTCCATATGTGAAAACACAAGTAATCAGCAGACTTACAGAATGGCACTGTGATCAGAAACACCATCTTTCCTCCCCAACGTCCTCAAACACTTTCTCCAGGGTAATCAAGCTGCCACAGATGGCTCACGTGGGCCAGCTGTGTGGACCCTCTGGGTGGAAACAACAGCCCCGTGTGAATGTTAACTGTCCAGCTGTGTGCTTGACTAGCCTCAGGGTGTCCAGATAGAACCCTGGTTTCTGCCTGTGTCTGAGGTGTTTCCAGGAGAGACAAGCACTGGATCCCACTCCTGGCCCCATGGTGCATGGTCCTGTCCCATCCCCGGAGTGCCTCAGGACAACAGAAGCTGGAGGAAGGAGGGACCTGGCCCCCTTTTCCTGCTTCACTGCAGCAGCTGTGACACCTTAGCACGTCCACTGCCCTCGGACTGAAGACGGACCCGCAGTTTCCTGGTCTTTGGATGCCCCTGGGCCTGCAGATGCAGACTGTTGGCTTCTCGGCCTACAAAAGTGCATGAGCTGCTTCTCACACTAGATCTCGTCTCAGACAGAGACAGAGGGAGGCTGACGGCTGTGACATATGGACACACAGATGAATTCTGCTCTGGAGAACCCTGACTAATGCCACAGACTTCTCCAGTTCACTGCTGACAAGCTCACACCCCACTGTGTCTGGATGCCTGGAGAGGAGGTCCTCAGCCGCACTGCCTGGAGGACCCGTTCAGTGGACCCACCTGGTGAGCGGCCTACGCCGACACCTGATTCCACAGGCCCGGCTTACGGTGCCCTGTGAGGGAAGGCGGCCCAGGCAGACCAGCCAGGGACTCCCATGCAAACAGTTCATCCCAGGCTCGCCCAGGGAGGGACAGGGCTATGGGGAGGCAGAGGTCGCTGTCCACAGCAGGGGTGCTGCTCATGCACTTGCATGGCTTCTGGATTATTCCCAACATTTTACTGGACAACACTGAGAATTGCAGGAGCTATTCTGACTCCTGAGTCCTGCTCACTGTGGGAAATCCCGGAAGGACAGGGTACAGGAGAGATGGCCCTTCCGTGGGACAGTCAGCTGGGCAGCTGTGTTGGGGGTGGAAGTGCAGAAACAAGGCATCTGCGTGAGGTCCTAAAGCCAGGGAAGCCAACCGTGACATGCCCTGAAAAGGATGATAAGAGGAGGGGCTGCAGGGCCGGCCCTGCCCTGGGAGCAGGGCCTCCACGCTGCCCGGTTGCTCTCTGCTCAAGAAGTCCCTCTTCACACAGCCCCTGTATCTGTCCTCATCCTGGGAGCCAGAATAGCAAGAGCCCCTGTGCCCAGCCCTCCCGCTGAAGGCTGGCTCGAGAGAAACCATGCTGATCTGGAAAGGTAGCCCCAGGCTCATGGGGTGCTGACAGGGTCTTTAGGATGTAGAAAATGAAGCCCCCCACAGCAGCCTGCCCTCGAAGCCTCATGAAGGAGTCAAACAGCCCATTTCTGAAAGTCCTTGGGCTGCACAGTGGGGGAGGCCTTGTGCCAGGAAGCTCCAAGACACACACGTGCTTTGTACAAAATCATCACACCCCTCAAAAGTGAGAACAACTAAGAAAAGTTGCAGATATTTCCATTCTTGTAAGAGAAGCCATTTAACTTAATTTTACAGAACATTTATCTGGGCTTAAAAATAGCAGAAACTGGCACATAATGAGTTTGGACCAGCTGTTTCACTACATTGGCCCTCATATTTGTTTTTCTAAATTTCAGGAACTATTGATTGACGAAGTTAGGAACTTAGGAATTAATTAAGAGCTCACACTGTACCAAGAGCTCTGAAAAGGCATAACAATTTAAATGATGTGAAGAAATATCATTTCTAACTTTTTTTAAATGAGTCACTGAAATGACTGGTCGTCTGGCTCCACCACTGACAGGCTGTCCTACAGATGGCAGGCCGTGAGTGTCCCAGAGAATTCGATCCACACAGGGACGTAGGCCTCTGACACTTCAGAAAACCTAAGGGCTTCAAAGAGCTCCGTCATTCTCATGGAAGTAGGGGTAACTGTCTCCTCTGAAAGTTCAAGAATATCCAACATCTGATTTATAAAGTACCTACCGGACCCAATACCCCTCTCGTCACACACACACCCCCCCATGCCAGGACCCCACAGAACCGCAGGGATTGGGGTCACTGGCAAGCCTTCCTCACTCAATCTGCCAGTGTGGGACCCCATTGCCTTGACTTCTGGCTCCTTCCCAGTCTCCGCTGTGAATCCTTGCCTCTCCCTGTCTCTTGTTCTGCATGCTGAGGACACAACCAGCAGCTCCTCTCCGTCACCCCTGGGCCCTGGTCCTAAACCCTGAGCCCTCAGAGAGACACACACAACTGCCTACTTGATCTCACTCGCATGTCTCATGGGACCTCAAAATTAATTTGTCCCCCAAAAAGTCTCCCCTCCAACTGAACTCCTTGCACACATGGGGCCAACGCACAATCCCTGGCACAGGACCCTGCCTCGCCCTGCAGTCCTCAGTCCTCTGTGGGAAGCCTGCTCCCACCGTGGCAGACCTGGCCGGGGCCTCACCACCCACCCCACTGCTGTGCTGTCCCAGGCTACCAGCACCCTCATTAGCCCAGCCCCCTCCTGACCAGCCTGCTTGCTCCCACTCTCGTGGTCTCATAACTGGTCCTCAGAGGCACAACAAGGTGATCCTCTAAGCCAGTCTTTATGTCAGTCTCGGCCCAGAACACTCTGACAACTCCTCAGAGCCCTTGGTCCCTAAACGCCCCCAAGCCCCAGAGTTCTGTGACAGCATCCAATGACCTTAGGCCCACTCAAGAGTTCAAGCCACACCAGCTCTTCCATCAGCCAAGCACACCCCAGGGACTTTGCACGGGCTGCCCTCTGCTGGCAAGCTCTCCTCCAGGGTGTCCTCACTGACCACTGGCCTCAGAGTCCAGCTGAAGTCTCCTCATCAGTGAGCCCTCCCCCACTTCTCAACAATGCTATGGCTCTGCATCCAGTCCTCCACTCTCCCTCCAACATACTGCCTCACTGCTCGCACAGCCTGGGGCCCCCACTTGCATCTGTCTGCTCTCCATCTGCAGAGAGGGAGCAGAAGCTCTGGGGAGGCAGGACTGTCTGTGGTGGTCACAGTGTGACCCCTGGGCACATAGCTGTGGCTGACACATGGCAGGCCAGAAAAAGTGTCTGCTGTGAACAGTAGACTAATGCATACGGGGCGACTGTCCAGCTTCCTTGGATCCCACGACCCTTTAACACAAGAGGTCCTGTGTGGACCTGCAACAACCTCTTCCCGCACAGCAGGGAAGGGGGAGCTGCTGCGTCTGAAGTGTGGTGTCCAGAGAGCACAGGGAACCTTTCCCGCTGCCCCCCAAGCAGGGCCCTGTGGGACCATCTCCTGGGTGAACTCTGAAGGAAGCTCATGTACACAAAGGGCTCGGCGGCAGCAGGAGTAAACTTGCAGGCAGAACGACACACAGTTAGGACAGCGCTGACCCACACCATGGGCTTCCGGGCCACCCTCACTACAGTCCTGGAATGTGAGCCCACAGGGCCCCCCACTTTAAAGGTGCCCTGAGGGGAGGAGTCAAGATGGTGGCGGAGTAGCAGGCTGAGATGACATCAGTTCGCAGGAGATCAGCTAGACAATTATCAAACCATTCTGAACACTTACAAACCCAACAGGAGATGGAAGAGAAGAGCAGTGATCCTAGGAACAGAAAATCGACCACTTTCTGAAAGGTAGGACGCATGGAGAAAAGAATCTGAAGTGACAGGAAGATAGACCACGGGGGGGGAGGGGCCGGCTCCCGGCAAGCAGTGGAACAACGGAGCACAAAATCAGCAAAATCAGCGGACTCTTAAAAGTCCGCTCCACTGAGGGATGTCGCTCCAGAGACTAAGCCGGGGTGAAGCCCACGTGGGGACAGCGTGGTCTCAGATCCCACGGGGTCACAGAAGGATCAGGGGTGTCTGAATGTGGCAGAGCTCACAGTATGGGAGTGGGGAAGCCACGGCAGAGACAAAGCGGAGGAGTGCGCTCTCAGCTCAGGGTTACCTTAAACTGATCCATGGCACAGGCCACTGCTCTGTGAGCGGGGAACCCACAAGTGACAGATGGGGGGAGACCCCCCGGGAAGAGTTCAGGGAGCTGCGTGGTTCAGAGACTCCAAACAGGGCCATGCACCAGAGACAGAGATGCTCAATCACAGGCCGGGTGAGCTCGGAGGGCGGCGGAGACTAGGGAGACGAGGGGGACTGATGGCTCATCTCCAAGGGCGCACTAAGGAGTGAGATCCCGAGCTCTCGGCTCCTCCAGCCTGAGACTGAGCGGCCGCAATCTTCATTCCTGTCCTCCAGAGCAGTACAGAAAGCGCTCAGGGAACAAAAGCCCCCAAGAGCGAACTTGAGCGGATTACTTAGCCGGGCCCCTGGCAAGAGCAACACAATTCCGCCTCAGGCAAAGACACCTGAGAATCATTGAAACAGGCCCCTCCTGCAGGAGATCAGCAAGAACAGCCAGCCAGACCGAGCTCACTGATCAAGGAGAACAGAGGACTCCAGAGGAGGACAAGGCAAAGCATGGAATTCATGGCTTTCTCCCCACAATACTTTAGTCTTGCAAAGTTAATTAATTTTTTGAATTTGTTTTCCTTATTCTAATATTTTTTGGGGTCCTCTCAATTAATGCAGAAAAAGCATTTGACAAAATCCAGCATCCGTTCCTGATTAAAACGCTTCAAAGTATAAGGATAGAGGGAACATTCCTGAACTTCATAAAATCTATCTATGAAAGACCCACTGCAAATATCATCCTCAATGGGGAAAAGCTCACAGCCTTCCCGTTGAGATCAGGAACACGACAAGGATGCCCACTCTCACCACTCTTATTCAACATAGTACTAGAAGTCCTAGCAACAGCAATCAGAAAACAAAGAGAAATTAAAGGTATCCAAATTGGCAATGAAGAAGTCAAACTCTCTTTGCAGATGACATGATTCTTTATATGGAAAACCCAAAAGACTCCACCCCCAAACTACTAGAACTCATACAACAATTCAGTAACGTGGCAGGATACGAAGTCAATGTACAGAAATCAGTTGCTTTCTTATACACTAACAGTGAAAACATAAAAAGGGAAATTAGAGAATCAATTCCATTTACTATAGCACCAAGAACCATAAGATACCTGGGAATAAACCTAACCACAGAGGTAAAGGATCTGTACTCGAGGAACTACAGAACACTCATGAAAGAAATCGAAGAAGACACAAAAAGAAGGAAGACCATTCCATGCTCTTGGATCGGAAGAATAAACATTGTTAAAATGTCTATACTGCCTAGAGCAATCTATACTTTCAATGCCATTCCGATCAAGATCTCACTAGTATTTTTCAAAGAGCTGGAGCAAATAATCCTAAAATTTGTATGGAATCAGAAGAGGCCCCGAATTGCTAAGGAAATGTTGAAAAAGAAAAACAAAACTGGCAGCATCACGTTGCCTGATTTCAAGCTTTACTGCAAAGCTGTGATCACCGAGACAGCATGTTACTGGCATAAAAACAGACACATAGACCAGTGGAACAGAGTAGAGAGCCCAGATATGGACCCTCAACTCCATGGTCAAATAATCTTCAACAAAGCAGGAGAAAATATACAGTGGAAAAAAGACAGTCTCTTCAATAAATGGTGCTGGGAAAATTGTACATGTAGAAGAATGAAACTCGACCATTCTCTTACACCGTACACAAAAATAAACTCTAAATGGATAAAAGACCTCAACGTGAGACAAGAATCCATCAGAATCCTAGAGGAGAACATCGGCAGTAACCTGTTCGATATCAGCCACAGCAACTTCTTTCAAGATATCTCCAAAGGCAAAGGAAACAAAAGCGAAAATGAACTTTTGGGACTTCATCAAAATCAAAAGCTTCTGCACAGCAAAGGAAACAGTCAACAAAACAAAGAGGCCACCTACGGAATGGGAGAAGATATTTGCAAATGACAGTACAGACAAAAGGCTGATATCCAGGATCTATAAAGAACTTCTCAAACTCAACACACACAAAACAGATAATCACGTCAAAAAATGGGCAGAGAATAGGAACAAACACTTCTCCATTGAAGACATACAAATGGCTATCAGACACATGAAAAAATGTTCATCATCACTAGCCATCAGGGAGATTCAAATTAGAACCACATTGAGATACCACCTTACACCAGTTAGAATAACCAGAATTAGCAAGACAGGACACAACATGTGTTGGAGGGGATGTGGAGAAAGGGGAACCCTCTTCCACTGTTGGTGGGAATGCAAGTTGGTACAGCCACTTTGGAGAACAGTGTGGAGATTCCTCAAGAAATTAAAAATAGAACTTCCCTATGACCCTGCAATTGCACTACTGGGTATTTACCCCAAAGATACAGATGTAGTGAAAAGAAGGGCCATCTGTACCCCAATGTTTATAGCAGCAATGGCCACGGTCACCAAACTGTGGAAAGAACCAAGATGCCCTTCAACGGACGCATGGATAAGGAAGATGTGGTCCATATACACTATGGAGTATGATGCCTCCATCAGAAAGGATGAATACCCAACTTTTGTATCAACATGGACGGGACTGGAGGAGATGATGCTGAGTGAAATAAGTCAAGCAGAGAGAGTCAATTATCATATGGTTTCACTTATTTGTGGAGCATAAGGAATAACACGGAGGACATGGGGAGATGGAGAGGAGAAGAGAGTTGAGGGAAATTGGAAGGGGAGGTGAACCATGAGAGACTATGGACTCTGAAAAACAACCAGAGGGTTTTGAAGGGAGGCGGGGGTGGGAGGTTGGGGGAGCCAGGTGGTGGGTATTAGAGAGGGCACGGGTTGCATGGAGCACTGGGTGTGGTGCATAAACAATGAATACCGTTACGCTGAAAAGAAATATAAAAATAAATAATAAATTAATAATAAATAAATAAAGCCAAAAATTGATAAAAATAAATTAAAAATAAATAAAGGTACCATGAGGCATGGCAACATCACATGACCGCGGAGCAGCTCAGAGTCCAAGAAGGCACAAGGCCTTCTGCCTCAGAAACCACACTCCTGCCACTGTGGGCAGGGCCGACCTTGCCCCCATGTGGTCTGGTTCAACGCCGCTCACAAACACTGTTTCAGAATCCTGATCTTAAGGATCCGAGTGTGCAGCTCCCACATGCCAGGGGGTAACAGCCACAGGGATGAAGCTCGCTCGCAAGTGTCCACGTCCCAAGCACCTGCCACGGGGCAGGACGGAGCAAGCACTCCCTTACCGCCCTCTCAGGCTTCTCCCACAATGAGCACGGAGCTCCCACTGACATTTCCTTGGTGCAAAGTGCAGTCCCACGGCCACACCCATGACAAGGATACCCTCTCCCTGCATGCTGGGGACGAGGCAAGAATCACTTCCCTATCACGACCATGCCGTCACCGCCTGCCCTGTCCTGGAGGACAGCAGAGTGTTGAGTGGTAAGTTAGCACTCTGCTGGGCATGGTGGCATCCTCCGCAGAGTTTGTAATTCCAAGGGGAGCTCCAATGTTCCAGAATGAGCACGGGAGCCGTGTAGAGGGGTGCTACAGTCACGAACTAGCATCCCAGAGCTGGAACACCGACCACAGAGCTGGCTGTGTGCACATCGTCCCAGAGAACATTTGGGGCATGATCACACAGACAGACCCACAGACAAGAGGGCAGGTGGACTCGGTCATGGCTGAATCCCACTAGGAAGAGTCCTGCCATGGCTTCCAGGTCTGGGGCTGGCCCCAAGGCTTCGTCTGGCAGCATGTCTGTGCCCAAGACCATGGGACTGACCTAACCAACCTCCTCTTCCCTCACGTTGTTCTCCTTCTCTAGAGTAGACAAGAGTGTGTATTGGCTCCATCCATTTAATTAAAGTTAATTAAAGTTATTTGCAGTGTAAGAAGATTTGAGTGCACAGAGCAAAGGTAACGGAGATAAATCACACATGTGTGTTCATTTAATTGATCACGTTGGCTCGGTTAAAACGCATGGAACGATTCCTCTTCAGGGTTATTCTCGACAATTTTTCTTCCTTTCTACTGAACGTGGACATGTTTTATTAGTTGCAGTTCTCTAGAGAAACACACCCCACTGGATAGCAGGAAATACACACACACATGTACGTCTGTCCGTACACATACAAGGGCTTCTCAGCCCCCAACCCACGTGAAATCCTTGTCGCAGCTCGTGGCAGCCGTGAGCGTGACCATATGAGAGTCTGTGTCCCTGCTTCCAGGCTCGGGGTCACAGTGAGAAGGGAACTCTGGGTCACATGGCAGTCCTGTTGGCTTCTGAGGGCCCCCCCACAGCTGCGGCTTAGGCATTCCCTCCCAGGGGCTGTGGGGGTCCCCTTCTCCATGGCTTCACCCACACCTGCCACTTGCAGGGGTTTGACAGCAACCACCATGGTGGCACGAAGTCACTGGAGACGCACTCACCACTTCCCCCTGTCAGTGAGGTCCCACGCACACACACACACACGCACTTCCCCCTGCCAGCATGGTCCCATGAGCGTGCGCGCGCGCACACGGACTCACACACTCCCGCACGCCAGCGTGGCCCCCCCAACACACACATTCACGCACCTCCCCTGCCAGCGTGGTCCCAGGCACGCACATGCACACACACACACTCACACACTTCCCCCTGCCAGCGTGGTCCCCCCACACACACACGCACGCACAACCTGCTGTGTCAGCGGAGCTGAGAACTTCAGGACCCTCCTTCTATGTCTCCCCACCCCGCCCTGCGGCCCCGGCCCCTGGAGTGGTCCACGGGCCTTCCTGCTCCCAGCTGGTCATTTCGAGTCCCTGTGTAGCGTGACGCCTGTCTTTCAAACACCCCGTTCACCGTGTATGCGAGACACACCCTGCCTACCGCCACCCCTCGTGCGCTCCCAGGTTTGGCACCTGCCGCTGGCCTCCCTGGACCCACGCCTACCTGGGGAGGCAGACAGGTGCACGGAGGGACCCCGAGACCAGGGCTTTCGTCGCCCTCTGTGGCCCAGCAGACGCCTGCATTCGGCGGAAACTGCTGCGGGCCAGCCGCCTGCAGCCTGACGGCCCGGGGTGACAGTCACCAGGCAGATTCTTTGGGGTTTCTCTGACCTGCGAGCCCCTGACTAACAGCTGGGCGGTTTATATTCCCCACACAGCCCGGCATTTCTGACGCTCAGTTTCTCAACTCCGCCTGGTGACCTTTCTTCACCTTTCTATGGAAATATTTTCCAAATTAAGTTTGAACGGAACACCCTCCTTGACTCCTTCACACCACAAAGGCCTCGCTCACTTTAACTTTCAAAGGCTGTTGCCTGCCCACAGTGCCCCACACGGTGTCCCATAAATGGGACGCAGCCCCCAGAAGACTGTGCCTTTCCTGCACCTGCATAAAAGGTACAAATGTGTCCTGAGCATTTGAAGAGCAGCTACGGGATGGGGGGAGGGCAGCGGACATGTCAAGCCTGTCCCCAGAAGAGCGCCATGGGGAGGGGCGGGCAGACCTGCAGCCCCCCAGGTATGACCGCAGGACAGAGAGGGGGAGATATGCCCCCAGCAAAGCCTGGAGCAGAATGAGCAGCGGGTTTCCAGGGAGGAAGTCTGAGGGACAGGCCAGGTGAAGGCGCTCAGTGCTCCAGAGGCCAGGGCGAGGACGGGACAGATGTGGGGTGGAGCGGGTCGGGCAAGGGTGGATGTGGAGCGCTCCCAGGGAGGGAAGACGCGAGGCTAGAGGCACACGCACAGCAGAGGTCCAGGGTCTCAGAGTTTACGTTCCGTCCCACAGTGACGGAGAGCCTCTGGAAACCCAAAGACATGACGACCACGTATGCAACCTAAGAAATGAAACAGAAACGAGAGGTAAACAGACTCTCAACTACAGAGGGGAGGTGGGTATGGGGGTGGGGGATGAAGGTGCGCACCTGTCGCGATGAGCACCGGCTGATGGACGGAGGAGCTGAACCTCTCCATCGCACGCCTGAAATGGACACTATACTGTATACTAACTACCTGCAGCTAAACACGAAGACAAAGAATTTGAGGTGGCTCCCATTTCTAACCTCCCATTAGTCTAGAATGGTGTTTTCCAAACTCCATTTGGAGAGTTTCCGGACCAGAGAAGATGAGGGAACACGAAATATCGATCACATGCCCACCGTGGTGACGATAACTAACACACTAAGGACTCGAAAACGTCCTGCACAAAGTTCCACTCTGATATGGGATGTGTGTGACACACGTGCTTTGTTATCGGTTAAATGTTTCCTTCGATGTTTCTCTCAGAAACTACATGTCTCAGGGTCATGATTCTAAATCGCTGTGCACTGAGTGATGGAAATGCAGTGATCTTCGTGGTGTCCCAGGCCGGATCTCCTGGCTCTGGGTTGTGCACCCCTGACCCGATGCCCCACAACGAGTGTGTGGAAGGCGAGCAAACAGCTTGGAGGTGCTACGAGGTGACAGCCCAGGTGAGGGCAGGTGAGGGCAGGTGAGGACAGCGCTGTCAACACTTGCCCAATGTGGGAACAGGATTTGGCTCAGAACACAGCTGGAAAGCTAGTCTTCCTACAAAAAGGAGCAGAATTAACCCAGCCTATCAGCACGGTCTACACCACTCACACGTTCAGCTCACAACACAACAACACACACAGACGGAGGTTAAAGAATGTAACGGAGCCATGCTGCTGCTGAGAACAAGGAGAGAGCAAACCTCAGGGCTGCCATCTACAAAACTCCACTCAGAGCATCCCTCCGAGCAGCTGTTCCTACACAGACTGAGGCAGAGACGTTGACAGAGCAAAACAACATCCCAAAGTGCCAGCTGCAGGGGCGCAGAGAGCAACGCCAAGGACAGGAGTCACTCAAGGGGGGCGTTCACAGCTTTCAGTCATGAGCGAACCGAATTAAATAAATCCCACGGAGTCTCATTCCCTGTCCTCCACAGGTAGTGATGCTGAGGTTAGCCGCGCAGAGAGGCCCATGCATGTCTGTGTGCAAACACGCACATGTGTCTTCAGGTAGGTACTTCTCATTCAAAATGTCATGGACTGCCTTCACTGAGTTCTCCAGTAAAGAATCATCACATTACAGAGAAATGTCTGGACTGGAGGACATGACTCTACTAATGATACCAAGATTTTACCAGACAGAATGGGTAAAAAACAGGTAATTATCCTAAAACTACGTATTATACACACCACTACGGGTTTGTGTACGGGAAAAACTCAAATGTTTCTGTTAAATAAACTCAGGAAAATTGGGGGGATGCAGTCATGCTTTCAAAATACAGTAATCTGAGAAGTGGGGAACAGAAGAGAAACCAGATACTCTGGTGAAGTATTCTACAATCTGAAAATTACAGTCCCTTAAAGAAACCTAAGGGATAAATTAGATTCGTGGTCACGTAAAGCCCACGAAGACCTATCACCAGTGGAGAGAGTTTCATAGCTCAAATCAAGATTGTCTATTAATTTTCTGAAAAGGAAAATTCCCCATTCTAGGTTGTACAACTTTGCTGAATTGTTTTAAAAAGGAATATTCTACTTTAAAGTATGTGAGATTAAATTTATTATCGTAAGTCACCTTGCATGTAATTTTTGCAAGTTCTTTAGCTTTATTGCCTTAGCTCTGTGAAACGGAGGTGGACGAATCTTCCTCGTTTACAAAGGCGCTCACCGAGCACCCATGGCGCAGGTCCTGTGGATGAAAGCCGGCTGTCCTGTCGGAGAGGGCCCAGTGCGACAGGCCACAAATCACCACCGTGCGCGCTGGTCCAAGCGGCATTCAGAGCAGCATGGCTACGCATGAAGAGGCACCTGCCCCGGTTTAGGAAGAGGGATTTCTCAGAGGAACTCGCACCTGTGCTGAGCCAATAGGAGAGAGAAGATGTCCAAGATGAGGGGAGGGGACACTACTCTCAGCAGTGTCCTCATACAGAGTCACCGGCATGAATGACAATGTCACGAAGACTGTGGAGTGGCCGCATGTGTGACAGTCATCACGGACACCATCCTTTCCGAGTCTGGACTCGATGCAGGTCAGCACTGACGGGGTCTCACAAAACACTGGCAGATATGCACCTGAAGAGCTCGGATTGAGGAGCAAATCTGGAGCATGAGGAGCTTAGAGGGAAGAATGTCAGCAGCAGAGGAACTGGCTGGGAGGACACGGTGATACGCCTGAGAAGAGGGAATAAACCTGATGGAATGAGGTCAAAGGGCGTACATGGGGAAGAAGCCAAGAACACAGTGAACAGAAAAACCCCGGCGGGAAGGACACTTCCCCTCAGCCTCCCAAAGTAAATGCAAAAGAGGAAAAAGGGAGAGCATGGTGGAGACAGAGGTATGGACAGCATCTGACCGGGGTTCTTCATGTGAAATACGAGAGCATGTTGCTTGCGGAGAGCAAATGAATGAAGGAGACGGGGAGGCCATGGAAGAGAGTGGAGACCCAGAATCTCACCACAGGGAGAGATGGGGTGGGAGAACGGAGGTGCATCTGGACAGGGAAGAGAGAAGAAAGTGCTGGTAACAATGTGGGTACAAATTGGAGACCAGCTGAGGGGCGGGGTTGAATTTAAACCAGCATTATCTGCACGGATATATGGTTTTCCTTTGCAGAAATCATCTCGTGCAGGTACTGAGCAGTTCAGTTAAGGAATTATCCCACGCTTGGAATTTTGTCAAGGAGGAAAATGAGAGATTAGGAAGGGGGACGGTTAGGGAGGAGGCCATGGCCAAAGTCATGGCCAAGGTCATGGCCAAAAACAACAGATTTGTGAGGGCCCGACTCCCCAGGAATGATCCTGAAACACAAGATGGGGCAGACAGAGGAGTCATCACAGGGGTCCAAAGACTAGGGTCTTCAAACGGCACAGGGTCACCAGGGTAGGAAGAGGGGCTCACAAGACAAACCAACACTGGGTGAGAAAGTCCCTGCACGGGGCGGGGGGGCGCTGGCAGGGAAAATCCCAGCAGCTTACTGACAGGCACCACCGGCTACTTGGATGTCCATCCCTGAGTGCTCCCCGGTACCCCTCAGGCACAGCCTGCCATTTTGTGAACATTCCAACAACAGAACAGCCACTACCTCAGGGCTGGTGATCACGTAACCAGAAACTGCAAATTACTTCTGGGAGGGCAGAAAGTTCTCCATCAGCAACCAAGAGGGAAACAATTTATGTTTCTCTGCACATGTTCTTGCCCCTCAGTGAGTGAACCAATCAAGCCCAAACTGAAACCATCCTGGATTCCATCTGGGATCCCACATGAAATGTACTCAGATGGCATCTATGTCTGTGTAAAATATTTAAAGTTAAATAATTAAACTCCAGAGTTTTGTTTCTTAACACACAACCTTGCTAGATTTGGTCAGTAAGGACACTGGAAGCCCCTCAATCTATTTATTTTAGCTTTAGTGAAGAAAATATGACAAATAAAACTTTATATTATTAAGGTGTACAATGTGATGATTTGATATACGCACATACTTGTGAAATGATTAACACAACCCAGTTAACAAACACATCAATCGCCTTGCTAACTCCGTGTATGTGTGTGGTAAGAACACTGATGATCTCCTCTCAGTGACGTACCCACTGTAAACATGCTAACAGAACTGAGGGAGAACCATGACTTAAGAAGTAAAGGCAGGTCTGATGACAATGCTGAAAGAAATAGAGAATAGGAATAAAGAGAAATTATTTTTTAAAACATAAATTCTGGTGCTACAAAGTAAAATAATGAAAATAAAAATTTACCCGAAGAGCACAATAGCAGCTCTGTGCTGGCAGAAGAAAGAAACACAGACTTGAAGACAGAGCGATAAAGATTATGCAAACTGAAGAAAACACAGTGACAGCCTCAGAAAGGTGAGACACTGCCAAGCCCACAAACACACACACAACAGGACAGTCAGAAAGAGGTGAGAGGGATGGAAAAGATATTCAAAGAAATAATCACTGAAAACTTCCCAAACTTCTTGAGAAACAACACAGGTTGTTTCTACTCAATAATGTAGTATGGGAGTCCTAACTGGGACAAGTAGGCCACAAAAATCAAAGGCTCCCAGATTGGAAAGGAAGAAGATGCAAAACTAGCTTTTATTGCTGATGACATGATTGTGGGAGTGCTGACAATACGGACTCCATCTCTGGCCCACCTTCTTGTTCATGTTTGCTCAACGACCTCTTTGGGGCCACATGTTCCAGTTTCCCCTGGTGATTAACACACACATCTTGGAAATGCCTGCCCAGGCCAGGACGGGAAGGCTTGTTTGGCCTCCCATGGATCTGTTGGCGGTAACACAGTACTCTCCCCTGCTGCTGCAGAGGTGGTGCCTCAAGATTCAGGTAAAGGCTCGTCACTGAGATGAATGCAAGTGCTCGTGGCTGCATCTGAACCTCTCTGATCTCATGACAGTGCACTTCTGCGTGTCCTTTCGTGCTATAAAATCTGTGGCCTGAGCTCTAGATTTTGTGGGGAATCTCTGCAGCTGTCACGGACCATCCCCACCCCATGAGCTGTCAGCAATGACCCTGAATGAAACTCTAGGTCAACTGTTCGGAGTGGCCTCCTTCGTTTCCCAGTCTCAAAGTGCCGTCCCAGTCTGGGGGATATTTCACTGTCCTTCCTCCACCTCCTAACACATGATCCTATATATAGTATATGCAAACAATGAATCTTGGAACACCACATCAAAAACTAATGATGTACTGTATAGTGACTAACATAATAAAAATAGTAATAATTGAAATAGTCTAAGAAACCCATTGAGCTAAAAACAATTAGAATAAATGAGTTCACCAAAGTTGAAGGATACAAGATCAGTATTAAAAAATCAATTATAATTCTATACACTTGAAGTGAGCAATCTGTAAATAAAACCAAGGAAACAATTCCATTCACAATTGTATCAAGTAGAATAAAATACTTCAGAATAAATTTAACAAAAGAAGTGAAAAACATAGACTCTGAAAACTATAAAACACTGTGGAAAGAAATTAAATATCTAAGAAATGGGCAGACAGTCCATGCTCATGGGCAGAAGATGTCACACCATTAAGGTGCCAATACTCCTCAGACTTATGTATAGATTCAGTGCCTCTCAGAACCGAAGTAACTTCTCTGTAGAAATTAGCAAGGTGATTCTAAAATTCACATGGAATTGGAAGGGGCCCAGAATGGTCAATACAGTCCTGAAAAATAACAAAGTAGAAGGACTCATGTCTGGACATCTAAACTTACCACAAAACAGTAATAACCAATCCTGGGGCGAGGGCACGAGAACAGACCCGTGTAATACCCCTGAGAATCGAGATGTTAACCCGTGCACTTTATGGGCAACTGAGTTCCACCAAGAGTGCCCAAACCACCCAAAGCAGAAAGGAGGCATCTAAACACAAGCACCGAATGACTAGAGAGCTGCGTGCCAGAGAATGAGGGGGACCTGGACCTCACACCAGACACAGGTCAACTCAAAATGCATGAGGGCTCAGCTGATACACCCCCCAGAAAGACGCATAGTGGTCACACTTCCTGACTTTGGGTTTGGTGTTAACCGATGACAGAAAAGACCTAGAAATGGATGGTGGGGACGGCAGCACAGGAACATGAACGAACGCAATGTTAGAAATGGTGGAACTGAAAACGTGATTTTATTTATTTATTTATTTTTATGTTATGTTAGTCACCATACAGTACATCATTACTTTCTGATGCAGCATTTCATGATCCATTGTTTGCATATAACATCCAGTGCTCCATGCAATCCATGCCCTCCGTAATACCCATTTTGTTTCCCAGAGTCCACAGTCTCTCATGGTTTGTATCTCCCTCTGGTTTCCCCCTTTCATTTTCCCTTTCCTTCCCCTAATGTCCTCTGTGTTATTCTTTATGTTCCACAAGAAAGTGAAACCATATGATAATTGAATTTCTTTGCTTGACTTATTTCACTTAACATGATCTCCTCCAGTCCCATTCATGTTGATGCAAAGTTGGGTATTCATCCTTTCTCATGGCTACATAATATTCCTTTGTGTATATGGACCACATCTCTTTATCCATTCGTCTGTTGAAGGGCATCTCAGCTCCTTCCACAGTTTGGTGACTGGGGACACTGCTGCCACGAGGCCAGCATTACCCTGATCCCCAAACCAGGCAAAGACCCTATCAAAGAGGAGAATTTCAGACCAATATCCCTGATGAATACAGATGCCAAAATTCTTAACTAGATCCTAGCTAATAGGATCCAACAGTACATTAAAAAGATTATCCACCGTGACCAGGTGGGATTTATCCCTGGGATGCAAGGATGGTTCAACATTCGCGAATCAATCAATTTGATAAAACAGATCAATAAGAGAAGAGACAAGAACAGCATGGTCCTCTCAATTGATGCAGGGAAAGCATTTAACAAAACACAGCATCCTTTTCTCATTAAAATTCTTCAGAGTATAGGGATAGAGGGAACATTCCTCAACTTTGTAACATCCAGCTATGAAAATTCCACAGCAAATATCATTCTCAATGGGGAAAAGCTTACAGCCTTCCTTTTGAGATCAGAAACATGACAAGGATGCCCACTCTTGCCACAGTTGTTCAGCATAGTACTAGAAGTCCTAGCAAGAGCAATCAGACAACAAAGAAAAATAAAATAAAAGGCATTCAACTTGGCAAAGAAGTCAAACTCTCTCTCTTCACAGATGACATGATATTCTATGTGTTTTATGTGGAAAACCCAAAAGACTTCACCCCCAAACTACTACAACTCATACAGCAATTCAGTAATGTGGCAGGATACAAAATCGATGCACAGAAATCAGTGTAACTGATACACTAACAGTGAAAATACAGGAAGGGAAATTAGAGAACCAATTCCATTTACCATAGCACCAAGAACCATAAGATACCTGGGAATAAACCTAACCAAAGAGATAAAGGATCTGTACTCAAAGAACTACAGAACACTCATGAAAGAAATTGAAGAAGATGGAAAAAGATGGAAGACCATTCCATGCTCTTGGATTGGAAGAAAAAACATTGTTAAAATGTCTGTGCTGCCCAGAGCAATCTACACTTTCAATGCCAACCTGATAAAAATTCCACTGGCATTTTTCCAGGTGCTGGAACAAACAATCCTAAAATTTATATGGAACCAGAAAAGACCCTGAATCTTCAAGGAAAGGTTGAAAAAGAAAAAACTGGGGGCACCACATTGCCTGATTTCAAGCTGTATTACAAAGCTGTAATCATCAAGACAGCATGATACTGGCATAAAAACAGACACATAGACCAGTGGAACAGAGTAGAGAGCCTAGATATGGACCCTCAACTCTATGGTAAAATAATCTTCGACAAAGCAGGAAAAAATATACAGTGGAAAAAAAGACAGTCTTTTAATAAATGGTGCAGGGAAAACTGGACAGCTATATATAGAAGAATGAAACTTGACCATTCTCTTACACCATACACAAAGATAGACTCAAAATGGGTGACAGACCTCAATGTGAGAGAGGAATCCATCAGAATCCTAGAGGAGAGTATAGGGAGTAACCTCTTCAACATCAGCCACAGCAACTTCTTTCAAGATATATGTCCAAAGGCAAAGGAAACAAAAGCGAAAATGAACTTTTGGGACTTCATGAAGACCAAAAGCTTCTGCACAGCAAAGAAAACAGTCAACAAAACAAAGAGGCAACCCACGGAATGGGAGAAGATATTCACAAATGACAGTACAAAGGGCTGATATCCAAGATCTATAAAGAACTTCTCAGACTCAACACCCAAAAAACAGATAATCATGTCAAAAAATGAGCAGAAAACATGAACAGACAGTTCTCCAAAGAAGACATACAAAAAAGACATGGAAACATGATTTTAAAGTTTATCTGGATGAAGAAACACATTGAGAAGAGGGGATTACCCCATCCGACATTACCAAACAGTCCCGAAACAGTAAGATGTGGCTGCAGCGAGGGAAGAAAAGTCCGGAAGTAAAGCCAAGGATGCATGGAAACAGGGCTCGCTACCAGCTGCATCTAAAGCCCGATTAAAAGGTGCACAGAAGACATATTCCCGAGCTTGGGTGGGGTACTGGAGAGCTGCTGGCAGAACACAGTGGGTCCCGGACCTGGTCCCTGCTCTGAGTACAGGTTCAGACCCAAGGACTCCTGTTTCCACCGGGAAGGGACACGGATGATGCGTGGTATGGGTGGAAACATCTCCTTCGTCACAGATACTAAAAATCCAGAGTCGGATGAAGAAGAGGCCTGAGAGGACTCAGTCTTTGCTGCCACTGAACATTTTGGGGGAAACAAACGGGACTGTTGGGTGGCTTCTGTTTATTCTGAAGAATGAGAGGAAAAGACGTTTGGCCGTGGGGCTGGGTATGCTGCACTCACAGGCCTCAGAGCAGGGAGGACCGCCACGGGGTGTGCAAGGGACCTGCCAGCCCCCCAGGGAGGCGGGCCGCAGAGCCCCAGGCTTGCCCAGCACAGCTACAGGGGACAGATCTCCGGTCCCCAGCCCGTCCCATAGCCCAGGCCCATCCCCTCTTGGCCCTGGCTGCAAGCACAAGGCACCAGGGCAAGGATGTCGGTGGAGACACCCCAGAGGTAGGGGACGCCCCAGAATACACTGAGTGTGCTTCCGGAAATCCTTCACCAAAATGCCAGCGGGGCTGCAACTGTCCTGAAGATAAAGAGCGCGCTGTGGAGGCGGGGCCTGGCGGGGGCAGGGACATACGGTCCCCGGTGAGGGCCCGGCCGCTGCGGAGCTGGGGAAGGGGAGGCAACCGCATCTTCAGGGCAGAGGGATCCATGATGCACGGGCCGGGCTTGAGGGCTGACGCTGGAGGCCGTGGCCCACGGGCCCCACCCCAGAGCAAGTCATAACCCAAGTCGCAGGGCACAGGGCAGCTGTGGGAGCCCGCCGAGGCTCAGAGGCAGATGGTAAAACCCAGAAAGACGGTGTGACAACGCAAAAGGAAACCAGGGTCACGTCGTCCTAGGGAAGCCAGAGAGAACGTGTAAAGAAAGCCATGGTTTAGTAGACACAAACTGTCCACACAGCCACTGAAGAATCCAAACAGGCCCTAGAATTCCACTTTCCACATCCAATCCCAGCTTCATAAATTAGTCTTGACGTCCTCCCCGGCTGGGGCGCAACCCTCTGTGCTGCGGAGGAAACCAGCAGGCCCCGCTCTGTATTCCCACCAGCCCCTTCCCGGGCCCAGCCTGGCCTCGGGCCATGTCCCGCACAGCTGGCGCTGCTGGGGGCCGCTCGGGCACGAGCAGAGGGTCTGCATCCTGACAGGGTGATCCAGATTCCAGAATAACCTTCAACACCATCCAGCTTCCTGGCCAGTTCTCGTCCCATCATGTTCCGGCTTCCATTCAAAACGACGTGTGCACAATCATTATGAAATCAAAGGAGGCTTTTCGTTTTCTCATTATGTGTATTAAGTTCAACTTTCTCCTGCCACGGGCGTGGGAAGAGACATGGGAAGAGACCTGGTGGTCTTGGGATAATTGAAAACCCCGTGCTTCAGACATGGCTTTCTTCGTAGTGACTGTGACTGGCCAGCCCTTTCCACAGAACAAAATTAAGAAGCATCTATTTTAATGACTGTACTTTCAAGCTCTCAGAGTGCAAATATAAAGGGCATTTTCTTTTGCTAAAGAAGGCAATGTACAGCACTGCCTCAGAGAGAAAGCTCTGGGAAGGGGACAGCGTCGGGGAGAGCATGGCTTCCCTGAGGAAGAGCAGGTGGGCGCATCAGGAGGGGCCCATAATCACACTTGTGCCGTAGCCAGGCTGAAAGCTTTAGAGAAACAGCAGTCAACAAGGAAGGGCAGGTCCGGTGACTCCCAAGCTCGCGGGAACTAGCAGGCGTGGCTTATTGGGAACAAAAGGGGAAAATAATAAACAATCCAGAATTATGCAAAGCTGCACATGCACATACAGCAAGAAGAGGAGGCGTCCAAGGGCCCTCAGGGTAGAAAAGAGGATGCCAGCTGCCGGTGGGACCTGGGAGAGCAGGTGTGGGCAGGGCCAGTCACCGGGCTTCAAGCGTCCGGTTGGCTGACGGGGATGTCTGCAGAGAAATGGGGCATCCTTTTCCGCTGATCAAAATCAGACCAAATAGTAATCAAAACTTTCCTAAGGGGGGAATTTCATTTCCTCAAATTCTCCTGTGTCACGCTGATCACAGAGGACCCAAGTACCAGGAAGCTTCGCGGCAGGAAACCAAGTGAAACCCGCACTGGAACACCATTTCCAGACAGTCCGACATGTCCAGTCCACGGTCGCCTTCTCTCTAGGCCTTCCTGGCTCAGGGTGGCGTCGGACCCACAAGCATTCCACCCAGAGGAGGGACACACCATTCACAGGTATGATTACGAGACGGTGGGCTGAATGCGTGTCAGATGTTCGAAACCGACACACACGTCCTCGGGGACCAGCTAACATCCCGAAGAGGCTGATGGTTGTACTATTTCTGAAGCCTTCCTTTAAAATCACCTTCTGAAAGCACAGCACATCTCCCAGATTACCCACCGTGGTGCCAACCTTCACTCTGTCCTGTTGATTTGATCGGAAGCTAACTTAGAGTGCCGGCGCCCACGGGCCATGACGTGGGGCTCCCGGTCCACGGATGCTGCGTCACCCGGGGAACACGGGGAGCTTACTGCAACGGGGAAGATGCTCCATTTCTCTGCCGGGAAATGACTACAGAGTCGCGATGACTACATTTTCTGAATCAAACATCAGAACAGATGTATATGGTCTTCCCAGTCTGAGAGTCCCACATCTGAACCCCCGAGCACCCCCCAGTGAGAAGCGACCCCCCCCCACCTGAAGTGTAAGTCCCTGGGACACACACTCACATGTGTCATGCCTCAAGACACATGAAAATAATGCCTTTCAGTATAAATGAAAACCATTTCTTTCCCTTAAACACCTTTTTCTCATGGTATCCTTAATGTTTGCTATACTCCCTAAACATAAATAACAGGAATAAATATGAAAGTTTTTAAATTAGCTGGAAATAAAACATATAACCATCTTGAAAACTGCTGATACCTTTAAATAACCTATAAGTATTTATTACATGTGAAGTGATGGACACAGGATGGGTGAAATTTATAAGGAATTTTAAAAACAAACTTAAAAAATTTTTTATTTATTTACTTGAGAAAGAGAGCGAGAGAGAGTGCATGAGAGGGGAGAGGGTCAGAGGAAGAAGCAGGCTCCCCGCTGAGCAGGGAGCCCAATGTGGGACTCGATCCCGGGACTCCAAGATCATGACCTGAGCTGAAGGCAGTTGCTTAACCAACTGAGCCACCGAGGTGCCCCTAAACTTAAAATGTTAAACTTATCTTGCTAGATGCTAACTCTTTTGAAATGAGTATAAAATTAATACAAGTGTCACAAGGGAGTAAATATGTTCAAAATAAGTAAAGACACACCAAAATGTATCATTTACTTAAATAATGCTGGACTCACATCTTAAAATTCTGAGCTCAGATCCTCGAATTTTATTCAAAACAGAATTACTCAAAGCTTCGTTTTCCCCTTGAGAAACCAGAGTGCACATAGCTTGCATGCTGGGAAATCTGAGACAGCCACCCCAACGTAAAGCCTAGATGACAAGGTAAGGTAGCATCTCACATAAATAATATGAAACTACAGACAATACTGGGTGATTTATTCAGAATCATTAAAGCCCACATCCAAAATTGTGCACAGTTGTGTATATCACTAAAGATTACTGTCACCAGCCTCAGTTTGAATTTAGAACAGAAAAATCCATGGGACATAACTGTAAAAATACTGTCCTCTTGCTGCCACGTAATCCAGACATTAAAACGAAGTAGCACCATAACAAGACTCAGACCTTCCCCCTCCAACTGTTCCTTCTCCTTCCCACCAAATGAGAAAAATAGGAACTTAGGAGCTAACGTTTGCTAATGAAAACTATCAGAGGCATAAAGTTGTGATAATTACACAGACCTGAACTCCACACATTCCAACATAAAACTATTTTTTTTAAAAAAAGATGCTTTGCATGTGGGAAACACAATAGAAAATACAATGTTTCTCTCCCATGAAACAAACTCAGCTTTGGTAGACAAAGATAAAATTTAATTTGCAATTCTGCCTTTGAACCCAGAAGTCAACTGTCACTTTATCAATGGTGACAGCAGGTAGACAGTATACAAATAGGAGTCACAGAGTTAACGATTCCCAGATGAACCAAGGACAGAATGGCGGAAACACGTCACTCCTGCACTGCATCAGTGTGATCCAGCAGGGAGAGCGGCCTTCCTGTTGCAGAGAAAAACAAACAATCCAAACAGAAGCCATGACAGCGCCAGACCAAGGAGATCATGACAACTACAGGGACGTGCTTCCCCTGAAGCAACGGGAAAAATCACCCCTGAGCAACGTCTTCCCAGAGGTCACACAGGACAAGGTTAACATCCAGAAGAATGAAGATCAGCAAATGCTAGGTTAATTCATGTTCTAGAAATGAATGGCATTTATTAATTTGATGCTCATAGTTAACAATGCATGGGAAAAAATATTTAGAACCCACAGTCATGATCATCAGAACATACAACAGGTTCTCTCAGAACAAGTCACAGCCAGCAAAACGCCCCTGTTCAGATAGGCTGATTCGTAAAACTCCATTTCCATGGGCATAAAGGAGATCGTCAGGGCTGTGGTCTCGTACAGACAAGCTCTGTTAGAACTCACGGACAAGGCAGGTCTCAGAGAAGTGGGTTTATCAGAAGATGAGGGGTTGGGGACCCCCCCTTATGTGGCTGGGAATTAAAAACTATGACATATTTAACAACAAGACTAGACCGATGGGCTCACTGCCTTGCACCTGTGCAGGACCCTCCTGAGCGTTCCACCCCCACAGGTGTGCTGTCCGCCTAGAGCCCTCCCTGGATGCCCCCGGGATGCGGGTGGCAGGAGGTGGGATTGGAGTTAGCGGGCAAGCCAGGGCCAGAATTAGCACCACTGGTAAGAGCCAGAGCCGTGAGGTTCTAGGACGACATTTAAAAACTTTAGAACAGCACAGGATGAGAAGCCTCATCAGATGCGTGCTTCCAGTTAGACTCAGGGCAGAGAGGGATGGGGCGCTCTCCCCCAAGAGGGGAGCAGTGCTGCAGGTGGGGTGCATCCTGCCCAGGCCTAAAACCAAGCAATTCAACAAACATTACACACCCCAAAACTCTGTCCTAAGACCCTACTTTTGTTCTATATACAAATTAAGAAGAAACCCATGAAAGTCACTGGACGGGAAGATTTGGCCCTACCAAACACTCCCCATAACTTATTGCTGATGTGGCTTGAGCAGGGAGGGCCAGGAATTTTTAAGCTGTCCTGGTTTTAAGGGATCGAATTAGACAGCTATCCCCCGCCGTGTGCTCACGGACTGCACCTCTCCCTGCGGAAGCACACGGAGGAGCTGCACTGGGGAAAGAGCAGGGAAAGCCGGCAGGGGGCACCCAAAGCCACACGGAAGTGAGCCGGCAGCAAGCTTTGTGGAAAGAGAAGGCAGCCCAGGCAGGCCAGCTGTTACCGTGATTATAAAACCCTATTTAAGCACAGACTTCATCTTTCCCCCACAAGTAAATCCCACATGAAAATGTATGGGGGGGTGAGCAAATGTGGACAGTTAAGGAGGGAGAGTCAAGGGAGGGGTATGGACTGCAGCGCTCACACAGTGTGTCCAGACGGCACCTGCCCGGGGGTGTTTCAGAGCATCAGATCAACATAGAAACGTGTGAGGCTTAAAGTGGTCTGGACACGGGACTGTTAGTGCAAATCAAGATGAGTCTCAGAAGTCTAACTGTGAAGTACCATCTTAACACCAGTCTTAGCAGCCAGAAGCTAATGTCAAAGCATGAGGCTGGGGGCAGGAGCTCAGCATTTAGCAGCAGGAACACCTCCCCAGTGCCCTTCTGTGCTGCCAGCCTCCAGCGGGGACAGCTGGGAGAGCCACACGGGAACACTTCCATCCCCCAAGCAAGCAGACATACAGACATTACAGCAGGACACGAATTGAGGGCAAAAGCGAACATGGGACCTTGAAGTGGCTCTGGTTACCCAGAGGACAGCGAGGTTGGGCGCCAGAGGGAGAGGGCCCTCGCCCACTGGAGGGGGACAGACTGAAAACTGCCAATTCCAGACTTGAGAATGGATGCCAGACATTGCTACTGAGAACAGATTCACATTTTCAACAAGTTCACATTTGAGATCCCTAAACCCACTTTCCAATTTTCCTACATCTGGGAATACAACATAAAATTTCAAAAGGGGAAAGAAGTGTTAAAAAATCCAGGTGTAAACTTTTCTATCAACATGGACGGGACTGGAGGAGATGATGCTGAGTGAAATAAGTCAAGCAGAGAGAGTCAATTATCACATGGTTTCACTTATTTGTGGAGCATAAGGAATAACACGGAAGACATGGGGAGATGGAGAGGAGAAGGGAGTTGGGGGAAATTGGAGGGGGAGATGAACCATGAGAGACTGTGGACTCAGAAACAAACTGAGGGTTTTGGAGGGGAGGGGGTGAGGGATGGGTGAGCCTGGTGGTGGGTATTAAGGAGGGCACGGATTGCATGGAGCACTGGGTGTGGTGCATAGACAATGAATTCTGGAACACTGAAAAGAAATTTAAAAAATAAATAAAAATTAAAAAATAATTCAGGTGTATCATTTATCTTATTACCGTAGATGACAAGAACATTGGCTAATGTAAATGTTAACTTTAGTTTAAAATGCCTGACTACAAGCCCGTATCTTATTGTGCTTTGCCATATCACACTTTCTAGATGTTGCTTTTTTGGCAAACGGAAGATCTGTGGCAACCCTATGCTGAGCGAGGCCATCGGCATTGGCTCCCTTCAAGTCCCTGCGTGGCGCTCTGGTAACAGGCACAGTACTCCGAGCTCTGTCGTTACAGTTGTGTTCGTTATGGTGATCTGTGACCAGGGAGCTTTGCTGTTCTCCTGTAAGTGCTTTGGGGCACGGCAAGCGGCATCCATACGACAGCTGATTCAATCCGTCCGTGTGTGTCTGACGGCTCCGCCCTCAGGCCTCCCTGATCCCCCCGACGCAATAATGTGGAAATCAGGCCAATGAATAACCTACACGGGCCTCTACGTTTCCAGCTGAGCAGAAGAAGCTCGCACCCCCACCTGAAATCCAGAGCTGGTGTGATGGAGCTCAGCAGGGGCTGTGCTGGGAGCAGAGCCAGGCTGAGAGCAAGGCTCCTGCGGCAGAGAGCCGGCCACACTGTGAAGGCAGAGGAGAATTCTGGAAGGTCATTAAAGGGCGCTCCACTGAACACGTGGACAAGAAGAAAGGGAAATGGGTTTACCGGTGATACGCAGAAAGCCTGAGTGGTCTGGATGGAACACACTCCCCTGAGCCAAAGCCTGATCCAGAACAAGGCCCGAATTCTCAGTTCTGTGAAGGCTGAGGCAGGCGGGTAAGCTGCAGAGGGAAAGTCTGAAGCCTGTGGAGCTTGGCTGGTGGGATTAAGGGAAGCAGCCGTCGCCCTGACATGAAGGACCAGGTGAGGCCGCAGGTGCTCACGGAGACGCGGCAGCAGGTCACCCAGGAGATCCAGCTCAGAGAACTCAGGAAGGCGGCCACACTCAACAACCGACTGCCAGTGTAGACCAAACAGCCTTCTGTCGGGAGACGACGCCATCTAGGACTTTCACAGCCAGAGACAAGTCAGTGCCCGGCTTCAGAGCTGCGAAGGACAGGCTGGCTCCCCTGTGAGGGGCTGACGCAGCTGGTGACCCTATGTGGAAGCCAGTGCCCACGTCCCATTCTGAAAATCCTAGGGCCCTTCAGCATCGCGCCCAGTCTACTCTGCCTGGGCCCTACAAATGGAACCACACGGCCTGGACGACGGTGCGTCTGTCTACAACACGGTTCACTGAATACGGTAAACCCACCATTGGGGCCAAATGCTCAGAGAACAAGATTTCTTTCAAAACACTGCTGCTACCTGACAGTTCACCTGGTCACCCAAGAGCTCTGATGGAGACGGACCGTGAGAGTAGCGTGGTTTTCATGCCGCTAATGCAGCGTCCATCCTGCAGCCCATGATCAAGGAGCCATTTCAACTTTCAAGTCTTCTTACTGAAGCAATGCATTTCGTAAGGTTACAGCTGCCGTAGATGGTGATTCCTCTCATGGATCTGGGCAAAGTAAAAACCTTCCAGAAATTCACCATTCTAGATGCCACTGAGAACATCTGTGGTTCATGGGAAGGGGTCAGAACATCAGCACAAAGAGGAGGTTGGAAGAAGGGAGTCCAACCCGCATGGATGACTTTGAGGGTCCAAGACTTGGTGGAGGAGGGAACCACAGACGGGGCGGAAGGGGCCGGAGAATGTGCATCAGAAGAGGAGCCTGCAGACGGGACTGCACCGCTGTGCTCTTGGGGTCACACTCGAACAGACGAGGAGCTGCTTCTTGCACAGGAGCACAGCAAGTGGGTTCTTGAGGTGGAATCCATTCCTGGTGAAGATGCTGGGAAGACTCTTGAAATGACGACCAAGGATTTAGAACATTCTGTAAATGTAGCTGATAAACCAGCGGCAGGGTCTGAAGGTCTGACTGCAGTTTGAAAGAAGTCCTACTGTGTGTGAAACGCCACCACACTGCACTGCGCACGGCAGAGAAGCCTGCTTCTCTTCTGCAGAGAAGCCTCTCCAGAAAGGAAGAGTTCATCAAGGCACCAAACTTCCTTGTTGTCTTAAGAAACTGCCGCAGGCTTCCCACCCTCAGCACCCATGCCCCGATCCATCGGCAGCTGCCAACGTAGAGGCAAGACTGTCCACCAGCAAAGAACAACGACTTCCTGAAAGCTCAGATGACGGTTAGCATTTTTGAGCAATGAAGTACTTTTTAATCAAGGTATGTACACTTTTGAGACGTAACCCCAATGCACACTTAATGGGCCACAGTATCACACACACAGCTTTCATACGCACTGTGCAACCACAAAGCCCCTGGACCCCCTTCACTGCATATTTGCTTCACTGGGACGGCCTGGTATGCAGCACCAACATCTCTGGCACAACATGTCTGAGGTTTTTCATTTTAAATAATCTCTTTATTTAGAAGTAAACTATCCATATTAGTGCCAGACATGGCCATTTGTCATTAAGTGCCATGAGCTCCCAAACACAGATTAACACTCCACATTTTATGACTATGATATTTGTGATATTTACTGAAAGGAATATTGTTTGACTGCATCCCTGAATGTTACATTTTGTCATCCTGAACTCCCAGTGGGCAGAAACACATTAATTTCATCAAAATTAAGTTAGAATTATGTACCAAAGCATCTTTACAAATGACCAGAGAGTTTCTTTTGCAGCCACTAGATCAACCCTCATCTATTTTTTTTTAATTTTTTTATTATGTTAGTCACCATACAACATGGACAGGAGTGGAGGAGATCACGCTAATTTAAATAAGTCAAGCAGACAAAGTCATGTATCATATGGTGTTACTTACTTGTGGAACAGCCCTCATCTCTTTTTCTAGCTTTGGAGATATTCCAGATCCCTGAGACTTTATCTCCAGGAGATATGGACACCATCTGAACGCTGGAACACAACCCAGTGTGGGATTATCTACACTGGAAAGACAGTAAGAACTTACTCTTTCATCGTGAGCCAAGGTCACCACATCTTAAATATAGGAATTTAATCATTATTTGTTGTGCCCGTCAATCAAGCGTCAGTGACATGGGAACTCGTGTGGAACTGAGCCACTCAAGCCGGAGAGAAAACGTGCCACTGGCACTAACACATCCATGGGGCACCCCCAGCCCCCATCCAGAGGGGGAGGGTGACACCATGCTTGACCTTCACTCCCAGCCCAATACCATCCCAACCAGTGAATTACACCGGCCACTTAGCTGTTCTGGGAGCAAGAGGAACGACACACAGCAAAAAAGGCTCACAGGAGTCGCACGCTCAAGTGTGACAGCACACAAACACCATGTCGCGAATAAACACAGCAGATGTACACCTGCCATCAGCGTCGCTGCCTTTTTCCTATCTGACTCGGACACTAACCGTATTCTCTGCAACAACGGAAAAGTACTTTGACTGTTTCCCTGATTCTATCACTTAGGTGTGCTCACAAGAGAAATAAAAAATAATACCAAGACCAGTGACCACTCACAGTCCTAGATCAGTGAGTGTGCCCACCCCAGACTTCTGCAAACTAGCAAAATCAACACCTCAAAAACCGAGGCTTCAAATTCAATGTGGATTCAGAAATGGCCTGGGTGCAGTTGATTCTGAGTCTTACTTCATAGACGAGACACTGAGGAACAGAAAGCAGTAAGCGGATTTCCTAGGGCAAGGCCATAAGTCCAGGAGTAAAACCGCAGCCCAACACACCTGGTGTCCTGTGCTCCCTTCGGGGCACCTGCAGAAAGGGCCATCGGCCACAAGACACAGTGCTTGCTGCCCGGGTCAGAGCGCCAGAGGGGACCGTCCAGCACGTATCTCTTCCTCTCGGCCAGACGCAGTCTTCTCCTGCCTACAACACCCTGCTCTGTCCTCAGCTTCTTGCTCTGACAGTACACGGAGGCGAGCGAGTTAATTTCTCGACACCCACATATCAATCATTCCCACAGCTCAGGCAGTATTCGAAGGAGAGGTTTTCATTGATTCCAAATTCAATTATACTTAGGTCTACTAGAAGAGCCACAATCATGATAGGTTCAGGAAGCTGTGAAATGATTGTTTCTACATATATTTTAGAAGAATTATAGAAAACTGTGTTGAAAACACTGATGCAGGAGATTGGGATTTCTTTCAAAAATCTCTTAATTTAAGCAGTTGGTGGCATGAGAATTTATGCATAACTGCCTTTTGAAATAATTTCCTAATGATTTCAAAGAAGATAATTTGCATTTATTTACACTGAGCCAAACAGTATTATCTGAAGGATAAAATGGCATGTGAATTATCAGCAGAGAATAATCTTTCAGCAAAACAGCAAAGTATCCACCAGGAAACGCATCTCCACTGGAGCGTGGGCCCGCCCTACTGCTCCTGTGACACGGATATGGAGCAGGTGCCATTCTGTCCTGAACCAGGATCCACAGTACACTTACCCAGCTTGCTACATCAATACTTTTAATAAATGGTTGCTATGGTTAAGACTGTCAAACACATTTCTTATAATCTTCTGAATAATTCTCCAGCTTGTTTGCAATTTTATATTCAACTTCATATTAAATGGTGCTAAGTTTACAAAATTCCTATTTAGAATAAAATGTGACCAGCTGTCTTTGAATTTATTTATCATTCTTTCATTCAACAATACCTATGGTATAGCAATAACAATGCTAGGAACTAGACATATAAGAAATGCTTGCTCCTTAAAAGAAATGTCCAAAGTAGGATGCCAGGGTGGCTCAGTGGGTTAAGCCTCTGCCTTCAGCTCAGGTCATGATCTCAGGGTCCTGGAATAGAGCCCCTCATTGGGCTCTCTGCTCAGCCGGGAGCCTGCTTCCCCTCTCTCTCTCTGCCTGCCTCTCTCTGTCAAAAAATTAATAAAATCTTCAAAAAAAAAAATGTCCAAAGAGGATTTGGAGTTAAGCTTCAAACTTCTTACAGGAGTATCTGGAGACTCCACAGCAAGTGTGAGGAGAGAAGCATTCAAGTCCAAGCTATAAGTTTAGAGTATGAGTGAGAGTGACAAAATCAAGGACCACATCCAATTTTTCTTTCATTTTCAGTTCCTTTATAAATCAGCTCTGAGCATTAAGATTAGTTCAGTCGAAAAAAATTAAAAAAAAAAAAAAAAGATTACTTCGGTCATAAATGTTGCCTCCAAAAGACTGAGGTAACTCTAGTACCAGGGAAATCCCGTCCACACAAGCACAAAAGAACAGATGGCCAAGTTCTTCTTCCCAATTATCTATGTACTAACTGAAAGTGAAAAAAAAAAACATTCTGTACAATAAAAAAAAATTAACAGACTTCAAAATTAATATAAAAATATGAAAACAAAGAGATAAAATTTATTTCACAGATAAAATGAGCCATATAGAAAATCCAAGAGAATCTACTAACAAACTAAGATGCATGTATTGCTGGGCACTAAGTTGGTAATAAAAATTTGGTGGCATACATAACACAGAGGAGTAACCAACTGCAACAGGCAAGAGTGTTTTTAAATCCCCTTTAGGAGCTAAAACTATAAGATACTTTCCTAAGTGTAAATCTAATCAAAGTTGCCCAAAATTGAAGTGTAATAAATAATATTTCGAACATGAAAGAAATCCTGAATATATGGGCACATATTTTTGTAAATATTATAAAGCTACAAGTTTTCCATTATAACCTATAAATTCAAAATTTTTGAATCAAAATCTCAATCATGTTTTGGAAAACGTAATAAGCAGTTTTCATGTGGGTAAGTAAGTGGTTTAGAATAATTAAAATAATTTCTGAAATAACAATGGGGAGATTTACTCTATCAAGTATTCTGTCTTGAAGATGTAGTAATTAAGAAAGGGAATCATATCCATAGTTTTAATAAATAAACCAAGGAAACAAAAGAGAAAGCCCTGGAAAAGACCCATTCCTGTGTGAAAAACTGACATGTAATGGTGATATATTTCAGACCAATGAGAAATTGATTTATCCAGAAAAAACAGATTACCCATTTTGAAGAATAAAGTTTGATCTATCATCCCATACCCAAAAAACCAATTCTAGGTAAATTAAGTATGTAACAGTGTGAGATGCGAACTTTAAAACCTCTAGAAGAAAAAACACATTGGCATCTTTTATCATATAAAGGTATGGAAGTCATTCTAAAGCAAAATTAAAAAACAAAAACTGCAAAACAGAAAGAAGTAGGTTTTAAATTTTTTTTTTTTTTTATTTCACAGAGAGAGATCACAAGTAGGCAGAGAGGCAGGCAGAGAGAGAGATAGAGGAGGAAGCGGGCTCTCCGCCAAGCAGAGAGTCCAACGTGGGACTCGATCCCAGGACCCTGAGATCATGACCCGAGCTGAAGGCAGAGGCTTTAAACCACTGACCCACCCAGGTGCCCCAAGAAGTAGATTTTAAATTTTAACTGAAATTAACATTTTTTAATGGATGACAATAGATACTATAAAAGAGGTTACTAAAGAAGTCATAGATGGCAAGGATTAGTATCTCAAATAATAAAGAACATCTATAAATTAATCATAAAAAGACAAACCAATAGAAAAATGAGCCAAGCGTAAGAAGAGGCAATTAACATAAAAGGAAATATGAAGAGTCAACAAACCTCAGAAAAATACGTGCAAACTCATTAGTAATCAGGAATTTAGAAACAAACAGAAAAATACAATGAGAAACTATTCCACAGGATCAGGATGCCAAAATATTAAAATCTTAAAACAGCAATTGTTGAATGAGAATGCAAAACAAAAGGAATTCTCCTACAATGACAATGACGGAACACCACATTTTACATCAAACTAAAAGTAAAATTAAACTGGAGATTTTCTTACCCTATAAAAGTCAGAAGTTCTTTCTATTCCAATATATATTCTAGAGCAGGTTCTCAGACTTTAGCTTGGATCAGAATCATTGGGGGGCTTGTTAAAACCCAGATTTCTGGGCCTCAAAAGCAAAGGTTTTGATTCAGGAGGTCTGGGGCGGGGCTCAATAATTTGTAATTCTAGTATGTTCTCAGGTGATGCTGATGGTGCTGGACCTGGGACCCCACTTTGAGAACAACTGCCTAAAGTGGACAGTGTCCAAGGGGACATGGGAGCTATTCACTGCAGCTCAGCTCCGCAATACTCAAAACTCTGGAAACAATTTCCACCCCCTCAATCACACTGAGGAAGGATAATCAGAGTCATTCTCAGGAACACAATAACCACGCAGTAGTTTAACATTTAAGGCTAAACACAGCCGTACAAATAGCTCTCTACCTGAAAACACCTGTAGAACAAATCTGCATATTATTTCTGGACGCACAAAGATGTCATCTACAAAAAAAAACATGCCTGGGAATATACACACCAGATGCATGACAGAGACCAGCTCCAGCATGGGAACACAGTAATGGGACTGAAAAAAGTAAAATGGGTCCCCAAAGAACCACATCCTTAGTGCTTAGAAAAAGTATGAAACACACTTGGAATGGCATTAAGATTTAATAAATACAAGGAGTAGTACAGGGGCAAATATTATATTGTTCTCTCTTCATAGGTGTGCCCTTGAAACGGTGTATAGTAAAATGAGGAAAACAGTATATTAACATAAACCATTTAAGAATTAAATGCACGTAGGTAGATGAATGCTTTATGAAACCATTGTATTTGGATAAAACCTACGTCAGAACACCAATCCTTTGGCTTTGCAGCTAATGAAGAGCTTCTCAACTAGCGATTCCCTCATCTAATCAACAGCTAGATGTCTGCTGTCTGCCAGTCCTGGGCACCTGGTCCTCAGGGAACCCAGGTGTGCCCAGAGCCACATGCACTGGCTGTCCTGGCAGGGATATGGGGTAAGAACTGGGGCATACATATAAAGACAAGCTTTTAGTTGAACCTTATAAAAGAGGGGAGATTTGTCAGGTCCAAAAGAGAGCAATCACTACTGGCAGAAGAGACACACCAAGTGAAGCAGTGAGGGACGGGGGAGGCGTTCCCCTGGAAGCCAGGTTCTGATCCGGGGGCCACTGGGAGAGGAAACAGCAGATGACACAGCAAACTGATGAACAAAGACAATCATCCCCAACTCAGCCGCCAGGTCAAAAATCCCCAAAGTCACCTATGATTTCCTGTTTTCCATCACACTCACATCTAATTAACTCATCATGCAATTCTGCTTGCTCTACTGTCAAGTGAACCCAGAAAGGGACCCACGTCCTCCACCCACACCAGCTGCCCACCATCACCCCTCCTCTGGATTGGCACAGGCTGCTGTCTGGTCCCTGGGCTCGCTCTGCTACGGTCTCTCCTCTGCAGAAAACAGCAGAAAGATGCTGCCAAATGTGAGTCAGACCATGCTCCCCGCCCACAGCGAGCCAACAGCTGCCCCTCAAGATGAAAGTAAGACTCAGCATTGCTCCTGTGTCCTGGAAAGCCCTGGGCCATTTGGCCTGGGCCACCTCCCCCATCATTCCCTTTGTTCCAGCTGGTCTCTGGCCACATCACACGGTGCCACCTCAGGGCCTTTGCACCTGTGGCTCCCTCTGTTTGCAATATTCATCTACCATGAAAGACCTGCAGGCTCTCACCCAAGTCTCTGTTCAATGTCACCTCTGCTCAGTGAAAGAGGCATTTCTACCTATGACACCCTCGTTGCTCTCTTTACCCTCCTCCTATGTTATCCTATCTTGACAGAAATTACTGTTTCGGTTATTATTTCAGTATTGTTTACTTATTCTTTGTCTCAACAACTAGACTTTAAACAGGGATTTACCTGCCTGGTCCTCATCACCAGGAAGCATGCATGGGACATATGTGACACAAGGAAGTATTTGTGGAATAAATGAGTGAATGAACATTCATTATGTTTACATTTTTGCAAAGAAATAAAAGAAGAAATGACTTAACCCCGGGTGATGAGTTGTGGATTGGATAAAGAAGGAAGAATACATATTTACCTTAGCTAAATCCCTGAGTGGGCACCCTGTAAAAGGTTCAGTGAAAAATACAGACCCCTACAGGTTCACTACAAGCCTTACAAAGCTATTTACTCCAGGACAAGTAAATTCATTCCATTGGGATGGAAAAGCCACGGTGATAAACAGATGGAGAATCCTGGAGACGTCTTTGAAGCTGAGGACTGTCTTTATTGTTAAACCACAGCAAATCAGTCAAGAAGACCTGCCATTTGACGGTATCAGTGGAGTTCATAGCGGCAATGAATTGTTGGTAATTAAAGTGATTTTTCAGCAAAACCTGGGAAGTCATCCCAGAACCCCGTTCTAATTTCTAAACCGAGGATTTGAAAATTTACGTAACAGAGGTCATACTTGAAATGCTGTGATGAGGGCTACTTCAGGAACACTGGAAAACTCCTATAAGCCATTATAGAATCTGCATCAAAGCAGGAAAGAAAAATCAAGAAATAGTTACCCTTCCTGATTTCTTTCTTTAATTGGGAAAAAAAAACAGTCAAAAACAAAAACCAATTTAGGATGCAAAAAATCACATTGGCTACAATAACTTTACTTTTATCACATTAATGCTAACAAACTGAAAAAAAAAAAAAAGGCAAAACCTCAATATTAGAAATGCTCTGAGGAATGCCCAGGTGACTCAGTCGGTTAAGGGCCTAACCTTGAGTCATGACCTCAGGGTCATGAATGCGGCCGTGCGTCAGGCTCCACACCCAGCAGGGAGTCTGCTTGAGATTCTCTCCTTCTCTGCTCCTCCCCTGCTTGAGCACGTGCTCTCTCTGTCTCTCTCAATAAATAAATAAATCCTTAAAAAACTTTAAAAAACCGAGAACTATTCTGAGAAGCATCTTTGAAGCCCCACCTTCCCCGTGTTTGTGCGTGTGACGTAACCAGGTCCTCATCCCAGCTGTTTGTGCACCTTTCTGCTCCGGTGTCCCTCTCCTGCTGGGGCCAGGAAGGAACCTGTCACTCCAGCTGCTGAACACCCAGGACCCCGGATAAAATCACAAGCAGGAATGAACATGGGGTAACCCTGGGATACTGCCACTACCTTAGACTTGTCAACACCATTGTCACCAGGGGCAGTCAGGTGCCCTGATGCCAAGAAACCCCACACCAGATTCATGCAGGAAGTAATCTGGGGTCGGGTCAGGAGGCTCAAATGTGTGGTCACTGCCCACAGGGATTCTGTGCAGCCCACATGTGCTGAGCCCTGAGGTCAGACACCCTTGGTTCAAACCCAAAGATCTGCCACTAACCAGCTCTTCTTTTAAAGGTACAGCAAAAAAAAAAAAAAAAAAAAAAAGTGTGCAAATCAAACTTTTTAAGAAGGACCATCGCTAGAGCAGTTTCAGGGTTATAAAAAAAAGTACAGCGTTCGCATAGACTGCTTCCTCACCTGGCTTCTGGTTCCCCTTCAATGAACATCTGATACACATTAGTATGTTGGTCTTGACTCAAGTCCACAGTATACATCAGGGTCTCTCCTGCTGCTACACATCTTATGGGTTTAGACAAATGGATAATGATATTATCATATCAGAGTAAGAGAGACAGTATCCTACAGTATCCTACAGAGAAGCTTCACTGTCCTAAAAACCCTGTGTGCCCCCCTTTTCATCCCTCCCTCTCACAACACGGGCAACCACTCAACTTTTTTACTGTCTGTGTAGTTCTGCCTTTTCCAGAAGGTCACATGGTCGCATTCCTACAGGATGTGGCCTTTCCAGACGGATGTCTTTGACTTAATAATATGCGTGAAGGTTCTGCCATGTCTTTCCAAGGCTTGATGGCTCCTTTCTATTTAGTGCTGAACCACAGTCCACCGTCTAGACAGACAACAGTTTATTGTTTATTTCTCCATCCACCTACTAAAGGACTCGTCAGTTGCTTCCAAGTTTGGAATCATGAATAAAACTGCTATAAAAATCTATGCGCAAATTCTTCTGTGGACACATGCTTTCAACTCCTGTAGGTAAATACTGAAGAGTGTGGTTGTGGGAGCAAATGGTAGAGTATTTTCAGTTCTTCATGACGCTGTTATGCTGTCTGAAGTGGGCGCTCCTCCCATATTCCCGCCCACAGTGAGGGAGGGTCTCTGGTCCCCACATCCTCTCCGACACATGGTGCGGTCGTGATCTGGATGGCGGCCATCTCGCTGGCATATAGTGACATCTCCTCGTTTTAACTTGCATTTCCCTGAGGATGTATGACGTGGACCTGCTCTTCATACATTTATCTACCATCTACATACAGATGTTTACTCGATTTTTAGCAATATATTTCTTCTCTGATGATATACCCATTCAAACCTTCAGCCAATATTTTGAGAGAGAGGAAGACCTTAAGTGGGAAGGGCAAGGGAGAGAGAGAATCTCAAGCAGGCTCCACACCCACCATGGAGCCCAACCCGAGGCTCAATCTCATGAACCTGAGGTCATGAGCTGAGGCAAAATCCAGAGTCAGATATGCCTAACTGACTGAGCCACTCAGGCACCCACCCCTCCTTTGCCCATTTTTAAACTGAGTTATTTATTGCCGAGTTTTAAGAATTTTTTGTGTTTTAAATACTAATTCTTATCAGCTGTGTCTTTGGCAAATATTATCTCCCAGTCTATGGACAGTCTTTTCATCCACTTGACACTATCTGTCACACAGCAGAAGTTTTTTTTCTTGTTTTTTTTTTTTTTTTAATGAAGTCCAGTTTATCAGTGAGTTCTTTCGTGAATCACATACCTTTGATGTGGTGTCTAAGATAATCACCAACATAACAAAAGTCGTCTGGATTCTCCTAGGTGTTTTTTTTGTTTTGCATTTTACATTTAGGTCTGTGTCCATTTTGAGATAATTCTTGTAAAGGATGTAAGTATGTGTCTAAATTTATTTTTCTGCATGGGGACTCCAACTGTCCAGCCCCATTTGTTGAAAAGACCATCTTTGCTCCATCATGTCACTCCTGCCCCTTCGTCACAATCAGTTGAGTGTATTTATCTGGGTCTCTTCTGGGCTCTCCATTCTGGTCCACTGATCCATTTGTCTACACATTCACCAAGACCACACTCTCTCTATTACTGTTAGCTGTATCTTTAATAAGTCTCGGAGTTGGCAGAGCCAGTCCTATGACGTTGCTCTCCTCCTTCGTTATTGCACTGGCTATTCTGGGTCTTACGCTTTTCCACATAAACCTCCGAGTCAGTTGTTGCTATCCACAAAGTAACTTGCTGGTATTTTCACTGAGGCGGCAATGAAACGACAGATCAAGCCGTGGAAAACTGCTATCATACCAACACCAGGTCTTCCTATCCACGAACACGATGCAACATCAGTCCTTTATTTTGTTCTTTCACTTATTACACAAAGGTTCTGTAGTTATCTCCAAATAGATCTTACACACGGGTCATTGGATTTTTTTCAAAGATTTTATTTATTTATTTATATGACACAGAGAGAGAGAGAGAGATCACAAGTAGGCAGAGAGGCAGGCAGAGAGAGAGGGGGAAGCAGACTCCCCATGGAGCAGAGAGCCTGATGCAGGGCTCGATCCCAGGACTCTGGGATCATGACCTGAGCCGAAGGCAGAGGCTTAACCCACTGAGCCACCCAGATCCCTAGTTCATTAGATATTTATGTAAGATTTTTTAAAAATTTCAAATTCCAATTTTTCATTGCTGGTACATAAGAAAGCAATTGACTTTTTCATATTATCCTTATATCCTGCAACCTTGCTATAATTACTTTTTAGTTCTGAAAGTGTTTTTTGTGGACTTTTTTTTTTATTTTCTACATCAACAATCATGCATGTCAAAACAGTTTTATTCCATCCTTCCCAATATGTATACCTATTTCGCTTTTCTTGTCTTATTGCATTGTCCAAGAATTCTACTACAAAGGTAAAAGAAGTGGAGAGAGGAGGCATCCTTCCCTTGCTCTTGATCTTAGAGGAAAAGACTCTACTTCGTCACCATTACATATGATGTCAGTTGTGCTATTTTTGCAGATTTTCTTTATCTTGTGAAGAAGCTCTTATATTACCAGTGTGTTCTGAGTTTTTATCATGATTAGATGTTAGATTTTGTGAAGTGCTTTTTCTACAATTGCTGATGTGGTTATATGACTTTTCTTATTTGACGTGTTGATGTGATGGATTCCACTAGTCAATTTTCAAATGCTGAACCAGTCTCCCATACGTGAAATAAACCTTCAACTTGTTCCATGTGCCTCAGAAATTAGAAACTTAAGTCCTTCTGCCATTGTCATTCCTTCCCCAATCAAATGAAATCTGAGTTTCCATTGGGCACCAGAAACCTACCTGGAACCTTTATAGCACCAATGCAACACACTTTTCATTATCCTCCTCTTGATGTGTCTTTAATATCAGGCACTAATATGCATCCCTATGTCTTGAAACTTATCTCCTGCCTTCCCCAATATGCCAACTTCCTGGTTCTCCTTCCACTTCTCTGGTCACTCCTTTTTGCTGATTTATGCATTCAACAAACATTTCTGGAGTTCATACTAGATTCTCACCCATGTTAAGTGTTAGGCATATAGTTCAGTCCCAAACATACACACCTTGCTAGCAGAGCACTCAAGTTAGTGGAGAACAGAGGCATCGTAGAGAAAATGCTTATAACATGGTATTACGGGTGACATGCCCCTCACCACCAAAGTATAATGAAGTCTTAACCTCTAATACTTCAGAATGCGATATTATTTGGACACAGGATCTTCACAGAGATAGTCAAGTTAAAGTAAGGGTGAACCCTAATTCAGGATGACTGGAGTCCTTAAAAAAAGAGGGGGGGCATTTGAACATAGAGACAGATATGCACATAGGGAACAAGAAGCAAAGAGACACAGAAGAAGCCATCTACAAGCAAAGGAGAACCTCCCTCCTAGTCCTTAAAGGGACCACCCTGATGGCACCTTGACCTTGACTGCCAGCCTCCAGGACTGTGAGACAATACATTCTGGTTGTTTATACCACTAACTGCGCAGCACGTTGTCAGACCAGCCCCGACAAACCAACACACATGAAGAAAAGCACTGCACAGACTGATAAGAAAGTGCTCAGCCCTGAGGACAAAGTGGGCTTGTCACTGTCACCCAACACAAGTGCCTGTGCTCAGGGATGGAGGACAGGGCAGTGGATAACAAGACAGCACATTAGGCATTTTAGGACACAGTAGAACATCCTTCTGCCCTAATACATCCTAGCCATGAGTACGACTGTCCCCAAGTCCTCCCGCTGAGGCACTGCAGCGGGGGATGGTATTGGGGACCCAACACAGTTGGATGAAGTACTCCACTCCAGCTTCTCACTCTGCTGTCGTGACAGCTCTAAGCTCTGAACTTCCTCTTGACAGCACCTACCTACATGTGTCAGGCATCATCCCTACGCCACCTCCCCCAGATTTTCACACCACATCTGCATCGGGCGACCTGGAGTCCAGCACCAAGTCTGTACACAGCAAACATGGGACAAGGTCCACCAGTGTCTGCAGCGGGAATCCCTGAATCCATCTGCAGACTCATGAGTGCAAACAGCATGCGATGAAACAAAGCCTTTTGTAAAGCCACAGAGATGCACGTGAAGGAAGAGGAGTCCCTCATGGTACGTGCGCAGTGTTCCGGTTTCCCCAGGAAAGGCTCACGGAAGGCACAAAGCCTCACTGGGCTCTGGTGGGGAGTCTATCCTTGACAGAACTGCGGAAGCAGCAAAGATGCTAACTTGACAGTAGATGCTATAATCAGTGCAAACCCTGTTTGCTGAGAACGTAATTCTGTCGGCAATTTATACGAAAGCCTAGGAAGCAGAAGCGCTTGATTTGCTTCACTGTAGGCAGACGCTCAGTTAAGCTGGTAGCAGAAAGAAGAAAATGACCCAACAGAATCTCAAATAGAATGAAGCTGATAATTCGCTAAAATTTACAGCCAGTAAACACACAGAAGGCAGAGAAAAGTATGATGGTTTGATTGGATTTGCCATTAGTCTTACCTTCTTGTGAGAAAGCTAATGACTGAGGGAGAAAAGCCGATCCAAGATTCCTGGCAGGAGGTCATGGTGACCTCATTACATGCAAGATAGAGGCAAGAGAAGCAGGTGACAAGCCCCGGGTCCCATCAACAGTGCGTCCTGTTTAAACTTCGAGACCCTGGGACAAGGAATGGAGAGGAACATGTCCAATCAGACAGAGCAGGGTGGGAGAGAAAGGCGATTCCATCCTCCCATCAAATCAGACCCCCAAACCATAGACTGTTGCGATGGGCTGTAATTGTACCCGCTCCCAGCACAGGCCAGCAAGAGGGGAGCACCTCCTCCAGCCCTCACAGAACGCTGCAGCGTGAAGGGGTGAAGGGGCCTGTGTGCGGGCATCATCTACCCACTGGCACAGGAGCGGGGAGCTCCTGCGTGGAGCCAGGCCCACCTGCCCCAAATCACAGCTCCCCACACACGCATGGAGTGGCCTAAAAAAAGTGATGGAACCTTCCTAAGACTCAGTGTCCTTGGTAACAACAGAGGGAGAGCAGTAAAGACCCCTGAGGGTGCGCACACAGGGTCACCAGCAAACAGGAAGCCCGTGCCGGACAGTCAGCAACTGCGGCTCCCGGCACAGCCCAGGGTCTGCCAGTGTGTGACGGCGGCATGCATTCAATACACTTTGTCCAGTGAAGGGGGAACCCAGACACCCACCCATCCGCTGCCACGGACACCGCACCAACATCCGCAAACCTCCTGGAAGCGCGTCCGTAAATTTGGATAGATGGATGAGAAAAGACAGTGTGCTCCTACAACAGGGTGCGGGGCTCACTGTCCTGCAGAGCCCACAGACCCTATCGGACTGTCCGCAAAGGCACGTGACAAAACACACACAAGACAGTCACACTGAAGGAGTCAAACATGTCTAACCATGGTGCACTGATGATACAGGAGGTGCATTAGCATGTCCGACGACCCCACAGCAGGGTGACACTGACACTGATTTCAACACATGGAGGAACTCACTCCTTCACGGAGACGCGCCAGCCCCGACGCCAGGTGAGCCGCCCTCCGCCCCTCCTGGGGAGGCCACGGCGTTCCTACCTATGCCGCGGTGGCCTCCGCTGGTGCGCCTCGGAAGTGTAAGCTCCCACCAGAAGCTACTGGAACAAGGATGGGGTTCCTCCTGTTTGAGCCCATGGTCGCGAGTCATCTGTCGACCCAGGACGTCCGTGCAGCCCAGTTACAAACCCCTGCTCTAATTAAAGCACCATGTCTTCATGTTCCTGGAAACATTTCAAGGGCCGTAAACACGTGGTTTTTTGTCTCATCTACCTTCACGCTTCCTGTCAACATTACCACGGTATCGTGTGGGTCAGCCAGGGCCCCCATGAAATCGCAGGAACCATCCAGGCAATGACACGGAAAGGGGTGGGCAGGAGGAAGAAAGCAGCAGAGACGGGGTCGAGCCGGGGCAGGGACTGGCCCCAGCCTGGGACCAGAGTGGCGACAGGTAGTCCCTCTCAGGTCCCTTATCTGCAAAGAGAGTGACTAACGGAGCTGGAGTGTACGTGGTGAACGCCACACAGTACTCCCCAGAGGACATCTCGGACAAGGTGACAACAGCCTCAGTGACCCATCATGTCTCACCCCACGTTTTAGAAGATGATCTGAATTATCTGGGTGACATGCAAATCGATCAGACACACAGGATGTCAGGAAAAGATTCGGATGACGTGCCTGCCTCGCAAATCCCTGATGACAGGCTCTGCCCCGAAATGATGGCCTGGAGCCCGGACTCCTGGAAAGGTTCTCTGTATTAGAGCTAACAGAGTACCGTTGCAGCGCCCAACAGACTAGTGGCGCTCATTCAGTGAAACGGGATTTCATGAACTCTATACACGGGGTGCCTGGGCAGCTCCGTCGTTAAGCCTCTGCCTTCAGCTCTGGTCATGGTCCCAGGGTCCTGGGATCGAGCCCCGCATCAGGCTCTGCTCAGTGGGGAGCCTGCTTCTCCCTCTGCAGCTCCCTCTGCTGTATGCTATCTGACAAGTAAATAAATCTTTCAAAAAAAAAAAAAATCTATACATAGCCAAGGCCCTCAAAATCTACTGAAGTTAAGAACATACATCCCTTTGAGAAATTACTGTCTATCCTACCACATATCCTGATGATTTCCACCAATGCAGGACATTTGGCAAAACCAGCTGCTCCTCTGAGCATCGCTATTAACAAAAATAAGAGGGCAGCTAGTGAGTTACAAACAAACATTAGTGCTCTGAAAAGAACTTTCTAAGTATTTGTAAATTTGCTAAAGACACTAAAGCAAATGACACCGGAGAGTGGTTATCTGCTCAGACGCACAGTCCATACCAAGGGAGGGTTGCTGGCTCCATCTCCTAAGGGCAATCAGGAAGCCACCCAAAGCAGAAGACTCCTCATCACCAAGGCAGCACCAGTTGTCCTGGGCTGCGGCAAAATACAACAAATAAATACGTGTGACTCGACTCGACTCGTCACTTAAGGCGGTGGCAGGAAGGTCACCGGGGTACTGGCGGTGACGGACTCCCACCATCTTTGAAAGTAAAACCTTGGATGGGTCACCAAGATTAGTTTTAATATATGCATTTACACTTGCCTGCAGTGGGAAGTCACTGCTGTGTGACGATTTCCACCCTATTGATTTTTTTTTTTTTTATTAAGGCAAGGATAAAGGTTAGTAAAACATAAGTCCCCAAAATGTGTCCTGAGAGCCAAGCCTACACCTGAAAGAAACAAAAACAAACACCTTTGGGCTCAAGCACAGTAGAAGAACTTTAAAAGCTCTTTCGTTAGGCTTCCCTTCTAACGCAGACGTCTGCTGCACAGAGATACAAAGAAATCAATGATCGAAAAAATGTTGTTGTGATAGAGAAACCCCTTCTAGAATCTAGAAAGTGTATCTTCATCACCTGCTTGAACCTCCCCAAATTTAGTAACATGACTCCGTAAATGCTCTCTTCACACAATTGTTTTAATGGTATAAATCTCGGGTATTTCGAGGAGGAGGAAAGAGTAAAAGATGCGTGAGAAGAAAATTGTTAACGAATGTTGTCGACTTATCTCCAAATTTTTTTTAAAGATTTTATTTATTTGGCAGGCAGAGAGAGGAGGAGGAAGCAGGCTCCCTGCTGAGCAGAGAGCCCGATGCGGGGCTCGATCCCAGGACCCTGGGATCATGACCTGAGCCGAAGGCAGAGGCTTAACCCACTGAACCACCCAGGCGTCCCAATTTCTAAATTTTTTAATGTGAAAAAAAAATTATTTTTAACTCTCACTTTAGTATTACCCAAGACAGGTTTTGTTCATCGCTAAATCCTACCGTCCCACAGCACTGGCCAGAGTGTTTTGGATTTATTCTAATAGGGGCCAGAGAGACGCACAATCAAGTTCATGCTGTCGTAAAATAATTTTCAAAATAGATAAAGCCCAACGATGCACATGTTGGTTTCTGGTGGAGTCTCATTTCATTACTTGTGTTCCATAAAAATGCCAACATTTACCGGGGTTATAAAACGACACACATACTTTACATGCGCATACACCCCATCACATACACATATATGCGGATGCCAAAACGTTCAAATATTAGCTGCTTGCTCCTAAAATTCTTAAATACTTATCTTATGCTTTCTGGGAAATAGCAAAAATGGTAAAAAGTTCAATGTGTTTCCTTTCTAAAGTAAGTTAGAAAATAAAATTGAATAAGGGGAAATGATTCTTTCAGGATGACAGTAGCAACCTTTGACTTCTACCAGCAACAGATGAAAAGTTTAAAGAAATGGCTAACCCAAATTCGTCACAGCTCCTTCCACGAAACCAACCCAAACTGGAGAAATAATGCAGTTTGATACCAGGAATATCCGACAGACAGATGATAGCAAGCCCCCTGAGAGAGTGACAGACATGAGTGATTGCCCCACATTCCTGCCGCAGTTATCAAACCTGTTCACAGGAAATTTTCATGGCTCCTCACTGGCAGGACCACTGTTCCGCTAAACACAGAGGAAGGGTTTACAGTGGAGGAAAGCCCGCACCAGAAGTGAGGGACAGAACATGGAAGGTTAGTGAGAAATGAGCATCCCAACCATTTCCCACTCTGCGCCCTCCTAGCTGGAGTATCCCATCCCATCAGGGGGACAGTGACCTGCCACCTGCCCTCTGGCACTCAGGCTTCATTCTCAATTCGAACTCCCTGGAGGACAGAGATCCCACATCCAGAGACAAGAAAACATCAGAATATACAGGAAACATCCTGCTGTCCCCAAAATGCAGGAGTCACGTCAAAGACTCCAGGCACTGAAGTAAAATGACAAAGAGTCAACATGGGGGGGGGGGGCAGGGGTTTCAGTGGGCAGGTGTGGCCCTCAGGAGAGCGAACATTAATACTGATGATGATGATGGTGACGTGTGTGAGGAACAAGGTCAGTCAGTGTATATTGAAGCTTGACTCGATCATGACACCCAAGGAGGAAGAATGAACAGTTTTTAACAAGAACGCATCTGAATGCCAAGATAAATGGAACTAAATATCCACTCGCTGGTTTTACTACAAAGAAACAAACGGGTGTGCTTCTTCCGGTCAGTATCTGTCTGTTCCCAAGGGCAATTACATTCTCCCTCTCCATTCTCTCCCTGAAAGCCAAAGGGAATGAGAGCTCAAGACGAGCGGACGCTGTGAAAGGAGGGACTGCTTAAAAACAGACAGGCTCAGTCCGGAGCGGGTCACGCACGACCCACCAGCAGGGTCTGAGAATGTAATGGGGACCAGTTGTCACAAAAGGTTTATTCCAAAAGGACAAATTAGCCAAATCTCCTAGGAGCTCAGCGCACAGACCCAGTCCCTGTCTCCTAGGAGATGAAACCTCCAAATAGTCCTCCTACTTACAATGAAAGGCTTTTTTAAAGATCTATTTATTTATTTCAGAGAACATGAGAGAGCAATGTGCACAGGGGCAGGGGTGGGGGGAGAGGGGGAAAGCGAGAATCTCAGGCAGAGTACAAGCAGAGCCCAGAGACCAGCTCAGGCTCGATCTCATGACCCTGAGATCATGAACTGAGCCAAAACCAACAGTCGACGCTTAACTGACTGAGCCTCCAGGCATCCAATAATGGAAGTTTTTAAAGGAACATACATTTTTGGTAATATCACAGACCAGGTCAATAAGTCATAAGAAATACAGGATTCCAAACCTTAAAAAAAAAAAAAATACCATACTCCTTGTCGTGTTCCTGATCTCAAAGGGAAGGCTGTCAGCTTCTTCCCATTGAGGATGACCTTTCAGTAATGTGGCAGGTTACAAAATCAATGTACAGAAATCAGTTGCTTTCTCATATACAAACAAGGAAAACACAGAAAGCGATATTAGAGAATCGATTCCATTTACTATAGCACCAAGAACCATAAGATACCTGAGAATAAACCTAACCACAGAGGTTAAGGATCTGCACTCGAGGAACTACAGAACACTCATGAAAGAAATCGAAGAAGACACAAAAAGAAGGAAGACCATTCCATGCTCTTGGATCGGAAGAATAAACATTGTTAAAATGTCTATACTGCCTAGAGCAATCTATACTTTCATAGCCATCCCAATCAAGATCCCACCGGTATTTTTCAAAGAGCTGGAGCAAATAATCCTAAAATTTGTATGGAATCAGAAGAGGCCCCGAATTGCTAAGGAAATGTTGAAAAAGAAAAACAAAACTGGCGGCATCACGTTGCCTGATTTCAAGCTTTACTACAAAGCTGTGATCACCGAGACAGCATGTTACTGGCATAAAAACAGACACATAGACCAGTGGAACAGAGTAGAGAGCCCAGATATGGACCCTCAACTCCATGGTCAAATAATCTTCAACAAAGCAAGAAAAAATATACAGTGGAAAAAAGACAGTCTCTTCAATAAATGGTGCTGGGAAAATTGGACAGCTACATGTAGAAGAATGAAACTCGACCATTCTCTTACACTGTACACAAAGATAAACTCGAAATGGATAAAAGACCTCAACGTGAGACAAGAATCCATCAGAATCCTAGAGGAGAACATCGGCAGTAACCTCTTCGATATCAGCCACAGCAACTTCTTTCAAGATATGTCTTCAAAGGCAAAGGAAACAAAAGCGAAAATAAACTTTTGGGACTTGATCAAGATCAAAAGCTTCTGCACAGCAAAGGAAACAGTCAACAAAACAAAGAGGCCACCCACGGAATGGGAGAAGATATTTGCAAATGACAGTACAGACAAAAGGCTGATATCCAGGATCTATAAAGAACTCCTCAAACTCAACACACACAAAACAGATAATCATGTCAAAAAATAGGCAAAGACATGAACAGACACTTCTCCAATGAAGACATACAAATGGCTATCAGACACATGAAAAAATGTTCATCATCACTAGCCATCAGGGAGATTCAAATTAGAACCACATTGAGATACCACCTTACACCAGTTAGAATGGCCAGAATTAGCAAGACAGGAAATAAAGTGTATTGGAGAGGATGTGGAGAAAGGGGAACCCTCTTACACTGTTGGGGGAAAGCAAGTTGGTGCAGCCACTTTGGAGAACAGTGTGGAGATTCCTTAAGAAATTAAAAATAGAGCTTCCCTATGACCCTGATATTGCACTATTGGGTATTTACCCCAAAGATACAGATGGAGTGAAAAGAAGAGCCATCTGTACCCCAGTGTTTATAGCAGCAATGGCCATGGTCACCAAACTGTGGAAAGAACCAAGATGCCCTTCAACGGACGAATGGATAAGGAAGATGTGGTCCCTATACACTATGGAGTATATGCCTCCATCAGAAAGGATGAATACCCAACTTTTGGAGCAACATGGACGGGACTGGAAGAGATTATGCTGAGTCAAATAAGTCAAGCAGACAGAGTCAATTATCATATGGTTTCTCTTATTTGTGGAACATAAGGAATAACACAGAGGACATGGGGAGATGGAGAGGAGAAGGGAATTGAGGGAAATTGGAGGGGGAGATGAACCATTAGAGACTATTGACTCTGAAAAACAATCTGAGGGTTTTGGAGGGGTGGGGGGGTGGGAGAGTGGGGGAGCCAGGTGGTGGGTATTATGGAGGGCACGTATTGCATGGAGCACTGGGTGTGGTGCATAAACAATGAATTTTGTTACACTGAAAAGAAATTAAATAAAAAAAAATCAAAAAGAAAAAGAAAAAAAATACCATATTACTGGAAATAAAATCAAGTCTTAAAAAAAATCTAAAACCACATGAAAAATAGGGGCCTTAGGGTCCAATGATACAAAGGAGAGTCACTAGATTTTATAAAAGGGACTCCCTCAGCTGGATAGCCATGGTTGTACCTGAACTGTTCTAATCAACAGAAGCACCTCCCCCGTACCCAAAACCAATGTCCCAGTCCCTGTCTTGCAGGCTCGTGGTAGACAAGATGCCTCCAAACAGGGTCTGGAAAGACTGTGACCCTGGTAACGGTTGTAGGGGCATACATCCCAAGATTATAACAAGTTATGAACCTAGAATACTTAAAAGGAAGCATGATTTTCTTAAAGTCTTTAATTGAAAGTATAATGCTTTACAGTAACTTAAAATACAAGGGTTTTACTTGTTTTAAAATCCCTGTGGTATTTTGTCTGTGTTCATCAGTAGGCTCACCTTAGGAGAAGGAAGAATGAACTTGAATGTTTGTAAGTGCCTGGATGCATCTTAATTGGTATTTCACTGTTCATAAACTTCTGGTAAAACCCACTATGGAGTAATTAACCATGCATACAATCTCCAAACATGTAAGGAAAGGCAGCCTATGTGTCGCTAAAATAAAAATTAATTATTTAATAAATGCACAAAATTAGTTGAATAAGCAAAATAAAAACTGAGTAAGTATTCTCCCTGAAAACCCCCTGCAGCACCAAAGAACCCATGAGGAATTCATAAATCTTCTCTTCAGACTCTGACCAGCTAGACACTGTAATTACATCCACACTACAAACATACATTTAGAATAAAATAACTGTGAGAGTATTTTAAAATACACTGATGTGGTGAAAAATATTTTTAAAGATAAAAAAGTGATTGATATGCAATAAAAAAGCCTCAACACATCCTATACCTTACCAAAAAAATCAAAAGTAGTAAAAAAAAAAAAAAGTTAAGAGACTGAAATGTAAAATTTAAAACTATAAAAGTTTTTGAAGATATCACAGGACACAGTCATGGTGGGCCTGGGGCAAGCAGAGCTCTTAGAAGAGCCCTAAAAGCACAATCCACAAAAGATAAAAATGATAGACTGCACATTATTAAAATTAAAATATTCTGTTGTTCAAAAGACACTGTTGAGAACAAACCAGACAATTTACACCTGGGAGAGCAGATTTGCAAATCACAGGCCTGACAAAAGACGTGTACCCAGACTATGCACGGAAACATTAACATACAAACAGCCCATTTGTCTAAAATATTTAAAGCCACGTCATCAGAGAATAAAGATCGAGAGTAAACACATGAACAGAGGCTCAGTGACATTAGTTACGGGGGAAGTTCAGTGACAAGCTGAAGGGAGACATCGTGAGAAAACTACACACACGCACACATAGTGCGCACTGACCCAGCGTGTAGAGCGGGCAGGGACACACACCAGGGCACCTGTCGCCCTGCTGGAAGCAAGGCAGACGCACAGGCACTGAGGAAGGCGGTCTGGCAGTTCATAGGAAGCCACACACACACTTGCCGTTCAACTGGCCATCCTTCTACCAACTGAAATACGTGCGAGGTGAAGAGCCACGTTCACTTGAGCCTGCACGTGACAGCTACAGCAGCTTTGTTCATGACTGCCCGAAGCCGGGAGCAGCTCACGCGGCCTTCTACAGCAGAACTGACAGAGATGTGAGTGCATTCGTACAATGCACTACTACTGAGCAATTTTCTTTAAAGGAACGGGGGGCACACAGCAGCGTGCGTGCATCTCAGAGGCATTCTGCAAAGTGAGGGGTGCCAGGACCAGAAGGCAACATAGCAGGTAACCGCCGTGCACAACATTCTGGAGAAAACAAGCACACAGCATAGAAGACACCAGCGGGTGGTGCCCGGAGGGGGCAAAACACTCAGAACAGGGGAATACCAGACACAACCAAAACATCTTAAAGGAGGGTTCTACCCCTCAAATATTCATATTAAGTAGTAAAAGGAGCATATAAACAAGCTAACCATCCACCCACAAAAGCTCCAAGGTGAAAGGCAGAAGAGAGCATAACAGAAATTAAACAGAAAAAAAGTGCACAACAGAGATGACCCAACAACAGCAAAAGGCTAGTTCGTGAGAAATTCCTGCCAGAATTATATAGAATAAAAGAAAGAGTCAATAAATTATATCTCAATGGAGCTGTTATTATTGTTCTTAATTATTAAAAAAGTAAAGGCACTAAAAGCCAATATCAGTGAAAAGAACAGAACTAAAAATAACACAAAGATCAAAGATCATAAGAGACACTAAAATTCTGTCAACAAATTTGAAAACTAAGCTGATACAGATAAGTGTCGATAAACACAGTTCCCCTGAAGTGTCTCAAGAAGAAGTAGAAGCCCTGAGTATTCCTAAAATCATTATAGTTATTGTCCGTGGTTTTAAACCTAAGAAAACTCCAGGCCCACATGGTCTCAAGCAAAAGTTTTACCAAATATCTAAGGTAAAAGAATTCGAGGAGGAGAGGGAAGTTGTGAGAGGGATAGAGGACCCTTGAATTCATCTAGATATCCATCAAATCATTCTGGACACCTATGAATTCATCCTGAGATCTAAGAGAACTGCTGGGGTTCTACAAACAGAAAATCAATGACTTTTTACACGGTAGGAGGTGCAGGGAAGCGAATGTGAGGGGATACACTGGAAGATAAACCGCGAGGAGAGGGCGCCTCCGGCAGCCAGCGACCAGCAAGTGGTACAGCAGATCGCAAACCCGGAACTTCAGAGGTCTGCTGAGGATGTCCCTGCCAGAAAGGTGCTCGGGTGACAAAGCGGGCAAATCCTAGCTGCGAAAGTGCGGTCTCGGGATCCCCGGGGTCACAGAAAGAACAGGGGTGCCTGAGGGCAGAAGAGCTCCCAGGCACTAGAGCAGGGAAGCCGGCGGCAATCAGTGAGCCCAGGAGTGGGCTTTCAGCTCGGTGTTGCCATAAACCATGACCCAAGGCAGGACCCGGCAACTGCTCTCCAAGCAGGGGCCCAGCACATGACCGAAGCGCCGAGTCCCTGCTCCTTCCCGGGAGGAGCGGCGCAGGTGTGCGCAGGATTGGCAGCGGCTCCCGGAGCAGGGGCCCAGAAAGCAGGAGTGCGGCGGTGAGACCCCCACTCCCACTCCCCTGGGAGGACTGGTGCAGGGGAGCACACAGGAGTCTGGAGACTTCCACACACACAGAAGTGTCTGCTTTTCCCTAAGGACACACTGAAGGGGGGGCCACGGGCCATGACGGCTCACCTCAAGGGCTGGAGATTGGCCACAGCTATTTTTATTATTATTTTTTTCATCCTCTAAAGCAGCACAAAACGCCTTCAAGGAACAAAAGCCACCCAGAGCAACCAGAAGCAGCTCACACTGAGGCCAGCACCCTGTAAGGAGTGGTGCCATTCCACCTCAGCCAAGACACCTAGAATCAGGGCCACAGGCCCCTCCCCGAGAATCCCAGCAGGAACATCAGGCGAAACCACGTTTATGATCACGCAGAACTGAAAAACTCCTACTCCAGGGAAAACAGTGTATAGACTTCAAGGTTTTTTCTCATGAATCCTCAGTCTTTCCGTTTAAAATTTTCTTTTTCTTTTTTTTTCTTTATTCCCTTTCAACTAGCTTCTTATTTTATCAAATCTTTTTTTAAGTCTTTTTTACATTTTTTACACTTTTACATTTTATATATTCTTCATTTTGGCTTCCTTTCACTGTATTCAATTTTATTTTAGTATATACATAAATTTTTCTTTCTTTACAGTTTTGGGATCAAGTGTCTTCTAACAAATAGACCATAATACACCCAGGACCAAGCATATTGCCATGTCTGTACATGTCTTTGATTATATTCTCTGTTTATTCCCTTTTGTTTTCCTTTTTTGGGTTTCTGATTGCTTCTGACTGCCCTAGTGTATATTTCACTGAGGTCATGGTCAAGATTTTTTTAAATTTTTATTTCTATTTTTTTCTCTTATTCTTCCATTCTTCTCTCGACAAAATGACCAGAAGGAAAAATTCCCAGAAAAAAAAAAAAAAAAGAACAAAAGGCAGTACTCACTACCAGAGACTTAAATATGGATATTGATCAAATGATGGAGCTAGAATTCAGAACAACAATTATAAGAGATACTAGCTGGGCCTGAAAAAAATATAGAAGACACCAGAAAATCCCTTTCTGGAGAAATAAAAGAACTATGATCTAATCCAGTTGAAATAAAAAAGGGTATTATTGAGATACAGTCAACAATGGAAACTCTTATTGCTAGGATAAATGAGGCAGAAGAGAGAATAAGTGATAGAGAAGATAACATTACGGAGAACAAAGAAACTGATCAAAGAGAGATAAACAATTACTGGACCATGAAGGGAGGATTTGAGAGATCAGCGATACAATAAAATGAAACAAAATTAGAATAATTGGGATCCCAGAGGAAGAAGGGAGAGGGAAGGAGAGAAATTGAAAGAGGAGTGAGTAGGGGGCAGAAGGTATATTTGAACAAATTATAGCTGAGAACTTTCCTAATCTGGGCAAAGAAACAGGCATTCAAGTCAGAGGCACAGAGAACCCCTCAAAATCAATAAAAATAGATGAACACCCCAACATATAATAGTGAAGCTCGCAAATTTCAGAGATAAAGAGAAAATCCTGAGAGCAGCTGGAGACAGGAGGTTCTTGACCTAGAAGGGTAGGAACATTAGACTGGCAGCAGACCTATCCACAGAGAACTGGCAGGCCAGAAAGGGTTGGCATGATATATTCAGGATGCTAAATGAGAATAATATGCAGCCAAGAATACTTTGCCCGGCTAGGATGTCATTCAGAATGGAAGGAGAGATAAAGAGCTTCCAGGACAAATAGAAACTAAAAGAATTTGCATTCACTAAACCAGCCCTGCAACAAATATTAAAGGTGACCCTATAAGTGGAGAGAGACCAAAATTATTATAGATCAGAAAGGAACAGAGACAATATACAGAAACATGGACTTTACAGGTAATACAATGGCACTAAATTCGTATCTTTTAATGATTACCCTGAATGTAAATGGGCTAAATAACCCAATCAAAAAACACAGGGCGTCAGATTGGATTAAAACTAAACACAACAAAACAAAACCCAAGACCCTCCCATATGCTGTCTACAAGAGACTCATTTTAGACCCAAAGACATCCCCAGACTGAAAGTGAGGGGGAGGAAAACAATTTATCATGTAATGGACATCAAAAGAAAGCAGGGGTCACAATCCTTATATCAGACAAATTAGATTTTAAAACAAAGATTCTCGTAAGGGATTAAGGGGGACATGATATCATATTTAAAGGGTCTATCCAACAAGAAGATCTAAAAATTATAAATATTTATGCTCCAAGTATGGGAGTAGCCAATTATACAAACCAATTAATAACAAAATCAAAGAAACACATGGAAAAAATACAATAATAGTAGGGGACTTTAACAGCCCACTCGGCAATGAACAGATCATCTAAGCAGAAGTTCAACAAGCAAACAAGGGCTTTGAATGACACATTGGACCAGATGGACATCACAGATATATACAGAGCATTCCATCCTAAAGCAACAAAATATATATTCTTTTTGTATGCACATGGAACATTCTCCAGAAGAGATCACATTATGGGTCACAATTGAGGTCTCAACTGGTAACAAAAGATTGGGATTATTTCATGCATATTTTTAGACCACAATGTTCTGAAGCTAGAACTCAATCACAAGAGGAAATTTGGAAGGAACTCAAATACTTGGAAGTTAAAGAGCATTTTACCAGGGGTGCCTGGGTGGCTCAGTGGTTTAAGCCTCTGCCTTCAGCTCAGGTCATGATCTCAGGGTCCTGGGGTCAAGTCCCGTATTAGGCTCTCCACTCAGCAGGGAGCCTGCTTCCCCCATTCTCTCTGCCTGCCTCTCTACCTACTTGTGATCTCTCTCTCTGTCAAATAAATAAATAAAATCCTTTTTTTTTTTAAAAAAAGAGCATTTTACCAAAGAATGAATGAATCAACCAGAAAACTAAAGAGAAATTTTAAAAATTCATGTAAGCAAAGAAAATGAAAACACAACTGTTCAAAACCTTTGGGATGCAGCAAAGGCAGTCTTAAGAGGAAAGTATATAACAATATAAGCCTTTCTTAAGAAACAAGAGTCTCAAATACACAAGCTAATTTTATAAATAAAGGAGCTGGAGGGAAAAAACAGCAAATAAAGCCTAAAACAAGCAGGAGAAGAGAAATTAGAAAGATTAAAACAGAAATCAATGAAATAGAAAGAAAAAAAATAGAAAGAAAAGAACAGTAGAACTGATCAATGAAACTAGAAGCTTATTCTTTGAAGGAATTAATAAGATCGATAACCCCCTAGCCAAACTTATCAAAAAGAAAAGAGAAAGGATACAAATTAATAAAATCATGAAGAGGTGAGATTATAATTAACACCAAGGAAATAAAATGAATTTTAAAAACATGTTATGAGCAACTATATGCCAACAAATTAGGCAATCTGGAAGAAATGGATGTATTCCTAGAGACATACAAACTACCAAAACTAACAGGAAGAAATAGAAAACCTGAACAGACCCATAACCATCAAGGAAATTGAAGCAGCAGTCAAAAATCTCCCAACAGGGGCGCCTGGGTGGCTCAGTTGGTTGGGCGTCTGCCTTCGGCTCAGGTCATGATCCCGGGGTCCTGGGATTGAGCCCTGCATTGGGCACCCTGCTCAGCAGGAAGCCTGCTTCTCCTCTGCCCCTCCCCCCGCTTGTGTCCCCTCTCTCACTGTGTCTCTCTCTGTCAAATAAATAAATAAAATCTTAAAAAAAAAAAATCTCCCAACAAACAAAAGCCCAGGACCAGGAGGCTTCCCAGAGGAAGTCTACCAAGCATTTAAAGGAGAACTAAGGGGTGCCTAGGTGGCTCAGTTGGTTAAAGCCTCTGCCTTCAGCTCAGGTCCTGATCCCAGGGTCCTAGGATTGAGCCCTGCATCGGGATCTCTGCTCAGTGGGGAACCTGCTTCCCCCTCTCTGCCTGCCTCTCTGCCTACTTTTGATCAAATAAATATATAAAATCTTTAAAAAATAGGAGAACTAATATCTGTTCTTCTCAATCTGTTTCAAAAAAATAGAAATGCAGAGAAAACATCCAAACTCTTTCTATGAGGCCAGCATTACCCTGATCCAAAAATCAGACAAAGACCCCACCAAAAAGGAGAATCACAGGCCAATATTCCCATGAATATGGATGCCAAAATACTCACCAAGATACTAGCCAAGAGGATCCAACAATACCTTAAAAGTATTATTCACCATGACCAAGTGGGATTTATTCCTGGGATGCAAGGCTACTTCAACACTCAAGTCAATCAACATGATAGATCACATTAATCAAAGAAGAGACAAAAACCAAATGACCCCCTCAAGAGATGCAGAAAAAGCATTTGACAAAATCCAGCATCCTTTCCTGATTAAAACTCTTCAAATATAGGGATAGAGGGTACATGCCTCAACATCATAAAAGCGTCTATGAAAAACCCACAGCAATTGTCATTCTCAGTGGGGAAAAACTGAGAGCTTTTCCACTAAGGCCAAGAACACGACAAGGATGCCCACTCTCACCACTCTTGTTCAACACAGAACTAGAAGTCCTAGCAGCAGCATTCTGACAACAAAGAGAAATAAAAGGCATTCAAAAAGGCAAAGAAGTCAAACTCTCTCTCTTCGCAGATGACATGATACTTTATGTGGAAAACCCAAAAAGACTCCACCCCCAAGTTACTAGATCTCATACAGCAATTCAGCAATGTGGCAAGATACAAAATCAATGCACAGAAATCAGTTGAATTTCTAAACACTAACAATGAGAGAGAAGAAAGGGAAATTAAGGTATCAATCCCATTTACAATAGCACCAAAACCCATAAGATCCCTAGGAATAAACCTAACCAAAGAGGTAAAGGATCTGTACTCTAGAAACTATAGAACACTCATGAAAGAAATGGAGGAGGAAGATACAATGAGATGGAAAAACATTCCATGCTCATAGACTGGAAGAATAAACACTGTTAAACGGTCTATGCTGACCTGGGAACAAAGCAGGTGGGAACTGGGTACGTTCACTTACACATAGATTTTTTTCAATAAATAAGGTACTTCACTGTAAATGTATTTTCTCTATTTCATGGTTTTCTTAATAACATTTTATTTTCTCTAGCTTACTTTATTTTAAGAATGCAATACATGATACACATCACATACAAAGTACATGGTAATCAACCACTGATGTGATCAGTAAGGCTTCTGGTGAACAATCTGCTAAGAGCAGTTAAGCTTCAGGGGAGTCAGAAGTTCTATGTGGGTTTCTGACCATGCGGAGGGCCGGTGTCTCAGCACCCACACTGGTCAAGAGTCATCTGTATGATGATCTCAACAGATGAACAAAAAGCACTTGTAAAAATTTAAAATCCATTCATGATTTTTTGAAGTACTTAGTAAATTAGAAACAGAACGGAACTGTCAAAGAAACATTTTATGGTGATGAAAACCATACAAATGTGTCCATTGGCAACACTTCTTTCCACTAAAATAAGAAAAATGAACAAAAAGGTTAAGCATTAGATTCCAAGTAGTTAAAAATCTAAAGGTTAAAGGCAAAACTGTAAAGCTTCAGAAGATAACAGGACAGATGTGTGGCTGTTCTGTGTATGTGAGGCCCACACACCCCCATCTGTGCCCCCTGCCCTAGAGCTGAACTCTGAGGGCTCCACCTACACACTGCCTTCCCCTCCATCCAGCAAACCTGTATTTAATCATGTGACAGGAACATTACATTAGCTACAAGTGTCTTTCCAGCATACTAAAAGAATGCAGCAAAATACATATTTAGCAAAGAAACGAGAAAGTTTTCAACTTAGAGTGTGAGACTACCCTCCTTCTAGTCTGGCCACTTGGTTTCTCTCTCCCAATAGTCGGACTTGCCAAGATACAGCCCGGATTGTTAATCATGTCACCAGCATGTTTACAAACAGATTTTAAATACATTCGTAACAAAAGTGGAAGTTAAATACACAAAAAATATTCATTATTCAGCCTGGTGTAGTAGACACAAGAATTACAGAATCGGGGGTGGGGGCCACCTGGGGCCTCAGTCAATGGAAGTGTCTGCCCACATCGGGCTCCCTGCTCAGTTGCAAGCCTGCGTCTCCCCCTCCCCTTGCTCAGGCTCTGTCTGTCAAATAAATAAATAAAATCTTAAAAAAAAAAAAAAAAAAAAGAAAGAAAGAAAACAAAGAAGAATTACAGAATCAGGAAAACCTGTAGTGACCCCAGAAGGAAGGCACTTGTTACTCTCTCCAGGCCACTCGTGGGCATCGTGACTGTGGCAGAGCCATTGCAAGTGTTAAGGTAATACACCAGCCCCAGACCGAGAACAGCTCCCTGCTGCCCGAGATAAAAACAGGAATTCCCCAAGCTCTGCTCCTCAGGTGATGCTGGGACCCCGTGCGAATACAGCAGTTACTATCACCTGCCGTGAAAGTGATGAGCTCGCTGCTCTCTGATCCAGTGACACATCTTCCGCTAGATCTCTGACACTCTAGCCGTTTGTGAGGAAGGGAAAGCCAATGCCAGATCTAACACTGTGATTCAAGGCAACATGCCTGACCGTCATGGCTAATTTCCTGACCCATAAAACTGAGAAAATGTTGCATAAATCATACACACTCCGTGTCGTGATGGAGAACATGCAAGCATAAGTACCAGAGAGTTCCTGTGCTAGTTAAAATAATGCTTCTGGCTTGAAAGTATGACTTCTCAGAGTAAACAGACACATCCTTTATCAAATCAACTGCAGAATGAGAGCAGATATAAATGAAAAAAGTAAAAAAGAAAAAAATGAGAAGAAAACCTAGGAGGTCATATTAGGGCCTGGAGTAAGAAGACACTTATTAAGTAACATAAAAAATACATGTTTGCATACAAAAATGATAATTATGATAAAATTGAAAGTAACAGTAAAAATGTATCACTTGGGAAGTGAAAATCACAGTGGAAAAATAACTGGAATCAAAGCTGGATTTACAGAATATGGGAACTATTGCTATGTGGTTTTTCTAAAAACTCTAAGGATGACAACTCATTAGAAAAATGGGTAGAACATTTGAATAGCATCTTGAAAATGAGTCAAGCAGCCAAAACACGTACATAAAGGCGTAAGTGTCATTAGTCATCAAAGAATGCAAATGCCAACTAAAACCACAATAAAATACCGCTGTAAGCTCCGCAGGATGCTTGAAATGAAAAGCCTGGAAGATACCGAGTCTGCTAAAATATGGAGCAGCAGGAATTACCAAACACGGCAGACAGAAGCATACACCAGTAAAACCACTCTGGAAAACCAGAAATTTCTATTCAACCTGAACACAGGCAAACCTAGGAACTGGGCCATTCCAACTATATACACGAAGAAATACAATCATATGATCAGCAATGGACACACAAAGCCATGTTCAAAGCAGCACCACCCACAACAGGAAACCTGTAAACTAAATGTGCACCAACAAGAGAATGGATGAATTGTGGTAAAATCACACAGCAGAAACTACACAGCAATGACGACACAGACAAATGTCAAGTGGGAAAAGAAAATAAAAGGGAACACATTCTAGGTTTATCCTCAGAATGCAGGCTTAGTTCAACATGTGCAATTAACTAATGTAACTTACCATATCAGTAGAATAAAGGACCAAAACACACAACCATCTCAAAGGACATGTGACAAAATTCAACATTCTTCATGTTAAAAACACTCAACAAACTAGGTAAAGAAGCTAATTCCCTCAACCTGGTAAAGGGCAGTTATGAAAAACACACAGCAAACTCACACTCAGAAGACAGGCTTTCCCCACTAAGATCAAGAACAAGACAGGTGTGTCTGTTCTCACCACTTCTATTCAACATAATGCTGAAGGTTCTAGCCAGGACAATAAAGAAAAAAAATAAGATATATACACATCGGAAAGGAAGGAGTTAAAAAAAACTATCTCTGTAAGTAAGTAATATGATTTCTATACAAAGAAATACCTAAGAAATCCATTTTTCAAAAAATTAGAACAAATGAGTTCAGTAAGGTTGCAGGATACAACATAAGTCTACAAAAATCTATTGGCAATGAAGAAGTCAAACTCTCTCTCTTCACAGATGACATGATTCTTTATATGGAAAACCCAAAAGACTCCACCCCCAAACTACTAGAACTCATACAGCAATTCAGTAATGTGGCAGGATACAAAGTCAATGTACAGAAATCAGTTGCTTTCTCATATACAAACAAGGAAAACACAGAAAGCGATATTAGAGAATCGATTCCATTTACTATAGCACCAAGAACCATAAGATACCTGAGAATAAACCTAACCACAGAGGTTAAGGATCTGCACTCGAGGAACTACAGAACACTCATGAAAGAAATCGAAGAAGACACAAAAAGAAGGAAGACCATTCCATGCTCTTGGATCGGAAGAATAAACATTGTTAAAATGTCTATACTGCCTAGAGCAATCTATACTTTCATAGCCATCCCAATCAAGATCCCACCGGTATTTTTCAAAGAGCTGGAGCAAATAATCCTAAAATTTGTATGGAATCAGAAGAGGCCCCGAATTGCTAAGGAAATGTTGAAAAAGAAAAACAAAACTGGCAGCATCACGTTGCCTGATTTCAAGCTTTACTACAAAGCTGTGATCACCGAGACAGCATGTTACTGGCATAAAAACAGACACATAGACCAGTGGAACAGAGTAGAGAGCCCAGATATGGACCCTCAACTCCATGGTCAAATAATCTTCAACAAAGCAAGAAAAAATATACAGTGGAAAAAAGACAGTCTCTTCAATAAATGGTGCTGGGAAAATTGGACAGCTACATGTAGAAGAATGAAACTCGACCATTCTCTTACACTGTACACAAAAATAAACTCTAAATGGATAAAAGACCTCAACGTGAGACAAGAATCCATCAGAATCCTAGAGGAGAACATCGGCAGTAACCTCTTCGATATCAGCCACAGCAACTTCTTTCAAGATATGTCTCCAAAGGCAAAGGAAACAAAAGCGAAAATAAACTTTTGGGACTTGATCAAAATCAAAAGCTTCTGCACAGCAAAGGAAACAGTCAACAAAACAAAGAGGCCACCCACGGAATGGGAGAAGATATTTGCAAATGACAGTACAGACAAAAGGCTGATATCCAGGATCTATAAAGAACTCCTCAAACTCAACACACACAAAACAGATAATCATATCAAAAAATGGGCAGAAGATATGAACAGACACTTCTCCAATGAAGACATACAAATGGCTATCAGACACATGAAAAAATGTTCATCATCACTAGCCATCAGGGAGATTCAAATTAAAACCACATTGGGATATCACCTTACACCAGTTAGAATGGCCAAAATTAGCAAGACAGGAAACAACATGTGTTGGAGGGGATGTGGAGAAAGGGGAACCTTCTTACACTGTTGGTGGGAATGCAAGTTGGTGCAGCCACTTTGGAAAACAGTGTGGAGATTCCTCAAGAAATTAAAAATAGAGCTTCCCTATGACCCCACAATTGCACTACTGGGTATTTACCCTAAAGATACAGATGAAGTGAAAAGAAGAGCCATGGGTACCCCAATGTTTATAGCAGCAATGGCCACGGTCACCAAACTGTGGAAAGAACCAAGATGCCCTTCAACGGACGCATGGATAAGGAAGATGTGGTCCATATACACTATGGAGTATGATGCCTCCATCAGAAAGGATGAATACCCAACTTTTGTATCAACATGGACGGGACTGGAGGAGATGATGCTGAGTGAAATAAGTCAAGCAGAGAGAGTCAATTGTCATATGGTTTCACTTATTTGTGGAGCATAACAAATAGCATGGAGGACAAGGGGAGATGGAGAGGAGAAGGGAGTTGAGGGAAATTGGAAGGGGAGGTGAACCATGAGGGACTATGGACTCTGAAAAACAATCTGAGGGTTTTGAAGGGGCGGGGGTGGGAGGTTGGGGGAACCAGGTGGTGGGTATTAGAGAGGGCACGGATTGCATGGAGCACTGGGTGTGGTGCAAAAACAAGGAATACTGTTATGCTGAAAAAAAAAATAAAATTTAAAAAAATAAATAAAATAGGAAAAGAAAAAAAAAACGGGCAAATGACATGGATTTTCCACCAAAGATACACAGATGGCCGCCAGGCACGTGGAAAGACGCTCGACACCATCAGCCACGGGAAAGCCGCAGGTGCGAACTCAGAGGCGAGTGTCCGGAGGACACAGGGAAGCCGGGACCCCGCTCTCTGACGGCGGGAAGGCAAAGGCGGGCAGTGGTTCTGAGCGCGGACCCAAGCCCTCCATGCATGGGACTCACCCCCCGACCCAGCAATGCCGCTGTCAGGTGCAAGCCCGAGAGCACAAAAATGTCAGTACACACAAAGCATCTCTACACGAATGCTGAGAACAGAAACGTTAGTAACAGCCAAGATCTGGACACGGCGAACACGGGATGAAGGAGACAGCGCAGCCAGGCGACCGAACGCCAGTTGGCAGGGAGAGGAAAGGAGTTGCGTGCCACCCCGCAGGTCCATCTGGAAAACACCACGCCCGATAAAAGCAGACGGGCACGAAGTCCACACCTCATGAAACTACCTTCACAGGAAGTGTGCGAGCAGGGACATCCGAGGAGACAGATGCAGGTCGGCGGCCACATGGTGCTGGAGCACGGGCGGGAGCGGCAGGAGGGGAAGGCTGGGGGCCCGAGGTGTCTTTTCTGGGTAGAACCTGTCCTAAAATTGCATGTGGTGACGGGGTGCATCGGCACGAATACACGAGAAGCCAGGGACCTGTGGGTTTAAGAGCTTCGTTGATTGCTCTGCAGAGTGTCTGAACACGGTTGCTAATGAAAGATCACACACACGGGAGAATTCCATTTACGAAAGGTCGAATACAAGCAAGACCCGCGCGTGTTGCTGGAAGCTGGCGCAGTGTGGGCCCTGGTGGGAGAGGAGGCGCGGGGAATCCCAGCCTCCTGCCATCTGGGAACGTTTCCAGCTGCGGCTGTGAAGGGATCACTCCCTTCCCGAAGCTTCAGGGGGCTATAAACTTAAGGATGCACAATTTTCTTAAGGCATGCTGTATTTCTATTAAAGGTTTCTTTTTAGGGCACCTTGGGGGTTGGGCGGGGGAAGTGTCTGCCTTCAGCTCAGGTCATGATCCCAGGGTCCTGAGATCGAGTCCCAAGGGGGAATCCCTGCTTAGCAGGAAGCCTGCTTCTCCCTCTCCCTCTGCCCTCCCTGGCTTGTGCTCTCTCTTGCACGCTCTCTCTCAAATAAATAAAATCTTTTGTTTTAAGTTTCTTTTTAGAAAAGTAAGCTGACTTACACATGAGCCAGTCCTGTTTCTGTTCAGTCTCTCTTCCTGACCTACAGATACACCTTCCTTCTAATTCCCTGATCTCCACGGAGAGGCTGAAGATGCAGCAGTGCTCACGCTGAACCATGAAGTGCGCCAAATAAATGGGAACTAGGGACAAGTACTCAGCACCAAATACTTACATCAACAGGAACCGGCAACCGTCAGGCCCTCTTTAAAATCACTTGCATCTGGCATGCTACCGCACGTTACCTTTGCTGTACAACAGCTCACCTACCGAATAACCCATCACGATACAGGTCTAACACAAGCCAGGGAAACACCAACATTTAAATATATCTTTCAAATAAAGTCACGATTATTGAAAGCACTCATTTGTTTGTAAAAGAGTACATATGAAAGAAATGTAAAGACAAAACAGAGCAAGGAGATAAGGGACTGAAAACGTCACAAGGTTTCGTTTTTAAGACTTCTATAGGAAAACGTATTAAGACCCCATTAAAAATAGATGTTTGGGATATCATAAACACAATAGCACCAACAGCACCATTTTCTACCTCCCCAAACACAAAAAACGCATCAAAAGGTGCAAAGTAGCAAGTTACTCATGAAGGCCACGTGCTAGCAAACTCGAGGAGGAGGCAGCCTATGAAGCCCAAAACCTGAAGAAGGTCAGAGCAGCCGCATGGCACCGTGTATGCGGGCACAGGAAGGAGCCAGTGGGCACTCCTGCAAACGCCACAGGCCAGCCCGAGCACATGGGTGCTGCCCCAAGGGGGTTCGCCCAGCCTGACAGCCAGCAAGCACAGAGGCCGCAGGAAACGGCCCCAGGACTCCTGAGTCTGGCTGCACAGCCTCCCTTCCGGGACAGAGCCCCACAGTCACAGCTCAGTAGCATGGCGACACTGAGGCTAAGGGAAGAAAAGGTAAAGATAAAACTGGGGAACAGAAACAGAGCCAAGAAACCTCAGAAATCATGCTGCCATATTTTTAACTCCACACGCAAACAACAGCAGGGAGAGCTCATGGAGAGAGAAAAGCCGCCTGCAAAGTATTCAGCAAAAGCCAGGTGACACAAAGATGAGCAGCGGAAAAGCATCAAGGTCAAGTCTGACTACATTATTATAACAAACAAAAGAGCAATATCCCAGTAAGGCTGAAAACAGAATTGTTTTAAAGGAGCAGAATGACATCCCCCCACCATGAGAGCACCAGAAACGCAGGTCCACACAGAACCTCACACCAGCACCCACTACTCTAAACACGTGCAAGACACTGAGGAAGTGAGGCAAGATGTCAAAGAACAAACCAGAACTGGAAGAAGTTAGGAACAAGCTGACGGGCCTTGGGAAATAAAGGACAGCTCATTTCGGAAAGGAGGCATCCACTAGAAGAAACCACGGAAACCACGTGTGAACAGAGACAGGGGTGGTTAAAAAAAGAAACTTTAAAACAAACAGGAGGTGCCAACTATTAAAGGCAAGCAAAGAAAATGCAAAAGAGAGAGAACAGGAGTCTGCAAACGTGAGAACTAAAGTGGTAGGACAGACGTAATTCATGAGACGTTGACTGAATTTCACAAAAAACAGGTTTGGCAATACAAGTGAAAGAACCAGAGAAACCAACTTGGAGGAAATGACGCCATGACCTAAAATCCCATCACTGAACATGGAGAAAATTAAAGCCCGCTGGCATCACCTGGAAAGGTAAGTGACTGGTCCAGGAAGTGCACAGACTGCCCGCGGCTGCCAGCACCGTGTCTCAGCGGGGAGCCCGGACACGACCCAGGATGAAGGGATGAAGGGCTCGGGGCAAATGCTATGAATGCACACATGCTCAAGGATCGGGGTCTCCGTGAGCCTCCTCTGCAGAAACTACGAGAGAGCACACTCCACAAGTCATGACAAGGGGGTGCCGCGAAGACTGGAGAACAGAGACGAGATGTGAACAGGAAAAGTACCAAATTCAGTGCACAAACGTGCCAACAGTCCGAGCCATAATCCAAAATGGAGAACAGTGAGAACTCAGGAAAAAGACTTTCCGTGGCTTCCAGCAGTCATACCGGTGGTCTTCACCTTGTTATGCTAAGACTGCCGGACGCACGGCGTGGGACAGAGAAGACACCTGGCCATCCATCGTTCTGACTGTTATCTCCTGTGCACTTGGAAATCGGGATTTTCAGCATGGAAGGAAACAGACAAAAATGCAACACAGAAGAGGCGTGGTGAGCAATCCAGAGTCCTGAATTTGAGTATCCGTATGAATGTATAAAGCAGTCTGTCTAAAAACTCACATGTGCGTCCAGCTGAAGTCTAGACACAGCGACTGACCTGTAGCAACAGCGTCCTGAGAAACAAGACCGTCTTCTCCAAATACCACTTTCACTAAATAAATCAAGTCTCCTCAGACACTGGCTAATTCCAAGTCTGGGACAGAAAACGGAAGGTGTGGACATCAAAGACCCTAGAGTCAGCCACTTACCCAGAGAATACAGAAACAGTAATCCTGAGGGGTACAAGCACCCCACGTTAGCAGCACCATCAACAATAGTGACTTTATGGCGAGCACCCGAACGCTCATCAGTAGATGAATGGAAGAGGATGATGAGGCATACGTGCATGACGCAGTGTCCCTCAGTCTTCGAGAAAAACGAAATCTCATCATCTGCAAAGACATGGATGCAGCTAGAGAGCGTGATGCTAAATGAGACAAATACCGTGATTCCACTCACAGACAGGAGGTAAGAAACAAAACTAACGAGCAAAGGAGATATAAAAGAGAGACAGAGAGCAACAAACCAAGAAACAGACTCAACTACAGAAAACACGCAGAGGGGACCCTGGTGGGGGGGGCAGGACGGAGGGAAACAGGTGACAGGGGTGCAGGAGGCGCCTGCCGTGATGAGCGCTGGGTGGTGTGCGGAAGGGATGAGTCACTATATTGTACGCCAGAAACCAGTGTTACACTGTATGTTAACTGTACTGGAACTTAAATGAAAACTTAAAAATAAGTAAAGAGACTGCAGACTTGTGTTACGGGCTCAGAGCCCAAGTCGGAAGTGGCCCCACACACCCCAGCCAAGATGGGGGTCATCAGCACCACTAAAGCAAATAACCACACACTGAAACACACCACGGGTATTTAATCCATGCGATTATATTATTTTCTAATGAGCTGGTCTCACAGTGATGGGAATTCATTCATTATTTTGGGGCCCCGGGGTGGCTCCATCGGTGAAGTGTCTGCCTTCTGCTCAGGTCATAACGCAGGGTCCTGGGATCAAGCCCCGCATCGGGCTCCCTGCTCGGTGGGGAGTCGGCTTCTCCTCCTTTCTCTGCCTCTCTGCCTACTTGTGCTCTTTTAAATAAATAAATCTTTAAAAATAATTCATTTATCTTGTCTTTCCTACATGAACTGTTCCATCATATAATGAAATAGAATAAGTGTTTCAACACAGACAATCCCAAATTATAGCTGATAAAGACTAAAATATTATCTTTTTTCATCTCCAGCAAATTAATGGACATAAGCACTGACCACGTACTGCCACTAACAGCATGGAGAGCAGCAGACGTGACGGGCCCCCGTCACAGGAACACACCAGAACCCCCCATCTTGCTGCAGGAAGGCACATGAGCCTGACCCAGCCTATGCACCCAGCTGCAGGGCCCAGAACGTACAGCGGACAGAGGAACGTGCCTGTGTACCACGTGAGCACACGCGGCAGGATGTGGACTCCAGGACGCTGTCTGGGCTGAAGGGCCCTAGAAGGGAAGGTGCTGTATACTAAGAGAGACGTACAGACACCTCTGGTGAGACAAATGGCCAGGACTCAACCACAGAGTCGAGGATACACAGGAGCAGAGGATACACTGTCCTGAGGGGTCCCGGGAAGAATGTCAGCAGCCGGGCCAGAGGGGTGGGCCGCTGGAGGGGGGCACGGCAAGCTCTGGAACCGGCTCTTGACCAAAGGCACAGTGACAAGGGGGTCCCCACAGGAGAATTTACGAGACCATGTTTGTATGTTCGTCTTTCTGGGCACGGCGCTCACCAGGTTCAAACACCAAATGCGACGGGTCGATGAGTAGACGTGTATGCGTCACCGCGAGCTTATCGAATGTCGTCTTCTGCAGGTTAAATGCGAGTCCTAAAGACCACCACATTATGCGTGTGCAGGGCTGGCTCACAAGCCCAGCTGTGTTCCAGAATTCTCTAGAAGCGTCAAACACTCAGATGCCTGGACCCCACCCCAAGACGAGGGAACCAGAATCAGAGTGTTTCCCGCTCTGGCCATGGGACTCCTGAACACGACGAGGCCTGAGCTTGGATAACACTGAAACGGGAAAGTACCTGGCCCACGCAGCATTGAAAAAAGAAAGAATTACTATAAAGTAATAACCATAATTCACAGCAGGCTTCCGTTCGTGGATTTCGGAGCTCTAAACTCTAGTTAGGGAGGGACGAGGAGACACAGCATGACCCCCAAGGCTTTCCCGGATCCATCAGGCATCCCTGTGGGAATCCGCATGCACCCAGGGTCTGTCTGGGGTCCATCCAGGGTCTGTGCCAGGGTCCGCGCACACCTGGGGTCCATCCGGGGTCTGTGCTGGGGTCCACGCACAACCGGGGTCCGTGCCGGGGTCTGCGCGTGCCCAGGGTCTGTCTGGGGTACGTGCTGGGGTCCCCGCACGGCCAGGGCATCTTCCAGCACCCTCCACCTTGCCGTGTCCACAAGAGGGAAAGTCTTCTAACACGTGCTCAACACACACACTGAATTCCCGTTGGGTGTCCAGCTCCATCCACGGCTGGGGAAGCAAGGCACACCGGGGAGACGGGGCTCAACCTCAAGCCAAGTAGGAAAGTGACGCTCATCCCACTGCGTCCCACACCATGATGCAGTCAGGGAGGCGGGTGATGGCCATGGCAGGCATCCGAGGAGAGCCCTCGGAGGGGAAGGTTTACTGTTCTGTTCCCTGGCCGCTTCGAGGACATGAGCTTCTAGTCTTGGGGGAACCTGGTTTCGTCAGTTCAGCAAGCTGACACGTCAGGCTCCGGGGGCGCCAAGAACGGACACCTTCATACCTGCCTGCTGTCTCCGGCGAGCCCGCCCTGCCAGTCCACGACAAGCTCCGCAGGAGCCACAGGACGAGCTGGCAAAGCCCCCTCAAGGGACATCATGAGAGCCTGGCGAGGGCAGCCGCCGTCCTCCGGCCCACCGCCGTGGGAGGGGCGGCCCCTCACAGCTGCAGGCGCACGGAGTGCCCCCATGTGGGATGCCCGCGTCTCCCTGTCACGGAGGAGGGTGCCGAGACACAGACGGGGCTGGGGACTCTTTGGCGCCACAAGGCGCACTTTCAAAGCCGGCCTCGCCCTTCCGAGACGAGGAAAGCACTCCCCGATGGGGCAGGGACGGGACATCCCAGCATGTGCTCAGCTGCGGAGGCTGAAGAGAGGCGGAGAACCCAGACGCGGAGGGGAAGAAAACAACAAGGGGAAGTGAGCAGGTGTGCTGACCCTCACTTCAGGAGAGGGGACATGAGAAACACAACAGGTCCCTCAGGGCCATCCTTAAAGCCAGAGCCGGTGAACGTGTACTCGTCGGAAGGCGGCTGGAGGCCAGAACCATCCTTCCAGGTCCGTCCAGGTCACACCGCGCTGCACTTCAGGCCCCGGGAAGCTCGCTACCACCCAACAAGGGCCACAATCTCCCTCCATGGAACATCGTTCTAGATAAGAGGCAAACCCGCCAGGAGCTCATTTAACTGGCCTCCACCATTCCCGGTCCTCGCTGTCCCCTGGCCTCCACCAACCCCTGGGTCCCCACTGTCCCCTGGGCCTCTGCCATCCCCTGGGCCTCCCGCTGTCCCCCGGGTCCCCGCTGTCCCCTGGGCCTCCCCATCCTGAGTCCCGATGCCATGTGGGCTCAGGAGGGGCGTGCCGAAGGGTGCTGTGCCCTCTGAGGACAGCCTTCCAGACAGGGCATCCTTCAAACCCAGCATTCATGTGGGACAGGTCCTCCGGCCCACCAATGCCCCTCGAGACTCTTGGGGAACCTCCCTTCTGAGACCTCAGGGCAAGCCTGTGTCTCCCCTCTGATGCAGAGACGAGATGCTTCCCGCACCCACAGTGCTGGGTCAACAACGAAGTGACAGGCTTGTTCCGCTCATCCTCCTGGCCCTGTTTTTACTCCATCCGGCTCCTTAGAATTAGGTCAACAACAGTATTTGTCACGAGGTCTCGGTAAACTACCTCCAGAAAGCTCTCTTCCATAACAGAGAAAGGTTCCCAGCCACCAGAGAGGAGTGGATGCTCACAGCCTAGCCCACGGCGGCCAAAAGACACGTCCACAGGAGTCTCAGGGCACCAACTGCGCTCCAAATCTCCCTCGTCACCATGACCGTGATGCTGATAAGATGCAAGTCTGAACCCCTCCAGGCCGTTCAGGAGATTTTCAACACCCTCACTTATGGGAAGCTCCTGTCTGTGTTTGCCCCAACTCTCAAGAGCAGTGACCACTCTGAGAATCTGGGGTCAGAACATGCCAACATGGTCTCATCACGTGAATCCACGACATGGTCTCCAGCAAACCAGTCCACCGTCTCCACGGGGAGCCTTCCTCCACAGCACACTGGGCTGGTCCTTCATCCATTTATGCCTGTGACCTCCAGGGATGGCCGTCTGCCAGCCAAGGACAGGGCCCGAGAGACTGCACCCACGCCTGGATCGTGGACAGCAGATGGCACATTCTAGTTGTTTGAGTCCCTGCTCTGTGGCCGCTCGTCATGGCGGCCCAAGGTAAGTGACAGACATGGAGAGCACGTCTGGGGGGAATCACATATGTTCATCCTTAAGTTACCTAAGCCACATGCAGGCCCCATCGTTCCCGCCTGATCCAGAAGGAGCCCCTCACACGTCACCAAGGAGCTGTTCACGCCACCTGCCTCAGCGGCCATCGAAGCATGATGGCCCAGGCTTGGCAGGTGACGGCCTCTCCCAGAAGGGCTCTGCAGGGTCTCCTCCCACTGGCAGACCAACCTACAAGAAACAGGCCTGGAAGCACGCGTGTGAACCCATCTGCATGTCTGCCATTCCGCACTGCGCTTCAGGCGAGACCTCCTCAAAGGAGGCTCCGTGCGAAGCTGCGACCCACACACTCTTCCAAAATTCCACCAACGGGATGCCTGGCTGGCTCCGTTGGCTGAGCATCTGACTCTTGGTCTGGGCTCAGGGCCTGATCTTGGGGTCAAGGGACCGAGCCCGCATCAGGCTCCCTGCTCCACAGAGCCCACTGGAGCTTTCCTCCTCCACCCCTCCCAGTGGCCTGTGCGTGCCCATCTCTCTCTCTCGCTCGCTCTCTCAAATAAATACACCTTTAAAAAAAACTCTAACTGGCCATCTACACTGCAGCAAACACATTTACCAATTCATACACGAATGTATGGTGACCGGCTGGAGCCCAGACATTTCACAAGAGGAAACCCCAAGGTCACTACCACGCCGACTGTGTTGTACTGGGGGGTCAGAAGGCGCACCCTGCAGCGCTGCGGGTCTGCTGCAGACGGCAGGACAGGAGGACAGGTGTATCACGCGCTGGCGATTCCAGCAGAGGCAGCCTGTCTGCTTCGAGAACTGTGGGCACCAGAAGCACGAGGAAACCATGACATTTAGCTGTGGAACCTAGCGGCCGCCAAGTACTGCCGGCCCGGCTTCTGCCGCGTGCTCCCCTTCTCCTCCCCGTCAGCGTCTGTGGGGTACATGTGTCTAAATTTAAGACCAGAGAAAAAGTTCTTAAGAACAACACAGCTGTTGTGTTACTGTTCTGTTCTGTTGTTGCAGATGGTTCTTTAAATCTAGGTGTTTATTTTGTTACGTAAGGAAGGATCCATTCGTCCTGGGAGAGAAAGTCGTCAGAGGAAGGAAACGGGTCTCCACACCCTGGAGGAAGGTCTGCGTCTAACACACTCGCGCAGCAGGTGCACACGTGTTCCAGAGTGGGGACGGTGCAGCGGGGGCCTGGGCGCCACCTGCAGCAGGGGACACACCGGAGGGGTGGCAGCTATGGGGAGAAGGCCCCAGCCAGCAGGTGCACAAGCCGACTTGAAAGATAACGGCCACCATCACGAACACACTGATTATCATTCTCTAAGCATCTCAAGGGTCTGGCAACTCAACCCAGCGTGGAGGAAGGAGGAATTGTAATTCCAGGCTCACACGAGGTACGCCTGAGGTTCGTGGGAAGAGCCGGCTGGAAGCACCCGGAAACTGCACAGAATGACAACACCCAAGGGGGAGCCGCCGCTCGCTCCACAGAGCCACTAGATGTGCCGTCCGGCCACGGGCAGGCACGCTAGGGAGGCGAGTGTGAAGGCCCAGCGCCACAACCAGCATGGCTCTGCGTTCCGGTTACCCGTGTGATAGCGAGTGAAGGGGCGAGGGGCCGCGGTGGGAGGGCAGCCGTAAGAGCAGACCGCAGACCCGACAGCCAGGGCCCTGCCGCCCTTCAATGAGGCTTTGACTTTCCACCGATTTCTCCCAGAATGTGTCCAACCCCAGACGCTGGCTTCCTAGATTTAAGAAGTAATATTTAAACAGAAGCAGGAGACATTCTAAGGAGCTAAAGAAAAACTGAAATATTTAAAATAGTAGCTAATATCTTAAACCGGTTCCTTATGTCATTTAACTATTCAGTTGTGCTGTGAACCAAGTTCAGTGTGGGCTCCCGGCCTGATCAGAGAGCCAGTCCTTCTCGGGTTGCGTGTGCAACAGACACACACCCAAGTACATACTCACACAGGCACCCAGAGACACCGTGAGACACATACAGACACACTTGCTCAGAGATACACACTCACACTCATAGACACATTCACACACACACCCAAATACACACAAGCACCCTGAGACACGCACACATCCGCTCACAGGATTACACCCACACAGACACACACTCACAGGCACCCTGAGACACGCACACATTTGCTCACAGGATTACACCCACACAGACACACACTCACAAACACACATACAGACACACAGGCCCTCACACACTCAGACACACTCACAAAGACACACATGGACACACTCGCACACACACACACACACACTCGGACACCCACGCACACAAGAACACTGAACATCACGGCCATGCTTGACTTTATGAAGTCTCAGTCTCAAAGGTAAGTGTTTTTGAGAAATAAAGCAGAGCACATTTGGGAAGACACTACAAATAAAACCATCAGGATAAGAGCGGTCTAACCTGTGCAGCTGGGAAACTCAGGCAACAACGGGGACATGACCCCAACACTGTTTCTGAAACCTGCTCTTTCTTTACAGAGATTTCGTAGAGGAGGACAAATCTTTTTTTTTTAAGGCAAAAAGATCCAACTCCCTGAAAGAAATATAAGTTAAAATGCAGGTAAGCTGCCCACAGTGAGGGAATTGACAACTGTTGTTTTATGTTGTTTTAAACTAGAAATAGTTGGTTCCCACAACAATGTCCTGAATACCAGGTTCGTGGTGCTGGAAAATAAGACACGTACTCCTCAGCCTGGATCTGCCCCGAATCTCTTACAGACTTCCTGAGACGGAAGCACTTTGTCCCGTCCCGTCCGTCTTTTCTCCAGCTCATCTGTTTGCCTTCAAAGCACGCAGACCGAAGCACTGTGTCCCGCACCTGCTGGGGTCTGTCTCTAAACCCTTCTCATGTCCCTCACGCAGCGCTCGAACGACAGCGTTCCTGCCCCTTCCTCAGCCTGGGCTCCTGGATTCCGGCCAAGACAGAGCTCTTTGGGGGCACAGGTTCAAAATGACTGAATATAACGGCACCCTGAGAAGGCTCTTATGTCCTCGTCAGCCCTAAGTGTCTGCAGGTGGGTAATTCACGCTGGAATTCCACATTCATGATTCCTATCCTTTGGCTATTCAGTTCCTAACGAGGACGACGTCTTAATTGTGTGTATATGTGTCACTGCGCGGAAATTAAGATTACGCATCCACGTCCTACTGAGGAATCATCAGCTTCAATAAACAATTTTTTCCACTGCTTTAAAAATGTAAAGGAGCTAATCCTGTGACATTCTGAAAATAGACACAGATAAAATACACAGATAAAAGAGGAAAAACTTACACTTTGCAACGTTTTCCTGGAAATGTAGAGATTTTGTTCAAATTCATGGTAAAACAAACTCTCCAATGAGGAGAGCCAAGCACGAGATTACACGACACGTCAATATCATAGCGACACAGCGATGGCCCCAGCGATGCCCACAGTCGAACCCAGAATTTGCCAACGCAGTACCTCAAATGGAAAAGGGACTTTGCCTATGGGATTAAGGGCTCCAGGTGCGGGGACCATCCCGAGATAACCACATGCGTCCATGAGAGCAGAGACGGTTTCCTGGCTCCCAGGACCAGAGATGGGAGGATGCCGCCAACAGCCAAGGACTGGGGAATGTACGTGGGCCTCTCTGGGAGCTGGGAAAGGCCAGGAGCCGCCAGAAGGAAGGAGCACTGCAGACATCTCGACGTCAGCCCAGTGAGACTGTGCTAGATGCCTGACCGACCTACAGAGCTCTAAGACCAAAAATTCATGTTGTTTAAGCCAACACGTTTGTGGTCATTTGTTACAGAAACAAAGTTGAATTCTTTCAGGACAAGGGCCCAGGATGCCTATGCCAGCACTATGCCTCCCCAAAACTTCTATGAGTGATCTGGCCACATCAACGCTCCTGACATCACCAGAGATCAGCACTGATTACATACGTGTCACGAGAAAATGGCGACGCACTATCAACGCCGTAAGAAGTACCAGCGCCCGTACCCGGCGAATCCCAGTCCTGCTGGTGGCAGCTGGAGAACAGTGGTCCGACATGTGGACTGGCCTTGCGCCCACGCTGACTTGGAAGTCAGATTAGCGCACTCGTTACGACGGTGTGCAACGGTGGACTGAGCAGGTGTCATTCAAGGAACGGACTTCAGGGGGAAGGCCCATGTCCGGGAGACCATCCTGCGCCCACTCCTCCACCCTCAATGATCACACAGCACTTCCACGGTGGCACTTTTCCCAAAAGCTAAGCCATGCACCACCCTCCAGGGACCGTGCACAGCTCTACCTCCTCCAGAATACGTTCGCACACAACACATTGTTGTTAGGGATGCAACAGGCAGTTGCAAAAGGAAGAAAGAACTCTGACATAAATGTTTACCAACAAAGTCGATGGACAGGGGAGAGTGACGCCAGAGACCGCCGCAATGAGCATTTTCCCAAAACAGGAGTTCATCCAGCATGAGAACGGGGAACAGCCTCGTTCTCAGGAAATGGTACTCCAACAGCTAGTCAGCCAACGGGTGGCAGACAGGCAGCCCTCGCCTGACACGTAACCGAAATGAATCAGAAGAATTACACGCATGAGTGTAAAAACTGAAATAAAATGTTAAAGTAAAATATGGCTGAATGGTTATGCAAATTTTGGCAAAGGAAGACTTTTTAGCATTTTCCCAAAGTCAGAATTCATGGAGGAATACATTCGCAGGCATGACTGTGACAACTTACTTCTTACATATATAAAAATCAAGAAGTTTGCAGCTGAAATGGCAATTTGAAGAAGCAAAAAAATATCTGGGTCATAAAAACATGAAAAGAGCTAATACCATATGGTCTGGATTTCAAAACAGTAAAATAAATATCCTAATAACACGGACATGAGTAAAAGGCCCTACACTGTGCCATTTACACACGAAGCAAAAGGCAGAAGTACGGAAAAGTATGTTTGGCAAAACCACTAACCGAAGTAAACAAATCTGCCAAGCACAGATCATCAGACGAGCCCACACTCATACAGAAAATATAAAAAGCGAACATTGTTAGGTGTGCAGTCTACGTGTGAGGACAAACTTTTTGTAAAACCTGTACTGAAATGTGTGCTGAAAATCCTTAAAATCTTCCCTCTTTTAAAACATTTTAAGGTCACAAATGTGTTCTAATAGAGTAATTAGCTGAACAGAGGTGATCTGTCCAGGAGTCATTCACATTAACAGAGAAGGGGACATCACCGGCACCAGGCTGATGCCCATACCATGGTAGACTTCATCGCTATTAAAATATTTTTACATATTTTTATAGACAAGGAGAGTTGTCCTAATATACTGCAGTGATTTGTTAAAACATCTGTTATAGAAATAATTGGTATAATAGTTTTATTAATACAAATTGTGTGTATCTACAGATAAGGACATAGGAAAATATGAAAACTAAACCAAAATGTCAATAATGACCATCTCTGAATCTTTTATTTATGTTCATTTTTCCATGGTGAGATATGTTATTCGCATGGTTTTTAAAAAGCCAACAAATAGGGGCGCCTGGGTGGCTCAGTGGGTTAAATCCTCTGCCTTCGGCTCAGGTCATGATCTCAGGGTCCTGGGATCGAGCCCCACATCGGGCTCTCTGCTCAGCGGGGAGCCTGCTTCCTCCTCTCTCTCTGTCTGCCTCTCTGCCAACTTGTGATCTCTGTCAAATAAATAAATAAAATCTTTGAAGAAAAAAAAAAAGCCAACAAATAAAAGATTTTACAATTATAGGGGCACCTGGGTGGCTCAGTCATTGGGCGTCTGCCTTCAGCTCAGATCATGATCCTGGGGTCCTGGGATGCAGCCCCGCGTCATCCTTGCTCAGCAGGAAGCCTGCTTCTCCCTCTCCCACTCCCCCTGCTTGTGTTCCCTCTCTCGCTGTCTCTGTCAAATAAACAAATAAAATCTTCTTTAAAAATCTGCAATTTCCAGGGGCACCTGGGTGGCTCAGTGGGTTAAGCCTCTGCCTTCGACTTGGGTCATGATCCCGGTGTCCTGGGATCGAGCCCCGCATCGGGCTCTCTGCTCTGAGGGGAGCCTGCTTCCACCTCTCTCTCTGTCTGCATCTCTGCCTGCTTGTGATTTCTGTCTGGCAAATAAATAAATAAAATCTTTAAAAAAAATTGCAATTTCCAGCAATGGCCACGGTCGCCAAACTGTGGAAAGAACCAAGATGCCCTTCAACGGACGAATGGATAAGGAAGATGTGGTCCATATACACTATGGAGTATGATGCCTCCATCAGAAAGGATGAATACCCAACTTTTGTAGCAACATGGACGGGACTGGAAGAGATTATGCTGAGTGAAATAAGTCAAGCAGAGAGAGTCAATTATCATATGGTTTCACTTATTTGTGGAGCATAACAAATAGCATGGAGGACATGGGGAGTTAGGAGTAGGGAGTTGGGGGAAATTGGAAGGGGAGGTGAACCATGAGACTATGGACTCTGAGAAACAATTTGACGGTTTTGAAGGGGTGGGGGGTGGGAGGTTGGGGGAACCAGGTGGTGGGTATTAGAGAGGGCATAGATTGCATGGAGCACTGGGTGTGGTGCAAATATAATGAATACTGTTATGCTGAAAATAAATTTAAAAAATTAAAAATAAATAAATAAATAAAATAAAAATTTGCAGTTTCGGTGTTCACAATTTCTACAAGTAAATCTCTGAATTAGCTAGCTAGAAGGTACTCTCACAAATAATTTGTACAATTTATCCTTAATACATAGGTACTTGCTGAACTAAAAAAGTTGAAATATTTACTAACACAATCACTAGCTACTCATCATCCATGCCCGAAGTCCTTGCGGGTAAACGTGATCTGATTGTGCGAAGGGAGAAGACTTATGGGCTTATGACCAACACCCCTCACTGGAAGAGATGGCGAAGGGAGACAGGAGAGGAACACGCTCTGCTACGGTCAAGGGAGAGTCACAGACGAATCACAGCCAGAACCCAGGTTTCCAACTGCCAGGCAGGTGCTGGACACCCGTCCACGCCGAGCCTCCATTCACCCTGCAAGGCCAGAAACTGGATTCTCCACCAACAGACAGACAGGTGATATGAGGATCCCCCTGGCTTTCTGGCTAATTAGGGAGAAAGTAAAGAAAGCACCAGTAGGTTTAGTTCGTAAGAAATTAAACCAAATTGAATTCACACATTTAATAAAGAAAAAAGCATTTGGGTTCGTCAAAGCTAACGAGAACCTGCACTAAAAACCAATGGCGCTGCCCAATGAAAAGGAATCGGCTTTACAAGGGGCTGCTTCTGGCGCTGGTAGACAGGCCCGCACTTGGTGCTGCTCTGTTTCTCACCCTATGTAAACTTCGTCTCAGAGCAACACAGACCTGTTCACAGTTACCTGGAGGAGAGGGAATTTTCTTTTGCAAAATAACCCAGATTTCCACATTCCAAATTAATGCGGCTTGATGCAGCAGCAACACTAAGAACACTTTCTATAATTTCTCTTATTTTCGATGAGACAAATCTCAAAATGCAGCCTGTTCTCGTCCTTGTCTGAGCACAACAGAACCGTGAATTCTGCTTGGAGTCTGGCCTGAGGGCGGCACCACGGCCAGAACTGGGTCATGTACACGGAGCCGCGGTATCGACGGAAAGATTAGCATCCGAACGACTCCAGTAGGCTGCTTCAGAAACATGCTGCCGTCCCAGAAAATCCAACGTGCATTTTCCATATGATCTATATGAACGAATTTGCATGCAGACCACTGACTGTCCTAAGAGCTCCCGTGCAAAGACTCCTCCTACCAAAGAGAAACCGCTGAGCGAGATTATGTCATCACCTTGGCCTGTGTGCTCAGACTCTCGAGGATACGGAAGTATGACAGACTAGATCACGAGAGCAAAGCCAGCTTCCTCGACCTCATCTCCTGACATTTGGACCACGTCACTCCTTGTGGCAGGAGCGGGGTGATTAGTGGAATCATGGCCTCGACCCACCAGATGCCGGCAGAGCCCTCACACAGCCGTACAAACAAATGAGAAACTGTCTGGACCTTCTAACACCCACTGGCTTCGGGGGCAAACCGCCCCCTGGAGAAGGAGCGATATAAAGGGGGACAGAAGACCTCCCAGGGAGGTGACCCACATCTCTCCACGGACAGAACAGAGAAGCTGAGAGAGGCGGGATCCAGGTAGAGGACCTGGGGGGCTCTGACCGTTGAGAGTCTGCCTTCAACTCAGGTCATGATCCCGGGGTCCTGGGATGGAGCCCCACGTTGGGCTCCCTGCTCAGCGGGGAGCCTGCTGCTCCCACCCCCTCTGCCTGCTGCTCTGCCTACTTGTGCGCTCCTGTCTGTCAAATACATGAATAAAATCTTTTAAAAAAGAGAGAGAGATGGAATCCAGGTGGGGAAAGGAAATCTTCCTTTGCCTCCCTTTCCTTCCCCAAATCCATATAAAGGTCAGTGGTGGGAGAGAAGGGAGTACGTCCCCAACATAGCAGGAAAACAAGAACACCCCTCCTACAGCAATATCATTACAGAGACTCTGAGAGAAGACGACGGATGGACCCGACTGACCGAGCGGAGGCCGAGCACGGCTAGTGGGGCAGCCTGTCCTGGCAGTGCAGGGCCAGTCCCATGGAGGGGACCGGGGAAGAAGGGCTTCTGACAGCTCCTACCCCACGGAACTCGAAGGAAGGACTGTGTTCTTCCCATGAATTAACCGCCTCAAGACTGTTTATGGAAATACAAAAATCTCCTGCGCCCAACAAGGTAGAATGCCTGGGGACACTGAGATCCATAAACACACGCCTGTTCGAGAGGGAGGCATCTCGGGCAGCTGACTGCAGCTCTGAGTGCTAGAAGACACGAATCGAGGCAAATCACAACCAAAGTAAGGGGAAGAAAGGAAATAGTCACACCCAAACAGGTATCAGCGAAACAGAGAAGAAAAAACAACACCAATAATCCATGACAACAAAATCTGGTTCGGGAGATCATTAAAATCGACAAACCTGACTGATGAGGAAAAAAGGAGAGAAAATTCAAATTCACGGCATCCAGACCAGAGAAACAGGTCCTCGGATCCTGAAAGCTAGGGGGGGGTTCTGAGCAACGGGAAAATGTCGGGTAGTTCTCAGTGAGGCGGGCGGGGACGAGCTTCCCTGCAGTGACCCTCGGCAGCCACAGCCGGGAGACACGGCCAGGCTCACCGGGGAGGGAGGGCCCATTCTGGAGGCCGGAGGTGGGGGAAGCGGCTGAATGTCCCCCACACCCAGGACCGCCCGGCCCCCAAGGATTACACGGTTCAGAACTGAGGAGCACCTTCCCCACGGCTCCCCAAGGGGAGAGTTTTGCCCTCCTGAGGCAGAACCCGACAGGGGCCTCCAGGTGCATCCACTGCCGGCTGTGGGGGCCAGGCTCGTGACAGAGGTGGCGGCCGCAGGGGGTCCTGGGGGAGGCCGGAGCCACGGCTGCTCCCTCAGCTCTGCAGTCCCCTTTGGGATCAAGCATCTTCCCATTATGGGGAGCTGCATCTCCTAGGGGGAGCTGGGGGTGTGGTGTGCGGCTGGCAGGCTCTGGTGACGGCCTCCCTGGGGGGCTGCCCCGCATCTCGGACACTCGCCACGTGGTGAAGGACTCCTCCCCAAGGACAAACACCCAACTGTCACCACCGACAGACTGTCCCCAGAACACTGCCCCATCCGTGGAGGAGAGAGGCAGTGGTCTGTCCCTGGGCCCTGGCAGTCTGCCTGAGCTCCAAGCCGGGAAGCGGCCTCAGGGGTGGGCTCTGCTGGCGCAGTGCCGACGGGAGTGTAACAGTGAAAGCCAGGCTGGCTCAGTCAGACGGCCACGGGACTCTAGATCTCAGAGTCGCAGTTCAAGCCCCACGCTGGGTACAGAGATGACTTAAATCTATAAATAAACTTAAAAAAAAAAAACACTATAAGTTAAGACAATTAAAAATTAAACAAAAGGGACAGTTTGTCTTCTGCCTCTCCGAAGGCTCTTACATAGACTGACGTCCAACGAAGGGCAGCCGTGTTCCCGGTTGTGGGGAAGTCAACGCCGCCTCCCGAGAAGACCAAGGAGGCCGAGCAGGTGTCAGCGAGCAGAGATGTACACGTGTGAGGGGCCCCGAGGGACACACCAGGGGACGCAGGAGACAGGAGCAGCTCTGAAGGGTCCACGCGAAATCTTACCACGTTCATCCACACAAATCTGTCCCAGAGATACGAGAACTCCAGACGTGTCCTCTGTCGCCCCAGAACCATCGGAGCAAAGGCGTCCGTGTGTGGGGGTTGCGGCAGCGGGAGAGGAGGTCACAGCCTGCGTCACCTGTGCTTGCAGGCAGGGGAGCGGGGACACGGGGAGCGGGGGCACAGCCCGCGGGGCCTTCCTGAGCACCCGGCTCTGGGTGTTCCGGGAACGTGCGGCAGTGACACGTGTGCGTCCCTGCTCCGCTGTGAGCGGCTCTGTGCCCCCGGCTCCCATGCTCCCACCACAACGCCACAGGACAGCCTCCAAAGACCACCATAACGGAATGAGAGCACAGCCACTCTGCTCAGCGGTTCCCATCCCAGCCACCACAGGCCCGTGCACACACTGGGCACACCTCCCACAGCAAGCGGCCAGCGGCGGAGACCCCGCCGACCTCCTCGCCCCCCACCACGTCCTCCAGCACCACAGAACAATAGGCATGGTGCCTCCGAGTGGTCAGCACGGCGTCCAAACACCAGAGCCCCTCCCCACCCGCGTCCCCACCGCCGGCCTGTGGGACATGCGGAGCACAGAAGGGACATTACCTGAGCAGTCCCCATCGTGGCTGGGCTGGTACAGGCCGAGGGCGTCCAGCGGCAGGTGCTGTGAAGCTGCACGGGGCTCAGGGCCGTGCCTCACGTGGTGCCAGAGCCTACGGTGAGGAATGGACAGAAATGAGGAAGATATGATAAAAAAAAAATAATAATAATAAGCAACCTCCCCCCATGGAAAAGAAAACACATGGAATGTAGATAGAAAACATGAGTCCGAACGATAATTAGAGCCACTGGGAGCCGGGCTTTGGCAGAGATGCTGTCTACACCAAGCAAGGCCAGGTCGGTTTAAGACCCTGGAACATGGTGTCTATATGCGCAGACCTATGTCCCCAGGGCGGAAAAGAGGTCACTTCTCCAGCAGGGCAGGATGAGACGAGACATCGCCTCCCACCTTCAGACCCCGGAACCGGAGAGAAGTGAAAGCAGCGGACTCTGAGCCAGGGCTGCGGCTTCCCGGAGAGGCCGTGGGCAGGGCGGTATTTGTGGCCGGGGCCAGCCCTGCGGTCCGGGAACCCAGGGTGGCACCAGGCTGTGAGCTCGCTGTCCGTGCAGGGCAGACTGCCCGGGAGCCTGCAGAAACGGAGGGTGCCAGGACATTGTCCTGATCCGTCCTAGCCCTCCCGGGAAGCCGGTGCCCAGCACGGCACCCCATCAGCCATGTGCGGCGGGGGGTCTCCTCCAGGAGACGGTTGGTAGCATCAGGCGGGGAAGACCCGACGCACTTTGTTCCTACGGGGCAGCTGCCGTCCCAGGACGCGAACCCACAGTCCGTTCACGCACCCTAGGAAACCGCCCTTAGGCTCAGCAGCTTTCCAGGAAGGCCAGAGTCCCATGTGCAGCGCTGGGCTTCCGGAACGCCCTCGGTCCCCAGAGTCTCTGACCAGACCCATTACTGGAGGCCACGCACTTCCTTTCAAATGCACGAGCCTCCTAAGGCAGGAAAGCAGCTGTGTCTCCCGTGGGCGAGCGTGTGCCACAGACCTGACTCTAAGGCCCACATGCCCCGGAAGGCGCTCGCCGGTTCCCGAACCCGTTAGCAACCTGCCGCAACTGTCACCTAAGCTGAGGGTATGATTCCAGGCATGTCCTCCTGAAACGCCCAGAGCAACAGCCCCCTTCTCGCTGGCATTACTCACGACCGGAACCAGGACTTCTCCTGCGTTTCCCTCCTGAAGACTCACACGGACCCTGCAAACCCCTTCCTGGCGGGCACCTGGGTTGCCTCCGGTTTTTCCCGATGCCTGAGAACTCCGCACATTTCCATATGTTTCTCAGTTAGTTTGTGCAGAACACACTTGTGGGAGTGGCCTTAGCAGATCACAGGACATGCGTGTGCACCCTGCCCACTGGGTCTGCTGTGGGTCTGCACTGGAAGGAGAGTCCCCACTGTTCTCGCGGATCCGGAGGAACTCGTGGTAGGACTCCTGACCAGATGTGCTCCCACGCAGACCGCCTGTTCCACACATGTGTCTGCTTCTTTGGGGGAGTTTCTAATGACTGTGTATCACCCCGTATATATTCCAGACCCCTGTCTGCTCCCACACTCCTCCTGCTTCCCATGCCCTTACTTCCTCAGCAGTGGCTCTCAAGAAGTCAGACGGGCTTAGTAGGATTCATGTGCAAATCAATCACTCCCTTCTTTAAGGGCTTCTGTTATTAGAACGACCTTCCAATTTCACAATTCAAAAAATACATTCGAGGGGCACCTGGGTGGCTCAGTGGGTTAAAGCTCTGCCTTCGGCTCAGGTCATGATCCCAGGGTTCTGGGATCGAGCCCCGCATCGGGCTCTCTGCTCAGCGGGGAGGCTGTTTCCCCATCCCCCTCTGCCTGCCTCTCTGCCTGCTTGTGATCTCTCTCTCTCTGTCAAATAAATAAATCTTTAAAAAAATACATTTGACTAAATTTTGTTATACCATTTGTACAACTATTTCTAATGATGTATCTGTAAATTTGAGTTGCAAAGTAGAAATTTTCCATCCAATGGCTAACCGATTGTCCCAATAAATAGATTTGCTGAATAATCCATATTTTCTCCACCAATCTGAAAATGCCATTCGTGCAGAAAAGACTGCACTACGGGTCACTTTACCTCCAGGAGCACGGGGACAGCTGCTTCTTTCTAGGAGACCAGAACTCCCACCGTTCAGGCTGTCTTCAAAACTCTTTCTTAGACAATCTTAAAACTTACTCTTCCGCCTCGACTTTATCATCCCTTAATCAAATCCCCATTGCCCACCTTCAGTGCCCCCCGCACAGGCGCGTGACTGAAACTGTATCACACACTCACACACACACACTCATGCACCTGACGTGAAGCGACAGGTTTTAATACTGAACTTGCCATTCAAGGGTCTCTCCCTCCCCAGCACTCAGTAACGTTTTCTGTCCCTTACAAGGATCCCATAGTTTGGGGGTTTCTCCCCTATAGACTTTATTGTGTTTTCTCCCACGGTGTCCTGTAGGGCTCCCTCCTCCTGAGAATGGACGCGTTTGGCCATCACATACGGTACAGTTCATGATATTTATTCACTGACCTTCTATTTGTTCTATGTCTCCATGTTCCTACTTACCCAGGAGACTTTGTATGGCCTCTTCCTTTTTCCACTGGACATTTCTAACATTTCCTGTCTTTTACTTTCCCACGTAACCTTAACTGGAGACCCCAGAATCACGGGGGCCAGGGTGAGCGTGCTGGTGTCGCCACTTTGATCCACAGTTTAGCAGCCCCGGCCACGACTTTGCTTGCTGTGGGGTTTCTGGTTAGATGCCGAAGCCTGGTTAGGAAGTGCCCTGCCATGACGTGTAGACATTCAGCCTAAGCCATGGCTGTGGAGCTTCAGGACGCTCAGGGTCTCCCGACACAAGCATGTGTGCGCTGTCCTCCCAGCGGGCTCCTCTTACCCCACCTGCCACAGTGGCTGTTACTGAACCTCTTCCACTTACGGGACAAAGCCCATGTGCTCAGGTTAAACACACACCTAGATGCGATTTGCTAGGATTTTGTTTATGGAATTTATATTTATATTCTTAAGTGAAATCAGCCTTTTTTCTGCTCTATTAACAAGTTTGGGAATTACTCATTAAAAGAGAGTGATGATTAAACTCTGAAATAGTTTGGACAACGCACAATCATCCACTCAGAAATTGGTGCAGAATTTACCTATAAAACTGATCCTGTGGCTTTCATAAAAATACATCTAAGAAAATTTTTAATTTTAATTTTCTCATGGTTACTGAACCGTTCATATTTTCTAGCTTTTGTTGGATCAACTTATGTCACTTACATTCACCAAAAAAAAAAAACAAATCATTTCATCTCCATTTTCAAATCTCTCAGTAAAAATGTCTGCAGATTATACAGCCCTTTTAGCCACTTGTGATTCTATCACAATCTTTATACCTAATTCTTCATATTCTTAAATTTGCTCTTCATTGTCTTTATGAGTCTTGCACAATTTGGCTATCTGCAAGACATTTTTTAATGTTGTTTATGGTTGTTGTTGGAATACTGAATCCTTTGTTATATGTTTTATGTGAGTGTAATTAACACATGTTCTTTTATAACATGAAGAATCCACGTTGTATCTAATCCGACCTGAATAAACAGAATATTTGTTTTTATGTCTGAGTTTTGCCCACCTATGTTTATTGTGATTACTGATAAACTAGACTTCCATTGCCCTGAGAGTTCACATTTAATGTTTTTCTTCGTACTTTTTTATTCTTCACTGCCTTATATAGGATTTTTCACTAGATAGGGTTTTTCCTTAAATAGGATTTTTTGGTGCCTATATTTATTTCTCCCTCAACAGTTTTAACACATGCAAGTATACATATATTTTCCTAGCAAAGCCATTAATCAATATGTCTAATATCCTCTTGAAGACAAGAACAACTTGGGATGCTCACGCGCACCTCCAAGTCCACAATGCCCTCCCCACAGTGCAGCTGTTCTGACATTACTGCTGTGTGGATACCAAAGGAAAATGTATCACTTATTCTAAAATCAATACTTATAAATGTGTCCTTGACTAGCGTCCTTCTGGGTTCATTATTCCTCATGCTCAAAAATATTTTGTTTTTCTTTTGACATGGTCTCTGTGTGGTAAACCGTCCAGCTCTTTGTGTGTCTGAAAAGGTCCTTCTTTTGCTTTCAATGTTGAATGACAGACAAGATATAGAATCCAAAAAAATCCAACAGACGGCTTCAGGGACATATTGTTACTTTGAGCAATTTCTCATTAGTCTATAAGCAATTCCTGTTCTCTTCATAGGCTACTCAGCATTCTCTCTTTACCCTGGTCCTGCTGTGTTGTATGAGGATGGGTCACGATGGGCCTCTTGTCTTCACTCTGGCCTAGCAGGTGGTGCAATGTTTCTGTACCCATCTTTTTAACTTGAGTTTTTACTTAAATTCCAGTCAGTTAATATACAGTGCAATATTAGTTTCATATGTACAATACAGTGATTCAACACTTCCAAGCACCTGGTGCTCAGCAGGACAGGTGCCCTCCTTCGTCCCCATCACCACCACCCCCCACCTCACCTCTGGGACCATCAGTGTGTTCTCTGTAGTTAAGAATATGTTTCTTGCTTTGCCTTTCTTCCTTTTGCTCATTTGTTTCGCAAACTCCACCTGAGTGAGATCATAAGGTATTTGTCCAGTGGCACAATTTTCAATCTGAAAACAGTGTTCCTCAATGTGGGAAGATTCTCAGACATTTTATCACAAATACTGGTTGAATACTTTATTCCTTTCTTTAGCTTCTATCAGAATCATCTTCTGCCTTTCAGATCTGTGCACTACATCCCTGGGGTTTCTTGTGTTCTTTTTGTGCTTAGTACTAAGAAATTTCTTTTTTTTTTATTTTATTCATTCATTCATTCATTCATTTATTTATTTTTATCAGCATATAATGTATTATTAGCCCCAGGGGTACAGGTCTGTGAATCGCCAGGTTTACACACTTCACAGCACTCACCATATCACATACACTCCCCAGTGTCCATAATCCAACCACCCTCTCCATACCCTACTCCCCCCAGCAACCCTCAGTTTGTTTTGTGAGATTAAGAGTCTCTTATGGTTTGTCTCCCTCCCGATCCCATCTTGTTTCATTTTTTCCTTCCCTACCTCCCAAGCCCCCACATTGCCTCTCAAATTCCTCATATCAGGGAGATCATATGATAATAGTCTTTCTCTGATTGACTTATTTTGCTCAGCTTAATACCCTCTAGTTCCATCCACATCATTGCAAATGGCAATGTTTCATTTCTCTTGATGGCTGCATAATATTCCATTGTATATATATACCACCTCTTCTTTATCCATTCATCTGTTGATGGACATCTAGATTCTTTCCAAAGTTTGGCTCTTGTGGACATTGCTGCTATGAACATTCAGGTGCATGTGCCCCTTCAGATCACTACATTTGTATTTTAGGGTAAATACCCAGTAGTGCGATTGCTGGGTCATAGGGTAGCTCTATTTTCAACTTCTTGAGGAACCTCCATGCTGTTTTTCAGAGTGGTTGCATCAGCTTGCATTCCCACCAACAGTGTAGGAGGGTTCCCCTTTCTCCACAGCCTCGCCAACATCTGTCGTTTCCTGACTTAATTTTAGCCATTCTGACTGGTGTGAGGTGGGATCTCATTGTGGTTTTGATTTGTACTTCCCTGATGCCGAGTGATGTGGAGCACCTTTTCATGTGTCTGTTGGCCATCTGGATGTCTTCTTTGCAGAAATGTCTGTTCATGTCTTCTGCCCATTTCTTCATTGGATTCTTTGTTCTTTGGGTGTTGAGTTTGATAAGTTCTTTATAGATTTTGGATAGTAGCCCTTTATCTGATATGTCATTTGCAAATATCTTCTCCCATTCTGTCAGTTGTCTTTTGGTTTTGTTGACTGTTTCCTTTGCTGTGCAAAAGCTTTTGATCTTGATGAAGTCCCAGTACTTCATTTTTGCCCTTGCTTCCCTTGCCTTTGGTGATGTTTCTAGGAAGAAGTTGCTGTGGCTTAGATCAAAGAGGTTGCTGCCTGTGTTCTCCTCAAGAATTTGGGTGGATTCCTGTCTCACATTGAGGTCTTTCATCCATTTGGAGTCTATTTTCATGTGTGGTATAAGGAAATGGTCCAGTTTCATTCTTCTGCACGTCGCTGTCCAATTTTCCCAACACCATTTGTTGAAGAGACTGACTTCTTTCCATTGGACATTCTTTCCTGCTTTGTCTAAGATTAGTTGACTGTAGAGCTAAGGGTGTATTTCTGGTCTCTCTATTCTGTTCCACTGACCTATGTGTCTGTTTTTGTGCCAGTATCATACTATCTTGATGATAACAGCTTTGTGATAGAGCTTGAAGTCTGGAATTGTGACACCACCAACTTGGCTTTCTTTCTCAACACTCCTCTGGCTATTCGAGGTCTTTTCTGGTTCCACATAAATTTTAGGATTATTTGTTCTGTTTCTTTGAAAAAAATTGATGGTATTTTGATAGGGATTGCATTAAATGTGTAGATTGCTTTAGGTAGCATAGACATTTTCACAATAATTTGTTTTTCCAATCCATGAGCATGGAACATTTCTCCATTTCTTTGTGTCCTCCTCAATTTCTTTCATGAGTACTTTATAGTTTTCTAAGTACAGATTCTTTGCCTCTTTGGTTAGATTTATTCCTAGGTATCTTATGGTTGTGGGTGCCATTGTAAATGGGATTGACTTCTTAATTTCTCTTTCTTCTGTCTTGTTATTGGTGTATAGAAATGCAACTGATTTCTGTGCATTGATTTTATATCCCAATACTTTACTGAATTCCTATATGAGTTCTAGCAGTTTTGGAGTGGAGTGTGTCCCACTTCTGGCCAGGGATTGGTAGGCCACCATCTTCGTTCCTGTCCTCCAAAGCTCTATGAAAAGCGTTCAGGGAACAAAAGTTCTGAGAGCGAACCTGAGGAGATTACTTAGCCCGGCTCCTGACAAGCACGGTGCAATTCTGCCTCCGGCAAAGACGCTTGAGAATTGGCAACAGGCCCCTCCCCCAGAAGATCAGCAAGAACATCCAGCCAAGACCAAGCTCACTGATCAAGAACAGCGGAATTCCAGAGGAGTTTCAGAAAGCAAAGCATAAAATTCATGGCTCTCTCCCCATGATTCTTTAATCTTGCAAAATTATTTAAATTTTTTTAAATTTTGCTTTTTTTCTTATTCTAATTTTTTAACTTTTCCTCTTTCCTCTTTTAACATTTTTTAACTAGTTTATCTTAACAATACCTTTCTTTAAAAAATCTTTAAACCTTCATTATTATAGTCATAGTCTATCCTTCATTGTATCTAACTAAATTTTTGTATACATATAGGGTTTTTTCTCCTAAAAAATTTTGGGATACAACTTCTTCTAATAGATCAAAATATACCCTAAATCTAGCACAGGGCTTTGTTCTAGTCTCCAGCCTAAGCAAACTCTCTCCACTTTCTTTTTCTTTCTTTTACCAACCAACTTATCAATTCCTTTTTTAGAATTTTTTTTAAATTTTCATCTTTACAGTCCAAAGACCCCATCAAAAAAGAGAATTACAGACCAATATCCTTAATGAACACCGATGCAAAAATTCTCACCAAAATACTAGCCAATAGGATCCAACAGTACATTAAAAGGATTATTCACCACGACCAAGTGGGATTTATTCCAGGGCTGCAAGGTTGGTTCAATACTAAGAAATTTCTTCAGCTTCATCTCTTCTAGTTCACAAATCTTTTTTCTGCTACGTCTGATCTGCGTATGTCCACTGAGCTTTCATTTCAAGGGCTCCAATTTTTATACTATTTCTAAGCACACCCCCTCCTACTCTAGCTGCACAGGTGTCCCCCACAGCACACGGGCTGCAAACAGGGATGCGGGAACGGTGCTGCCTCCAGGATCCAGGCTTCATTAGTGACACACCTCTGAATGAAGATTATGTAACCACAGATGACGGTCCATAACCTGCAAAGTGGAGAGGACGGGACTCCCCTCACAAGGCAGTTGTAAGGGTTAAGTGGGTTATTCATGTAAAGTCCTCAGAACATGGGTGGGAACATCCTAAGACTCAACACATGTTGCAAACATATGTTTTTGCAAACGTGGGAGGAAAAGGGTTAGCCCAGAGTTTATAACCCGTGCAATGTGGCTGATTAATTCAGTTATACTACCTGGTGTTCGCAATGTCTATTCTAATTCTCATTGCTCCTAATTTTAAGGAGAAAGAAAACTAAATTCCCATTGTAAATTTCTGCCTTTTTCATGGCATCCCACTCATATTTTACAGATGAGATTGGGGGTCTTTTTCTGAGTGTTCTTCCAGTCTACCCTTTAATTTTTTTTTTTTTTAATTTGATAGACAGAGATCACAAGTAGTCAGAGAGGCAGGCAAGGAGAGAGAGGAGGAAGCAGGTTCCCTGCTAAGCAGAGAGCCCGACACGGGGCTCGATCCCAGGAATCCGGGATCATGACCTGAGCCGAAGGCAGAGGCTTTAACCCACTGAGCCACTCAGGCGCCCCTGGTCTACCCTTTAAATGTACTTTAATAGGAACCTGCCCTCTATAATTCAGCGTGTTTTGTCTTTCACGTGATATGTACACTTGGATGGCCTACTTTTCCTCAGCTCTGTCCCCTCATCTCTCACACTCAAAGCAGCCATGAAGCCTTTTTCTGGGGCTCCAGAAAGTTGAGAGGCAGGAGGAGAAGCAACTCCTTCCTGCTTAGCTAGGAAAATGTGGACTCTCCCATCAGCGAAGAAAGGAGAGACCTCAGACTCTTCGGCTCTTCTGAGTATGCAGAGCTGGGGGAGGGAGAAAGGCGTGCTCCCCAGCGCCAAGGGAGAACATTCAGGTCAAGAGAGCACGCCCCTTGGTGAGGGCCCAATCAGCAGCACCTCTAAGCTTTTTAGACCTTCCAACCTCCTTTAGACTTGCACCGTATAATTGTAATATAAATTTAACTTTCCATGTTTATTCTTCCCTGCTGAAAAAAAAGAATCGGTTTTAAGAAATCAGCACACACACACACACACACACACACAGGCTTCAAGAATGCAAAGCAGAGCATGGTCTATATGTATATTTTATACACAAGGTGTTTTCCCTAATAAAAAGAAATAACATGAATATGGGAATCTACTTTCCAAATCACAAAATATTTTCCCAATTACAGCATACATACATGCAAATGTAGCTATCACACCAAATACTACTTACCTAACTTCTAATATCCAAAAATATTTTAACTGACCTTCCCAAGATATCTCAGGTACTTTTTAGTTTTTGAAAAAGAATATGAGGGAGCCTGGCAGGCTCAGCTGGTTGAACGTCCACCTCTTGATTTCAGCTCAGGGCGTGATCTCAGGGTCGTGCGACTGAGCCCCATGTCAGGCTCCGTGCTCAGGAGGGAGTCTGCTTGAGATCCTCTCTCCCCCTCTGCCTTTGCCCCTCCCCCTTCCTCTCTAAAAAATAAGTAAACATTTTTTAAAAGGCTTATGAATCATTATGATATCTATATGATAACAAGAACTGAAGAACATAATATGTCTGCTCTAATGATCCCTTAATACGAGAAAATACACAAAGGTCAAACTATATTTAGTTGGCTGGAAGGTCATCTAGTCAGTAACAAAAAGTCTCTTGTTATGGTTAAGAGATTATAGCAAAGCATAACTGAGTAATGCCAAAACCCAATCCCAGGGCGATCTACTTACCCCATTTTCCCATGTACGTGACGCACGGAGACCAGTCATGCCCTTGCTGGGCCCAGCAGCCACAGCAGTCATCACCCTTCTTTTCCAACCAACATGAACTAACCACTTTCCCCATTTCCACACACGTGGAGAAAAAGCGGAACATGTTCACAGGAACGTGTACAGACCTCGACCCTGATGTAATTCTAAATTCTACACATCAGGCTACGGTCAGAAGGTATGAACAGAAACATAATGTGAAAATAAGTCACTCAACACCATCAGGCAAGCGCGATGATAGCAGTATCCTTCCTCTAGGCAGTAAATTACAGGCACCCACTTAATAGCAAGTTTCTCCGGGTACAGAATGAGACTGTGTAATCAAAATTTTATATACAAAGATGTGTCCTCACAAGCACTACCAAATCCAGTCAATGTGTCATAAGTGGGAGTTTTATTCCAAGCGCGTCAGCATCACCACGACTGTTCCTTAAATTTACTTTTTCCTGCACTCCGCAGCGGCACGTCTTCATTTCAATCTGATTTCTCCATCCGGTTTGGAAATTTAGTTCATATATTCATGTATGTCGTCAAAATATTTTTTAAGTTTATTTTTTTAGTAATCTCTACACCCAACGTGGGGCTCGTACTCACAACCTGAGATCAAGAGTCACGTGCTCCAGCGACTGAGCCGGCCGTGGACGTCTCCTATCTGGTAATCTGTTTCCCCATCTTTAACGACACCTGATGCAGTGTCCTTAGCACCCGCAGCAAGGGCATGTCACCGATTAACTCTGTTTCTATCTGATCCCCACGTAACACATCACTCTAGGGTTACAGAGTTCACTGAAATGTTCATGGGCCTCTCGTTAGTAGCAAAAGAACTCAGCTCTCCACTGCCTTCTCTGAGGCACGGCATCTTCCCTGCCACTGAGTGATGCTTCCTCCTCTCACCTCCACTGTCCCATCTTCACTCTGACTGCTCTGCAGGGCGAGAGCAGAGTGTCCCTGCAAGGCTGGAGGTGCACCGAGCGCCACGGGACAGGGATGCACACCGCCGCTTGGAACAAAGTCACGTCCAAGGGCTGAGGCTTCGTCCACGGGCCTTCACACCGGCGCAGCAGCAGCCCGCGCCGGGGTCTCCAGCCTCTGCCTTCACGGGAACCAACTCCCTGCCATCAATCTCCGTAGACAGAGACAGAAGCGAAGATACACAACGGATCGGCTCTGTGTCTTGGAGGGCCTTGACCATATGCATCTTAGTAGCAATCACATGGTGCTTGGTGGCAGGTAACAGAAAAATGAGCTCAAACCCACCTAATAAGAAAGGCCGTTTACCAGCTCATGTGGATGCCAAGTGCAGAGCCTCGAGTTGCTCTGATTCCTAGCTCCATGACGCCAAGTACATGCGAGTCCGGTCTTCTTTATCTTGTGATCACACCTTCGACCCGAAGCCAATGACTCCTCACAGTGGCAGGACGGCGCTCAGAACCCCCAGATTTTTTGCTCACCTCCAGGGAGAGAGTATGAGTTCTAGAAGCAACCTTAGAAACAAGGAAACCTCTTTATCAGAAACCCCTTTCCAATGTCGGAGGCTTGGGTCAGGTTACATGCCCACTGGAACACAAACCCACGGCCACGTGCACAGCTCGCACCCCACAAAGCCCCTGGGCTGCCCTGGGACTTGGGGGTGTGGCAGCGGTGAAGCTGCGGGCATTCCAACAGAGACCAGGGTCCTGACGTCGCATCAAGAGAGCGGAGGATCCATCGCAGGCCACGCCTGCAGCTTCCCCACAAGCTCTCACTTTTCCACAAGTACTAAAGCCAGACAGCCAAGGGGGCAGCTGCCCAGAGAGCTATGCCACTGCTCACAACACCCCGTCCCAGAAGTCTGGTTATTGCATTGAAATGTGTCCCTGAGTAAGACAAGTGCATTTCTAAACGCTGGAAATGTGTCAGAGGAGGACTGAATGCTACACGGGTTGGTACAGTGAGAGAACCGACACGGGACAACGTTAAGACATCAATCCACAAATCCCTGTGAACTACTCCTCTTCTGTCTTCAGTTTAAAAAATCATTAATAATTTGGGCAAGAAAACTCATACCTTTGCAGATTCTTGTGTTGAAAATGGTACTAAATTTGGTTAGTAAACAAGATTATGGGAAACCGTGATGTGGCACATGCCGTAAACCAGAACTGTAGAAAATGATTCGCAGTGTAAGGAGGCTCACTCATGGAATGTGCTTCAAAAACCGTAGGTGGCAACGGGCTCTGTGTGTGAAATCCAATTATCAGAGCATTAAACTGCAATCGTTTTATAATCGTATTGCCATTAGCATAACATGTGTAATGGTGTGTGCCAGAGAAGTCACTCTATGTTTTGCTTAATATTTTAACTAATGACTAAAAAGATAATAAGCAGAATTTCATTATAAAATGCATTTTGAACAATCTGAGTGATCACGTGTTGCAAGAACCAGTAGACTTGGAGGGATGAAAAGACAGAGGTCAGAGATGGAGACAGTAAGCGGCACTGCGTTCATGTGACGCCCACACGCTGCGCAGGGAGAAGGCAGACCTGATGTCTTCCAGATCGCGAACAGTGACGTTAAGAGGGTTTGGGAGTAGGTCACGGTAAACCCCAGTGCCACTGAAGGATGCATCCCCCGCTGAGAAAAAGGGGTTGAGCCCAAATCACCACCTGCAGGTCAGGGCTCTCAGTGGCGGTCCCCCAACTGCGGCCCAGGGCTCCTCCAGGGCATCACAGACCAAGGACAAACTGGTACAAGACCCCATTTCTTTGGCGAGTCCGAAGGACCACAAGCCAGTACTTCCCATGACAAAGTCTGTTGCAGGAAACAAAATGCAACAGTCAGAGAAATCCTGACCACCACTCCTCGTGCTTGAGGAATGACGGTCTCCATCCTCTGTCGTGCCCTCCGTGACACCAGGGATGAGGACGTCAGCCCGGCCGCGTATTGCTGACAGATCTACTCACATGAAAAGTAACCCGATTTTTTTTCTGAATTCAGTCAAGTTCACCTACATTGGTAGACACATTCTAATTTGTAACAAAAGGAAGAACTTTTGTCTATAATCCTATCTTTTTTCAAAAAAAAAAAAAAAAAAAAGCTTACAATCGGGTAAATCAGGCATGCATTGACCTAGGGCAGGGTAACAGCCGCTGCGAATCTGTGGAGGGTTGTCAGCTGGTAGTTGCCCTGGGGGTACCCTGTGCACCTCTGCTTCTGAGAAACACCATCTCTTACCCAGTCGTGCACCTGCGTGGACAGAGGAGGCCCTGCGTGGTACTCAATGACATGCCTGAGGATCCTACCTTGGGGCAGCTCATGAGTTCCCTCTCCCTGAAGGCACAGGTCCCAGTCAGCAGCTCCCTACTGTTCCTGGGAGGGGGGATGCCATTCCCAGTCCTCTCTGGTGCTAGAACTCCCCTCTCCCAGGGGCCCAGTCCCTCCCATGGGAGAGAGGGGGCTTCTCCCGGTCTCAGCAGACCCAGGAACAAATTCTGAAAATCAAGAGAGGTGACTATAACCCCTACCTGTCAGACTCTGGGTCCCGCCTTCTTCCGTGAAAGACACCGTCACTTATCTGCCACCACACACAGGCCCTTCCTTTAACATCTGTCCACACAAACGCGAGTCACACCCTCCCCCACCGGTCCCCGCCCACCCACGCGCATCACCAAGATGATATCCGACCCATGGAAATCCCATCCGTGGACCCCGGTGATGGACACGTGGAGGATCTCCCTGCCACAGCACCCCATGGAACACCTTCCTGCCCTTAAGCTCACACCAGCCACGACACGGGAATTCTACCCCCTGCGACGGGAGCCCGTGAGTGGGTCAGCGTGAACCACACAACTTACAGGGGCCATGGCCAGGACTCCGTCTCAGAATGGACTTCAAGGTCAATCATTAACATTCCAAATTACCTAAGTCACCCATCGGCTGTGCGTTTAAATGTACAACAAACCCAGTTCTTAGCGTCCCCCGAGCTTCTCCTCCAGCTGTCTCCGCCTCCCCGGTCTTCTGCCGCTCGCTCACCTCCCTCTTCCCCTCCATTTCCCGCTGGCCACGGTCCTCCTCATCTCAAAGGCAGTTCTATGTTCAAAGGGAGAGAGGTACCGCTGAACGGAGACAGCCAAGAAACTGCCTTTTAGATTTGGGGCAGGTGATCAGATTGTACAGAAAACAGACGTATCTTAACTGTAATCTCATTCCCCGGGCTTCCAGCGAGCAGGAAACAGGAGGGTGAGAGCTTAGTGTTTACAGAGAGGACACAAACACTCCATGCTTCCAGCCCATCAGGAAAATCCAAGGTCACCAAAGACCGTCACAGAGGAGGGAAAACTCCAAGAACAGGACGTTCATGAAGTGCATGCCATCTGAAAAAGGTGCCAAAATTCTGGGCGACAAATTATTTGAGGTCCTCTGCCCGAGCCAGGAGAGGTAGGAGAGAGGCGCACAGGTTATAAGGGAGGCACCAGTGCTGTGGGGAACACTGGGGTTTACACACCCCAAATCTCGCAGCAGGGGTCAGGAAGAATCTCTGCTGACCCCTCCTTTCAGCCTGGCTCTTCTGTGTCCTGGCTGCTTTGTAATGAGAATAATCTGGTATCCTTCCTTGTACATAGCACTGATTTAGAAAACCTCCTTTGTGAGAAGAGGGACGTGACATTTAAACCGTAAGTGGGTGGGAAAGCCGGCTGCCTCACCGGCCAGTGGCCACAGGCCCAAAGCTGCCTCGTCGACTGATTTCTCCGAGCTGTGTGAGAAACGGCTCAGAGAAAGGAAACAGAGGTCTGGCTTCCAACTCAAGCAACTAAAATTCTAGCAAGTCCACAGTGAACAAGGTCAAAGCCCTCGTGCTTGTGTCTGATCTCTCTGCCTGGGGGACACCTGGCCCTCCTTCAGGACCACCTCCCTCTCAATTCACATGGGCACGTGCCCCACGCCAAGGATGGGCCCATGATCCTACCCCCACACGTGGCAACGAGTCCAGAGGTGCACACGCCACTCAGGGACCAAAGAATGGTCGCTGCTCTGGTTTTTGCTGGAACGAATGGGAATGACTGTTAGGGTGAGGTCAGGCTGCAGCTACCACAGGCTGCCAGGTGGAGGCCACCTGAGAGAAGGCACGGGGGCGTCAGGAGGGACTCAGAGCACCCACACCCTAATGACATCATCTGAGTCCTAAGGTCCGGCTTCCATGATCCTATATGCAGGTCCCATGCACACCCTGTTTGCAAACCATAGTGAACTGAGTATCTGTCACTTGTAACAAAATAACCCTACCTAATTGAGTAAGCTACAATTCTATCGTAGTAAAATATTGGCTGGCATCTTCTGGTTCTAAGATCTTACCTTATGCCCAATTTTCCAGTGGGGTTTCCAAATGGTCTTGGCAAAGGAAATTAGCAAAATATAGCATCTTGTCTTTTCTACCTTCAAAATGGAAGGGCTGAGAGGGAAAACCGAGCGAGAACTAACAATCCAGGTTGAAATCTCGATTATGTAGTTGCCCACAGAAATGTAATTATAAGTGTTGGTTAGGTTCCCAGCCTTGTTCGTGTCCAAACAAACAAGAAAAGACTAACTCACAGGATATAGAGGACATGGAAAACTATAGCTTAAACATCAGAGTGCAGACCCTTCTGGAACCTTAGACACTGCAGGTGGTTAGCACCAAGGACGCCGTGAAACACGGCTCTCCTGACTCCCCGGAGCCACCAGAATTTGGGAATGTGTCGGCATTCCCAGGAAGAGCAGTGCAGAGAGTGCAGGGCGAGTGAGGCATGGGAACATGACGAGAAACATCCCAGATCAACGGCTCCTCCTCAGGCAGACTCGCAGCTTTGTGGGCAATCGTGAGGCCTGGGAAAGAAGCCTGACGGAGGGAGGGAGACCGGGGCAGGACCGTGGAGGAAAGCGGAGCGGCCATTTCTCAAGACCTGCTCCTGGTACAGCTCCACCAAGACATTTATCCGGGGCATCGTAAAAGGGGAAAAGTAACTTCTGACAATTGCAGTTCACTTGGGGAGCAAATCCCACCCACTCCTAATTCCTTGAGTGTCTGAAGCTATAGGAAAAGGAGGGGGAGTTGGTATAAATCAGTGTAGGACAAGCAGTGCCCTTTCCAGATAACTTAAGCTGAATTAGAGTGAAAACATCATAAAAAGTTTCAAGTATCCCAAGGGATGAGGAAGGCAGTAACTTTGCACCTTCAAATACACTCGTGTGACTTTCCCTGCAAAAATTCAAGGCTGCTGAACCCGTGTTACTTTCTTCAACGGACGGCACATTGGAAAGTGCAGAACGCGGGACCAACCACAACACGTCCAGCCCTCTCACTGTCACCACAGTCCCAGTATTTACTCCAAAAGGGAAAGACGTGGATGGCTCTGGAACCGGATCTAGAGGCCCCACAGAGACCACGACCTCACTGCTGAACAAGCTCCAGGGCCAAAGCGTCTGCGGAAATGGAGCCACTCAGAGTCCCTGACGCACACCTTCATGCTGGTGCATGCGGGAGTCGGAGAACTGGAGACACATCTGAGACAAAGAGGAAAGTGGTTCCCTGAAAAATCCCAGAACTGTGGAACTGAAACAGACTTCAAGGAACCTTCTGGAACAGCTCTGCCTTCTGGAAATTCAACGACCCACTGTTAAATACGAGGCTTCCCTTTTTTAAAGATTTCTATGGTGAGAACTCTGCATGGTCTGTTGCAGAAACATTCAATCCCCTACAACAGAGAGATGCCTGCCTCCTCTTCTAAAGCAAGAGCTATCCACAACTTAACCTCAAATTTCTCTTGAAAGCCCGTGGGTTGTATTTCCTTCCCAGAGTCAGGAGAGTGTTCTTTACCACCGACGGCGCAGCGCAGACAGAACGGGCTCGTTCCCGACGCTCGTGCTGTTCAGCGTGAGTATCGTGAAGTGGGAACAGGAAATTCAAGGGGAGGTACACTTCTGCGGCTCCAGCAGGGGGTCCCTCCGGCCCACGCATTTCGGTTTTCCAGGAAAGGCTCAATGACTGGGACGACCTCTAGACACCGCGTGTATCATGGGATTGGGCTTGTATGGTCAGACAGCAGCAAGCCGAGCTCTGAACGCACAGGTTCCATGACCCCCGTCCGCGAGGCCTCCGCCTGGCAGTCCCCCCATCAGGTCTGGTTCTGGAGCTGTCCCTGGGCCTTCCCAGGTCCTCCCCTCTGCAGCCCGCTGATGGACACCTCGGAGGACCCGCACACCTTCCACTGGTAACCGTGGGACACGTGCACGTCTGACATGGTTTACGCAGACTTTCCAGTCCGCACAGCGAGGAACAAAAGCAGGAGCAGAAACAGCGACACTTCCGGGAGTGCACCCTGACCGTAAGGGGAGAGAAGGGGTCCTGTGGAGCATGAATCCCAGCCTGGGACAGATCATTCCGTGCTGGAGAAACACGGGACGTTCTGTGTGCAAGACGGGACATTGGGGCCAAACCTGCAGGGACCCGAACGGGACAGGTGCCAGGGCAGAGCACTGACCCTGGGGCGCAAGGACCAGCTGGGACGACAAAGACTCAGCGGATGGTGCAGGAAGATTTCTGTGAGGTCCAGACCCCGGCAGAGGCCAAGAAAGCCAAACTCGTTTCAGGACAGAGGGGACCCCGTGATGACAGGGACCATGTGTGGGAAAGCCGAGGCCATCATGGGAGTGAGGGTCAGCACAGGGGTCAGCACCGGGCTCAGTGCAGGGCCAGCATCAAGCATCCGCATTGGGAGGTGGGCCTGGATGCCAGAAGCCTGCACTGGCCATGACCACAGCCAGCCTGGAAGGTCAGTATGAGGCAGACAGCCGCTGGCGCCCCCACATTCCTCCAAGGTTCCAGCAGTGAGTGGGAGCCGCGCGGGCTAATGGCTCTGGAGCAAAGCTGCTGCTGCTTCCGGGTCTGTGGTCACACCGCATGGGGCCACACCCTCCAGCACTGTCCCCACGCCCTGGGGACTGAGGCCCCCAGCGAGGGCCCAGATTCCGCAAGAGCCGGGACACAACACTGAGGCCGTCACACCACAAGCTCACGGGACACCTCCTGAAGACCATCGCGCAGGCTGTCCTCGTCCCCACAGTCTCTGCCTCTCTCACCTCCTTGCCCCTCCAGAGGACTCGAGGCCCTGGAGAACGCCCCACACCTCTCCCTCGATGCCTTCTCTACCTCCTTGGATCCCGTGCGTTTCTCCTCTCCTGAACGTCTGTCCTGGAAGTCCCAATCACAGGTGTGCTCACCGCGCCCAGCCTCCACGTGTCTCCACGCCCGTTCCCTTATGGCACAGGGGGCCACCCCCGCAGGGCAAGAACCGTCCCAGAGGGTGGGGCCATCAAGATGTTACACGGGGTTGAGACCCTCCAGAGCCCGCGGCCCCTAAGCCCACATGTGGTTAAAGGCTCACAGGAGCAGGCTTTCATCTGCTGTGAGCTCGGATAGGGGGATGCCAGCCTCGTACCTACCCCGGACTGTCACGCAGACAGGACATGCACTAAGGGCTGAAAAAACTCGTGGACAGGTCAAGTCTCATGTGCTGGTCACCATCACACAACCAGGGTAGAGAAGATAAGCATGACATGGCCCCAGAGCAGGCACCCCCTGACGCCACCCCGGGGTAGGGGAGGGAACACGGAGCACGACATGGCCCCAGGGCAGGCACCCCCTGACGCCACCCCGGGGCGGGGGAGAGAACACAGACACCAGCCTCCTGCGACCAGGGCCCGAGCTGACCACAGCTGTCCACCCGGGGACTCCCGACACCTGGCAGGCGCAGACATCCCAGGCCTGTACCCACATGTACTGCCCTGTGCTCACTGAGCCATGTTGTCCACATCAGCTCCTCGGGAAGCAGCCATCATTGACGTGACACGCAAGGTCGGCAGGTCGTTTCCACGTTTCACAACTGTCCCCAGTCACCTCATTAATTTAACGTGCATGTGTTCTCTGGTATTTACACTCCCTCCCAATTCAGGGAAGACGTGCGCCCTGCAGAGCCTGCCGAGGACGGGCACCCATGGGGTTAATAGGGACCCTGACATGCCTCAGTTTCCCTTAACAAAGAAGATAATATGCATCTAGAAATCAAGATTGCGAGAGCCACTCTTAAACTCCTCACACTGTTTTCTCTCAGGGCTGCGTTTTGCTGTATTATTTTCCCATATGGCCTCATTAATTCAATAAAGATATATTAATAAAAATTACTGTTTAATGGCTGCTTTCTCTGGGTCAGAACGCCGCATACGCAAAACCAAGCACATGCCCAGAGTTCTGGGAAGGGAGAAGGAAAGGCTCCGGAGAGACGGTGACAAGGTCGCACTGGTCACAGTTTTTTTGGGCCGTCAATCTGCAGGCAAGAACGTACAGGGTCTGCGTGGGGAACAGCCAACTGGGAAAGGGATCAGGGAGTCACAGTCACGACCCAGCCTGAGGGAGGTCAGGGCTCAGGTGGGTGACAAGACGACAGAAGGTCACCGGGAAGAGAGTGTGATGCAGCAAAGCAGGGGGGGCTGCCGGCAGGGGTGCGGCGCACCTCGGGGGCCACCTAGCAGGAGCAGGAAATAATCCCCCTCGGGCCAGCCAGGACCGTTCACCTCACACTTCCCAACACATGTCACCAAGGCACAGCCACTGCGAGAACACACGTGGGCATTCACACACACCTCGATGGGTGCACAGACATGCATACACAGACCTCCATGGGTGAGCGCACACGCACACCCACGCCTGCGTGTGTACGCGCCCACGTGTGCCGTGCATGCCTGCATGGGAGTGTGCTGACATGCGTGCACACACGTATGTGCTGACATATGTGCACACACGTGCACACCTGCACACCCACACACGTGCGCACAGGCAGCTGTGCGAGCCTTCTCTGGTGCACACACACATGGGCACACACGCACATGCACATCTGCAGTCGGGCGCATACACACATGTGCCTCTACTGTGGACACCAAGCATCTCGTCACGGCACCGCAATGCTGGGCAGCCGGAAGGGGGCCCTCCCCATGGCTGGAAGGTCCAGGCCTCTGTTCCCAGCACACGGATGCAGCAGGTGTGAGCAACGTGGGGGTCCTTCCCGGGAGCTGCACGGTTGTGTACAAGTGTGCGAACAGTGTGCAAACAGCTCCCAGTCCAGCTGATCCCCCTTCGAGTGTCAGTACTAAGCCGACATCATAGGGCTTCTTAGCAGCCTCTCCGACTAACCACCTTGTTGTCTGTAAAGCAGCTCGGCCCCGAACTTCGCGAACACACAGTCCGACGACTCAGGAACGTTGGAAATGCCGCACACGGCGGCCCTCACATGGTGTGGGGCCCCCGCAGCGTCTCGTGTCTGGGAACAATGTGGTCTGCAGGAGGTCAGTCTGGGTGCCAGCAGACTAGCTCCAGCAGACCTGAAGAGCCGGGTGTGGCGGTTTCCCGAAAAAGCGGCCCTGCTTTCAACGCTTACAAAACGTCCCCCAGAAGCACGATCTTCCCCATGCATTTCTGTGTAACCGCAGCGTTCATTAAGACAAGCAGAAATGCTTACCCAGTTACTGTAATTACAACATTAATTCACCACACTTCAGTGCTTTTAATAATCCAAAGTGAGTTCAGTTACTATCAACTATTTGACATGCATCATTAGTGAAATGCGTTTTTGCAAAACGTGCCTTGTCATCTCATGGGCCCCATCAGGTGCGCGGAGCCAGCTCCCCGCACCACAGGAAGCCGGATCTGACAGCATCCCACCACCTTCCCAGTGTTAGGTCCTCTTTGCCCCGGGACCCTTCCATCCTGCCTTCTCCAGGCCTGCAGCCCCAGCACATCCCAATGGGAGACAGTGACAGCTGCATCTGGGGAAGGGACTGAGAAGTGGGCTCAGGATGAAGTGGGGGGAGTGAAGGCTTAGGTGTCAGCTTCCCAGGGAAACCCTGCTTCCACCAGCAATCTGCAGCACAGGCCCACAGGAGACGTGCCATGGGGGGCACCTCCAGGAACCTCAGACCCAATACACATCCAGCCTCCTCCGGTCACTTGAAGTCCAAGGTGAGAACGCACAACCAGCCCCAAGGTTCTGGGGAAAGCATCTATGGGAAGCCCATCACAAGTGTGTACCCTTAGTGTGGACGGACACAAGCACCTGCTGTCTGCTCAGTGTTGGGCTCACAGCCCCAGGAGTGCAAGGACAGTGCTGGCAACGCAGTCGGAACATTCAGAACAGACACCACCACGTGGACCCCCGACAGGACCCCGGGAACAGGGAGAGTCACACAGTCTCACATCACAGCTGTGGGTGGGGGCCTGGAGCTCCCGGCCTGCTGGGGAGGTTTTTAAACAAAACACGCTGACGGGGCTGTGCTCCGAGGGACCTTCTGGCATCTCGAGAGCCCAGAGCAGTGGGCTCGGAGGACAGGGCAGCCATCCACTCGGACTGCAGCAGTGATTAGCGAAATCCAGCGGGAGTCCGAACTAAGCAGCCCCCAGCATGACAAGAACACCTCTTGCCCATCTCCTCTCTGCACCCCAGACATCGCAATAAAGAAGAACACCAGAGCCAGGACAGAATCTCGTCAGCAACACATATCTTGAGCATCTCCTGGAAAGCAGAGCCCCCGACACTGATGGGCCGCGATACAACCACTCCCGGGACGGGCCAAGGAGAGTGCACGCTGGAGACAGGAGTGCAGACACCAGGGGGCACTGGGCTGCCAGAGCACAGCCACTTTGTCAGGGTCCGTGCACAACTCACCCACACCCCTGGTCAATGCGCACACGATGGCCACTTGCACAGAGTGACCAAAACCACGGGTCCTTCAGTGCAGTCGACCCCTCGCGGAGAAGACGCGTGTGTTAGGGGAGCTCCGGGCAGGCATGGGGTCCCGCACACGGAGCAACACTGTGCGGCACGTGAGACAACTGTAAACGGAGCACCGTGTGCACGAGGCCATGTGTCGTCGACTAGTTGATGAAATGCAACCGAAGGCTCCCGGGCACCTGGGCCGTGTTCCCCGGGGAGCCGCAGTTCAGCTGAATAGAGGTCCAGGGGCCTCGTACACACACGCTCCCACGGACAAGAACCAGCCGTGCCCAGACGCTGAAACGAGAGAACGCGCTTGGGGCTCCAAAGCGTCGGCCCTCCCCCCGCAGCGGCGCAGTGCTAAGTCGCAGGAGGCGCCACAGGACCTCACACGGGACGCAGCAGAGTGGCCCCTTTGCCACTGTCACCCAAGGCCGGGGAGAGCCCCCCCACACCACCCATGGCGGCTGACTCCAACCCCTCAGACCACTGGGAACGAACGCGCAGAAACCAGCAGACGTCGCAGGCTGCTGCAGGGAAGAGCCCAGCCGCCACGGGGCAGAACGCACAGGCGACGCTCCATGGAAGTCAGCCTGCGAGACCCGCTGGGGGACTCGACTAGGTAACGGCGCGAAACTGCACAAAATGCAAGGACTTCGCAGAAGCTGAGACGAGAAGACAATGGCAGGAGCTCCAGCACATGTCCCACAAGAGCTTCGGAAGGAAAACCCGAGAATGCGGAGGACAGAGAAGAAAACTCCAAGTAAAGGAGAAGCAGGCCTGAGGGTCAGAGCCTGCTGGGCACCAGAAGACGTGAACAGGAAGCAAAACAGACCAACACGGACACAGCTTCCCGTGGAGACGCATCCTTGTGACATCCCCTGGGCGGGGAGGTGGGGCAGGACGGTGAACCCTGTGCGGTGAAGGGGACTCCCTGCTAACAACCCCGGGTGGTGCGGTCACTGGCTTCTAGGAAGGTGGTTCTGAGCTTTGATCCCAGTGCACAGTAAAATCAGATTTCACGTGGGAACAGACGTATTCTCAATCACCAAAGACTCTACAAGCCTCCCCACTCACAGACGTGAACAAAGACTCCTCGGGGAAGAGGAACAGAAGTGAAGGAGAGGTCACGGGCCGGGAGCCGGTGGTGAGTCATGCCCAGGCAGGGCCGGCGGTGAGCCACGGACCCGCGTGCATGACCCCAGGTGGAGGGCGCCCACGGAGGGGGACAGGGACGGGACAACGGTGTCCCCCTTACAAGAGTAAGAGCAACAGAAAAGTGTGACTCAAACGTGTTCGACTTAAAAACTCCACCCCGCACACAAAAGTGCAAACCTCAATAAAATATTAGCAAACTGATTCCTGCCGCATATCAAAACAACATGTCCAAACTAGGAAATGGAAGAAGGGTTCAGCATTAGAATATTTACTATTTCATTCGAAATGTATTGAAGAAGGCAGATGGGAACCCATTCACACAGACGCTGGACAAGCACGTGACTAATTCCAATACCATCCCTGATTTTTTACATAACTTATATGTTAAGATTTAAGAGGAATTTGTTTCTTTTCCTTAAGTCTACCAGTGATTATTTTACATTTAACTCCATGCTACCTGTCTTGAGACATTCAACAAAACAGAAAAGTAGGAATAAAACGGTGGGAGGGAAAAATAAAACGAGCACTTGGAATTTATCTACTTCGAAAACCCAAGCTGACAACCTATTAGCAGCCCTTTAATAAGGAAAGGAACACAACAGCACAATCGAAAAACTGGGTGAAATATAGGGAACTGTCACTTGTTAAATAATACCTAACCATCCTACACTAACATCCAACAAAATTATATTTGTGCAAGTCTCTAGGAATCTCGGAATTTTAACCCACTGAGCCACCCAGGCTCCCCTAGTAATCTCAGAATTTTAAAGACAACAGTGGTGTGTTACGGCCTCATCAGAGGGGACGACACGGAAGGTCACTATCATCTGCACAGGTAGATACGGTGTCTCCCCAAACCCACACGAGTGCTCACGGACTCAGCAATTACACGTAGTTAGAAAGAGACGCGTGCGGTAAAGACTATTACAGCATCACTTATTCTAGAAAAAAACAACCCAGCTATGCACACATCGACGGGAACGGTTACCCAGATGACGCTGCGTCATCCCCAAAACCCAGGTGCATGTGAGACAGCGAACCAGGGGACCCAGGGCCGTCGTTGACCCCAGTGGACCCCAGCGGACATGACAAAGACATGATCAGGTCAACGACATCAGATATGCCAGTAAAGGAGACCCACACCCCATTTCGGTGTTTGGTTTCCAGGTGACAAGGCATGGGGACTACGGCCTGGGTCCCACGGGCTTGGAAACACGCACCCTGAATGCGGAGGGGAAGCACACCCACACACGCAAGGCGGTCCTCCACGGGGTCCCGAGAACAGCCTGTGCGCGGCCGCTGTGTGTGAAGGGGCAGGGACGCAAGTGGGCAGGACTGCCAGCCACGGAGCAAGTGGCGGAGTACGGGTGCCCTCTGCGGGCACGACTCTCGAGACCTGCCCGAGGTGTGAAAGAATCCCAAACAAAGAGGACATCTGTAAAAGAAAGTGAGTAGATGTTGATGCACACACGTCGAATAAAAAGGTCTATCTGGCACATCAAGTGAAGAAACCAGCCACAGAACCCTGCGGCCTGATCCCCGTTACGCTGGAAACCTACACGGGACATGGGTTGCATCCATGCACTCAAACACCCACGTCTCGCCCAGTTACAGCCAGGGAGGACCGGAACCTGGAGGCCTGCAATGTTGCATTCAACTCTGAATTATCTGGAACATTCTAAGTGTTTTAAAAAACACTCTCCTTATTTAAATTGTTTTCACTTGGGACTACTGGCGGGAAGGGAGCAGGCACAGGGAGTTTGAGGGCAAGTCCTCAGCCTCGAATGCCCTGGCCTCTCAGAATGGGAAGTAAGCGGCCACCTCACTGACCCAGGCCGCGCCTGTCATCAGAAACAGGACAAAATACCACATGACTTTCTTTCTTTTGCTTTTCGATACTCTCTGAACTTCCTACTAGGTGCTCCTCTCTTTCCAAACTTGGAAGAGTAACATAAGGTAAGTCCCGCTTGCCTGATACACTAAACCATCCCATGTTAACAGTCAGGAATGGTGGTTGGACCGATGTCCGGTCCAACATGTCCGATGCAGGGGAAGAGGTGGGGAGAGCCCGTGTTCTGTCTCCCAGACAGAAGCAGAGGAGTGGGAAAGAAGCCGTGTCCCACCTGCACAGACCAAACAGACTCAGTTGCAAGCAAAGCCACAGTCTGGTGTTAGGACGACCCGTCGTGTCCCAACCGCCCGTGCCCCCTTTTTCCAGGTGTAACCCCTCAGACAGGCGCCCACGCAGCCAGGTCTGTGCCCCAGCCTTTATCCAGTCCTCTCCCAAGTGCAAACCATGAAGGAAAACGGGGAAGGGTCCAAGCACACGCAAGGGCTGGGGGAAGGACACACACAGGACACGAGACTCCCTCCTTGTCACTTGGCTCAACCTGTCCCCAGCATCACATGACCTTAATGTGGCTCCAGCTTCCTCACGTCCCAGCAAACCCCTGCCTGCTCCCTTGAAACACACAGGGCCCCAACAGCTTCAGGGCCTGCTGTCCAACAACCTTGCCCTCTTCAGAGCCGTCCCCCAGCTCTGTGTCCAGGCAAGATCTGACTCCTCCATGGGCCTGGGACGGGGACCCTCCCTCCTCCAGCTTCCTCTGTCTCTGTGGCTCTGAGGACAGAGAATGGGCTCCCCACACCAACGCACATATGAGGTCACTGGTCCACAACGAAGCCCCTGAGTGAGCCACAGACCCCAACACCCCGAGAGAACGGAACCACACACTGTGCACAGCAGCTCAGCAGGGAGCAAGGAGTCTTTCTGGGAGACTGTCCGCGCTCGGGATCCATGACCACGTGGGACCACTCACCCGGGAGACTGTTCACGCTCAGGATCTGTGACCACACGGGACCACTCACCCGGGATACCCACATTCAGCAGAGACCCAGGAGCACAGCCATGGGCCACGTAAGCAGCCCCATGACCAGCCCCGTCCAGGCAGGGCCTAAGGCTGAGACACCTTTGACATGGCAGAGCCCCGGCCTCCCGAAGGGCTGCATGCAGTGAACCAGGGAGCGGGGGAGGGGGGGCGAGCGCTCATGTGACCCTGCTGTACAGAGGGGCAGGCAGACGCCAACATGGCCTCCTCGGAGGAACGCGCGCTCCGTGTGCACTGCCTGGAATCCTGGGCCACCGGCTTCTGGGTGTCAGGGTCACAACGTCACCAGAGCTGAGCCACTACCAGCTATCACACGTGATCAGGCCGACTCTGGTCCCTCAGCCCCCAGCGTCACTGCACGCGTGTTCCTCAGGCATCACGCACCAACCCCTCAGGCACGCTCATCCTGCTCGTGGATCTCCTGTGTGGAAATTCTCCTGCAGGCCGAGTCCATTCTGCGTGAGTCGCCTGTCTCCTAGGACCCCCTTCTCACAGCCCTGGAGGCTGGGAGCCCAGGACCCAGGTGCTGGTGACGGCCCCCTTCCCAGCTGGTGGCCCCACCTATGCACTGTGCCCTCCCGAGGCAGACAGGGATTCTGCTGGGTCATCTTACGGGGGCACTGACCCCAGTGTGGGGCCAAACCTCAGGATGTCACCCAATCTTCCCTCCAATGACACCCACTCCCAACACCGTCACACTGGGGTCAGGGCGGCAACACATAAATTTTGAGGGGACCGAACATCCAGTGCATAGCAAGCCTCCCAGAAGGGAACCTGCAGCATGAGGACTGAGCACCTGGGAAAGCAGGGCCCAGAGCAGCCGGGAACGCGGGCCGATGGGACCCCCGGCGTGGACGGGCTCCCAGCCAGGCCGGCAAGTGCGGCTCCTGGGAACCACCTCATGCCTCCAGCTTCCCCCAAATGAGGGGACAGGAACCAGGAACAGAAGTGTTGGTGGGAACACCTGTCCCAAGTCTGAAAACCTGCTCCAGCTGAAGGGCCATCAACCAGGACCAACCAGTAGGAACGCTGCCGTGGCACAGAAAGCTCGCCAGACGGAGGGATGTGAGACACGGACTCCCATCAGGATGCTGACGGCGTCACAGATCCTACAGCAACTACAGCCCAGACATGGGCAACTTCAAAGAAAAGGCACAAAAGATTTTCAAAGGGAAGAAGAATCCACTCGTACAAACTGTGTAAAAACCATATCAGGCAGGACAAGAAGCCATAGGTCAGGAGGTTCACTTCATGAAGGAAAACTCAGCCAAGAAGCTTCAAAAACTTGTTATCCAAGATAACATCCACGTTCCGTAGCTACTTTGTTACAACAACAGAACAGCAAGAAGGGAAAGAGGGAGGCTGAAGGGAAAGGCATTATTTGCACTTCCGATCTAACAAAGAGATCCCGAAACACGTCCTCCACCTTCGGCTGCAAACAGCTCAAGGACAGAGCATCCCTCCTCCAGGGCAGAGAGGCTGGTCCAGCGACAAGGCCGCTGAGCCCAGAGGCCGAGTGGGCACCTCCCACACACCAGCACTCCCTCTGAGAAGCTAGTTTTCATTGGCAAAAACTGCTGCTGTTAAGACGAGTTTTACGGTTTTTCAGAATCACTCCCTTGGAGTAAGCTGAGCCCAAGGAGATGTTCCCTGTTGCCCATCTCTGAGCCCTGCGTGCCCCAGCTGCACCTGCCCCGCAGAATCCATCCCTGCAGCCCGTGGAGCATCCCGTTTCTGAGAACTATTCATGTGTGTCACACACGCGGGCTCACAGCCACCTGTTTGGGCCTCGGAGCCACCCCAGGTGCTCGGAAGGCTCCCACATGAGCAGGTGCACGCTGGCCGGCGTCTTTACCGTGCGGAGCTGGTGGGGGAATGACTGGGACAGTTTCTAAAATTTCCGCTGACTCTTCTCTCCAGATCATTCTTCCAAGAATCCTGGATTCTGACAACACGCTGACAAGGACAGGCTATAAGACCCTGGAAAGAGCCTTAAAACTCAGACAACAGGAGCCGCAGGGACGGGGTCAGCGCCACTCAGCATCCACCTTGCTGAGCACAGTGTTGGCACAGAGAGGTCTCCCAGGCAGGCGTGGCCAACGTGGCGGGGAGGACATGTGAGCCCCATGGATGGCCAGCGATGAGCGGCACGTTCCAGAGAAGCATCACGCCACCGCAAGAAGCCTCCAGCTCTGAACTCAGTCCCTCCCCGGGTGCATCCTCACTGAGCAGGGAAGGGAGCAAGGAGGCCAGTGCAGGGGAGAAGTGTAGCAGGACACACAGAGGTGAGTGCAGGAGGAACTGGGCAGGGTCGACGGGGAGGGTTCCACCCAGCAAAGGGCTCTGCCTTTCAAAAGAGCTCACAGAGGGCCTTGAGGACAGCAGAGTGATGACATCGTCCAGACACCTGCACCTGCCTTCCACGTCCCCCAACACAGGACCGACACTGTGCCAATGTCAGTCACGACACCATGGCAGCCACAGGATCAAGGTGCACAGACAGCACTGGTCTGCAAAGACACTCATCGCGGGTTTTGGCAGGATTCCAGAAAACTCTTCCATGTACACATATCCACGTTTCTATATCAACACCTGAAATCCTTCTCTGTGAGTTTAATAGCAGCAAATGACATAAAATGTTGTATAACTTCTGTTGAAATTTTGAAGTAACACTTTTACATCCTCTCCTCTCACACGTACCAACAGGAATACAAACGCCACACCAACTTCACGGCGACTACTGTTCGCCGGGAAACAGGGAAACAAGTTCATCTTCAGTGGCTAAAATGTTACGTTCTGCATTTTGTCCTCAAATTCTTATTTCCATTCCACCTTCCCTCACAGACTTGTATCCTACCGTAACGCATGTTTAGTTTTAAGACTTCTGTGTACACACACACACACGTGCATACACACATGTATGTACATACGATCGGAAACTTATTTTCAACTTTCTGTGATAAATATTCTAAATGGTAAAAAATTCTATCGGATTAAATTATCATTACTCTGAAAGTTACATAATTGAGCCTAAAATATAAATACACTAAAATTTCTGATAAGTATTAAACACTAAAATTTAACAGGCAACGCATCTCTCAGTGAGATGGAGAGAGATCACGGGTCCCTGTCCCTCGTTAGTGAGGAGGACAGCCGAGCACGGACTGCTGGATGCTGTCAGCCCCGAGACACTTGGATGGGGACGATGGTGCCACGTCCGGTTACGGCAACGACTCTTGATGGCTGCACATCCTTCAGAAAGCGGCACCTTTCACCAACAAGTATTTTTATTAATTGTCCTATTTCAGTTATGTTGAAAGTTAGAAATTAGAAACCAGAAATTGTTAAAGCCATGGCTTTCCTCTTCAGCAGAAGTCCGACACGAGCACCGCCCCTTCCTCTGAGAGCGGCTTCTTACCGGGCAGCGCATGACAGCAAGGTGGTGGTGGGACGGCGGGGGCCACGCGCATTTCAGGAAGCAGGGGAGGGGCGGTGTGAAAGCCGAGAACTCAGACGTTGAGGGTACTAGGTCTCAGGAAAAAGCACATAAGAAATGTAAGATCAGGGGATTAATGCCCTTTGAACGATCCCGTGTCATGTGTTCCTGAAAAGGTGCTGACGCTTTGGAAGGATTAGCACTGAGCCCTGAAGACACCTGTCGAGACAAAACAGTAAAACAGAGGCCCTCTCGTATGCAAAATGTCAAGAAATTCCATGTCTTTTGTACCCATCTTGTTAAGCTCAGGAAACGGTCACACGCAAGCGATATTTTCCCACGTACACAAGATTGTGACATGACTTCCAAAACACGGACACAAAGACGGAACCAAGACAGATGGACGTTCCTGTGCATTTTCATTCCTTTAACTGTGCTCTCACTGAAACAAGGTTCCCAGGAGCCACGTGGACACAAACCACCTTCCGCGGCGGTTCTGAGCCATGAAACGTGCCTGATTTTCACCCGCGCGGCACCCGTCGACACACACCCACAGGGAGCTGGGGTATCTCGCCAGGTGGGAAGTTAGAGGGAACATCGGCGAGCACGCGGTGCTAGAGCCTGCCTTCATCACTGTCTCGTGATGTCCCAGAGAAGGCGGACTCCGCAGTGGATCTCTGTGAACTAGAGCAGCCCTCCCACTCACCAGAAACGGAAGCCCCCCCACCCCCCGCTCTGACGGATGCCAGTGTCACGTGGAGCTCTCTCTCCCTTCGGAACAGGGCAGCAGAGCCGATCAGCGTCTCTGCTCCAAAGGTATGCACTGGGGCATGGGGGCGGGTCCCTCATCCCTGGCCCCTGACAGCAGACACATCATGAGAGCTGCAGGTGTGCGGGGACCTCCAGAGGGTCCTGGAGGAGGATGACGTCTAAGACATACTTGTACCCTTGGAAGAGTCACGGAGGCACGTGGTGGGCAGAGAGTATGTCCTCATGAGTGAACACACCGTACACGGCACAAGTAAGCCGGCAGCCACCAACTGAGAAAAATCATTGATGATGTCAGCACTCGGGATTCACTGGGACAGCCCTCAATCGCCCTGGCATAGAAACCATTAAGTCCAAGGCGCTAACGTGCTTGATCTGAATTTTCCGTAACAATAACTGAACCTCATCTCTCAACTCCCTTTATCAAGAACTAAAATGTTTTACGGAGCATTAAAGTTACGTGGTGTGTGGAGATTAAGCACGGAGGATGCTTAGCTTTAAAATATCAATCCACACGGAATAACAAAGTATCTTAAATTTCAGCCCTTCGGTAAACACAATGCTTACAAGTCTGACCAGACAGAACATTACTTGTCATCAGTTCCAGAGAGGGCCTGGGACCGGCATGCTCCAAAGGGGACTCCAAGTGACACGCCAATCCAGACATCACCAGTCACTCCGAGTTAGGTGGGGTGGCCCCCAGAAGTGAGCAGACACCCTGCAGCCCCATATCTTTTGGATGAGGGGGCCATCATCTCCTAAGTGCATTCAACTTTTTAACACAAGAAACAAAAGCCACAGCACAAGCGGCTGGAAGAGCCGCTGCTGCAGGGCACCCTAAGAACACATCGGGAAGAGAGGGGCAGTGCCCATGGCGACAGCCACACAGGCCTGCAGCCAGGCGCCACGGGGCTGATTCTGTGGCTCTAGGAAGTCGTGCCTACACGTGTCCTCGATGTGTCTGACCGAAACTCTGGGTCCCACTGAATTCCCTCTTCCCGTTGGTGCTGATGATCTCAGGGCCCCATTCCCACCATCGGGCTCCTTCCTTACGGTACTAACATGGTCACGTGTCGGGGGCTGGGAGCACTGAGTCACTGACCAGAGAACTTAGCCACGGCTGCACGGAGTCTCAGACACTTTCACGTCGCCCCTCCGTGTCAGCACTCTTCACCCCTTTCTCTCTCTCACACCTGGAGGAAATAGGAGTCACTCTGTGCCATGCCCTGCACCCTCCTGTGAGCATCGTTAGGCATCAAACTTACAAAAACACATGGTAGGTACTTCAATAACAATTTTATAAGGATTATAATATGTTGAATTATACTGTCTTAAAGAAAATATGCTACCAAACCTAATTTCCCCTGCTTATTCCTCCTTGTTTTAATGTGAGGCCTTGTGATTTTAAAATCAGTCAGTGCCTTCCACCCCACCTCTGCTGAGCACCACGGGATGAGGGAATGCTTGCCGTGGCCCACACGGGCTGGGCTGGACAGGAGGGGGAAGATTCTCTTTCTCTACATACTGTGTGCAGTAAATGGGAATCCCTTCCCTAACTTCTAAACAAAATGATTTTTAAAAGAAAATGGGTTTCAGAAGAGAAGTTTGTCTAATGCCATGACAGACCCACAGAGGCGGCCAAGGCTGTCACATGGCAAGGTGGGCTGTGGGGGACAGTGAGAGCTGCTGTTACTACCACCACTAAACTACACAGATTAGAGCAGGATGAACGCCCTTGACCCCAGGCCTGGGAGTGACCCCAATAATCCACACATCTGGATATGAAACAGCGACAACCAGCAGATCCATTCTGAGCTTGGTTACTATGGGCACCAGGCCTTGTGACCGTTAGACCATAAGGGTTTCTGGAAGTGTCCTCCTCTACTTAAAAGGGAGACTGGCATATCGTCCCGTGAAATGACTTGGGCCAAGGTGTTAGCAAACACTGTCCATACCCTCTGTGAGAAGCACTTGCTGACCATGTGCACTTAAAAAAGTACACCTTTGAGGTTTGAGTATTTGCATAATATTTGGGGGGAGCATGGCCAAGGAAATCTAATCAGAAAAGTAGAAAGACACATGACAAAGTCTTCAGATTTGGGGGAAATTTAAGCAATCACGGATACAAATTAAGGGATTTTGCAATTACCGCCCAATGTTGTCACTGACACAAGAGGAGAATGTGACCGGCCTCTTCACCACAAAATGAGTAAAGATGCTACAGCAGCGTGAAAGTCAGTACAGGGGGCAAGTATCAGAACTCACACCCACACGTGCATAATCCCCTACACCAGGTCAGTTTGTACTGCTTCCTTTGAGAACATGTTGTTGACTTTGTTCAAAGTCCCAAAATAAACAGACCACTGATAGGTAACATTTTACGGTCTCAGCGAGGAATGCCTTACAAAAAACAGACCCAAATGTCCATGTGGAATGACCCATTCCTGAGTTACCATGCTTTTTACAACACATCCTAGTAAACCAAATTGGGCTTGTGAGTCCGGTGTGATGTCCTGCGGTGGACAAGAGAAAGCAGTCCTCATCTGGTTGCACGACACATGAGCCCAGTGACCACCGCGGCCCCACCCGGGACAGGCCTTGACAGCATATGTCCACAAAGCATGCAAGTCACTGAGCCTGTCACGCGTCCATGTTCGCCAGAGCCAACTCGGCCAACGGAAGGACATCGCACAGACCAAGTCTTCACCGCCAAGTGGAGACAGAGGTACAGGCCCAGCACCTTTGCAGAGTCCACAGCAACTGCTAAGGCGGCACCTGGTGCAGCACAAAGTCAGCTGAGCAGACGGCAGGACTCGGGGTGGGGCAGCCTGGAAGTCGGGGAGCGCAGGCTTTCTGCACACGAACTCCAGCCTCGAAATTCAGTTTCTGGGAGGACAGCCTCTTGGTCATCAGTCAAAATCCTAAGCTGTGGGCCGTAACTAAAGAAATCAGAAGTGCGACCTCCTTCTCTGGGTGGGGACACAGAGGACGCAGAGTGGGAGCCATGTCTCGGCTGCTGACGGCTTGCTTTGCACACCGGAGCTCAGCACGCACCGCGCACGCGCTGCGATCCGCCGTTTTCAGAGGAGCCACGCAGCTCAGCATTAATTCCATGACTGTAGACAGACGGCTCAGCACCTTGTGCTGGGGAAATTAACTTGAATAAATAGGAATAATGTATGTTTCTTATTTGTAAGATCATACAAGTAGGTCACAGAATAGTGTGGAAGATGTTGGAGGTACTGCGAGAAGACATCATGCTTCTACTGTTAGAAAAATGACACATGACTCGAAGGCGTCATCGTTCACCCCTACAAACAGGCTTCCCTCGACGGTGTGCTGTTTGGACACGGAGAGCACTCTCCCTGTACAGAGAGGCTTTAACGCCTCGGCGGGCACACACGCCCGCTGTGCAGAGACCCCAGCATCTCCCCGTGGCTCCCGCCGCGAGACTTCACCGTGTCCATGGCGTTTTCGGCAACACGTCCAGAGGCTGCCGGTGGAACCTGGGGACACGGGGAGCAGGGCTCAGCTGCCTCACCTCTGCTGGGAAGAATTCCACTGAATGCAACAGACGCTTGTCCCGAAAGGATGTGGAGTAGGAACAAGTCTTCTGTCCCTGGTCTGGACCACCCTCTAGCTCACGGGGCCACACAAACACCATCTGCAGAACCAGAGGTTCACGCTCCATCAAAATCATTCAGATCCTCCTCGTTTCCCTCTAGACGTCAGCAACTCATCAAGATTACCTGAGAACTACTCTTCTCTTCCTTCCCAAACCTCATGAAGATTTACTCATAAATTTTAAAAAGACCAATATCCACACTCGGAGGCTTTACAGAGACTGTGTACGGTGTCACTTCACCAAACAAATGAGATCCCAGCTTTCTTGGTTTGAGGTTCCTGCACCAGCTGCTACTCCCCGGGCAGGGCACCCTCTCGTGTGAGTGGCCGCACCTCTAACCGCCTGGGAACAAGCCCCCCTTCCACACCCCTGCGGGATAGCGCATGCAATTCCAGAAGCGAGCCTCCTTCCTGCTGAGGCCCAGGGCCACCAGCGCTCCACGAATTTTTGTGTTTGTGCAATCTCCACTTCAAACTACCACATACCCCTCTTTGGGACTTTGCTGTTTATCATTATTCATTAACCAAGAAGATTTCTGTGCTGATTTCCTTTCTCTGGAGGGTCTAGAGAATAACACTTGCCGTCGTCAATACTGACTGACGGCTTCCTAGTGCCAGAGGCCGGACCTCCTCGCCCATGCACCACCTCCTAATGATCAACAGTCCTTGGCCGTTGCCCCAGGTGGCAGGTGGGGTGGCTTCTCCAAAGAGGGACGCAGCCACAGCCCCCGCTACAAGTGCTCCTGGATGCCAGGGTTCGGACCTGAGGCCACGGCACAAGAAGCCACGGTTCTCTGTAGGCTCCACAGACCCTTTCCTCCCACCCCACACACAACCCAACATATAAATAACAATAACGGGACGACGCATGAATTTTATATTTTAAAACATCCTAATTTTAAATCTAAAGTTTTCAAATCCCCATAGCTTCTGAGTGGTTAGTGGTGCTAGGTTTGCAACACTGCGTTGGCTTAAGAGGTTAGACCAAGATTAATCAATTCCTGTCACTTCTGGCTTCAGGAGCAAGACACTATGAACCTACAAAGACTAGGAAAAACCTCAAGTCATTAACTGACCCAATAGCAGCGTTGTGCCTGCATGACCGTTCCCGCCCAAGCACGTCGCTGACGCCACCCTAACAAAACGGTCCAGGAATGGGGCCCGCAGAACACAGGCCCGCGGAGAGACTCCAGGAGGGATCAGGGACACAAGTTCCTTCTGGAAGTGCGTGGGGCAGACCATCCTCCCTTGTGTTACAAAACTCGTGTCCATTCCACTTTCCCTAATCAAGTGACAATAAAAAGATCTCAAGTGCGTTCAAACACATCCGCTAGTGACAGGGCACTGTAGCTTCAGTCCTTCTGGCCACGTTCCCGGAGCAGGAAGGAAACCAGAAAACAGAACCAACAGTGTACGACTGTCCTTCCTTCCCGTCCACCAAGTCCAGGCAGCACCGTGGAATTACAGATCAGATGAGCACTGTTCTTCCAAAGGCATTACTCTTGGGTTGTTTCTTAAATTGTAAAGAACAGCTTAAACATCCAGATGAAGAAACTGTTTATTACCACAGGGCACAAACGAAATGTCTTCCAGATGATCGCGGTTACTGAGTTTGATTAAAACAACAATAACAAACCTGTTATCAGTCGCTAATATGAAAACCATTCACCCTGCAATTGCACTACTGGGTATTTACCCCAAAGATACAGATGGAGTGAAAAGAAGAGCCATCTGTACCCCAATGTTTATAGCAGCAATGGCCACGGTCACCAAACTGTGGAAAGAACCAAGATGCCCTTCAACGGACGAATGGATAAGGAAGATGTGGTCCATATACACTATGGAGTATGATGCCTCCGTCAGAAAGGATGAAGACCCAACTTTTGTAGCAACATGGACGGGACTGGAAGAGATGATGCTGAGTGAAATAAGTCAAGCAGAGAGAGTCAATTATCATATGGTTTCACTTATTTGTGGAGCATAAGGAATAACACAGAGGACATGGGGAGATGGAGAGGAGAAGGGAGTTGAGGGAAATTGGAAGGGGAGGTGAACCATGAGAGACTATGGACTCTGAAAAACAACCTGAGGGTTTTGAAGGGGCGGGAGGTGGGAGGTTGGGGGAGCCAGGTGGTGGGTATTATGGAGGGCACGTATGGCATGGAGCACTGGGTGTGGTGCATAAATAATGAATTGTTACACTGAAAAAAAATTAACAAAAATAAATAATTAATTAATTAAAAAAACCATTTACCAAGCACTCTCACTCAAAGTTCTGCTGCAGTCACAGAAAATGTCCTGTGATCCTTGTGTTCTCAGTGTGCAGTTTAAAAATGTTTTCCAATGTCTCTTTTTACACAAAGAATAGGTGGGCAAGCTCCTCACAAGTACAAGAATTGACTGACTAACCAATCGTCTATGTGCATTTCAGCCTCCCTGATGCCTGGCCTTACTCCAAGGACAAGGCTTGAACATGCTGGCATGTCCCCGTTTCCCTGCTGGAAATGAATAAACGTTTGTACAAGAGAACACGCACAGTCAGTACCAGGAGCAGAGCGGCGGATGAGGTCCTGGCAGGGACACGTTTCCTTTTGGAAATACAGTGCACAAACAGGAACACCCACACAAAAAAGAAGAAATGCAGCCAACAGAAGGGACATGAACAAGCTTCTTGAACTTAATTTCTCTTTTGTAGAAGTTAAAGTACTGGAGGAACTTTATTATCCACCCCCTCACCACCCAGATTTGGTCTGGGAGCCCTGACACAACCCCAGTCGTGGTGCCAAAAGGAGGAAGGACTACTTCTCCTGCATCACTGGTCTCGTACAGTCCCTTGCTACAGTCCACCCCAGTGCTCACACTTCACGACCGAGGCCATTTAACTCACTAATGAAATAGCACGTAAATAAGTTCTCCAAAGCCTTCAAGTGAGCAAGTGAGCCCGCAGGAGGAAGGGGCCCGTTGCGACGGCATCTGTGAGCTGTTGGAAAGCTAGCGGTGATTTCCAGGATGACATGGAACTTTGGAGCTGGACTCTGGAAGGCCAGAATTTGGTTGGGGAATAAGTGAACTTCATCCTCTGTAGATGTGCAAGGTCTCCACCATCAACTGCAAGGACTGCTCCAAAACATCCTGCGTGGTTCTCCTCACCCGGAAGGAAGCGTGTGCCTGGAAATGTCTACCCCAGCAGCCTACAGCCATGGCGTATGCAGACAAGAAAGAGACTGAGACACCACACGGTCATTAATCCACTATCAAAATACCCCTGCTGGGCTAACCCAGGGTATACCACAGTTCAGTCCTGGAGATAACAGACAGATGTATTGGTCAATGAGCACCATGACTCACACAGAAAAAGGTCTCCAACGTAAGCACAGCTTTAACAGACCTGAGTGTGCACAACAGGGGTCTCAGCCCACCCCATAAGACAGCTGGGAAAGGACCCGGAGGACTCTGTTGTACATCCCACACCACAGATGTGTGTGTGCATGCGTATGCGTGTGCGGCTACAGCTATGTGTGCAGGTGTGCGAGCTTGCAGGCATGTGACGGTGTGCGTGTGCGTGTGTGGGTGCGTGTGCCAACATGCACACATGCACCAGAAGTGAGGCAGAACAGAAGGAACAGCCCTTCACATGTATTCCCACCCCTACAAGGTACCCTTCCCACTTCCTCAGCCTCCTCAGCCTTCACAAGTACAGTACAAGCCCACCAGCCCTGAATGCAAAAGTCCAAAATTCAGAAGGTTCTGAAAATCACAAGTGTGTTGGCATCTCATGTGGCGACAAAGCCTCACTTTTCTGCCCTTCCCAGAAAGGCAACAACCAGTATGCACTCATGTGAAGTAATTCATCTCTCCTTACCCTGTTTTGTATGAATGTCACACGTTCTACTGCAGAAATATTAATATATGGGGAACAGGACGCTGCCCCAGATCCCATGAGAGCGGCGGCACAGGCAGAACATAATAGTAGAAAGGAAGTCCCCTCTGGGGGTGTAACTGAGGGTACCTTGACCGTTCCTCCTAAAGCAGCAGCCCCTACACTCTCGGGTTACTGCATTCCTGACTTTTTGTTCGTAGCATTTCCACTACCTGATATCATTTATTTATCTATTTACTTATTTATCATACACTCCTGCAGAATATAAGCTCTGCGGGAACAGGAACGTCTGGTTCAGGCTGTAGTCCCAGAATTTAGTGTTTGGCAAACACCACAACTTCAGAAATACCTGATTACAATTTACTTAATCCAAAGATTTAAAGCTACACAATTTTGAAACTACAGTATGCATTATCTAAAGAATTCAGAATATAGGAATAGATGTTACCACATGTATGAGGATGACTTTGAAAAAGAAGAACTTCTCCTGTGTCCTGGTTCTACCAAATCTCATCTGTGGGCACCTGGAATGTCCCACGAATAACATGGTCCCTCGTTTATTCATATGTGAAACAGAGAGAGCAATTCCCATCACAGAGAGAGGGAAGGACATTCCAAGCCTTAAGGCACTGCAGAAATACTACTCTGGTCATTTCTGTGATGGAGCTGGAGAGCAACATCAGTTTTTTGAAGTCTCAGGTGCTTAATTTCAGTATTTGTTCCATATGTGGTGTTTCAGCCACCCAGGCAATGACGGTTTGTTAATGCAGCCCAAACGGAGACAAGGCAGCGAAGAAGACCAGGAGCAACCACAGCTGCCCTAACCTTGCCCACAGAGCAGGGACCCCACGCAGAAAGGATCAGGCCACCCCACGCCCAGCTCTGTAGCTAAGACTCATAAATTTTGTCCCAAGGGAGAGGCAGTCCATAAGAACAGAAAACCCCAATGCTCTCCCCAAAGGAAGCAGCTTTATTTGAAACATTACAATAAGTTTGAGCCCAAGAACACTCTCAAGACAATGGATTTTTAGGAGGAAACCAATGAAGAGGAGGGTGGTAGCTCTATGAAAGTGGTAAGTTAGAACTCAAGGCAAACAAGGTTACCAGAAAGAAGCAGGGAAAGAAGAATCCTCCTGGGTCAGACAAAATCCCAAAGACTGACCTCAAAAACTATAACTAAAACGGGGCCCAAATAAAATTGGTTCAGACTATCGCATATTATACCCCTGGACATTAGAGAAGACACCAGAGCAAGGAGCTGACAATTAGTGAAGCCCATCAGCTGTAATATCAAACGAGGCAGAAACGATACAAGAGAGAAAAAAAGGCAAAAAAAAAAAAAAAAAAAAAAAAGCAAGCAAGCACTGAAAGCACTCTTCTCCAAGTAGCTACTCTAAAAAACAGCTTAAAAAGCTTCACACTATAGGGGCATAGACTTCATGAAAATAGTGCAGCCAAGTATTCAAAAAACTAAGCAAGAAAACAAACAAACAAACAACAAAACAAACAGCAGCAAGCCCCAGAGGAAAGATGAATATTCAGGGTTGCCACCTTCTCCAGATTCTAAGATAAAATCATGATACATACAAAAAAAAAGGGGTGGGGGAGGGGATATATCCACAAAGAAAGAAAAAAAAAAAAACAGGCAACAGAAACTGCCTCTAAGAGACCCAGACATTAGATTTAACAAAGACACGAAGGCATGTATTACAACTGTGTTCAAGGAACTAAAGGAAGTCACACGTAGAGAATAACTAACAATATCTCATCAAATAGCATCAATAAAGGCACAGCAATTGTAAAAAAGGAACTAAGTGGAAATTCTTGACTTGAAAATTACAGTAATTGAAATGAAAAATTCACTTCAGTGTCTCAACAGCCAATCTGACTTGCAGAAAAACAAGCAACTTTGAGACAGGTCAATGGAGATTATGCAATCTGATGAGTAGACAAAAAAAGGAATAAAATAAAATTAAGAAATCCTTTAAGAGATGTGGGACATCATTAAGTAAATCAACATATGTGTTATGGGAGTACCAGGAAGATAGAAGCAGGAAAGGTATCAGAAGAAATATTGGCTAAACACAAATTTCCAAATTTTGATGAAAAACATTACAAACACATCCAAAAAGTTCAACAAAATTCAAGTAGGGAAAATGCAGAGATCCACATCCAGACACACCATAATGCAAAAAGCCAAATACCAGGGAAAAAATCTTGAAAGAAGCAAGACAAAAATGACTTCAGATACAAGGAACACCAAAAAGATAAGCAGCTGAAATCTCATCAGAACAATGGTTCATTTTTGAAAGGCGGTTTTGCTGAACAGAAGACTCTTGCTTGACAGTTAATTCTCTCTCACTTTCTGGTACTCCCATAACAGTGAGAACCCTGTCAACCTTTTGACCCCAGAAATGTAAGATAATGGATTTAAGTGTATTTCTCTAGGCCACTAAATTTGTGGTAGTCTGCCACAACAGCAATAGAAAACTGAAGCAACTTGTAAAAATAACTACACAATTATAAAGTACAGTATAAATACATTTTTTCTGTATCTTTCCTTAATTGATTTTATAAGAAACTGCATAAAACATGCATATATAATTATACCTATAAATATTTACACATACAATTGTACATACACACAATGTATACACATACAATTTATCTGCTTTTCCTTTTGTTTTTTGTGTTTTGGGTATCATATGTAAGAAATCACTGGGTAATCAAGAGTCACAAAGACTTATGCCTAAATTTTATCCCAGGAGTTTTATATTAGCTCTTGTATCAGGTCTTTGATTTATTTTGGGTTAATTTTTATATATGCCGTGGGAGAAGAGTCCAACGTCATTCATTTACATGTGCTGCATGTATAGTGGACCCAGCATGATGTGTTAAAAAACTAGTCTTTCTTCGTTTAACTATCTTTGCACCCTTGCCAAAAACACCCTTGGCATTTAGGCATCAAGTCAGACAGACCCATGGGATGAAAGAGGACCCAGATAGAAACCCTTGCATATATGATCTGATGATCTTTAACAAGGATGCTGAGACTATACAACTTGAGATAGTTTCTTCAACAAAAAAAATGATGGCAAAATTGGAAAACTTCATGGAAAAGAATGAAGCTGGACTTTTGCCTTATACCATATACAAAAATTAGCTCACCTTTTAGCTGACCTAAAACTATCAAACTCTTAGAATAAAAAATAGGTGAAAACCTTTATGACACTGTTTTTGACAAGATTTCTTGGATATGACGCTAAAGGCACAGAAAACAAAACCAAATATATATAAATGGAGTATGTGAAACTTGGAAGCAACCGAGATGTCATTCAGTAGCTGAGGATAAATAAACTGTCCACCCAGATAATGAATTATTATTCACTGATAAAAAAGAAATGAGCCATCATGCCCTAAAAAGGCACTGAGAAAACTTAAATGGCATATTATTAAGAGAAGGCCAATCTGAAAAGGCTGCATATGGGATGATCTCCATGACACAACATTCTAGAAAGGGCAAATCTATGAACAGGGTAACCACTATCAGTGGTTTCCAGGATCGGTCGCAGGGGCAGGGGGTGGGGGAGGGGAGGTGAATAGGCAGAGCACAGAGTGTTTTTAGGACAATCAAAATAGCTTTGTGATACTATAATGGTGAATACATGGGCTTTGGGCAATAAAGATATGTCAACATAAATTCATTAATTTTTTTAAAATTTATTTTTTTTAATTTCTTTTCAGTGTTCCAGAATTCATTGTTTATCCACCACACCCAGTAATACTCTGGTAAGGATGATGATCATGGGGGAGGCTATGCATGTGTTGGAACAGTGGGTATATGGGAAATCTCTGCACCTTCCCCTTAATTTTATTGTGAAAGTTTAAGTGGCCATAGAAAATTTTCTTAATTTATAAAAAACACTATTTTGATTAAAAAAAAAACTGTTCGACCTAATAAATGAATTAAATAAGGTTTCAGAATACAAAATCAAAGCACAAAAATCGGTTGTATGTCTATACTAGTAATGAACAAGCTGAAAAGGTAATTAAGAAAATTCCATTTACAATAGCATCAAAAAGAATAAAATAGGAATAAATTTCATCAAAAAGGCAAAAGACTAATACTCTGAAAACTAGAAAACACTGTGGAAAGAAATTAAGAGACTTAAGTAAATGGAAAGACATCCCATGTTCATGGAGTGAAAGACTACTGTTAAAATGACCATATCCATACCCAAAGTGATCTTTAGAGTCAATGCGATGTCAATCAAAATTCCAATGGTAGGATTTTTTTTTTTTTTTGGCAGAAATAGATAACCCCAGCCTACAATTTATATGGAATCCTTGAGATCCTGAATAGCCAAAAGGATCCTGAAAATGAAGGACAAAGTTGGAGGTCACATACTTCCTGATTTCAAAACTTACTACAAAGCTACAGTAATAAAACAGTGTGGTATTGGTGGAAGACATACAGAACAAGGGAAAAGAAAAGAAAGTCCAAAAATCAACCCTCATGATATCATCAATTGATTTTCAACAAGGATATCATGACCATTCAATGGTGGAAACAATAGTCTTCTCAATATAAAATCCCAGAAAAACAGAATATCCTTATGCAAAAAAAAAAAAAAAAGAAAGAAAGAAAAAGAAATTGCACCCTCACTCTACGCCATTTCCAAAACCTAACCAGAATGGATTAAAAAACTAGAGTTAAAAATGTAAAACTCTTAGAAGAAAACATACAGTCAAAATACAAAACTTTTCTCTATCAATATACAATATCAAAGGTGTGAAAAAGAACTTCACAGAATGGGAGAAAATATTTGCAAGTCATATATCTAATAAGGGATTAATATCTAGCATATATAAAGAACCTTCAAACTAAACAAAAAGATCAAAAAATGACCTAAGGATTTAAATACCGATTTCTCCAAAGATGATCTACAAATGGAAAAACAAAACAAAACAAAACATGAAAAGATCCTTAACATCATTAGTCATTACAGAAATACAAATCAAAACACAATGAGATACCACCTGACAGCTAGACGATGGTTGTTACCACTCCTGGTTACACACACTATATCAGCACCCCCAGGTACACACCCACAAGAATGGAAATCAGACACTCAGAGAAGCTTGTATACCCGTTATTTCACAGCCACATTATTGTCAAAAGCCAAAAGTGCCCATCAACAGATGAATGGATTAATAAAAACAGTAGACACACAAAATGGATTATTTGGTGTTAAAAAGGAATGCAGTGCTGATAGCTGCCACAGCAGGGGTGAGCCTGGGAGACATGCTCAGGGAGATGAGGCAGACGGGAAAGAACAAGTGTGACATGACTGCGTTTGTAGCATGTACCCGGAACAAGTCAGTTCCAGGAGTCCAAGTGCAGAACGATGGTTATCATGGGTGGGGAGGGGGCGGGGGGCGGCAGAGAGAGTGTTTAATGGGATCCAGTTTCTGTTTGGAATATTTTTTTAAAGTTCTGAAAATGGATAGTGGGGAGGGTTGAAGAACATCATGAAAAGACATAATATCGCTGAATGGTACACTTAGAAAGGGTGAGAATGGTAAATACTACGTTAGGTATACTTCAGCGCAAAATCTACAAAAGGAACACGGTGCTGACCCCTCCCACATCTGGGGTGAAGCATAAAGACCTCATGGCAGGTGAGAGGACCCATCCCAAAGGACCCTTCTATTTCTATGCAAAGTCCAGGGCGGAAAGCTCCAGAGAGACCAAAAGTACATTTGTGCTTCCCAGGGGATGTTGGGATGGAGTGACTGCCCATGGCTCAGAGCTTCTTTGGGGAGGGGGTGAAAATGTTCCAGAACTGACAGTGGTGATGTCTGCATAACTTGTGGACACACCTGCAGGCATGGAGCTGCACGTTAAACAGGTGAATTGTACGGTACGTGACTTACATCTCAAGAAAACTGTTATGTCTTTAAAAAGGAAAATGTGCCATATCTATCACCAGTGTTTGCCTACACCCAGGACACCACCGTGTACGTGGTTTTGCCAGTCAGCTGAAAAGCAGAGAATTCTATCATAATTAATAGTAGTGGGTATGAAGGTAAAATACGGAGTTAATCATATGTTCCTTGTAAAGTTGACATTTATACATTCCCGTTTCCCCTGACGTTAAAATATCGCAGGACAAACAGTGCCTAACCAGCGCTGGGCCTGCTGCTAGCTGCAGGTTTAGAAACAGTCCTCCTGTTGGGGGCCTGAGCTACCGTGGGAAGCCACCAGAGCTACGTGCACTATGGGTCCCAGGGCGTGGGGAAGCCACTGAAAAATCTGTAACTAAGATTCCTAAACTATTTCACTGGACTCCAAGGAATAGACAACAGCTCTTTTTTTTTTTTTTTTTTTTAAATAAATGAGGAACAGGATTTCAAAGGCAACAGAAGACCCCCTGCAGGGTCTACAGCACTGAACTCCCACGTCCCCGGAGGCTTGCCCGTGCTCACATGAGCCGGCCTTGGACACCTGACTTGAAGCACGCCTCCTGAAACCTGAAAGCATCCTTTCACTGGAAATTCTTCCCCGTGTTCCAGTTACACGCAGCAGCTCTCTGTCTCCCTGCCGCACCGCTGCTCTAGCCCCACGCTGGGTCCCGAGCCTTCATCAGGGATGGAGTGCGTGCATCCTGGCAAATTCACATGCTGACTCCGTGACCCCCTGTGGATAGTGGGGGAAGCATCCTTTCAGAGGTGAGTAGGTCCGGGGATGGAGCCACCATCATGGGGCCCAAGCCCTTGCAGGAAGAGACCCCAGAGACTCCCTCACCCCTTCCTCCCCCATATGAGGACATGGAGGAAGACACCACCCACCCATGAAGTGGGGAGAGGGCCTCCTGATGATCGCTGGCCTCTGGCTCTTGGACGTCCAGCCTCCAGAACCACGGGAAATAAGTGTGTGCTGTTCGTGTCTGTGCCTTCTTGTTAGAGTGGCCTGAAAGGACTAGGCCACCTTCCAGGGCACAATTATCCTCATTTCCAAAACCCGCCTCTCCTCCCTAACACGTAGTGTCGGTATTCGCTAGAAAACCAAATGCATGAATGAACTCTTTATTTCAAAATGAGATCTGCTGTGGATGCCGACACAAACGGCCCGCTTTCAGTGGGGCTCCGAGACCTGCCGAGAGCCGGGAGCTCCTTGCCCAGCCTGCTCCTCCCCGAGGACTGAGGGTGAAGCCACAGGCGTGCCCCAGCCCCTCTGGAACCCTGCCTCACGGCTACTCCGCCGGCTGAAACAGACCCTTCTTCGCAACAGAAGCTGTAAAGCTCAGCTTCTGAGACTCAGGTCCAAATCATTCTGGGAGGACCCTGAGAGGCTCTGTCTCTCCTGCAGAGCTGATGCTTCCTGAACACACTTCATGCGGCCCAGGCTGTGGGTTGCCGGGGTCGTGTCAGCTCTCAGGTCCTCAGCTGTCGGCCTCTCCGATGAACATGGTGAATTCTGAATTCCCCGGGAGACAAGGCCTTCATGCTAGTACATTCGCTGGCTCGATGGCTGACTTCTCAGGGGGATCCTGGTCCCCAGACACCTTCCACAGCAGGCGTGAGCACAGTGACTATAACCATCTGTCCTCTCTGGTGCATCTGGGTTCAGGGTGGGGGCACTGAGGCGCTGCCTCAAGGCCCACACGATCCCCGTCCTGGTCAGGAAATGTTCTGGGGCTTTCTCCCCAGAACCAGCTCTGAAGAGGCCTTAAGAGCTTCTCTCAACAACCCCCCACCTTTCTCAAGAGTCAGCTGTTGGCTCTAATGGGCCACAACTCCTCTACTCCCCCAGGGACTCTGGAGGGAGTTACAAGAACCCGCTCCCCCCTCCATAGGTGAGGTGGATCCCGGGATCAGTGGCTGTCCTCCCCACCACCATCCACAGTTACGCTCCCCATTCCCACCATCCTGCTCCCTCCTGGCAATCCTGATTTCTCAGTTAGACTATCCACATGCTGCCCTGCATTTCCTGCACTGACATGGAGGTGAGGGGTAGCCCTTTATCCTCCAGGCTCCTAAGTCACAGGATCTGAATGAGAGCACAGATGGGCACTTGAAAAAAAACAAAAACTGAGACAAAGGAAATCCAGAACTAGACATACATGCCCAACAAAATAGGAAGTTCTCCCTTTAATTTTTGTTAGGTGTTGAGATTTGGAACTTCTCCCCCGCCATTATGTGGTAACTAGAAGACCGCCCTCTGAAACTGTTCACAGTGACTCAGCCAGTGGAGGGGCAGGAGAGGAAGAGGGAGGAGCACCCGTGCACCCTGCCGTGGGACCTGAGGATGGGCAGGTGCCCGGGAGAGGAGCAGCCCACCGGCCCACAGACACGCTTCCGCTGCAGTATGTCGAGCTTGCTACAACTATAGGCACACTCAAGAGTCAATGTGCGGGATTTCTAGACTTGACTTCAAATCAATTTTTAACGTAAGACTCCTGAGATGTGGATGGCACTAAGATATCGCTTTGAATTCATGAATTTATTTTTATCATGCTTTGATAAAATAAACATCCCAGGACAAATGCCTTCCAGCAGGGATGCAATCCTGTTTTGTGCAAGAGTGACATCTCCAGCCTCTCCTGGCATCACCCTGAGATGTGTTCTAGGAATGCTGCAAACTACCTCCAGCCGTCTGCATCATCTTACCTGGTCTCCGTGGAAACCGACGACCTGTAGACGCGTCTCTTTTCTGTCATAAAGTCTGCAACACACCTACTCAGCAGGCACAGGCTGCGTGAGTGAACGCCCCAAAACTGGTAGGTCTCTGCTGTCCTTGCAAACACTGAACCCTGCGGAGCTTGGGGGTACTGTCCGTGGTGCTGAGCCATCGCCTCACAGAACCGAGCTAGCCTTCCGGCATCTGCACCGGTCCCTCTTTCTGCTCACGTGTGGGACGCTTGGGACAGCTCAGCTAACTCACCTAGAACACTATATGCTGTGAAGATTACACACGGAACTACTACCCATGTGGAAGTCCAGCGCCGTTGCAGACGCTCAGAATCAGCAAAGATGACCATGAGGACTGCGCTTGCTTTTCTACAGCTAAACTGAGGAAGGATTTAAGTTGAAGATTTGCAAGGATGTTGTAAACAGCAGAGTGGACTGAATGGTGTGCCACCCCCATCCACATGGCGAAGCCCTAACCCCAGTGTGACTGTGTCTGGAGGGGAGGTCTTCAAGGAGGCAACTAAGATTCTAGGAGATCGTAAGGCTGAGACCATAACTGATGGGACTGAGGTCCCCAGAAGAAGAGGAAAAGACGTCAGGAGCAAGAGTGTGCAAAGGAAAGGCCGCGGGCAGACTCAGGGAGAAGGCAGCCGTCTGGGATCCAGGAGGTGGTGCCGCCAGCCACCACCCCTGATCGTGATACCTCGATCTCAGAGCTTACGAGAACAGAAATGTGTCCTGTGTGAGCCCCCATCCCAGGTCTTGGGACAGTGTCCCAAGCGGACGGACACACTCAGATAAAATACGCATGAATATGGACCGTTTATGTAATGTCCTCTGCAGGGGAATCTGTGAAACACCCGCTTCAGCCAGTTCCGTGCTAAGAACAAGTGAAACTCAGGGGCGCCTGCGTGGCTCAGATGGTTAGGCCTCTGCCTTCAGCTCAGATCATGATCTCAGGGTCCTGGGCTCCCCAGCCCCCACACTGGGCTCCCTGCTCAGTGGCGAGTCTGCTTCTCCCTCTCCCTTTGCCTCTCCCCCAGCTCCTGCTCTGTCTCAAATGAATAAATAAAATCTTAAAAAAATGAAATTCAGAAAAATAAACAGAAATTGTAATTCAAAAAAATTATACATTTTACCTTGATTTTCTGAATTATTAGTTTATCCTCAAAAGAGGTAGATCATTTGAAAAGAAACCTGTGTCCTTAGTCTAGCTAAAGCAGTTTTCCAGTAAAAACAATATTTTTATATCCGGATACAAAAGGATGAAGCCCATCAGTGAGCCCGCATCCTAGCCCTGAGGCCCTTTGCCTATGCCAGCGGGAGCTGCGAGAACTTGCTTTTAGACCCTGGGGAGCACCAGTCATCCCACTGGTCCCCGCAAGACCTCGGACCACAGCATCCCTGAGCACAAAGCACTTGTACCCTAATCTTCGCTCAGCTACAGCCTGTCCCACAGCATGACAATTGGCCCTGCAGGCTTCGTCCTCTCCCTCAGTATCTCCAAGGTCATCACGGAGCATCACTCCACAGCCCACAGCATCACAGGTGAGAAGAGATCATTTGTAAACAACGAGTTAGTATATGTTAGAAGTGAAAGGTAAGATTAGTATTTCTGAAGGGCAGCTTAATCCAAATGAAGGGACACACTCGCCAGCCCCTAATGATGATGATCACAGTGGCTCGTGGACACTTTGTTCCTGCCGGACAGGAGAGATGCATGGGACACACGGTGGGGAAGGTTGCTGCTGGCTCCTGACCACAGTGGCCCAAGGACGGGGGCCCTCCATGTCGCCTCCGACGGGCCAGAGGGTCAGACGTTCACTCAACTGGGTCCCATCCCCCCAGCCTACCTCCTGGTCTGACCTGATAAAAGTCAGGAATAATTCAGGGCTAGAACGTCAGTTCTCACGTGGAATAAACAGTGTTTCATAATGTTCTAATACCCTATATCTAGGGAAAATAACTTGCATATCAGTTGTGTATCTATTACACAACATTTTTTTAAGATTTTATTTTTACGTAATCTCTATACTCAGCCTGGGTCTCAAACTCACGACCCCAAGATCGAGAGTCACACGCTGCACCGACCAAGCCAGCCCGGCACCCCTAGTATGTAACATCTGCAATGTGATTTAACCCTAAGAAGCTTCCGTCAGGAGAGACAAAGTCGGACACCTTACCAGCATGTATGCAAGTAGGTCATTCACACACCTGAGGTCGTCACGGTCTTGAAGGTGAAAGACCACATTCTGAACACACCTTGTTTCCACGTGGCTCTTTCCTCGCCCTTCCCCTCCTCCCCCAGCATCACAGCACATACTGTCCCGGGGACCCAGGCGGACTTGTATTGTCCACAGGGGGTTTAAAGAGAATGTAAACATGTGGTCACAACGAAAACTATGTGCTGGCTTGCATGTGATCCAGAAACAGACTAAGCACTGGCCTGTCGGCAAACCTCAGGGAATATGGCAGGTGAGTAGTATGGGGTCCTGTGCCCGTGAAGGGAGAGCGGGGCGGATGACAGGCCTGCGTGTGGGCCCGGGTCCTGCTCCGGGCACCGTACTGACGACCGAACGTGCAGCTCTGCTCTACTCTCACTGCAGCCTGCACAGTGAGCAGGGTGAGCGTCCCCTTGCAAGGAGGCAAAGCCGTGTTCAGATTCAGTGACTTGGCCCAGGCTTACAGCAGTCGTGGCAAGGTCAGAATTCCGACTCAGACTTACATGGCCTCACACCCAGGGTCGACATGGCTATTCCAAAAGATCTTGTAACACAAGCAGACACAGATGTGTCCCCAACCGAAACAAGTCTACAGACAAATCACAAAACACAAAACACCGAGAGTCCCAGTTCCACGGATTGGGACCGTGGAACAGCTGAAATCGGGACATCTTCCGAGAAATGGTACGACCAGGACCAGTCTGGGAAGGGCTGAGGGGAATCCACACAGGAACAGAGATGCTGGAAGGAGCTCATTCTCCATGTTAGGGCAAGATCCTTGGCCAGATCGGTTTTACGTTAGATAGAGAAAACGCCTGTGTGTAAGAATCGCCCACTCTACGTTCTCAAAGGCAACCTTCATATCCTGTGCTTTCGGTTTCAGAGGGGAGACGACCATTCCCATCGGCACGACACACTATCATATGTGACAGGTGCGCACTGTTTCTGTGATTCCAGGCAGAGAGAAGGACCTGCAAACCCATTTGCAGGGATACACATTTAATGTGTGAGGGCATATGATGAATCTTATGAGCAAAAGTTCTTACCGATTACAAAGAATACGTTTTTTTAAATTATGAGAGATGCTGTAGATCCCCGAAATGGGACCCCTGCCCCGAAACTGCGAGATGACATTAATAGAATTTATTTGAGGAGTTCCAATGTGTCATCATATATTCTAATCCTTTAAAACCCAAGACATAATAGGACACATGAAGGGTTCCAATCACATAGCTTCTTCAAAAATCTGCACCTGTCATAAAAAAAACACCCACAGTAACTATAAATGACAGGGGCAAGGCAGTATCTGCAAGAAAAAGAAGTGGTGCCGTGCCAGCTCCTCTGCAGTGGTTAAAAGGAGAGGACGTTACTCAGGGACATCGGACACTCAGCATTTCCCCAGGTGCTTCTTACTGTGGTAAAACACACAAAAGAATCACCATCTCTGCCTTTTTTTAATACATAATTTTACTTTAGTTTTTTATTGTGTTATGTTAGTCACCATACAGTACATTGTTACTTTCTGGTGCGCTTCAGTGTTTTTAGGGAAGCTCCACACCCAGCGTGGGGCTTGAACTCGCCATCCCGGGATCAGGCGCTGCGTGCTCTGGCAAGCCAGCCAGCTGGGGCCCCCGGTCTTCAGCTTGTTACAGCAAGAAGCCTCGCCCCGGCCTCCACCGCGTCCCTGCTGGGTCAAACCACTCACAGCGCAGAGGGGCAGCTCGCGCGCAGCACCTCCGCCGGTGTGAGAGCCCTGGGGCAGCGCCACCATGGGCCCGGGAGCCCGCTGGAGCGCAGCCCCGGCCCCCGCTGCTCTGGCACATGTCCCCGCACCTGCGGGCACCAGGCCCGCCCACCCCGTGCTCGGCATCTCAGCACCAGCCGCACGGCTCCGAGACGCTAGAGCAGAGTCACCAGCAGACAGCACTGAGCTTCCTCCAAGTAGGCCCGTGGTCAGGGCGCGGGGTTCCCAGCCAGCCTCAGCCCCCGCCCACACCACACCAGGCTGTCTGTGTGGCACTGCCGCCCACTCTCCACGGCCGAGGCCCCACCTCACCCCCAAGTTACACTCGTCTGGGCACGTCTGATGGCATCGCAGGGAGCCTGCTGCTCTCCGGGACCTGCTCACCCCAGTCATCCACTGTGCACTCGGGACGAGCACGACCGCATTCATGGGGACAGAGACACACTAGCAGGTGGTTTCCTGCCCGAGGGCCAAGCAGCCCTGGGACAGCAGAGTCTGGGGGAGCCTGACAACCTGCGACTGGGACCCCAGCCCAGAAGGCTCCAGCGGTACCTCATACCCCTTCTTCTCCCAGCCTTCCCGCCAGAGACGGGACGTGTCACAGCACCATCGCACAACACGTGTGCGCGTGCTGACGTGCTTCTCAGTCTGGTTCGTCAGCACATTCTGCCCCTCGCACACTCACCACTCGCTGTTGGGGTTACAGCGAGAACAGTTAGACTCTGAACTCATTAATTCCAAGTGCATGACAGTTGCCATACTAACTGCATGTCTGTATGTGCAAAGAACCAGCTTTTTTGGGGGGGAAGATTTTATTTATTTATTTGACACAGGAAGAGAGAGATCACAAGTAGGCAGAGAGGCAGGCAGAGAGAGAGGAGGAAGCAGGCTCCCCGCTGAGCAGAGAGCCCGATGTGGGGCTCGATCCCAGGACCCCGAGATCATGACCTGAGCCAAAGGCAGAGGCTTTAACCCACTGAGCCACCCAGGAGCCCAAAGAACCAGCTTTTTATTTCATTGATTTCCTCTCCTGATGTTCAGTTTTCTAGGTACTTATCTGCACTCTAATCATTATCTTCTTCCTTCCACTAACTCCAGGTTGAGTTTGCTATTCTGTTTCTAGTTTCTTAACATGCACAGTGAGAATCACCAGGGAAATGCAAATCAGAACCACAGTGAGATTCACCTGATACCTGCCAGAATGACTAGAATAAAAAGGACAAGAAAAAACAAGTTTTGGTGACAATGTAGAGGAAAAGAAATCCTCCTGCACTGTTGGTGGGAATGCAAGCTGGTGCAGCTACTACGGAAAACAGTGTAGAGGTTCCTCAGATAATTAAAAATGCAATTACCATATGATCCAGTAGTTCCACTGCTCAGCATTTACCCTAAGAAAACAAAATGATACTTTGAAAGGTATATGTGCCCTTATGTTTACTGGAGCATTACTGACAACATCAAGATATGGAAGCAGCCCAAGTGTTCACCAAGAGATGAATGGATAAATAAGAAGTGAGATGGATGGATGGATGGATGGATGGATGGATACATAGAAAGATGGAAGATAGATGATAGATCATGGAAGGATGGATGGATGAAGGGATGGAAGGAAGGAAGGATAGATGGATACACAGATGGAAGACAGATGATAGATCATGGATGGATGGATGGATGGAAGGAAGGAAGGATGGACAGATGGATAGATACATAGCTGGAAGACAGATGATAGATCATGGATGGATGGCTAAATGGATGGAAGGAAGGATGCATAGATGGATAGACCTATCTATATGCAAATGGGTTTGCACATAGATAGATGGAAGATAGATGATAGATCATGGAAGGATGGACGGATGGATGGAAGGAAGGAAGGAAGGAAGGATGGATACATAGATATATGGAAGATAGACAGATGACAGATCATAAATGGATGGATGGATAAATGGATGGAAGGAAGGATGGATAGATGGATAGATACACAGATAGATGGAAGATAGATGATAGATCATGGATGGATGGATGGATGGATGGATGGATATAATGAATACTACTCAGTCATAAAAAAGGATGAGATCTTGCCATTTGAGACAACATGGATGAACCTAGAGGGTATCATGCTAAGTGAAATAAGTCAGAGAAAGACAAATATCAAATTATTTCATTTATATGTGAAATATAAAACAAAACAAATGGATTTAAAAATGAAAAGCAGAATCAGACATATAAATACAAAGAACTGATGGCTGCGAGATGGGAAGGTCAGGGGAACTGGGCAAAATGGGTGAAGGAGAGTGGGACATACAGGCTTCCTGTAGGCAATGAAGAAGCCAGGGGATGAAAGGCACAGCAAACAGAGTCGGTAGTACTATAATAGCACTGTATGGTGAGAGATGACAGCTACACTTATGGTGAGCCTAGCTAACACACAGACTTCTTGAATCACTAGGTTGTACATCTGAAAGTAATATAACAGTGTGTGTCAGCTATACTCAAAATATTTTTAAGATGTACAGTCAGGTTGCTGATTTGAGGTTCCCCCCCCCTTTTTTTTTTAACGTAGGCATGTGAAGCTCCGAGTTCATCTCTGAGTACTATACTTACCCACCACCCAGTGAGGTTTGGCGTATTGGTTTTGTATTCATTTGTCTCTGTTTTCTTATTTCCCTTGGGAAATAAGAGGAAGGGAGAATTCCCTCAACTCACTGGTTATTTAGGCATGCTGCTTAATTTCCACTGTGTTCTTTCCTTTGTTTTCCTTCCTTTACCGACTTCCAGTTTTATTCCTCTGTGGTCAGATGACACTTGTGTTATTTCAATATTCTGAAATTTACTGACACTTGTTCAATGACTCTGCACATGACGTATTTGCAGAATGTCACACGTACACCAGAAGAGTGTGTATTCGCTGCTGGGTGGCAATTCAGCATATGTCTGACAGGTCTACTGGTTTTCAGTGCACTTGGGTCCTCTAGCTCCGTGCTGCCCTTGTGCGTGGCTGTTGTATTGAAAACAGGTTCCTGACATCTCCAAGTATTACTGCAAAACTGCTTATTTCTCCAGAACAAAATCTACTTTTAATTCTGTCACTGACTCTTCATATATTTGGGATGTTCTGCCTATGTGTTTATGATTGTTACACTTTTTTGATGGATTGAACCTCTTAAAGGTATGTAATCCTTCTTTGTCTCTAGAACCCCTGAGTTTTAACTGGACTCATGGCACTCTAGAACAGGGGTCAATGTTACAGTCTGTTTTATAAGACTCCCAAGCTGGAAATGTTTATATTGTTAAACAATTGAAAAAAAAATATTACATGACTTGTGGAAATTACATGAAATTCAAATTTCACTGTCCATATTTTATTGAAATGTGAAGAAGTTTTTCATTCATGTGTGGTCTAGGGCTGCTGTCACAGGATAATGGCAGAAATGGGTAGTGCAAAAGAGGCCATATGACCCACAAAGCATAAAGTATTTATCATCTGACCCTGTACAGAAAAGGTGAGTATAGTCCTGCTGTAGGATAAAAACTGCCTCTCCCAGAATATGAAGAGAGGAATGGCCATTTGACTAAGTTTTGAATGGTTAAGATGTCAGCAGAAATCTTGTATATGACTCCTAAAATATGTGCTTAACAACGGGGAGTGAGCACATCTTCGTCTGTTTCTTCTTGCTGCTGGTAAAAAAGCGGATACGATGGCTGGATCTCCAGCATCCAACCTGGCCCGTGAGTTAAGACAAGTTCAAGATGGCAGAGCAACAAGGCCGAAGCAGCCCAGACCCTTGATGATATAGGAATTCCTACAGAGCCCAGGATGTCCCGAATGTGGCCCTTGCTTACATTATGGAAAAATTAATCACTGTCTTTAAGTCACTATCCTTTCAATATCTTTTTCGGAAGTTGTGTTAGAACCCAATAAAGACGGATATTCACTTGCCCACAAAGCTGGTTTATTTCAAAGTCAATGGCATGGCAATTAAGCCAAAAGTCATGTATTGGCAAGTGACTATTTTGTTCCTAGCACAGAAGTCAACAGAAGTCACTCTATCAACTGTGGGACCCACACGGCCACAGTCCCTTGGTGGTCTTTCCTTTTTCCATCCGCCGTGTAACAGACCCAAGATCACTGTCCACACTCTGTACACAAACAAAAGGAAAACAAGGTCTTCACCAAAATTCCACATGAAATTCATTTATTATCAGATCGTCCTAGTCCTAGAAGCGCACTTGAAAATCGTGTAGTTCAAGTTACCACTTCTTTTTGCCATTGTATTACATTTCAAATAAACTTGTACACAAACAGCCCCATATCGAGAAGCTCACAGCGGAATCTGGGGGGGGGATGGCAGCCTCACCCACTGGGCCTCCCAGTTAGAAAGTCACTTGTGCAAGGCTCCGACTTGAACATTCTGTAAATGACAATTCGAACCTCCCCATAAAGTCTGCTCACGACCCCGAGTCGCCACCGAGTCTTATTAGTTACAGCCTTGAGCTTCAGTTGCATCTCCTCTGGCTCCTGAGAAACAGCTTTTCTTTCTAGACCTTCACTTTGCCTTGAATAGGTTAAATCACCAACTATCTGAATCTGTGAGTGGAAACTAGCACGAATTTTTTTTACAGGGTCTGTGGTCTGCGTTGGTGATAGCCGAATGGCTCTCGTCCAGGTCACGCTGCTATTGCTGAGGGAATCTGTACGTTGTAAGCGCGGCCTCACCTACTTAACAGGCAGCACCGGTCACTGACCTACTGTTACCAGAAGAGTGTGTGTCAGGGCCTTACCTCATGGTTCATATGGGACAGGTTGCCATTGCATAGAATTAGAAAAGCCGCTGGCCAGTAGCACCCGGCTTTATCACCTACAGTGCAACGGCACCACCAGAACTCAGGTGGGAACACAGACCACGGCAGCTCTGAGCAAATCCAAAGACCCCAACAGTTACTTCCTAGTCCTTCATCTGTCAGAAGACATGGTGATTACTTTAGAAAGAAACTGACAGTCCTTTTTTAAGCACTGAAATGGCATAAGTATATGGTACACATCTACGTACATTTTGATGTCATTTCTTTCCCTGGATTGACGAATTCATAGGAAGTAAGGAAATTACTGAGTAAGGATTTAGAAGGCATTATGATTAAAAGTAATTCTCTAAACAGAAGCTAAAATAAAGATCTCGCCCCACACACTTGCTCATTTTTCTGCAGGGAGAAGCCTTTCAACCCTGATTCCTCAGTCCGCCATCTCCGACCAGTCTTTGTTGAAATGACGCAAATGAATGGCAAGCAGGGCCTTGGAGCGACGAACCCTGGAACTCTGGACAGAATGTCATGATTTCTGGAAGAAGGAATCATGGCTCAGTTGCTCACCAACAATATTTACTAAAACTAAATCTGGTTATGGACTAGGGGCTGTAAGACACAAATGTCCTACCAGAACGAACTCTCAGACTCTCCAAAGCGGAGCTTTCCTCTGAAGAGCTGGAAGCCTGGGCAGATACGGCATAAACCCTTGCACTCCGGAAACCACCTCATTCACTTTGCAAGATTGTCATTTTGGGTCATTCTCAATGTTGTTTTGAATAAGGAAATCACCAGCTAAGGTTTAATGCAATTAGGAAGATTAATTTCTGTTCCCCCGATTCTTCTTACTCTCTTTAAATCCAGCTAATGAGTCCTGAGTTCTCTGTCCTACAGGCACGCGAGCCATGGTGGTCGGCACGGATCTCCCCACCCACGAGCACAGCCCTCCCGCTCTGGAAGGAACACACCAAGCATCCTGTAAGTCAGGACTGCTCACACCCAGCCGGCCACGTAACTCCCCCTCAAGACGCCACTGTGGGTCCTTCTCTCCCAGTGTTCGCTCCGTGAAGGACCTCTGATAGGACGGTGGCACAATCAAGACGGCCACCTGCACCGCGTCCGATTCAAGCCGTTTCTCATGGCAACACCTGAGCAAGGAACTCTTACCTTGACAACAGAAGTATTACTGAAGATGGTAACGCTGCACTTTGCTTAAATAAGACACAACTCCTGGAAAATCAAGTTTCTCAATAAGTGTAACAGCAGCATGTAAGAGCGGCGTCAGCCCCGGACCTAGGGTGGCGAGGCTGTTATCTCGGCTTACCCATGACTCTCCATGTGCCTTTGTAGCCTCACCTTCGTCCCCTGGTGGGACCCCATGTTCCCTTCTACCCTTACCCCCGGACTCCCGAAATCCCCAGATGCTGATTCCAGATTCCCTAAACGAGAGGCTATTTCAGTGAGTGGCCCTTTGAAGCCTTCTGAAGACTTACTAAACCACTGCAAACGATTTAATTCCTGGAATACTGTAACTGCCCTTTTAAGTAAAACTGGTACCTCGTTCTTTTAAATGTGCTGGATGGACGGGGGACAACCACACCCACAGGAGGCCCATCCTCCGGGCTGAGATGCTCAGGTCACAAGGCGGACGGTGCTCCAGCAGGTAGCAAGGCAGCAACTGAACGAGCCATTAGAAGTGGTCCACCGTCACCTTCACTGCTCGACTCTCGCCCACTCCACTTACCCCAGAATATCTCATCCTGAAGTCATCTATCTTGTGCAGGAAAGCTGGTCTTGACCACTGTCTCACCTGTCCCTACAACAAAGATATGTACCCGAGGGAGTTAAAATGCTTGACACCCTGTGAGCATGAGGTTCAAGGGTTTACACAGATAATGCAATTTTTTATTACTAATTTTAAACATAAAAGGTAAACGGTCACCACTTGTGGTAAGGACAGAGCTTTTCTCAAAATGTGTCTTTGATAATAACAAAAAGAAATAAAACATTCACCTCAAGAAGGAAGATGAGCAAAAAATTGAGTAAAATAAAAAATAAAATGTATCTTTGAAAAAATATTCCCTCTTACTAGGCTGAAAGTGGGTTCAGCATCACTTCTAGACCATATTTTGGGGTTTTTTAAAGTATTTTATTTATTTATTTGACAGGCAGAGATCACAAGTAGGCAGAGGCAGGCAGAGAGAGAGGAGGAAGCAGGCTCCCTGCTGAGCAGAAAGCCCGATGCGGGGCTCGATCCCAAGACTCTGAGATCATGACCCAAGCTGAAGGCAGAGGCTTAACCCACTGAGCCACCCAGGCGCCCCGGTTTTGTTTTTTTTCTTTAATAAGCATGAGAAACCATCTTCACAGAGACAGTGTTTTGTCATAGCAATATCACTCCAGCGACTGATTCCCATGATGTTACACACCAAAGCTCACAGCGACCCTTCCTCTGTTCCCAAGGACCCACCAGAGGATAACGTGATTAGGTTCTCCTCCCGTTTTGTTGAAAACACAGAATTCAGAACACCCTGATACACACCAAGACATTGAGGGCTGTTCACTCTGTCACTTCGCACACCGGTATTCAGGACTTCCCAGAGACGTCCGTGCCCTCCCCTCCCCAGGTCTTCCCCAGCCGGGGCTCAGCAGCAGGAGCAAGAGGAGGAAGAGGACAAGAGCCCTGTGAAGGGGGCTCGGCCACCTGCGCTCCTTCTCCAGCACTGCTTCTAAGGGGTGGGGGGAACATGGGTCATGTTACGGGTTTTGCTGTGTTCGGTCTTCTGTAACACAGGGTCCTGCCCACGTATAACACGTGTGCAGCCACACACGAAGGTTCTGCCCACTGTCCTCGCCAAAATGCCTGCTTTCAAGTACTAAAGTGAAATGCTCACCAGGACAACCACACAAAGGACTTACTACTACTCCAGCTCAAAGCCATCAACACTCTGGTTTTTCAGTATGTCCATCCCCACCTGAGAAACACTAAAACCCACTGACTTGTTTTTTAAAATAATGCTATGGAGAAACCAAGAAGATGATAATCTTACAGAATTTTGGCCAATGTCATTTAAATAACAACAGAGAGTTAAAATACATTCCAAACAGAAAAGCCCGAATATTATAAAACAGTCTGTCTGATCTGGGGTGATTGAGTAATTAACTTTACCTAGCCCCTTTTCCATCAGAGACCCTACTGAGTAACCGTAGAGGAATCTGAAGAGAAAGGAATCTGCAGAGATGAACAGCAGGTGAGACCCAGCCACCTACAACCATCCCCAGGCACTGGGAAGAGGTGACCAGAGCAGAGGAGCGGGAAGCTGGATACGAAAGGAGTAAAGCAGGTCAGCTTGCCCACGGGAGCTCCAGGATGCCAGGCCACAGGGCCGAGACAGACACAGACAATGCAGGGTAAATCGAGGAGAAGGGCAGTGATAACACTGAATTAAAACAAAGGAAAAATGCCTTCTAATGTCTCTAGCAAAATTAGACTCTAGAATTCTATACCCAGCCAAACATTCATACATAAACAGGCAGACGGGCAAGATCGGAAAAGTTACCCTCTACTCTTATTTTCTTAGTACATTACTTGAAGTTGCACATTAACAAAAGGAGGGTGAAAATCCACACTGACAAAGACAAGAAATGGAAAGAACAGTAAATCTAAGCCAGGAGGGAAAGGAAGAGACAAAGAGACCCAGGGCTGCCCTTCCTGCCCAGAAGGCAGTGAGCTCGAGCAAACAGGGCCTCTGGAAGCAGCTCCTGTGCATGGGTCAGTCGAGGGCAGAACGGGAGGTTTCAGGTGAGAAATGCAGCATTTGGAACGTAGCTGAGAGGCAGTGAAGAAAATGCTCGAGAAGGAAAAGCCATCAGAAACTTCAGGTGGAATGAACAGCCACCTGAGAAAGGAAATCATCAACACGCACCAGGAAAGCAGCTCTGCTCTGTCTCTCGCCGTGCAGACACTAGCACGCACACACCCCAACACACACACCAGCACATGCACGCACACATGCACACACGCCAACACATACACGCACCAACACACACACACGTGTATTTTCACTTTCAACCCTCTGAAAAGCACCGAGTGTGACCACAGTCACCAAGCACGACCGCATGGCATCAACAACGATGGGCACACTGGCAGGCAGAAGTGAACCAGGAAGGGAAGGAAGCTGGTAGGTGTTACTGTTCCCACGGTAAAAATGGTTGTCATGTGAAACCACCAGGAGCTGATGGAGTGAGAAGCAAAGGAGGGAACTGTTAATTAAGGTAACGAGTTAGCAAAGAGAAGGATCCAAAAGCAGTGACTTCTTTATGCTGAAAGAAGGGGCAGATGCGAGTAGTTAGACACGTTAAAGGGGATTAGTGAGGAGACTAGGAAATCACCCTGAAAAGTCCTGAAGACACAGTAACACATCCAAGCGAGTGACACAGTGAAGCCGCCGCAGTGACGCCACGATGGCGGGCACGTGTCCAGCCCAGAGAACGCACCCCAGCAGGGGGCCCCGCCGTACACCGTGGACTCTGGGCAAGGAGCAGCGCAGGATCCCCAGCTCCGGCTAGTGTCAGTGACAGTGGAGCTGACCACCGGTGGGGGCTACAGGAAACCTCTGCCCTTCCCTCTCTGTTTGCGTGACCCTCAAGCCACACTCAAAAACTTGGAGTTACACATGATTCTCCCCCTCTTCTAGGAAGGAGAGGAGCAAGACACTGCTGCTTTCCACTGTAATTCCTTCCACATCATCTGATTATGGCCAATGTTAATCTAAAACAGATGTGAAGACAGATAAGATGAAGGTTTTCCAGTCTTCCTATTCAACAAGGAAACAAGTGTGCAGGGTCTTCTCCACCTAAAGAAAAGTCTTCATTAGCATTTCGCAGTTTATGCGGAAAGTACAAATACACAACTGTTTTTCTTGAAGAAATACTAGGAAGGCTTTCAATACCACCAACCCCATCACAGCATCCTGCCTCCTCACCCGCCCCAGCACCGAGGGACTCAGAGCCAGGCAGACCCCGTGCACCCCAACCAGCTCGCAACCCTCGGGCAGTTACCATCTGCGGCTTTGGTGCTCTCAGTTTAAAGCAGACTGACCACAGACATATGGCCCACGGTTCTCCTTTCTTGTGGGACCATGGCCAGCTTTGGTGCAAGGGTGATACTGGCCTCATAAAGTGAGTTTGGAAGTGTTCTCTCTACTCCTCCCTTTGGGAAGAGTTTAAGGAGGATTGGTACTAATTCCTCTACAAATATGGAGAAGAACTCAGATGTGAAGCCATCTGGTCATGGGCTTTTCTTTGTTGAGAGGTGCTGATCACTGTTTCACTCTCCTTCTATGTTACTGGTCCATTGTGGCTTCCCACTTCTTGACTCAGTCTTGACCGGCTCTGCGTCTAGGAATGTACGCATCTCCGCCAGGATCCCGGCATGCTGACATATAATTACTTGTGACAGTCTACACGGTCCTCTTCTTGCCGGGCATCCATGACAATGTCCCCTCCTTACAGCGGTGATTTTACTTATCTGAGTCTGCTCTCTTTCTTTCTGTTGCTCCATCTAACATGTCAACAGGAGACCTGCTCCTGTGGCGGTCTCATGGAACTCAGTGAGACACCACACGGCCTCTAGCACCACACCTGCGTGCTTGTTCAGGAAACATAGCCGAACCTCTATGATCTTTAATGATAAGAGCACAGCCGACCCTTTAAAAACACAGTGGTTAGGACAGCAGAACCCTGTGCGGTCTAAAATTCACATATAATTTCTGACTCCCCCACAATGTAACTCCTAATAGCCTACTTTTGACCACAAGGAAGTCTTACCGATCACATGAGCATTCCATTAACACATTCCGCAGGTTTTATAGATCATATGTTGTATTCTTACAACAAAGTAGGCTGGAAAAAAGAAAATATTATGAAAACCATAAGAGCAAACAGATTTAGTTTTGTAAAAAAAAATAACATGAGTGTGAAAGGGTCAAATATATAAATTAGATAAGATCTTGCTGAACAGTTGAAAGTAGCAATGTTCAGAACTGAGAATAACTCTAGAAATCATCTATGTGGTTCTGCGCACTTGGAGGTGGGGCCCCCCAGCTAAGGCGGATGTGTGCGTCATCACGGCGGAGGGAAGAGACAGGAGCAGAAGGAAGGGGAACTTAGTGCTAAAGTCAGCTCAGCAAAGCGGTCAGGGGATGCGTGGGAGTCAGGTGACCCGCAGGCAGAAGCACCAAGTGACTCAGCTCCTGGGGGACGCTCCACAGGACTTCACCATGACTGAGAGACACTGTGTGCACAGCACCCCACAGGAGGGAGCACACCTGTGATCAGGTGCAGCTGGGGCTCTCCCCCTGAAGAGAAGGTCCCATTACGACAGATCTGGAGGAAGCAGACATGGTGTGAGAGGCGTGCAGAGAAGCTGAGCCAGCCCCAAGCTGCCTGCATGTGGACGCGGGTAACCAGACACACAGCACTTGGGGCGACCATCTGAAGGCGAAGCCATAGAGACCAGAAACTGGGAAGAACCATGGAAGTACGTACTTTTGGAGAATTTCCAGAAAAACCTGCAAGTAATACTTCAGATGTGTCACGTGAAAACTTGTGGCACCATCTAATTCAATAAATACATTCACGGTCTGTTTCAATCAGGAAAAATAAGAGTCTCTCATAATGATTCCTGGATTGAAACAAACAAACAAAACAGTTGAAAGGTAACTTAAAAATGCTTTCGCATTAATATGGGAGACGCAGTATGAGCTGCTGAGTATCGTAATTTCTAGGGTTAAAGGACTCTCACAACGTGCACACACAGGGGCTCAGCAGGGGGCTCCGTGCTGAGGAACAGGGCAGAGCTCGTCTAGCGCGCAGCCACAGGAAGGGAACCCAAATGTCCAGCAGACTCTGCTGTCACCCAGCCCCAACCCCCAGCAGGTCATCCAGGCTCCCCAGACCTCGGGATCCTCAGTTTCCTGCTGCTCTCCATGCACAGGTGCAGAAGAGAATGACATCATCGTCACTCCACCGATGAGATGACTGGCGCTCACAGACAGTCACGGCCAAGTCCACTCAGCCAGGAGGTCAAGAAGTGGCAGAGCCACCCGGCCTCACGTGTTCTCCATCATGCCCCACAGACACCCCGCAACTGTGAAAACATAGAGCTGAGGGCACACGCATTTGAGAACACCTGGAAGAAACGCTCTGATGGCTTTTAAATCCACTAGGAGAACAGACTCGGCCTCTGATAACAAAGTGAATCTGACACAGAGTTTCTGGGGAAAGGCATCCAGCTTCCCACCACTTTCAACACTAGCTGGGGTTCTGCTAAAACATGACTCTAAAATGGGAACATCAAAGACACACAGTCTCTAAATCAAAGACATCTGATCTTAGCTTCAATAGTGTAGGATTCTAAACTCCACCCGGCTCATGGACCACACATGTGGCCTGGGAGGCCAGCGCCAGCTCCCAGTGGGCAGGCACAGCACAAGACACTGAAGAAGCACATTCCTGGGCCTCATCCCGAGTGGTGTTCTGGAATCTCCTGTCAGCCAGTAACACATGACTATAGCATCTCTTAAAACCCAGCAGGAAATAAATCAGTCTCACGGAACTACATCACTGCCAACACATAATGAGAATGATTATTTTTAAGAAAGCTCATTGTGGGGTACCCCCGATATTGTTTGTAACGCTAACTAGCCATTACATGATAATGGGTTTATGGTTTAAGGTATCTTGTATAGGACATCTTCTGAAGGTTATAAGCTAATTACAGAAATGCTGAAAGGAATCAGAGAGTAAAGGAATGGCCAGAGTTGGAGGAGGGAAGCATAGACATTCCAGGATAAAAAGGGCTTCAGAGTTAGATAGGAAAGAGAAATGGACAAAGATCGAGGGAGAAGGGTAGCACAAGAAACAGGTTGATACAGAATTTTCCAGATGGGTGATATGACTTGTGCAAAGGCCCAGTGGCAGGCAACAGTAAACTGTGAGCAGGAATCCCGCATGAGCAGTGTTTGCTCCATAAAGCTTCACGGGGAGTACCCCAGGAAAGAGGATATTTTGCAGCAAGCTTTGAAAGCCAGAAGGGAGAAATCTGGATTTGACAAAAGGCAACAGAAAGCAGCATGTAGAGAAGTGACATGATAAAAATGGCCTTAGAAAGATTATCCCAGCAGCTGTGTGTAGGATGGTTTCAAGCCGAGGGAGACTGGAGGCGGAAGCCTGCTAAGCGAATGTTCTACTAATTCAAGCATCATGGGGGGAAGCGTCGTCGGGTGCGGAGCCTGGAGGAGGGAAAGAGCAATTCAAGCACCTTCGGGGGTGTCGTTGGGTGCAGAGCCTGGAGGAGGGGAAGAGCACTCCTACAGGGCGGAGGAGCTCTGGGGCCACCCCCAGTTTCCCCACCTATAAAATGCCAGGCTTGACCAGACACTTCTCTTTGAGCACTCTGGGATCCCATAGATTCTAGATGATCCAAAAGACGATGGAGAAGATCTCCAGGTGAGCTGGATATGAACAGAGATTGGGGAGAAGGAAAAGGAAAAGCAAATCCCAAACCACACTTAAGCAATGAAACCTGGTTTTTGCAAACTAAAGTTCATGCATGTAGTATTCTCTTAAAATCCTCCTAAATATACAATTACACCTATATTACCTAAAAGTAGATTAGCAAACATTCCCAGGTAGAGGGTTAATGGTTCCAATCTCAATAGACCCTCAACACTGCCCAGAATGGCACCATCCAGCCCAGGCAGAAGCCTTGGGGAGCCCTTGATGCTCCCCATACAGCATTTACTTGGGCCTGGAAGGCCATTACCTCCGCCCCAAACACTGCTCCTGATTCCTACTTGTTCTTCAGAACGGACCTGAAATGCCACCTGTGCCCCCACACTCCAGGCTGCCCGTCATCACAGGACCACAGCGGACTTGTGATTATAGTTGGGATTACACTTCTAGGAACTGGTGTTCATTTCCTTAATATTTATCTCCCTCCACAGACTCTTCCTCCAGCCAGGGCTGTCTTGTTTCCTGAGTATACACGACGCCACCTCCCATGAATGAACAAACAGTAACGTCCTCGCTTGTGTCCACCAGATGGGCACCAAAAGTACCTTCTGAAGGAGAGTGATCACCAGATACCTAGAAATTCACCCAAACTCACCCCGATTATTACTAGTTGCTAGGAAGGAGGCACCTTGGTCGACCTGACTCTCGTTTCCGGCTCAGGTCATGATCTCAGGGTAGTGCAGAGAGCCCCACATCAGGCTCCACACTCAGCATGGAGTCTGCTTGTGCCTTCCTCTCCACCCCTCTCTCTACACTCTCTCTCCCACCCAAAAAAAATATTTTAAAAAACTGCTAGGAAGGCTTACCAGAGGAATGGAAAATGCATGCCTGGGGACAAGGCACGGGCGCCCTCCTAAAGTCCACTCTGTCTGCAGATGTCCAACAGCTGTGTTTTCCTTCCTACAGGAATGGAGAATGCTAACCCCGTAGGCCTTGCCTCTAACTTATGTTCACTCAGCCCTCCACGAAAGGCTTTGCACACAGAAGAAGAGTTGAGACATGCAGAAATCCACACTTCAAGTTTCTTAGGTGTGCGATCGCTGTCCTACTGGAAGTGTGACTCCCTACTGTTTAAGGAGATATTGGTCCCTTTGTTTAAGATACAGCAGAAGTTGTCAAAGTCCAGTGGAGCTGAATTCAGCAAACGCTAGAAGTGTTCTTAGATGGAGCTGGCAACTGGATACGGCAGATACCACCAGGGCCCCACTGAGCCCAGGACAGGTTGGACGTATCATTCAGACATGGCTGGCTCCGGAATTCCCACGGGACAAGCCCAGCTTCTCTGGACACCTGCTCACCCTCACTCAGGACCACTTCCTCTTGGCAGGAGTGATTAATGGCAGCGGCTCACTTGCACTGAGGCCTCCCCCGAGGAAAAGGGCTAGAAGCAATGAAGGGAGTTACCAGGGCATCACTTTCAACAGGGAACCAAAGACTATCCTGTCTTGTTTCCACAGCTCTGACTCTCAGGGACCTTGAAATGCCTGACCCGTCGCAATTACACAGACAGGGCCATTATCCCTAATGGCCGACTGTAAACTTACCAAGCTTTCTCTTTGCATTTATTTTTAAATACTGCAAGGAAAATAATGATTATTTATCTCATTTTATTATGTTGGATCATCTTAGGGGACAGGCATCCTGTTTAAAAACTGGTAAATCTCCATCTGGTTCACTGATAAATTCTTTACTTGATATTTGAACAGATGAATAAAGAATTCAGAGAAGTTTCCGGACTTGAAAACTGACGGCACCTACTGTTATTTCTTCTACCTTCTCTCTGTGACCGCCTTCAATGTTAAAGGCTCCTCCCTTACTCCTGCTTTCTCTGGGGTGGCCTCACCTAGAACTTCTCGCTTCTCACAGATTTGCCTGTGATTTCTGAAGACCTTCAGTGATACCTGCCATCTCACAGAAACTTTCAGTTTTTTATTCCTAGAAGGAAATGTTTACAGGCAAACTTACGATTTAAATAGACTTCCTTCTTCCCAGGGACTGATTGCCCCCATTTCCCTACAAAGCTTCAGTATAAATAAATTGTGGCCATATTAGCCCAGAAGGAACATTAAAGAACATTGAGTCTCAAATCCAATAATACATTCAAAGGATCATTCGCCACAATCAAGTGAGATTATTCTGGGGTTGCAAGGATGGTTCAATATTCTTGAATCCATCAGTATGATACAATACATTAATAAAGGATAAAAAAAAATCCTATGACCATGGAGGACAAGGGGAGATGGAGAGGAGAAGGGAGTTGAGGGAAATTGGAAGGGGAGGTGAACCATGAGAGACTATGGACTCTGAAAAACAATCTGAGGGGTTTGAAGGGGCGGGGGGGTGGGAGGTTGGGGGAACCAGGTGGTGGGTATTGGAGAGGGCACGGATTGCATGGAGCACTGGGTGTGGTGCAAAAACAATGAATACTGTTACGCTGAAAAGAAATAAAAAAAAAATCATATGACCACCTCAATAGATGCAGAAAAAAAAACTGACAAAATTCAACATCTGTTTATGATTTAAAAAAAAAAAAACCTCAAAAAAATTGTTTAGAGAAAGCACATCTGAATGTGATAAAGGCCAAATATGAAAAACCCAGAGCCGACATCTTCCTCAATCATGAAAACTGAAAGATTCTCCTCTAAGATCAGGAACAAGACAAGGATTCCCGTTTCCACCACTTCTATTCAACACAATATGAGAAGTTCCAACCATAGCAATTAGACAAGAAAAAAAGAAATAAAAGGCATCCAAATGGTAAGGAAAAGTTAAATTATCGCTATTCGCAGATGACATAATACTATATTTGAAAGCCCTAAACATTACACCGATAACTATTAGAATAAATGAATTCAGTAAAGCAGCAGGATACAAAATTAATGTACAGAAATTGGCTGCGTGTCTATACACTGATTATGAAGTAGCAGAAAGAGAAACCAATAGAACAATCCCTTTCACAACTGCACCACAAAATAAAATAAAATACTAGGAACGAACTTAACCAAGGAGGTAAAAGACCTTTGAAAACTATGAAGCAAGCAGTGATGAAAGAAACTGAGGACCATACATATGGAAGATATTCCCCCTCACAGATTGAAGAACCAATACTGTTAAAATGTCATACTGCCCAAAGCAATCTACAGAGTCAATGCAATCCCTATTGAAATACCCAAAGCATGGGACACTTGAATGGCTCAGTCGGTAAAGCATCTGCCTTTGGCTCAGGTCATGATCTCAGAGTCCTGGAATCGAGTCCCACGTAGGGCTCCCTGCTTAGCAGGGAATCTGCTTCTTGCTCTGCCTGCCAATCCGCCTACTTGTGCTTGTGCTCTCTCGCGCTCTCTCTGTCAAATAAATACATAAAATCTTTAAAAAATAAAATACCAAAATCTTTTTTTTCACAGAACTAGAACCAATAATACTAAAATTTATATGGAACCACAAACCACCACAAATACCCAAAGCCAGGCTGAGAAGGTAAAACAAAAAGGAAATAATCCCATATTTCAAGAAATACTACAAAGCTGTAGTTTTCAAGACAGCATGGTACTGGCACAAAAAATAGTAACACAAATCAATAGAACAGAGCAGAGAGCCCAGAAACAGACCCAAGCTTACAAGGCCAAGTAATTTATTACAAAGGGGGCAAGAATATACAATGGGGAAAAGCCTCCCTGTTCAACACGGTGTTGGGAAACTGGACGGTATATAAAAGGGAACAAAACTGGACCACTTTCTGGCACCACACACCAACTCAAAATGGATTAAAGACCTAAATGTGAGACCTGAAACCATAATGCTCCTGAAAGAGAGCACAGGCAGGAATTTCTTTGACATCAACTATAGAAATATTTTTCTAGATAAGTCTCCTTTGGCATGGGAAACAAAAGCAACCTTCAGCGACTGGGACTACACCCAAATAAAGTGCCTGCACAGCAACGGAAACCAGCAATAAAAGGGAATCTACTGAACAGGAGAAGATATTTGCAAATGAAACATCTGGCAAGGGGTTAATATTTATAATATATAAGGAACTCCTACAACTCAACACCCAAAAATAATAATAGTAATCCGATTTAAAATGGGCAGAGAACCTAAAGGATTATTCTTCCAAAGAAGACAATCGATGGCCAACAGACATTATAAAAAGGACAACCAACATCACTAATTATCAGGGAAAAACAAATCAAAACCACAATGAGAAATAACCTCATACCTGTCAGGATGGCTGAAATAAAAAATACAAGAAACAACAGGTGTTGGCAAGAAAGGGGAGCCTCCTCTATGCGGCTGGTGGGAATGCAGGCTGGTGCAGCCGCTCTTGAAAACAGGTGGAGGTTCCTCAGAATTGAAAATGGAGCTACCGTATGATAATTCCTTTACTTGGTATTTACTCAAAGAAAACAAAAACAATAATTTAAAAAGATACACAACCCCTCAATTTATAGCAGCATTATTTACAATGGCCAAGATATGGAAGCGGCCCAAGTGTCCATCAACAGACGAACGGATAAAGAAGGCGTAACACACACACACACACACACACACACACAACAGATAAAGAAGGCATCACACACACACACACACACACACACACACACGAATATAAAGAATGGAATATTACTCAGCCAATAAAAAAATGAAATCTTTGCCATTTAAAACAACATGGATGGACCCAAAGGGTATTATGCTAAGCGAAACAAGTCAGAGAAAGACAACTATCATAAAATTTTATACATATAAGGAATCTTAAAAAAAAAAAGAGTCGAACAAAAAGCAGACTCACCCCATAAATACAGAAAAGAAACAGGTGGTTGTGGGAGAGCAGGTGGTTGGGGGCATGGGCAAAGTGGGGAGAGGAGAGTGGGATGTACAGACATCTGGGTATGGCATGAAGGTCAGGGGATGAAAGGCACAGCACAGGGAAGACAGTGACACTGTAACAGCACCTTGTGCCCCCAGACTCAGCTACACGTGTGAGCGCAGCAAAACTCTGCCCTAGCGCTATGTTGCACCCTGACACTACTGTAACATCGTCGACTATCTGCAAAGAAGAAGAACCCTGAGCCTTCCTAACATGCCCTAGTGTGTCTACTGCTCCCGACAGACATTTGTCTCGGCCAGGCTCGGGGATGCAGGGGACATGGCACAGGGGACCACCATCCTCCCGTCCGAGGAATCACAGGTGGACAGTGATGCCATTACTCCTGGCTTGTGTCCCACACCACAGAGTCTTCCAAACTCTCAAGGCCACTGTTTGCATGTCTGTGAAAGATACAGGACAATACTTGACCCAAATAAGCTTGTAATCTGTGTTCTTCTAAGGTGGGGGGTTAGGACAAAACAATCATAAGAGAAGGACCGTGGCTTTTGCCACATTTCTAAAAATAATCGTGAGAAACAAGATAAGCAGGAGCCTACTTGGGCGGACAAAGGAATAGAACAGTTGAGAGGAAGACTGCCCTGCGAAACCCAAGAGGGCCAACCGTGGGGTGACTCTGGGCTGCTCCAGCGAGGGGACAGGGCCAGCCTCACCCCACTCCCCAGAGGCCTCGTCACAAGGGGCCACCAAACTCCACGTCTGCCGGGCCCCGCAGGGTCCGCTGCCAGAGCCTGGCTGGGTCTTCACCCACCCCACGCCTCTGGCCACCTTGGGCAGCCTGTCACTTGTACATTTCAGGGGGATCCGGACCCCCTTACGGTGCATCCACTGTGTTCAGCGCCGATGAACGGCCTGGGGTGTGACAGCGGGAAGACTGGCAGGAGACGCCGCTCTGAGTCCCCACCTGCAGCCTCAACCCCTGTTCCTGGACGACCGAGTCAGACGCACCCCAGACAGAGGCTAGCCAGGCCCCGTGCACCCCTGGTCCCCTGGGTCCCGGCTCCACGTGTCCCCACGTCAGGCACCACTGTTAAGTGCTGGGCGAGGCCAACGGCTCGGTTCTGCCGTGTCCATGGCTCCCGCCAGACCAGGAACCTCTGGAGGACGAGGACCGCCTGCCACTGTCCCTTCTGACCGCAGCGGGGACGGACACAGATCCTGTCACAAAGGAGAACCGGCGAGGCAGGCGCACGGAAAACAGAAGCTTGAGAACGTCGGGTGAAGCCTGAGCTAACCGCCAGGACTGGGAAGAGCAGCAAACCCAGGCAAGTGCGGGTGTCCTTTAAACCTTACAACTCGGCTATTAAATGTCTCCAAGAGAAAGCAACGAGGACGGGGAGGGAGGACCCTGAGCCGGCAAGCTGAGGACAGGGACGGGGGAGAGACGCCCCTGAGCAGTCATCGGAAACGCGGCAGGAGCCTGTAACACGTCAGACAGCGATGGCCCGGAGCGTCGGAGGCGGCAAGACCGCCAGGGCACACATGTCCGCGGGGAGCGTGGTCGTGGCTGCGGCGCTGCTCTCGGCACCCGTCCACCCGCAGAGGCTCCGGGGGCCCGAGCGCCCACCCTGCGGCAGCTCACCTTCTCCAGCCCCGTCGGACAGCTCAGGATGGGTCGGTTTTAGGACGGACGGTTTTCAGACACTACATTTAGTCCACTCGAATTCTTCTTAAAAAACGCCATCCCGTTAAACCTTTCGGAAGAGGAAGTCTACATTTCATTATAAAGCCCGAACACCGCGCTCTCTGGTCCGCTGGGAAGCGCAGGGGGAAAGGAGCGTCAGGGAGGGCTCGCTGGCTGGTCCGAGTGCCTCGGGCGGGCGTATTTTGGGAACGTGGAGGGCGTACAGGTGGGGGACTCGTGCTCAGATGTCTGATCATCAAATACGGAAAAGGGCGGCCGTTCATTATTTTTAAAATCATAAACTATTGTATACGTTGAGAAAAGTGACTTTTAGTTTGCCTTTTTGTTACCCTTGATTAGTGATTCTGGCCATTCTCAGATGCTTATGGACCAAACTATTGACTCCTTCATGAATTTCCTGGTTATTCCTTGTCCATTTCTATGCACTCGTGAAAATTATCTTTGTCCATAAAGGTTATCAAGCTATTTGTAAGGACAAGAACAAGCGTGCCTCCAAGATCACCCTGTGTGCCATTAGTCTTCTCCGGGTGGGCCCAGAAAAGTTTCCTAACGTTCCTTCCCTTTGCTCTGTGGCTCTTACACTTACAAACCCCGTCCTGGGCCACAATCAGTGCACACTTGTGTCCTTTCCCGGTCGTGGTGAGGGTGTCACAGGGCGAGCACTCACACCGTGCCGGTGGGGACGTCCTGCTCTGGAAGGAGCTGGGCAGCAGGTTCAAGTTCTAAGAACATTCATGCCCACTGCGGTGAGCCAAACGGCCCCCCGGGGGACAGCCGCTCCACTGCCTGGAACCCAGCAACCCACCTTATTTGGAAACGAGATCTCCGGGAGTCTGATTCAAGTAGGAACCCGGAGATGAGCCAACGCTCCCAGGTCATCTGAGTGGGTCCCAGATCCAATGACAAGAGAGCCTCAAAGAGACCAGAGATGGACAGGGGACACAGACAAGAGGCCACGTGACGACGGAGGCAGAGATGGAGTGACGGAGCCACAGGAACCCCGCCCCCAGTCAGTCTCCTGAGTGGCTGCAAAAACTGTGGTGAGCAACTGAACACTGAACACTGCAGAAATGCTTGATAACAGCGCATACTGGAATGCTATGCTTCAGGAAAATCCCGTCAAAGAGCATTTTGAAACTATGGGCACACTCTCAGAAAGGAATATAAGTGAAAAAAGAAACACGGTAGTTCCCAATTTCGGTTTAAAAAGTAAGAATAAGATGGGAAAGAAGCAAGTCAGAAGCAATGATTGTTTCTAGGTCACGGAATTACTGGTGACTTTGACGTCATTAATTTGTGCTTCTCTATAATTTCTAAATATTTAGCAGATCCAACGACTGGAAAAAGAAAATATATGAATGTCACACAACTACCCCACAATTTCTCTACCAGCTAAGGGAAAAGACAACCATTATCACAGAAGTGAAGTTTGTAAAAGTGGGACACATACAAGAGGTATTGGCAAGAAAGGACCCAGTAGCCAAGCACATGCATTACCGAGTTCGACAGTAAGACTCTGACCTCCAGGTTCTGCCTGTTCTTGTTCCCAGGAAAAACACAGCATACTTCTCTAAGAGTATTCTAGATCGAAAATAGAGGGAAATTCTAAAGGGTTGGAACAAAAGCTCACAGGCAGAGGCAGAGAATAGACTGCACCCGTCTGATCATTAGTAAGACGAGTGGTCTTTCGTGATGCTGTTAACTTTATAACACTGCGAATCCTCGTTCTACCCAATGTACCCGTGGAGATAGCTTCCGTACAACATACCAGGACATGCTGTAGGAGGATACAGGATCCGAGGCCCCTCATCTTCCCTACAGTTTGCACTCAATGACCTAACAGGGAAAAGGTCAAGTAAGCGTCTTCTCTTTGGGGCAGAGAAAGAACAAACACATTTGCCTGGCTGCTGTTCTGACGCTCCCCTTCCACCATCCCGCTGCCCGCCCGGCCCCGCGTTCAGGTGCCCTGTAGGTGTCTGGATAAAGGAGCTAAGCCAGCTGCGTGATTCAATCCAGAGCAAAGCAAGGCTGAGACGGAGAACAGGTGCCCCAGGACAGGGTCCCACAGACCCTGCTAGTGACCTGTCACTATCAACCTTGCAGGTGACAAGGTAGGTGACAGAGGCCAAGGGAAAAAAGTGGTCTGTGCCCCCACACTCTGCCCCTCGGGGTCCTCCCAGCTCCTCCCTGTCCTGGCTGGGTGAGGATGGTGAGCACAGTGACCCTGGAAGGCTCGTGTGAGGATGGCAGAGCCGCAGACAGAAAGAATGTGGGTCCAGAAGGACCGTTCTAGAGAACACAGTCCCTATCCCAGATAACAGTGTACCTGACCAGAGCTGGAAGCCAAGTTCTGCTTGTTCCATCCAGCACTGCAGAGGGACTGTCCCAGCAGCTAGCTGGCCCAGCGGAGGCCAGTCCTCTTCCCCCAGCAGCTGTGCTCACACCTGGGAATAAAGGCCCAAGCATGACAGCCCCCTGCCCTGGGAGGGGTTAGACCAACCCAGGGAAGACCCAGTGCAGAACGGGGACAAACCAGGATCCCCCATGACATTCCACCCACCTCCCTTTATGACAAGAGCAACACATCCTGTTTCAGTCACTGTGTGTGGGACCATCCATGTTTCTGATAAAACAGAAACAAAGGAGAAAAAGCTGGCCCTGTCCCAGCATTGCAGATGAGCTTGTCAGTCCTCAACACTCAGCAAACACGGACTGAGCACCAGGGCCCAGCAGATTTTAGAACCTTGGGACACACCAGTGACCAAAATGCACATGTCCCTCCAGCTCACAGGGCTGCCGTTCCAGCCAGAGGCTCCTCTCCCTGGCTCTGCCAGACCACAGATGTGACCCCAACACGGCCCCTCACCCGTCTCTCCTCATCTCCCCCTCGGTGATGTGCGGACCTCCCGGGGCTGCTGTGCAAGGGAAGAGCACGGCACTGGGCCTTACACACTCAGCAGCACGCCTGCCACCTGCAAGGGCTGCGTGGATGCTGGGATCACAGGCAGGGAACAAACATCCAAAACTAAGGAAGTAAACCATTCAGCGCGTCAGACAGTAACCAGGGAGCTCGAGAGTGCAGGAGGCACAGGCCGGCCTCCCTGACAAAGCGCAGAGTGTGGTGGCTCCACTCAGGGCGGGTGACCGCCGTGTCCTGGGAGCACGGAGGCCGGGCCGGGAGCTGTGCAAAAGCCCAGTGCCAAGATGCGCTCCAGCCCCAAGCACAGCACAGGGGGGTCCAGGGTGAGCACAGCCTGTGAGGAGAGGCACTCAGACAGCTGACCAGGTCGGATGCCGTCTGCTGTGAGAACCGCTGTAGGAAGCTGTCCTTCACTCTGAGCACTGGACAGGAGATGGGGACAAACAGGGTCCCCCCCCCCGACTACTGTGTCTCTTCTGTCTCTCCTCTGTGCTCCATACGGAGAAGCTTCAGAGATATGGGGTGAGAACGTACTCTTTGTAATCTCGTCTTGTCCCATAATGTGAGAGGAACACCTGTTTCATATGAAATACTTAACTTCCATCTGCTCAGTGGATGTGCACTTTTTTTGTAATGTGGCTATAACACAGAGAATTTATCGAATTTCTTATTATTCCTATTTTCCAATATTTTAGTATAACATAAAACCGGACTGAACATCCTTTCAGTAATTGCCCATAAATTCATGACTATTTTCATAGGATACGTTCACAGAAGTGAAATTGCTGGGACGAGTTATACACAAAAGTAGTTTTATTTTATATGAGTGCTACGACTCTCAATAAAACATCATTAGAGAAACAAGCAAGGAAATAACTTGAGGACAACAAAATGCCATTGGTTGTTTTAATGAGCTACGTAGACCCTCTTTCACAACAAAAATAAAATTTTAATCTAACGAGAGGGATAATCTAGCACATTTTATTGTAGACCCAGGAATGTCATATCCTAAAATGACCATATTAAGTTCAAAAAAACAACATTCAACCGTTAAAGAAAATTGCTAAGTTGCCAATAGATTCTACACCGCTTTTAAGAGTCAGAAAAGAGATGCTCAGAAATTTGTTCAGAAATTGTCAAATCACAAAGAATGTCAGAAAAATGGACATTTTAAAAAGCCAGAAGTTTCATATTCTAGCAAAATTAAAAATGTACCCAAACCCACTGATGCACGTGTCACATCCCACATCTCCAAAATCCTCCCACACAACTGAGAAGCCATGCGTGGAAGCTGGTCAACAAGGAGCTTCTCCCGCAGGATACCAGGGAGGGAACTTAGAATTGGATTCACTCACTCAAGCATCTATTGAGTAACACGACTTAAAACACTCAGACAGAACGGGGGGCTGGCCAGATCCTCCCCTTCGCTGCTCCTCCTCCACACCGTGGACAGAGCTGGGCAGCGGGCACATGCAGGCATTAGCAGCACAAATAAGGGTCTTCCAGGGAACGTTCCCCAAGAAAGGCACAGAGAAGCACAGGGATGACTTGCTTCCAGCACGGAAGGACTGGGGAACCTGCCAACAGGGACATCACAGTGAAACAAGGTCTGAAAGGACAAACCGAGGAAAGCACGGAAGAGACACAGTGGTTACGTGTGGGCAGAAGCATGGCGTCATTCCACTCATGGCCAAGTCAGGAAACAGGGAACAAAGCAGGGACGAGATCCGAGAGCAGAGCCTAGAACACCACAGAAGGAGCTGTGGCGATGAAGGAAGGGAACTAGACGTAAGGTCAGGTCTGCCAGGCTGAGCGTCTGCTCACCGCTCTCGTTCACACGCTGTAACAGACAGTGAGACAGACGGGGTCCAAGGATGCCCGAGGCCAGCGCCTCCCTCCAATCCGTCGTTCTGAGAGGCGGAGAGAAGGAAAGGGTAACCGCGTGCACTGTGAGGGTTAGCACACTCGTCGGTGCACAGGGAGAGTTACCGAGCCGACCTTACGGCCTCAGGAAAGTTACTGTCATGGCTTCAGATCTCTTACTCGGAGGCTGAGTGCTGCTCCCCAAAGCATGGGTGGGAGACAGAGCCTGGCATGGCCTTGGGGTTGGAGAGCGTAGCCGTGAGGACACCATTCACCCAGGGTCACATTCAGACCACACGGCCACTCCTCCTGGGCCAAGACAGGTTCATCACTAAAAAACAAGCATGAGAAGTCCACCCTGAGAAGGTGATCAAGTCAGGGCCAAGATTTTGGGGGTCTCACGGACTTGGTGAACAGGAAATTCAGTCAAGTTTGATGCCCAAAGAATTATGTTAACCCCCCTGGTTGTCATACTTGTTTGCTCTGATTGTCTACTGCTGCTTGGTTAGCATTTTTGGCCTTGTCCTTTGTGGTTAAGTTGGGTCAAAATATTGGAAAGAGGAGACAAAACAGATAAACGAGTAAAAGATGATCAGAAGTAATAAATTCTTAAGGTTTATGGGAGTTCAGAGCATTGCTTCATTACGCACAATACAGGATGGCTCAGCCCGGTCCCCAGTTTACTCTGGGATCTGAAACGGTCAGCACTTACTGGGCGTTTACTGGACACACCGTCCTAAGTGTTTGACGCCCATCAATTCCTTTAAACCTTGTGACAAGCCTACAAAACTCATTTGCATCCGTCCCACTCTTAGTGACAGGGACTGAAGTATATGGAGATCAAACCAACTGAGGCCCCCGGGCTTCCCCGCAGGTGTGACTCCAGAGCCCACACTCTGGTCACCGCCTACGCTGCCAACATGGGTCCTGCTGCCCAGGGCTCTGCAAAATCAGAAGGACAGAGTTTCATTTAGCACAAGAGGACCGTTTTATTTTGCCCGGTTTACAATTTATACTCCAGGGGCCCTGTGGGAATCATTTCAATATTTTTACTTTTGTGCAGAGTACAGTGCACCTCATTGTAAAGACAATGACCAATTACATTTACAAAGTTACTCTTTAAAATATTTCTGCGATTTTATGGATAAGCTGACTGATAATGCTTATTCCTCTTTGGAATGACTCTTTTATTCCCTGTGGTTACACACAAAAAGGTATATCAAACAAAAATATCACCTCAAGATGGACAAACCCTACACCATGATGAAAGCTTTAACGTGGACATTCTGGGGGAACTAAAACCCCTATATTCCACCTGACTCTCAGGGACAGAAAAGCCAGCTCAAACTGGGGGAGATTTCTTGGTTTACAGAAGCGAAATTCGAGCAGTAATGACGCTTCGGCACAATGAGGTCTCAGGACCCAGTGGTCTCCAACCACAGCGGAGCGCTAATGGTGGGCACAGGTGACCATCGGAAGGACATCAGCAGTCACCCAAGGACGAATTCGTGCTGCACCGGACATTCAACAGAAGCCTAACAAGCTGTTCTAGAGAGTTCTTCTCCTCAAAGACCCACCCAGAAATGCCGAGAGCTCACGAACCAGCGTGACGTGCACCCAGCAAGGAAAACCTCCTGCAACCACTCGGGGAGGCACGTTCTCCGAGGCGCACGGGGGGAGCTGTCGGAATAGCCGGAGGGCTGGGCAGGCACCCCCCACCCCAGGGCACCAAGTCAGGCCAAGACCGGGCCCATGAGAGGCTCACCGCCAGCAGCTTCTTCAGAAGCAGACGGAGCCAGGGCGCAGGGTAAGGGCGGGAACAACAGGGACTGCACATGGTGTCCGGCACCTTTGGCGAAAAGCCGCAGGCAGACAGCAACGGGATCTGTCCCGGACGGGGGCGGGGTGCTGGAAAGGCAGGCGCTCCGCCCCAAAGTGCAGGACGTGAACCGGAACTCGACACCCTACAAACCCACCCCAGGCCCAGCTCCCCGTGCAGGAGTGTTTCCGTCATGAGGAAACACGGGCCCCCTGCTGATCCCGTGTGTTCACGAGACCTCTGAAAGGCTGCACATCAGCCAGGACAGGGTCCCAGGGTGCAAAGGGCTTGCGCATAAGACTGGGGGGGATGAAGGAGGAGTTTTAACTGCCTGAGATGTTTTGCCTACTAACTTCCTGCACAGTAGCCTGTAATGCTTTTAGAACCGGCATCCTGGCAGTGCTCCGGGAGGACTCCCATCTGTCCAACAGCATGAATCATATCTATTTTTATTGTACCCAATGAATGACCGCGGCACATCCTTTCCAAGGGTCAATACATGATGCATTTGCTTATTTTCCCTTTACAATCTATATTCAAAGTGTACGTCCTTCAACTCCTTGGGTAATTCATCTAAATCACCAGTAACCCAAGCCATACGAAAATAGTGGTAAAAGAATAAATGTTTATTTCTGCCTCGGGCAAGACCACTTTGGACAACTCTACTGTAAACGTGAAGTTTCTTGGATGGAAAGGGAATAAAGCATTAACAGAGTAAAAAGTTGGCTTAGCTCACTTATCTGAGAAAACATCTCCACGGGGAGAAAACTCTCATTTTGGGCACTTCGGCACTTTGGATGATTTGAGGTGGCATTCCTGTCGCTCATGGAGCTCGCCCTGTAACCTACAATTATCCTGCATTTGGGACAGGACCAGTCACTAGAGTAAGTCACCCAAGGCTTACTGACTTCTTCACCCAGAACAGAGATTTCCGGGGAGAGTTCATGAAGGGGTTAATCCCGCCTTTCGGGACCTCCTCGCCCACGACAGGACATTGCATTGACCTTGAAAAGGGCAGCAAGCTTTAGAGCAGGACTTTCTCCCCATTTTCGTTCATTAGGTCCCCACTCTGCCCAGATGTGCCTGAGCAGACAATATGCCCCCAGTCTGCTGTCGTGTTGCCAGATGTGGGGCATCAAATATTCCAATTTGTTCTCTTCCAAGCCGTGAAAAAGTCTTATCATCTAAAAGGAAACGGTACACACGTGCCACAATGAGTGTTGGAGCCAAGTCTGTGAGTCACCCAGTGCCTGCACAAGGCAATTTGGCTACTGGAAAATCCTGATTAATGAGTTTTTTTGAACACCAGAATGACAACCTGACCTGCCAAAAAATCAGTTTTTCTCATTAGTTGACGAACTGATGGTTCGGTTACCTAGGACCCACCCAGAGAATGCGAAGGAAGAAAAACGAGAATGGTGGTGTAACGCACGTGAACCTCGGAAGTCAGGGTTGCTTCTTGCAAGTTGTGGGGGACAGGGCGGGGGAGAGGCCCTGGACGTGCTACACAGCCTCCCAGAGGCTGTGCTGAGAGCCTGGGGATGTTCTAGTCCCCAACGGAACTAAGTCACCATCTGAAATAAGTACCAGGTCAGCCAGTTCCCATCGCACGCAGTGCTCCCCAAGGACACACAGCCAGCAAGCAAGCGCCCAGGACCCCAGGGAGAGTCCTTGTCTGAAGTCCTGCCCTGAGCTCTCCTGTATCCAAGGGGACAGACCAAGCCGCTCCAAAACTACGCCAGCCCAGTCCGGCAGCATTACCACCACCGAGGGAGAACTCGCCACCCATCCTTCATTTGTCATCAATACAAGACCACGGCACTGAGAAGTCTCCGATTTCCAATTCCGAGACCCAGCCCTAATCGCCATTGGTTTGGCAGAAAAGAACAGAGGCGGCTGGAATCACAGCAGCTGACAAGTGTGCAAGAGTCACAGGAAGAGAGGCTGCTCGAGTTTCCCACGCCAATCTCCAGCCCCTGGGCATGCTCTCTCCTCTGTCCACCTGCGCCACCCTCCCACGTCCACCTGCGCCCTCTCCACCTGCAGATCTCTCCCTTCTCCACCTGCGCCCTCTCCCCTCCCAGAACCTCTGCCCTCTCCATCTGCAGACCTCTCCTGCCGCCCCTTGGGCCCTATCCCTTCTCCACCTGCGCCCTCTCCCCTTGGCACGTGGGCCCTCCTCCCCTCTCCACCTGCAGACCCTCTTGACCTCTGAGACTCTCCGCCTCCTCCCTTCCTCGCCTCCTCGCCCCCTCCTGACCTTTCCTAACTCTTTCCCTTAACCGGCACCCCCAGGTTCCCTGTCCAGCTGGCTCCAAGGCTCTGGGCGCAGTGCGCGCAAGGAGGGCGGCCAGGTGGGCTGGGGCACCGTCCTCCGCCGGCCTCACCTGCTAGCGCACGCAGAGCCCGTGCCTGCCGCCCCCACCCCTGGCAGCGCAGGCTGCAATAATTACATCCTCATTATTTCTCTGCGATCGTTAGCGAGCAAGCCGAGAACAGGAACAGCCGCTGCTGGGGGAGGCTTGGTTACAAAACCCTGCGCCGGGAGCTCCGCGCTTAGCAACCACCCCGAAAAAAGCCGGGTGCTCGCGCTCCCACTTGAAGAGCGGGCGGCGGCCACCCCCTCCCCGCGCTGCAGCCGCCGCGACCCCGCAGAAGTGGCCCCTCCACCATCCCTGGCCCGCTCCCCTCGCAGGCGCAGCCCCCGTTCCCGGCCCTCACTGAACCTCCCCAATCCCGGTCGGCCCACCTGCGCCCTCGTCCCCTCGCGGCTGCCCCGCTGGAGCCGGACACCGCCCCCTCCTCAGTCTCCGTCAGCTCCCCCAGCTCGCCGGCCGAGCGCCGCCTGTCCCGCCTCCGCGGCGCCCGCACCGCACCCAGAGCCCCAGAGCCCAGGGTCCGGGGACCCCCGACCACGACCAGCGCTGCGCTCAACCCGAGCGAAGGACGAGGCCGCCCGCGCAGCGCGGGACCCTGTGCCCAGGCTGCCCAGGGGTCCCTGCCCGCGCCCCACGCTCAGCCTAACCCCGCGCCCCGGCCTCGCGACCCCCCGGGGTTCGCACCTTCTTCAGCGCAGACATCCTCGGGCGCTCGGAGTTCAGAAGGTGCAGGGCGACATGGCGCGTGGCCCGTCCGTCCGCCCGTCCGTCAGTCCGCGGGGCCGCTGCCGCCGCCGCGCGCTCCAACCGCGCTCGAGCCCGGCGCACGGTCGGAGCTCACCGCCGGCGCCTGCGCACTGGGCGCCCGGGGAGGCCCGGCGCACTGGGGGGCGGCCGGCGCGCGGCTGCATCTGGGGAGGGGCCAGGCCCGCGCCCGGGGGCGCCCAGGCCTGCGCGTCGCGCCCCCGGCCGCCCCGCCCCGCCCCGCCTGCCGGCGCGCAAGCCACGCCCCGGACGCCACCTGTTGCGCGGAGCGCAGCGGGGCGCAGGAGACCGCCGGGAGCGCCAGGCACCTGCAGCTCGCGGGGCAGTCCCGTGGTTCCAGGCTGCCCGCGCGAGCCGGAGCCAGAGCGCGGAGAAGTTAGCGCGCGGATCCCACACGTGCCTCAGCACCTGGGAAGCAGCACCGCGCTCCAGATCCGGAGGAGCGACACGCGCACCCGTAAGTCCGCTCCGGAGCCAGATGCTCTCCAGCCAAAGGGCACAGGAGACCGTGCGTGCGCCAGGCGCTGGCGAGGGTGTGTCACCGCAAAGGTGTCCCGCTTCTGTCCATCCTGCTGCCCAGCCTCCTCCTCCTTCCAGGGGCGCACTTTCCGTAGAGGACGGGCGTGGTGTGCGCAGGGAAGGGTGCACTATGGCGGCGGGGGAACGGCCGTCCTTTCAACAGCAAACCTGCGGGGAGAGGCAGCGAGCGCCATCCGTGGGGTCTGGCCGCCTCCGTGCGTTTGCTCTCAGCAACACAGAGGACGCAGGCCAAGGAATTGAGTCAGGTTGCGTCGACCACCTGAGCGATCTGGACAACCGAGCCCACCGGACCAGACTGGGATGGACCGTCCTCAGATCCGTGGGAACGCCCTTCCAGGACCGACTGCCCGGGAAGCAAAGTTAACCGCCAGAGTGACGCCTGCTCCACCGGAACCGGACTCCGGGTGCTCTCATTCCGCTGTCCCCTCGCGATCCCGGCCCGGGGCAGGGCGGGGAGCCCCCCTGTAATTCCCCGCAACACCAGACTCTCCCAAGTCTCCACCTGGGTTCTGGGGAGTCCAAGGGGGATAAATGCCCAGGAAGCTGCTGGCAAAAGTGAGGCCGCAGGACGAAGGTTTGTTTACAGCGAAGTGAGAGGGATTAGAATAGGAATCCGGTGATCAAAAGTATTTGGAATGGACAAGACGGACTTTTTCAGAAATTATAAGCCCTTAATTGTTTTTTAAGATTTTATTTATTTAATTTAGACGAGAGAGAGCGAGAGCACACATGGACAGGGGGACTACAGAGGCAGAGGGAGAGGCAGACTCCCCGCTGAGCAGAGAGGCTAATGCAGGGCTGGAACCCAGGACTCAGGATCATGACCTCAGCCTAAGGCAGCTGCTTAACCCCCTGAGCCATCCGGGTGCCCTCAGTAATTCCAAGGTCTTTGGACAAAAGTTTCCCTGAGAGTTCTTCACAGAACTGACCACTCTCGCTCATCAACTGCATTTTATTTGACAACAAAGTTCTAAATGCTGAGGGGAGTGGGTACAAGGTGAAGCACAGAAACCTGTCCACGATTGCATTCTCTGTGGTGTTTCTAGCACCTTCCGATTTGTCTCTGTGGTCAGACACGAGGGATCGGGTGTGCCAGACTTCAACCAGAAATCCAGATTCTAGTCCATTTTTTCTTTGCAGATTTTATTTATTTATTTGACAGAGAGAGAGATCACAAGTAGGCAGAGAGTCAGGCAGAGAGAGAAGGGGAAGCAGGCTCCCCGCTGAGCAGAGAGCCCTGGGCTCAATCCCAGGACACTAAGATCATGACCTGAGCTGAAGGCAGCAGCTTAACCCACTGAGCCACCCAGGTGCCCCTCTAGTCCATTTTTCAATTTAAAAGCTCACTTCCCTCCTCTCCATATCTGTCCTCACCTGTCCATCTTTTTGAGGTCCACTGGTTCACTCACTCACACCACAGCCACAATAAAAAACAACAAAAGTGTGCTGAGTGTCTGTCACGTCTCTCAACACATGAGCCAAACAGAGAAACAGCCCCCGGACCAGGGAGCTTTCCGTCTGCAGAGGGAGTCGCTGGTGAAAATACTCCGTGCGCCATGGAGCTGGGGGCAGGTGGTTTCATCAGGAGGTCAGTCCAGGAAGCCAGAGGACTCGGACAGGGAGGGAGGGAGAGTTGATCAGATGCCCTACCACGCTGGTCGCCCTGTAAACAAAGGGTGCTCGGTCTGGCTCGGGTCCCTGAAGGACCCATGTAGACTGCACCTCAGAATGGCTTGGCCGAGGTTTGGAGGGCTGGACATGTGCTCATCGGACTTCCTCCCCCCAGACTGACGGATGTTTCCCCACTCCCCGCTGCAGGTTTTCTGGCTGAGCAGCTCCTGTACCTTCTAGAAAGGCCAGCCAGACTGTTTTGGGGGGCAGCAGGTGAGTGCAAGGGGGTCGTACAAGGAACCACAGGGAACCCTGCAGGCACCTTCTGCCAGAGCCCTGGAGAAGCGCTGGGATTCGGACAAGACAGGAGCGATGTGGGGAAGGGGATGTAGGACAAGGGAGAGCCGGCACGAGGATGCAGGTGGGGAGGGGGGGAGGGGGGGAGGAAGGGCAGGTGGGACGCCCACCCTCCATGCTCGGGAGGGTCCGACTAAGCAGAACAAAGTGAGCAAGGGACAGCACGAAAGTGTCTGCAGAACAGTCTGGGGTTACATGACGTCGGGAGGACTCCGAGTTGTACCTCGTGTTCAGTAAAATCTGATGTGGGGTTCTGAGCAGGGAGGCAGGTGTCCAACAGGGACAATCATGACATTTGTGGACCGTTTCATGTCTCCCTTCCCAATCTGTACACCTTTAATTTCCTTGTTACTTGAGCCAGGACTCGCACGGCCACGTGGGAAAGAGTGGTGGGAGGGACAGCATGACATGCGGGGTCAACATGATGGTAGCTAGAGGGTTTTTGTAGGTCCCCTTTATCAAGCTGAAGTCCCCTCTGTTCCTAGTCTGATGACAGTTTCTGTCATGAGCACGTGTTGGGTTTCGTCGAACGTCTCTTCTGCATCTACTGATATGTCCCTGCAACTTTGCACTTTAGCTTGAAAGTGACAGATTAACTTCACTGATTCTGAATGGCACTGAGATTTCTAAAAGACATTTTGGCCACAACGAGGAGAAGTCTGGAAGGGGTGGGAGTGAGGAAGCACGAGTGGACGTGGGGAGCTCAGTAACATGCCTGGAGGAGGGGCGTCTGGGGGGCTCAGTCGGCGACAAGTCTGCCTGTGGCTCAGGTCATGACCCTGGGGTCCTGGGATGGAGCCCCACATCGGGCTCCTGGGTGTTGGGTTTCCCTGCTCAGCAGGGAGTCTTCTCCCTCTGCCCTGCTCCTGCTCTTTCTGTGTCAAATAAATAAATAAAATCTTTTTAAAAATTCCTGGAGGAATTCTAGTGAGAGACGAGGAAGGCAGCGGGGGCCAGGAATGCAGCAGGGAGAACTCTGGTTTTTCTGAGCAGGCTACAAGGGGCGGGGCGGGGGGGTGAACAGGAGGCACAGGGATCGCTCGCCAGGCTCTGCACCTGGGCAGGTGGCCCTTCTGGGCAGACAGCGGGTGGCAGGTGCACACTGGTCAGCCTGCCCTGGACCTGGGGACATGAGGTCCTGTGACATAGGAGCAGGTACACGGAGGTCGGGGTGGGAGACACGCTGCAGATGACAAGGTAGAGGCTGACTTTGCCATCAATTCTTTCAAGTTCTGGTCTGATCAAGAGTAAGGACTTTGGGCAGGAGGAAACTCTGAGGTTTCTGGGAAGATTTTGTTGTGAAGCCGCCAAGTTCAGAGTGGGCTTGGACGCTCGGGGGGTGAGGCGGAAGGGAAGGACAGGGTCAAGACACAGCCTCATTGAGGACATTAGTCCAGCGAGTAGTCCCTCCTCTTGCACTAACATGTTTTACATAACTTCCTAGAATGGTTTCAGGTTCACGGCCGAACTGAGGGGAAGGTGTGGAGACGTCACATACACCGCCTGCCTCTCCCCCACACTCGGCCGCCATCGTCCACGTCCCCACCGATCATACCTCTGCTGCAACACTGAACCCACAGTGACCCATCATCACCCGGAGTCCAGCATGAATCTCATCTGGGCTCACTCTCATTGCAGGACAGTCTGTGGGTGCGGACAAGTGAGTGGTTATCGGACTCATGGTCCCCTGGACTCTAAGTCCCAGTCCACTGTTGAATGGGCGCCTACATTTCCGGGTCCAGCAGGTCCCTCAGCCTTCACGGGGTGGGTGCCACATGCCACCCCCAGAGGTGATCCTCTCAGGGCTTTCCGTCTCCATGTAACTCCATCCCCTGGTTTCCAGAACACGTGGACACAGGCCACACTTCTCTTCTTCAGAGCCCACGTGAGTCAACATGAAAACTTCTTCTGCTTTGTCGTCAAATACATCCGAAATCCGAGGGCTGCTTCCTACCACCTGGGAAGCCACCGTCCTGACACTGGCCGCCAAGGTCTCTCTAGGAGCCACGGATTCACCCAGTCTCCCCACTTCTTCAAGGGACTTCTCTAAGATGGAGGTCAGAGAGGCTCGCTCCTCTGCTCCCGCAGGCTGGTGACCTTCCATCGCTTAACCCCCTTTGGGCCCGTGCCCCAACACGGAGGCCTGTTTCCAGCCTGACGGCATCTGTGCGTCTGCCCTCCCTGGTCCTGCTGCAGATACCGTCCCCCAGGAGCCTCAGGGCACACTGCCTCCCCGCTGCTGAGTGCTCCCTGCCCCGTTATCCCCAAGCCTTGCTCCATTTGCTGCTAGCCTGGCCTCAGGACATTCCTGCGGAAACTTCCTGACCACCTGCCTCCCCACGCTCGTGTCCCATGACCTGCTGTGTGTCCCCCTATTTGACCCCGCCCCCGTCATCTGACTGTTCACGACCTGTCCACAGCACCCTGAACAGTGCCTGACATGGACAGTCTCTGGGCTCTGGGAAAATATATTTTCCAAGAAGTAAATTCAAGAAAGGAGCAAACAAGAAGTCAAGGTCCCGGAGAAGGTGCCCTGGGGTTGGATGGGGCGCACAGGGAAGAACCCCCACCGGGGGACGTGGACCGGCTGGGAAGAGGTCTGGGGAAGGCGGGGGTCTTCGCCATGGCGGTGGGCAGCCTCTCTTCTTCCCCTTGGCCTTCACACCCGAGTTCTGGGGTCCCTTAGGACACCCGGTGCAGGGTGGGCACTAAGCAGGCCCCTGCACTACTCCACCCCTGCAGCACCAGGGCACCTGATGTGGGGCCCCTGATGTGGGGCCCCGGAACCCTAGGTGACACCATGGGCGGTCACCAAGCCACCTCTGGGCTGTGCCCTCCTGCTGTGCCTCCTCTCCCTGTGCCCCCTGCTGCTGAAACCCTGCTGCTGACCCAGTCTCTATGACTCCCTTTCCCTTTAACCCCTCCCTCTGACCCCCCCGTATGGCTCCGCCCACTACCCCCTCCCTTTAACCCCTCCCGCTGACCCCCTCTGCTGACTACTCCCTAAACTTACAGTGTTGCATTTCAATTATGTGTCAATAAAACTGGGAAAAAAATAAATGCTTCCCTTTCTTCATTTGAATATTGATGATGAAATGGTAATGAGGAGATATGGTTTAATAGGGCTCCTATGAGACTGGAGTTCCTGCATCTCCTGACTTTCTCCTAAGGCACCAAAACCAAGAACTGGGCTAACCCAGGATTCAGTCACTTCGCTCTGAGCATGCTCCAAGCACCCCCTGCCCCACCGCCCACGGCCACGCCCACAGCCCCCGTACAAGCCAATCCACATCCGGAGCGCGGCTGATTGGCATCCAGCGGGAAAGAACCCACGTCCCGGCTGGGCGCGGCCGTCGTTGTGGGCGGGCATAGAGGGCCGGAACCCGGAAGCGTGGCCGCGCGGCTCTGGCCCTGAAGCTGCAGGCGCGGGGGTGAAACTGGGGTCCCGGGACCGCCATGGCCACGCCGCGGCAGCACGGTACGCCGGGTGGGGGTCTGGGGGCAAAGCCGGGCGGCGCAGGTGCGGAGCGAGCCGCGCCCAGATTCTGCTCTAGGACCCAGTCCCCGGACCCCCGACCTACCTCCCCGGTACCCCAGAGCCCCGTCCACCTCCCCCCCGGAGCCCAGAGCCCCGTCCACCTCCCCCCCGGAGCCCAGAACCCCGTCCACCTCTCCCCCAGCCCCCCGTCCCCCCCCCCCCCCCATCCCAGAGCCCTGTCCCCCCCCCCCCCGGAGCCCAGAGCCCCGTCCACCTCCCTCCCGGACCCCAGAGCCCTGTCCACCTTACCCCCGGAACCTGGGACCCGGCCCATCCCCCCACAACCCCAGAGCCCTGTCCACTTCCCACCTGGAAGTACAAGTTGCAAGTCCCTGCGAAGGTTTGGGGACCCCCCGCCCCACAAATCCCATATTCCCTCATGGAAAGGTGTTCCCTGCTCCTTTGAGGTCCCACAGGTCTTGTCTCCTCTGTCTAGGGCTCCTGAACACCGGGGCTGGGATGCAGATTCCAGAGATACCTGGGTCCCTGGGGTCCTGCCAGCCCACCCAGGTGGTCCCTCAGGGTCCCCAGCGCCAACACTCTTCTGGGTCTGGGGTACCGGAGGGAGGTGGGCCAGGGTGCAGAGTCAGGAAGGGAGGTGGGCTCTGGGATCCAATTGGGAGGTGGGCGGGGCTCTGGGGTCTGTGGGGATGTGCTGGGGGTCCAGGTGTGGCAGGAGGTGGGCCTCCTGGAGCTCCGTGTGGGAGGTGGACAGGGCTCTGGGGTCTGGGGGCATGGCCCGGGGTCCTGGGCTCCGGGTGGGAGGTAGACAGGGCTCTGGGGTCCAGGGGGTGTTGGGCCGGGGGTCCTGCACTCCATAAGTTAACTCCACGTGTGTCCTTGTGGTGAGAACTTTAGGACTTTCTGCGAGGCTTTCAAACAGAGCACAGGGCGTCATACGCTATGGTCCCAGGAGTCACTGAGGCTACAGCTGGAGGTTTGTACTTTTGGCCACTTTCCTCCAGTTCTTCCCTCCACCCTCCTGGCTTCTGCTGACCACTAACCTGTTCTCTCAACCTACGCAGGAGTTTTTAGATGCCACGTATAAGTGTTTGTCTTTGACCGATTTCATGTAGCTTAAGGCCCTCGAGGTCCACCTGTGTGGTTGCGAATGGCAAGATTTCCTTCTTTCTTAGTTGCTGAGTGCACCATCACGTGAACACACTGCAGCTCTTCATGTGCTCCTCTGCCCTGGGTGCACCCTTAGGCTGGTCTGCGTCTTCGCTCTTGTAAGTAGTGCTGCAGTGAATGTGGGGGTGCAGACACCTCTTTGAGCTCCAGATTTCGTTTCCTCTGAAGGCACATTCCAAAGTGCAGTCACTGGGTCATAGAGTAGCTGCATTTGTAACTTTCTGAGGACTCTCCGTGCTGCTCTCCAGGGTGGCTGCTGCACTTTGCCTTCCCAGCCGCAGTGTGAGAGGGTCCCCTTTCTCGCATCTTGGCCAACACTTGCTATTTTTTGCCTTTTTGATGGTTGCCATTCTAAGGGCTGTGAGGTGGTCTCCGGCCGTGGTTTGGATTTGCATTTCCCTGATGATGAGTTACCGGCCCTCTGCGTGTCTGTTGGCCATCTGTGTGTCATCTGTGGAAGAATTCCTGTTAAGATCCTCTGCCCGTCTTTTAATTAGCTTGGTGTTTTGCTGTGGAGCTGTGTACGTTCTCCATCCATTCTGGGCATGAACCCCTTTCAGATGCGTGACTCGGAGGCACCATTTCCTGGTCCCCAGGCTTCCTCCTCCTGTGGGTTTCTCTCTTGTGCAGAAGCCTTTGGGTTTGATGTGTCCCCTTGTGGATTTTCACTTTTGTTCCCTGTGCTTTAGGTTTCCTGTCCAAAAATTTATCACCAAGACCCATATTGAGAAGCTCTTTACCTATGTTTTCTTCTAGGAGCTTATGGTTTCAGGTAAAAGTGAAGGTTTTTGATACATTTCTTATGTTACTTGGATTGGTTTAGGCCATGATTATTTATTTTTTCTTTTTTACATTTAAAATGGATGTGGATTCACCCTTTGAAATGAGAAGTCGAGTGTCCATTATAGTTAACAAGAACTTGCTTGAAATAAGGAAAGGAAACTAATTTCCCAATAGGCAGAATGTGGAGAGCAGTAAATAGCGTTCTCATCTCAGAGGCTTCCTTTATAGGAGAACACTGTGGGGGCGCCTCCCTGCCGTTCTGCACCCTGCTGAGTCCTGACTTCTACCTATGAGTTTTAAAAACAGATCATCACAGGTTAAAATGGCTTAATTTCTAACAAGTCAGATGTTAGTCTCCAAAGTGAACATTAAAACATCTGGAGTGCTCAGGCCATTCTTCCACACGCTGGAGGCAGGAGCAAAGACTGTGGGCTTTTGAGCAGGCCCAGCCCAGGTGGCTGGCCTGGGTCTCCGCAGCTGGCTGCCAGCCCAAGAGCCCTTCCCTGTCACACCGGGGCTCCTTCCCAGACCGCACAGTGCTCTTTCCCTTCATCCCCTTCTCGCATCCCGGTGTGCTTGGGACCCTCCAAGCCTGACACATCAGCGCTTCCCTCTGCCAGGAAGCAGACTCATCTGCATGCACCTGGTCAACTTGATGGAACCCTCGCAGCTCACCTAGTTGAGACAGTCTGAGGTCCTCAGTTGTGGACCTTCTTCTCTAGAAACGGCCTCCTTTGGCCATTGGACCGGTGATAGAATTGTCTGAGTGAGGTTTTACGACATCGCGGTAGGAGGGGTGGATTAGTAAGTCTCAGAAGTCTACAACTGAAGTAGGAAACAAAATAGTGGTTTTGTGAGTCCTTTTAACCAGCTCATGGAAGAGCTTGTCTCTGGGACAACACTTGTGCTTCCAGAAACACCTATGGGGGCGATTGTAATTGGAAAGATGGTAAGCACTGACAACTTGTGGAAGCCTCCCGTTTGTGTGGCGGGTGGAGAAGGCCGTGGCTGGTGCAGACTTGCCTCACAGTTCTGCTCTCTCACTGCCCAGCCCCCTTCAGAGACCCGGGGTCGCCTGCAGAACTCTCACTTCACGCTTGCTCACACAGCGAATGTTCTGGAGTCTGCTGGCTGTGCGTGGCACCTCATTTGGGCCCCGGAAACGCAGCAGGGAGTGGAACACTTTCGTTCTAGGCAGGTTCCAGGCTCTTCCTTTGGGCCAGGGTCACGGTTGTGGCCGAGCCACATCCTAGGAAAACGTCCACTCTGGCCCGGACCAGGAAGGTGTGACGGGGTGGGCTGGCCGGTGGTCTGCAGCCACGACTCGAGGGCGTTCCTTGAGGGCAGAGTGCTTCTGCTAGGTTGTGAATCCTCCCGAAGACCAGTTTTCCCCCGAGACGGTTTGTAGCGAAACTGTGGGATTCATGGGGAAGACATTTGGCCTTTGCAGCCATATGATTTGAGTAAGAAGCAAAATTTTTATTTTTAATGTGCTGTTTTGTGTGGGGAGGTGTGTGAAGGGTACTAGCAGGTGTCTCCCGGGCCAGATTGCAGGCCTCTGGGGGTCACAGGCCCACCTGAGACGAACAGCTCTCTGTAACTGAGCTGAGGCCCACAAAGGCCCCCAGGTCGTGAGTGGGGGTTCAGGTGGCTTCCTTTGTGCCGGGGGAGACCAGGTGACTCTCCAACACGTAATCACATGCCGAACGGGGTGGGGACCGGCTGGTTGTGGGGTGCCGGCGCGGGAGGCAGCAGTCCGACGTCTGGGAACAGAGCCAGCCTCCAGGCGGATTGGGCGGTAGCTGCCGGGGTGGGTGCGGGAGGCTCTAGGGACGCAGCAGGGTGCAGGGTGTCTGTCCCCATCTCACACAGTGCTGGCCTCAGTAGCTGCACAGCGAACTCTTCACACAGTGACTGGGCGTGGTGCCCCGTCCCCTGACCTGACAGGTGCTTCCTGGCTTTCCAGACAGAGCAGAGCACCGTGTTCCAGCTTCTCAGCCGTTCTGGGAGAACCTGCCCGTGTACTTCTCCGCGGGCCGGCTCAGCTGTTGGGCCCTGAGCCGCGCACGGGAGCTCTTCACATGAGGACGCCGCCTCCAAGCCGGGGCACCTGGTCCTCCCCACCGCTCTGCAGTGTGCCTCGGACATGGTGTTCCCTCACCCTCCGCCCCTGTATCTCCGAGCTGAGTGGCAGGTGGAGAGGATTAAGCGAATTGGTTGAAGTCAAGAACAGGGCAGAACGCCTGTGCCCCGGCTCCTCTCTCTCACCCAGCATCCCCCACCCTTGGGGCCAGTCGCTTTTTGTTAACCTGAAGATTTCTCATTCAGGGGAAGTGGTCATCTCAGCCTCTCATGCTACCAGGGTTATGCGAGTGGCCGGGCCTTCCCGCCTCCATGCACGTGCACATTCCCTGGGATGATGAGCCCAGTCCTAACCTGTGTGCACCTGCCCCACCGCCTGGGCCCCTCAGGCACACACCCGGTGGGGAAAGTGTGTGTAATGCATGCGGTCCAGCTGCTTCTGGACGAGGCTTTGCTCCTGTCACGTCTGGTCTTCCCAGGGGGCGCCTCTCCTGCAAGCGTGTGGCTAGCTGAGGCTTTGGTGCCACAAGACCCTTATCCTCCAGGGACTCTCACTGGACAAGAGCTGAACTGTAGGTGGCCTCAGTCCCAGCTGGCCCAGCCTTCTTCCTCTTCCCCGTGTCCTTGCATCTGAGAGAGGGCTGGCCGGTGCCAGGTGGGCTCTTGGAGCCCAGCTTCATCCTTGTGCCTATGAGGCTTCTGCAGTAGAAATAGCCTGGCTTTACTTACTCAGCTAAGCTGCCCAGGCAGAGGCTGGAACAGCACCCCTACCCCAATGTTCCAGCTCCCGTGATGGTGTGCACCCCCCATTACACACAGCGGCCCTCCAGCTTGTCACCACCAGGTTCCTGTCCGAACTCTTCTACCAGGCAGGCTTCCTGTGCTCAGAAAGCATTTCCTGAATGAATGAGCCAGGGAACAGACAGACAAATGGCTCCATGCCGTCAGTGAATGCCAGTCCCCGCTGCCCAAAGCAGCCGTGTTGGGGTAGGACCTGTGAGCTGGTATACATTTCCAGCACTGGGGCAGGGGGTTGTTTGCCTCCATAAAAGACAAATCTGAAAATGGACAGGGTCATTGTGGGAAGGGGCAGGTCCAGCTTGTGGTTTGGGTTTTGTGGGTGGGTGGAGACAACAGGGAGTAAGGCAGCAGCCCTGGGGGACAGAAGTTTTCTGAGAAAACTGGATGTGGGGACTGACCCTGTAGTCTAGAGATGCCTGGTGGGTGGTTACAGACTGCCGTCTTTGGGATTTGACACAAGTCAGTTTGGGGTATGTGGATAGAGCGGGTTCTATCCCCTCAGACCAGTTGCCGCTGTTCCAAGGGAGGTGGGCCCCCTCTATCCCCTGTAACCCTTAGTTGTCTCGTCTGTAGGCTGGGGCCGCCCTGGGTTCTTTCACGATGTGGTGAGTCAGGTGCAGCTGCAGGAGGGCACGGAGCAGGGGCTCCGGAAAACCAAGGTGAGCACGCTCGTGGGCCCTAGAGAGGAAGGCACGCCAGGCCACCCCCATGCTGGGCCCCGCCGGGGGAAGCACTAGGTCCGGAGGCAGGGGAGGACTGAGACCATGATCTCCGATGGGGTTTCCATGGGATGGGCAGGCAGGACGGGATGAATGATTCGGGACTGGCTACTTTGAACAGTTTCGGTGGCTTCGGGCGATGGGGGTGGCAGCCTGGGATGATCTAGGCAGAGGAACGCTGCTCCTGGTGCGGACGGTGGGGAGGCTGGGCAGAGGGTGCTGCGCCTGGTGCGGTGAGGGTGGGGGAGGCCAGGCTCTGATGGGTCCGTTCCCTGCTTTGCTGTTCCCTAAGAGTGGGCTGGGCCTGGGCGGGCAGTCTCTCCAGCCAGCAAGCTTGGACCTGGGTTTTTCCCATCAGTACAGTGTAGAAAATGTGTTTTTTTTTTTTTCCTTATAATTTTCTTAATGACATTTCTTTTCTCTAGTTTCCGTTGTGAGAATATACGACGTGCTACACGGAACAGACAAAATAAGCATTGGTGGATTGTTGATGTTACCGGTCAGGCTCCTGGCCGACAGTAGGCTGTAGTGAAGTTTGGGAGTCAGAAGTTATACAGGGATTTTCCGCTGCACAGGGGTCTGTGCCCAAACCCTGCGTTGCTCGGGGCAGCTGCACACTGAAGACCAAGTGCAAGTGGCTTGTGGTAATGTTGGCACGTCCAGATGATTCAGGCAGGAGAGGGGTGAAGTGCGAGGTCCAAGGTCACAGCCCAGCTGACAGGGACAGAGTGGCCAGGCCAGCAGCATGGGAACATGTCATGCAGGGGGAGGCCCCAGCGTGACTGGCTTAGGGGCTGGAGAGCAGGCCATAGCACCCAGCCTCAAAGACACAGTAGCAGGAGGCCTGGTCCCTAAGCGGAGTTGGGTTTCAGGACAGCGAGGAGCAGACACCTCCCAGTCTGTGTCCTCCCTGAGCCACTCCTGCTGGTGACCCGGCTGCCAGTCTTGCCTTGCGTGCTGTGGGTGGAATCTGGGATCTGGTGGGTGAAAAAGCCAACATTCATGAAACTGCACAAAGTAAAAGTACTGGACTAGACATGCTCGGTTATCCTGTATATCCAGGATAGTAAAGCAAGTTTCTGCAGGGCCTGGGAGCCTCATTGGGCTGTGCTCGGGTCCCTCAGTGTGCTTGGTGAGGCCAGGAGATGCAAAGCCACCTGGCCCGTGTCCCTGCTGTGTCCCTGGTGGGAACAGTTGTGGCTGGGACAGCTCTTCTGACAGCTGACGCAGTAAGTCAAGTTAGAAAATCTGCAAGGAGATATTGAGGACAAAGTTTGGAATTTTTTTAAATGTGAGAGTTTGGGGAGAAAATGAATATTCAGTGTCCACATAAACCTTAGATAGGAGAGCACATTAGACTGGTCAGGGAGTAAGTTCCTTTTGTGGCCCCTTTGAGCGCCATTTCTGGCTTTATTTTGAACAGTGCTACCCTCTTTTTTTTTAATTATTTTTTTAAAGATTTTATTTATTTATTTGACAGAGATCACAAGTAGGCAGAGAGGCAGGCAGAGACAGAGAGGAGGAAGCAGGCTCTCTGCCGGGCAGAGAGCCTGATGCGGGGCTCGAACCCAGGACCCTGGGATCATGATCTGAGCCGAAGGCAAAGGCTTTAACCCACTGAGCCACTTAGGCACCCCATTTTTAAAAATTATTTTTATTAACATATAATGTATTATTAGCCCCAGGGATAGAGGTCTGTGAATCGTCAGGTTTATATACTGAACAGCACTCACCATATCACATACCCTCCCCAATGTCCATAACCCAACCACCCTCTCCCTGACCCTCTCCCTCCCAGCAACTGTCAGTTTGCTTTGTCAGATTAAGAGTCTCTTATGATTTGTCTCCCTCTCGATCCCATCTTGTTTCATTTTTCCTTCCCTACCCCCGGAACCCCCCACCCTGCCTCTCCAATTCCTCATATCAGAGAGATTATATGATAATTGTCTTTTTCTGATTGACTTACTTCACTCAGCATAATACCCTCTAGTTCCATCCATGTCCTTGCAAATGGTAAGGTTTCATTTCTTTGATGGCTGCATAGTATTCCATTGTATATATATACCACATCTTCTTTATCCATTCATCTGTTGATGGACATCTAGGTCTTTCCATAGTTTGGCTATTGTGGACATTGGTGCTGTAAACATTTGGGTGCACGTGCCCCTTTGGATCACTACATTTGTATCCTTACGGTAAATACCCAGTAGTGCTGTTGCTGGGTCGTAGGGTAGCTCTATTTTTGACTTTCTGAGGAACCTCCATGCTGTTTTCCAGAGTGGCTGCACCAGCTTGCATTCCCATCAACAGTGCAGGAGGCTCCCCTTTCTCCACATCCTCGCCAGCATCTGTCATTTCCTGACTTGTTAATTCTAGCCATTCTGACTGGTGTGAGGTGGGATCTCACTGTGGTTTTGATTTGTTTTTCCCTGATGCTGAGTGATGTGGAGCACTTTTTCTTGTGTCTGTTGGCCATCTGGATGTCTTCTTTGCAGAAATGTCTGTTCATGTCTTCTGCCCATTTCTTG